>NC_052101.1:93812366-95048200 GCF_015852505.1 Tachyglossus aculeatus
TCCATTTGTGCTGGGAAAGAGACCATCAAGCTGGACAGAAAGAAACTGTTACGGGTCTTACCTTACACAACAGCCATTGGGCTCTGATAGCCTACCAGGACTGCTCAATAGGGAGGGATGCCTTGGACCCCAGGTGATTTACTTGGTTAGCATCCTGTGATTTCCGGCGAGCTTTACGGAGAGCAGCTTGCCGAAGCGATTTAACCTAGAACCTTTGGCATCGGAGGTTTCCCTCTTTCCCCCCCAGAGAAAGGCCAGCCATAGGAGGAAAACCCTCAACTCACCCTGTGTAAAGGCCCTGGCCTGACAGGAATAGAACCCTTGAACCCCACCGTCCCCAAAGAGAAAGTGGGTCGCAACGGGACGGGCCAACGGAGGAACACTAGGTACCTGATGACACAGTTGCCACGGTTGGAGGCGAAGATGACAATGGGCGCGATGGAAGACTCCAGGGCCCGGTGCAGGTAGGTGAAGCATTCGATATCCAGCATATGGACTTCATCCACAAACAGCACGCCAGGGACCAGCTCGGCTACGCCCTGGTCAATGTATTTGTTCACCACCTTGTTAATCTCGCCTCGGAGTTTGTCTACGTGAGGAGACGGGGGGGGGGGGGGGGGGGGGGGGAGAAAAAAAATCACCACAACCTCACCCATCTCGCTTGGGCACAACCCAATGAGAAGTCGGGAAGACAGTCTGGTGCCAAATCGAAGGATATTTCATTTGACCTGGGAACGTTGGGCTCCGACAGTGCGTATCAAATGCAAGATTATCTAGATTGTCTCTCAGAACTGAACTGCACATGCCGATGGAAGGTCTCCCCTTAAGTGCTCTTCCGCCTTCTCAATTTCAAACCAGGCTCCTCGGTTTGAATTAGGAAGAGAGCTAACCCACAACACCAAAGAACTTCACCGCACCAGCCTGATCTCACAGAGTTTACCCAACCTCGGAACCACCGTTACCGCAAGCACTCTCACGAGATAGTCAATGGCAAAAATGATAATTCAGGCTGGAAATCCGAGGGGTCGGGGAAAGCGGCAAGACCAATGGCAACAAAGCCCTGCCAGGTGTTCTGCGTACCAGACCGCATGGCAATGGGACAAGAACAAAGATACATTTTGGAAGTATCAATCAATCCTCTTAAAATGTAAGCTCCTTGGGTAGGAAAAGAAATGATAAACATGATAAAATCAATAAATATCATTGATTGATTAAACCTCAAATGCAAACAACAATCTTTAAACTTGAAACCACGTGACTGACCAGAACTTGGACAAGCACTTTGGGTTTTTTCATTTCTCACGGTTAAAAGTACTTATTTATTTTTTTCCACCTTCATCATACAGATTTATAGGGGATGTATGGTGGATGAGTGCCAGAATATACGGCCTCTCTTACCAAGACAACGCATTATGTATTGCCTACCTGTGATTTCTGTCTTCTTTGGCTTCATTAGCTGGCCCATCATGGAAAGTATGTCCTGTCCACCCTTAACAACAAAGCAGTAAAGAAGGCAGGTGAACAATTTCATTTCCAGAACTGCTTCCTTAACCAGCTATGAAAGTTTGTGAGGACAGTTAAATTTCCTTCACATGGAGAGGAAGAGGCAGGGGCCTCTGCACTTTGCCCACTCTTAATGCAGAACTCAGTATTCTGAATTTTTCAACACGCAAATTCCACATCTCTTATCCACCAAATGATTCAGCTTTAAAGGCCTTAACCTGGCCACGATGCTGGTATGAAGAGCACCATGAAACCTGGCCTCTTTTCCACTTCGAACTCCATGGTTTCTCACTCGCCCATTGTTCTGAGCAGGTGGGCTAGTAATTTTTGTCATCTACAATGGACATCAACTCAGGTGAGTGATTCTGTGGGCTGTGGTCTCACCCTGTGTTCTTCAGACTACTTGCAAATCTCTGGAGCAGGCAATAAAATGCTTAATAATGCAATAATGTAATGGCTTATGAATGCAAGGAGCCTAAGACCCAGTTTACTGTTGCTTAAGTTGCTTGGAGTTGAGGGTGGGAGGGGGCAAAAGAGATGGGAGGTGAGGCGTGGAAACCGGGCGACTAGTTGCATTACTTTAGTCAGTGGCATTAGAAATGCGTTAGCAGATAAAGCCAAGAATCCTAGGAAAACCTCCCAGCTCAAATACCTTAAAATAGGGCCAACCTTCAATAAGAACACCAGAAGGTGCAGGCTTAATGCTGCTATACATAAACACTGAAAAGCTCTGACTGCAAAAACCATCCACTTTCAAGAGGCTCCAGGAGCAGAGTCAGAGGAGCGGCCAGCCCATGTAAAAACTGACACGTCTCCAGCCTGAGGTGAGACAGACCATTAACAATTAAGGAATTGCATTCATCAGCAGAGAATGTGAACAAAAAAACAAGGGAGAACCCCGGACTCTTGACAATGATGATTGCTGAGCATTATGGATAGAAGACGAGCAGTTTTTCTCCAGAACGAGATGAGCAGACAACCACTTCCATGGCCCGAGCCATCTGTGACGAGCCTCAAAGGGCTGGTTTGCTGAGGTTATCGACATGCTAGGGTCAGTACCTGGGGCCTGGCGTTGGCAACGTCCAAGTCGTGCAGGGTCACATCCTGAATGATCTCTTTTTTCTTGTGAACGTCGCCCTTCGGCAGGGGGACATACTCTTCGGCCTCAAGATCGAATTCCGTGGCATAGGTATCACACCTGCCTTGCCTCTGCAGAAAGAGGGGATGGAGGAAGAACAGTAGACAGGTCATTTCGTGCCAAGCTCCTGAGTGACACACAGCTGACAGAGATAATGGCCTTGGTTCACAATTACAGTTCTGACGAGCTTTGGTCGACAATTCTGAATATGCCCTACTCCCCAGTTGGCAAGAGCAGCATTCTATCTGTTCATCACCAGCCTCAAAAACCCTGTCGAAATACACCTATTTTCTCTCCTGAGAATCTTTTCCCCCTTCTTTTAACTATATGCAATTCCTGATAAAGGACAAATCCAGCAGATTAAGCGGAGACTGAGAGAACTGTTCGGATTCCTTTGTAGGCGGGTGATTTATTGTCTGATACCAAATATTATGCTCATCCATTAAACGGCAAGTAACACTGTACAGTACATTTTAAATCAGATATGAGAAGAATGCCAACTAATGCAGTATTCCTTTCCACATGCATATATCTTGAGAAGAAAACACCAAAGAGATAAAAGGAAGATTAAATGTACTGCACACTTCAATTCTAGAATGACTAAAATTGTCTTGGTTTCCCACCCTGTACCCAATATGCTCTTTTTTTATTTTTAAGTGAAAAGAGTGCATGGGGGGGATGTTTTGACCTTGTGAAGGTTAAAGGACTGGAAGCAAAGGAAATTAGTTAAACAACCAAAACTTGTAGGTACAATCAGGGTAGCGGCAGCGAGCGCTTTCTTGTTCAACATCTCAGTCCCGAGCTGGACAAATCACCCTATCTCAGCACTGCAGGTATTACTGTAACCAAAAAACAGAATTGCACTTTTCTTTCCATCAAAGTCCTTCCTGGCTAAGAAGGAACCTCTACTTCCCCCCACCTTTACCATGGCCAACTGTCGCCTGTGTTGGGTGTGTTCTTTCAAAGCTAAAAAGGCCTCCCGGGGTCATTCTCCCGGGAAACACAACTCAAAGCCCGGACTTTGATTTTACCTTGACGGCGCCACTGTTCGCTTCTATGTAAATCACATCTCCTGCCTCTACTCGCTCCTTCTGCAAACTTTCAAAGATGCTAGGATCCAGCTAGAAATGAAAAGGCATGGTATGCGGGTTAGCCACCAGATGTTAAACCAAAGCATTGCTGGGAATTGGAGTGGGAAGAGCATTACATTTGGAAGAGCTATGGGTTTTTTCTTTTCTTGGTCTCAGTACTTTCTGTTTTCCTCCAACTAAACCTTATTTTAGGTCTTCAGACTACTGAGAAGTGACTTTTGTGGAGGGTGCCTAGGAAATGGATGGAATGAACTGGATAAAAAGAAAGGGTAGGCCAAACAAGATAAAAGTGCCCCAGATTGGAAGTGGATTGTCTTTCAAGGACACGGCATGCATCTTTTGAGTAGAAATATTTAAAACTAGCTGATTGAACCCTGGGAGAATGGGAGTCTGACCAAGAGGAGCGGGCTAATGACTTAACTGCTAGTCTTCAAACTTTTATTATTCAGTCTCGGTTTGGGTTGTTTTGTTTTTGAAATGAACATGACCAGCGTCTCATGAGTCTCCTTTTTACCATCCCAATTGGGCCTTCTAGGGATATTTGAAAGTCTGGCAGCTCTAGGAAGGCATTTTGCTAGTGACTCTGTGTTCAGATACAAGACAATCTGTGGTCTGTAGCTTGTATTAATAGAATGTCTTTAGGTTTCACACGGCTTTGTTTGTTCTCAGAGTGAACTGCTTCTCTTGGCTGGGAGTCGGATATGTATCAGCCATATTTATATATTCTGTACGTGGGATGTCAACTTTTATATATATATAAAAGTTTTATATAGATACATATTTTTTTTAAAAAATCATTGATTCTGGAAGAGACCGGCATCACTTCAGATCTTGGTGAAGAGAAGGCACCCTCTCCCCTCTGAATAATGCAGAAACATGAATAGTTGAAAGCTCAAGCTCTGGATTATTTTTCCTATAAACCCATCAGGGCTTGTGTGCATAGTTGTTTCATTCTGCTTTGGGCATTCCTACTGTTAACTGCTCAAATGAACTGATTCAAGTCAGGGAGTAGAATTCTTGCCTCAACACTGGGGGACACCAGCTCTGGGGTTTACATGGCAGGCAGGGAGAAGCCCCACTCCCCCACAGCTTTGGGATGCACCCCATTCGCCAAGTAACTCTAGCACCTTTTGGTGGTGGGGTCAATGCAGCTGTAGTTAGGACAAGCCCCTGACTTTAAGGTGCCTTGAAATGCCCGGGCCCTGCACCTTGTGTGGCTTTGTGCAGCCTGGGCCATCAAAGGGGTTGGGTCCCCCCCCCTCAGAATCACCTACCACCCTAGGGAACTTCTGTTTTGACTATTAATAGGGGAGGGAGGTAAGTGGTAAAATAAAAGAGTGGTATTTGCCTAATCAAGCTCTACGAGATGGGGATCGTGTTAAGAAAACAGAAACGGCCTTTCAGCAAATGGAGATTTTTATCTCCATAAGCCTATGACCGGGGCAGGGAACACTACGGGAATCGGTATGGATTTAGAGCAAAGGACAGGATGCTCAACTCTTGATTGGGTTGGGAGGTGGGGGGTGGTGCAGAGAAAGCATGGCACTTCTGCTGGAGGAGTAGCACTGACAACTAGGGCGGTGGGGGCGGGGGGACGACGACACAGGGATAGAAATCCTGCTTGGACAGGAGATGGCGGCCTGTGTTTCTGAAAGAAAACTGAGGAAATAGAAAAGGATTCTCTGGAACTCGACACCACGGTCCACATTCTCATATCCATTAACATATTTGGAAGTCTGTGGCTTTTTGTTCTTGGTTTAGGGGAAGAGGGCAGGATCAGTTCTAGAATTTTCAAACGTTAGCCTTTATTCCACCCAGTATGCTGATGGAGAATTAGTGAAATGAATTCAGTCGACAGATGAGGGTCACACCGAGGGGGAAACGAGTTGTCAAAATGAAGAACGGAGTCTGACAATTTTCACTCACTTTCAATTGTTTGGTTCCTTTAGCTGTTTTGAGTCCTATAATTACATGGCTGATGGTTTTGCCATATCCACCCATGGGATTTTCAGTCTCACACGGAGTCAACTCTGTGACTTCACCTTCATAGACTTCCTTTGTTTCCTTTATCCTCAGACCTGAAAAAGATTTGAGATGAACCAGTGCAGAGTAGCCCACCCCCTTTCCTCACACTTTCCCCCTTTAGAGTTAGAAATTCCCCTCTCTAGCATCGAGATTCTCAAAAAACACAAATTCAAAATTACAGCAAGGCATATTTATGATTGTGTTACTCTAGTATGGAGTGGGGGGGAAGCTCCACAAAAACTGGGAGTGTCCATCAGGAATACGGTTTAACAGAATTTCAGGTCAAACAATGACAATAATTACGGTGTCTGTTATGTGTTCACTATGTGCCGAGCACTGTACTAAGCACCGCAGTAGATAAAAGATATTCAAGTTGGACACAGTCCTTGCCCCACAGGGGCTCATGGTCTAAATAGAGGGCGAAGGATTTAAGCCCCATTTTACAGATGAGGAAACTGAGGCACAGAGAAGTTAAGTGATTTGCCCAAGGTCACACAGCAGACAAGTGGCAGAGCTGGGATTAGATCCCAGGTCCTCTGACTCCCAGGATCATGTTCTTTCCCCTAGGCCATCATACCTGAATGGCTCAGTCACAATGGGGCTGTCAAAATGAAATCTGTTACCCTTTTTCACTAACTCCTGCCCCCTCAAAATAGCATGCAAAATGAAAGCTATGTTTTTCTACCATCTCAAAATCCTAAGGGATAAGGGAAAACAAAAGTCACGTGGAAAAAACACCAGTTGCTTTTTCATTTTGGGAAGATCTGATCCTCAGTGGGTAGGGAAGGAATCTGAATAACACCACAATTAGGTGCACTTACCTACCATCGCCAAACTCATCTGAACTTTCAGATAAGATAGCCAAAGCTATCTAAACTGTCTATTGCCTGAATTAGCTTTGGTCTTAATTAGCTTGTTCTTCGTTTGGGTGCCTGTTTTCTGCTGTTATGCTATGAGATCATGATGCAAAATGTTTCACTGAGGGGCTAAAAGGAACATACTACGGGCTGTGAAGCCAAGTAAATCCCTGGAGCTGGGCTCCATTTCACAAGCTGATCCAGATCTCCAGAATTACACTAATTTGTAGGCCACAAATAAGCGTCTGCTGTTCACAAGAGTTCAGATGCTTAAACTATGAGGTGGGTACTTGTCTGGGGGCAGGAGAGGGGAGATCTCCTGGGGGTGGGGTGAAGTTAAAGATCTTCCCAGGTGAAGACAATTCAGCTATGCCTAAAAAAAAGCCAGGCCACTAGGGATCAAGCAATAGCTAAAGATTATTCAACAAAACAAAGGAAATCTTATATCCAGCACATGAAATAATAGAACTTCTCTCCCCCGCCCCAGAAGGCTGGGGATTATTGTTCCTCCTCTGTACTTCAAAACTGCTCCTATTTGAAAAATTAAAATGCTGGAAGTAATACTCTTCCCTCAACCTTCGCATTAAATCACCAAGTAATTTCTCGGATCAAGTCACATGTTTTTCAGCTACTGCGAGCCAACATGGGCCGGTCTCCCCCTGCTGGTCTGGAATCGGAATTGTAACCGAACAAAGTTACGGGCATTCATCGCCACAGAACAAATGACAATTATCACCTCAATCTTTCCACAAGCACACTTAAGTCCAGAAGTCCAGAAGTCAGATGGCCAGGTCAATAGAGATGGCTTGCTTATCTCTGGATAGCTATTGATGCTAAATGACCAGCTATTAAATCTATTTTCCAAGAATACTAGAAAGACCAGTGGAACAAAATTCTGAGTCGTAGCAGCTGGTACCTGACAACGTTAAAAATGAGGAGGGAAGATACCCTTTGGTCACATTTTTGTGTCTGATCTGATGATCTGGTATCCGGCACTTAGCACGGTGCCTGACACATAGTAAGCACATAACACAATAATTGTTTCTGGAAAAGCCAATCCCAGAATGTATAGAAAATCTGGTGTAATACAGCAATCAATTATCTAGCAGAACTATTAACTGCAGTTGCTACACATTCATTGCCTCTCTGCAACCAGCCTCTTCTCTATCAACCTACCCCCATGACCGATCACCAATGTCATCCTGTCCCTTCTTCCCAATGCCAACTCTCATCTTTCCTTTCTTGTGTCCCTCCTCCTCACCCTCTTCCCCCGCCTCTAGTTGAAGGGAGCCTCACCCCTTTTTCAGGGAACCCCTGCCCCCACCACTCCACTCCAGAGCCCCTACACATCTCAGAAATAGGACAAGGTTGGACTTTAGGCAAGACTTGTTGGCTTAACCATGAAGCCATCTTTTCCCTCATTAAAGATGCAAACTAACAGACAGAATTAGTATGGGAGAGCTTTGTGGTCGATCCCTTGTATACAGACAGTTCCCCCTCAGGGTACTGGATTGTCTAAATAAGAAAAGCTGAAGGTAAGAGGAAAAGGAAGTCTTGTTCATCCTCATACCCGAGAAATGTCATCCTGACATTCACTGCAAAGAAAAGAATTTGGAATCTTCCCCCCTCCCCCGGCCAAAACTGGCTATGGTGATCTCTGGTGAAAGTGCATAACAAAATTCCTACATTGTGGTTACCAATCAGCCAAATCTAACCTTTTTCAAATACATCAATAGGTTGCAGCTAGATGAGATGGGTTTTAGAAGATAATTTAAAAGGGAGTTTTAAAACTGCTAAAAAGAAAATCAATCTTTTATTTTATATCACAAAGAAACAAGTCCTCTAGATGGAATGCTTAGCAATATTTGGTGTCAGGTGAATATGACAGGAAAATTCCACAAAATGGTGGAAAACAAAGAATTCCTATCTTTCACTACCGCCAGGATGTTCAGAAGCAGCTCTGTGTTGACAAGCAGGGAATGTGGTGCGCCAACAATGTGGACGGCTGTTAGTCAGAAGGAGCTGAATTGTTGCTATCTCTAGGAATGACAACACAGATGACACAGGTTTCATCTCTTAGTTCAAGTTTCCAGATCCCTGACAGGGAACTTCATCACGTCAAGGAAACGGCACAGACGCCTTGCTTTTTATTTCTGGTCAACTTACCTCTTCCTCCCCTCCCCCCTACCACCTAAACAGGAACTCAAAAAAAAAAAAAAGAGGCTCATAGGACACTGAAAGCCCCTTTCTGAAGTCCCTTTGAAAGGGTGGAAGGATTTGGCAAGACCTGTCCTCACCTTGCAGTCTCCAGGACCAAGGAGAGGACCCCGACAAATCATAACATGGAAGCTGGGGCCTTTTACCGGTCCTCTTTTCAGAAGTAAAGGCAATTGAGGTATCTAAGCAATCGAACAGCATACGGAGGCTAGTTTTGACAGACTTTTTCAGCTGTCAGCAGAGATCACATACCAAAAAAATCCAGAAAGAATTTTAAACACTTGATGGGGTCCTTTCAACTTCATCCTCAGCTAAAGTGAAGCCGAAGTGTAGTTTCCATTGAACCCAAGCAGAAATGAGCATCACGAAGGTGATAATGCTTCTCTCTGGGGTAGAACAACATCCCATTGTACTCATTTGGATTAAAGAGGTAGGGTAAACCTGACTACATGGGGGAACCAAATTTTGGTCTTAGGCCAGGAAGAAAAGACCTCACCCGAAAACCTGTCCAGCAGGGCCCAAGCCAGCTGCTGAACACCTGGATTTTTCCTTCTCATGTCCAAAAGACAAGCCGGTCCAATGAGACGGCAGCTAAAGATGGGAGAAAATGGACCCTCTCGTTGCACTTAATCTAATCCAAAATTAGGAAACTAGGCTTACTGCTGTGGTTATTTTCCTGAAGGATTTTCTTTTTGCTATAATAGTGTATTCAGAAACTTTATGGCCCACAAAGCCCACTGCAAGAGTCTGGAGGCCTCCTCTGGACACTCATTTTAGAGCGGGAAAAGCGGTAACCTGCTGCCCATTTATTGATCCCAGGGGAAGGTGGTGACTTGTCTGTAACGTCCACTTCCAACTATGAATTTGGTGATGCTAGCGGGGCTGTGAGAAAAATCATTGCCCTTACTGAGGAAACCTCTGTAAAATAACCCGAGGGATGTTTCAACTTCAATGCCTAAGCAGAAGATTTGTCCCTTGGTTGGAAGATGATGCTGTCAACGGTGAGATGGCAAGCATGAGTGTGAGTGTCCATGAAAACCCAGTGGTGAACCTTTTCTGTACTCCTCTGACCTCAGAGCTGAAGTGTGTCCGGGGGAGGAGAGATAGCTCTTGTCGTCAGCTGGACGTATTCACTACAGGTGCTTGTGCAGTAGAGGCGATGGCCCACATTAAGTCACCTGCACTCTTTAAGCTGGTCGCCCTTTGCCCAACGGCACGCACCCCAGGACAGCCGGCACAGTGAGAACAGGCCCAGTCTATGGTCTGAGCAAAACCTAAATGGGAGCAGCCACCACTGTGCCCCCACCAATGTGGTAAGCCACTGCTGAGAATGATACTCAGAGTGGCTTAGTTAGGGTCTGGCACGCACCGCCTGACCCTCCCCAGCCAAGACGCCAGGAACGCGGAAAACGTGATTCCCCAGAAGCTCCATTTTCTGGGTCAGGCCAGTGGAAGGACACATAAGGAGGGAGACGGCTTACCCTACTTATCGCAAATGAGGGATGCCTGAGGGATTCTTGGTGATGAATTCTCAGCATCAAGTAGTGACTCGGTCAGAGGGGACATGGTATGGAAGAGACGCTGGTGCAGAGTGAAGGAGCCGGGTGGAAAAGTGAAAAATCCACCCTCTGCACCGCACCAGCCTGGAAGCCGGGGACAGGGGTGACCACGATTGCCCAGAAGCCCTCTAGTCTTTCGGTCAGGCCAGTGGCAGGACACACCAGAGATGGTTTATGCCTTCCTGGTGCCCAGAACCAGTTTTTACACTACAGTTGACAGAGGCTCTCACTTCCAGCGTACAAAATATCAGCAAGCACAAGGGGCTCGGTAATGAAGGTGCCGGGTGCAGAGAGTGAAAAAGTGGGGAAAAGCAAACAAATGAATCCAAGATGTAGTGAAAACCCACTACTGAAGCCAACGGGAACCGGGCCTCACACTCTCACACTCTTCTCCATGTCGGCCAGGAAGCACAGGGCAGGGGAACGGACCGTGGCCCCCCCAGATGCCCCTCCCCACACGCTTTCCTGAGCTAAGCCAGTGTAGGGACATGGAGGTCAAAAGAGAAAGACCAGACAGAGAGGGAGCTTGCTTGCTGCCCAATCCTAGGTTAGGCCCAACAGACTAAACACTGTGGGAATAAGACAGTATACATCGCTCTCCCGTTCAAAATCGACACTCACCAATTGCTCGTCTGAAGTTTTCCATCAGGACTTCTGTTTTCTTGATCTCAGTTGAATAGACTTCACTGCCCACCATGGGGCAAAAGGGGACCTTAGTACCCAACTCCTGAGCAATAGCCAGAGCTAGAGCTGTCTACAAATGGAAAGAGACTCTACTGTTACACCCACTTCAAACTCACAGCCTTACAAGGATTGAACAGAGAAGTGGCTACAAATCCAGCCTATATTTTTCCTCTTAGAGCCAATCTCACATAAGAGATTCTTGGGGACTTTGCAGGTCGGTTGGTTCTGCCTCCTGAATCACAGATAAGGAGATTGGGGGGTGGGAAGGAGCATTTAAAATGCTGAACCAAAGAGTTCCCTCCAGAACTTGCCATAACGCAAAGGCAAAATGTGGCTTGCTGAGCAATTTGATCTGAGCACTGAGTTGGATCTGGGTTGGCTCTGAGCTGGTTGCTTCCTCCTCTAGACTGTGAAGTCCCTGTGAGCAGGGAACGTGTCTACCGACTCTATTCTATTGTACCCTCCCAAGCGCTTCCTACAGTGCTCTGCACGCAGTAAGCACTTAATAAATACTTCCGATCGATCCTGCAGCGGCTCCTAGCTCACTCCATTTTAGCCGCGGATGATGGGAGGAACCTCCTGGCACCTGCCACCCCAAGACCGGTGGCACGGGGAGGGGAGGCTAACCGTATCTGCGTCTGGCTGGGAGTCAGGAAGACGCCATCTCAGTCATGAGTGGCTGTACTTCTGAGGCATGAATTACCCCACTCCTCACAATCGGCTCTCCCACAGACCCTTTCAGAACAGGGTCAGCAGTACGGGTGGCTAAAATGTCCTTTACTGCCCGGGATCCTTGAAAAACTACATTTTTTATCCTTCTTTCAAACAGTAAAAGTTGCAGCATCAAAGCCTCTTACAGAGACCACTATGAGGGAAGATTTGTGGCAGATACCCATTCAGAATGTAGTGTTTCCTGAACAGCTATGAATAACAGGTAAAGGTTGGGCAGGCCCTTAAATTCTAATTGATTTGGATAAAGTTTCTCTTTCAATTGTTTGAGGGCATTTCATGTAAGCTACCCTTCCCCAGGAGAAAACAGCAGCTGCTTGGGCAAAGCTTAAGAAAAAACAAATTGGAAACGTAAAACATTCTGGAATTACAAACATTTAAGTGGAAGGGCTTGGTTTCCAGGGATTTGATGTTCAAAGGATAGTTCATTTTCATTCTTCCATGATTCTGAAGACAAGCAGGGCAGAAATAAGACTCCACTGCTATTTATCAGAAGTATCTCATTGCAGCAATACAAAAGATTAAAAGTACTGGGCGCTTCTCCTAGACTGCTTAGACAGAAGGCAAAATGACTGGGGCAAACTGGAAATTTGTTACTGAAAACCAACTCACTGAAACTAATAAAAAAAATGCAGATTTGGGGAACAAAACTCAACAGCTCCCCTTGGATTTCTGCTCACTTCTCCTTGAGGGAAAGGTAAGTTGAAAACCCCGGTACTGGATGAAGACGCTATGGTTTGAGAGTTCCCAAATCTCTACCTGGGTAAATTCTGAATCAGTGCCCATGTGACTTTGATTCAAAGTTCAGGAAAACAGCACATCATTAACCATGTTAACCAAATACTGTATGACCACCATCAACGTTTGTCTCTCTTTGCAATTTTACCTAAGCCCCCTGCCCTTTTCCCAAACCACTCTACTGCTATTTTTTTCCTCCAGCTCAGCTAAATAATTCAGGAATTATTCAGGAATTCAGTTTTCACAAAGGTGCTATAAAAGAAACTGTATTGACTATCATCTAGTAGATACAACAGCACTAGCTGCCTGGAAGGCAATATTCTAATGCTGGCTCAATCACCAGGTCGGGTAGCTGAACCTCTCTGGCATTGTTTCCCCAGATTACAAAATGGAAGTGAAACCACCCACCTTGTTGATAGGGTTCTTGAGATGATATCTGCAAAATGCTTAGAGCTCATCTGGGCGTATGCACATTGGTAAGAAATATTCTAGTTGGGGCCCAAGTTCTGCATGGCTCAGCCACGAGGGACACTGTCTCTGAGTGACTAGACAAACCCAAGATACATTCATGAGAGGAAATGAATACCTTGCCAGTCCCAGGGGGTCCTGCCAGCAAGACAGCCCTTCCAGCCATTTTCTTACTTCTGATCAATTCTACTATCACACCACATGCCTAGAAATAAAAGAGAAACAATAGTAAGCCAACACTGTAAAAACATTTCATAGAGATGAAATCTAGGCCTTGGATCAAAGGCAGGAAACCTCCAGTTCATGTCTGGCTCTACCACCAAATCAGCAAGTGACTCTGGATAAACCACTCAAAATTCCTGTACTTTAATTTCCACATCTGTAAAAGGGAGGTGATAACGGCTCTTTTCTATTTCACAGGGACACTTTGATGATAAACTAGTGGCAGTAATGAGCTTTGAGCAACTTCCAACAATGGGCTATAATTTTTTTTAATGTACTATCATTTACAGTATAATGGCTTGCCTATGCAGTTTCCTAAAATGTACATTTTCACACTGGTTCAAAGTTCAACGGTATGTTTATTCATTTAACATGTTTTGAGCACCTACTTTGTATTTAACACTAAAGAGAAGCTTGAGAATACATAAAAGATGCATATAAATCAAAGGACCTTCCCTGCCCACAAGAAGCTTACAATCTAGGGAGGTGTTTACAAACCGGGAGGCATTTACAATACATTCCTCTAGGTTACATGACTAATTCCAGGTTTAGATGAGCTATTCTAAAGGTCAAACTGACTTTCACTCCATCCACCTCAGAGTGCAATTGAAACTGAGTTTACAAAAACTCTTTTGTCTCCTTCCCTAAATCTCAGAGGATTGCTCCAAACCAAGTAATCTGGATAGAGTTGCCAATTAGAACTTGGGCCACTGGGTCAGAATACGATCAAAGCCACCTTGTTTCTTCTGCCCTGGCGAAGTGCTGTTATCCAAGCAGGCTCACGTTATGGGATGTACGTTCCCTAATTCTCTAACAATGTTCTAGGCTGACTAGTTAGTGAAAAGAAGCAGCATGGCTCAGTGGAAAGAGCACGGGCTTTGGAGTCAGAGGTCATGGGTTCAAATCCCAGCTCTGCCAATTGTCAGCTGTGTGACTTTGGGGAAGTCATTTAACTTCTCTGGGCCTCAGTTACCTCATCTGTAAAATGGGGATGAAGACTTTGAGCCCCCCGTGGGACAACCTGATCCCCTTGTAACCTCCCCAGCGCTTAGAACAGTGCTTGGCACATAGTAAGTGCCTAATAAATGCCATCATCATTATTATTAAAATAATACCTTGTGGCAGTACTCAACATACTTTTGGTGTGGTGAAGCTCAAACTACACATTGTATGTTCGCCATTTACTTTTATGTAAGACCACAAGAAGTGCCATTTCTGGGCCAAAACGATTGTTCATCCAGCCCACTATGGGCAACTCATCTATGACTTTATCCAAACCCCTGTTATTCTCAGTCTGAACAACTTCGGGGACCAGTCCATGTTTATCCCGGCTATACAAAAAGTTTCTTTTGGCTCTGAGCTGACCACTTACCCACTCCCTGGGGCTACTGGTTCACCAAATTTCACAATTCTGTGTTTGCCCTGTCAACATCTTCATGATTTGGGTTGCAGCAAATTTGCGGGCACATTTTGCCATTAATAATAATAATGTTAGTATTTGCTAAGCGCTTACTATGTGCCAAGCACTGTTCTAAGCGCTAGGGGAGATACAAGGTAATCAAGGTTGTCCCACGTTGGGCTCAGTCTTAACCCCCATTTTATGGATGAGGGAACTGAGGCAGAGAAGTTAAGTGACTTGCCCAAAGTCACACAGCTGACAAGTGGTGGAGCTGGGATTCAAACCCATGACCTTGGACTCCCAAGCCCGGGCTCTTTCCACTGAGCCATGCTGCTTCTCATTAGACTCCCTTGCTTTTCAAGGTCAGAGATGCTGCGTAGTACATGTTCCCCAAGTGCCCAGAACAATGCTCTGCATACTGTAGGCATTTAATAAATGCTGTTGGTATTACTTTTATAAATTTAACCACACCCTCTCTCTGCCTTCATCCTTGTAGCCTGGAGTCCTAATCTTTTTTGATGATGATGGCATTCATTAAGCACTTACTACTTAGAGAAGCAGCTTGGCTTAGTGGCAAGAGCACAGGCTTGGGAGTCAGAGGACATGGGTTCTAATCCTGACTCCGCCACTTGTCTGCCGTGTGACCTTGGGCAAACCACTTCTCTTCTTTGTGCCTCAGTTATCTCATCTGTAAAACAGGAACTGTAGGCCCCTTGAGGGACATGGACTTTATCCAACCTGATTAGTTTGTATCCACTTCAGCACTTAAAACAGTGCTTGACACATAAGCAAGTACTTAACCAGTCTTTTAGACTGTGAGCCCAGTGTTGGGTAGGGACTGTCTCTATATGTTGCCAATTTGTACTTCCCAAGCGCTTAGTACAGTGCTCTGCACATAGTAAGCGCTCAATAAATACGATTGATTGAATGATTAACCAATACCGTAATTATTATTATTACTCCGTGCCAAGGTACGGTCAATCAGTCCTGTCCCACACCAGGCTCACATTCTAGGAATGCATTTTAATCCCATTTTAGAGAAGATGAGGAAACTGAGGCCACAAAAAGTGAATTTCCCTAGTTCACCCAGCAGGCCGTGGGAAAACAGACGAGAATTCACTTTTCCTGACTCCCCGTCCTATGATCTAGACCACAGTGCTTCCTTAAAAATGATAATAATAATCACCGTATTATTAAGCTCTTACTGTGTGTCAAGCACTGGATAGATACATGTTAAACAGGTCGGGCACCGTCCCTGTCCCACATGGGGCTCACAGTTTAAGTAGGGAGGAGAACGGGGACCGAATCCCCATTATATAGTTGAGCAAACTGAGGCGGCCCAGATTAGTGACTTGCCCATGGTCACACACAGCAGACAAGAGCCTGAGCCCGGACTAGCACCCAGATCCTCTGACTCCCGGGCCCGTGCTCTATCCACTAATAATAACAATAATGGTATTTGTTAGGCACCTACTATGTGCCAAGCGCTGGGATAGATACGAGGTGGATCAGGTTGTCCCACGTGGGGCTCACAGTCTTAATCCCCATTTTCCAGATGAGGCCACTGAGGTCCAGAGAAGAAGTGAAGTGACCTGCCCAAAGTCACCAAGCTGCTAATAATAATGATAATAATAATAATTTTGGTATTTGTTAAGCGCTTACTATGTGCAAAGCACTGTTCTAAGCGCTGGGGAGGATACAAGGTGATCAGGTTGTCCCATGTGGGGTTCACAATATATGTTGCCAACGTGTACTTCCCAAGCGCTTAGTACAGTGCTCTGCACGCAGTAAGCGTTCAATATGTATGATTGAAGAGAAGTGAAGTGACTTGCCCAAAGTCACACAGCCGACCACTGGCGGAGCCGGGATCTGAACCCATGACCTCTGACTCCCAAGCCCATGCTGTTTCCACTGAGCCACGCTGCTTCTCTTCTAAGTGGCGGAGTCGGGATTAGAACCCACGACCTCAGCCTCCCAAACCCTGGCTCTCGCTGCTGAGCCCCGCCGCTTCCGATCTCCTTGAATCTTCTTCGGGGGGGGGGGGGGGGGGGGGTCCTCGGTTTAACACGGCGCCAAATTAGGCGGAGACTTTGCAGCTCTTTAGGACGCCCTTGGGGGAGGGCCAGACAACTCGGGGCGTGGCTGAGCATCGAGAGGGAGATCAATCAATCAATCGTATTTGCTGAGCGCTTACTGTGTGCAGAGCACTGTACTAAGCGCTTGGGGACGTACAAGTTGGCAACATAGAGAGACAGTCCCTACCCAACTGTGGGCTCACAGTCTAAAAGGGGGAGACAGAGAACAAAACCAAACATACTAACAAAATAAAATAAATAGAATAGATATGTACAAGTAAAATAAATGGAGTAATAAATATGTACAAACATATATCCATATCTACAGGTGCTGTGGGGAAGGGAAGGAGGTAAGGCGGGGGGGATGGAGAGGGGGACGAGGGGGAGAGGAAGGGGCTCAGTGTGGGAAGCATCATCAATCTTATTTATTGAGCGCTTACTGTGTGCAGAGCACTGTACTAGGCGCTTAGGAAGTACAAGTTGGCAACGTATAGAGACAGTCCCTACCCAACAGTGGGCTCACAGTCTAGAAGAGATGGGAAAGGAGGAGGGAAGGAGATGGGAAAGGAAGAGGGAAGGAGAAGGGAAGGAGATGGGAAAGGAGGAGGAAAGGAGATGGGAAAGAAGGAGAGAAGGAGGGAAGGAGATGGGGAAGGAGGAGGAAAGGAGATAGGGAAGGCCTCCTGGAGGAGGTGAGCTCTCAGGAGGGCCTGGAAGGGAGGAAGAGAGCTAGCTTGGCGGATGTTGGGAGGGAGGGCATTCCAGGCCCGGGGGTCGATGTTGGGACGGGCGAGAACGAGGCACGGTGAGATGTTCAAGTCTGGCCTGGAGGCGGGGCAATGGGAGGCGAACCCGATCCTCCCAGGTGCTTCTGGAAACTTCGGAGGGGCCTTTTGGCTTCGGACCAGGGTGCCCCACTTGGCCCCCTCTCTTTCCTCAACTCCACACTTCCCCGAAGAGCGGCTCCTCCCGCTCTCTTCCTCCTCCTCCCCCCCCGTCCCCCGCCCCGCCGGTACCTCTCGGGCGTTCTCCTGTCCCACCAGCCCGGAGGCTGCCTGTTTGGCCAGGCCGCCCTCATCCAGGCCCAGCCCCTTCACGTGGCTGTGCGAGGCGATGCGCTGGGTCTTCGTGGTGCTCTTCACCTCCTCGATCTTCATCCTGGGCGAGAGCGGGGCCCGGCCGGCCGACCCGCCCGGAGGCCTCTCCGCTCGGCTGAGGGAACAGACGCCAAGCGACGCGCCGCAACGCGACACGAGCCAGGCGGGCGCAGGCTCTCCCCGTTACCATGCGGCCGTTACCAGGGCGCCTCCGAAGCCCCGCCCCCTCCTCGCCATCCCATTGGGTGGCCGCCTCCCTTTCCTGGCTTCCTATTGGGTGCGCGGGAAGTCCGTCACCGACTCGGTGGGCCCTGCCCACCCACTTCCGACTGGTTACCAAGGTAGTTTCCCGCTCGAGCCCGCGCTTCAGGCCCGGAGCCTCCCTCGTGGAGCGGCTTCAAGGCCCTGCTGAGAGCTCACCTCCTCCACGAGGCCTTCCCAGACTGAGCCTCTTCCTTCCTCTCCCCCTCGTCCCCCTCTCCATCCCCCCATCTTACCTCCTTCCCTTCCCCACAGCACCTGTAGATATGTATATATGTTTGTACATATTTATTACTTTATTTATTTATTCATTTTATTTGTACATATCTATTCTATTTATTTTATTTTGTTAGTATGTTTGGTTTTGTTCTCTGTCTCCCCCTTTTAGACTGTGAGCCCACTGTTGGGTAGGGACCATCTCTGTATGTTGCCAACTTATACTTCCCAAGCACTTAGTACAGTGCTCTGCACACAGTAAGCGCTCAATAAATACGATTGATGATGATGATGATGATGACAGATGCGAACAGGGCAGAGGGATAATGATTCATAAGAATGATGGTATTTGGTGAGCGGCTACTATGTGCCAGGCACTGTACTAAGTGCTGCGGTGGATAATAATAATAATAATAATGGCATTTATTAAGCGCTTACTGTGTGCACAGTCTTTTAGACTGTGAGCCCACTGTTGGGTAGGGACTGTCTCTATATGTTGCCAACTTGTACTTCCCAAGCGCTTAGTACAGTGCTCTGCACACAGTAAGCGCCCAATAAATACAATTGATGATGATGATGATGATGCAAAGCACTGTTTTAAGCGGTGGGGAGGTGACAAGGTAATCAGGTTGTCCCACGTGGGGCTCCCAGTCTTCATCCCCATTTTACAGATGAGGTACCTGAGGCACAGAGAAGTGAAGTGACTTGCCAAAGTCACACAGCTGAGAATTGGCAGAGCCAGGATTTGAACCCATGACCTCTGACTCCAAAGCCCGGGCTCTTTTCCATTGAACCACGCTGCTTCTCTGAGCCACACTGAATCGCATTGGACGCCGTCCCTGTCCCGCGTGGGGCTTACTCTCGACCCCCATTTTACAGATGAGGGAACTGAGGCCCTGAGAATAATAATGGTGGTATTTGTTAAGCACTTACCATGTGCCAAGCACTGTTCTAAGCACCGGGGTGGATACAAGGCGATCAGGTTGTCCCACTTGGGGCTCACAGTCTCCATCCCCATTTTACAGATGAGGGAACTGAGGCACAGAGAAGTGAAGTGACTTTTTTATGGTATTTGCTAAGTGCTTACTGTGCGAAGCACTGTTCAAAGCGCTGGGGGGATACAAGGCGATCAGGTTGTCCCACGTGGGGCTCACAGTTTTCATCCCTGTTTTCCAGATGAGGTAACTGAGGCACAGAGCAGTTAAGTGACCTGCCCAAGGTCACACAGCTGATAAGTGGCAGAGCCGGGATTAGAACCCACGACCTCCGACTCCCAAGCCCGGGCTCCTGCCACTAAGCCACGCTGAGTTCAAGCCAGGAGTAACTTGCCCCTGTTTCGGATCCCTGTTGAGGGTACTCTCCACGGCCCCGTGGCCAGTTTGTTCGTACGCTTTAAAAAGATGGGAAGAACCCGAAGAGGCTTCAAAGAGCAGAAAAAAAATAAAGGAGGGGAATCAAGTTACAAGAACAATTTAAAGGAATTAAGGGTTGCTTAGTCGGGGGGAACTTTTCTTGTTATTACTAAAATTTTGTTATTGTTATTATTAAAATCTAGTTCATCAAGGCAAGTTACATTAAAATACCTTAAAAATAAACAGTGTTCCCTTCTTCTGCTTTCCGTTTCAATTCATCATTGCCCTCCACCTCTGGGAGGTGTGGATCTATCACCAGGGTGTGTTGAAGGGGGCTGCGGGGTCACCCCTGCTCACCCCACTCAATTTTTTTTTAATGGTATTTGTTAAGCGCTCACTGTGTGCCAGGCACTGTACTAATTGCCGGGGTTGATACAAGCCAGTCGGTTTGGACTGTGAGCCCACTATCGGGTAGGGACTGTCTCTATGTGATGCCAATTTGTACTTCCCAAGCGCTTAGTACAGTGCTCTGCACATAGTAAGCGCTCAATAAATACGATTGATTGATTGATTGATTGGACACAGTCTCTATCCCACATAGGGGGTCGGTCTTAATCCCCATTTTACAAATGAGGGAATTTAGGCACAAAGAAATCAAGTGACTTGTCCAAGGTCACACAGCAGACAACTGGCAGGGCAGGGATTAGAACCTAGGCCCTCTGACTCCCAACCCCATGCTCTTTTCACTAGGCCATACTGCTTCCCTAGCCTTTCACCAAACCATCCATTCCTCTTGGTATTGATTTTGCTTTGGTCTTTTAATCACAATGGGCTCAGAAAGAGCCTTCCTTGATTGCAATGGGCATTTCTGGACCGTCCGTGGTAGCTGACTCAGCGGTGATGCCATGTTATTTGAAGCTGTTTTTTTACAACATAACAGTAATGGTATTTGCGTGGCTTAGTGGGAAGAGCACCGGCTTCGGAGTCAGAGGTCATAGGCTCAAATCCTGGTTCCGCCACTTAGCTGTGTGACTTTGGGCAAGTCACTTCACTTCTCTGTGCCTCAGTTACCTCATCTGTAAAATGGGGATTAAGACTATGAGCCCCACATGGGACAACTTGATCACCTTGTATCTACCTCAGTACTTAGAACAGTGCTTGGCACATAGTAAATGCTTAACAAATACCATTACCATTATTATTATTAGCATTCTACTGTTTCCTTTGTCCCCTTTGCTTTTTTTTGCTCCACTGTTGGCTCACCATGTAGTAGCTGTTTGGGAATCCTACTGTCATTCCTTGGATCCATTTAGGTTTCATCCTTGTACTTTCTTCTTTATCACTGCATCTTTACCATGCCTTCTAGTCCTTATTTCTCCAAAACGTCATGCGGTTTTCATTTAAATTAAATTCATTGAAAAGACTAAACAAAATCTGCCTTTTGAAATGGCTACATGGCCCAGTGAGAAAGGTAGTAGGTACCACCAAGAAATAATGAAAGGACCCGCAGTCCCTTCCACACTTTGCACATGTAAATATTCACCCATCAATGGTATTCGCCGAGCACCTACTGTGTGCAGAACACTGAAATAGATATTTGGGAGAGTTCAGCGTAAGTAAGAGACATAGATACCTGCCCTCGAGGAGCTTACAGTTCAACGGGGGAGACGAGCAGAAACAAATGAGTTACAAAAAGTGGGAGCTGGCAAAAGAACAATGCTACAGTTGTTGATAGCAGGAGGATGGCAGGATAATAATAATAATGGCATTTATTAAGTGCTTACTATGTGCAAAGCACTGTTCTAAGTACTGGGGGGTTACAAGGGGATCAGGTTGTCCAACGGGGGGCTCACAATCATAATCCCCATTTTACAGATGAGGTAACTGAGGCACAGAGAAGTTAAGTGACTTGCCCAAAGTCACACAGCTGACAATCAAGCGCTTAGTACAGTGCACTGCACACAGTAAGCGCTCAATAAATACGATTGAATGAATGAATTGGCGGAGCCGGGATATGAACCCATGACCGATTCCAAAGCCCGTGCTCTTTCCACTGAGCCAAGCTAAATATCTGGATGTCTAAATTACTATAAATTGAAATAGATGTAAATGCATAAGTGCTAAGGGTAGTCGTTGGATTGCCACGACCTGGGAAGGTAGGGATTAATCAGGGAATGCCACCTGGAGGAGGTGGGTTTTCAAAATTCTGTCCTTTTGGTTTGTGTGCGGCTCCCCGTACTCTTTTCAATTGTGCCTCCGGGGCTTGGGGTTTGACTGGAATCTTTGCTCAAGAAGAGCCTTTGGGCTTCTGGCAGTGAGAAACCTCTTTCAAAAGTTCAAGAATTCCATACCTGCGCTTTTTTCTCCCAGCAGGAGCCATTGCAGTGGGGTAAACATTCCCAAAACTGTTTGGATTTGCCAACAAGCAGCTAGTACCAACAGATAAGGAAGCTGCTCTGTGTTGGCACATCGGTTCTGCAGATGATTCAGCAACACATGATTGAAGGATCCCAGCTGGACGGGCATATATCCGCACAGGCACTGACTCATTTGAGCTGCATTTAGTTACACCTCCAGTTTAGGTTTGTTACCCCATCCATGCTGAGCGGAACTCATTTAGAAAATAGGTGGGCCTGTCCCGGCTGGGGGCAGGGAGTGGTGCACAGGAGGTATGTGGGGTGGAGGGGAGGGGGTTGTGATGACTCCAGGTTTACCTTCCTCTCCTGCCTTTTACCCTGGGCCAGAACGGGGACCTGTGAGCCCACTCACAGGGACTGTCTCTATATGTTGCCAACTTGGACTTCTCAAGCGCTTAGTACAGTGCTCTGCACACAGTAAGCGCTCAATAAATACGATTGATGATGATGATGATGGAGCCTTGGGAGGCGGGGTGTGTGGGAAGATGATCTTCAAATGTCCTTGCCAGCAAAGTTTGTGTTGTAACAAATAACATCAACATAGAAATGTTGATTCTGGTAGCCTGACTCCTATCCCTTACCTCACTGTCACTGATCCTGTCCTGCCATTTGATGTTCACTATGGCTTGCAAGTAATTCCGATGAAAATGCTAGGTACCTCATCTCACATCCTATAAACGTTCAGTTTGGTCAAGAGGTTGATGGCACACTAGTGCTACATTACTGCCAGCCTTCCAACGGAGATAGCGGCCTTGGTTCAGTCAGTTAGTCAATCATATTTATTGAGCATTTACTGTGTGCACAGCACTGTAATAATAATAATAATAATTGTGGTATTTGTTAAGTGCTTACTATGTATGTGTCAGGCACTGTTCTAAGTGCTGGGGTGGATACAAGCAAATGGGGTTGGGCACAGTCCCTGTCCCACATGGGACTCACAGTCTCAATCCCCATTTTCCAGATGAGGTAACTGAGGCCCAAAGAAGTGAAGTGACTTGCCCAAGGTCACACGGCAGACAAGTGGCAGAGCTGGGATTAGAACCCATGACCTTCCGACTCCCAGGCCCGGGCTCTGTTCCCTCGGCCACGCTGCTTCTCCGTGTGGTCTCGCTTGAGACCACACAGAGCTGTACATCAAGCTAAAAAGATAAAGTGAAACCATAGGAAACTCCTAAACCTACACTTAAACCGTTTATGGGATTGGACGTAATTGGTGTCTGATGTAAGCAAGCTCGTGGAGTTGGATATACCAACTTGAACTTGAATGTCACGCTATTTTCTTGGCCTGATCAGGCCCTGGAGGGAAAGGCAAGCTAGTTCAGGGAGGGTAATGAGAATTCATTTAAGCCTTCGTTCTCCTTGCTGTTTCTGGACAGAATGGAAAGCAATTTTAAGACCTCACTTTCTTCTTTCACGTGTGAGATTCTAGGAGCCTAATCCGGTATTTTATAAATCATTTCAACAGGAAAACAATCCCCACCATTAATACAGCCTGAACAGATTATTCCTCAGGCTTAATCAGCTAATTTCACCAAGGTTTCCCCTGCTCCTCTCAATCTGCTCTACACTCTGGCACAGATGTCATCGGATACTCCAAGTGGGAGCTGGAGGCTTGGGGTTTGGGGTTACGGGACACTGCCAGGTTTCACGGAAAGCTTTCAAATTTCAGTGGGACGTGCCGAAGTCTGAAACTGTCAAACGGCATGTTATTATTACAGCAGGAAAGAGTGTGTGTGTGTGTATGTGTGGTGTGTGTATATGTGAGTGAATGCCCTTTACTTTCTGACCCCTTCCCTAAAATCTGACTTTCTGTTCCTTCTTGCTGGGGGGCTTTGTGCACCATAGCAGTTAAACCAAGGATTTCTGGGGTAATGTTTCAGTGTTTAAAAAAAAATAAATCAAAAGTGGCTGCTTCTTTAGCAATAGCGGAAAAGTTAATACGAAAAACCTATTTTTCTTTGGCTCACTAGGAAACGAGGATCCTTAATTTCAATATTCCGTACTGTACTTTGGGATTCCATGGCCATAAAGTGCTTCACTGTATTTACTGAGTTGAGCTGCTCATTGGTACTACTGGACATGAATCACAGGATTAAAAAGCCCAGGTGCCTGCTCACCGTTGGATCCTGTATCTTTTCCTTTGTCGTTCAAGGGAAGCAGCAACGGGTTGTGCATTCTTCCTCATCAAATCCTGTTTATTAAGAAGCCCCTGATGGTAGTCAGGAGCAATTCTGAGCAGCAATGGCTGAAGGACCTGGGTTTTAATCCTGGCTCTGCCACTTTTCTGCTGTGTGACCTCGGACAAGTCACTTAACTTCTCTGGCCCTCGGTCACCTTATCTGTAAAATGAGGATTAAGACTGTGAGCCCCACGTGGGACAGGGACTGTGTCCAACCCAATTAGCCGATATCTACCCCGGTGCTTAGAGCAGTGCTTGACACATAGTAAGGGCTTAATAAATAATTATAATGGCACTTGTTAAGCACTTACTATGTGTAAAGCACTGTTCTAAGCACTGGGGGGATACAAGATGATCAAGTTGTCCCATGTGGGGCTCACAGTCTTAATCCCCATTTTACAGATGAGGTAATTGAGGCTCAGAGAAGTTGTGATTTGCCCAAGGTCACACAGCAGACGTGGGGGAGCCGGGATTAGAACCCAAATACTTAACAAATAGCTTAACAAATACTATTATTATTATTATTATTATTCTAATCTACCCCAGTGCTTAGTACAGTGCCTGGCACAGAAAGAGTGGGTGATTGGAGTTGTAAAAGCTTCTGCAGGTTGTTCAACAACCCTTGGGCTACTAACTCTAGATTACCACTTGTCATTTCAATGGGAGAAGCCACCACTTCACTCACTGTCCTGCTCTGCTTCATGCCCTACCAACTGAAACCAGTAAGATAAGTGGTTGAGAAGGATTCCTCCAGCTTCCAGGAATTAGAGCAAAAGCACAGAGAACCAGTGTGGCCTAGTGGATAGAGCACGGTCCTGGGAGTCAGAAGGATGTGGGTTCTAATCCTGCCTCTGCCACTTGCCAGCTGTGTGGCCTTGGGGAAGTCACTTCTCTTCTCTGGGCCTCCGTTACCTCAAGTGGGGATTAAGACTGTGAGCCCCATGTGGGACATGGACTATGTCAAATCTGATTAGGTTGTATCTATTCCAGTGCTTAGTAGAGTGCCCAGCACATAGTAGGTGCTTAACAAATGCCATAAAAAGGAGTTGGGGGCATAAAGGGGTGGGGGAAAGGAAGAGAAGGAAAATCCATTACCAATGCCTACATTTGGTGCTTGAGGTTTCCCAACCTCAGAGATTGAATTCAGAGAACATGACTGCTAATTCTTGCTCTACAACTGGCCCGTTGATTAGTTTGGGATGAATCCCCCTCTAGAATGTGAGATCCTTGTGGGCAGGGAACATGTCCACCAACTTACTCTATTGTACTCTCCCAAGCGCTGAGTACACTGCTCGGTACAGTACGGCACACAATACCTGCTCAATAAATATGACTGACTGATTGAATCACTTCTCTTTGTTCCTTTTATCTTCTTTTCAGGATCAGACAGTGTCGGGGGCATTGCTGTCATGTAGGAGGGCCCAGACCCTCTCAGGGTGGCACCTGGAGAGTTTCCAGTCCTCTACCAGTCTCGACTACGGGAGGGAGAGCCAAAAGAGGCCTACCCATTCCATTCCTAGCTTGGCCTGTGGCTAGCAAGTGGATGGCAATCTGCTACGAGTCAAAACTCTCTTCTGCTGGGCAGCAGCAACACAGGAGAGAGTCGAAGGTGGAGACTCAAGTTGACTGCATGGAAGGAGGCAATGGTAAACCGCTTCTGGATTTTTACCACAAAAATTCTACGGATCCACTACCAGAACGATGACTCGACAGCGTAAGACGAGACAAGGAGGGCCCAGAGCTAAGCCGAGGGTGATGGTGGATCTGGGGCATTCATTCAGTCGTATTTATTGAGCGCTTACTGTGTGCAGAGCACTGTGCTAAGCGCTTGGGAGAGTACAATATAACAATAAACAGACACATTCCCTGCCCACAATGAGCTTACAGTCTAGAGGGGGAGACGGACATTAATGTAAAGAAATGAATTACAGATATGTTCGAAAGTGCTGTGGGGCTGGGAGCGGAGATGAATAAAGGGAGCAAGTCAGGGTGATGCAGAAGGGAGTGGGAGAAGAGGAAAGGAGGGCTTAGTCAGGGAAGGCCCCTTGGAGGAGATGTGGCTTCAATAAGGCTTTGAAGGCCGGGGAGAGTAAATGTCTGTCGGATTTGAGGAGGGAGGGGGTTCCAGGCCAGAGGCAGGATGTGGGCCTGGGGTCGGCGGCGAGATAGATGAGATTGAGGTACAGTGAGGTTAGCATTGGACGAGCAGGGATGAGCAAAAGTCATGGAAGCCGTAGTGAAAATGAAGGCTGGCCCTGTTGCTTGTCCTGGGGGGGAGGCAGAATGTCAATCAATCAATCAATCAATCAGTCATACTTATTGAGCACTTACTACTTTGTGCAGAACCCTGTACTAAGCGCTTGGGAGAGTACAGTACAACAGAATTAGCATACACATTCCCTGCCCATAATGAGCTCACAGCCTAGAGGGGGAGACAGACACTAATATGGCATTAATGCTTCTCTGAAAAGGAATGAAAAATGCTAATAAAAAACAAATTCCAAATCATCACAATTTCCAAGTCTTATTCCTGTCATTATTTTACCAGGGACTGTGCCCATCATTTAGAACTGAATGGTTAACCGATGTATGGTAGGGATATTTAAAATAATGAAAAGTGGGCAGTGGACTTTGCCATTAATCAATCAGTGGATCCAACAGTGGCATTTATTAAGTGCTTACCATGTGCAGAGCACTGTACTACATGCTTGGGAGAGTACAATACAACAGAATGAGTGGATGTGTTCCCTGGACGAATGTTTAACAGGATGCCATCCATCCAATGCCTGGAAACTCAAGAAAATGATCCTTTGACCTCCTTCCTAGCAGATCTGATTTTCAAAGCTGCCTACAGGAGATATTTTTTTTTTTTACGGTCCTCTTTTCTCAGCTTGTTACCGCCCACCCCAGAAAGGTACCCGGTAGTCACTGGCTACCTCTCAGTAATTTCTGGGCCATCCTTGAAAACTGGGCCAAAATTTGAAAGTTGTGAAACTCTTTATTTCAAGGACTCGTTTCAATTCTCGAAGTATGTGGTTTTCGTGGATGATCTAGTGAAACGGTTTCTGCAAACACATTCTCCTTGTTAGATTTCCAGCCTTCCAACATCTTTCTCGATCCCTGGGTTGGATATTTTTTATCTTATTTTGTTTTAGAGTACACATTTTCCTGAGTTTTTCCTTGCAAGAAGAACTCGGAATTTGTGAGTACTTACGATACCATACTCTTCTCAGGTTTCTATCTTTCCTCAACGTTTCTTATTCCCTCCAATTTTCTTGTAAATTCAGAAATTAATAATCAATCAATCAATTGTATTTATTGAACGCTTACTGGGTGCAGAGCACTGTACTGAGCTCTTGGGAGAGTAAAAAAATAACAGATTTGGTAGATGCATCCCCTGCCCATGATGAGTTAACATGGGAACGGATGGGTTCCGAGAAGGAGAGAAAGCGGAGGTCATCGGGATCCCTACAAGTTCTTAGCAAGTGTCAGCAGATTGAGAATGAAAAGGGCTGTGGGAAAGGTCACTGATCAAAAGAGCCCAATTTTTTTTATTTTTCTTGTTTATTGTTTTCTAATCATCATCAGTGATGCTAAGCATTGATTAGAGTACCGAAATAAATTTAAGTCCCCTTAAGAATTATATAGAGAAGCTCTCTGTACAGCCTTTTCTCTTAAATTCCATCTGCAGAAGTGGGGAGAATTCCCGAACCTGTCTTTCCATCAGGATGGTGGTGAAAAGGCGTCTACCAACCCTGTTATTACATGCATCTCCCCGGCCCATCCTAATGTTGTTCCTTGATAAACGGGGCTGATTCTCCGAGAGCAACGATTTAGATGTCTTCTTCCCGTTTGAACTCCTGAAGAGTAGTCTATGCCTTGTGTGTCAAGTGAATAATCATCGTGGCTATGTATTCTCATTACAGAAGAGAGTTCTCCCTTGGGCTTTTACAACTTTTCCCTCTAGGCTGTAAGCTCCTTATGTGCAGGGAACATGTCCACTAACTCTGTTGTATGGTACTCTCCCAAGCGCTTAGTACAGTGCTCTGCGCATAGTAAGTGCTCAGTAAATACCCTTAACTGATTGATAGTGGACTACTAAATAAAAGCCCTTATCTGTTCCCAAGCTGTCCCTGCCTCCCGCCAAGAAAAAAAACCCAAGCCCAAAATGAAAGAAGCATATGGACTTTCAAGCAATTCAGATTAATGCCTGGGTTTTCAACGTATCTGTATAAATATCGCCCTGTCCCAGTGATCACTAGTCTTATTTTTCTGACGGGGAAGCATATAAAAATACATAGAGAAGCAGCATGGTGTAGTGGATAGAGCACAGGCCGGGGATTCAGAAGGTAATGGGTTCTAATCCTAGCTCCACCACTTGTCTGCTACGTGGCCTTGGGCAAGTCACTTCACTTCACTGAGCAGCGTGGCTTGGTGGAAAGAGCACGGGCTTTGGAGTCAGAGGTCACGGGTTCAAATCCCTGCTCCACCAACTGTCAGCTGTGTGACTTCGGGCAAGTCACTTAATTTCTCTGTGCTTCAGTTCCCTCATCTGTAAAATGGGGATTGACTGTGAGCCCCCCGTGGGACAACTTGATCACCTTGTAACCTCCCCAGCGCTTAGAACAGTGCTTTGCACATAGTAAGCGCTTAACAAATGCCATTATTATTATTATTCTCTGGGCCTCAATTTCCTCATCTGTAAAATGGGGATTGAGACTGTGAGCCCCATGTGGGACAGGGACTGTGTCCAACCCCTAGTAAGCAGTTATATCCACCCCAGTGCTTAGTACAGTGCCTGGTACATAGATAAGCGCTTAACGAATACCATAATTCTTCTTCTTCTCTGTGCCTCAGTTACCTCATCTGTAAAAACGGGGACTGTGCGCCCCATGTGCGACAGGGACTGTGTCCAACTTAACTTGTATCTCCCCCAGCGCTTAGAATGGTACCTGGCACATAGTAAGGACTTAACACATACTATTATTATTCTTATACTTGGATTTAAATGAGAAGCAGCGTGGCTCAGTGGAAAGAGCACGGGCTTTGGAATCAGAGGTCATGGGTTCAAATCCTGGCTCCCCTAGTTGTCAGCTGTGTGACTTTGGGCAAGTCACTTCACTTCTCTGCGCCTCAGTCACCTCCTCTGTGAAATGGGGATGAAGACTGTGAGCCCCCCGTGGGCCAACCTGATCACCTTGTAACCTCCCCAGCGCTTAGAAGAGTGCTTTGCACATAGTAAGCGCTTAACAAATGCTATCATCATTATTATTATTAAATGATCCGCGTTCCACAGTCCGGGAACGTCCAGTAGCACGGAAAGCGGGGCGGTGCAAGGGTCTTGTAGGCAGGCCGGAACGGAACGGAACGGAACGACGCACCGGGTGGGAGGCGGGGAGGGGAGCGGAACGAATGTGGCCGGGGAGCGGGTTGCCACGGGGGTTGGTTTGCGGAGCGGACTGGCCCGGCTCGGCTCGGCTCGGCTCGGCCCGGCGGGTTAGCGGCACCATGGCCGGCCCGCGGGTCAACGTCAACGTGGGCGTCCTGGGCCACATCGACAGCGGCAAGACGGCCCTGGCCCGGGCGCTCAGCACCACCGCATCTACCGCCGCCTTCGACAAACAGCCGCAGAGCCGAGAGCGGGGCATCACCCTGGACCTGGGCTTTTCTTGCTTCTCGGTGCCGCTGCCTCCGCACCTGCAGCCGGCCGGAACCGAGGCGCAGCCCGCCGCCCGGCTCCAGTTCACGCTGGTGGACTGCCCCGGCCACGCCTCGCTCATCCGGACCATCATCGGCGGTAAGCACGGGGCCCCCGACTCCCTCCACCCCGCCGCCGAGAAGAAAAGACCACCGTTTCCTTTTCATTGCGTCGTATTTATTGAGCGCTTGCTGTGTGCAGAGCACTGTACTAAGCGCTTGGGACGTACAAGTCGGCAACATATAGAGCCGGTCCCTACCCAGTAATGAGCTCTCAATCTAGAAGGGGGAGACAGACAACAAAACAAAACACGGAGACAGGTGACAAAGATGGGGTCCCATTCATTCATTCATTCCATTTTCATTCATTCAATCGTATTTACTGAGCGCTTACTGTGTGCAGAGCACTGTACTAAGCGCTTGGGAAGTACAAGATGGCAAGTCACTTCACTTCTCTGGGCCTCAGTTACCTCGACTGTCAAATGGGGATGAAGACTGTGAGCCCCCCGTGGGACAACCTGATCACCTTGTAACCTCCCCAGCGCTTAGTACAGGGCTTTGCACACAGTAAGCGCTTAATAAATGCCATCATTATTATTATTATTATGACAAGTCGGCAACATATAGAGCAGGTCCCTACCCAATAACGGGCTCCCAGTCTAGAAGGGGGAGACAGACAACAAAACAAAACATATTAATCAAAATAAAATAAATAGAAAAGTAAATATATACGTACACTCATTCATTCATTTCACTGTACTTATTGAGCGCTTCCTGCCCACCTGGGTCTCCAGCAGGCCCGGCTTCCGCCGCCATCGTCACTCCCCGCAGCCCGTTTCCTTCCCCGGGGGCGGGGAGGAGCGGTCTCTTCCTTCTGTGGGAGAATAATAATAATAATGATGGTATTTGTTAAACGCTTACTATGTGCCAAGCACTGTTCTAAGCGCTGGGGAGGAGACAAGGTGATCAGGTTGTCCCACGGGGGGCTCACAGTCTTCATCCGATGGTGGTATTTGTTAAGTGCTTACTGGGCGCCAAGCACTGTTCTAAGCGACCAGGTCATCGGGTTGTCCCACGTGGGGTTAACAGTCTTCATCCCCATTTTAATAATAATAATAATAATAATGGTGGCATTTATTAAGCGCTTACTGCAAAGCACTGTTCTAAGCGCTGGGGAGGTTACAAGGTGATCAGGTTGTCCCACGTGGCGTTCACAGTCTTCATCCCCGTTTTAATAATAATAATAACCGTGGCGTTTATTAAGCACTTACTGTGTGCAAAGCACTGTTCTAAGCGCTGGGGAGGTTACAGGGTGATCAGGTTGTCCCACGGGGGGTTCACAGTCTTCATCCCCATTTTAATAATAATAATAACGGTGGCATTTATTAAGCACTTACTGTGTGCAAAGCACTGTTCTAAGCGCTGGGGAGGTTACAGGGTGATCAGGTTGTCCCACGTGGGGTTCACAGTCTTCATCCCCATTTTAATAATAATAATAACGGTGGTATTTATTAAGCACTTACTGTGTGCAAAGCACTGTTCTAAGCGCTGGAGAGGTTACAGGGTGATCAGGTTGTCCCACGAGGGGCTCACAGTCTTCACCCCCCTTTTACAGATGAGGTCACTGAAGCCCAGAGAAGTGAAGTGAGTCGCCCAAAGTCACACAGCTGTCAAGTGGCGGAGCCGGGATTTGAACCCATGACCTGTCTCCAAAGCCCGTCCTCTTTCCACTGAGCCACACTGCTTTGACAGATGAGGGAACTGAGGCCCAGAGAAGTGAAGTGGCTTGCCCAAGGTCACACAGCTGACAAGCGACAGAGCCGGGATTAGAACTCACAACCTTTGACTCCCAAACCCGGACTCTGACCACTAACCCGATTACCTTATATCTACCCCAGCACTTAGAACAGTGCTTGTCACATAGTAAGTGCTTAACAAATACCGTCATTATTTTTTAAGAGAAGCAGTGTGGCTCAGTGGAAAGAGCACAGGCTTTGGAGTCAGAGGTTGTGGGTTCAAAGGACAGTGCTTTGCACATAGTAAGCGCTTAATAAATGCCATCATTTATTAAGCCACGCTGGGGAACCCCCTGGGGGAGAGAGGTCTCCTCCTGTGGGAGAAGGGGGAACCCCTCAACCCTTCTGTTTGCGAAGGCGACATTTAGGGAACTGGCTCTGGCCCCTTCCCCTCCTCCTTTCCCTCCTCCAGGCCTTCCCTCCCTTTTGGGCCAATGTTGTGGGGCGGGAAGGAATGCGAATAGCCCCGTCAAGAGGAAGGGCGGAGGCTTGGGGTTTATTCCGACATAGGGCTATGAGGACACTCTAGGATTGGGAGTTGCTCCTTCCTTTTTTTTTTTTTTTCTTTTATGACATTTGTTAAGTGCCTGCTGTGTACCAGACTCTACACTAAACTATGGGGTAGATCTAAGCTGATCAGGGTGAAACCAGTCCATGCCCCACATGGGGCTTGCATGAGAAGCAGCAAGGCGGAGTGGATAGAGTACAGGCCCGGAAGTCAGAAGGTCATGGGTTTTAATCCTGGCTCTGTCACTTGTCTGCTGTGTGACCTTGGGCCAGTCACTTCGCTTCTCTGTGCCGCAGTTCCCCTGTCTGTAAAATGGGGATTGAGACTGAGCCCCACATGGGACAGGGACTGTGTCCAACCCAATTAGCTCATATCCACCCCGGCGCTTAGTACAGTGCCCGCCACACAGTAAGCGCTTAAGAAATACCATTATTATTATTATTACATTTTAGAGGTGAGGGAACTGAGGCACAGGGAAGTGCAGTGACTTGCCCAAGGTTACACAGCAGATAAGCGACAGAGCTGGGATTAGAACCCGGCTCCTTCTGACTCCCTGGCCTGCCCTCTATCTGCTAGGCCACTCTCGGTTCTAGGCTTGACTGAGTGAGGGAAGCAATTGCAAGAGCCGGACTTGGTAGGGAAGACCAAATCTGCACCAGGTGAGGAGACCATCTTACGGGTTCCTAGTCACCTTTTTATGGTTTTTGAGTATGAACAGCATGTGTACACTGGGGTTAATCAGCAGTTCTACTTCACAAATACCTGGGTGAAACTCCCTCTGTTTGTAAGTAATTTTTGTCTGTCTCCCCCTCCCCCCATTAGATTGCAAGCACCTTGAAGGCAGGGGTGTATATCATGTGCTCAGGGTAGTGCTTTGCACTCAGTAGAGCTGTCCTTCCAATTGAAGATGTTGCTGCCAGTGGTGAGACTGCATCAATAAATACCATTGACTGTGAAGTAAAAGGTCTTAAATCACATTTGGGAATGAGGGTTGTGAGTGTGAATGAACAGGAAGAGGTGGAGCTAGAATTTAGGAGCCCTTTTTCCTAGTTTGATGCCCCAACAACTACTGTCCTTTCAAGCCCTTTGATTGGAATGGCAGCCCACTCTTGCCCTGCTGTCATGTGTTGTAAATGAATGATTCATATTTGAGTGGGGGGGGGGAGGGGGGAGGAGAACCTTTGTGTGCACCTTACAAAGCAAAGTAAGTTGGTGTGGTGTCCAGCCCATCTCCAAGATGACTGCTGCGTGGATTCTCTCAGAGATGGTGGCACCGTTGACCTCAAAGATGGCCACTGCTCAGCTTCTCACAAAGATGGCGAGGAACAAAAATGATCGGTTTGTGGGGCTTAAGTGGGTCTCTAGGAGCCGAGCTGTTGAGGGCTGGTTGCCAGGGGGTCAGTGGAGCTCCACTTGCTCCACTGCAAACTGTGGCATATGACATCATTACGTTGCCGTGTGTGGCATGATGACCTCAGCCCATTGTGCTGAGTGTAAAATGTGACTCAGTGAAAATGTGAGGAATGTGGGAGGCAGTCGTTCTGGCCTCACACCAGGGTAGCCGAATATCTAAAGCTGGCCTCTGCACACCTACTCCTTCGTTGCGCTCCGTACCCCAGGGAGGACATGTTTTTGTAAGAGAGTGCAGGTGTAAGGATGTGAGTGGAGCTCCGCAGAGCTCCATTTCTCTAATCGGCTCTTGGATCTGAGGTCTAAGGCCTCACTATAATTTATCCGCCTTCCTCACTAGCCTGTAAGCTCCTTGAGGGCAGCTGCATGAGGGATCGTGTCTTCTAACTATAATAATAATTAATAATAATAATTACATTTGTTAAGTGCTTACTACGTGCTGAGCACTCTTCTAAGCGCTGGGGTAGTTACAGGGTAATCAGGTTGTCCCGCGTGGGGCTCACAGTCTTAGTCCCCCATTTTACAGATGCACAGAGAAGTTAGGTGACTCGTCCAAGGTCACACAGCAGACAGGTGGTGGAGCTGGGATCAGAACCCATGTGCTCTGACTCCCAAGCCCTTGCTCTCGCCACTAGGCTATGCTGCTTCTCTCTTCACATGTCTGCTGTGTGGCATTGGGCAGTTCACTTCATTTCTCTGGGCCTTGGTTCCCTCATCTGTAAAATAGGCAATAAGACTGTGAGCCCCATGTGGGACCTGGACTGTGTCCAGCCTGATTGGCTTGTATCTAGCCCGGTGCCTGGCATATAGTGAGCACTTAGCCACTTGCTTTTTAATGATATTTGTTAATAGGATGCTTGGTACACAGTACATGCTACTGGTTGATCAGAACCAAGCCTCATCTGTCGGTGTTGATGGGAGCCTCTGTGATCAAGCCCATGGACTGGATAAGGTGGGACGGGGGCAAAGAATAGGAGGACTTTGCTTTTCTCCCCCCCAGCCTGTCCCCAAAGGACTTATGTACATATCTGTAATTTATTTATGTATATTAATGTCTCTCTTGCCCCGCTCAAGATTGTAAGCTCGTTGTGTGTCTGTTTATTGTTGCATAGTACTCTCCCAAGTGTTTAGTACAGTGTTCTGCACAAGGTAAGCGCTCAAATACAGTTGAATGAACAAATGAAAAGGACCGGAGCCCATGGTGAGATGGGAGTGGAGAGCGGCCAAGTGCAGCTGTTTTAGGGGATAGGGTAGGGGACCGTGGGGGTGCAGGGGATGTGGGCTGGTTGTGAGTGGTAGCTCGAGAGCCACACGGGCTCCGGCTTCTTCCCCAAACCCCCGGCCCACCCCGGCCAGGGGTCAAGTGGAGAGACCCACATCAGGGCCAAGCTCTGACTGGGTAGAGTTATGTCTTTCTTGTTTCAAACCTTTTGGGGCCTGATTCTTGTGGCCCAGCAGTGATAGTAGTGCTGGGGAGTAGGGTGGCAGTGAGTTTACTTGCACAGGTGTGGGCCTGTAAGCTAGATGAGGGAGAGGAGGTCCAGGTGGATGAGGGAGAGCATCAGGTGATTCACCTCTGACTAAGAAAGACTTTGGGGGTGGCGGCCGAAACCCGGCCAAGAATAAGTCGCATTCGTCCCCAAGAGCTGGGTTTGGGCCGGGGTACTTTTGGGGTTTGACCTGGGTGGGCCAAAGGATTCTGGCCCGCGCAGCCCTCTTGTCTTACGATGTCGAGTAGTCTCCGACCCATAGCGACGCCATGGACACATCTCTCCCAGAACACCCCACTTCCATCTGCAATCATCCCGGTAGAGTTTTCTTGGTAAAAATCCGGAACTGGTTTACCATTGCCGCCTTCTGCACAGTCAACTTGAGTCTCCGCCCTCGACTCTCTCCGGTGGTGGTGGTGGTGCTGCTGCTGCCCGGCACAGGTGAGGTTTGACTTGTAGCAGATTGCCATCCACCCGCTAGCCACTGAGCAAGCTAGGAATGGAATGGGTATGCCTCTGCTTGACTCCATCTCCCGTAGTTGAGGATGGTAGAGTACTGGAAACTTTCTAGGTGTGACCCTGAGAGGGAACGCAGCCCTCTACCAATCTGTAACTTAATTATACTGATGTCTGTCTCCCCTTGTAGGCTGTAAGTTTGTTGTGGTCAGGGACTGTCTGTTGTTTTATTGTACTCTCCCAAGCGCTCAATACAGTGCCCTGCACACGGTAAGTGCTCAGTAAATATACTTGACTGACTGATTCTACCAGCTGCAGAGGGGGTCCCATGCAGAATGATTTCACCTGGCATGCTCTGGAATGAGGGTTTAAGGTCGTTAACCATTGACTTAGAACATTCTTTGCATTCAGTTCCAACACTGGGGCAGTTATCACTTCCACACAAGGGATTGAATATGCCCATTTCATTCCCTTTCAATTATAGTGTTCCTCTTTGGGATAGTGCCTCAAAGAGTCTTTCGGTCCAAACTGGGTTTGAATTTGTGGCAGGTCTGTTTGGATAGAGCAGGGCACGTGTCATTCTTTCTGTTGTATTTTCCCAAGTGCTTAGTCGATCACGTCCTTTTGGTGCTCAGCGGCTGCTTACCATCACTGGATCGAGCTCGCTTCTCCTCTTCTCCCCTCCCCTATTATATTTGCCCGTTTTCTCCCTCCCTCCTGTTCCTCAATGGATGTATTTTCCAGGGAAATCAGAGCAGAGTTAAAATTCCATTTCTAGCCAGCTCTTAATTGTTCATGTAAATAAGGGACAGTGAAATGCCCAGAAAATCCCCAGATTTTATTTCAATCCTTAGTTATAGCCCCTTCCCTGTTAAACCTTTTGAAAGAGATAACATTTGAATTAGTCGAGTGGCCCTACCCCTGCCCCCATCACCCTCAGGTGAAAGTCTTAATTAGTAGTATTAGCCAGAAAGGAGGCAGTAAAAAAAGAGAGGGGGTAAAGAGAGAGAGGGGGTAAAAAAGAAACCTTCAAGGGGCACTGTATAGCAAGGACCCAGATACTCAAATTGATGGTTGTTGGAGTAAATAAGACTTGATTGGGTCTCTGCTGCCCTGTTCGGATTGGAGGAGAGCTTATCCATGAAATTAATTTTTGGTGGTTGGATTTCCTGAATAGACTTTTTGGCAATGTCCCCTTATTAATTAATGTTGGTATTTAAGTGCTTACTGTGTGCCGAGCACTGTTCTAAGCGCTGGGGTAGATACAGGGTAATCGGGTTGTCCCACACGGGGCTCACAGTCTCAATCCCCATTTTACAGATGAGGTAGCTGAGGCATAGAGAAGTGAAGTGATTTGCCCAAAGTCACGCAGCTGATAAGTGGCAGAGCTGGGATTAGAACTCATGACCTCTGACTCCTAAGCCCGGGCTCTTTCCACTAAGCCACGCTGGGATGGAATAGTTTAATTCCAAAACAGGGAGTTGGCTGTTGTTCTTTCATTCATTCAATTGTATTTATTGAGCGTTTACTGTATGGTATGGTATGTATGGTCATTATTATTATGGTATTTAAGTGCTTACTATGTGAACTCTTCTGTGCTAAAACACGCCCTTTCCTCTCCAAACTGCTATCATGATAATCCAAACACTTAACCTGTCCCATCTGGACTACTGTATCATTTTTCTACAAAAACATTCAGCCCATGTTTCCCCACTCCTCAAGAACCTCTAGTGGTTGCCCATCCACCTCCGCATCCAACAGAAACTCCTAACCATCAGCTTTAAAGCCTTCAATCACCTTCCCCCCACCACCTCACCTCTCTGCTCTTGTATTACAACCCAGTATGCACACTTTGCTCCTCTAATGTTAACCTACTCGCTGTACTTCGATCTCATCTATCTCGCCGCTGACCTCTCACCCACGCCCTGTTTCTGGCCTGGAATGTCCTCCCTCTCCATATCCAACAGCAAATCTCTCCCCTCACCTTCAAAGCCTTGTATCGAAGGCATGTTTCCTCCAAGAAGCCTTCCCTGACTAGGTCCTCATTCCCTTTTCTTCCACTCTGACCGCGTCGCCCTGACTTGCTCCCTCTTATTCGTCTCCCCTCCCAACCCCAGAGCACTTATCCGTAATTTATTTATTTATATTAATGTCTGTCTCCCCATCTAGACTGTAAGTTCATTATGGGTGGGGAAATGTTTCTTATTATTGTACTCTCCCCAGTGCTTAGTACAGTGCCCTGCACACAGTAAGTGCTCAATAAATATGATTGACTGACTGAAGTGCTGCTGTAGGTACAAGATAGTCACGTTTAACACAGTCCCTGGCCCTCGTAATGCTTTCAGTATATGTCTGAGAGCTCAAATAATGCTGTTAATAGTAATTATTGTGTATTTGTTAAGCGCTGAGTATGTAACAAGCACCATACCAAGTGCTGGGGTCTTGTCTTTGCCGTTGAGTCATCTACGACCCATAACAGCGCTGGGTTAAGTTTAGGTTAATTAGATTGGACATAGTCCCTGTCCTGCATAGAGCTCACAGTTATGTAGGAGGGAGAATAAGTAGTGAATCTCCAGTTTACGACTGAGGAAACTGAGGCCCAGAGAAGTGAAGTGACTTGCCCAAGGTCACCCAGCAGACAAGTGATAGAGCCGGGATGAGAATCGAGGTCCTCTGACCTCCAGGCCGGTGCTCTATCCACTTGGCCGTAACCCTTGCTTTCTTTTTCAATGACAGCACAGACCTAACGCATTACCTTCCTCAGCTGCTTGCTGTGAGCTCACCAGCAGTGGGAGTCCATTTCCCTTTCTTGAGGGAGGGAGAATGAGAAAACCTGAGAAGCAGCATGGCCTAGTGGATGGAGTCAGAAGGACCTGGCTTCCAATCCTGGCTCCGCCACTTGTCTGCTATGTGTCCTTGGGCAGATGGCTTCACTTCTTGGTGCCTGTTACTTTATTTGTTAAATGGGAATTAAGACCACGAGCCCCATGTGTCCAACCTGATTAGCTTGTATCTTCCCCAGTGTATAGTCCAGTGCCTGGTACTTAGTAAATGCTTAACAAATGCCATTTTTTTAAAAAATAAAAGATGGTTATGAGTAGGCTGACCATGTATCCTGGGGAGTTAGAACAGAATAGTCTTGGGGACCACTGGGATGGTTCTAGATTTTGCCCTGGGCAACTGGACAGAGTCGTCCAGAAAGGACTGGAAAGTTTCCAGGCTTCCCTTTTTCATTCATTCATCCAGTCCTATTTATTGAGCGCTTACTGTGTGCGGAACACTGTACTAAGTGCTTGGGAAAGTACAACAAAACAATAAATGGTGACATTCCCCACCCACAATGAGCTGACAGTCTGGGGTGGGGGGAGACCGACTTTTTGATCTCATGGCATTATTTGGAGCTGTTCCAAGCCTTGAGGGAAGTAGCCTCCCTGAGGGCAGGGAATGTATCTACCAACTATTGTGAGGTACTTTCTCAAGGGCTCAGTCTGGTGTTCTGCACTCAATAAATAGCATTGATTGATGTGACCTTGTTCTGGGACTGTGACTCCAAGAAACACTCGGGGACTCAAGGCCTTTTAGCCCTTTGCTTTCGCCCTCCCTCATTGCAGGAGCAGAGTAAGTGTCCTAATACGCTTAGCTGAGTTTGGCACCACGTGTGACTCTAGGCAGTGTAACCCAAGCACTCAGTACAGTGCTCTGCACATAGTAAGCGCTCAATGAATGCAATTGAATTAAGCACATCAGAGGACCAGTTTGTAAATAGGAGAGGATTTCCTTGTGATCCATTTTTCACAGGTCACTGCTGCCTCTTCGTTTAGTGGGTGAAAGTGGGAGGCTAATTACTTGGGTAATCCACACAACCGGGATTGGAAGGGAACGTGTCTCCCCACTCTGTTGAATTGCACTCGCCCAAAGGTTTAGTAAAGTGCCCTGCACCCAATAAGTGCTCGATAAATAGCTCTGATTGCTCATGAACGCCTCTCCTGGGCCTCCCCGCCGTGGCCCCTCACACTCTGCTGTCACTCCTCCACCAAGGGTCTGTTGGCCTTCGGTTGGGGGTGCCGATAGTCACATCAGCCCACATCCTCCCCACCCTCTCTCTGGAGGAGAGGCTGTCCCTGGTGGTCAGCCCCTACCTCCGCCCATCGTGAGCCCCGATGGGTCCTGGCTTGACCGCCGTTCCTAACCAGAATTCCCGGTAGATGGGGCAGCGGTAATACATGGAGGACGGCAATTTAAAAAACAAACCCAAAAAACCCACCATGACCTTTCCAATAACAAGGCTTTAACTCATCCTTTTTTGTGATTAATTTTAGGCTGTGAATCTCTCAGGGGGCCAATAGAGTTAGAGCTTTAAAAAAGATTCAATAATGAAAGCTTTACAAACCCCAGTTGCGGGTGGAGAATCTTGAATCATCCTTAATCTGACTCCAGCAGGGTAGAAGAGTCCTGAAAGATGTTGTTATCACGGCCTTGCAATTTAGGAGATTTTGGTGGCTGCTGGGATGAACAGTTCCAGTGTCCTCAGGTCTTTCGTTCTGTGTTGCTAATGCACAACAGCCTCCTGGCAAGGCTTCTCCTTAATGGGAGCCTCCTGTATTTCTTTCCTCCCATTTTACCAATTCTGGAGGCAGTGTTCTGTCACCTTTAAGACTTGAGAGGAGTGCCTGAAAAACTGCCAAGACCGAGAGAAGAATAGCACAAACCCGACACCTGAAAGAAAATCAGCATCTCTAGAAGTTCTTTGTCACCGAAGCAGGGAAAGGAGCGTTCCATTTCTAGCAAATCATCTTTTTATGGTATTTATTAATAATAATGATAATAATAATGATGGTATTTGTTAAGCACTTACTATGTGCCAAGCACTGTTCTAAGCACTGGGGTAGATACAAGGTAATTGGGTTGCCCCACGTGGGGCTGACAGTCTTAATCCCCATTTTACAGATGAGGAAACTGAGGCCCAGAGAAGTGAAGTGACTTGCCCAAGGTCACACAGCAGACAAGTAGTAGAACCAGGGTTAGAATCCAGGTCCTTCTGACTCCCATGCCTGTGCTCTATCCACTAGGCCAGGCTGCTGCTTTGCTTTTTGGCTTTCTCTGTTTGGCTCATCCCTGAGCCTGGGACACTGGATCACCACTGGACCACACTGGGAATTCAGTAATTCAGGGGAGTTTGGTTATCAACCAGTCAGTCCGTGGTATTCATTGAGCTCCTGCTGTGTGCAGAGCACTGGATGAAGCGCTTGGGGGAGTACAGTACGAGAGAGTTGGCAGACATGTTCCCAGTAGGAGAGAAATCTTTCTTCTTTAAATGAAAAAAAGCCAAAAACCTCTACAGCATATAAATACCTTGTAGAATCTTGAGCCAGACCTGATTTCCTTGCATGTTTGGGCACCTTTCCCCAGGTTGACAAATTCTAAAGTTGGGCTGTTCTTCCCTGCCTTCATTCTCTCGACTCCCGGCTGTGGGTGACCTTGGTATACTTTTTGTGACAATGCACAAGTAGAAACTCATTGGACATGAAACTGTGTGTTTAAATTAATGCAGAATAGTTGAGCAGGAACCAAATCGGAAGAAAAATGAAAGCGGGGAGTCATATTTCATTCGGTTTAGGTGCATTTTTCTTCTCTTGGGGCTTGCCCTTGAGAACCAAACATATCGAGTGTTAAATCAGAGATTTTTTTTTAATATTCATGCTACGAATAGAAAATATCACAGGGACAATTGTCTCCCGCGATTCCTTCTTGAGGCTGGGTGTCTAGCTGGAAGGTTATTGTGAAAGTCAATCATAGGCATAGCTTTTTACCTATAATTATTCTTAATAGAGTACATTCCGACTTTTCATTCTGCACCAACTTTCCACCCTACCTCTTCGTGTTTTTGGTTTGCTCCCAAAGCTCAAACCTCTTTGGTACACAGGTTTGGCTAAGCATTCTGGGGAACTGCATGGAAATCAAGCCAGGGTGGATCTCTTTTCTTTGTCTCCGTCTCCCCCCCCCCCCCCCACCTCCTTTTTTTCTGAATTTCCTGCTGGTTGGAACTGCTTTTATCTAGAATTGAGGCTGAATTTTTCCTCCTGTGTTGCAGTTAGGTCTGCATTCTCCTTTACCCAAATATGTGATTTAACAAGAGGAGGATGGAGACGACTGCTGAGTCCTCCCCTGCTATTGGTAATAATAATAATTGTAGTATTTAAGTTCTTACTCTGTGCTTACTATGTGCCAGGCACTGTATTAACTGCTGGGATGGATACAAGCAAATCAAGTTGGACAAAGTTCCCGTCCCATGTGGGGCTCACAGTCTGAATCCCCATTTTCCAGATGAGATAACTGAGGCCCAGAGAAGTGAAGTGACTTGCTGTGTGACACAGGAGATAAGTGGCAGAGCCAGGATTAGAACCCATGACCTCCTGACTCCAAGGCCCGTGCTCTATCCACTATGCCATGCTCCTTCTCAGTGCCTAAGGAGAACGAAGTGTGGTAGCCATCCTACTTGTGTGGATGCTTCAGAAAATCCGGGTGTCACATTCCTTCTAAGAACCTGGTCTTGGGTTTCAGTTTTAACTGCCAAGTGCCAGTATAGAGGTGAGGTGATCACTACTCCAAATGGCTATACTTCTAGCAGTTACACTCCAGTGACTTTTACTTCTCAATTCTCATAGTATTAAAGGTAATCACGCTTTTATCTGCTTTTTTTTTTTTTGGTGTGTGGTCACTGATTTCTAGGGAGCATTCTATGTTTTCCAGCCATTCTCTAATTTTAGTGTCTCACCATTCCCATAGCACAGGAGAGGGTCAGGTGATAGGACGGTACATTATTGCCGTTTGAACAGATGGAAAAACAGAGGCCATGAGAGGTGAAATGATGTGTGGAAAGCGGCAGAGTCTGGATAGAGTTTCCTGGGCGAAGATACTATTTGCAGTGGAAAGGGGGCTTCTAGAGGAACTTTAGATTTGAGAGTCTACAGTAAGAGAAAAAAGCTTCCATGGCTTCAAGAAAGATTTAGATTATATATAAAGGACTTCATTCAATCATATTGAGCGCTTACAGAGCACTGGGAAAGTACAGTACAAGAGTAGACAGTGTTATTCCCTACCCACAACAAGTTTACAGTTGGGGAGACAGACGTCAATACAAATAAAATAAAATTACAGATATGTACATAAGTGCTGTGGGCCTGGGAGGAGGGAAGGGCAAAGGGAGCAAGTCAGGGCGATGCCAAAGGGAGTAGGGGATGAAGAAAAGTGAAGCTTAATCTTGCTAAGCCTCCCTTTCTCCCCCCTTTGTCTCTTGCTCCCTTCATTCCCATCTCCTGCATGAGGACTGAAATTTCGGCCTTCCAGGAGCCTGGGGTGTAAATATTGTTGTGGAATTTAAGTGCTTACTGTTTGTCAAGCACTGTTCTAGGCACCGGGGTAGATAAGTTAATCAGGTCAGATACAGTCCCTGTCCCACATGGGGCTCACAGTCCTAAGTACTACTACTAATAATGATAATGGCATTTGTTAAGCGCTTACTATGTGCAAAGCACTGTTCTAAGCGCTGGAGGGATACAAGATGATCAGGTTGTCCCCTGTGGGGCTCATAGTCTTCATCCCCATTTTACAGATGGGGTAACCGAGGCCCAGAGAAGTGAGGCCCAGATTTATTACTCTATTTTACTTGTACATATTTACTGTTCTATTTTGTTAATGATGTGCATCTAGCTTTACTTCTATTTATTCTGATGACACCTGTCCACATGTTTTGTTTTGTCGTCTGTCTCCCCCTTCTAGACTGTGAGCCCGTTGCTAGGTAGGAATCGTCTCTATATGTTGCCGACTTGTACTTCCCAAGTGCTTAGTCCAGTGCTGTGCACACAGTAAGCGCTCAATAAATGCGATTGAATGAATGAAGTGACTTGCCCAAGGTCACACAGCAGATATGTGGCAGAGTCAGAATTAGAACCCATGACCTCTGACTCCAAAGCCCAGGCTCGTTCCACTGAGCCACGCTGCTTCTCTGTTGAAGTTCAGTGACTTGCCCTCGATCCCACAGCAGGCAATTGGCGGAGCTGGGTTTAGAACCCAGGTCTCCCAACTCCCAGGCTCGGGCTCTCCTCCCTGCTCCCCCTTGCCCCGGTCCCAGAACAACCATTGAATTCCCATTTAACAGATGAGGAAACTGAGGCCCAGAGAAGGTAAGTGACTTGCCCCAGGTTACCCAGCAGGCAACCGGCCGAGCCGAGGCCACCAGTTTGGTAAAAGAGTCTCACAGGAACTGGGAGTTGCCTGCCCAGGGAAAGGACAGGCAAATCGTGTTTCAAAGTTCAAACTGCAGCTGAAAGTGCAAGTTGCCATCTCACTGGATCTCGAGTGTTTTTGCTGACAGAGTTGCTAATCCTGGGAGAAGCAGAAAGACTGGGGAGGTCAGAGGGATCAGCCAGTCAATCGTATTTATTTAGCGCTTACTGTGTGCAGAGTACTGTACTAAGCACTCGGAAGAGTACAGTAGGACAATATACCAGACACATTCCCTGCCCACAACGAGCAGAACAGTTAGGGGAGACCCGTGGACACATTGGAGGAGTGAGGGCCTGGGGCTGTTTGATTTTGGGGTCACAGTTTTCCTGCCTCTTTAAGAGCAGGTGGATGGTCCTTCCCAAGAAATCGTTTCTGAGTCCATCTGTGGAAAAACAGGCATTTATTCATTCATTCAATCATATTTATTGAGTGCTTACTTTGTGCAGAGCACTGTACTAAGCGCTTGGAAAGTACAGTTTGGCAACAGATACAGACAATCCCTACCCAACAACATTTACATCTTTCAGTACAGTGCTCTGCACACAGTAAGTGCTTGGTAAATACGATTGAATGAAATACAATTGAATTTACCTTTTGCTCATTTCCATGCACAACCTCCCCGGGAAAGTACGTAATAGGCAGGTATTAGGCTAGCCATTTGACCATAAGCTCCTTGTGAGCAGGGAACATGTCCAGCAACTTTGTTACAGTGGATTCTCCCAAGCGCTTAGTCCAGTGCTCTGTACCCAGTTGGCGCTCAATAAGCGCCATTGATTGATTGCTAGCCACTGTTCGGCTAAGGAATCCTAGGGCCTGGGAGGTCGTGACTTGCTCAAGAGCCTACACCGCAGAGCTAAGACCACCACCCAAAATACTCTGCTCCTGAGTCAGTGTTCAGGCCGTTCGAGTCCGTTGCCTTTTTTTTTAAAGAAAGTTTTTTTTTGTCATTAATTTCGTCTTCCTGGTCTTTCAATTGCCAAAGACCTTTGACCGAAGGAGCGCATCTCTTCGCTTAATTAGTGCCCACGTTGGCGTCCGTAAAATGTTTCTCACTTCTCAAATTGGTGACCCTAAGAGGTTGTGGAGGAGGTAGGGGCAAACCTCCGAAGGGTAGCGAAAATTCATTGTGGGTGTTCAGTTTGGGCCTGAGGTGTTTCTCCTCAAAAGTCAGTGATGTTACCTTGTGACCTGCCCCTGCAGCTTGGTGGGAGCGAGTGGCCTGCTGCGTTTCGGGCAAAGAGTCCATTGTCTTCCTCGGAAAGGCCAGAGTGGCTGCTTGCTCATCTTCCTCCACTGCCTCCAGCACACCCCCCTCCAAGCGGGGTCTTGAACCGCTCCCGGCGGAGTTCAGCAGCAGGGGAAGCCCGCCGTCAGGTTAGACGAGTTAATCTTCCAGCAGAAATTCAATCAATCCCCTTATTTCATTTTAAGGCCACTTTGCGTAGCAAAGTAGTTTAACCAGTAGCAGATTTCTGCCTCGCCGATGGTTAATTTCATGCCCTCCAGAGGGTCAGCCCACTAATCCAGGAGGGCACGCAGCTAAACTCGCCCCCCACACAGAGCCACTTCTGCCCTGTTGTTTTCCAGTGTCTTTAATTGAGTTGTGGGAACTGAAATGACCTTTCAAAGAACAGTCCAAAAAGACTTAAGGTAGATTCCAACCATAACCCTCCCAACTCTCTCTCTTTATTTATTTATTTTTTAAACCTGTTCTTTATCCCCCCAAGTGCTGAGTTGACGTAGAACTCTTTTGCTGGCGGTCGACAGCTTGACCCTGCTCATCTAGGCCGGCCGGAGGAAATTCGGACAAACTTGTAGGTTTAGTCATTCTTCTGCCCGTGTGAACCTTTGACCCATGGGCTTCAGACCCAGGGCCGCTTTGTCACCGTCCCTACCGTTTGTTTCAAAGGGCAGCATCTTGCCTGGATGTCTGTTTCCACTTTGCTACCGGAGTTCTCTTAAGTTAGGGTAGTAATTCAGACCTGATTCGGAGGCAGGGCCAGGACTTTTGAACTTGCCCAAGAGCTTGGGGAAGGGGGAAATGAGCATAACGCAAGCCTGTCTTCGCCGATGCAAATGACGGCAATGAAAACAGTCCGAGGAGATCAAGGAAAAGGGAAGGTCGCGCATCCAGGAAAGAAGTTTAAAAGGGAGTACAGGGAGTTTGGCATTAGACATATTAAGCGCGCACACACACTCTCTCTCTCCCTCCTCCCCCGCTTCCTAACAGTCCCCATCACTGTCGACACCACTACATTCCCTGTCCCTACGGCTTGTAGCTTTGCAGTTATCTTGCTTATGCCATTTCCCCCTTCCGGAGCATCCTCCCCCACTCTGTTTTGCCAGACCTTGTCACTCTGCTCCTTAGAAGACGCCTTCTTCTGGAACCCCCCACCTCGATTAATCCCCCACTCTCCCTGTCACCTAACCCTACCCCCACCTCGACCCTCTGCAGATCCTTCAGGACAGATTGTTTTGGGATGAAATGGAAAGAGTGCAAGGCAAGCAGGGAGGGCAGGGTACATATTTTCAGTCATCTTTTCGGTGTGGAGTGTTGGGAAGCCAGTGCAGGAAATAGACCAACCTGGAGGGTGACAACTAAGAGCGGGGGTTGCGCTCCTTGAGCTAAAGCTTTGGGGAGGAGTTTGGGGAAGGTGCCCAAAGGCAGGCTCGAAACCAGCTCGACATATAATGTAGGAAGGATCGTTGTTCAGTAACATCTGCACCCGTGGGTAGGATCTCACTACAAGCAGCGTCATCCCAAATGAAGGACAGCATCAAATATACATCTCACCCTAGGTGTATTTAACAATAATAATAATAATAATGATGATGGTGATGTTGGTATTTAAGTGCTTACTATGTGCCAGGCACTGTACTAAGCGCTGGTGTGGATACAAGGAATCAGGTTATACACAGTCCCCATCCCACATGGGTCTCACATTCTCAATCCCCATTTACAGATGAGGTAACTGAGGCACAGAGAAGCAAAGTGACTTGCCCAAGGTCACACAGCAGACACATGGCAGAGTCAGGATTAGAACCCATGACCTGATTCCCAGGCCGGTGTTCTATCCATTGTACCATGCTTCAACCTTACTTGTGTCACTTAGTTTTATCAGTGTTTATGCACTCTTTGCTAATTGGATGTTCTTCTTCATATGTTCTCTTGACTCTCCCGTTATATCGTAAACTTCTTGAGAGCTGGGACTTAATCTTGTTCATCTCTAAATTCTTTTTTTTTTTTAATGGTATTTAAACGCTTACTATGTGCCAGGCACTGTACTAAGTACTGGGGTAGATACAAGCTAATCAGGTTGGACACAGTCCATGTTCCACATGGGGCTCCCAGTCTTAATCCCCATTTTACAGGTGAAGTAACTGAGGCACAGAGAAGGGAAGTAACTTCCCCAAGGTCACTCAGCAGACAAGTCGTGGAGCTGGGATTAGAACCCAGGTCCTTCTGACTCCCAGGCCTGCATGCTATCCACTAGGGTGTGCTTCTTATCAATTCCTTAAGCTCATACCTTAGGTGTATTTAATAATAATAATACACTGTAAAAAGGGGATGGAAGACTTTGAGCCCCATGTGAGACAACCTGATTACCTTGTATCTACCCCAGTACTTAGAACAGTGCTTTGCACATAGTAAGCACTTAACAAATACCAACATTATTATTATTGTTATACCTAGTCAGTGCTTTGCACCCACTAGGCCCTCAGGAATGACTGTTTATGGTAGTAATGGTGCTGCTCAGTTGTTTGGTTTTTAGAGGGCATGATGCAGGCGAAAAGCAGAAGTGGAAAAGCGTCTAGCCAAATTCAGATATCTCCAAAGGGACTCGGTCTCTCTGACCCATCCCCTCGTATGGTTCGCTGCACACAAAGGGTGGTCGGAAAATCCGTTGACTGCTAGGTAGGAGGCTGATTCACGGGTTCTCGATGTCGAGAACCATTGGCCCACCATTTTGGTCTGTCTTGTTTCCAGTGTATAAACCACTCTCTTACCTCCTTACTCGAGAGTGAAGAGCCAGACAAGAGGCCATTGCTTTATGAGGGTGTTTTGCGTAGGTTATGTAGGGTAAGGGAGTCTGTACCCTGGTTCAACTGGAGTTAATGTGTTCAGAGAAGAATTAGCTTGCCTCCATTCCAGTTACACAGAGGGGCCAACTTTTCATTTGGAGCTCAAGAGCAAATTGAGGGCAGGGCGTTTAGGTGGGAAGCACGTAGGGCGGGTTTGGGAGGGACAGGCTGACTTGAAAGGCTCGTAGGTCAGGGCTGGTTGTGGAAACTCTGGTGTTGTTGGAAACCTGGGAGTCCAGCCTGCTGTGAGGATGAAAACAATGACTTGCCCCTACAGTGCCTTTCTCTGCCTTCCCCCTCCGCCCCCAAAAGCCAACAGTAACAAAAAATTCATTCAGTTGTATTTATTGAGCGCTTACTGTGTGCAGAGCACTGTACTAAGCGCTTGTATAGGCATCCTCGTGAACACATCAGTCATTGGCATCACAAAGTAATGTTACTGAACAACATGCAAAAAAGATCTCTTGATTTAACCTGTTCTTTGGCAGGGATCATTCCCTATGCATGACACCCCCCCCACCCCCAGACATTGCAATTCTGGGATATTTTAGAAGAGGATTGCGGGAATTGAACAGGAGCCAATATCAAAGTGAATGGAAGCAAGCAGCATTGGTAGTAGGTCGGCTTCCCAGGTGCCCTGGGCCCGGCAGGCTCTAGAGCAACCCATGTGGGACTCTTCTAGGGGCTCGAGCTCTTCAGAAGGAAGATACTTGGAATCATATACCTGGGGGCGGGTGTGTGTGTGTGCATGGAATGTTCTATTTATGTTAATTCCTGTTTACTTGTTTCGATGTGTATATACCTATAATTCTATTTATTTATATTGTTCCCTGTTTACTTGTTTTGTTGTCTGTCTCCCCTCCCCCCCCTTCTAGACTGTGAGCCCATTGTGGGCAGGGATTGTCTCTCTTTGTTGCTGAATTGTACTTTCCAAGGGTTTAGTACAGTGCTCTGCACACAGTAAGCGCTCGATAAATATGACTGAATGAGCGAATGAATGAAATGGAATTTTGGGGGTGGGAATTCCGTTAGCCTCCACGAATGTCTGCATTCCCAAATTTAGAAACAATCCTCGATTTGGCATTGGTTTTTTTATGACCTCCCCCCGTTTGAGTGGACAACAAGAGCTTCTGATGATGTCTCAGGCACTGTATGGAAGTCTGGTGACAAAGAATCCTTTTAACTCACTGTGAATCAAGGTGGAACTTTGAGCTGGAGGCAGACTCGGCTCTCAGATGTACCCCGGTTGGCGAGGGGTTGTAGCTTGGGGGAGAAGAACAGAGAAACTGGCTGGGGGACACTGGGGCGGGCAGAGAGGCCGTGGATTCCGGTGGACAGCAGAACTGTCGGGAGCCTGAGGGAGATAAAATCATCAGAATCTCAAAGTCTCATTCCTCTATCAGAGGGCCTGCTGCACTGTTTCACAGTCTTGGTTGCTACCCAAAAGTTGCCCTTCTTAAATACTCCCGGTTCTCTTAAAACACAGGGGCTGCGCTCTCACAAAACCCCGTGTTAAGTAAGACTCACGGTGCAGAACTCGCCACGTTTGATACCACGTATGCAAGCACAAGCTGTTTCTTCCAACACCATGGTGTCCTCAATCTAAACAGGCTTGACCTGTTGGATGAACATTCCCTAATCCCCCAACAAAACATCTTGGTCAACTGGCGTTCTGGCCGACCTCATCAGGGCACCTGATGTATTTTCTTCATCGTGTAGTCATCGCCTAGGATCTGTCTGGGTTCTCCTTTGCTGAATTTTCTCTACAACACTTTGGCTCACAGAGGCCTCAGAAAGCAACTCTGACCTTTGAGTAAACTTCCTGTGCTATCTTTTCAAGGAGGAATCACTGTTTAGTTTTCCAAAGTTCTTTTGCGTGTTGAGAGCTATGTGTGAGAGGGGAGGGGAGCTATCCGCTGCAATAAAGCACCCCCGTGACTTTTGTAATTCTAGGTTGCAAGCTATCCAGATGGCTGCCGTTCATTAAAAACAATCCCAGTCCAAACTCCAGGACTGTGTAATGCACAAGAGGGCAGTGTTTGCTTACAGTCTGGGATTTTTTTTTATGATCAATGTATAGGGTAACAGGTCAGCATAGTTGAAGTGACCCCGGATTTAGTCAAGACAAAATAAAATGCAGGCCACAGACATGCTGGGTTTTAAATACACCCCTTTCATATCCTCCCTCTACCCCCAAAGAAAATGGCTGTTGGCAGATTTTTTTCTGGAGAGGGAAAACGTTACTTATAACAGTTTGGGGTTTAAAAATTATTTTTGAACAGTGGAAATGGGGCTTGTCTGAAGTAGCGTCTCTATCAAAGGCAAAGCCACTGTTTTCTGATTAAAAACACTTTGGGAGGAATCTTGTTTCCCATGAGCAGTCAAATTTATTTTCTTGGTTCTCCCCCCCCCATTTGCATTTATACAAAAATTATCCGATTTATCTGATACCCACAAGTTCAATTATCCTAGAAGTTATCAACACACACACAGTCTCATTTTTATTGGAAGTTCATGGCATAAACCAGCAATGGTAAAAAATTTCTATATAGATATGCCAAAGTATATCTCTCCCATAGATGGACTTTGTGAATAAAATATATTTTTGTTTATCTCTGTCTCTCTTTAATGGGTGGAAAGACATATGGGTTTTTGGGTCCACTAGTCAGACCCCGGCCAGGGCCTTTACTGGGGTTTCAAATGCCGTCTGTTTCTTTTCCCCTTGTCCAAAATGGATATATTTCCCAATTTGGGTCTAATGCATTCTTAAGGCTACTGGGAGACCAAAAGCCTGAAGCATCTAAAGTTGGGGCATCAGCAGTGATGTGGAATAAAGCAAGAGGACCATTTTCCTCCTGACTTTTTGTGAACTTTGAAGTTTGGGGTTAGGCCGAGGACTCAAGAAAGCATTAATTCCCGACCTAAGCTATGTATGGCACCCGCTAAGAATCTATTCAAGGCCACTCATTTATTTGATTCACAAAATGTGTCCATTTCCTGGCTCCTCTGTGTGGAGAGGCAAAATAGAATCTAGATGAGAAGTGCTCGCTGCCTCCTTGATCCTCTGATAGTGATCAGGGCCAAAAGCCTGATTCCAAGGCTGGGGCTTGTGTGAAATCAGATGTCTTCATATCTTTTAAAAAAATCTTTCCGAGAGCGGGTGTGCACGTCTGTGCCTCTAAAGTATAAACATCTACGTTACTAAGTATATTAGTGCGAGTGAGCGCCCAGTGCGTTTTAATTGATATTTGGCATTTTCGTATGACATTTGTAGCAACGTGTGGGAGGAACCATTCATTTCTGGGTGATGCTCCCAAGTTAGCTTTTTGAAATGTGCCGGCACTGAAAAGGAATGGGTGGGAGAAAGCTAGTTTTGAACAAGGTTCACGACGTATTTTTTTCAAGACGATGTTTATTTAAAAATAGCGCAACCTCTAGGTTTTCTAGGGAGCTCCGCCTGTGAGTAGAATGGAGAGTCATTTTTGCGGGTGGAGTCAGTATTGTTTTCCAGCTCGGATCCCTAAGGTGGGGCTGGCAAAGCGAGGGATCGGGACAGATGTTTTCGGTGGTAATTTCCAGCTGTATTCTGGAATATATTGTGTACTATGGGTCACAGTCAACTCATAATGGAGCAAAATTGTGAGAATTCCTGCAATGAAAGACGTGAACGGCGCACGGGATAGATATGATGGCAGAGATACGGTGCATTCTGTGAGGAAAATATTTTCAGTGCTATCTGTAAAATTTCGATTGAATAACCATTCTGAAGTGTTCTCTTAAAACCGTTTCCTTCCATAAGCAGTGCAGGCAGAGTAAATACCAATAATTTTTATTTTCCATCTCCTTATCGGTCTGCTTACTGAAATGTTCTTTCAGAGCCTATCTAATCTCCTCAAGTGAACATCAGGTGATTAGTGCCTGCTCCCAATTGGAGTTATGAACTGTGTTTCCCAACTCGAGTTGATTAGTCCTGCATTAGCCGGTAATTATCAGTATTACAAACAGCGGGGAGAAGTGAAACTGGGCCGATGCATTCTGGGTACTACCCGCCCGAATGTACTGTGTAAAATGGAGGCGGCCAGAGCAAGGGCCGGAAGGAAAAGTCAGTTTAAGAAATGAGCGCAGTGAGGGCATCGCTCTGTCGTGAAGAGATCCCTCGCCAACCTAGCCGTCCGGTCCCGAAACATCGTTCTCCCAGAGCCTCAGGCCCCGGCTCGGGGCCTGCCTCTCCATTCCAGAGCCGTAAATGGGGTCGTGTCGATTTCGTCGCGCAAACTGTGCAGGGTGGACATGAGCTCTCATTGATGTGCTTTGGGGATCTGAGACAGCTTACCCTGATGTATCCTGACCCCCCCCCTTCACCCTGCCACTGGCAAGGCCTCTCTCCTTCTTCCCAAGCCGCATTGGGTTTCTGGTTGTTCATCCGGCCGTATTGAGGGGGAGGAAGAGCTTCCAGCGGCCGTACCTTCTGCAGTCCGCCCGAGGGAAAGGTACCAGGGAAACCAGAAGAGTGCCTTGGACTTTTTGCCCTGTCCAACAACTGTCCGGGCTTCCAAGGAGAATGATGAAAGGACAAAGCAATTTTCGGTTCCACGCATTTAGATTGAGATTGTTGTGGAGAGCTGAAAATTCCCTTCCGTTGGCATTGCATCTGGGAAGGAAAAACCCTTCAAGTATGCAAGAGCCGTGTTTCAAAGAAAAAAACAAAAGTCTTGTACTTTTTGAGGCAAAGTGGAGGAGGGAAGAAATAGATTCCTTGTTGTACTTGGCTGTCCTGCACCAAACAAAGCCTAGTCTCTCTTGCTGACTGTCATCATCGGCATTCTTTTTTTCATAGAGCAATTTGGTCACTAGTGAAGCATCCCTCTTCCGTCCCCCATTCCCCTCCCCCCCCACCAAACCAGGTCCCTGGCCGGAGATAAAATCGCATGGTTGGGTGAAATTCTAATGATGGTAATTGTTTCCTCTTTTCAAGTCTGTGGTCCCCTCATCAAAGCCCCCTGTATTTATGTTGTAAAAAAGGGAGGTCATAATTACCTGAGCCTGTGGTTGGCTTTTGGGGATTTCGTGTGGTGGGCTGCACTGCTTATCTCTCCTTGGCATCCCCAGATGCAAAATGATTTTGTTTTTAAAGCACGGCTCTATTGGCCAAAGCCCCGGTCGGTGCCTTGGGCTGCCGGGGCCCGGGGGTACTCATGTACTGTGCTGGAGCCTCCCGAGTGACTCCGATGCTACACAGGAGGGGAGGGGAGTGATGGAGGTGATGACAGCAAATAAGCAGAGAAGCTGCATGGCTTGTTGGATAGAGCACAGGCCTGGGAGTCCAAAGGCAACGGGTTCTAATGCTGGCTCTGCTGTGTGAAGTTACTTCGCTTCCTTGGGCCTTGGTTACCTCATCTCTAAAATGGGAATTAAGAGTGTGAGCCCTGTGTGGGACAGGGACTGTGTCCAACCTGATTGACTGGTATCTACCCCAGCACTTAGAACGATGCTCAGCCCAGAGTAAGTGCTGAACGAGTAGCATAGAAATAAAATAGGAGCTGGAGGAAGAAGTGAGTGGAGTACATCTTGGTGGGTGGGGAGATTGGAGGAGGATAGATACCAAGGCCACATATGGGAGAGAGTGGCAGAAGAGGGTATGATCTTAGTGGGCCCAGTAAGGTGCAGTGGGGAAATACGTAGGTGGCAAATTCAGGAGCAAGGCAAAATTCAGGATGGAGAAGACAGGACATTGAAAAAAAATGTGACTAAAAGAGCACCAGCTAGGATCTTAAATACATTTCTTAATGGAATTTAAACTTTAGTGCCAAAACTATTTCAGTGCAACAGTTGGCAGGGAATTTAAACACACAGAAGTCAAGAGGTCTCCTGTTCTGGCTTCCACAGCTATCTGCCCACCTAGCTTGAGGGAATTGTGTTGTATATGACTTTACATAAGGCTGAGTTGCTGTCTTAAACGTATATCTTGCGTCTATGAGTTGCACGTGCATGAGCGCGATTGGCCTTGTCTGCAGAGGCCAGGCATAACTTCTGAAAGGAATTTTTCGGTGCGAATCAGCGAGGGGCAAACCTAGCATTGGACATCAAACTAGCATTAGGAGGCATCGGGTGAGCCCGATGGGATTAATCTTTTGAGCCCCTTACTGCTATTCCCACCACACCCTGGAAAACGTCAGTACAGGCATGTCCGTCTGAGAGCATCTCAGACCCTTCTAGCCTTCATTCCCATTCTTCCACTCCTTTGGCCCCAGGGAGGCCTTTGAGTCCCCTTAACAGGTCAGTCAATCAATCCAACAGTAGTAGTAGTAGTAGAGAAGCAGCCTGACTAGTGGATAGAGAGTGGGCCTGGGAATCAGAAGGACCTGGGTTCTAATCCCAGCTCCGCCACTTGTCTCCTGTATGACCTTGGGTAAGTCACTTCACTTCTCTGTACCCCAGTTACCTCATCTGTCAAATGGCAGTTAAGGCCATGAGCCCTGCATGGGACAGGGACTGTGTCCAATCCAACTATCTTGTATCTACCCCAGCACTTAGAACAGTGCCTGGTATGTAAGTGCTTAACCAATCAATCAATAGTATTTATTGAGTGCTTACTGTGTGCAGAGCACTGTACTAAGCGCTTGGGAAGTACTAGTTGGCAACATACAGAAACAGTCCCTACCCAACAGTGGGCTCACAGTCTAAAAGTCTAACCAGTACTATTATTATTAGTATTAGTAGCAGTAGCCATTGTAGGCCTGCTGTGTGCTGAGCACTGTACTCTAAGCATTTGGGAAGAGTACAAGAGATAGTAGACAAAGAGAGACAGTCTATTGTGGGCACTTTAGAGAGTACAGTAGAGTTAGGAATCATGATCCAGGTCCTCAAAGAGTTTACAATCCAGCGGTGGAGACAGACACTAAAATAAATCACAGCTAGGGGTGAGTAATAGAGTAATAATAATAATAATAATGGCATTTATTAAGTGCTTACTATGTGCAAAGCACTCTTCTAAGCGCTGGGGAGGTTACAAGGTGATCAGGTTATCCCATCGGGGGCTCACAGTCTTAATCCCCATTTTACAGATGAGGTAACTGAGGCACAGAGAAGTTAAGTGACTTGCCCAAAGTCACACAGCTGACCATTGGCAGAGCCGGTATTTGAACCCATGACCTCTGACTCCAAAGCCCGTGCTCTGTCCACTGAGCCACGCCACTTCTCTTAGAAAGATATGTAGAGAAGCAGCGTGGCCTAGTGGAAAGAGCACGCTCCTGGGAGTCAGAGTACCTGGATTCTAATCCCGGCTCCGCCACGTATTTGTTGTGTGACCTTGGGCAAGTCACTTTACTTTTCTGGGCCTCTGTTCTCTCATCTGCCAGTTGGGGATTCGGTACCTCTTCTCCCTCCCTCTTACTCTGTGATCCCCACTTGGGATCTGATTATCCTGTACCTGCCTTAGTGCTTAGAACAGTGCTTGGCACATAGCAAGTGCTTAACAAATGCCCCAACTATTATTAATATATTATTATTATTATTATGTACATATGTGCAAATGGGGAATGTGAGAACCCGAGCGCTTAGGTGATGAGGATGTACTCAAGTAGCAACTGGGGGGGATCAGCTGGCCTCAGTTGGAAAAAGGGAGGTCACAATTACTTGAACCTGGAGGTTGCCTTTTGGGTCTGATGGCCTGACACTGCTTGCCCCTCCTGGTTTGCAGGGGAGTTACTGTTAAGACTGAACTATTAAATGTGTCTACTACCCCTCACTGTGCCCCCCCCCCTTTTTTTTTCAGCCTGCCTTTTAGATGGTCCCACTGTAGGCAGACTCCACTTGTTAAATCATTATTTGCTATTTGCAAAAGACAAAAGGGAAGAAAAAAAAATCCTTGGTGTCGAGCCTGTATTTAATGGTTTGGAAACATAAAGTAGAGGTGGTGAAGAAAGCTTCCCATTTGTAAATGGGGGAAAAAGATTTACAAAGGTGAGATGTTTAAGGACATCAAAGAAATCTATCTCAGAGCTGGGGGTTGAGTGGAGACAGCAACCATCTGGTTGGCCATTCTGTGCCGAGATAGGAAGGGTATCATCATCAACAACAGTATGTATTGAGAACTTACTATGTGCAGAGCACTGTACTAAGCACTCAGGAGAGCACAATACAACAGAGTTGGTAGAAACATTGCTTGCCTGTAATGAGCTTACCTTTTAGAGGGTGTGCTACTAATCAGAGACGGCGATCTCATGTTCAAAAACAGGGGCTGGACATTGATTTCAAGGGGAAATTTGGACTTTGCTGCAGGTGTGCATACATGTCTTCACAGGTGTAGAAATACATGGTGAAGCAACGTTTGCCTTACAGTAAGTGTAAGCTCAGCAACTGTCATTTTAAAACATTTAGGGGAAAAATCACATATTGCACAGTAAAAATGTGCACAGTGTCTAATTTTTTTTCTATCATAGATTTATTATTTCCTGAACTAGGTAAGTTTAAAGGAGTCAAAGGTATCTATCTTTGAGCACCGTACATTTCTGCTGGGCAAATTTGAGGAATAAAAAGAAACACAATTTAGAGCTCTCAAGGTACAAGTGAAAGGTCTAAATTTTTTTTCTCTCATGAAAACGTTTTCCTTCAGTAATTGAAAGGACTAAGTGGAACCCTAAATCACTTTTATAAATAACCCCTTCTCCTTGGTTTGGGATGGGCATGTGAAACTTAACCGCAAGGGTAATATTTTCTGTGTTAGAAACAGCCAAAATAGAAGATGAAATTGTAGGTGATCTCTCAACTCGAACAGTGTCGCTGCTACCGTAGTCAGATTCGTCCGAGGCAGAATTGCCGTAAGATGAAATTTGCATATGAATTTTTTCTCTGAACTCTTATGTTTATTCTATAACAGATCCTGGTGGGAAAACATAAAATAACCACAAAATGGCAGTTCTCTTAGGCTCGTTAACTGATTTTACATATTTGTCTTTCAAAAGATTCCGCTGCCTCCTTCCTAACGGGAGACTTAACATAGATGCACAAAGGCATAGGTTTGCAGTTTGTTCTCCCTATGCAGAGGATTCAGAGTCCTCCCCCAACATGTACCAAGCAGAAAGTTTGCACTATTTCCCCAGGGGAACAATCTTTGCGCACCTGATTTTAGTTAAATCCTAAAGTTCCTAATTACCCCAAAGAAGTTCAAAATTAAGCAGCAGAAGGATTTAGGTTTGCAGTGGGAACTAACTAGAAATGCAGTTCAGCAGTCCCGTGTCTATCTTGGGCATACGGGATATAGCTCAGTTCCTGCCAGAGTATATTTCCTTAGCAAACTGAAATCATTCTTGAGAACCCTAAGCAGCCTCAACTCTCTCTTGTCCTGATTTAAAAAAAAAAATAATAGCATTTGATAAAATTTTACTGTCTTATGAATAGACACTGTGGAATTTTTTTTTTTGATCCAGCTTCTCCTGAAGCAGAATCACCCCCTGTCTTCCAGTCGTTCTTTGAAATGCAGACAGAATGTGTCCCGTGAATGAGAAATGTGAGACCCTGCCTGTTCGGGGAGTGGAGTAAGGAGAAGCTGTTAGCAAAGCTACTTAAGGAGTAAACTTTGGAGGGGTCAGACATGGAGCACAGTGTGAAAAGGGGGGGGCGGGGAGCGAAGGTCAGTTCCGTTAAAATAGCACAGCATTTACTCTGCAGATTAGTGGCTTGTATATTTCTTACCAACCTGATGCAATCTCAAAAGCTAATATTTAAATATCTTTGGTCAAAGCGTCTGCTTCAATATCAGGGAAGATTCAAGAACAGGCTCATTTCAAAGTGATTCATTTCAGGAATTCCTGGCCGTTTTCTAAACGAGATGGCAAGCCTACTGAATTTGGCGATCTTCCGACCACCTCAGCCTGCCCCATGGTTCTCCAGTTTGCAGCTCACTCCCGGAAACTGAGTTTCAATAACAGCCTGACCCCAGTGTCTCCAAAAGAGCGAGCAGGCTTTGTGGCTGTAGCATTTCATTAACGAGCGATCGGTACTTTTAAATTAAACATAGAAAGTTATCTCGGCAAAGCCTTGCATTTAGGGGACATGGCTGGATTATTGAATTTGGCCAACGTTTTAGCTATTTCAGCAGGGTTTTGCTGGCGGGGTGGTGGTGGTCTGAACCAATTAATATGCAATAGTGTTTGAGTCAGGATTGTTCTTATCAGGTTTGATGAACAAAACTCCCACCTTATTTTTGGGAAAGAAAAATCCACTGCTTTGATATGTCTGAGAATGTGGCTTAGATCTCCCCACACTTTTAGCATTGAAGTGAATGGGGGATTATTTGTATTTTTCCATTTTTCTATCTGTTGTCAAACTAGCACTTCACTCACCTGATGCAGAAAAGCTGATCAATTCCCACTTTTTCAGCGTCAAGTGGGTATATTTGGAAAAGACTCAGTTTTTTTTTTAAGGATGTTTTTGCCAAATTAGAATTCATGAAGAGTTTGTTACATTGGATTGGGTAGAGTAATTCTTAAACTAAACAAAACAAAAAAAGTCTAAGTAAAAAGACAGCAGTTTAAGCTTATGGAACCATCTCATGCGGTCTTGTAAACCATTAAGTTCATCTTCACTGTTCCAGTGCTTTTTGACTCTGTCTTGTCTCTGCTCCTGGTGGAACAACAACAAAAAAGCATAAATTGGCCATTTTCCACCATCTCCCCAGAAATAACCTGCATCTGTTCTTCTAAAGCCACCTTTTTCTTCTCTTGGACTCATGCAAGCTGGGGGTCTTTCCACCAGTCAGGCCCGAAAGAACCCCTTTTGATGGATGCAGTGTAACAGTCTGAGAAGTCACGGTCGCCAGATGGATACAGACTAAAAATGTCATCGTGAATCCGGTCTTCTTTCTCCTTACCGAATGGGACTTTGAGCATTTTTGAGCCAAAGCCCATACAACCTATTTACTGTCTGTAGCAGCATTAGGAATTGCCTGGTATTTTTTGAGGGCAGGAATTGTGTCTACCAACTGTGTTGTACTCTTTCAAGCGCTTAGTGCAATGCTCTGTGTTCAATGAGTAGCATTAATTAATGTGAGAACATGTGGGACTACAACTTGAAGATATGCTCGGGACTCGAGGTCTTTTATTCCCCTGCCCCAGCCCTCCCTCATTTTAACCACGATGGCAGAAGGAGTGGATAAGCATCCCAATCTTTATACGCTTAGCCCAGTTTAGGGCCACCTGTGACCCGAGACAGCATGTTACCACATCAGAGGACAGGTTTGTAAACAGAATTGGGTTTCCCGGTGACCCTTTTTTTCACAATCCACAGTATCATTTGAATTTAAAGGGTGAAACCAGAGAGCCAATTAATTTGTCAATCTATGATGTGACCAGGCTCTGCTTATGACCACCTCTCCCGGACCTCCCCGCTCATACTCTGCACTTGCCACTCCTCCACTGGGGATGTGTTTGAGTTCGGTGAGGGGTGCCGACGGTGACAGCAGCCTGCACCCTCTCCACACTTGTCAGCTGTGTGACTTGGGGCAAGACACTTCACTTCTCTGTGCCTGTTACTTCATCTGTAAAATGGGGATGAAGACTGTGAGCCCCACATCGGACAACCTGATCACCTTGTATCCCCCACAGCGCATAGAACAGTGCTTCGCACATAGTAAGCGCTTAACAAATGCCAGTAATATTATTATTATTTTGGGGGAGAGAATGTCCAGGGTGGTCAACCCCCAACTCCACCCATTGTGTGAGCCCCGATGGGTCCTGGCTTGGCTGCTGTCCCTAACCAGAATTCCCGGTAGGTGGTGTAGCGGTAATAAGTGGAGGACGGCCTTGCTCTTAGGATCTCTAAAACGGAAGAACTGAATGGCAAGCCTGAGGAGCATGGAAAGTCCTTGTTCAGTAAGGAGAAAGAAGGCCAGATTGTGGAGACATTTTTAGTCTGTATCCATCTGGTGACCGTGGCTTCTCAGACTGTTTTGCTGCATCCAATGTTGATGGACCAATATTTCTGATAGGGGTTCTTTCCCTCCTGACTGATGGAAGGACCCTTACTTGCATGAGTACCAGGGAAGTGTTCATTCATTCATTCATTCACTCACTCGTATTTATTGAGCACTTACTGTGTGCAGAGCACTGTACTAAGCACTTGGGAAAGTACAGTGCCACAATAAACAGTGACATTCCCTACCCACAGCAAGCTTACAGTCTCAAGGGGGAGAGACAGACGTTAATACAAATAAATAAAATTACAGATATGTACATAAGTGCTGTGGGGCTGGAGGGGAGAAGAGCAAGGAGCAGAGTGTTCCAGGGGACATGAACGAGGACAGCATCAGCAACAATGGCATTGAGTGAGTGCCCGTTACGTACAGGACTTGGTACTAGACTCTTAAGGGACATAACCAAGAAGTAGAACATGTGATCCCTGCCCTCTAGGTGCTTTCAGTCTAATGGGGAAGATGAATAAACCATAATAATAATAATAGTAATTAATGGCATTTAATGCCATTAAATGCTTAATGGCATTTAAGCACTTACCGTGTGCCAGGCACTGCTCTAAGCACTGGGTTAGATACAAGGTAATCACATTGGACACATAGTTAGGAGTGAGAATATTCTATAAATACAGAGCACAAGTGTCTACTGTGTGACCTTGGGCAAGTCATTTCACTTCCTCTGTGCCTCAGTTCCCTCTTCTGTAAAATGGGGATTAAGACTGTGAAGCCCGTGTGGGACATTGGACTGTATCCAATTCATTAATCGTATTTATTGAGCACTTACTGTGTGCAGAGCACTGTACTAAGCATTTGGGAAAGTACAGTGCAGCAATAGAGACAATTCCTGCCCACAACGAGTTCACAGTCTAGTGGGGTATTAGCCTGTATATACCCCAGTGCTTAGTACAGTGCCTGACATGGCATAGTGGATATAGCATAGGCCTGGGAATCAGAAGGTCATGGGTTCTAATCCCTGCTCTGCCACTTGTCTGCTGTGTGACCTTGGACAAGTCACTCCACTTTTCTGGGCCTTAATTACCTCATCTGTAAAATAGGGATTGAGACTGAGAGCCCATTGAGACTGAGAGACAGTCTTCTAGACTGTGAGCCTGTTGTTGGGTAGGTATTGTCTCTTTCTGCTGCCATATTGTACTTTCCAAGCGCTTAGTACAATGCTGTGCACACAGTAAGCACTCAATAAATAAGATTGAATGAATGTGGGGCAAGGACTGTGCCCATCCCTTAGTACAGTGCTTTGGACATAGTAAGCACTTAACAAATACCGCACATTATTATTAATAATAATAATAATAAAAATATAATTAAAAGAAAAACAACTGCCCCACAATGCAGTCAACTCTGAGGATACCACCTGTATTATTGGGTGCCTTACCCCACACATATGCCTGACCAGTTCTGACATTCTGGTGGCATCCTTCCCTAAGACTCTGCTGGACACCTCATCCCATCCCTGGGACTGGAGGAACAGTGTGGTTTAGTGGGTAGAGCATAGGCCTGGGTGTCAGAAGGTCATGGGTTGCAATCTCATGTCTGCCACATGTCTGCTGTGGGACCTTGGGCAAGTCACTTCACTTTTCTGGGCCTGGGTTACCTCATCCGTAAAATGGGGGTTAAAAGTGTGAGCCCTATGTAGGATAGAGACTGTGTCCAACCTGACAACCTTGTATCTATCCCAGCGCTCAGAACAGTGCTTGGCACATAGCGCTTGACAAGTACCATAATTACTGTTGTTATTATTATCACTGTGTCCTTCCCAATTCCTTGTGACTTTCCTGAACCCCCTCCCTAAGCATGAATTTATCTTCCCCATCTCCCTAGGCCCTCTGTGCTCTTCCCTCCCCACCTTGCCCCCAGCTTTCGTTCTATTTTTTAGAATGTGTAACATGACCACTACCCCCAGCCCTTTGGGCTGCTGCTGCTTCTTTTTTTTTTCCTATTTTCAAACTTTAATTTTAAACTTAGGCTGAGCGTGCACTCTCTCTCTATTCTCTCTCTCCCTCCCCCCCTCCTTCCTTCAGTCGTTCTTCCCCAGTCTAGCCCAATCCCCCTCAACTTTTTGTGGGAGGCAGGGCTGCAAACTGGAGAAGGGGAAGGGGGTGCTGGCCACCACTACATTTAAAATTCAAGTTGAAAAATAGAAAAAAACCTGGGCAGGTGGCAGGGTTTGGGCCAGGCTTGGGTGGGGGCGGGAGTGTCGGGGGGCCCGGGGAGACGGCGGGAAGTGAGACCAGGGGGATGGGGGCGGGGAGAAATTTGTGGTGCATATTTGTAGCACTCGGCTGGCATATTGGGATTGGTTCTTGAGTGGATCCTAATTTGGAACAGGTAAAGTCGTCTACAGGGTAATGTCCTCTCCGATATGTTCATGACGCAAGCTGATTTTTTGGGCTCATGACCCCATTTTAAGTAGTAGCTTTAATAGTATTTATCAAGTGCCCATTGGGTGCGATGCACTGTAATGAGCAATGGGGAAGTGCAAGAGGACAAAGTGACACATTCCCTGACTACATGAGCCTAGACGCTAATGGAGACAGACCTAAAAGTATTTACAAGTAAAGCAGTCAAAATGAAGAATGGAATGTACTTGAATAAGCCTATGCACTAAGGTGAGGAGGATGAGTATAAATTGACCCCATTTAGAGTGCTGGGAACTAATAGGAGAAGACTCGTTGGAAGAGGTGGGATTTTGAAGTGGGCCTGGAATTTGGAGAGAATTGTGATCTGTCAGATTTGGGGAAGGAGGGAATTCCAAACCGGAGGAATTAGCGAGAACAAGGGAGTGCAGAGGGGCACAATCATCCAGTGAATGGCATTTGAGTGCTTAGTGTGTCCAGAGCACTGAACTGAGCACTTGGGAGACGACAGTATAACAGAATTGGCAGATGTGTTCCCTGCCCATAAGAAGCTTACCATCTAGAGGGGGAAACGAACCTTAATATGAATAAATTATGGATGCGTACATAAGTGCCGACACAAGGAGCCAGTTGAGGTTTGGAGGAAAGGAGAGATGTGGACTAAGCAATTCTGTTCGACATTTTCAGGGAGCGAGGAGTTTGTATCGGAGATCTTTAAAAATAGGGAGAATTCTGTTGGGAGGCAAGATATGGAGTGGATCAACTCTCAAGGTCCCTTACAGCCCTGGGATTATCTCACTCACCCGCACAGATTCTTTAGGTGTTTGAAAGCCCAGGTGCAGGAGTTCACTGGTGCTAGAGAATGAGCATCGGAGTTTCGGTATGTTCTGTGACTCTTGTCTCCCCATCTGAATTAATGAGGATGCTGCTGTGCTCCTTGGAAGATGAGGTGAGAAAAACAACTTCCCCCATTCCTTCCTTTAGCCTCTTTTGGCCTGTTCCCAGCTACAGGGGTGCCGCAAGGAGAGATGGAGAAATATCAACCTTTCGTTCAGGAAAGCAAAGGCTAAGAGGGGCCAGGATTGCCATTCTACAAAATCATGCATGGTGTGGATAGAGCAAACCTGAAATGTCACCAAATCCCTCATTACTGAAGCAGCGTGGCTTAGTGGAATGAGCCCGGGCCTATGAGTCAGAGGACCTGGGTTCTGATCCTGGCTCTGCCGCTTGCTTGCTCTATAATCTTGGGCAAGTCACCTTACATCTTTGGGCCTCAGTTTCTTCAACTGTAAAATGGGGATTTCAAACCTGTCCTACTTAAACTGTGAGCCCCACGTGGGACAGGGATTGTGTCTGACCTGATTAACTCGTGTCTACCCCAGCATTCAGAACGGTACTCGATGCACAGTGAATGCTTAATGAGTACCGTGATTATTACTAGGACAAGGCACCCGATGAAACTTGAAGCTGAAACCATCAAAAGGTAGCACTTCCTCACCCAGCTGGGGGTAAAGGAAGCTGCGTGGGATGAAACGATTGACAGGTTCAAAGAGTTTTGACTCAACTCGTGGAAGAGAGGGTCACCCTGGGCCATTAGAGATTAGAGGGGGAATGTTAGGGATGTAGAGGGAAAAGGAAGGTATGGTAGGCGGTTTGTCCCTAGCTCCGAGGATCAATATCAAGATGACAGTTGTGGTTCCTCCAAGCATCCCGCTACCCTGGTTGGAGGCGGGATACCAGGCTGGAGGGATGATTGGTTCGATCCAGTAATGGCACCACTCACATTCTTAAGATGAAATGTAGCGCACCTTCCCGAGGAGATAGTGCAGTGTCTTGGCACTGTACGTGGGGTAAATGACCATGTCCCCATCACCGCTTCAGTCTAAATCGGTATCCCTCAAGATGTAACTCTTCCTCTCAGGGGACAGAATCAGACCCCTTCTAGGTGGGATATGACGTCGCCCTGTTCTTTGCGTCGAATACCAAATATGGAGTGCTTTTCTGTTTAGGAAACCAGAGTAGCTTTAGACTTCAACAGAATCCCCCCCTTTTCCTTCCCCCCCCATTGGCAGAACTCGCCCAATTGGCAGATGAGAACCCGAGGCCTCTGAGGGATAGCGTCGCATTTAACGCCCCCAAAGTAGTGAGCGATGGCTCTAGAGTGGACTTCTCAATACCTGCTCTGCTGTTCCACTTACTGACCCATACTCTTTATTAACCTGAAATGGAGCATACAGTGATCAAGCGGTGGTATTTATTTGGCGCTGACTGTATGCAGAGCTTGGGAGAGTCAGTCAATCAATCAATCGTATTTATTGAGCGCTTACTGTGTGCAGAGCACTGTACTAAGCGCTTGGGAAGTACAAGTTGGCAACATATAGAGACAGTCCCTACCCAACAGTGGGCTCACAGTCTAGAAGGGGGAGACAGAGAACAAAACCAAACATATTAACAAAATAAAATAAATAGGATATGTACAAGTAAAATAGAGTAATAAATACGTACAAATATATACATATATACAAGTGCTGTGGGGAAGGGAAGGAGGTAAGGCAGGGGGGATGGATGGGGGAGGAGGGGCAGACGAAGGAGGGGGCTCAGTCTGGGAAGGCCTCCTGGAGGAGGTGAGCTCTCAGTAGGGCCTTGAAGGGAAGAAGAGAGCTATAGCTTGGCGGATGTGGGGAGGGAGGGCATTCCAGGCCAGGGGGATGACATGGGCCGGGGGTTGATGGCGGGACAGGCAAGAACGAGGCACGGTGAGGAGATTAGCGGCAGAGGAGCGGAGGGTGCGGGCAGGGCTGTAGAAGAAGAGAAGGGAGGTGAGGTAGGAGGGGGCGAGGTGATGGAGAGCCTTGAAGCCGAGAGTGAGGAGTTTCTGCCTGATGCGTAGGTTGATTGGTAGCCACTGGAGATTTTTGAGGAGGGGAGTAACATGCCCAGAGCGTTTCTGGGCAAAGACAATCCGGACAGCGGCGTGAAGTATGGATTGAAGCGGGGAGAGACAAGAGGATGGGAGATCGGAGAGGAGGCTGATACAGTAGTCCAGATGGGATAGGATGAGAGCTTGAATGAGCAGGGTAGCGGTTTGGATGGAGAGGAAAGGGCGGATCTTGGCAATGTTGTGGAGGTGAGACCGGCAGGTTTTGGTGACGGCTTGGATGTGAGGGGTGAACGAGAGAGCGGAGTCGAGGATGACACCAAGGTTGCGGGCACTGTACTGAGTCCACTGTAGCAGAGTTGGTAAACACTTTCCCTGCCCACAACAAGCTTACAGTCTCGAGGGGCAGGTGGACGTTCATTCAATCATATTTATTGAGCGCATACTGTGTGTAGAGCACTGTACTAAGTACTAATCTAAAGAAATAAATTACAGATATATGCGTAAGTGCTGTGGGGCTTAGTGGGGAAGGGTGAATGAAGGGAACAAATCAGGTCTATGCAGGAGGGAGTGAGAGAGGAGTAAATGAGGGCTTAGTCAGGGAAGGCCTCTTGGAGGAGATGTGCCTTCAATAAAGCTTTGAAGCAGCAGAGATTAATGACCCGTCTAGTCCTCATACAGAGTCAGATTGTGTCTCATGAGAGTCGATTGGGCCTGGGATCTGAAGACTGGGAGTGAGGGATGAGGTTTTTGCTCAGACCAATGTGAGACATTTGATTCTGGGGATTGGGGTTGGTAGCCTCTTGGATGACAGATGGAAGTGGCTTCAGCGGGATCTGTTTTTTGCTATTCAGGTGCAGCCTTTGAACTCCTTGTTGTTAGCTTGGCCCCTGAGCAAAAATTTGGCTAGTCACGGTGGTGTTGGCCATTTGTACTAGCTGTCAAAAGGTTCTGGCATGCCAGCTGAGCTCTGGGATCAAGTATTGATCGGCATGCAGGGCCGATATGTTACCCCAGAGAGCTTTGATCTCATTCTGTACTATTTACTATAACTGGTTGTTTCTAAACTTCTAGATCTCTCTCTCTCTCTCTCTCTGTCTATATAGCTCTATCTCTCTCATATCTCTAGCTCTCTATAGCTCCATTTCTTTATTTCCTCCCTGTATAGCCTCTATTTCTCTTTATCTAGATAGGTCCTTTATATTCCAAGATATCACGAATAGTGAGATTCACTGTGTGTGAGTGTGTGTGTGTGTGTGTGTGTGTGTGTGTGAGAGAGAGAGAGAGAGAGAGAGAGAGAGAGAGAGAGAGAGAAAAGAAAAAGAAAAAGAAAAACAAAGAAAAGGCCAATATGGGGCCCAAGGTCCCAGCCATATTGTGCACACAGAAAGGCTGTTTCATGTGTGGTCATGGTTGTTGTTGGCAGTGACTGATGCTGTTTTCTTATTTGCCTCCTAATCAGTCAGTCTTGTTCCTTGCAAAGCTTTTGCTCTATAAAAGAGCTACTCCTTTCCCGATAGCAGTATGACGTGCTGGTTTCCTTTTAGCAATGGACTTCCAGTTTTCAACTGGGATATAGCATTATCTGGACTTGGTTTTCCTGAGGCCTTAAAACTTCCTTGTACAATTTCGCTATAGCACCATGTCAATAGTATTGTTCTGAGCACCTGCTGTGGATAGAGCACTATATAACTTTCAGGCTCCAACTAGTCGGGGAAGACAAGCAGGCATAAATTGACAGTGTCCATTTTCTATTATATTTTACCTTTGATCCTTTTGGGTGGTTTTCGGATTCTGATTACTGAACTTGAACTTGTTGTGCTTCTGACCTCCATTACCGAGCTCAGGGACTTGATCACTTGTACGGACAGACCCATATCACAAGTCTAAATATTAAGTTTTTAAATGTGAGGTGGAGAAGAGCTCATGTCTGTATTGCTAGTGGACTTGTTGTCTGTTCATTCCACTGAATCTTCTGCTTTTTTTTTTTAACTGGGCAATCAATCAATCAATTGTATTTATTGAGCGCTTACTGTGTGCAGAGCACTGTACTAAGCGCTTGGGAAGTACAATTTGGCAACATATAGAGACAGTCCCTACCCAGAGGAGGGTGGCGGGGTGCTGACCAGAGTTGAGCGAGGCAAAGTGGGCAGCTGAAGTTTCAGGGCCGGGCAGGTCTGGCTGTGACTCAAGATAAGGAGATGGGAGTGTTTTGAAGAGAAGCAAAGCAAACAGGTTTTTGAAAAACAACATAAGCACTTGCCCCATAGCTCTTATGCCTTGCTGCTCCCTGAAGGATCCTCTCCTCAGAGCGCCACCATAGACGCCGGGACTCCGTTCCCGAGAGGCCCGCCCGCCATCAAACCGCATGGCCCCCGCTGCTCCCGGAAGGATCCTCTCCTCAGAGCGCCACCAGAGACGCCCGGGACTCCGTTCCCGAGAGGCCTGCCCGCCATCACACCGCGTGGCCTTGCTGCTCCTGGAAGGCTCCTCTTCTCAGAGCGCTCCTATAGACGCCCCCTGCTTCCACCTCCCCCCCTCCCCCCCCCCCAACCCAACAGTGGTCTCACAGTCTAGAAGGGGTAGACAGAGAACAAAACCAAACATATTAACAAAATAAAATAAATAGAATAGATATGTACAAGTAAAATAAATAAATAAATAGAGTAATAAATATGTACAAACATATATTCATATATACAGGTGCTGTGGGGAAGGGAAGGAGGTAAGACGGGGGGATGGAGAGGGGGAAGAGGGGGAGAGGAAGGAGGGGGCTCAGTCTGGGAAAGCCTCCTGGAGGAGGTGAGCTCTCAGTAGGGCCTTGAAGGGAGGAAGAGAGCTAACTTGGCAGATGGGCAGAGGGAGGGCATTCCAGGCCAAGGGGATGACGTGGGCCGGGGGTCCATGGCGGGACAGGCGAGAACGAGGCATGGTGAGGAGATTAGTGGCAGAGGAGCGGAGGGTGCGGGCTGGGCTGTAGAAGGAGAGAAGGGAGGTGAGGTAGGAGGGGGCGAGGTGATGGAGAGCCTTGAAGCCGAGGGTGAGGAGTTTCTGCCTGATGCGCAGATTGATTGGTAGCCACTGGAGATTTTTGAGGAGGGGAGTAATATGCCCAGAGCGTTTCTGGACAGAGACAATCCGGACAGCAGCATGAAGTATGGATTGAAGTGGGGAGAGACATGAGGATGGGAGATCAGAGAGAAGGCTGATGCAGTAGTCCAGACGGAATAGGATGAGAGCTTGAACGAGCAGGGTAGCGGTTTGGATGGAGAGGAAAGGGCGGATCTTGGCAATGTTGCAGAGCTGAGACCGGCAGGTTTTGGTGACGGCTTGGATGTGAGGGGTGAATGAGAGAGCGGAGTCGAGGATGACACCAAGGTTGCGGGCTTGTGAGACGGGAAGGATGGCCGTCAACAGTGATGGGAAAGTCAGGGAGAGGGCAGGGTTTGTGAGGGAAGACAAGGAGTTCAGTCTTGGACATGTTGAGTTTTAGGTGGCGGGCAGACATCCAGATGGAGATGTCCTGAAGGCAGGAGGAGATGCGCAGATGGGCAGTGTGACCTATTGGAAATGCACAGGCCTGGGAGTCGGGGGAACTGTGTTCAAATGACAGCTTCCCCACTGGTCTGTTGGGTGATCTTGCGCAAACCACTTTACCTCTCTGGGCTTTAATTTTCTCCTCTGTAAAATGGGGGCAAGATAGATTGCAGGCCCTATGGGGGACAGGGACTGTGTCCAATCTCATACCCACGTATGTATCCCAATGCTTAATACCTAGTTTTTTTTTTCCAATTGTATTTAAGCGGCTACTACAGATCGGACAAAATCACTGTTCCGCATGGACTAAGTAGGCAGGAGAACCAGTATTTAATCTCCATTTTGCAGTTGAGGAAACTGAGGCATAGAGCAGTTAGGTGACTTCCCCAAGGTCACATAGCAATTGGCAGAGGTGGGTTTAGGATCCAGGTCTTCTTACTCTTGGGCCCGTGCTCTTCTCTTAGTGCTATGCTGCTTCTCTTACTAAGTGCTTAACAAATTAATCAATCAGTCAGTAGTGTTTATTGAGCACTTACGTCAGAGCACTGTACTAAGCACTTGGGAGAGTACAGTGCAGCAGAATTAGCACATACGCTCCCTGCCCTTAAAGAGCTTACAGTCTAGAGGATGGCAAGTGCCATAATACTTATTAGTACTGGGAGTAGATTGTCAGGATATTTAGTAATTGCCACCTAGTAGACAATCATGTTGCCCCAACGGAAGGGGAATTTGAGAGCTTCCTGGATAATTTCTGCCTTTTTCTAAGATTTGAAATATTAAACTTCTTAATTTTTCTCTGGAAATGAATGATTTCTTTCACTTCATAAGGAGGTGAATTAAATACGTGACTGGGAACACCAGAAGCGATCCAAATTTTCATTTTGCAATAATAAATATTGCTACCGAATGATTTTGTAGTATCTAAATGAAAACGATGATGATTCATATTACCTTTCTAGCACTTAACACCTGTAAACTTGAAAGTGCTTTACAAACCCGAAAGATACAAGGCTTCCAGCAGTTGGTACATCCAGGTAAAACTGAGGTACTGGCTCACATCTTCCAGTATATCTGAAGGAGACATAGGCCTTCTCTCTCTACTGGGCAAAGTGACTGACAAAGACTCTTGTTCTTGCTGAGGGAGTTTCTATTCTCTGTGTATTTGTTCTCTAGTCCCTAGACCCTCAATGCATTGTAGGCAGGCACGTGTCTACTGACTCTGTTGTATTGTACTCTCCCAAGCGCTTAGTACAGTTCTCTGCACAAAGTAGGCACTCAGACACCATTGATTGATCCGTTTGGCTCCTTTTCTTGGCCATGAAATAAAAACGTTTTAGTTTGAGGTGAGGGGATGGTCAAGGAGGAAAATGATGACTGCATTCGGAATAGATGTTTTGAGTGATGATGATTAAAAAAAAGAACTGTGGTGCCGGGGTAGACAATCAGATCAGGCAGTCCCTGTCCCACATGGGGCTCACAGTCCAGAGAGGAGGGAGAACAGGTATTTAATCCCCTATTTTATGGATGAGGAAACAGGCACAGGGAGGTTAAGTGACTTACCTAAAGTCACACAGCAGTCAAGCAGCAGCGTCAGATTTAGAACCTAGGTCTCCAGACTCCCAGTCCTGTTTTCTTTCCATGCGGCCACCCTGCTAGTGCATGGTATGTTTCCGAAAAAAGTCTGTTTCTGTAGGGTTCGAATTAAAAAAAAAAAGCCCAATCTACCAAGGTGATATTTATCCTATATGCTTTGTGCATAAGCTCACAGTTTGATTCCCCATTCCCTCCCCACCCTTCCTTTGTGAAATGGAATCTTTTTAGTGCACAAAACAAGCAGGAACTCAACAAATTGCTTTTTAATTTAAACAAGACTTAGCAGAACACAGGCACACGCTACCTTCTTTGCTAGATTGTGAATCAATCAGTGGACTTTATTGACTGCTTATTGTGAGCAGAGCACTCTGCTAAGTGCTTGGGAGAGTATAATACAATAGAGTGGGTTGGCATAATTCCTGCCAACCTAGAATTTACAGTCTAGCGGGGGCTAGAAGAGCTACAGTGGTAGGGAGGAGGAGGAGGAAGGATGTGCCTTCCTTATGTTGCTGACTTGTACTTCCCAAGCGCTTAGTACTGTGCTCTGCACACAGTATGCGCTCAATAAATTTGATTGATTGAGGCAGACCCGGTAATAAATTACCAGTAGGGGAGTCGATGGAGTGTAATGCTGTACTCTTCCAGGATCTTAGTACAGCACTCTGTACACAACTGTAAGATTGTAAGCTCGTTGTGGGCAGGGAACATGTCTGTTTATTGTTATATTATAATAATAATGATATTTATTAAGCATTTGCTTTGTGCCAAGCACTGTTCTAACCGCTAGGATAGATACAAGGTAATCAGGTTGTCCCATGTGGGGCTCACAGTCTTAATCCTCATTTTACAGATAGGGTAACTGAGGCACAGAGAAGTGAAGTGACTTTCCCAAAGTCATACAGCTGATAAGTGGTGGTCGGATTAGAACCCATGACCTCTGACTCCCAAGCCTGACTGTACTCTCCCAAATGCTCAGTACAGTGCTGTGCACACAGTGAACGCTCAAATCCGTTAAGTGCACAACACATTAATTAATTAGTTATGGTGTTTAAGTGCTTACTATGTGCCAAGCACTGTTCTAAGCACTGGGGTAGATACAAGGTAATCAGGTTGTCCCATGTAGGGCTCATAGTCTTACTCCCCATTTGGCAGATGAGGTAACTGAAGCACAGAGAAGTTAAGTGACTTGCCCAAGGTCACAGAGCAGACAAGTGGCAGAGCCAGGAGTAGAACCCATGATCCTCTGACTCCGAGGCCTGTGCTGTAGCCACCACACCATGCTGCTTCTCAAATGCCAATGGTTGATTGATTGATTGAGGATGCCAGGAGAGGTTAGCGTTCTGGGCCTCTAAGCTTCATTCTGTGGCCACTGGTTTTTCCTACAACCGGTGGGTAGATGATTTTAGCAGCCAGGCTGCACAGTGGTCTTGGAAGGCTGAGGACAGGGTATGCAGAGTGAGCTGGCTGAGAATCTATTTCTCGTCATTTCTGAGATGAATGACTCTTCATCATCCTGTTGGATTATGGCTTTCCCCTGAGTGCCTTTGCAGGAATAAACATTTTGATTGAGATTTGAAGCAGGTTTTATTTTCAACCTCTCCTGGCATCCTACATGAAGAATTTTCCATAATCCCAATGTCCACTCTCTTCTGAAATCCAAGAAAAGTCTGTTGGTGTTGTCATGTGTGTGCTTTATTTTTTTTTTTTAAGTTGAGTCAAAAGGATGTGGAGTCAAATGTAAGTGTATTTAGTTAATCATTAAAATTTAGCATGTTTTTGGTTGTCTGAAAGAAACGAAGCTTGAAGCTCATAGTTCTGAGAGTTTGCAGAGTGCTCGTTCATTTGGGGAGCTAGCTTCACGGTAATGTAAGAGAAAGTATGCTTTTTCAACAGACAATTTAAGTAGCTCTGGTTAAATTAAAATTCTTGGCTTTTATGTAATAGTAAACCTTTCACAATTTGTAGACTTAGCTTTAGTGACTGGACTGCTCTGAGAAGTGGAACAGTCAAAACCCATTCTGTGGGCCCTCTGGGGAATTATTCATTCATCCATTCGTTCATTCAGTCGTAGTTATTGAGCACTTACTGTGTGCAGAACACTGTGCTGAGTGCTTGGGAGAGTACAATATAACAGACACGTTCCCCTGCCCACAATGAGGTTACAGTCTCAGAGGGGGAGATAGACATTAATATAAATAAATTACAAAGAAGACAAGGCCTTTTCCCTAGACTCAAGAGACCTAACAACCTAATAGTCTATCAAGCGGTTGGATAAGTTGATAGGGTTCGCGTATTTATCAACTGCCTCGCTTACAAAGAGATCAGAATGCTTTGGGGGGAAAATCTTTACCCTGTCCTTGTGAAGTGAGTGTTATTCTTATTTAGATATCGAGGAAGAAAATGGTTAAAGGATTTGCCCAAGATCACACACAGCCAGTGGCTGGGGCTGCATCAGGCCCAGGAGAGTCCACTTCCTCCGATTCGTCTTCTCCCGTGCTTTGTCCCATGACCCTCTGCCAAGCCATGATTCCACTTTCCGTCACCAGGAGACCCTTGAGGTCTTATGGCCTTGAGGTGCACCTGGATTGATTCTGAGTTGCAGAGTGTAATTGTGCCATGGAGACGCAAGGAAACCAGCTCTAATCTTGGTCATCTGCTTTTGTTTCTTTGTATAAACAAGAAAATTAAATGCGAAAATCTGCAGTTGGATCGCTGAATTTAATGTGTGAATTTCTACCCGGCTGCAGCGCTAAACATTTATAAGGGGAAAGTAGAGTATTGGGTTGATGGCGTTTCTTTTTTTTTTCCCCCTTTTTCTTCCTTTTTGAAAAATCTTATTTTTGATGGAAAGGCAGCCTTGTCGCCAGCCAGTCCTGTCTGCATAGACTGCCCCCCTCCGCTAAACAATGAGCACATTCAGGCACAACTCGTGTTTTCAGTTATTAAAAAACGGAGCCGTCTGTCTCTGCCTGGGACTTTAATCTTTAAGCCTTTATTCCCTGTACCCCACCCCCTCTCTCTTCCCCCAACCTTTTGTTTGTGAAGTTCGGAGCTACAGGATATGTGGGCCTGGAGTTTCTGAATGTATTGTACGTTCCCCTGGCAGTTACAGATGTTCGTAGCCCTGAGTGATGTTATTTCAGTGGTCAGGGTGGGCGGGGGGAGGGAGAAAACAAGAGAACATTTTTCTGTGCCTCCAGCAATCATTTTGACTTTTCAAAAACTATTTATTTTTACATAGCTGTTAACTGCCCTCCCTACCATTTCCTCGCACTTGTAGATTCAGTCCAACTGACTCTATTTCGGAATGCTTCAAGCTTTTATTGAAGTCTGGGTCTTCCAAAGGTCCCTCATCATTTTTTCCTCTGGGATAGCATGGTTCCTGTGGTATAATTGGGAAAAAAAACAACCAACCAACCTCCCCCCCCCCACCTCAAAAAAAAAAAAACCCTTCCCCAAATATGAAACGGAAAACTCTCTTTCGGCCATGGAGTTGATAAACCAGAGACTATCAGGATAGGCTTTAGACATTTCTGCACAGGACAGCTCCCAATGGCAAGTTGAAAAGAATTTCCCCAAATCAGCATGTCTTAAGTCGATCAGTGGTGTTTATTGAGCACTTACTATGTGCAGGGCATTGTACTGAGCACTTGGGAATTGGCAGACAAGTTTACTGCCCATTAACGAGTTTACCATCTACTGGAGGAGTTTACGCTCTGGAGGAGGAGGTTATCAATCAATCAATCAATCATATTTATTGAGCGCTTACTATGTGCAGAGCACTGTACTAAGCGCTTGGGAAGTACAAATTGGCAACACATAGAGACAGTCCCTACCCAACAGTGGGCTCACAGTCTAAAAGGGGGAGACAGAGAACAGAACCAAACATACCAACAAAATAAAATAAATAGGATAGAAATGTACAAGTAAGATAAATAGAGTAATAAATATGTACAACCATATATACATATATACAGGTGCTGTGGGGAAGGGAAGGAGGTAAGATGGGGGGATGGAGAGGGGGACGAGGGGGAGAGGAAGGAAGGGGCTCAGTCTGGGAAGGCCTCCTGGAGGAGGTGAGCTCTCAGCAGGGCCTTGAAGGGAAGAAGAGAGCTAACTTGGCGGAGGGGCAGAGGGAGGGCATTCCAGGCCCGGGGGATGACGTGGGCCGGGGGTCGACGGCGGGAGAGGCGAGAACGAGGTACAGTGAGGAGATTAGCGGTGGAGGAGCGGAGGGTGCGGGCTGGGCAGTAGAAGGAGAGAAGGGAGGTGAGGTAGGAGGGGGCGAGGTGATGGACAGCCTTGAAGCCGAGGGTGAGGAGCTTCTGCCTGATGCGCAGATTGGTAGCCATTGGAGGTTTTTGAGGAGGGGAGTAATATGCCCAGAGCGTTTCTGGACAAAGATAATCCGGGCAGCAGCATGAAGTATGGATTGAAGTGGAGAGAGACACGAGGATGGGAGATCAGAGAGAAGGCTGGTGCAGTAGTCCAGACGGGATAGGATGAGAGCTTGAATGAGCAGGGTAGCAGTTTGGATGGAGAGGAAAGGGCGGATCTTGGCAATGTTGCGGAGCTGAGACCGGCAGGTTTTGGTGACGGCTTGGATGTGAGGGGTGAATGAGAGAGCGGAGTCGAGGATGCCACCAAGGTTGCGGGCTTGTGAGACGGGAAGGATGGTAGTGCCGTCAACAGAGATGGGAAAGTCAGGGAGAGGACAAGGTTTGGGAGGGAAGATTTCTTAGCCAGCTAGTACCGTTGGTCAGAATTCAGGATGGTAGAATAATAGTAATAATTGTGGCATTTGTTAAGCGCTTACTGTGTGCCAGGCACCGTACTAAGTGCTGGGGTGGATCCAAGCAAATTGGGTTGGAAACAGTCCCTGTCCCATGTCTGGCTCACGGTCTCAATCCCCATTTTACAGATGAGGTAACTGAGGCAGAGAGAAGTTAAATGACTTGCCCAAGGCCACACAGCAGATTAGCGTTAGAGCCGCAATTAGAACCCAGAACCTTCTGACTCCCAGGCCCGGGCTCTATCCATTATGCCATGCTGCTTCTCAAAAGCATTAGATCGAGCTAGTGCAAAAAGACTGTTTTGATCGATTTATCTTTACTATGAGATTAAATTAGATATGTTGCCAATTTGTACTTCCCAAGTGCTTAGTACAGTGCTCTGTACACAGTAAGCACTCAAATATGATTGAATGAATGAATGAATTGTCATCTCCAGGAGCAGGGACAGGGTCTTCCGCTTCTAGCGTAAGTTCTCAAGTGCGTGGTACGGCGTTCCGCACCGTCAGAGCTCAGTAAGTGATGCCGATGAGGATCCTTATGTGTTTTTCTGATTGGTCCGGGAGGCAACTTGGCGGATTATTGAGGCCCCGAGGGTGAAGGTGGATTATTGAGGCCTTGAAGGTGAAGGCAGCTCTGCTCTGCCCACTTCATCCAACTGTGCCCATCTCCCAGTAGCGGAAGAGAAGATGGCTGTGTCTATCGGTATCGCCCATATTTATTGAGTGCCTACTTCATGTGGAGTACTGAACTAGTAAAAGATGTAATCCTTGCCCCAAGTGATTTAGAATCAAATGGAGGAGACAGTGGTCGTCATCAGTTGACGAATGGACAGTACTTTAGCTGGTCTCCCTGTACGATCCCAATCGACTGGAATAATAAATGCTTGGGTGGCTCCAAATCCCACCAGTTTGGCGAGTGGTTGAGGATCTTGCGGTTGGTGTTGTTGAGGACTGCCCAGATTTGCCAGGTGTTTCGTGGCTATCAGAGAGCACAGCAGGCTTTCTTCAATCTGCTGGGCCCCAGTTCATGCTTTAAGTTTCAGGGGCAGGTATAATAATAATAATAATTTTGGTATTTAAGTGCTTACTATGTGCAAAGAACTGTTCTAAACGCTGGGGAGGATACAAGGTGATCAGGTTGTCCCATGGCCTCACAATCTTAATCCCCATTTTACAGATGAGGTAACTGGAGGCACAGAGAAGTTAAGTGACTTGCTCAAAGTCACACAGCTGACAAGTTTTTGGAGATCATGTTTTGATAGGAAAATCCATTTTTTGGATAAATCTTCACAGGACAAGGCTAACGTTCAAGCACCAGAGCAGAGATTGTTCCGTGCAGACAAGATTAAAGATTTTGGGGCCATCTGTCTCCTGCTAGTTCTACCCTGAGCCTGCCCCAACATCAGCGTATCTGCTTGAGGATCCAGAGAATTCAGATTTTGCCCTTCGTTTGGATCCTCTCTCCATGGGCCAGCTTCCTTGGATGGATGGGGCCTTCCCCAGTCCTCACTCTGCATCAAATCAGTCATATTTATTGAGCACTTACATGTGCAGAGCACTCTATTAAGCGTTTGGGAGAGGACAATAAGAGTTACTAGACATGAACCCTGACATCAAGGAACTTACAAACTGGAGGAGGGATACAGGTACTAAAATAAATTACAGGTCGGAGGAAGCAATAAGTGTGTATGTGGACGTAAATGCTGCCGGGGCCAGGGAGGAGGGGCTGAGGGGGAGCTGAGTGCACAGTTGCTTAGGTTGTGTGGAAATCAATCGATTCATATTTATTGAGCATTTACTAAGCGCTTGGGAGAGTACAATATAACAATTGGTAAACATGTTCCCTGCCCACAGTGAGTTTGCAGTCTAGATGGGGAGATGTTAATGTAGAAATAAGTGAATTATGGGTATGTACCTAAGTGCTGTGGGACTGAGGAAAGGATGAATAAAGGGTGCAAATCCAAGTGCAAGGGCGATGCAGAAGGGAGTGGGAGACGAGGAGATGGGGGCCTGGTGGGAAAAGATCTCTTGGAGGAGATGTGCTTTTAGTAAGGCTTTGAAGTGGGGAAAGTGATCTGTCAGATATGAAGAGGGCCACGTGAGTGAGGGGTCGGTGGCGAGATAGACGAGACGGAGGTACAGTGCGTAGGTTGGCTTTAGAAGAGTGAAGTGTGTGGGTTGGGTTGTTAGTAGGGAAGCAGTGTGCATAGTGGATAGATCACGGGCCTGGGAGTCAGAAGGTCATGGGTTCTAATCCAGGCTCCTCCACTTGTCTGCTGTGTGACCTTTGGGCAAGTCATTTCACTTCTCTGGGCCTCGGTTCCCTCATCTGGAAAATGGGGATTGAGACTGTGAGCCCCACGTGGGACAGGGACTGCGTCCAATGCAATTTGCTTGTATTCACCTCAGCACTTAGTACAGTGCCTGGCACATAGCACTTAACAAAAACCATAATAATAATAATAATGATAATAATAACAATAGAGCAGCGAGGTGAGGCGGGAGGGAGCAAGGTGATTGAGTGCTTTAAAGCCGATGGTAAGGAGTGTCTGATGTGGAAGTGAATGGGCAACCACTGAAAGTTCTTTAGGAGAGGGGAAACATGGACTGAACAGTTCTGTAGAAAAATGATCTGGGCACCAGAGTGAAGTGTGGACTGAAGTGGGGAGAGATAGGCGGCAGGGAGGTCAACAAGGAGGCTGAAACAGTAATCAGAGTGGATAGGGTAAATCCTTGGATTAATGTGGTAGCAGTTTCGATAGCGGTTTCCCCTCTAGACTCAGCCCATTGTTGGCTAGGAACATGTCTGCTGACTCTGTTCTATTGTACTTGCTTAAGTGCCTAGGACAGTGCTCTGCACATGGTAAGCCCTAAATAAATACGATTGATTGACCTGGATTAAGAAGAAAAGGTGGATTGTAGTGATATTATGAAGGTTACAGAAATGCTGAAGTAGCATTTGGTGGGCGGGGGTGGTGGTGGAATATAAGATAGGGAGATGAGAGATTAATCACGGAAGGCTTCCTAGGGGAGATGTGATTTCAGAAGGGCCTTGAAGATGGGGAAAGTAGTGATTTGCCGTATGAGGCGGAGTAAGTTTCAGGCAGAAGGGAGGGAATGAGCAAGAGGTCGGGGGCGATAGAGATAAGAACGAGGCACAGTGAATGGGTTGACATGAGAAGAGTGAAGGATGCAAGTTGAGCTGTGGGAGAGGAGGGAGGAAAGGAATGTGGAGAGAACTGATTGCCTTAAAGCCTGTGTTCTGGAGTTTTTGCTTAATGCGGAGAGGAATGGACAACCATTGGAAGTTTTTTCAGGAGTGGGGAGATGTGTGCAGCACAGTGCCAGGGACAGGGATGGTCTTTGATCTCTCTCTTTTTTTATATGGTATCTTAGGGCTTACAATGTGCCAGGCACTGTTCTAAGTGCTGGGGTAGATGCAAGCTAATCAGGTTGGACACAGTCCCTGTCTCACATGGGACTCAGTCTTAATCCCCATTTTACAGATGAGGGAACTGAGGCATAGAGAAGTGAAGTGACTTGTCCAGGGTCACAGAGCAGGAGTTAGAACCCAGGTTCTTCTGACTCCCAGGCCCATGCTCTTTCCACTAGGACACACTGCTTCTCTTTGATCTGAAGGAGAAGGCTCTGCCTGGAGCTCCGTTTCTAATTTCTGTACAGATTTGGGGGGAAAGCATGTTTTTTTTTCCACACAAAAGTTCTCAAAAATATCCTTGCCCTAGGCAGATACGCTCTTCGAGTTGTATTTAAAAATGTAAAAAGAATTATGGCAGAGCCACTGTTGTCTGTCTCGCCCTAATGAGAGGTGGCAATTTTTAGGGTTCTAAGGACACGGCATATTTGCAACAAAAAGGCGTCCTTAAATGAAAGGATCCTAAAGCATGCAGTTCAGTGGCGATAGTCCCAAGCTCTCTTATAACGTAGGCATCACCTTCTCACAAAGCTTGCTTTAAGAAAAGTTAGCCTCTTTGAACTCGGTGTCCGATGCCCAGTACATGCGCGGAAGCTATTTCCATGGAAAACGATGTGACATGCAGCATCCAAGCAGGCTTAGGTTATCGGGCAGGTGTTCCGTAGTCCCCCCAGCTGCGTTCTAGCCAAAATGCGTAGTGAAAATATATGCTGTGGCAAGCAGAACTAAGTAGAGGATCATTTCCCCTACCTCCCACAGAAGGGAGGGCACCTTTTTGTGGAATTAGTAGTTCTGGAGCTGCACCACAGTACCCTGGACAAAGAGGAAGGGGAAAAGAAATACCCAGTGAAAGTGCAGGGAAATTGAAGTTAACATCATGGAACGACTCAAGGAGAATTTAGGCCAAGTGGTTGACAAAACCCCACCGTATGAAGAGAGCCCCAGAATTTCCAGTAGTGTCAGTTTTGTGCATCTCCTAGATGCACCAACCTATAACGTTTCCTAGTGCTACTCTTTTCCCTCTAGGGAAGGTGCAGATAATGAGCAATTATTATCACCATCAATGGTACGAGAGATCAGCTCTTACCGTTCGGTTCGAAGAAAACCGTTTGGCTGCAGAAGATTTTATCGGCCATTCCCATTATTGTTAATTTCAGAGGGATGATGCACCCGGCAGCAGGGTCATCAGTAACTCCTATTTACACGAGTGGATATCCTCCACACTATTGAGAAGCAGCGTGGCCTAGTGGAAATAGCACAGGCCTGGGAGTCTGAGGATCTGAGTTCTGATCCCGGCTCTGCCACTTGCCTGCTGTGGGACGTTGGGCAAATCATTTAACTTCTCTGGGCATCAGTTTCTTTATTTGTAAAATGGGGATCATTACCCCTTCTCTTTCCTACTTGGACGGTGAGCCCCATGTAGGGCAGGGATTCTGACCTGATTAACTCGTATCTTACCCAGCGCTTAGAATGCTACCTGACTCAGAGTAACTGCTTAACAAATGCCATCATTATTATTATTTTTGTTGTTATCAACCAACAGTATTTTCAGCAAATCAGCCAGTAGTATTTATCGAGCTCTTATTGTGTACAGAGCACTGTACTAAGTGCTTGGGAGAGTACAGTGTAACAGAGTTGGTAAACACGTTCCCTGCCCACAACGAGCGTACAGTCTAGAAGGGGAGACTGACGTTGCTGTAAATAAATCATTTTAAATAGAGGGTCTATATAAGTATATGGGGCCGAGGGTGGGGGGAAATTCCGAATGCCCAAAGGTCACAGATCCAAGGGTGTAGACGATGCAGAAGGGAAGGGGACCTGGGGGAAAGAGGGCTTAAGTAGGGCTCCATACTTACTTGCATCCTTCCAAGGAGGCTGTTCCTTAACCTCTGCCCAGGCTCTATGAGGATTTAAGGCCCCCAGCCCCTCTCCCCACCCCACTCTGAGTATATTCTCCACTTCTTCCTGCTTCCAGGGAGAAGCAGCCTGGCTTAGTGGATAGAGCACAGACCTGGGAGTCAGAAGGACCTGAGTTCTAATGCCGGCTCCACCACTTGTCTGCTGTGTGACCTTGGAAATGTACTTAACTTCTCTGGGCCTCAGATGCTTCATCTGTAGATTGGGGGTTGAGACTGTGAGCCCCATGTGGGATAGGGACTGTTTTCAATCTGATTAACTTGTATCTACCTCAGTACTTAGAACAGTGCTTGGCACATAGTAAGTGCTTAACAGATACCATTATTATTATTTTTTTCTCTCCCTACCCTGGTTCTTGTGGGGTTCTCCCGGCGGCTTTCCTTACAGCGCTAGCTGATGATGGTGATGATAACGAAATAATAGTAGTATTCGTTAAGTGCTTGCTATGTGCCAAACACTATAATAGGTGTTGGGATAGACGCAAGATGATCAGGTTCATTCATTCATTGTCATATTTATTGTGCGCTTACTGTTTGCAGAACACTGCACTTAGCCCTTGGGAGAGTATAATACAGGAATAAGCAGACACATTCCCTGCCCACAACGAGCTTACAGTCTAGAGAGTTGGACATAGTCCCTGTTCCTCTTGGGGCTCCCAGTCTAAGCCGATCTGTAGACAGCTCCGCCACCTCCATCACCCAGTACCATGCACAAATGATCCTGGACTCAGATGAACTTACAGGGGGACGGTTTTAGAACCACAGCCAATGAGGAGCCAGACACCGGACTCCAGAGAGCTTGGATGGCCAAGGAAGCCGCTTGGGATACCGATCCTGGCTAGGGGAAGGAAGAATTCCCTTGGAGATGGGATTTAAGAAATTCTCCCACCTCCATTGATTCCATTTTTGCATAAACGGTCCTCTCTATTAGTGCAGAGATTTGAGAGCCAAGTATAGTAGCTTTGGTCTCAACCATACGTTACTAGCTCTGACCTTTCTTCTCCAATCTTGCATCTCTTCCTCCTTTCGGGACGTTTCTACATGGATGCCCTGCCAACACCCCAACCTCAACGTATCTAAAATGGAACTCAGTTTCCCCTCCCCAATCCTTTTCTCCACCTAACGTTTCCATCACAGTCTATTTACACCCCCATCCTCCCCATTGCTCAAACCCTTAACTATGGCATTATCTTTGAGTCCTTTCCCTCATTCAACCCCCATATTCAGTCTGTCACCAAAACCCGTCACTTCTTCCTCCACAACATTTCCAGAATCGGGCCCTTCCTCTCCATCAAAACTACCACCACTCTGGTCCAGAAACACATCATATCCCTGACTCGACTACTTCATCGGCCTCTTCGCAGACCTCCCTGGCTCCACTTTCTCCCCTCTCCTGTCCATACTTCACTCTACTGCCTGCATCAGTTTTAAAAGCAAACGCTCTTTTAGCATCTCCCTGCTCTTCAAGAATTTCCAGTGGTTGCCCATCCATCCCTGCAGAAGCTCCATGTATCTGCTGTGTGAGCTTGGGCAAGTCACTTCACTTCTCTTTTGCCTCAGTTACCCCCTCTGTAAAATGGGGATGGAGACTAAGAGCCCCATGTGGGACAGGGACTGTGTCCAACCGGATTTGCTTGTATCCACCCCAGTGCTTAGTACAGTGCTTGGCACATAGTGAGCACTTAACAAATACCACAGTTATTATTATTATTATTAAGGCTCCCAAACAGCCCCCTTCCATCCTATCAGTTAGTCAGTGGTATCGATTGAGAGCCTACTTTGTGCAGAATGCTTTGTGCTCCTCTCCCAGTAACATTCCAGTTCGCGTGTTTAGCTCCTCTCAAGCCAACCTACTCACTGTGCCTCTTGCCTCTGACCTCTCGCTCGTGCCTTTCGTCCTACCTGGAACTCACTTCCTCCTCGACATCTGGCAGTCTGCTGCTCTCCCAATCTTCAAGGCCATTCTGAAATCATATCTCCTACAGGAAGGCTTTCTCTGCTTAATCATTCATCTCCCCACCTTCTGTAATTAAGTTGGTTGAATTGTACTCCTTCCTGGAGGCTTCTTATGAGGCAGGGAATGTGTTTGCCAACTCTGTTGTATCGTACTCTCCCAAGCGCTTAGTACCGTGCCCTGCACCGATTGACTGATTAATTCAATGATTTATTAAGGTCTCTTCCAGCTTTGTAGGTGTTTGGTTGATTTTAGGTCTAGATTCCTGTTATAAGTTGCTCTCCCATTTGATGGATAGGGTTTGAAAATCTGACATTTGAGAGGGCATCTTTATGCTTTGTATCGCAATGTTGAAATGACAAATCTGTCATTATTTCATAATCTATCTGTTGATTTCAGGCCCCCAGAGTTAAAAGTGGGAGATAAATTGTAGACCTCCATTTTGAGTCCACCCTACAGCATCAGCTTGTCTCTTTGCATTCTGGAACTGGATATTTATTCATTCAGTCATAAGAGAAGCAGCATGGCTCAAGGGAAAGAGCACGGGCTGGGGAGCCAGAGGTCATGGGTTGTAATCCTGGCTCCACCACTTATCAGCTGAGTGACCTTAGGCAAGTCACTTAACTTCTCTGCGCCTCAATTCTCTCATCTGTAAAATGGGGATGAAGACTGTGAGCCCCACGTGGGACAACCTGATTACCTTGTATCTACTGCAGCGCTTAGAACAGTGCTTGGCACATAGTAAGCGCTTAACAAATACCAACGTTATTATTATTGTTTATTGAGTGCTTACCGTGTGCAGAGAACTGTACAAAGGCTAGAGCAAAATATAACAGACAAATTCCCTGCCCACAGCGAGCTTACGGTGTAGAGGGGAAGGCAGACGTTAATATAAATCAGTAAATTACAGATAGGTCCATAAATGCTGTGAGGCTGGGAGGGCAGATGAATCAAGGGAGTAAGTCAGGGTGATGCAGAAGGGAGTGGGAGAAGAGGAAGGGGGACTTAGGGAAGGCCTCTTGGAGGAGATACACCTTCCATAAGGCTTTGAAGTAGGGGAGATTAATTGTAGTAGGTAATATTTTGGGAGTTGGTCACATTTTTCTTTGAAAGAATTCAGAATACATGGAAAACTGGAGAGGAAGTTGACTGCTTCCTTTGCATCAAGTAGAACTGTTCCATCGTGGTTCCCCCGCCAACTGTTGGAGTTTTCCTCGGCCCCCATGGGAGGGAGAAGATACTCACTATAGCAGTCATCGAGCAAGTAATTAACCTCTGGAGCCAGTTCCTCTTTATCTCAGCACGTTTTTGAACTTGAGGCATGAGGCATTTAGTAGAGGAAAGGAGGGAGGAGGGGGCAGTTGGGGAGAAGTGCTGCATCTAAGTCGTTCAAACCGATTCCTCATGAAATGAGCCTCGCGTCGCATTGTCTCTGAAATTGCAACACTGCTTTGAAAGCTGCGTGAAACCCTAAAAAAAGGATTTATTGCAACGATTAGGGCACAACGCATAGAAATAGTTCCGTGAGATAGCCGTAGCTTAGTGGGTAGAGCCGAGGCCTGGGAGTCAGAAAGATGTGGGTTCTAATTCCGGCTCTGCCACTTGTCTGCTGTGTGATCTTGGGGAAGCCACTTAACTTCTCTGTGCCTCAGTTACCTTATCTGTAAAATGGGGATTAAGACTGTGATCCCCATGTGGGGCAGGGGCTGTTTCCAACTTGATTACCTTGTATCTACCCCAGCGCTTAGAACAGTGCTTGACACACATCACTTAACAGGTACCATCATCATCACGAGTGGTACATCATGGCTATTGGCTTACATTCAGAGGGGAAAGAATGTGGCACATCTCTTTGATGGGGTTTTGAAATGTAGGCACTGTAGAAAGTTGATTTTCATAAACTAATTAGGCCTGATCAGTAATTTGGGTAACTGAACAAAGTGGGGTTTGGCTGTCTTAGGCAGGCACTGTACCAATATTGTTTGCTTAGCCAGACTTTTTTTCTGTTTAAACAAACTAGCTCTTTGGATAACTGAGTTCTGGATCATCAGCTTTCTAACGTATGAATAAATGATGCAGCCTAGGTAAGAGGACATCGTTCCAGAAGCAGCATGATATAGTGGATAGAGCTCAGGCCTGGAAGTCAGAAGGTCTGGGGTTCTAATCCCAGCTCTGCAACTTGTCTGCTGTGTGATCTGAGGCAAGTCATCTCTCATCTTTGGGCCTCAGTTACCTCATCTGTCGAATGGGGATTGAGACTGTGAGCCCCCAGTGGGACAGGGACTGTGTCCAACCCGATTTGCTTGTATTCACCCCGGCGCGTAGTTCAGTGTCTGGCCCATATTAAGCGCTTAACAAATACCATAATCATCCTTAAGTATGTGCTGGTGAAGGTTCTTTTGCCTGCTGACACAGGCCAGGCATCGAAATGCCAATACACCACTGTGCTTGAACGCCAAGGTAACTCCTAGGAGCTTTGTGCCTCTGGTGCTCAGTATGTGTCTGTATACCAGACAAGAGTGGGGGTTTTTTTTCCAATCTTTTGAAAAGAATATTTTAGAAGAAAATTCCGATTGCCCCAAACCTACATGACGGATGCATTCTTTATACGAAGCGACAAAATGAAGCCATGTCGGATACCTGACTTAGCTCATGTTGTATTTATCCACGTGGCCTCATGTCAATCTACCTGATTGGCAGAGAGCATATCAGGGTTTTCTACCCCCATTATTCTCCTTACCCCATACCACTTACGCTCTCAAGGAGTCTCAAGATTTCAGGGAGGATAGAGTGGGGGAGGCATGTATACCGGCAATCTCAAATGGTCTGTTGGCTGGACTCCTGGACCAGCCAGTGTTGAAGAAGCAGTGTGGTCTAGTGGATAGAGCCCAAGCCTGGGAGTTGGAAGGCCCTGGGTTCTGGGTTCTCATCCCAGCTCCGCCACTTGTCTGCTGTGTGACCGTGGGCAAGTCACTTCACTTCTCTGGGCCTCAGTTACCTTAGTTGTAAAATGGGGATTAAGACTGTGAGTCCCATGTGGGACTTGGGCTGTGTCCAACCTGATTATCTTGTATCTACCCCAGTGTTTAGTATAGTGTGCCTGACACATAGTAAATGCTTAACAAACGCCTTCTCCCCCCTGCCCCTCCCCCCCCCAAAAAATCAGGAGTCACGAATGAAGGCACAGTCACACTTTGAATCCATCCTGAAAGCCCTGTCTCTTTCAAGCCTAACCGGGTTGGGTTGTTGCCAATTTGCCTTTAGTTTCCTGACTAGTGAGACATGTCACATTAGCGCCACTAAGAGACAGGTGGATTTCATGAATCTGTTTGTGTCTGATGTGTCCTGTGTAGATTTAAAAGGAATCTCACCAGTTTCACTGTACTTATGGCTCGATTGTCATCCACCGACATTTATTATGCCTTGTATGTAGACCCCCCAAATTCTAATAATCCTGAGTGAGAAATCTTTACACTCATCAGAGTCTTTCTGTTTTGGGTTTTATTCATGTGAAAGTCCACAAAGGAACTTAGAAATGCACAGTCCAGTAATTCTATTCCCATAGCTTCTCGTGATCCCTTAAATGATCTATTAAAAATCCACTATATAGACTATCTGACTGTAAAATACTTATTACATATCGATAATATATTTTCCTCCCTCTAGGCAGTAAGCTCCTCATGGGCAGGAAGCGTGTTTACCATCTTTTATATCGTGCTCTTCCAAGAGGTCAGTGCTCTGCATACAGTGGAGGGGGTATGGAGGAGAGAGAAGTGGAGGGGGTAGAGAAGCAGCATGGCGTGTGCAATATAGCACGGGCCTGGGAGTCAGAAGGTCATGGGTTCTAATCCTGGCTCCTCCACTTGTCTGCTGTGTGACCTTGGGCAAGTCACTTCACTTTTCTGGGCCTCAGTTACCTCATCTGGAAAATAGAGATTAAGACTGTGAGCCCCACGTGGGACAACCTAACTACCTTGTATCTACCCCAGAGCTTAGAACAGTGCCTGGCACATAATAAGTGCTTAACAAATGCCATAATTATTATTATTATGTGTGCTGAGCAACGCCTCGACTGTGGGTGGTATAGATTGGAGAGAGGAGAGACTGGAGCAGGGAGACCAGTGAGGAGACTGATAAGATAGATGCCTATGGCCCGGTCCGTATCAGAGTGGAATTGTTACAAGGTGGAGAGGAAGGAGCGGACCACCCGGCTCCACAATTCGGCCAAGGTGCTTAGAAAGCGGCTCTGTGGCTTTCTAGAGAAGCAGCTTGGCTCAGTGGAAAGAGCACGGGCTTTGGAGTCAGAGGTCATGGGTTCAAATCCTGGCTCCGCCAGCTGTGTGACTTTGGGCAAGTCACTTCACTTCTCTGTGCCTCAGTTACCTCATCTGTAAAATGGGGATTAAAACTGTGAGCCCCCAGTGGGACAACCTGATCACTTTGTAACCTCCCCAGCGCTTAGAACAGTTCTTTGCACATAGTAAGCGCTTAACAAATACTATTATTAATAATTATTAATAATAATTATTATTATCATTAGGTGTCTTTGAGTAAGAAAGGTGTATTGCCAGTGGCTATGGAGGAATGATTCTCCTGGTGGTACTGGATAGGGGAGGGGTGAGCTCCCTCTAGACTGTGAGCTAGTTGTGGGCAGGAATATGTCTGCTTGTTGTTATAGTGTACTCTCCCAAGCGCTTAGTACAGTGCTTTGTGCACAGTAAGGGCTCAATAAATACAATTGAGTGAATGAATATTTGAAGCCTCCAGGCAGTTCACCTGGGCTCCCCGCAGGGATTGTGTGATCTGGTGTTTGGGATTTTTACCTCAGTGCTTTGCATAGTGTGTAGCACCTAAGTGAATAATACCATAAGAAATGAAACAAACCTACGCTGGGTTTCTGGGTTTGGACTTGGGGCCTTTCTGATAAGACGGGTTAAGGAGAATGGGAGAGAAGCCAGTAGCTGCCAGTGGAGAAGTTCCGTATCTTCAACCTTCCCACCTGGACTGAAGTCTGGGCCTCATCCGCACCACCTGCTTCGCTCACCCCAAAAACCTGTCCCGGTCAGGGGGAGAATAGGAGAGGGAAATGAAGAGAGGAAATATGTCTATCTCAGGTTCCAGAGCAGGCATTGTTGCACTCTGCTGAGTTATCCCTTCACTCCAGATGCCGTTGAATCGTTTCCGATCTGTAGTGACTCCATGGACACACCCTTTCCAGACCGTCCCATCTTCTGCCATAAAGTCGTTCATCCCTGTGTAGCCATAGAGTTTTCTTGGTGAAGATACAGAAGTGATTTACCATTGCCTTCACCCACGCAGTAAAATACTTGAGTCTCTGCCGTTATCTTTGATCAACGTTTTGATCACTTGACCATTCGTCTTTGATTCTTTCCCATGCCGCTGCCGCCCAGCACAGGTGAATCGACTTTGTTGCTTCGGCTTAGACCTTTCCGTTATGGGTAACCCTGTATGGCTTAGCTCTAAGGTTCATCAGCGTACGCAAACTCTCCGACCACAAAAAGGCATCGATTCAAAGGAGAGTCTGCTGAGTTGGAAGCGGAGAATTAGTGTTAATATTTTTAGACCTCTGTATGTTTCTCCTTCACCTAATTGATGAGGCCACTGCACATTGAAGTTATTGTTTTTTATTGGAATAATTGCTAATATCGTGTTCTAAAAAAAACCCACCAAAAAACCAAAAACCTTGCTTTAAAATTGCTAACTAAGGGATTGCTCTCAACTACTCTCATAGCTGAGGCTATTTCAGTAACTTCCCAAATGCCGTTTCTAAGCAAGAGCTGTTGGGTTGGAAGGGGCAGAAACTAGAACAGGAAGAGCAGATTCCTGTGTGTCTATAGAGCTTTCTGTGTCACTCAGTTTTTCTCTCTGCCTCAGTCTCTCTCTCTCTCTCTCTCTCTCTCTCTCTCTCTCTCTCTCTCTCTCTCTCTCTCTCTCTCTCTCTCTCTCCCCCCCCATTTCTCAGTATCTCATCAGTCAGTTAATACATGGTATTTATTAGATGCTTCCTGTGTGCAGTAAGCATTCCATCACTGTAGACGATACCACCGTCTTCCCTATCTCACGAGCCCGTAACCTTGACATTTTCCTCAACTCATCTCTCTCCATAAACCCACGTATTCAATCTGTCACGTAATCCTAAAATCCATCCTTTTCTCTCCATCCAAACCCTTACCATGTTAATCCCAGCTTTTTTCCTTATCTTGCCTCAGCTATTACCTTAGCCTCCTCGCTGACCTCCCTGCCTCCTGTCTCTCCCCCTTCCATCCATACTTCACTCTGCTTCTGGATCGTTTTTCTGAAAAAAACAAAAAAACCAAAAAAAACAAAAAGAAAACCCCAAACATTCAGCCCATGTCTCCCCACTCCTCAAGATCTTTCGGTGGTTGCCTATCCACTTTCAGCTCAAACAGAAACTCCTTACCATCGGCTTTGAAACACTCAATCAGCTTGTCTCCCCCCGCCCCCAAACTTCTCTAATTTCCTACTACAGCCCAGCTACCCACCTTCAAAGCCTTATCGTGATCACATCTCCTCCAGGAGGCCTTCCGCAATTAAGCCCACTTCCCCTGACTCGCCCCCCCTTCTACATCATGTATGCACTTGGATTTGTATCCTTCGAAAGCTCGATATTCGCCCCACAACACTTACATACATATCTATATATTCTATTAATGTCTATCTCTCCCTCTAGGCTGTAAGCTTATTGTGGACAGGGAACATATCTACCAACTCTGTTATGGTGTATTCTCCTCAGTGCTCTGCACACAATAAGCCCTTAATAAATACCATTGATTGATTGCAGCACTGAACTAAGCGTTTGGGAAAATGCAGTACATCATTCATGTTTATTGAGTGCTTAACTGTGTGCAGAGCACTGTATTAATCACTTGGGAGAGTACAGTGTAATACAGTAATCAAGGCGGAATCGGGTAAGTGCTTGGATTAATGTGATAGTTTGGATGGAGAGGAAAGAGCAGATTTTAGCAATATCGTGAAGGTTGAACTGACAAGATTGGTGACGGATTGAATATGTGGGTTGAAGGGGAGAGATGGGTCGACAGTGAGTTGAAGGTTACGGGTTTGTGAGACAGAGGATGCAGGTGTTGTCTATAGTGACAGGAAAGTTGGGATCGGGGGGACAGGGTTTGGGTGGGAAGACGAGGAGTTCTGCTTTTGGGCTTGAGAGTTACTAGACGCTATTCCATCCCACAAGGAGCTTACTCCTCCGGCCCTTCAGTACTGTAAAAAAGTATGTATTTGGAAAAAAAAAAAAGTAGGGATTTAGGATGGTGCTTTAAAATAAAAAGGGATGAAAAGGGAACAGATGATTGGGTAAATATAGCAGAGAGAAGTAGTAGACATCTGGAGAAATGAGGAAAGGTGAAGAGGTGTGAATTGCTTTTCCATACTCAAGATTCAGATTTTAAGTTGTAACTAAACATAAGCTCATCTTGGTTTTGTGGCAGTATGGTATCTTTTCCGATGCTTTCACTTTCCAAATGCCTACACACCATTCATTCATTCAATCATAATGAGTGCTTACTATGTGCAGAGCACTGTACTAAGCTCTTGGAAAGTACAGTTCGGCAACAGAGACAATCCCTACCCAGCGGGCTCACAGTCTAGAAGTGGGGAGACAGACAACAAAACAAAACGAAGCAAGTGGACAGGCATCAGTAGCATCAATGTAAATAAATAGAATAATAGATATATTTTCCCACAGCACCTGTATATATGCATATATGTTTCTACATAGTTATTACTCTATTTTACTTGTACATATTTATTCTATTTATTTTATTTTGTTAATGTGTTTTGTTGTCTGTCTCCCCCTTGTAGACTGTGAGCCCACTGTTGGGTAGGGACCATCTCTGTATGTTGCCAACTTGTACTTCCCAAGCGCTTAGTACAGTGCTCTGCACACAGTAAGCACTCAATAAATACGATTGAATGAATGAAATGAATGAATGAAAATTTCCAACTTGTACTTCTGGTACAAGTACATACAAGTACATAAGTATGTTGCCGACTTGCACTTCCCAAGCGCTTAGTATGGTGCTCTGCATACAGTAAGCGCTCAATAAATACGATTGAATGAATGAATGTATACATTTCATTTCGTCATCTCTATCTGCCTGAGTTGTTGGGGGTGAGGTAGGGTCCCTGTTTTGCAGATGGGGAAAATTGAAATCAATCAGTTATGTTTTATTGAGCATGTACTGTGTGCGGAGCACTGTACTAAGCACTTGGGAGAATACAATGTAACTGTAAAACAGAGTTGTTAGACACATTCCCTGCGCACAATGAGATTACAGTCTAGAGGGGCAGGTGAAGTGAGTTGCCCAAGGTCACACATTTTATAGAGAAGCAGCGTGGCTCAGTGGAAAGAGCCCGGGCTTTGGAGTCAGAGGTCGTGGGTTCGAATCCCGGCTCCTCCAACTGTCAGCTGTGTGACTTTGGGCAAGTCACTTCACTTCTCTGGGCCTCAGTTCCCTCATCTGTAAAATGGGGATGAAGACTGTGAGCCCCCCGTGGGACAACCTGATCACCTTGTAACCCCCCAGCGCTTAGAACAGTACTTGCACATAGTAAGCGCTTAATAAATGCTATCATTATTATTATTATTATTATAGCAATTCAATGACCCTGATTTTTCAGTCTGTGGCTCTTTCCACTGACAGTATTGCCTTTCTATTTTTGGAGTCATTTTTGAGGCAGTCAAGGCCCTTGGGAGACAAACTTCACTCTTACATCACCCCAAGAGGTCCGTGGCCCAAGAGGCCCCATTAGTTTTTTAGAAATGTCATTTATAGTGACGGAGCCAGGGTCATCGCAAGAGAGCGGGCTTGGTGTAGTGGATAGAGCATGGGCCTGGGAGTCAGAAGGTCATGGGTTCTAATCTCGGCTCCACCACTTGTCTGCTACGTGGCCTTGGGCTAATCACTTCACTTCTCTGGGCCTCGATTCCCTCATCTGTAAAATGGGGATTGAGACTGTGAGCCCCATGTGGGACAGGGATTGTGTCCAACCCGATTTGTTCGTATCCACCCCAGCGCTTAGTACGGTGCCTGGCACATAGTAAGCACTTAACAAATACCACAAGTGTATAAATACCACAAGCGTATCTCAGGTGACCAAAACTGGCTCTAATGGTGATGGTAGTTCAGTCACGGTGTGTGTGGCTACCCTCAGATTGTGGAAGATCTCTGCCTCCATGTACGGTCCTTCCCCCGATTAAAGTCCTGCAGTTTATTTGCTCACTGAATTGTGTAATAAATAATAATAATTATGGGACTTATTAATTGTTACTATGTGCCAAGCACTGTTTTAAGCGCTGCCGTCACGTCGGGGGAAAGTTATTCCCCCGACATGAGGTTTGCCTTTACTTATTTTTTTTAAAATGGAATTTAAGTGCTTACTATGTGCCAGGCAGTGTACTAAGCGCTGGGTGGATACAAACAAATCGGCTTGGATACAGCCCCTGTCCCACATGGGGCTCACAGTCTCAATCCCCATTTTTCAGATGAGGGAACTGAGGCACAGAGAAGTGAAGTGACTTGCCCAGGGCCACCCAGAAGACAAGTGGCGGAGCCAGGATTAGCACCCAGATCCTTCTGACTCCCAGGCCCCTGCTCTATCCACTGGGCCATACTGCTTCTCAAATTAGCCTTGCAAATCTTGTTTCTGCTGCCTTTGACCATTGCCAGCAGTGAATGTGGTGTCTTAAATCTGAAACTCATGAAAGTGGAGTTCGGATCTACTCTGCCTCAGTACAGAGTGACATCACTTACCGTCCCTAACTTTTCCCTTTTACTTTCCTAACTTTCCTTCTTAATACTTCATAAAGGATCTCTCAGTAAAGTGAGGGGATGTGGGAATGAACATGGGCTAAAAGGAAAATGGTAAGATTTCCGTTCAGAGAGTTTTTGGTAACTTTCTGAGAAGGCATTCACTACACACTGGGAAAAGGTGAGGATGCTCCTGTCAACGAGATGGTGCTATTTTTGAATTCAATAACTGAAATGCAAAAGAACCAAACAAAATTCATTTGACCACCCATCCTCATTTGTTCCTGACCCTGACACAGATATAGATTGCCCCACATTACTCCGGAAACAGTGGGTAACTGGACACCATGCTTTCTTTCTTTCTTTTTCCTAGTTGTTGCCAGAAAACTAATCGGTTCTGTATCTTAAGTGCTTGATAAAACTAGCCGAGACGCTAGCTGTAACTTAAAACAATTTCTGTTTTAGTTGCTTTTACCAACGCAATACCCATCACTTAGAAAAGAGATATTTGAGCTCACCTAATTTCTTTGTCTTATCCATAGTCCTTTCACTTTCAATTTCTTGCCATAAACTTGTTGGTTGGTTCATTTGTCTTGTATCTTTTTTTCAAAACTCCCCCCGCCCCCAAAACTAATGGCATTTAAGTTCTTACTATGAACCAGGCACTGTACTAAGACTGGAGTAAATACAAGAAAATCAGGTTGGACACAGTCCCTATCAATCAATCGTATTTATTGAGCGCTTACTGGGTGCAGAGCACTGTACTAAGCGCTTGGGAAGTACAAGTTGGCAACATATAGAGACAGTCCCTACCCAACAGTGGGCTCACAGTCTAAAAGGGGGAGACAGAGAACAAAACCAAACATACTAACAAAATAAAATAAATGGAATAGATATGCACAAGTAAAATAAATAAATAAATAGAGTAATAAATATGTACAACCATATATACATATATACAGGTGCTGTGGGGAAGGGAAGGAGGTAAGATGGGGGGGATGGAGAGGGGGAATTTGCTAATAATGGTATTTGCTAGGTGCTTAAAACTGTGCCAGGCACCGTACTAAATCCTGGTGTAGATACAGGCTAATCAGGATGGACATAGTCCATGTCCCATATGGGGCTCACAGTCTTAATTCCCATTTTCTGGATGAGGTGACCGAGGCAAAGAGAAGTGAAGTGATTTGCCCAAGGTTTTGTGGCAGAGAACTAGTGGACCCAGGATTAGAACCCAGGTCCTCTGACTCCGAGGCCCCTGCTCTTTCCAACCATAATAATAATAATAATGGTATATATTGAGCAGTTACTATGTACTAGGCACTGTACTAAGCGCTGGGGTGGATACAAGGCAAGCAGGTTGAACACGGTCCCTGTCTCACGTGGGGCTCACAGTCTCCATCCCCATTTTGCAGATGAGTTAACTGAGGCCCAGGGAAGTGAAGCAGCTTGACCAAGGTCACACAGCACACAAGTGGCGGAGCTGGGATTAGAGCCCATGACCTTCTAACTCCCAGGCCCTTGCTGTATCCACCATGCCATGCTGCTTATCCTTCTATCATTATGCCTGCTCTTTTAAGACGAAAAGGTCATTATGCCTGCTCTTTTAAGACGAAAAGGTCATGGGTGTTTTCCGTGAGTTACTTTCGCTTTTAGTTATGGGGGAAGCTGCATGGGGTAAAAAGCTTCCAAAGGTGTTGTCCGTGACCTATCCTATAAGTTTGTCATGTGAGTAACTTGAGTGACATAAACAAGTTCTTGTGCTACGGTAGGAGAGCGTGTATGTTTATTGGAAATTCGTTGAAGGAGAAATGAAATGTAGAAGTCCTGAAGCGGCAGTCGGGGGGAGGGAACAGAGGATGGAGAGATACAAGATTAATCGGGGAGGTCTCCAGGAGAAGATTATTATTTTGGGTGTTTATTAAGTGGTGACGATGATGGTGATGGTATTAAGCGCTTACTGTGTTCCAAGCACTAAGTGCTGCTTACTAGGTGCTAAGTGCTGGGGTAGAGGCAGGATAATAGATCAGGTACAGTCCCTGCTGTACATAGAGCACACAGTTTAAAAGGGAGTGAGATCAGGTATTTTATCACCACTTTGTAGGTATCCGATTCACAGTCCCATCACCTTTCCACTCAGCCATCCTGCCATTTCCGAAGGACCCTTGAAGATGGGGAGAGTGGTGTTTTGACAGATGTGAATGCAGAGGAAGTTCCAGACAGAAGGCTGGTGGGGCGGTGGGGGCCCACATGACCGAGCCCAGGGTCTGTGATGAGAGAGAACAAGGCACAGTAGGAAGATTCGTTTGAGAGTAGCCAAGAGGGCGAGTTGGGGTGTAGTGGGAGAGAAGTGAGGGTAAGTAGGAGCAGGGAGAGCTGATTGAGTGCCTTAAGTCTTATGGTCAGGAGTTTCTGCTTGATGTAGAAAGGAATGGGTAACCATTGGGGAGTTTTTGAGGTCTGGGAAGACAGGCATAGAACAGTGATTTAAAAGTAGGCAGAGCGAAGTGTGGACTGGCGAGGGGAGAGACTTAGAGGTAGATCTGTGAGCAGGCCGATGCAGTGGTTTTGAGTCCGATTATGACAAGTACTGGGGTCATCATGGTGGCTGTTGGGCTGGAGAGGAAGGGACGAATCCCGGAGACGTGAAGGGAGAATCAACAGGATTTGGTGACCGGCTGAATGGAGGGATGGAAAGAGAGAGAGGAGTCCAGGGGTATGGGCTTGAGAGGCCGGGAAGTTGGTGGAGTTATCAGGTGTGATAAGGAAATTTAAATGGAGGTGAGGATTTGTCGGGGGAAGATGAGGAGCTTGGTTGTGGACATGCTGGGATGGTTAGATGGCTAGCTTTATTTAACTTGAAGATCTTGGGTTTGAAAACTGTTTAAGGTCAGGTCGAAGGGATTGTGAGGCAAAAGCATCACCAACTCCATTTGTGGCGATCTCCATGAGTGTTCAGCATTTTTGTTTCATACAAAGGGAGATACAATCCCTTCAAAATAAGGAGAATCAAGCCCAGCGCTCTAAAATTGAAAGCCGTGTGAATATGGTGATTTTTTTTGTCATCGTTTTTATTTGAGATGCCTCTATTGAGAAAAGTGCTCTAAAAATATCTTCTCAACACCTGCATCATACATATCTTATCTGTAAAATAGGGCTAAACAATTAGCAGTTGTGACGAATAAAGAATAAGAATGTTTATCTGACATTTTGCATCTATAAAGTGCCGTGGAAAGATAAATCATCACATTATTGTAGATGATATTATTGAGCAAGATACCCTCATTGCCTAAGATATATTAGGTTAAAGGCCCCCCTCCCCCAATCAATTATAAGGGGTGCAGCAGAGATGGAGCTGTGGAAGAGAAGGGGAGGTGGGAGAAGTGGAGCGAGATACCAAGCCTAAGAGAGTAGTGGCAAGAGAGGGGAAGAAGGCCAGTGAAAGCCCCACAATGGGGAACTTTGTCAGAAGACCAGGCTGGAGGTGATGGCAGGCGTGTGGCACAGGAATCTGATTCTGAGAATGGAATCTGGGACGGGAGGGATGAGAAGCAGTGCGGCCTAGTGGAAAGACCGTGGGCCTGGGAGTCAGGGGGCCTGGGTTCTAATCCTGCTCTGCTAATTGCTTGATATGTGACTTTGGACAAGTCACCTAACTTCTGTGCCTCAGTTTTCTCAACCATGAAATGGGGATTCAGTACCTCTTCTCCTTCCTCCTTTGACTTTGAGCCTTGTGTGGGACAGGGACTATGTCCAACCTCATTAATTTATATCTACCCAGCATTTAGGACAGTCCGTGACACACAGTAAGTGCTTAACGAATACCACAATCATCATCAACAACTTGACTCTGCCAGGCTTTCCCCAGCTTGGTTTTTTTCTGGCCTCCTGCCATTTCTCCCTGAAGCTTCCCCGGACCTAATCTCTTCCCGATCCTCCTGCTGCCCTTGGAAGGGTGCAGGTGGGATGGCAGTGCACATGCTGATTAGTCAGAATAACAATCACTGGGGAATTTGTTAAGCTGCTTACTATGTGCCAAGCACTGTACTACGCATCAGGGCAGATACAGTATATGCAGGTTGGACATGACCCCTGTCCCACCTGGGGCTCACAATCAATCTGGGCAGGTGGGAGAACAAGAGAAGCAGCAGGGCCTAGTGGATAGAGCATGGGCCGGGGAGTCAGAAGGGCCTGGATTCTAATTCTGGCTCCTCCATTTGTCTGCTGTGTGACCTTGGACAAGTCACTTAACTTCTCTGGGCCTCAATTTCCTCATCTCTGAATTGTGATCCCAGTGTGGAACATGGACTGTGTCCAACCTGATTAGCTTGTATCTACCCCAGCACTTAATATAGTGCCTGGCACATAGTAAACATTTAACAAATACCAAAAAAAAGTATTGAATTACCATTTTACAGAGGAGGAAACTGAAGCATAGAGAAGTTAAGTTACTGGCTCAGGGTCACATAGCAAGTCCGGGCTCTTTCCACTTGGCCACACTGCTGCTCTGATGCCTGCCAACCAAGCAATCAATCAATCAATGGTGTTTGAGTGCTTCCTGTGTGCAGAGCACTGTACTGAGCCCTTGGGAGAGCCCAGTACAACAGTGAACAGACCCATTCCCTGCCCACAATGAGCTGGTACTCTGAACACGCCATTCATTCAATCATATATATTCAGCGCTTACTGTGTGCAGAGCACTGTACTAAGCGCTTGGGAAGTACAAGTTGGCAACATATAGAGACGGTCCCCACCCATCAGCGGACTTACAGTCTAGAATTGGGTTCTCTCTGACTAGACTCCTTAGTTCCCAGGGAACTAGCTCATCTAGAGTCGGTACAGTCAGCCATATTTATTGAGTGTTTACTGTGTGCAGAGCACTGTACTAAGCGCTTGAGAAAGTACAAGAGAACAGCCACATTCCCTGCCCACGGTGAGCTTACTGTCTAGAGGTTCGTAGCAGGAGGGCCATTTCACAGACCATTCTGGGGATCCTCCTCTGTTCAGAGTTTCCTAGGGGCCATGGAATGACATGGGATTGGCTGGCCTCCTCATGGGCATCTTCGGGGAGTTCTGGAACTGAGCCAACCTGCTCGGGCCAGCAGTTGCGCGCCTAGCCTAATCCACTTCTCCTCACTGCTGTTGGAATCGCTTTGCAGGTGTTGCAGCAAAATGGGCCCGGAGTGTCAGAAGATACTCAGATCCTTTCCCCACATAATGTGCTGCCGTGCAAGGCTCGGCAAAGCCCTCCCGTGGCCTAGCGCAAGTGGCAGAACTAGTTACACTGGGCAGTTCAGAGGTCAACAATGAGGGGGGTTAGTGAACCCCTGGGGGTAGTTGAGAGCACTGTAGTGAGTACAGCTATTACCGTAGGCAGTGGGGACAGGTAATGGGAACTCCTGGGCCGCAGCTGGAAGCAGGCTTTTTTTTAGCAGCTGCAAATGTTTCTGTGTGTGAATAGAGATGTCTCCTAGTGGTGGGGTGTGTGTGTGTGTGTCTGGCTTAGATGAGAAGGAAGCATAATACTTGAGAGGGAGGCATGGGATGGGAGATGTATTTTAGATGAAACCTTGAGAGCAGAAGGAGGAGTGGCGTGGCTTAGTGGATAGAGCACGGGCCTGAGTGTCGGAAGAACCTGGGTTCTAATCCCGGCTCTGCCACATGTCTGCACTGTGACCTTGGGCAAGTCACATCACTTCTTTGGGCCTCAGTTACCTCATCTGTAAAATGGGGATCAAGAGTGTGAGCCCCATGTGGGACAGGGACTGTGTCCAACCTGATTAACTTGTATCTACCACAGTGCTTAGAACAGTGCTTGGCACATAGTAAGTGCTTAACAAGTACCATAATTATTGTTTCTAAAAAAGTGTGAAGGTTCAGAGTTAAATCGCAGTGCCGTCACTTGTCTGCTCCGTGACCTTTGGCAAATCACTTAACTTCTCTGGGCCTCAGTGGCTTCATCTGCAAAATGGGAATTCAGTACGTGTTCACCCTCCTACTTAGACTGTGAGCCCCATGTGGGACCCGATGATCTCGTATCTATCTACTTAGTACAGTGCTTGGCATGTAGTAAGCACTTACCATATACCACTATCATTAAATCACTTTTGCAATCCTCAGATGGCTGGTCTGTCATCATCACCTTATGCTAGTTTTTCTCATTGGACATACTTTCTCACGTTGCCTCATATTATCGATTTGATGGCACAGTCCCTGCCCCACATAGGACTCACACTTTTGATCCCCATTTTACAGATGAAGTAACTGAAGCCCAGGGAAGTGAAGTGACTTGCCCAAAGTCACACAGCATGAATTCAAGAACTAGCCTCAGCTTGGTGTGCTGGGGAGTCTTCTTCCCCACTTTCTTCAGGAGTCCTTCCCCCACTAGGGTCTCATTTCCTCTTCTCCCACTCCCTTCTGCATTGCCCTTGTACTTGGATTTGCACACTTTATTCACCCCTCCCTGAGCTCTGCAGCACTTACCACAGAAATTAGCAGTCATTTATTTATATTAATATCTGTCTCCCCCTCTAGACTGTAAGCTCGTTGTGGACAGAGAACATGTCTACCAACTCTGTTGTTTTGTACTCTCCCAAGCTCTTAGTACAGTGCTCTGCACACAGTAAGCGCCCAGCAAATACCACTGATCGATTGATTCAGGACTCCACTTCTTTGTATTGCAGCTCTTAGCTCCATTTGGTTGCTTGGTGATGCAGTGGGTTCTCCAGGTCATTCCACAGCAGAATTCTTTCCTGCCGCCCCATGTGGAAATGTGACCTGAAAGGCCTCCTTCAATCCCTTTTTCCATCCAGAAAAATGTCTAATTGTATCTTGAACTCATTTACATTACTTGCTTCAATGGCCTTAACTTGGCAGCTTGTTCCATATGCTAATTTCACCCTTTTCATGAAAGAATTCTGCTGATTTTACTTGCTTTTGGATGGTGTCTTTTTTTTGTTGTTGTTGGAACCACTCCCTCACTAGTTCCTTGATTCCATTTTATTAAATCCTGTTCAAATTTCGGAATACTTGCCTTGTCACCTTGGAATTGTTTCTCCAGGTAATCTTAAAAGAGAGGGGGTTCTCCTCAAATGTACCCTGCTTTGCCTCCTTCACTTCTGGGAGAATTCCCTCCCACTTCATGTCTGACAGACCACTGCTCTCCCGATCTTCAAAGCTCCGCCCGAATAAGATCTCAAATCAGTCGACGGTCTTCATTGAGCACTTACTGTGTGCGGAGCACTGAGGAGAGTACAGTACAGTGGAGTTGGGAGGCACATTCCCTGCCCACAAGAAGCTAAGAGTCTAGAGGGACAGACAGACAGTAATAGAAATTTACAGCCACGGACATTGGTGCTGGGGGGCCGAAGGTGGGGTGGATACCAAATTCCCCAAGTGCGTGGATACAAGTGCGGAGACGGGACGGAAGGGAGAGAAGGCTCCAACAAACTTTCACTCACTGCCTCTCCCTTCTATGTCGCCTATACACTTGGGTCCAATGCTCATCCCATTCCCAGCCCTGTAGCACTTAGGTTCATATCCATCTACTCTGTGCCTTTCTCTCTCTGTAATTTATTTTAATCTCCATCCTCTGCACCCCCCTCCACCCCCACAACTAGACTGTCAGCTCCTCGTGGGCAGGGATCGTGTCTGCCAACTCTGTTGTATTATTCTCTCCCAAGCGCTTAGTAAAGTGTCCTGTGCACAGTAAGCAGTAAATAAATCCCTTGAATTGATTGATTTTTGTGTCACAGAGACCATATATCTTGGGTGGATAAAGAGACCCCCAAATGCCACCTCTTGTTTCCTCAGACCTGGCTTTTCCCCTACACCCCTCTCCTGTTTGAGGCGTCAAGGCGATCCTCGAAGCCGGGCAGCCCTGCTTTTTAGTTGAATTTGGAAGAGTCGGTGTTTAGGGACTCACCTCTGAGAGAATCACCTGTTCACTTATGTGACTGATGTGGGCCAGAAGAGGTCAGGGCTGTGGGCTATAGTAATAATAATTATGGTATTTAAGTGCTTACTATGTGCCAGGATTTGTACTAAGCAAATTGGGTTGGGCACAGTCCCTGTCCCACATGGGGCTCACAGTCTTAATCCCCATTTTCCAGATGAGGTAACTGAGGCATGGAGAAGTGAAGTGACTTGCCCAAGGTCACACAACAGACAAGTTTCCGGAGTCGGGCTTAGAACCCACGGACCTTCTGACTCCCAGGCTCTATCCACTAAGGCCATGCTGCTCTCTGGTAGCAGACCACCAGGCCAGCGGGCTCCTCCGCTCACAAAGCTTTCCGGACCACGAGCCAAAAAGTACTCAGTCATTTCTCCCCCTTTTAGCTCTTAGCCTTTCCTTATCTTGTAATAGTTAGGCTTTTAGATGTGATCCTCAAAAGGCCAGGGTCTTTTCAGTTTGAGAAGGTGGAGTTCATTTAAGGGAATTAAGATCCAGTAACCAACTCCAACTGGCGTCCTCATAAAGGACATGAAAGTTTCCAAAGTCATCTCTCCCTTTCCTCTTTCCATGAGGGCTCGTTGAGCTGCGTGTGAGTCAACAGACAGACCCGTCAAGGACCCAAGGCTCTATCCAGAGGAGTTTTCCGTCTTATTTCACCCAGGGTCCCCAGCTAGTTTACCGCAAAGCAGGAGGCCAACTGTGTGATTCAAAAGGAAGGCTTCCCACTCGGTAGTACTTAGCACTGTCTCCAGTCTCTCAAAGAGGCCTTGAAAAGCCTCCTCTTAAGGAAATCTTTCTAAGGCAGTTTTCCTCATTTTTACAGCATGAGGCACAGTGACAAGACCACCGTCGGTCTGAGGACGCCCACCAGAATCGCAGAATGACCTAATAGAAACTGTATATGCTTTTTTACAATCCCCGGAGGCACTTCTGCAAAGGCGGTAGGAAGGCCGGAGATCGATTCGAATTCCTCGCAGTTCTCCGTAACCCACAACCCTTCCAAGGAAGGGCCACATGCCGGTAGCCTGTCTCCCCCCGCCCCCCTGGCATGGTTGTTTTAGCAGTGTCAGTTGACCGTTTCGTGGGGAAGACCCCCCCACCCCTGGGCCCATTGCTCCTCCACCTCCTTTGCAAGGGCCTGCTAGTTTCGTGGTACTTGGTTAGCGTGAATTTCTTTATTATCGTGGGGTCATCTTAGGTTTTCTCACAATGTCCGGAAATGTCAGCTTGTGGAAATTTGGAGCTTACACACCACCCTCTCGTCCTGACTTCAAATCGCAGTGCTCTATCTGAAAGGAGAAAGCTTAGAGAAATGCCAGTGGAAGTTTATTTTCACGGATTGGAGTTTGACGTGTCGATCTAAACTTCTGGGATTTAGTTGGATTTTTCAGAAGAAGTTCATCTCGTGTAATTTGCCCACCCACCTTCCCCACATTTTCATATTATTTGGGAGGGAAATTTTGTAATAGTCCTCACTTGGCATATTGAGGGTGATGTTGGGAGAAAAAGAGACAGTGCCTTCCCCAATTTTGTATAGTTTCTCCAACTTACAACATATGAGAGCAGAGAATCACTGTTATATTTGAAAAACGGTCCTTAAGAAAAAAAAGTTTTATGCTCCGTGCATGAAATAGACAATGCTTCCTGAAACGGGAGATGTGAACCTCAAAGAATTTAAAATAAAGCATTCATTTTATTATTTTTTAAAGAAGAAAAAAAGTAGCATAGTCAGTCTTTTTATCCTAAGTGCAGATGAAATTGATTAAACCTTAAAAACTGGCCTCAGCACACCCGGTTTATTAATTGAAGAATTTCCTCTTCCCCAGAATGGGAAGTGCACATTAAAACAGAGCTTTGCCCCTGAGTAGCAGTGATACTTGAGAACTGAACATTTTCCACAATCCTATTTTCTCCTCTGTGCTAGAGGAAATCCTAACATGGTAAAAAGAAAAAAAGGAGAGAGAGAGAGAGAGAAAAAAAAAAAACGACGTTTAAGGAAGTCCTCTTTCATTTCCTTGTAAAGCATGAAATCAAATTATAGCTCATAGCCCGCAATTATTTTCTATCTACATTTTAAATTCCATTTTCGGCTTCTCTTCACTGCCCGCGAACAGGAGTTGTACTGTTGTGCAAAGTCAGCTAGAAAGATTACCAAAAACAGAACGTGACAAAGTAGAGTTTAGTAAAGAGTCAAAGATTGCCGGTTAAGAGGTCACATGCTCACGCTGAACCGTCGTGTCTGCTTCCATGGGGAATGGGCAATCAGGCAGCCGATGTCTTCTTTGAGCTCTTTGGTTTTTCGATTAGTTTCAGTCCCACCTGGGTAGTCTTTCCCGGTGTTCAATACAGTGATCCACATGCAGCAAGTACTTAATGAATACTATCAGTGCTATATATGAAGTATACAACTCGTATATATCGTTGCCCTTCACGGTGGAAAGTCACCACTCACCACGAAATTCAACCCGCAGTTGCAGGTTGTGTCAGTATGCTGAATGTTTGCAGCATCTGGCGTTTTCAATCAGTCAGTGGTATTTGCTGAACACTTACTGTGAGCAGAGCTCTATACTAAGCGCTTGGGAGAGTACAATACATCAGAGTTGGTAGAACTCCATCTTCAATATTTTTTGTTGGTCGACCACTGTTTTTTCATCTACCCCCTTATCTCTGGTACCGTACGAAGCTTTTGCTTAAAGTTGGTTTTAAGAAGAAGTTAAGGTGGTAGATTCTTGCTTTCAGTACCACTACTTGTGTAACCCCTTGCCTCCTCGTCATAGTCCTAAAGCCGAGGGAGACTCTGAGGGGTTATTAAGGCTGTTCATCTGCTCCAAATCATCCCCTAAAGCCCTCCAGGGAAGGAGATTTCAAAACGCCTTTTGGTAGGTAATAATGATCACTTTAAAGAATTTTTTTTTCCTTGTCTAATGCTTGAAGATGCAATCTAAGTCTTTCTCTTTTTGTTTCGTTTCGGGAGGGATTATCTGGTTGCCATCCTCTAGATAGTTGAAGATCACTATTAAGGCGCTTCTCATCCTCTTTGGCCTGAACAATCGTATTTCCTTTTGCTTTTGTTTAGGAATCGTATTTTCTTACTCTCTTCTCAATGGGTCCTTCTCGAGTCTTCGCCACGTTTTACACGTCCCTCCAAAGTCTTGGAGCCCAGAACAGGCACAGTATTCTAAGAAGGGTTTGTTCGGTGCTGAACATGATGGGAGGATTACATCATGGCTCCCACATTGGATTAGAGGAGGGAGGAATCCTGAGTTACAGAAGATGGAAAGTGATGTTTGGAATCAGTGTGTTTTTAGAGGACAGCCAACCTTTGTCTCTCTGATGTACACAGGTGGGTTTTTGCATTAGTTCCATTGGGTACTTGAGAGTTGTATAGTTTATCAGAAACTATAGCCTCTCAGAAATCACACCAAGATTGTCAAATTGGGCAAAATGAAAATTTAGGCCGTTTTCGCATAGGCATGCTTCCAGGATAAATAAAAATCACAAATTCTCATGTGCTAGAGGTAAACCTATCCAAGGTTATATCTGTAGAATCTTAGTTTATAAGAGTCAGATGACCTGGGATCTAATTCCGGCTCCACCATTTGCCTGCTGTGTGACCTTGGGCAAGTCACTTCACTTCTCGGGACCCCAGTTTCCTCATCTGTAAAATGGGGATTAAATCCTACTCTCTCGTCCTTAGGCTCTGAGCCCCGTGTGGGACGGGGACTGTGTCCAACCTGATTGTCTTGTATCTACCCCACTGCTTAGTACTGGTCTTGACACATTGTAAATGCTTCTTGTTATTATTCTTGTTATCATCGTTATTATGTGGCACTTGGATTCTTTTCAACTAGTTTGCACCTGAGTATACCAAATAAGCTACTTCAATAGAATTCTCAAAATGAACTCTGTTTATTGTGGTAATAGTATTTTACCTTTATATCAGGTCTTACTTCTGAGGATTTGAGTACTTTTCCAACTCTAATGGCAGTAAGTGGAAGACTTTTGTACAGATTGGAAAACTGAGGCCCAGAGAAGCGAAATAGCACAGTTGAAATGAGTATAATAAAACCACTTATCACAGTGGATAAAAGTAGGCCTTGTCTTTAATCAGTCATATTTATTGCATGGTTACTGTGTGCAGGGCACTGTACTGAGCACTTGTGAGAGTACAGTATAGCAAGAAACAGACACATTCCCTGCCCACAAAGAGCTCACAGTCAACAGAGGGAGGCAGCCATTCATATACCTAAATAATAGGTATATACAGATGTGTATATATATGTTCTTTGGGGATGGGAGGGCGGATGAATGAAGGGAACGAGTCCGGCTGACGCAGAAGGGAGTGGGAGAAGAGAAGAGGAGGACTTAATCAAGGAAGGCTTCTTGAAGGAGATGTGCCTCGACTAAGGCTTTGAAGCGGGGGAGAGAAATTGTCTGAATATGAGGAGGGAGGGCATGCCAGGCCAGAGGTAGGGCGTGGGTGAGAGGTAGGCGGCAAGATAGACGAGATTGTGGTACAGTGAGAAGGTTCACGTTAGAGGAAGGAAGTGTGCGGGCTGGGTTGTGGTAGGAGAGTAGGGAGGGGAGGTAGGAGGGGGCAAAGTGATTAAGTGCTTTAAAGCCAATGGTGAGGAATTTGGGTTGGAGGCAGAGGTGAATGGGCAACCACTGGAGTTTTTTGAGGAGTGGGGAAACATGGTCTGAATGTTTTTGAAGGGAAATGATCTGGACAGCAGAATGGAGTATGGACTGGAGTAAGGAGAGACAAGAGGCAGGGAGGTCAGCAAGGAGGCTGATAGTCATCCAGGCAGGTAGGATGAGTGCTTGCATTAATGTGGTAGCAGTTAAATGGAGTGGAAGAGGGGGATTTTGCCTGATGCGGTAGTCAAGGCGGGATATGATAAATGCTTGGATTAGCTTGGTAGCAGGTTGGATGGAGAGGAAAGGATGGATTCTAGAGATGTGAACCGACAAGATTTGGTGACATATTGAATATGTGGGTTGAATGAGGGAGCTGAGTTGAGGATAATGCTTTAGTTCTGGGCTTGTGAGGCAGAGAGGATGGTCTTGTCTACAGTGAGAGGAATGTTAATATGTTTTGTTGTCTGTCTCCCCTTTCTAGACTGTGAGCCCGCTGTTGGGTAGGGACCGTCTCTATATGTTGCCAACTTGTACTTCCCAAGCGCTTAGTACAGTGCTCTGCACACAGTAAGCACTCAATAAATACGATTGAATGAATGAATGAAAGTTAGGGAGTGCTTACTGTGTGCAGAGCACTGTACCAAGCGCTTGGGAGAGTACAGTACAACAATAAACAGACTCATTCCGTGCCCACAATGAGCTTACAGTCTGGAGAGTACAGTCTACAGAGTTGGTAGACACATTCTCTGCCCTTACGGAGCTTACAATGTAGAGGGAGAGATGAGTTCTCTTTGGGTATGTTAAGTTGGAGGTGTCAGAGGGACATCCAAGTAGAGAGGTCCTGAAGGCAGGAGGAAATGTGAAACTGCAGAGGAGACGACATATCAGGACTGGAGAGAGAGATTTGGGAATTATCTATGTAGAGACGGTAGTCGAAGCCAAGGGAGTGAAGGAGTTCTCCAGGGGAGTGGGTATAGATGGAGAATAGAAGGGGACCCAGAACTGAGACTTGAAGGACTCCCACAGTTAGGGGGTGGGAGGCAGAGGAGGAGATTGGGAAAGAGACTGAGAAGAAGTGGCCAGAGAGGAGGAGAACCAGGAGAGGACAGTGTCAGTGTAGCCAAGGTTGGATAATGTTTCCAGGAGAGCGGGGTGGTCGACAGCATCAAAGGCAGCTGAGAAGTCGAGGAGGATTAAGATGGACTAAAGGCCATTGGATTTTGTGACGTAGTTTAAGAACACTACGGGGATCCTAGTAGTGTTAATAAGGAGAAGCATGTTATCACTTAATTTCTTTTGAGCCCCATGTGGGACAGGGGCTGGGTCAGTCTGATTATCCTGTATCTATCCCAGCATTTAGGACAGTGTTTGACACAGAGTAGCATTTAGCAAATATCATGATTATTTCTGTAGCCCTAGTGCAGTATTTTTATTATATTAAAGCAGAATGGAAAGAAGAGGGGCATGTTACCTTGCTTTCAAACTTAATAAATGATTTCAATGTAGACTCAGAGGTCATGGTGTAGCATGAGAAGCTAAATGAAATTACCTAATAACTGTGGCATTTGTTAAGCGCTTAGAATGTGTCGAGCACTGTACTAACCACTGGGGTAGATACAAGATTATCAGCTACCACAGGCTCACAGTCTAAGTAGGAGGGAGAGCAAATGTTGAATCCCCATTTTGCAGATGAGGGAACTGAGGTCCAGAGTATAAAGATAAGAATAATAACAACTGTGGTATTTGTTAAGCACTTACTATGTGCCAGGCACTGTACTAAGCACTGGGGTGGATACAAGCAAATTGTGTTAGACACAGCTCTTGTACCCCGTGAGGCCCCCAGTCTCAATCCCCATTTTACAGATGAGGTAACTGAGGCACAGAAGAATTGAAGTGCCTTGCCCAAAGTCACACAGCAGGTAAGTGGTAGCGCTAGGGTGAGAACCCAAGTCCTCTGACTCCCAAGCCCATGGTCTTTCCACTAGGCCACACTGTTTCTCGAGATGCAACGCTCCGTTATTCTTTGCTGCAAATGCTTGGACTGGAACTCCTGATAGAGGTAGCTCTCCAACAGAGTACTTGTCAGCTAGAAGCAGAACTTCCAGCTAGACCACCTCCTTGGCCTTGAGCAAGGAGGCAACCTTACTGAGCTGCAGGTGCCAGGCCGTTGATTTCTCCCCCTTCTAGACTGTGAGCCTGCTGTTGGGTATGGACCATCTCTAGATGTTGACAACTTGTACTTCCCAAGCGCTTAGTACAGTGCTCTGCACACAGTAAGTGCTTAATAAATACGATTGAATGAATGAACGCTAGCGTTTCAGTGGAATTTTAATTAAAATCACACTGTGCTTCCTTCTCGTCTTTCCAGCTGCCTGTCTTTTTTTTTTTTTTCCCTCTCCTAATGGTATTTGTTAAGCACTTACTATATACCAAGCACTGGATTAAGCGCTAGGGTAGAGACAAGATAATCAAGTTGGACACAGCCCATGTCCCTCGTTGGGGAAGATAGGTCAGACACAGACCCTGTCCCACATTGAATCCCCATTTTACAAATGAGGGAACTGAGGCGGTGAAGTGACTTGCCCAAGGTCACACGGCAGACAAGTGGCAGAGCTGGGATTGGTCCACCGACTCCCAGGCCTGTGCTCTTTCCACTAGGCCATGCAGCTCCTTTGGCTCACTGCTCTGCTTAGAGTAAGCACTCTGACTTGCTACTGATCCTCTGACTTGCAAGCCCATGCTCTTTCCACTAGGCCATGCTCTTGTTGTTTGTTCTCTGTGTGTCTGACCTCTTCCCCCCTCCAATTGGTGAGCCTACTGAGGGCCAGGGATGTGTTTGAATCAGTGTTCTTAAGTGTTTAAATAATAATAAAATAGTGATGGTAATAATAATAATAACGATGGCATTTATTAAGAGCTTACTATGTGCAAAGCACTGTTCTAAGCACTGGGGAGGTTACAAAGTGATCACGTTGACCCATGGGGGGTTCACAGTCTTAATCCCCATTTTACAGATGAGGTAACTGAGGCACAGAGAAGTGAAGTGACTTGCCCAAAGTCACACAGCTGACAATTGGCAGAGCTGGGATTTGAACCCATGACCTCCGACTCCAAAGCCCGTGCTCTTTCCACTGAACCAAGCGCTTACTATGTGCCTAGCACTGCCCTAAGTGCTGGGGTTGATACAAGCCAATCGGGTTGGACACAGTCCCTGCCCCACAAGGGGCTCACAGTCTTAATCCCCATTTTACAGATGAGGTAACTGAGGTCCAGAGATGTGAAGTGACTTTCCCAAGGTCACACAAGAGACAAGCGGCAGAGCCGAGTTGAACCCAGGTCCTTCTGACTCCCAGGCCCATGCTCTAGCCACTAAGCCGCGCTGCTCTCCCCAGTGTGTGGTACAGTGCTTTACGCATAAGTGCTTAATAAATGCTGTTGCTAGTAATAATGATAATAGTAATAACAATAATAATGGTCCTGAGTATCCCTTTTTCCAAAGTGCTTTCACATCAGCAATTTAATTTTCTACTCACAGCATCCCCGGGAGTCAGAGAGAGGCCCCATTATACAGACAATTCCCCTTGCTCACAGGAGGAAACTGAGACCCAAAGAAATAACTTGCCCAAAGTCCACTACAGGCCAGAGGCAGAGATGGTACACATGGCAAGCGTGAAACAGGAATCTGTTGTTCTGCTGGTTTTTCTTCTTTCTGGCTGGCATCCAGTGGTTCTTTTGGTCTGCTATCTTGTCCACTGTTGTTTATTTTTTCTTGACTTTTATCTTAAATGTCTGTTGCTTTGGTTTGTTGTTTCTCCCTTTTCTTTCTCATTATTTCCTTTTCTGGACTTCTATGGGTGAAGATTCGCTTCTCTTCTGTCTTTTTAAATGAAGGCCGTCATCTCTTACCCTGTCCGTTCTCCCTAGAAGGTGAAACTGGCTGGAGATTTTTTTTCTTTTCTGGCTAGTGGGCATCTGTTTTCTCAGGGAAGGATTTTTTTTTTTGCTTTCCCCCTCTGTACCTTCTGAACCTGCTCCAGTAAGACTCAGAAATGCACTAGTGACCCTTGCAGTATTTGTTGAATGTTTATATTTCTGTTGGGGGTCTTTTGATTCTTCCCCTTTCCCTCCTCCACACGCAGCAGCTGACTTCCAGATAAACCTGATGAGTGCTTTCATTTATTCAGCTCTGTCTAGCAGGGTTTCTTTTTGTTTCTTTCAGATTCTTTTGGAGTCTCTTCATCGGACCGTTGTGATTTTGGTAAACCTCTGTCAATTTCTATAGATCGTTGCACTTGCCTCTTCTGCACATGGAGTTCTTTTCCCCTACTGTGTTGGTGTGTGGACATTTTGGAAATTCCTAAAGGAGCTTTTTTTTGTGTGGGGGGGGCGGGGGAGTTGAGTGGGTCACGCAGATTATTTAACTGCTGATAGGAAGCTGGAGTTTCTTTGATCATTTCTGGGGCTGCTATGTCTTAGAAGAAATACAAACCACTTCCTAGCCATGCCTTGGCTTTTCTCCTTTCTAATGCTCCTGCCAAATCACGTTTCCCCTTGGTGTGCAGTTGATCAGCTTGGGGTATTTATGAAGGATTCCTTTTCTCCGCTTTTCAGGTTAAGACAATAACTGGCTTCCTGTCCTGTTGTTTAAGAATGTTCAGAAAGCCTGTCAACAAACATTTATTCTAGACCTACTGTGTGTACAACACTGTACCGAGCTCTGGCAAAAGTGTCCACTCCATCCCCAACTGTCAGCTGTGTGACTTTGGGCAAGTCACTTAACTTCTCTGTGCCTCAGTTCCCTCATCTGTAAAATGGGGATTAAAACTGTGAGCCCCCTGTGGGACAAGCTGATCACCTTGTAACCTCCCCAGCGCTTAGAGCAGTGCTTTGCACATAGTAAGCGTTTAACAAATACCATCATTATTATCCCCTTGCTTCAGGGAAGGTAGTATTATATGTTCTAACTTTGGTTGAAACTCTCCTCCTCCTCCTCCCAAGCATACAGATGCCTTTATTTGTCGCTGAGGACTCCTCTGCATCTCGTTAAGGTGATTCTCTGAGAAGCAGTGTTGCTTAGTGGATAGAGCGCGGGCCTGGGAGTCAGAAGGACCTGGGTTCTTATCCCGGCTCCGCCACTTTTCTGCTTCTGCAAGTCACTTTACTTCTCTGAGTCTGTTACCCCATCTGTAAAATGGGGATTAAGAGTGTGAGCCCCACGTGGGACAGGGACTGTGTCCAACCTGATTAGCTTGACTCTACTCAGCACTTAGAAGAGTGCTTGACACATAGTAAGCGCTTAAAAAATACCATTATCATTATTGTATTCCAGTTAGTTTTCTGTTCAAGTTGCTTTCTTCTGTCATTTTTCTTGGATCTCTTGATCAGTTTTGTTTCCGGTCATACAGTTCTCTCTCTCCGTTTTTTAGCACAAAGTTAACTTTGGTGCCTATTTTGGGGCGACTGCACCTGGAGTGACAGTGGACTTCTCTGAGGTTTAATGTCCATTTCCATTTAATAGAAGCGTTTCAAACTCTTTGTCAATTTTCCAGGAAAATTTTTAGTGGTGGAGAAGGCTGGAACTCTTGGCTAAAATGAGGATGTGGATTCCGTATGGATTTTTATTAATTCATTTACTAATTATTAGCTTGCAAGTTCCTCGATGGCAGGGAGCATGTCTTTTCTTTTCTCCGTCAGTCCTCCAGTCGGCCAGGACAGTGTTCTCTGCTCTTGGTGATGAGAATTAAGCAAGAGTTGGCTGAGGGGAGGTCTGCCCTAGTGATAGTGTAGCGTTTGGAAACCATGCGAGGTCATTTAACATGGTGTGCCGGCCTCTGGTAAGCTCGTTGTGGGCAGGGAATGTGTGTGTTTATTGTTACGCACTTAGTCTCTGCACACTAAGTGCTCAATAAATACAGTTGAATGAGTGAATGAATTTGAGCACACCATCCATCCTCTACTTACCAATAGTAATTGTAGTATTTTTCTCACAATTATCATTATTATTTTGTAAGCTTATTGTGGGCAGGGAATGTGTCTGTTTATTGTTATAGTGTACTCCCCCAAGCACTTAGTTCAGTTCTTTGCACACAATAAGCACTCAAATACAACTGAGTGTGAATGTCATTGTTACTCTCAGTACTTCTTCTCCGTGAGGGTCGCTGTCCCATTTCACCACCTTCTCTGGCTCTAACAATCTCCAGCATCTCTCTTTCATCCAATTCCCCCATGTTTCGCTTTGGTAAGGTGAGGCAGAGTGAAAACTAGTGCTAGGAGCAAGGCAGGAATTGGTTTCAGGGCAAGGGAGTAGACTACCACCAGAGGGCAGCACGGAGCCCTTCTTCAAAGCATCCTTTATCTTTGGCATCCTAGACTTCGCAAGCACACAAGGAAAATTCATCTGGCATAATAATAATAATATAATAATGATGGTATATGTAAAGTGCTTACTATGTGCCAAGCACTTGTCCTAAGCAATGGGGTAGATACAAGGTAATCAGGTTGTCCCACTTGGGGCTCACAGTCTTACTCCCCATTTGACATTTGAGGTAAATGAGGCACAGAGAAGTGAAGTGACTTGCCCAAAGTCACACAGCTGACACGTGGCAGAGGTGGGATTAGAACCGATGACCTCTGACTCCCAAGCCTGGGCTCTTTTCACTAAGCCACGCTGCTTCTCTGGCTCCAGGCACTTACTTTCTGCTACCTTTGGTGGTCCTACAGCACAAGCAGGCCTCGGGCAGGTTACTGCTCTTGGGAGAAGAAGAGGGGGAAGTAGACTGGGGTGAGCAGTCCATGGTATTTGTTGAGCACTTATTCATTCAGTCATTGTCATATGTATTGAGCACTAATTGTGTGCCGAGCACTGTTCTAAGTGCTTGGGAAGTGAACCTTATTGGGTAGGGATTGTATTTGTTGCCAAATTGTACTTGCCAAGCGCTTAGTACGGTGCTCTGCACACAGTAAGCACTCAATAAATTTGATTGAATGAATACAACTCAGCAACAGAGGTAAGCACTGCCCAAAACGGGCTCACAGTCTAGAAGGGGAGACAGACATCAAAGCAAGTAAATGGGCATCAGTAGCATTATTATAAATACATAGGTGGAATACTGTACTGAGCTCCTGAGCTTGAGCATTCAGGTGGATGATCTGTTGTTCTCCATGTGTTTTAAACTAGGTTCTCGTGGATGCACTGAATTTACTCCATACAGACACAACTCCAATTCCAACCACCCAAGCGATGCAGCGCATATCATCTGGCGCCCCTAACCCAGGCACACACTTGACCAGATTTATTCATTCAGTTGTATTTATTGAGAGCTTACTGTGTGCAGAGCACTGTACTAAGCACTTGGGAGAGTACAATACAACAATAAGCAGACACATTCCCTGCCCACAACATCTTTACAGTCTAGAGGTCCAGTGTTCCAGCTGAAAATGGCAGGTAAATTAATCACTTAATCGCATCCCCACCTGGGCTGCGATTAAGCTGTCAACAATGAGGGGGTTTGGGCATTCAACTGAGAGGCAATTTAAATTAGGAATAGATGATGGAGGTGTCGACGAGTTAACTGCGTAAGAGATTATGTCTATTTCAGAGGAACTCATCGACCTCTGACAAGCCAAGGAGTTCTGGCTTCTCCACCACTAGCTAAAATGGTAATAATAATAATGATACTCAAAATACTTGTGATATTTAAGTGCTTACGATGTGTCCTGCACTCTACTAAATACTGGGGTAGATGAAAGATAATCAGAATCCACATGGGGCTCACAGTCTAAGTAAGAGGGAGAACAGGTATTGAATCCCCATTTGGCAGATGAGGGAACTGAGGCCCAGAGAAGTGAAAAAGTGAAATGACTTGCCCAAGGTCACAGAGCAGGTAAGCAGTGGAGTTGGGATTAGAACCCAGCTCCCCCGCCCCAACCAAAGCCTGGGGCTCTTTTCACTAGGCCACTCCACTTCAGGATTAAGAATACTGCATTGAGTTTTCAAAGAAGTGGATGTCTTTACAAATGTGATCGAAGAAGACAGCCCTAATAGAAGAGTTCGAAGGTTTGCAGCAGTATACTGCAATTAGCCTGCCTCAAGGTGCTTTAAGAAGAAAAGAGGAAGACTTATGTTCATCTCAGATCAGACAGGTTGTTCTTTAAAGTTTAAAAAGCATCACCACAGTCTGCAGCTCACTCTTCTACTTTTACCGCCTCTTTCAAAGGCTTATAATCACATCACAACTCATCTTTTATTTGAAATTGTGATATAAGGCTGTGAATGACTTTGTTAAAGATTAAACAATAGTTTAGTGGTACTTATTGTTACACTGTATAGCGTGTAAAGGAATTTCATATTACTTTCCAAAAGGTTTTAGAACAGATCCTAATTTATAACATGTATAGGGAAAATTTATCTCACAATAGGGAAACAGCATGGCTTAGTGGATAGAGCACGGGCCTGGGAGTCAGGAAGACCTGGGTTCTAATCCCGGCTCTGCCGCTCGTCTGCTGGGTGACCTTGGGCAAGTCACTTCTCTGTGCCTCAGTTCCCTCATCTGTAAAATAGGGATTAAGACTGCGAACTCCATAAGGGACACAGACTGTGTCCAACCTGATTATCTTGTATCTATCTACCCTAGTGCTTAGAACAGTGCCTGGCACATAGTAGGCGCTTAACAAATGCCATTAACAAAATGCAACCATATCTTCCAGGAAAATAAGCTGGCTGTATCGTGAGCTATGTCTATAGGAGAGATAAATTCCCATTTATGCATACAAGCATATAGAATTATCTGCAATTTATTTATATTAATGCCTCTCTCCCCCGCTCTAGGCTGTAAGCTCCTTGTGGGCAGGGAATGTGTCTGTTTATTGTTGTACTCTCCCAAGCATTTAGCATGGTGCTCTGCACACAGTAAGCGCTCAATAAATACGATTGAATGAATAGAATTGAAACTGTGTGATCCTTGTAAATGTGGCCTGTTCTTGGCTGGAATGTACCCCCAAGCATGAGCTGCTTGTCTCTTTTCTTTTATATTTTTCCTGCGGGTTCTCCCCTTTTAGTTTCCCGACTGTATTCCCTTGTGAGCCTCCACCCTACCTCTAAAATACTCTTTACCACTGCCCCTGTGCAAAGCACAGGCCTTTCTGTTAGTATCTTTAAGAGAACATGCCAGAGTATATTCAGTTCTTCCAGAACATATGCTTCCACGGTCTGTGTGTTTGGATAGAATGCAGTGACAAAATTCAGGAACGTTTTTCGGGACTGTGCCTACCTGCCTATAGCACGAACAGGGCTATTTAAAACTCTGCATTGGACTGGAGCTAATAGATTTTGTGGCCCCCTGTCCACTTGTGATGTGTGATGTCAATATTAATGACCAGGTCATGATGTCATGTCTACTAATTGTATTTTACTCTCCCAAGGTCTTAGTAGAGTGCTCTGCATATAGTAGGTGCTTAATAAATACTATTTATTCTGATTTATTTACTATGATTGAGCTCATTGTGGGAAGGGAATGTCTGTTGTACTCTCCCAAGTGCTTAGTACAGTGCTCTGCACACAGTAAGCGCTCAGTAAATGCAAATGAATGAGTGAATGGTATCACACTGCATCATAAGAGTAGAGCCATCTCCCTCTTTAAGGGGCTAGAGCCTGGTGAGGTGCCTCTCCTTCCCCCAACTCTCTCAACCCATTAACAGCCATAGTTGCCCAGCAATTGATTAGGCCACTAGCTATTGCTAATGAGGCTATTAGCCTGTCTAGTGCCACTCTTTTCCGCACCTCCCACCCAAAGCTGATTTCTTGGGGCTGCAGCTGGTGTGGAGCCTTTGCGGTTGTGGATTTTGAGGACAGGGGAAGGTGTGGCGAGGCCAGATGAGGGAAGGTGATATTACGGTCCGCGTCCTCCCCCTGGCCTGGAATGCCCTCTCTCCACACATCCGCCAAGCTAGCTCTTTTCCTCCCTTCAAAGTCCTACGGAGAGCTCACCTCTTCCAAGAGGCCTTCCCAGACTGAGCCCCCTTTTTCCTCTCTCCCCCCCCCCCCACCGCCCTACCTCCTTCTCCTCCCCACTGCACCTGTATACATTTGTACGGATTTATTACTCTATTTATTGTACTTGTACATATTTACTATTCTATTTATTTTGTTAATGATGTTCATATAGCTTTAATTCTATTTGTTCTGATGACTTGACACCTGTCCACATGTTTTGTTTTCTGTCTCCCCCTTCTAGACTGTGAGCCCATTGTTGGGTAGGGACCGTCTCTATATTTTGCCAACTTGTACTTCCCAAGTGCTTAGTACAGTGCTCTGCACACAGTAAGCACTCAATAAATATGAATGAATATTAAAGTGCCTACTATATGGCAGGCGCTTTTTTTTCATGATATTTGTTAAGCACTTACTGTGTGTCAAACACTGTTCTAACCACTGGGGAAGGTACAAGTTAATTAGGTTGGACACAATCTCTGTCTCGCACGAGGCTCACAGTCTAAGTAGGAGGGAGACCAGGTATCCCCATTTTACAGTTGAGTCACGGAGATGTTAAATGACTTGCCCGTAGTCACACAACAGACAAGTGGCAGAGCTGGGATTAGAACCCAGGTCCTGACTCCCAGGCCCCTTCTAAGGTCTGGGGTAGATGCAACCTAATCAGGTTGGACACGGTCTACATCCCATATGGGGCTCACAGTCGTCATGCACATTTTCCAGATGTGGTAACTAAGGCACAGAGAAGTGCAGTGACATACCCAAGGTCACACAGCAGAAAAGCAGTGGATCCCGGATTAGAACCCAGGTCTTTCTGACTCTCAGGGCCGTACTCTATCCACCAGGCCACCCTGCTTCTCTTTGTGGAGTACTGGTGGGGAGGGGAGGGGACCCTTAGCCCAGGCAAGACCCCGGGACTCAGGTCCCTTGAGCCCCTTCATTAATCTGGTCCTAAGTGCAATGCAGTGTCAATCAGTCGGTGGTATTTACTGAGCGCTTACTTTATGCAGAGCACTGAACTAAGAGCTGGGGAGAGGACAGTACAACAGAGTTGGTAGGCATGAAACTGTTGTGTGCATGACATGGGGGTAATAATAATAACTGTGGTATTTGTTAGGCCCTTACTACATGCCAGGCACTGTACTCCACGCTGGGGTGGATACAAACAAATCAGGTTGAACACCATCCTTGTCCCATGTGGGGCTAACAGTCTAAACCCCATTTTCCAAATGACGTAACTGAGGCCCAGAGAAGTGAAATGATTTGCCTGAGGTCACACAGCAGATTGTCTCTATATGTTGCCAATTTGTACTTCCCAAGCGCTTAGTACAGTGCTCTGCACATAGTAAGCGCTCAATAAATACGATTGATGATGATGATGATGATGAAGTGGCGGAGCCGGGAATTTGCATCTTGATTGCTAGCTTGTCCTCTACCATGTTTTACACTTTGCATAGTTCATCAATCAATTAATCAATCGTATTTATTGAGTGCTTACTGTGTGCAGAGCACTGTACTAAGCGCTTGGGAAGTACAAGCTGGCAACATGTAGAGACAGTCCCTACCCAACAGTGGGCTCACAGTCTAGAAGGGGGAGACAGAGAACAAAACCAAGCATACTAACAAAATAAAATAAATAGAATAGATAGGTACAAGTAAAATAAATAAATAGAGTAATAAATATGTACAAACATATATACATATATACTGGTGCTGTGGAGAAGGGAAGGAGGTAAGAGGCGGGGGATGGAGAGGGGGACGAGGGGGAGAGGAAAGAAGGGGCTCAGTCTGGGAAGGCCTCCTGGAGGAGATGAGCTCTCAGTAGGGACTTGAAGGGAGGAAGAGAGCTAGCTTGGCGGATGGGCAGAGGGAGGGCATTCCAGGCCCGGGGGAGGACGTGGGCCGGGGGTCGATTCCGGGACGGGAAGGCTGAGTAGGTGCGAGTGGGTTTGTCGTTAATGTAACTTGGTGATAACAAGGGCCTTTTTCCCGGGGTCTGGGGGAGGGGAGTCAGGACCGGACCGGGAATGGGGGTTGGGGGACAGGTCACTTAAGGAAGGTCACTTAAGTGGGTGGGGGTGGAAGCAGGGGGCGTCTATGGCGGCGCTCGGAGGAGAGGAGCCTTCCGGGAGCAGCGGGGGCCACGCGGTGTGATGGCGGGCGGGCCTCTCAGGAACGGAGAGTTCTTTATTAGTTCTATTAACTAACTATTAGTTATAATAGTTAATATAGTTAATATAATATAATATATAATATAATATATAATATATACAATATATATAATATAATATAATAGTTTATTAGTTCTATTAACTAACTATTAGTTATAATAGTTCTTTATTTCTTTATTTTTTGGTGGAAATTATTGAGGTAGTTCACCCACAGAATTGGAGATTTCTAATAAAAAAAAATGCTGGAGCAGCTTTTAACCCTGTGGAGATAAGGATCCTGCTGTATCGTTCAATATTTCTGTAGTCAATTCCAAGAGATGTAAAGCTCTGATAGACCGAAGAATATAGAGGGTCATTTGTAGCCCTTAATTTTTGCTGCTGTGTTTCCCACCCACTCTCTCACCCATGATCTCCAGCCTCAAAATGATTTTCTACCCAGGGTTCATGGGAATTAGAAAAGCGACACATTCATTTGGGAGAAATGGTACGGATTTTGAAAGAGTGCGGCAGTCGTGTCACTTCCTTGTGCTTCTGATCGAAAGTCTGGTGGAAAAAAATAAGTGGCAGAAGTAACCAGCAATGCTCTGTGGCTGTTCTAAAGTTACCAATGTGTGTGAGTTTGGGGGGGACAGTTTCATTAAGTCATGGAAATCTTTGGTGCAGTTGGGGTCAGTTTGGCATCTCCTGCCTTTTGGGGATAAAGATTTCTGTCACGCCTTAATGAACAGAGAAGTGGCGGGGCCTAATGGGTAGAGCACGGGCCTGGGAATGGAGGGATCTGGGTTCTAATCCCAGCTCTGCCACTTGTCTGTTGTGAGACCTCGGACAAGTCACTTCACTTTTCTGTGCCTCCGTTACCTCATCTGTGCAATGGGGATTAAGACTGCGAGCCCCAGGTGGGATGGGAACTGGGTCCAACCTGATTAGTTTGTATCAACCCCAGCAGTTAGTACAGTGCTGGCACAATAGTAAGTGCTTAACAAAAGCCATTTGAAAAAAATAGAGCTTACACATGTCTTCGTAGAGTTGGAAAATCTACAGGGTACTGAAATTGCTCCTGAGTGCTCAAATGATGTGAACTTCATCTTCTTTGACTGCCAGTCGATCCCAACAGGAATGAGCTGTAAAATACACTACGCACATGCAACATTCCCCTTTAATGCCAAGTGAGAAGGCAAGGGATTTATAATCGCTTTTATGAACCAGCTAGGTCATTTAATTTTTAGACCAAAAAATGGCACTTTTCAGTAAACAAAGGGTAGTCTATTTAAATCAGTCCCCACTTAAAGCCATATGCAAATGATCATCGTGGCATTTGTTAAACGCTTCCTATGTGTTAAGCGCCAGGGTAGTTGCAAGATCATCGGATCGGACACGGTCCCTGTACCACACGAGGCTCACACATGCTCTGGCGAAGCCTGTTTGAACAGGCGTCTCTGCGTAGCACGGCCTTTTGTATTTAAAGATTATGCTGCCAGTCACTTTTTTTGCTGGGTGCGTGTGTGGAACAGAAAAGAAGGGTGTGCAACTGGTGGGCCTTCCCTTCGTCTGCTTGGTGGATTTCTTGTTTTTTCAAAACGACAATTTCATTCAAATTGAACTCCATTTTTACTCGCTCTGTGCCCCTTGACGCAGCATTTCATATCACGTTTCAGCGGGTCCTTGAATGGTCTCTTTTGTCCACTTGACGTCCAGTTCTCTTCCGGAGCTAGGAAAGGGAGGGGGCCCCAACCATGAGCCCTCATGCCAGAAGATCCTTGGGAGACCTAGTCCGGTCTGGCCCAGGGCCAAAAGTCTATCACGGGTATTTATTGAGTGCTCACCAGGTGCAGAGCAAGGTACTGAGCGCTTGGGCAAGGACAGTGTAGTTGAATTCCCTGCCCACAACAAGCTCACAGTCCAGAGGAGGAGGAGAACGTCCCTCAGGAAGGCGGGTTTGGGCACTCCTCTTCCAGCCCCGGTACTCCCCTCTAGACTGGAAGCTTGTTGTGGGCAGGGAACGTGACTACTGACTCTTGTATGTCCTTTCCCAAGTGCTCAGTGCAGTGCTCTGCACACAGTAAGCACTCAGTAAGTGCCATTGTTTTGATTATTTTGCTCTAGGGCCGCCACCGATCTTAGGTTGGGGTTGTTTGACTGTTCAAGCGGTGCATGGGGAGACTTGCATGTCGGCATCTGCGGCAAATATGGCCCGTGGCCCTATTCATTCATTCATTCATTCATTCAATCGTTTTGAGTGCTCACTGTGTGCAGAGCACTGTACTAAGCGCTTGGTAAGTACAATTTGGCAACATATAGAGATGGTCCCTACCCAACAGCGGGTTCACTGGCCAGATTCGGATGAAGGAATGAATCCTGGGATTTTGCTGGGGCTGGATCAGGAATTGGGTTGGGTCAGGCAGACAAAATCTGACCTTGCTTGTCACCTCTTGGGGCAAAATCAGCGATTTCTTTGATAACCTAGAGTGTGCTCTCTGTTTCTCTCTCTCTCTCCCTCTCTCTCTCTCTCTCTCTCTCTCTCCCTCTCCCTCTCCCTCTCCCTCTCCCTCTCCCTCTCCCTCTCCCTCTCCCTCTCCCTCTCCCTCCCTCCCTCATGAAACTCAGCTTCTGTGTAAAAATAGACTGTAGGTAAATCTAAACATGGCGTAGTGAATAGAGCATAGGCCTGGGAGTCAGAAGGTCATGGGTTCTAATCCCAGCTCTGCCACGTATCTGCTCTGTGACCTTGGGCATGTCACTTAACTTCTCTGGGCCTCAGTTACCTCATCTGTCAAATGGGGATTGAGACTGAGCCGCACATGGGACAGGGACTGTGTCCAGCCCGAATTGCTTGTATCCACCCCAGTGCTTAGTACAGTGCCTGGCACAGTAAGCGCTTAACAAATACCATCATAATTATTATTTATTATTAGACCTAATGTAACTGATGATTTATTTATGGTTGTACATATTTATTACTCTGTTTATTTATTTATGTATTTATTTTACTTTTACATTTCTATCCTACTTATTTTATTTTGTTGGTATGTTTGGTTCTGTTCTCTGTCTCCCCCTTTTAGACTGTGAGCCCACTATCGGGTAGGGACTGTCTCTATGTGATGCCAATTTGTACTTCCCAAGCGCTTAGTACAGTGCTCTGCACATAGTAAGCGCTCAATAAATACGATTGATTGATTGATTGATTGATGATCCGCTGAATGGAAGGACAGGGAGAATTTGCTTGTGTTTGTTGAGCTGTCATAGAACTGTGAAGTGAATTTTCAGAGTGGCCAACATCAGGTTTTAACAAATGTCAGTTTGTTAATTACTACTATCAGATGCTCTTTATTTTGGCTTGTAAGATATCTTTGGGTTAATTTTAATTTGCTTGTTTTTAAAATAATGATAGTAATAATGGTAATGATATTTAAACACTTACTGTGTACCAAGCATTGTCTTAAGTCCTGGGGTAGATACAAGATAATCAGGTTGGATGCAGTCCCTGTCCCACATTGGGTTCACATTCTAAGCAGGAGAGATTAGGATTTAATCCCCATTTTACAGATTAGGAAACTGAGGCCCAGATAAGTGAAGTAACTTGCCCAAGGTCACATAGTGGACTAGTGGCAGAGCCAGGATTAGAATTTAAGTCCTGTGACTTGAATTGTATCAAGATCTCTCTGTGTCCCTTGCTGTTGTTTGTGCAGTATGCATAGGATTCACTCCTACACTCAGTATTCCTTCTCTAATGTCAAGAAGATGCTCTCTTGAGAGTTTGTTATTAGCAAAAATGGCCCTTGGCAAACTATCGTTTCATGGGAAAATATGGGGATGCATTCCAGCAGCCCCCCACCCCCCCCCCACTTAATTCCCCATTTGTCTCCATAAATACATGTATCCCCGGTTCTCCGATGTTCTGGTACTCGCCCCATTTCTGCCCTCACGGGTACATGCAGATGTGCAAGCGGCGTTTTTTTCTGACACTTTGTCAGAAGAATGTCCCATAATTCCCCAATAGCGCTCTAGCCAAAATGCATAGTGTAAACATGCATGATGGCAGAACTGAATGTAGTCATGAAAAGGTATGTAAATAAATCAGTGCATAGAGGATTCATTTTGATAAGATAACAGCAGATCTCCACATACACATTTTCAGCTGTCTTTCGGGCTTGGAGATGATGCTATTGACAGAGAGATTGCAACGGTGTGCGAGTATGGCTGATAAGACTAACACGCCAGTGACAATTATGTGCATATGAAGATGGAACCTTTTTGCGCAATTCATTGGTTATTCCCACCACCTGGTGCGGTTTGAATTTCTCCCTGCCGATGTCAGTGATGTCCTGAGGTCTCCGCTCCAAGACAGTCACCCTGTTTCTGAGTGCTGAATAACAACAGACCGATCTGCCTTCTGTCATTGTCTCCATTGTCATGGATTCGTCAGGTCATCTGAAGTTTCACTTCATTGTGTCTTGAAGATGTTTCTCCAATCCACCTAATTATGATTACCCCCTTTTAAACCTCACCAAAGAGCAGCTATTTGGGTATTTTATTGGCACTCGTTCTCCTCCCATTTAACACCCAGAGAAAGCCTGATGTGCTGGGCATTGCCTTTGAAGTTGGTGGTCTGACTGCATTCTAGCACCAGCATGGCTTAGTGGCTAGAGCATGGGCCTGGGAGTCAGAAGGTCATGGGTTCTAATCCCGGCTCTGCCACGAGTCTGCTGTGTGACCTTGGGCAAGTTGCTTCACTTCTCTGGGCCTCAGTTACCTCAGCTGTAAAATGAGGATTGAGACTGTGAGCTCCACGTGGTACCTGTATCACAGCACCTGTATATATGTTTGTACAGATTTATTACTTTATTTTACTTGTACATATTTACTATTCTATTTATTTTGTTAATGATGTGCATTTAGCTTTAATTCTATTTATTCTGATGACTTGACACCTGTCCACACGTTTTGTTTTGTTGTCTGTCTCCCCACTTCTGGACTGTGAGCCCGTTGTTGGGTAGGGACCATCTCTATATGTTACCAACTTGTACTTCCCAAGTGCTTAGTACAGTGCTCTGCACACAGTAAGCACTCAATAAATACGATTGAATGAATGAGTGAATGACAGGGACCATGTCCAACCCGATTTACTTGTATCCACCCCGGCGCTTAATACAGTGCTTGGCATGTAGCGTTTAACAAGTACCATTATTTTCATCATTACTATTACTGTAATGGTGATGATAATGCTATGCGCCACACACTGTACTAAGTGCTGGAGTAGATACAGTACCTCAGATCAGACGCAGTCCCTGTCCCTCACAGGGCTCATAGTCTAAGCGGGGAAAGGAGAGCAGGTATTTGGTCCTCATTTTACAGATGTGGAATTGGGGCATAGAGAAGTTAAGTGATTTGCCCAAGGACCTATAGCAGGAAGAGCCAGGATTAGAATGCAGACCAGCCAATTGCCTTTCCACTAGTTATTTTTCCAGTACGATTTTTCCTGCCTTGCCACTTGAAGTTAGGTTTGTCAGGTAGAGGAGGTTTGTGGAACTGCTCCAGTAACTCACAGCGGCCCGGGTCTACGTCTCATAAGAGACACGCACATGCAGACATATCCAGGAGTGCATCAATGTTTCACCCACAATCCCTGTCACTTTGCTGCTAAAGTACCCAGTGTCACTCAGGCTTTTCAGTGGAGACACATAAATGAATGCATATTGGGTTGACTGGTGGGATGGTCTGGCTGTGACGGTGAAGCAGGGGATTAATCAGCCATGCTCACTGTGGGCGGGGAATGCATTTGTTACACTGTTCTTTTGTACTCTCCCAAGTGCTTAGTACAGTGCTCTGCACCCAGTAAGCGCTCAGTACATACAATTGATTGCTCTAGTGGAGTCTTTCTTTTCCGAGGGATTTGAAAGAGAGGAGAGACATGGGTTAGTGAGGGGACTGTGTCTACCAATTCTGTTTTATCGTACTCTCCCAAGCACTTTATACAGTGCTCTGCACCAAGTAAGTGCTCAATAAATACCACTGATTGAGGAGGAGGGAGGGCTTCCTAGGCGGACTGACAGGCGAAAAAGGCAGGTCAGAAATGGGAAAGTCACCAATGAGGAGCAGTAGGGTGGAGCGGGAGCCCCAGTTGGGAAGGAAAAGAAAAAGGTAAGAGGAAGCCCCCCTTTGGAGAGCTAAATGTTCTCTTTCACGGGTCCCAGGATGGCAAAACAATATGTGATTGGTTCACCCTCCACCCCATTCCTCTCCCAGGTTCTGCTGACCACAACTGCTCATTCCTTTTCTGGCTCATTAAAGGTGATTCTGCTCTCCAGCGTGTATTTTAGAACTTGCCGGAATCATCGACAACTTATTACATGTTTCCAGGCCTTTCCCCCTTTTCTGTCCTTTTCATGTCAGCTGTCAAGGATCCGGATTTTCGGGGAAAACACTCCGGATTCTCTTTTGTTGTCCAGCTTGTCCTGATTTGCAATTTGGAAATCATTTAGTTATCAGAGGGCACTGAGCCCAGCTTAGCGGTACATTTTCAGGAAATGTGGCAATGTGTACATTTTAAGCAAAAAAAAAAAAAATTGCAGTTTGCACTGGGTGACTGTTGAGGGTGGACCTTATCAGACAGTTTCATTCCATCTGTAGAGGATGATTTTTTTAAATTTAACCCTGTGTTCTCTTTCTCTAGGTGCACAGATTATTGACCTGATGATGCTGGTAATTGATGTGACCAAAGGGATGCAGACTCAGTCAGCAGAATGCCTGGTCATTGGGCAAATTGCTTGCAAGAAAATGATTGTGGTCCTGAACAAGATAGATCTGCTGCCAGAGGGAAAGAGGCAGGCAGCTATTGACAAAATGACCAGGAAGATGCAGAAGACGCTGGAAAATACAAAGTGAGTTACTGACTGTGGATTGGTGATGATTATTGCAACGAAAGTAGTCAAAAGAGAAGTCCCGTCCCATTCAATTGGGCGGTTACAGCATGAGCTCCTTGACTCCCCTCTCTCATTCCATCTGTCCCCAAATCCTGTCTTCAGTTCACCCTGTGCAACAGTGCTAAAATCTGCCTTTTCCTCTCCATCCAAACTGCTACGACGCTGATCCAAGCACTTCTCCTATCCCGCCTTGACTAGTACATCAGCCTCCTCGCTGACCCCTCCTGCCTTCTGTGTCTCACCACTCCAGTCGATAGTTCACTCTGCTGCCCAGATCATTTTTCTAAAAAACCGTTCCTTCGGTCTACATCTATCTACTCCTTGAGAACATCCGGCTTTGCCCATTCACCTTCCTGTCAAACAGAAACTCCTCACCATCAGCTTTAGAGCAATCAGTCAACTCACAACCTCCTCCCTTAAGTCGCCGATCTTGTACAACAACCCAACCAGTATGCTTCAATCCTCTAATACAATCTGCTCACTCCACCCGAATCTCGTCTGTCTCGCTGCCAACCCCTTGCCCACGGCCTCCCTCTGGCCAGGAACTCCCCCTCACCCCCCATTCATTTTCGACAGACGATCACTCTCCCCACCTTCAAAGCCTTATTAAGATCACCTCTCCTCCAAGAGGCCTTCCGCTACTAAATCCCCATTTCCTTTACTCTGTCTCCCTTCTATGTCACCTATGCGCTTTGATCTGTATCCTTTAAGCACTTGGTGGATTTTTTTGATGTTGTATGTTAAGCACTCACCACGTGCCAGGCACTGTACTAATATCTGGGGTAGATACAGGATGATCAGGCTGGGCACGGTCCATGTCCTTCATGGGGCTCACAGTTTTAATCCCCATTTTACAGAGGAGATAACTGAGGCACCGAGAAATTGTGTGACCCAAGGTCACACAGCAGACAAGTGGCAGAGCCAGGGATTAGAACCCAGGTCCTCTGACTCCCAGGCCCAAATGCCATCATTATTATTATTATTTCCACTAAGCCACGCTACTTGTCATGATATTCACCCCATCCTCAGCTTCACAGCACTTACACACATATCCATAACTTATTTTATTCCCTGTCACCTTCTCTAGACTGTGAGCTCCTTGCGTACAGGGAGTGTGTCTACCAACTCTGTTATATGGTACTATCCCAAGTGTTCAGTACAGTGCTCTGTGCCCGGGAAGCCCTCAATAAATAGCATTGATTGATTGTGGCCAGGGAGTATGTCACTTCTTTGTTTTGCACTTCCCAAGTGCGTAATACAGTGCAGTGCGTCCAGTCAGAGCACCGTACATACGACTACTACTGCTACTATTCCTACTCTGGCTTGTACTGCTAAAAAATGAGGAGGGGACCAACTGGCAATATGTTATCGCGACCCTGGCTTTCTTTTGGGAATGTTCATTCTAGTACCAAGGCATAATTTGCAATGTGGTCTTGCTTTTGGATTGTTAAAAGCAGCATGGCCTAGTGGAAAGAGCATGATCCTTGGAGTCAGAGGATTCGGGTTCTAATCTCGACTCTGCCACTCATGTGCTGGGTGGCCTTGGGCAAGTTGCTTCACTTTTGTGTGCTTCAGCTTTCTCATCTAAAAGCGGGATTCAATAGCTGACCTCCCTCCTCCTTAGACCGAGCCCCCAGTGTGGACTGTGTCCTACCCAATTTTCTTGGCACAGAGTAAGGCTCAACAAATATCACCGTGATTATTTTTATTATAAAAAAGGTTTTGACACTTGATTAGGGAGCAGAGCGCCCTTACAGTGTAGCGCTGTTCACACCAGAGTGCTGCCGTGTGGATGAATTTGAATTATGTTCAGAGGCATTTACTCTCCTGGCGGGGAGGGTTTCTTTCAGTCATGTTTATTGAGCGCTTACTGTGTGCAAAGCTCTGTACTAGGCGCTTGAGAGAGAACAGTATAGCAGTAAACAGACACATTTCTTGCCCACAATGAGCTCACAGTCCAGAGACGAGCTTGCAGCCTAGAGACGAGTTGGGGGTAAAGATCTATTTATTTTCCAAAGTAAAGCCAAAGGCCCCTTGGAAATTCTTGTCCCCTGTGAAGGTGGGGAATGGTGTGGCTGAACTGCTGGGCTCGGGGATCGATTGCAGGTAGGTAAAGTCCTGAGAGGAATGAAGTCGGTAGGAGGAGATGAGCCTCTGTGAGGTGTCGGGGCTACCAAAGCAAAGAGGAGGACCTGGAACAGCCCGGTGACATAAGCTACTTCAAGAATTACTCGTTCTGATATTGTGGGGATAGTGTCCTTGTCCGGCTACACAATGTCGGAAAATCTTATTGTTTTATCAATTTCTCCGTTCGTCTTGATCGATACGAAAGAGCGGTCACTGAGATAGAGCGAAGCTTCCTTTTGGATATGCAGCGCAGAGACAATATCCTGCAGCTTTCACTTCTCCTTCGAGCCTGTCTGTGGAGGGCAAACAAGTATAAAGTGTTTTTGTTTCCCCTGCCATAAAGATTGATATACCTTCCTGATTATTATTATTTTTTTTTTCCCAGAGCAGACACCTGCAGCTCTGTCTGAGACTTCTTAAGTTTGTTAAATTAAAGCCCCATCTCTGTGAAGGCACCAAATGTGTCATAAAAGATTTCATAGTTCTGCCTTTTGTTAGCAAAATTAATCAATCAGATAAAATCGACACATTTAGATAAGTGTTGCATAAGAATTCAGACTTTGTTATTCCCAGCGGAAGTGGATATGAGACTGTAAAAGTGGAGATAAAAAATTATATCTTCTTTTTAGTGAATTATTTGATCTTGCTGCAGTTTTATTTACTTGTCAGAGGGTAGAATAGGTCTTTTCTTCTGCTGCTTTAAAGTCACTATCATTTTTGGTTTCATATATTCTAAATGGAGACTTTGGAGACAGGAATGGATGTGTTCACTGTACAGAAGTGGAACTATTAGAAATGAACAGTTGAGCTAATTAGATGAATGAATTCAGTTTTTAGCAGAATTTTCTACAAATCTCTGTTCATTTTTATTTTTTACTCTGAGATGATACCTTCTAATTTGGGGGTCAGAGATCAAATTTCTTGACAGAAACCTAGGTGATAATGAGGTTTTGAATGATTTTCTAAGAGCCTTTTCAGACTGTGGGCTCCACAAGGGACAAGGGACTGTGTTTAATTCCCTCCCAGCACTTAGCACAGTGCTCCACCCACAGCATGCACTTAATTAATACTATTACTACTATCTTGAATGTCTAGACATTCCAGAAGCTCCTTGCTTTTAGTCACCCTGAAATCAATCAGTGAATCAATCAGTGGTATTTACTGAGTGCTTACTATGTGCAGAGCACTGTACTAAGCGCTTGGTAGAGTATAATATAACAGAATTGGTAATAATAATGATGGCATTTATTAAGCGCTAGCACTGTTCTAAGCACTGGGGAGGTTACAAGGTGATTAGGTTGTCCCGGGGGAGCTCACAGTCTTCATCCCCATTTTACAGGTGAGGTAACTGAGGCCCAGAGAAGTTAAGTGACTTGCCCAGAGTCACACAGCAGACAATTGGCGGAACCGGGATTTGAACCCCTGACCTCTGACTCCAAATCCCTGGCACTTTCCACTAAGCCACGCTGCTACATGGTAGACATGTTCCCTGCCCATGACAAACTAATGATGGAACTAAAGATGAGGGGAAAAAAAAATCCTACCAACTTCCACTTTCTCCATGTCTTCTGTCAGTAGTGCTCTTTATATTTTTTAATTTTTTTAATGATATTTGTTAAGTGCTTACTACGTGCCAGGCACTGTTCTAAGCCCTGGGGTACATATAAAATGCTCAGGTTGGACATAGTCCATGTCCCACATGGGGCTCACAGTCTTAACCCCCATTTTACAGATGAGGTAACTGAGTCACAGAGAAGTTGTTACTTAGTCAAGGTCACACAGCAGACAAGTGGGGGATCCAGGATTAGAATCCAGGACTTTCTGACTCCCAGGCCCGTGCTCTATCCATTAGGCCATGCTGTTTCTCTTTTGGGATTAGACTGGTGAAGTTAAAGGCTTATAGGCAGATCTTCCATTTTTCCTTCATGCCATGAGGAAATTTATTCAGTTCTTCCCCATCTCAGTAATCCTCCCTCCCATCTTAATTTTTATGGCCTTCAGCTGTTTGGGGCCCATTATCACAGTGAAAGTGAAAAGCAGACAACTGGCTGTTAAAAACCTTAAAATGAAGATGTCATTGACCTCGTCCTTTTCCCTTATTCTTCTTCAGGATGGAATCATTGTGTGTTCCTTACCTTAGTCAGTCCCGTTCATTTTGTCTTATGTGAAGGCAGGGTTCATTTTCATCAGAAGTGGTTGAACTTTAGCCTCCTCTCTGGTATCCCTGTCACCAACCCTCCTCCTTCCCAAGGTCACCTTCTAACCATCCCTTGCTCTTAACTCTCCTCCTTCTGACCGCTCCCTCATGCTGCTTCCCCAGCCTACAGTTTTCTTCCCCCCTCCCTCTCCTCCATATTGAAGCCCTTCTAAAATACCACTCCTCCAAGAAGCCTTCCCCGATTAATTCACAACACCCGAGTCTTGCTCACTCTCCCACCTGCCAATTTCCCCACTAGGGGATTCTAGAAAACAAGAGAAAGCTAGAAGAAAGATAGTGTAGATAGCAAATTTTAAAATAGCAGTCTCAATTCAGTCAGTCAGTAGTATTTATTTAAATTCTGCTATGTGTGTGTGGAACAACGTACTAAGTGCTTGGGAGAATTAGACCGTAAGCTCGTTGTGGGCTGGAAAGGTGTCTTCCAAATCTGTTATAATCTTATATTGTATTCTCCCAAGCGCTGAGTTCAGTGCTCTGCGCACAGTACACATTCAATAAATATGACTGATTGGGAGTTAGTAGATATGATCCCTGTCATCCAAGAGCTTACAATCTCGAATCTAAAATAGATGGCAGGCAGGGAAAAGCGATAGAGAATAGAGATATGTACATAAACAAATTCTGTTGTATTGTGCTCTCCCAAGCGCTTAGTATAGTGCTCTGCACATAGTGCTCAATGCCATTAATTGATGAGTAATAATAATAATAATGATGGCTTTTATTAAGCACTTACTATGTGCAAAGCACTGTTCTAAGCGCTGGGGAGGTTACAAGTTCATCAGGTTGTCCCACGGGGGGCTCACAGTCTTAATCCCCATTTTACAGATGAGGTAACTGAGGCACAGAGAAGTTAAGAGAGAACTGAGGCACAGAGAAGCAGCGTGGCTCAGTGGAAAGAGCCCGGGCTTTGGAGTCAGAGGTCGTGGGTTCGAATCCCGGCTCCGCCACAAGTCTGCTGTGTGACCTTGGGCAAGTCACTTCACTTCTCTGAGCCTCAGTTCCCTCATCCGTAAAAATGGGGACTAAGACTGTGAGCCCCACGTGGGACAACTTGATCACATTGTATCCCCCCAGCGCTTAGAACAGTGCTTTGCACATAGTAAGCGCTTAACAAATGCCAATTATTATTATTATTATTATTAAGTGATTTGCCCAAAGTCACACAGCTGACAACTGGCGGAGCTGGGATTTGAACCCATGACCTCTGACTCCAAAGCCTGTGCTCTTTCCACTGAGCCACGCTGCTTCTCCAAGTGCAGAAGGAATGAATTTGAGTACCCAAGTGCTTAAGTGATGCGGAAGCGTTGAAGTATCGGTTGTGGGGCCATAGGGTGGAGGGATGAGAGATTAATCAGAGAAGGCCTTCTGGTAGTGATGTGGTTTCAGAAGGGCTTTGAAAATGGGGGAGAGCCGATGGAGTGCTTTAAAGCTAACGGTAAGGAGTTTCTGCTTGATGCAGAGAGGACTGGGCAACCATTGGAGGTTACTGAAGAGTGGGGAAACCTGTTTAGAATGATATTTTTGAAAAATGATCTGGGCAGTAGAGGGAAGTATAGACTGGAGAGTGGAGAGACTGAAGGCAGGAAATTGCGCAAGGAGGCTGATTCAGTAAGGTGGACTATGGCAAATACCTGGACCAGGGTGGTGGCAGTTTGGGTGGAGATGGAGGTGGGTTCCGGAAATGACATAGAGGGAGAATCACCAAGTTTGAGCAACAGATTGCAAAGGCGGGAGGGAAAGAGAAAGAGAGAGGAGTCGAGACGGGGAGGACGGTTGTGTTGTCACTCCTGTTGGGAAGGAGACGTGGAAGAGTGGATTTGGAAGGGGAGATGAGGAGTTCAGTTTTGGGTTAGTTGAGCTAGAGGTGTTGGCAGGACGACTACGTAGGGCACTGGAGGCAGGAAGAGATACGAGATTGCAAGAAGAGGAGAAAGATCGACCCAACATTTCCTCCCTGGGTTTTGGCTCTCCACACCTCCAAAACCTGGAAGCGGAGCAGGATCCAGAAGCTGAGTTCAGAGGGAGGGGTAAAAAACCGCCCTTCTTTTTCCCACAAGCCTTCCTCTTTTCCTGCCAGAAGCCAAAATGCCGTGGCGTCCAGACCCACGCTGGAAGTGCAGTGAGGCCTGCTTTCCCCTGGGAGCTCCATTGCCGGCCCGTCATGTTCAGGACGCCTCCAGCTGGTACCGGGACCCGGGATCCCGTTTAGAGGAGCAAGGCACCTGGTTCAACATTAATTCCCGTTTTATTACACTACATTGCCCAAAAGTATTTGGATAAAAATAATTGAATTTCCGAAAGCTTTATGGTTAATCGCTGGAATTCTCAACGCACATTTCTATCCTCCTCTGTCCCTCCAGGCCTCAGGCTTATGGCACATAAACAGAGCAAATACCTTGTATACTGGATTAGTGCTTGATAACTTCGTGATCTCAAGACCTCTCTTTATCGACAAGGGGGAGGAGCGCATACTCCCATTTTTCTCCTCTCTCTCCTTCCGTTCTTCCTTCCCTTGCTTTTCCCATTCTTTACTCGTTCCACTTTCTCACTCCTTTTCACGTATTTGGCCCTTCTCCTTCCGGAGATGAAAATCGCCACGTTTAAGGAAACAAGCAAAATGACATTTTGGCCCGCCCCTCGTGTACAGTAATTGATGGCTTTATAGGACCGAGCACTTACTTGGAATCTTCCCCCTTCTGTTTGTGTCATCTGGTTGCCCCGACCTTTTGGAGCCGAGTGGGGGTTGCATGGATTTTTGTTTTTTCATCAGCCCGCGGAGCCTGTTTTCGTTGCTGGCTTTAAAACGCCGGCTCTTGTTTACTTCCTTTCTTAGCATGCCGTTGGAAATGGCAATTTCCCCCTTTGAGGAAAATCTATTGCAATGCGATCTAGAGAGCTGGAAATCTGGATTCCGAGGTTCTATCCACAATCTACCCCGGAGGCAAGGACGGGGGATTGAGAGGCCTGCGGCACCCAGCAAGATTTCCTTTCACGTGTGGCACGGGGAGCATACTATCACCACCTAGCAATGGGTGTCAGACAATCATTTGTATTTATTGAGTGCTTACTGTGTGCAGAGCACTGTGCTAAGCACGTGGGGGAGAACAATATAGCAATATAACATTCCCTCCCCACAACAAGCTGACAGTCTATAGTGGGAGACAGACATTAATATAAATGAAGCAGCATGGCTCAGTGGAAAGAGCACGGGCTTTGGAGTCAGAGGTCATGGGTTCGAATCCCGGCTCCACCACATGTCTGCTGTGTGACCTTGGGCAAGTCACTTAACTTCTCTGAGCCTCAGTTACCTCATCTGTAAAATGGGGATTAAGACTGTGAGCCCCACGTGGGACAACTTGATCACCTTGTAACCTCCCCAGTGCTTAGAACAGTGCTTTGCACATAGTAAGCGCTTAATAAATGTCATTATTATTATTATCATAAATAAATTACAGATATGTACCTAAGTGCTGTGGGGCTGGGAGAGGGGAGTGAATAAAGGGAGCAAGTCAGGGTGTTGCAGAAGGGAGTTGAAGGGAGTTGTCAACTGCCTTGAGATTCTTGAACTGTGGAAATGCAGGGGAAGATGACGTTCTCCATCCCCAAATTATTGCAACTTCCACGGTGGGGCTCTAGCCCTGCCTGGCTTTTCTACACCACTCAGGAGACTTGACTGGCTTGATTCTCTAGACTGTAAGCCCGTTGTGGACAGGGAACATGTCTGCCAACTCTGTACTCTTCCAAGCGCTTGGTACGGTGCTCTTCACATAGTAAGTGCTCAATAGACAGCAGTGAAGCAGAGAAACAGCGTGGCTCAGTGGAAAGAGCACAGGCTTTGGAGTCAGAGGTCATGAGTTTAAATCCCAGCTCCATCAATTGTCAGCTGTGTGACTTTGGGCAAGTCACACTGCTTCTCTGTCTTTAGAAGGTAGGAGGCAGGACATGATTCACGCTCTTATCCTGGCAGCTGCCATCAGAAAAGTGGCTCCTAAGCAGGGATGAATGTAAAAATTGCCTCAGGCTGAAACGGGGGGGTGGCGGTGTGTGTGGAAGGGTCCTTGGGCCAAGGCATCCATTCATTGTTGTATTTATTGAGCGCTTAATGTGTGCAAAGTACCACAGACACATTCCCTGCCCAAAACGAGTATTACCCCACACTATGCATGGTGGGAAGAGAGGCAAGGACCAGGTTTTAAGGCATTTGAAACCACGGAGGCAGCGAGAGTTGGTCCGGTGAGGACCAGGGGAATCCCACAGGTCCCTAGGCAGGAGTTTGCATCCGGCCAGCTGTGTCAGAGCCCCCGGGTGTGTAAGCTCATTATGGGCAGGGAATTTGGCTGTTTATTGTTATATGGTACTCTCCAAGCGCTTAGTACAGTGCTCTGCACACAGTAAGTGCTCAGTAAATACCATTGATTGATGGGCCTGTAATCCCCGTCATCCTCCCTCATGTCTGTTGGGAATAGTGTTGTCTCATTCCTATGGTATCTGTTGAGCGCTCACTATGTGCCAGACACTGTTCTAAGCACTAGCATAGATATGAGCTAATCAGGTTGGACACAGTCCCTGTCTCACATAGGGCTTGCATTCTTAATCTCCATTTTATCAATGAGGTGGTCGCAGGAATGGGCAGCGCTGCCAATAACCGACTGGCCGCCTGGCACAGGGGCAGTTGAAGGCTCATCCCTCTGTGTCAGAGCCAGGCCCTCTCCTCGGCACACATGCCAGGGAGTACTCGCTCCACCGTGGAGTCTCAGGAGCAGGCAGCTCAGTGCCAAGTAAAGAAGGCAGGCTCCCACCTCAAAATGATTCAAACGGGAACATTGGCATTTTTTGCTTTACTCGCACCCTGTTTCCAGACCTCCCTGGCTTCCCTTCAAAATCGCCTCTGTTTTCCCTCTAGTCGTCCCACCCATCACTCGTGGCAGCATTCTACTTGGATGAGTCTCTTCCATTTAGGACGATCTTCTCAATGTCTCATTGGGTAAATTATTTTTAAGAGATTCGGGCTTCCCGACTGATGGGTTACCCAAAGCGGTCTCCATTAAGAGCGTCCTTTTCACTTTTAAGTTTCCACAGGGCAGGGTTTTTTTTAATCTGCACAATTACAGCGATACCGGTACTAGCCCATCACTCTGTGTAGAGACACTTAATAATGAATTAATTATGGTACTTGTTAGGTAAGCGCTTAGTACAGTGCCCTGCACACAGTAAGCACGCAATAAATACGATTGAATGAAGTTAGTGCATATTTCGGGCCAAGCACCGAACCGAGCATTGGCCTAGATACAAGATGACCACATCAGGCTAACAGACTAAGCAGGAGGGAGTAGGATTTAATCCCCGTTTTACAAATGAGGCAAATGAGGCCCAGAGAAGTTACGTGACTTGCCCAAGGTAACACAACAGACAAGTGGCAGAGCCGGGATTAGAGCCCAGGTCCTCCGACTCCCAGGCCTGTGCTCTTTCCACTAGGCCATGTTGCTTCCCATCCCTATTGAATGATGAGGAGAATTTTGATGAAGTAGGTGCTAAAGGAAGTCGACTTCTGGGTTTAGAAGAGTTGAAAATTTCCCCTTCTAAAGACAATTTCCCCTTCTAATCTCCTGGATTACTTGGAATAACAATAAATATTAATAATTTTGGTATTTGTTAAGCACTTACTGTGGGCTAAGCACTCTCCTAAGCCCTGGGGTAGATACAGGGTAATCAGGTCAGACACCATCCCTGTTCCACATTGGGCTGACAGTCTTAATCTTCAATTTACAGTTGAGGTAACTGGGGCACAGAGAAGTTGCCATGTCCAAGGTCACACAGCAGACAGGTGGCAGAGCTGGGATTAGAACCCACGTCCTCTGACTTCAAGGCCCATGCTCTATCCACTAGCCCACATTAGCCCACACTAATTGTAGGTGAAAATAAGAAAGTCTGGACATGAAGAGCAAAGGCGATGATGGCAGACACAGTCCAGCCTGAAAACTGGATGAAACTTGAGTTCACCTGCAGGGGCAACTTTTTGTTTGGATTTTTTTTTTTTCTTGCAAGGGATATGCCCTTGAGGACTTGTAGTCTCATGCTGATGCTTTTGATTTTCTATTTCAGATTCCATGACTCACCTATCATTCCTGTCGCGGCAAAGCCTGGTGGGCCGGAGGCCCCAGAAACTGAGGCCGCACAGGGTATATCAGAGCTAATCGAGGTAAGTAAATTCAACGAAAGAGTTACTCCTATATGGTGATGCCTCTTCATTATCGATTCTTTCAGGATTTGCTCATCCCAACAAGCCCACGTCTTATCAGTCTGGGTGTCAGAAGCAAGTCGGGCAGATTCGTGTTCTAATTCCGGGCATTGAAAGAAATGTTTAAAATGTGTAGCTGACCTTTATTTATTTATTTTTTTCTTGCCCATTTACCAACATTCGTATTTATCAGAGAAAGAGAGTCAACCATCTCTCCCTACAAAAGCCAAACCCAGAAAATGCAAACCCCTGCCAGTTGGGTCTCAAGCGCAAAGCAGTAATGGTTCATCCAGCGTTTATGAGTTGCCCTTCAGTGCTCCCAGTTCTGCAATTGCAGACCACTGCAAGCAGCCCAGAAACAATAAACCAGCAACTCTGAGTGAATAAACCAAGGGCGTACAGTCCGGTGCTCATGAGCCAGCCCACAATAACAAACCAGGACAATGTCAGCGATGGGAGGATTTTGTTTGCAGTTGCAAGAGTCCAAGGGCCTTTTACGAATAGTGTTTACAAGTTGTTTAAACTAATCAGTGTCCATTTTTAGTTAAGGGGACAGATATTTCAATGGGCTTGAATTTCTTTTCATAGTTACTGAGTGGGTGCAGGATGTTAGTGTACTTAAAAGCAGCATCTCCTACACTTCCAGCTCTAACTGTCCCTTTAGATGCTTCTGACACCTGGCAACGAGGGCCCAATCTTTTTGGGTGGGAACAATAATAATAATTATTATTATTATTATTATGGTATTCTTTATGCACTTACTCTGTGCCAAGCACTGTACTAAGGGCTGGAATGGATGCAAAAATATTTGGTTGGGCAGTCCCTGCCCCATGTGGGGCTCACAGTCTCAATCCCCATTTTACAGATGAGGTTACTGAGGCTCAGAGAAATGAAATGACTTGCCCAAGGTCACACAGCAGACATGCAGGGGTGGGATTAGGGGTGCTCCATGCTGCTTCTCTAGCTCTTTTAAAAAGCTGTAGTTCGCCTATGGTAGTTTGTCTGGGAGGGGAAAATGACCATGTTTTTTGGAGCTCCAAGGGGGACAGGCAAAGGAGAGGGGAGAAAGTCAGACAGATGGGGTAGAGGAGGAAAAACAAAGTGGGATTGTGGTAGGGTTTCTGTCCAGCACTAGGGCTCTTAAGGGACCATTGCCATTTATTTCAGCATGTCCTAGTGGATAGAGCACAGGCCTGGGAGTCAGAAGGTCATGGGTTCTAATCCCGGCTCCAGTACTTGTCTGCCATGTGACCTTGGGCAAGTCACTTCACCTCTGTGCCTCAGTTTCCTCATCTATGAAATGGGGGTTATGGCTCTGAGCCCCATGTGGGACATGGACTATGTCCAACTCGATTTTCTTGTATCCATTCCAGGACTTAGTACAGTGCCTGGCATGTAGTAAGTGCTTAATAAATTCCACAATAATAATAATAATAATAATAATAATAATAATAATAATAATAATAATAATGGTATTTGGTAAGAGCTTACTATGTGCCGAGCACTGTTCTAAGCACTGGGGTAGATACAGGGTAATCAGGTTGTCCCATGTGGGGCTCACAGTATTAATCCCCATTTTACAGATGAGGTAACTGAGGCACAAAGAAGTTAAGTGGCCTGCCCAAGGTCATACAGCAGACAAGTGGCGGATCCAGGATTAGAACCCAAGTCCTCTGACTCCCGAGCCCTTGCTCTTTCTACTAAGCCACGTTTCTTCTCTCTAATACTTATTATTATTATTACTCTTATTTATTTCTGCTGACCTGCCCTCAGCTGGATCAGTGGACCAGAACAGAGCTCTACCTGCAGGTTGTCTTTGGCTCTTCTGATCCATCCCTTGGATATTGAGGCAGGTTACCCACCTCAGATTCTGTCCTGAGGAGCCGGGACCTCTACTGGCTGTGGCTGGGCTAGGTTCATTGTGGCTGTGGGCTACTGGTACCCATTTATTGCTTAAGGTGCCCACTACAGGGGCAGCAGAATGGGGTGAAAGAGCATGGGGTTAGAAGTCAGAGGGCCTGGGTTCTAGCCCCAACACTGGCCTGCTGTGGGACTTTGGACAAGTCACTTAACCTCCCTCTTCCACAGTTTCCTCATCAATATAACGGGGGTAGTCGTATCTGCCGTTCCCTAACTCACAGGGGGGTTGCGATGACAAAAACAGGATGAGTAATGTGAAGGAGCTCTGGGAGTAAAAGTGCTCTCTAAAATCAAGGGAGTTTATTCAATTGTATTAATTGAGTGCTTACTGTGTGCAAAGCACTGTACAAGGCACTTAGGAGAGTATACTGTAACAATAAACAGACACATTCCCTGCCCACAATGAGCTGACATTCATTCATTCATTCAGTTGTATTTATTGAGCACTTACTGTGTGCAGAGCACTGTACTAAGCGCTTGAGAAGTACAAGTCGGCAACATATAGAGACGGTCCCTACCCAACAATGGGCTCACAGTCTAGCAGGGGGAGACAGACAACAAAACATGTAGACAGATGTCAAAACCATCAGAATAAATAGAATTATAGCTATATGCACATCATTAATAAAATAGAGTAGTAAATATGTACAAGTAAAATAAATAGAGCAGTAAATCTGTACAAATATATACAAGTGATGTAGGGCTGGGGGGGCGATGGAGAGGGGAGGAGGAAAGGAAAAAGGAGGCTCAGTCTAGGAAGGCCTCCTGGAGGAGGTGAGCTCTCCGTAGGGCTTTGAAGGGAGGAAGAGAGCTAGTTTGGGGGATGTATGGAAGGAGGGCATTCCAGGTCAGGGGAAGGACATGGGTCGATGGCGGGATAGGCGAGAACGAGGCACAGTGAGGAGGTTAGCGGCAGAGGAGCGGAGGGTGCGGGCTGGGCTGTAGAAGGAGAGAAGGGAGGTGAGGTAGGAGGGGGCGAGGTGATGGAGAGCCTTGAAGCCGAGGGTGAGGAGTTTTTGCCTGATGTGTAGGTTGATTGGTAGCCACTGAAGATTTTTGAGGAGGGGAGTGACATGCCCAGAGCGTTTCTGTACAAAGATAATCCTGGTAGCAGAGTGAAGTATAGACTGAAGCGGGGAGAGACAGGAGGATGGGAGATCAGAGAGGAGGCTGATGCAGTAATCCAGTCGGGATAGGATAAGAGATTGAACCTGCAAGGTAGCGGTTTGAATGGAGAGGAAAGGGCGGATCTTGGTGATGTTGTGGAGGTGAGACCAGCAGGTTTTTGTGACGGATTGGATGTGTGGGGTGAATGAGAGAGCGGAGTCAAGGATGACACCAAAGTTGTGGGCTTGTGAGACGGTAAGGATGGTAGTGCCTTCTACAGTGATGGGAAAGTCAGCGAGAGGACAGGGTTTGGGAGGGAAGATAAGGAGCTCTGTCTTGGACATGTTACAGTCTAGAGGAGTCTCCTTATCATTAGCAGCAACAGGATCGAGAACCAAGGTTACATTCACTCTTGGCTCTTATCATATGTGTACCTGGGACCCCAGAAGCAAAAGTCTTCGACTCTGGCCACACTGCTTCAGTTCCTAATGATTTAATGTTTGTTAATCTCGCTGACTTAACAAAACAAACGTTTTTATGTGTAAGGCCTTTGTTTCCTTTTATTAGCCCTAGAGAGGGCTGGTCTGGGAGCATGAGACAGTTGTTTTTGAAAAGAAAAGATCCACAAAAATGCAGCTTTGAAAGTTACTGGTATATCCTCCAACCAGAGTCTCTAGAAATCTTGGCCCAAAGCCTGTTCTGAATTCTCTAGTCTTTTTCCAAAAGAGATAATATTGTAAGATGAGGACTTTGGGGCATTCACAGTAAAACACTGCAGTGGCAACCTGTTCTCTCTTGGATTTGGAAAGTAGCAAAGGCAAAAATCAGCAACAGAATAAACCACCTCTTATTGCCGTCACGAGAAACAAGCAGTGCCGTCGAAACCCAGAAAAGATGGGTTGCCCGGGCTGGTAGTCTAATGGGAAGACAAGACAAATGATCAGAGTACGATTTGGAATGCAAATAGTAGTTTTAGCAGGTGCAAATATAATAGGATTTTTTTGTGATTCCAGATTCTGGACATTTGGGAGGTGGTGTGTGGAGAAGGGAATGCCTCCTGAACTGGCATGGGAACAGGGGACCTGCTCCATTTTTTTTTTTTTTAACCATGCTGACCCTAAACTCCGCCACACTAAACCTATCAGACAAGATGAAAAGCCAGTTTTCTGAGCCCCTTTTTACTCTTTCCAACATAAACTGTTTCGGAAAAAGAAAATAGTTTGATGGCTGTTTTAATAGTTTTTCCATGTAGCCCCAAAGCTTCTCAAGGCTATTGCTTGAACCCGGGCCTCTTGGCTTTTAGCTTGGGTCTCTCTGGGGTGACCGGGGAATGCCTCGAGTCAGGAAGTTTCCTCCCTGTCCAACGTGATGTTCTGCCCCAGTGTGATGCTGCTTTTGTCTGTGTTCCAGCTCCTGAGAGCTCACATTTCTCTCCCTACCCGAAGTCCCTCGGGACCCTTCCTCATGGCTGTGGACCACTGTTTCTCCATCAAAGGTCAAGGCACAGTGATGACGGGAACCATTCTCTCTGGCTCCATCAACCTCGGTGACAGTGTGGAAATTCCTGCCCTGAAGGTGAGGTGGTTTTTTGGGGGATGGGGGGGAGGGGTTGGAGTGTGTGTGTTTCTTTTTTCCCTTCTGTCTACCACAAGAGAAGAAAGCAAGGCAGAGGGCAAATTCCCATCTGCTTCAGTTTGTCCATTTATTTCCTGTTTGAAAGCAACCAGTCCACCAGTAACTGGAAGCCAGAATGCACCATTCAGTCATATTTATTAGCACTTACTGTGTGCAGGGCACTGTACTAAGCGCTTAAGCACCAGAGCAGAGAGCACATGGGGAGATAGCAACACAACAGCACAAGTGATAGCTTTATACCGCCCTCTCAGACTCCCATTCGTGTATTCCCCATTTTTCTGAATTCCAGTACTCTGGAGAACCCTACCTCTGACCCCTGAAATCCAAGGTAGGGTAGAGATCTAGGTGTCAAGGAAGGCAGTTGGATGCTTAGGGCTGACGCTCTTCAAGACGTACAACTGCTCACTGAACGTTTTGAATTGAGTCACTAAATCCTCCGGGTTGACACTGTCTGAAAGCGTCAAAATAGTACAGCTTTTGCTCCAAAGGGATCCACCAGTGGTGTGCAGCATGAAGCCACCCCGAAAATCCTGCTATTTGAGCGGCAGACTTTAGCAGAATTCTGCTGTTGACGATGATGGCTTCTGAAGACTCGGCGGCCTGGACAGGGCCTTGTGCGGAAACTTGGAAAGGCAGGAGAGTCGGTCTGAAGACAGAGGTGGATATCGACCCCGCCGTTGTCCTCACAACATTGTTATCCGTCTGAGGGGCGTGGAGGCCATACTGATGACAGATAAAAACAACTCAGTTGGCTCCACCCGTGCCATCCGAGATGGGTAGTGAACAGAAGGTTGCACTCTGAACATCAAGGTCCTGCAACATTACAGGATCATAGGCCCCGGGGCAATGGCCATCAGAGCGCAGCTGCGATGGTGTGGTTGTCTAATGCAACTGGTTGATAGAAAGATTTCCAAGATGAGCCTTTTTGGAGAGCTGAGCACTGGAATATGCTCCAGAAGGGATTAGAGGTAAAGGTACAAGGTTGTACTGGAATCACCCCCCACTCCATGCACACCCTCCTCCCACTGCCCCCAACCTGCTTTGAGGGCAAATGCAGTATTGCAGTGAAGTAGATGTGCATTATGCAGTTTCAAATGCTGCAGAACAACATATGTAGGATACGCTGTCAGGGGTCAGCTCTGTCACCTCACGCCTCACCATCCACATGCAGAACACACCTGAAGTGATGGGGGACTGAGGCTCATCAGTCATTGTTGACGTGCGACTCCATCGAGTTCCATATAATCTATCCTCCTGCGTCCAGGTAGTTTTAAACTTAGAGGGAAATTGTGGAGCCTACCATTGCATTGGGTTGCATCGGTAGCTCCTTGGCATTTAGCATTGGATCTAATCTCCCAGTCCCCTCTGCCCCCTTTCAGTTTTTATACTAATAACTCCCATTTTCCAGTGTCATTGAAGTGTGTGTGTGTGTGTGTATACACGCACACGTGTGTTTGTGTGAAACTCTGAGTGAGTGTTGGAGCTGGGCATACTCATTCTTCATTTCATTCTTTGGAGCTCATACCTCAGTCATCTTGTTCCTTCTTTCTTGCCCAATGCGCCGTGCACTTTTTCAAAATCAGGGTAAGGATCCAGGAAGGGGATGGTAGGGCTGAGTCACTTTACTTCTCTGTGCCTCAGTTGCCTCATCCGTAAAATGGGGATTGAGACTGTGAGCCCCACGATTTGTTTGTATCTACCCCAGCACTTAGTACAGTGCCTGACACATATTAAGCGCTTAACAAATACCATAATCATTTTTATTATTATCAAGTCAGAGGAGGCCTGCCTGCTCAGGAGGACAAACCAAAGAGGAAACTGGCCCAGATTATTACTTTGTTAAAGTACCTCCTGATACATTACCCTGCCTCTTTCTGAGCATAAGCTGGCCCACCAGTATTTTCATAAAATGTTAGCATCCAACTGCTCCTCTTCATCTTCCATCTCTCTCCCTTCATTTACTCATCTCCCCAAGTCCCACCACCCTTGCTGGCTCCATTCTATTCTGCTGCCCTGGAAAGATCTAGCATGTTGTCATTACCCCAGAAGGCCTACAGATGCACTCTTATGTCACACAGAAAAACACACATGGTTTCCCTCCCTTTTCTCTCTTTTTCCCCTGCTCTCTTTTCACTCTATCTCACTACCAGTTCCTTTCCCACCTCCTCCATCTGGCCTGGAATTTTCTCCCCCTTCCTATATGACAGACTGCCACTCTTCCCACCTTCAAAGTCTTACGTCTATCTCCTCCAAGAGACCTTCCCCGAGTAAACCCTCATTCACCTACATTCTCTTGGATCTGTATCCTGTAAGCGCTTGGTATTCACCCTACCCACAGCACTCTTAGGAACATATCTGTCTCCCCTTCTATCCTGTAAGCTCCTTGTGGGGAGGGATTGTGTTTACCAACTCTGTGGTAACTGTGCTGTCCCAAGTGCTTAGTGCAGTGCTCTGCACATGATAAGGGCTCAAAAAATACTATTGATTGATTAACACCCTCTCTTACTCTCCAAGCCAGAGAGCTGTGACTGACTGCTAAGATTAGCCCTGGCTTTGGAGAACTTTGGTCTTGGAAATAGTTGTAGAAATGGTGCAGTAGTTTGTTAAAGCTCACCCATGTACAGGGGGAGTGGGAAAGAGTAGATAAGGAGGTGAGCAAAACTGGATGGCAGGTAGGGTGAAGTGGGGAGGTAGGTGGTTGGAGTTGTCAGGTGAGCAAATGCTCCTTTTTATATGCACATGGTGAACCCCCACATTTTACATTACTGGTGTACCCCAGGATATAGCCACCCGACGATCCATTCAATCCCACGATACAAGCTGGCAGTTTTTTGAAACCTTTCCCTGGTTTACCCCTACTCCGGGATACAGCCTATGTTGCTTGCCACCTTAGACAGCCCCGAAGCTCAACCGCCCAGGTGACTCAGCAGTGAACTCCAGGTAAATCAATCCTAAATCCCTCCCTGCTTCCTTGTCCCCTGGGCTGAGATTAAGCAGTCAACAAAAAAATTGATCTAAGGAGGAAACTCTGCCTATGGTTTGTGACAGATTTGCAAGGCATGGAAGAGAGCCCTGAGCAGATAACCAAAGAAGTTGTTCAGCTGAAGAGGCACTTAATCTAGAAATGGACGTGGCAGGTGTCAATGAGTTAATTATATTCGTTCAGAGAATCGCTGTCCCACAAAGATCCCATTGGCCTTTGACAATCCAAGACATCATTGCAGGATATCTTAAAAGATGAAGAAGTTATATACTCTCTACCACCCCCTCAGATTTTGGGGTTATGGATTCTTGCATCAGTTTTTAAGAAAGCAGATGAACTTATAAAACTGACTGAAGAGGAAGACCCAACTATGCACTTGTATATTTTCAACCACCCACAACACTTTGGTACATATCAACTTACCCTACTCTTTAAACACTAACTCATATACAGATCCTCTTCTCCCTCTTCCTCCTCTGTAAGTGATTTCACGGTCTGAATCCAAACTCTTTGAGGACAGGGATTGTGCGTACTAACAATAGTACTCTCCTTAGTGCTTATTTCAGTGGTTGGCATGTAGCAACCCACAGCACTTTGTACATCTCTGTACTTCTCTGGAAGAAGCAGCATAGCTTAGTGGAAAGAGCCCGGGCTTGGGAGTCAGAGGGCATGGGTTCTAATCCCGCTTCTGCCTTTTGTCAGCTGTGTGACTTTGGGCAAGTCACTTAACTTCTCTGGGCCTCAGTTCCCTCACCTGTAAAATGGGGATAAAGTCTGAGCCCTATGTGGGACACCCTGATTACCTTGAATCTACCCCAGTACTTAGAACAGTGCTGTGCATATAGTAAGCGCTTAACAAATGCCATCATTATTATTAATGTATATATGCATATGTCTGTCTTCCCCGGAGACTGTAAGTTCGTTGTGGGCAGGGAATGTATCTTGTTATATTGTTGTGTTGTACTTCCCAAGTGCTTGGTACTGTACCCGGCACACAGTAAGTGCTCAGTAAATAGGATCGATCGATTGATTGATTGACCCAGATGGAGAGAGAAGTTCAGAGGTGCGTAGAGGTGCACAGAGGTGTTCCGAAGGAGTCAGCCTGTTACATTGGCACTCTTGGCAGAAAAGAAAATGGCTGTCGTTCATCCTAAATTGGGCACATTCTTGACTAGAGTTGAAAAACTGCTACCACAACCAGCAGGAGAAGTTTCTACTTCGGCAACCTCCTGCAAGGACTCATAATCGTATTACAACTCCTTATGTAGTTAGTGCTGTGATTTTATGCCTTGGATAACTTTCACATAAATGAAACAGTAATTTTAGTGATGTTTAACATTACAGTATGTAGCACGAAAAGGAATTTCGTATTATTTTTCCAGTGGTTCTGGAATGGATTCTAGTTCACAAGTAAGTCTGTGGGGAAAATGCACTCTGTGATTCAGCCATTCATGATATAATCACATTGTCCAGCTGCTGTGTGTTAGGATATGCCCGTATTGGAGGGTACATTTTCTTGCTAATTACCCCCAAAGTCCTACAAATTTATTTTAAAAGTGCATTTTCTGCTATTTATACTTGTTTCTGGTGACTTACATGGGATGTTTCTGGCAGGGCCATTGACTGACTCTTTGTGGGATTCCATGACTCTCTGCGTTTTGCCCTGCACCATCCAGCTGTCTAGACAGTGTGTTTTTCAAAAATGTTCCCTCTTTCAAGACTTTAATGGAATCAGCCTGAAAAAAAAAAGCAAATCATCCTCCTTTTCCCCACCCTGAGGATAAGCAGTATCCTAGGCAAGCTATCATTTTTTTCCCAGTTTACAGCCTGAAGGTGTCTCTGTTGTAAAAACTTACTTAGGGGACCCTCTGTAGGACATACAGATCACCAAGGTCCGGAGCTCTCCACTGATAATAATAATAATTATGATATTAAGCGCGTGCTGTGTGCCAGGCACTATTCTAAGCGCTGGAGTAGATAGAAGCTAATCAGGTTGGACACAGTCCCTGTCCCAGATTGGGCTCACCGTCTTAATCCCCATTGTACAAATGTGGGAATTGACACTTCTGGGCTCACAACTCCAATGCTTAGAACAATGCTTTGCACATAGTAAGCCCTTAATAAATGCCATCATTAATTCCAGCAGGAGATTTTCCCCGAACAATCTTTAATCTCTTGGCATGAAAATGGGGTGTGAAGGCCACCTCTGTGAATAAGGGGGGCGGGGGTGCTGTAGCCGCCTCATTCTTGGAATACTAAAGTGTGCTTAGAAAAGAAAAGAGGAGAAACTCCACAGGTCGCCTATCTAGAAAATGTATGCAAGTTCAGAGAGAGATGACCAGCTCCTATAAATCATTACACTGTCATTTACTGTAAGTGCTTAGTACAATGCTTTGCACACAGTAAGTGTTCAATAAATATGATTGATTTACTGTAAGCTCACCATGGGCAGGAAACATGTCTACTAACTCTGTTGTTTTGTACTCTCCTAAATGCTTAGTGCACATAATAAGCCCTCAATAAATGTCATGGATTGATTGACTGTGTTTTTAGAATTGTTGGTGTCCCCGTTATGTAAAAAATGAGGCACTTTTAGGGCCTGAAGGATAAACAGGAAGGCAGAAGAAGAGTTGGGACTAGCCAATAGGCGTACAGGAGGGGAACAGTGAAGCAGAGATGCCTAGTGGCTAGAGCCCAGGCCTGGGAGTCAGAAGGACACGGGTTCTAATTCCAGCTCCACCACTTATCCGTCGGGTGACCCTGGGCAAATCATTTCACTTCTCTGTGCCTCAGTTCCCTCATCTGTAAGATGGGGATTAAGACCGTGAGCCCCATGTGGGACCTGGACTGTGTTCAACCTGGCTAGTTAGTATCGAGACCAGCTCTTAGAACTGTGCTCGATACAATAGTAAGCACTTAACAAGTACGATTATTATTATTGTTATTAGTGAGTCGGCGGGAGTGGTGGCGGTAGCTAGAGCAGCTTCTCGTCTTGATGGCCCCAACTGCCGTTTCTCTGCTTCTGCCCGGGCTTCCCCGAGGTTCTCCCTGGAGCTTGGCCTTGGCAGGAGTAGCCCCTGCCGTGGTTCAAAGGCGCCCCCACCCCCAATAGAGTGCTTGTACTGTGATGGAAAAAAGATTTGCTCTGGCTCATATTCTCGCTGAAGGACACATACGTGAATCCTTTTTCCATGGTGCGTGATTATGGAACTGAGTGAACTTCTCCTTTTCTTTTGGGGACTTTAGCTTCCAGCTCTCTAGGGTGCGATAGGCCGTGGGCCCCAAGCGAGATCACGACCTTTCGAGCCACAAGGTAACAGCAGAAGCACCTTCCCCAGCATGCCACGGATCACCACGACTCCTGGCGTCGGTTTTCCACCTCTTCCCTTTGGGAATAGAGATTGACGGCTCATGCCTGCTGGGCATCTGGGGACAGTGCAGCTTTTCACTGTCCCCAAATACCCGGAAAGCTGCTGTTTTTTAAAGTGGAGAGCCCCCCTCTCCCCCCACCCCCAAACAAAGGGACATCCATGCCTGATTTGTTAATGGGCTTCGATGTGTTTGACCGCTTGAACCCACGCAAAAGAGGGACACAGCCATTCAAAATAAACAGTGGCATTCCTCACTTCTTCTTGTTCTGATTGAGGCGGAGGGAGCCTTCAGCACATGGATTCTTTTCTCCTGGTGCCCACATAAATTGCCACCTGGGATTGATTATCTGAGAACTGAAATGCTGGGGGTAGGAAGAAGGGAGGGAAGCAAAAATACCTGTATCTACCTAGGAGTAGTTTTTGCATTTAAAGCTCTCGAAACCTCGCCCATTCTCTCTCGAGGCCTCCCATCAGTTCACAAACCCCGGAACCTCAGGAGATGTAGAAGCAGGGTTTTTCTGGCACATGAACTGCCAAATGACGACTGTCTGTCAGGATTGCTTGAAACCCGATTTACTCTTTCCAAATGGCAATAAGTTGCCACTTTCATTGTGCGTGGCCATTTTCTGGGTGGGGAAGAATGAGATATCGGTGATGATCCCCCCCCCCCCCCTTCCAGGAGCCATTTCTCAACTCCTTTTTGTTACCCCCTGGTTATGTCATTCCAACAGCCACACTTAGCCATTTCAGTCATTCATTGAGTTGTATTTATTGAGCACTTACTGTGTGCAAGGCACTGTACTAATCAATCAATCATATTTATTGAGCGCTTACTGTGTGCAGAGCACTGTACTAAGTGCTTGGGAAGTACAAGTTGGCAACATATAGAGACAGTCCCTACTCAACAGTGGGCTCACAGTCTAGAAGGGGGAGACAGAGAACAAAACCAAACATATTAACAAAATAAAATAAATAGAATAGATATGTACAAGTAAAATAAATAGAGTAATAAATATGTACAAACATATATACATATATACAGGTGCTGTGGGGAAGGGAAGGAGGTAAGACGGGGATGGAGAGGGGGACGAGGGGGAGAGGAAGGAGGGGGCTCAGTCTGGGAAGGCCTCCGGGAGGAGGTGAGCTCTCAGTAGGGCCTTGAAGGGAGGAAGAGAGCTAGCTTGGCGGATGTTGGGAGGGAGGGCATTCCAGGCCAGGGGTATGATGTGGGCCGGGGGTCGACGGCGGGACAGGTGAGAACGAGGCACGGTGAGGAAACTAGCGGCAGGGGAACGGAGGGTGTGGGCTGGGCTGTAGAAGGAGAGAAGGGAGGTGAGGTAGGAGGGGGTGAGGTGATAGAGAGCCTTGAAGCCGAGGGTGAGGAGTTTCTGCCTGATGCGCAGATTGATTGGTAGCCACTGGAGATTTTTGAGGAGGGGAGTAACATGCCCAGAGAGTTTCTGGACAAAGACAATCCGGGCAGCGGCGTGAAGTATGGATTGAAGTGGGGAGAGACACGAGGATGGGAGATCAGAGAGGAGGCTGATGCAGTAGTGCAGACGGGATAGGATGAGAGCTTGAACGAGCAGGGTAGCAGTTTGGATGGAGAGGAAAGGGCGGATCTTGGCAATGTTGCGGAGCTGAGACCAGCAGGTTTTGGTGACGGCTTGGATGTGAGGGGTGAATGAGAGAGCGGAGTCGAGGATGACACCAAGGTTGCGGGCTTATGAGACGGGAAGGATGGTAGTGCCGTCAACAGTGATGGGAAAGTCAGGGAGAGGGCAGGGTTTGGGAGGGAAGACAGGGAGTTCAGTCTTGGACATGTTGAGTTTTAGGTGGCGGGCAGGCATCCAGATGGAGATGTCCTGAAGGCAGGAGGAGATGCGAGCCTGGAGGGAGGGGGAGAGAGCAGGGGCAGAGATGTAGATTTGAGTGTCATCAGTGTAGAGCTGATAGTTGAAGCCGTGGGAGTGAATGAGGCCACCAAGGGAGTGAGTGTAGATCGAGAACAGAAGGGGACCAAGAACTGAACCTTGGGGAACCCCCACAGTAAGGGGATGGGAGGGGGAGAAGGAGCCAGCAAAAGAGACTGAGAATGAACGACGGAGAGGTAAGAGGAGAACCAGGAGAGGACGGAGTCTGTGAAGCCAAGGTTGGATAGTGTGTTGAGGAGAAGGGGGTGGTCCACAGTGTCAGAGGCAGCTGAGAGGTCAAGGAGGATTAGGATAGAGTATGAGCCGTTGGATTTGGCAAGCAGGAGGTCATTGGTGACCTTTGAGAGGGCAGTTTTCGTGGAATGTAGGGGGCGGAAGCCAGACTGGAGGGGGTCGAGGAGAGAGTTGGTGTTGAGGAATTTGAGGCAGTGCGTGTAGACAACTCATTCAAGGAGTTTGGAAAGGAATGGTAGGAGGGAGATAGGGCGATAACTTGAAGGTGAGATGGGGTCAAGAGAGGGTTTTTTTAGGATGGGAGAGACATGGGCATGTTTGAAGGCAGAGGGGAAGGAACCAGTGGAGAGTGAGCAGTTGAAGATGGAAGTTGAGGGGAGAAGGGACGGAGTGAGAGATTTCATGCAATGAGAGGGAATGGGGTCAGAAGCACAGGTGGCCGGCATAGCACTTGAGAGGAGGGAGGAGAGCTCCTCTGAGGATACTGCTGGGAAGGATGGGAGAGTAGCAGAGAGTGTTGAGAGCTGGGGGCTTGGAGAAGGGGGGCAAGTGACTTTGGGGAGGTCGGACCTGATGGATTTAATTTTATTAATGAAGTAGGAGCCCAGATCGTTGGGGGTGAGGGAAGGAGGAGGGGGAGGAACCGGGGGCCTGAGAAGGGAGTTGAATGTATGGAAGAGCTGACGGGGATGATGGGCATGGGTGTCAATAAGGGAGGAGAAATAGTTTTGTCTGGCAGAAGAGAGGGCTGAGTTAAGGCAGGAAAGGATAAACTTGAAGTGAACGAGGTTGGCATGGTGTTTAGACTTTCGCCAGCAGCGTTCGGCAGCTCGAGCATAAGATCGAAGGAGGCGGACAGTGGCAGTGATCCAGGGCTGTGGGTTAGTGGTAAGAGAGCGGCGAAGGGAAAGGGGAGCGAGTAAGTCTAGCTCAGTAGAAAGGGTAGAGTTGAGAGCAGTAATCTGATCATCAAGACTGGGTAGAGAGGAGAGGGAGGCGAGGTGGGGTGTGAGGCACTCAGAAAGATGGATGGGTTCAAGAGAGCGGAGATCTCTGTGAGGGAGTAATATGGATTTACAGGGGAAAGGAGTGCGAGTGAGGAGGCAGGTGAGAAGATTATGATCAGAGAGAGGGATTTCAGAGTTGGTGAGGATGGACACAGTGCAGCGGTAGGAGATGATGAGGTTGAGGGTATGACCAAGTTGGTGAGTGGGTGAGGTGGGGTGGAGCAAGAGGTTGGCAGCGTCAAGGAGAGATAGAAGGCGGGTGGCAGAGGAGTCATCAGGGATATCCATGTGGATGTTGAAGTCTCCGAGGATCAGAGTGGGCATGGAAAAGGAGAGAAGGAAGGTCTTGGGAAGAAGCAGCGTGGCTCCATGGAAAGAGCCCAGGCTTTGGAGTCAGAGGTCATGGGTTTGAATCCCACTCCGCCACAAGTCTGCTGTGTGACCTTGGGCAAGGCACTTCACTTCTCTGAGCCTCAGTTCCCTCATCTGTAAAAATGGGGATTAAGACTGTGAGCCCCACGTGGGACAACTTGATCACATTGTATCCCCCCCAGCGCTTAGAACAGTGCTTTGCACATAGTAAGTGCTTAACAAATGCCATAATTATTAATTATTATTATTGGGAGAGACCTAGACCTACTAAGCGCTTGGGAGAGTACAATACAACAAAGAAGATATTTGTTAAGCACTTACTCTTAAGTGCTGGGGTCGATACAAGAGAATCAGATTGGATACTGGGCTCTGTTGCACAGGGCTCTTGGTTTAAGAAAGGCTCAGTTACCCTTCGAGCTTCCCCTGACCGTAGGACTGTCTCCACCACCTCTCAAGCTTGGCAGATGAAAGGTCAAAATAAAGCTGATTCCTTCCTTGGCTTGACCTCCTTATACCCTGGACTGCCCATTTTTTCCAATAATGCAGGAGTTGAGGTCTTGCATAACCCCACGTTAAAGAAAACCTGCACCATAGCAGTCTCTTGTCCCGGCACGAGATCCCGTGTGCACAGACTGTTTCTTCTGACACAAAGATTTACATCTTCTGTTTATTCGTTTTTTTTTCCTACTGACGCCATTGCTGCTTGTATCTCTGATTTGCCTCCCGCTCCCACTGTCTGTATCCAGTCTGTCTCTGCTGTCTCTCTCCGTTAGATTGTAAGCTCCTCAAGGGCAGGAATTTGGTCATTATCTTCTAATGTACTCTTCCAAGTGCCTATGCTCTGCACATGGATGCTCAGTTAATTCTAATGAATGAGATTCATATTGTCACACCTCCACAGCTAGACTATGAAAAGTCATTAAAGGCAGGGAATCACATCATGTATTTATCTGATGTGTTTCCTCAGATGTTCAGTAGAGTGGTGTGCACGCGATAGGAGTCATTGATGATGACGGTCAATGGCTCAGTGATGATCAATTGGAGGAGTAGTATTCCCTGAGTGGCAAATGCTCAACCTTGGGAGTCAGAGGACCTGTGTTCTAATAATAATGGTGGTATTTGTTAAGCGCTTACTGTGTGCGAAGCACTGTTCTAAGCGCTGGGGGTATACAAGATGATCAGGTTGTCCCTTGTGGGGCTCGCAGTCTTAATCCTCATTTTACAGATGAGGTAACTGAGGCACAGAGAAGTTAAGTGACTTTCCCAGTCACACAGCTGATAAGTGGCAGAGTCGGAATTAGAACCCGTGACCTCTGACTCCCAAGCCCGTGCTCTTTCCACTGAGTCACACTGCTTCTCTGTTGTTCTAATGCCCAGATCCCCCGCTTGGCCACTTATTTGTGGTGTGACCTTGGGCAAGCCACTTAACTTCTCTGTGCCTCAGTTCCCTCATCCGTGGGATGGGGATTAAGACTGTGAGCCCTATTTGAGAGAATGACAACCTGATTGCCTTGTGTCTACCCCAGTGCTTAGAGCAGTGCTTGGCACATATAAGCACTTAAATACCATCGTTATTATTATGTGATTAACAAATACCCTAATTATTATAATCTACCCCAGCACTTAGTGAAGTGAATGACACATAGCAAGTTCTTAATAAATACCATAATGATGGTGATGATGATGATTGTATTTGAGTACTTACTGCGTGCAGAGCACTGCTAAGCACTCGAGAGAGTTCAACAGAGTCGGTAGACACGTTCCCTGCCAACAATGAGCTTACAGTCTAGGCTGAGGATACTCTAATGCATCTCCCTACTTGTAACTTACTTCAGTGTCTCTTCCCCAGCTAGATTGTAAGCTCCTCAAGGTCAGGGATCATGTCTACTTACTCTGTCATACTCTCCCAAGCGTTTAGTACAGTGCTTTGCATAATAATAATAATAATAATAATAATAACAATAATAATAATAATAGTGATGGTATTTGTTAAGCGTTTACTATGTGCCAAGTGCTGATCTGGGCACTGGAGTGGATACAGGGTAGTCAGGTTGTCCCACTTGGGGCTCACCGTCTTAATTCCTTTTTTACGGATGAGGTAACTGAGGCACAGAGAGGTGGAGTGACTTGCCCAAAGTCACACAGCAGACAAGTGGCGGAGCTGGGATTAGAACCCACGACCTCTGACTCCCAAGCCCGTGTTCTTTCCACTAAGCCATGCTGCTTCTCTAGAATGGGTTCTCAAATAGTATCGATGGAAATTATAAATATCAAACATTTTATGACATCCCTTCAACTAAAAGGAAAGGATCGGGCGTTGAAAGGGAGAATCCTGTCCAATAGACTCCCTTTTCAAATTTTCTTTCCAAATAAAATGTTCAATAACTTTATATGTCAAATAATGCTTCTTTGACATTTACAGGTAGGAAACATTCATATCATGCATCCTTTTGCTAAACTCAAAGAAAACCTTTTTCCTCCCTGCCCCTGCGTGCTGACCACATCAGCTTCTGTGAACCAGAATGTGATACCACATCAGCTGACCTAAGCATAGACAGAAACAGATCACAACAAGAGTAGGGAAATGCAGATTTAAAGAGGGCACGACCTTAGGTAATTAAAGCCAAAATGAGGTTCGAAGTTGGAGAGCGGCAGATTACTTCCTATCAAGTGCAGTTCTTCTTTCAGCTCTGCCAAGAACTTCCGTTTGCCCTTTGGCAAGGGCTAGTTTCTCCATCTGCAAATAGGGGTGATACTTCACAAGGTGTTGCGTGGACATTTTACTCATTTATGGTTACAAAGGTTGGCAGCAAGATCTAAGTGCTTAGAATTCTAGCCATGAAGTTGGGGGACTTGACTGAATGAAAATCCTTGAGTTTGTTTAGTGCTTGTAGTTTTTCTACAGCACGTTCATCTCAGTTATCTCTTTTTCTCAGCAGAATTTTTTAAGTGCTAGACTGTTCACTTGGAAATGTACAATAAAAGTAAGACAGTCCTTTCCTTGGGGAAGCTTACAGTCTAATGGGGGAAAATATGCAAGCACAAATTGCAAACATACGGTAGATAAAGGAGCAATGTGTAATAAAGAGCAGCATGGGCCATTGGGAAAAGCACAGGCCTGGGACTCAGAGAATATGGGTTCTAATATCGGCTCTGCTGTGTGACCTTGGACAAGTCTCTTCACTTCTTTGTTCCTCAGTTCCCTCATCTGTAAAATGGGGATTTAAAGCCTGTTCTTCCTCCTACTTAGATGGTGAGCCCCATGTGGAACCTGATTATCTTGTATCTTTCCGAGTGCTTAGTATAGTGCTCGGCACATAGTAAGTGCTTAAATGCTACAATTATTATTTTTAAAAAGGCAGTTAGTATAAACTGATACATCTTTCCATGGTAAGGTAGCTGTTGAGTTGGCATGATAGGAAGGTGGTCATTCATCTGGGAAGGCCTCTTGGAAGAGGTAGCTGTTTAGGAAGGCTTTGGAGGAGGGAAGATATGTTCTCTCACAAGTTTGCGGGGCGGTGGGTGGCGGGGGTGGGGGGAGTTCCTCACAAGAGGAACAGCATGAATTATTGTCTTTTTCCCCCTTCTAGACTGTGAGCCCGTTGTTGGGTAGGGACCGCCTCTATATGTTGCCAACTTGTACTTCCCAAGCGCTTAGTACAGTGCTCTGCACACAGTAAGCGCTCAATAAATACGATTGAATGAATGAATGAATAAATACAATTGAATGAATGAATTGAATGTTAGGTCACAGATGGGAAAGTTGCAAGTGAGGTGCAGTTAGCTGTTGTGCTCAGAAGAACCAAAGAGTACGAACTGGGGCATAATGGTCAGTCAGCGGATGGTATTTATTGAGCACTTACTGTGGGCAGAGCACTATACTAAGCGCTTGGGAGAGTCCAATATAGCAGACACATTCCCTGCCCACAGTGAAATTACAGACTAGGGGAGAGTGTTCAAGGAAGGAGGAGACAGCTAGTGGAGGACTCTCTAATTTCAGTCCTTAGGAGTTTTTGTTTGATGTGGACCGAAATGGGTCACTGTTGATAGCTTTTGAAGAGGTGAGTGGAACATTCTTAATGACATTTTATGAAGTAATACTAATAATGTAATAAAATATAGTAATACTTGTTAAGCACTTACTATGTGCCAAGCACTGTTCTAAGCAAAAACTAGGGTAGGTACAAGTTCATCAGGTTGGACACGGTTCCTATCCTACAAGGGGCTCCCTGTTGAGGAGGAAAGGTAGGGAGAAGCGGGTATTATTTTCCCCCTTTTACAAATGAGGAGCCTGAAGCTGAGAGAGTTTCAGTGACTTGCCCAAGGTCACGAAGCAGCATGGTCTAGTGTCTGCTGTGTGACCTTGGACAAGTCACTTAGCTTCTCTATGCCTCACCTCCTCCGTAAAATGGGGATTAAGACTATGAGCCCCATGTGGGACATGGATTGTGTCCAACTTGATTAGATTGAATCTACCTCAGCGCTTAGTAGAATGTCTGGCACATAGTAAGCCCTAAACACATAACCATTAAAACAAAACAAAAACCTGAGGCTAAAATCCAAATCTCCTGACTCCCACAGTTCCACAGCTCCACAGGCTTCCTGGGTATTCTTGGGGAAATTACTTATGCTTTCGGTGTCTTTGTTTCCCTTCTCCTTCCTTTTCCAGAATAGGCAAATGATAATCTCTGTCCCCTTGCCTTCTTCATAAGAATGCTATGGGAACAATTAAGATAGAATCTGGACAGCGCTTTAAGCTCCTGGAACACATATACAATGGTTTTCTGAGGAAAAACATATTTTCATATATATTTTTTTCAATTTGAAGTGTTCTTTAATATCCAAGCGGTTCAGTGCCTAGTGGGAGGTAGATTTACTAAAAACCTATCAAATGTAAGGTAGAATACAATATCGTAAATGGAAATAGCATTTGCTGTTTGCAGTAACAATAGCGGTTTTAAGGCTGAAGAAACAAACACGAGAGTATTCTTTAAAATGGATAAGCCCACTCAGAGAGAAGACAGACACCCAGGAAAGTGGGACAGCAATAAGCAATTCCCCTAAAGACTGTTTTAGTGATGGAGAAATTAGTAGAAAGTAATTGAGGAGCCAGGAGTGGAGGTGGAGAATGAGCAGATTACAGGATTGAATGCTGTGGAATCCCTTGGGGAAGCAGGGCAGGAAAAAGGCAAGAGTGAACCCTGAGAGAGTTTAGAAAATCAAGGGATTATTTCGGGCAAGTCACTGTGACCTTGGGCAAGTCATTTCACTTCTCTGTGCCTCAGTTACCTCATCTGGAAAATGGGGATTACAACTGAGAGCTCCATGCGGGACATAAACTCTGTCCAGTCTGATTACCCGCAGTGCCTGGCAGGTAGTAAGGGCTTAACAAAAACCATAAAAAAGAAAGGTTCCTCATCTGTAAAATGGAGACAAATCCTGTGAACCCCATGTGGGTCATGGACTGTGTCCAACTTGACCAAACTTTTGTCTCCCCTAGCGTTTAGTACGGAGCCTGGCACACAGTAAGCACTTTAACAAATACCATAAAAAAATAACAAAAAAAAAAACAGTGGCAAGGAGGCATCACACAAAGAAGCCGTTGGCTAGGGGGCTATTTGGAGGATGAGCAATGCACCCCCTCTTGTTTAGGCATGGAGTGCCACCGTAGATGCAGACCACCCAAATCTGGGGAAGTCTGCAGATTTAGTGAGCTTGTTCTGGGGCTCGCTAGAGTGGTAGCACTTTTGTACTTTATTCCTATCCTCAACTTTCATGTCCACATGTTTATTTTTTCTTTTACATATTTTTCATTTCTTTATTTGTACATTCGATTATTTGTTCAGCTGGTTTGTCCTAATGTGTTGGTAGTTTCCTGCTTTATAACCCAGTTCTTCCTCTGGCTTTCACCATCTGAAAATAATTTTTGTCTGCCTTCCCCATTAGAGCTTAAGCTCCCCAAGATCAGGGAACGTGTGAGCTACTGTTGTATTCTCCAAAGCGCCTAGTACGGGGCTTAGGGCTCAGTAGACACTCAGTAAGTACTATTGATTGACTTACACTCCTTGCAGACTCTGCACATATGCACCCTTTCTCCTTAAAACTTCCAGATTTTGAGTGTTTTCCTAGATAATTCTTGTGCGTTGGCTATTGGAGACCAGCCTCAAATGTGTAGATTGATTTTTTTTCCTGCATGTTTTAGGTTGTTACCCCATGCAAATACACCTTCAGATTATTTTTAAGTTTATTGGTTTGTGGGCCTGGAATGGTGGATTGTGGTTTGCTTTCATTGCACTATTACAGTGATCGCCTCACATGCGCTCGCGCACACGCACACGCACACACTTGAAAAAAATAGTCAGTTCTGACATAGTGCATATTTTTGCTATGCATTTTCACTGGAATGCGACAACAGAATTCAGGAATGTTGTTGCAAAAACTCACATCTCTCTGGATAAAGCATGACACAATGTCAGATGAAATGGTTCTGCCTATGAACACATTTTTTTAAGGTATTTGTTAAGCATTTACTATGTGCCAGGCACTGTTCTAAGCACTGAGGTAGATACAAGGTAATCAGGTTGGATACAGTCCCTGTCCCCAATGGGGCTCACCGTCTTAATCCCCATTTTCCAGATGAGGTAACTGAAACACAGAGAAGCGAAGTGACTTCCCCAAGGTCACACAGCAGACAAATGGTGGAGTCAGAACTAGAACCCAGGTCCTTCTGACTCCCAGTGCTCTATCCACTAGGCCACATGTGAGGTTCTTCAGGAAAGCCACATCTGTGTGGTAGGACAACTGGGAAACAGTGTGGCCTAATGGAAAGGACGCACGCCGGGAAGTCACAGGACAGTGCTTGACACACTGTAACTGCTTAACAAAAGCCACAATTATTAAGCTCCCTTTGCCCCTCAATCAACCAGGCTATAGTTCTCTTCTTTAAGCTTCCTAGTCACACCTCGTCCAGAAAGTCTTCCCCAATGAATTCACTAAACCTCAAATCACACTAGCCCTACAACCACCCTTGGTACTCAGGTGTTTTATGCTCCATCCTCAGCCCACATGGATGCAGTAATTTCTGCTATTACAGAGCCTCTAATAACCTCCTTTTATGGGGCAGTGTTGGTAGGTAGTAATAATAATAGTAGCGATAACTACTCTTTTTTGGGTAGTAATAATCCTTTTCATTCTATGGGAATTTATGAGTTGGGGGAATATAATTTGAGGATGTATACCCCCTGCAGACAGTAAGCTCTTTGTGGGCAGAGATCATGTCTATTAACGCTGGGGTATAGTTTTTTCCCAAGCACTTAGTACAGTGCTCAGCACACGGTAAGTGCTTGATAAATCTAATCCCAGCTTTGTCATTTGCTGTCTGCGTGACCTTTTACAAGTCATTTAACTTCTCTGAGCCTCAGTTTCCTGAACTGTAAAAGGGAGACTCAGTGCCTATTCTCCCTCCTCCTTAGAAAGTGAGCCCCATGTGGGCCGGGGACTGTGTCCGACTTGATTATTTTGTGTCTACCCCAGGGCTTACTATGGTGCTTGACACATAGAAAAGCACTTAAATATCACTATTATTATCAATGGGATAAATGATTGTGTTATCCAAGGTAGCCACTAGACCATAGGAAGTAGCATGGGCTAGTGGAAAGGGGCTTGGGAGTCTGAGGATTTGGGTTCTAATCCCAGCTCTGCCGCTTGTCTGTTGTGTGACCTTGGCCAAGCCCTTCAACTTCTCTGTGCCTTAGTTCCTTCAGTGGCAAAATGGGGATTCGATACCTGTGTTCCCTCCTACTTAGACTGTGAGCCCCATGTGGGACCTGATGATCTTCCCCAGTGCTTAGTACAGTGCTTGGCTCATAGTAAGTGCTTAACAAATACCATTATTATTGTTACATTCAGATTGTCACCTTAATCTAAGTACTTATCCTGTCCCGCCTTGATTATTGCATCAGCCTCCTCGCTGACCTCTGTCAATCAATTGTATTTCAGTCAGTCGTATTTAGTAAGCACTATTTGCAGAACACTGTTTCCCCTCTCCTCAAGGACCTCCAGTGGTTGTCCATCCACCACCGCATCAGACAGAAGCTCCTTACCATTGGCTTTAAAGCACTCAGTCACCTCGCCCCCTCCTACCTCACCTCGCTGCTTTCCTTCTACAACCCAACCCGCACACTTCGCTCCTCTAGGGCCAACCTACTAACTGTGCCTCGATCTCGTCTTATCTCACCACCAACCTCTCACCCACGTCCTGCCTGTGGCCTGGAATTCCCTTCCTCTTCATATCCGACAGATGATCACTCTCCCCACCTTCAAAACCTTATAAAGAAGCACATCTCCTCCAAGAAGCTTTTCCCGCCTAAGCCCACATTTCCTCTTCTCCCATTCCCTTCTGGGTCACCCTTGCCCTTGGATTTGCACCCTTTATTCACCCCTTCCTCAGCCCCACAGCAGTTATGTACATATCCGTAATTTATATTTTTTTATTAAGGTCTATCTCCCCCCCAGGACTGCAAGATTGTTGTAGAGAGGGAACATGTCTGCCGACTCTGTTATATTGTACTCTTCCAGGCGCTAAGTACAGTGCCCAGCACACAGTAAGCTCTTGATAAATATGATTGATTGATGGACAACCAGTGGAGTTTTTGAGTGGGGTGACATGGACTGAACGGACTTTAGAAAAATGTTGCAGGCAGCAGAGTGAAGTAGACCAGACTGTGAGCCCATTGTGGGCAGAGATTGCCTTTCTGTTACTGAATTGTACTTTCCAAGCGCTTCGTGCAGGGCTCTGCACATCGTAAGTGCTCAATAAATATGATTGAATGAATGAAGTATGGATGGGAGAGGAGAGACACAGGAGGCAGGGAGGTCAGTGAGGTGGCTGATGTGGTCAAGGCGAGATAGGATAAGTACTTGAAGCAACATGGTAGCAGTTTGGTTGGAGGGGAAACGGCAGATTCTACAACTGACAGGATTTAGTGACAGATAATAATAATAATGATGGTATTTGTTAAGCATTTACTATGTGCCAAGCACTGTTCTAAGCGCTGGGGTAGATACAAGATTATCAGGTTGTCCCATGTGGGGCTCACAGTCTTCATCTCCATTTTACAGATGAGGTAACTGAGGCGCAGAGAAGTTAAGTGCTTGCCCAAAGTCATACAGCCGACAAGTGGCGGAGCCGGGATTAGAACCCATGACCTCTGACTCCCAAGCCCGGGCTCTTTCCCCTAAGCCACCCTGCTTCTCCTGATTGAATATGTGGGGTGAGTGAGAGAGATGAGTCGAGGATAATGCCAAGGTCACGGGTTTGTGAGACGGGAATCAATCAATCAGTCGTATTTATTGAGCGCTTACTGTGTGCAGATCACTGTACTAAGCGCTTGGGAAGTACAAGTTGGCAACATATAGAGACAGTCCCTACCCAACAGTGGGCTCACAGTCTAGAAGGACTGTGAAGGATGGTGGTGCTTTCTCTAGTGATGGGAAAGTCGGGAAGGATAGGGTTTGGTCGGGAAGATAGGGAGTTCTGGTTTGGACATCTAAATTTGAGGTGTAGGCAGAACATCCAAGTAGAGATGTCTTGAAGGCAGGAGGAAATGCGAGATTGCAGAGCAGGAGAGAGGTCAGGGCTGGAGAGGTAGCACTCTCATATAGCTCAGTTAGCACTCTTAATGGCTTCCATGAAAATAACAGGTTAAAGTGATAGAGTAGTAAGCAAAGTGTAGTTTCCCAAAGTAAATAATATAAAGTGCATTAATGCATTTCCCAGATACTAAAATTGATCAAAACAATATAAACACATTTAAAAAAGGATAACCACAATAGACTTTGTGAGCATGATTTATCAGTGAGAACTATCAGTGAGATGTACCAACGATACAATATTATGAATTTAAGCGATTAAATTGAAGCAGCTTTTCACATTTAAACCCCCCCCCCCCCTGCAATTCTCCTCACAGTTGACCTTGCCAAACCAAACGTTTTGCAGAAGTTCACTTGATGCTTACTCGAGTCCAGATACTTCAGCACATCTACTTCAACTGCCAGACTTTAGCTCTAAGCCTGTTTTTTTTTTTCCTCTGCCTGGCAGCAATAGCAACACACTGTCATGATGTACTGTATTTATTTGAGGGGTAACTTCAGTGTAAATCCCAGCAGCTGGGCACAGGGCAGTAGATTGTATCTACTGTCATGGTCTTTTTCCACTGTTGCATATTGGGCCATTTATGCTTGTTTTCCCTATTGGACTGTAAACTCCTCAAGGGTAGGGACCGTCTTCTCCTTGCTCTGTACATACCCCAAAAGCCTAGTACAGAGCTCTGCAACCAGTAGATTGTTGAGTCCATACTGTTGATGACGGTGAACCAATGAAAATTTGTATTTCAGGGTGAGGCATCTTTAGCCTCTTCCTCTTTCGACTAGTCCTAGATTTAGGCTAGCTCCCATCTCAGGCATCAAGAAGGTTGCAAATGAAGGCTTAAGGCGTTGCAAGTTATTACTGTCACCAAATAGGAGGTCAGGAGCTATGTCAAGTGGCAGGACTGGGGTACCTGAAGCAGCATGGCCTAGTGACAGGCTTGGGAGTCAGAGGTCATGAATTTTAATCCCGGATCCGCCACTTTTCCGCCCTGTGACCTTCGGCAAGTCATTTTACTTCTCTGTGCCTCAGTTACCTCATCTATGTAATGGGGATTGAGACTGTGAGCCCCATGTGGGACAGGGACTGTGTCCAACCTGATTACCTTGTATCTACCCCAGTGCTTAGAACACATAGTAAGCGCTTTAACAATTACTGTAATTATTGTTATAATTACTAAGTCTCCATTGGACCATCTTTATTCAATGCATTAATTGAGGAATTCCAAATTCAGTTTTACTTTTGCGTGGTAGCTCTTTTGAGAATTGTGAAAGCTTTGATGTGCGTCCCCCCGCCCCCTATCAATTTATGTTTGGGGAGCTAACCAAATGACCATGTAACAACGCAGCTGACCTCCACCCCTACTCCCTGTGTAATGCTCCAAATGAGGAGCAAAAATGAGGACCACGAGTTATTGCTCTTAAGGAAAAATCTGGGAAAGGGATGAAAATGCTTCTCACCAAGCTCCCAGTCCATTTCATTAGACTTTGACACCCCGAGGGACAGTCGATCTAAAATTGCTGACTTGGGTCGGTACATTCTCCTGTGTCTCCAGATTAACCTGGAGCTTTTTTATTCTTTCCACTTTTCTTCCTTGGTGATTATTTCATACAAGGCTTCTTTATTTTTAGAAGAGTTGAATGTTGTCTGGATATGTTTAAAGCCACTGTGCCATTTAAACAAAATATTTGCAATTTTCTTTTTTTCCCTTAAGAAATGAAACAATAATAATAAAAAAAACAATAAAAAAATCCCTTTAATTGTTCACAGACTCCAGTTTCTAATAATCACATTGTGTAAAGGGCAAGTGAGAAGGTTTGCTGACAGTGCCTTGTTAATGGAACTTGCCTGCTTTTCTTTGAAGTTTTGCTAAAACTCCACATTACAACATTTTCTTATTTACATAGAAATTCCAGTCATTTTTGCTTTCCTTTGTTGTTCTTTGGTTTCTTTTAAAAATTATTGAGGGCGATGATTCGGGCAAGGAAAATTCAGAAAGTGTCAGTCAGCCATCCCCGGAAGGTTAATGAACTGCCAATAGGTGATCTTCTTTGGTTCACCGATGTGAATAAACAGTAAGTAACAAATGGTCCAGATAGTCTGCCATTCGACATTTGGGAATAAATACACAGATTCTCAAAATACCTCTCTCTTCTAAGGCCTGCTGGGAGTCCTGGCTGGAGAGCCAGGGAGATGCGCTGCCACTGCTAATCCCTAAGGGTGATTTTGGAAAACGCCTCAGCCGCTGAGGCCACCTAGGTTTTGGCCAAACACAAATCCTGATATTTATTTTACGGTATTTGGTAAGCGCTTTCTGTGTGCCAGGCACTCTACTAAGCGCTGGGGTAGATCTAAGCCTATCAGGTTGGACACAGTCCTTGTCACACATGGACCTCACAGTCTTAATCCTCATTTTACAGATGAGGTAACTGAGGCCCAAAGAAGTGAAGTGACTTGCCCGAGGTCACATGGCAGGCAAGCAAATGGTTAAGGCAAATATTAACGCCATGCGGCCCCATTATGGGCTGACAGGTACTTTGGAGTTTTCCGGTGGCTTCTGTCTCCCTCCCAGGAATTAACTCCAAAGATTTATTCCTTCCCCTGTGGCGGGATGGCCCAGGAACTGGCTGTGTCCTCTGAATCAGGAGGATCCCTGGTTTTTAAGGACTCTCCTAACACAGTGAAGAGGAAAAAGGTGTCCACTTGTAACTCCTGAGTTTTGGAACCCGTGGCCCCAAAGAGTTGGGTTGTTGAAACTCTAAAGCGGGGACCTCTGGCTAGAAAAGATGAGAAAGGAGAGGGGGAGGGAGGAACAAAAAACAGTTTTCAGCTGTTCAGTCTTAAGATGTACTTGTAATGTTTACGTTTACACAGAGCTCTTGTTACTGGGGGGTCTTAAAGACTTTCTTAAAGGTAAGGGTTTAAGTACAGCTTTTGAGTGTTTAGAGAAAAAGAGAACCATTTCTGTGAACTTTCTCTTAAAAAATTGAAGAATCACTGGTGAGCTTTGGATTTGGGGGCTCTGGGAAAAAGCAGCTTTGAGTCTTCTGCCTCCCCTGTGCCTGCATTGTGCCGGGCGGTAATTTGAAGTGAAGTCGTTTTCTTACCATCAAAACTGCGGGTGAAGTATTCCTGCTGAACGGGTGTGATTGGGCGGAAGGTCAGGAGTTTAAGAGCTTGTTTTATTCAAGACTGGGGATGAGACAGGATGGGAGAGGGTTGGTTATGTGTGTGTATGTGTGTGTGTGTGTGTGTGTGTATATATATATATATATATATATATATATATATATATATATATATTTTCTTTTTAGTTTGGAAAAGGGATGGGGAGGTTGGGGCAGGGAGGGAAGAAAGCCAGAGGGAAAGCTGCCAAGCTGAGCACCACTAATACAAACCATACGTTCCATCTCTCCAACTTGTGTGTTTAATGTAATCCTTGCAGGCAGGAAGGTGGCCTGGTCAGTGCTGTCGATTTAACCCTTCAAATGCTGAACCGGAGGCAGCGTGGCTCAGTCGTCCTAGTTGGACTCGGGGTGTCTAGGAAGGTAGAGTTCTACTGCTGACCTTCGGGTAAATTAATCCCAAGTGCCTCAGTTTCCTCCATCTGGAAAAGAGGGGTGGGTGGGGCGGGGAGAGGGGGATTATATTTGCTGACCATCTCCCTCCCAGAAGTACCATGAGACGGAATGCCTACAAGCTTGTGAAAGGCTGTGTAAAACTCTTAAAAACTTGCTGTGGAAACCCAGGGTAACAACCTGGGAAGTGGTTTGTGAATCTTTTTCCCTTCTACCCCCTCTTCAATGCAGGGATGAGGAGGTGTCCCTCAGAGGTCAGATCTGGGTCTGTTATTTAGAAAATAGTTTCATCAGCAACTCAGATGATGTTAGAGACAATAGGGACGTTCTGTGTGAATGATACCAATTTGGGCAGGGTTGCTAACCCCTTGGAAAATGGCAATAGATTTCACGGTGACCTTGACAAATTAACAAAAGACCCAGCAGGAACAGGGTGGAAGCTTTGTTTTTGGGGTTTTTTAAGTGGTATTTAAGTGCTTACTGTGCGCCAGGCACCGTTCTAAGCACTGGGGTAGATACAAGCTAATCAGGTTGGACACAGTCCCTGTCCCACATGGGGCTCGCAGTCTTAATCCCCATTTTCCAGATGAGGGAACTGTGGCCCAAGGAAGTGAAGTTACTTCCACAAGGTCACACAGCAGACAAGCGGCCGAGCTGAGATTAGAACCCAGGTCCAGCCCCGGGCTCTTTCCACCAGGCCATGCTCATTGAGGGTAAAAAGGCAAGCTCTATACACACAAGATGGGGAGATGACCAACTAGGCCTACATACAGCAGAAAGAGACTGGAGCATCTTAGTTGACCACCAGTCTAATGAATGTAAATCAGCTTTATAGAGCTGTTATATAAAGGGGGAATTTGATACTGGATCTGCCGACGGGGACGTGATATACAGGACTCGATAATTAATCCTTTCACTATTCTCAGCATTGTCTTATTAGAGAATTGGGTCTGTGTCCGTTCGCCACATTTTAAAGCCAAGCAAGAGCAACAAACATGGTTCAAAGGATTAAAAAAAAAAAAAGACACCACAAGGAAAGGTTAAAAGAATTAGGGTTATTTAGTCTGGAGAAGAGAAGGCTGAGTTGTGGCTTAATAACCTTCCTCAAATAGATGAAATGTTATTAAGAAAGGATGCCATCCAGCTGTTTTTCCTCAGAGAGGACAGAACCGAAGAAACGGGTTTAAATCATGATGAGATTTAGGCTAGCCATAAAGGTCATCTTCTTGGGGGTAAGTTTGAATCCTGGAACAGTTTACCAGGGGTGGTTGTTGATGTTCTATTTTTGGAGAGCGATAAGAATAGGATAGGTACCCGTCTCTCTGGGATGTTCCAGTAGAGTTTGTTGGGAAGAAAGGGCATAGCTTAAAATGACCTTCTGATGCTCCTCCCTGCTCTGAGTTTCTATGATTCTCTTCCTGGACCAGCAGTGTTCTGCAGATAGTATAAGCATCGACACTGAAATGAATTAAAAAATGTCCCCTGCACTGCTGATATTATTAGCACAGTCTTCAAAGCTACAAGGAACCGTGGATTACAGCAGTTCGTACTCGATTAAATCCGATCGTCTGAGATGGTTGGCAATTTCAAGTGAAGTTTAGGGCCAGGTTGTGGTAGTGTGGATTTATTCTGGGTAAATTTTTTTTTATTTTAGCTCTTCACATCTCTTAATCCCGTCATAACATGTTAATGGGACTGTGTTTCTTCTCTCTCTGCAAGGGACAGCATTGACCCTGCACTCGAAAGAGTCGTATGCACATTCCCTGAACGTAATCTCCTCTTCTGCAGAATCAGCCATTCTCTCTTGCCCCCAGAATCCTCCACCACAATCTTCAGTCTGGACTGGAAGTTCTTTGTGGGCAGGGATCATGTCTTCTGACTCTAGTGCACTGAGCTCTCCTGAGCGCTTAGTACGGTGCTCTTGCTCACGTTGATTGGTCGATCGATTCAGTCCGCTGACTCTTCATTTCTCTGAAGTCCTTCCGCCCCTCCTTTTCCTTCCCTCCCTCTCCGGCCTCCATGGTTACCGGGCCTGATGACTTGTCTGACGGTGAGAGGGTACTCAATAACCCTTCCAAGGCTTGCAGCCCTCAGAGACCCCCATCACCATTCTTTACCATTCTGTGCTTGTCCAATGTCAAAAAATAAAAATAAAAGGCCCTGCCTGCTTTGCCCTTGGCCACTTCACATTCACTCTCCTTGACCTCAGTCTGTAGAATCACAGAGCTGGGAAGGACCCCGAGAGATGATAATAATAATGTTGGCATTTATTAAGCGTTTACTATGTACACAACACTGTTCTGAGCACTGGGAAGGTTACAAGGTGATCAGGTTGTCCCACAGGGGCTCACAGTCTTAATCCCCATTTTACAGATGAGGTAATTCAGGCCCAGAGAAGTTAAGTGACTTGCCCAAAGTCACACAGCTGACAATTTCCAGAGCCAGGATTTGAACCCATGACCTCTGACTCCAAAGCCTGTGCTCTTTCCACTGAGCCACGCTGCTTCTCTAATGACGATCTCATCGGACACCGTGTGTTCAGGCAAGAGTTGACTAAATTTTCTTGCATATTTATGTATTATTTCCTTAAAGATCTCTCAGGATGGAGACCCCACAATCTCTCTTGGTAGACTATTCCGGTGTTTTGTCACCCTGCTGATAATGGTAATGATAGTGAAAATGGTGTTGCTTATTTATCTCGTCTTATACTGTCGAGTCGTCTCCAACCCATAGTGACACCGTGGACGCATCTCTCCCAGAACACCCCACCTCCGTCCACAGTCGCTCCGGTAGTGTATCCGTAGAGTTTTCTTGGTAAAAATATGGAAATGGTTTACCAGTTGCATCCTTCCATGCAGTAAACTAGAGTCTCCGCCCTCCACTCTCTCCCGTGCCACTGCTGCCCAGCACAGGTGAGTTTTGACTTGTAGCAGATTGCCTTCCACTCGCTAGCCACTGCCCAAGCTAGGAATGGAATGGGTAGGCGCCTGCTTGACTCTACCTCCCGTAGTTGAGACTGGTAGAGTACTGGGAAACTCTCCAGGTGCTCCTTATGGCAAACCAAAATCTTTCCTCATAATTGCTGTATTTGTTAAGCACTTACGATGTGTCAAGCACTGTGTGGCGTAGTGGACAGAGCACCGGCCTGGGAATCAAAAGGTCATTGGTTCTAATCCTGACTCCACCACTTGTCTGCTGTGTGGCCTTGGGCAAGTCACTTTACTTCTCTGTGCCTCGGTTACCTCATCTGTAAAATGTGGATTAAGACTGTAAGCCTCATGTGGGACAGGGACCGTATCCAACCTGATTTCCTTGTATCCACTCCAGTGCTTAGTACAGTGCCTGGCACATAGTCGGCGTTTAGCAAATACCTCAATTATTATCCAGCACTTAGAACAGTGCATGGCACACAGCAATTGCTTAACAAATACCATTATCATTATTATTATTATTACTAAGCTCAGGGGTAGATACAAGATCATCACGTCACACTTGGGGCTCGCAGTGTAAGTAGGAGGGAGCACAGATATTGAATCCCCATTTTGCAGACGAGGGACCTGAAGCACAGAGAAGCGAAAGGACTTTCCCAAGGTCACACGACAGGTAAGTGGTAGGTCCTCTGACTCCCGGACCTGTGCTCTTTCCACCAGGCCACGCTGCTTCTCTATTTTCCTACTCGAAATCTTTCGTCTTTGTAAGTCCTAAGTGGGCACCGAGAAGGCTCGTTGGCATTCTCTCCGTAAAAGCCCTTCAGTATCCTGTCATTCCGTAGTCTTCTCTTTTCTAGGCTAAATAACTGTAATTTTGGAAGCACTGCTGATAAATTGCTGACATATTCAGCTGCTGGTCATAGGGACTCCCAGGTGTTTTTCTTATTCATTTGTCTGCTGTCAGTCTTTCCCCATCATGTATTTACAGTGATATTTTCTCATCTTTCAGTGAACTCAGAGAAGCAGAGTGGCCTGGTGGAAAGAGCCACCCACTTCTAGACTGTCTCCCCTTTCTAGACTGTGAGCCCATTGTTGGGTAGGGACTGTCTCTACATGTTGCCAACTTGTACTTCCCAAGCGCTTAGTACAGTGCTCTGCACACAGTAAGCGCTCAATAAATACGAATGAATGAATGAATGACAGATCCCGGACCTGGGAGTCAGATGCCTTAGGTTCTAATCCCTGCTCTGTCACTTGTCTGCTGTGTGACCTTGGGCAAGTCACTTAACTTCTCTGGGCCTCAGTTCCCTCACCTGAAAAATGGGTATTAAGACTGTGAGCCCCATAAAGGACAGGGACTGTGTCCAACCCAATTATCCTATACCTACCCCAGAGTTTAGTACAGTGCATGCCACGTAAGTGCTTATCAAATATCATTCAGAAACAAACAAAAAAAAGCCCCCATCCTCCATGTTTCATCCTGTTTTTCTAGAAACATTTCCTTCCAACTTGCCTAAGTAATGTGGAATTATATTCCTGTCTTCCAAAGTGTAGCAGTTTAGTATGATGGAGCATGTTCTCGGTTCGTTTGCCATGGGCATCAATAAAGATATTGAGTAAAACTGGTCTTAATCAATCAGTAGTATTTGTTGAGTACCTACTATGTGCAGATCCACCTTACCCAGTTCTTGCAATTGTGCACTAGAATAAGTAGACATCCCTGGCTTCAAGGAGCTTACACTCTGACAGGGGTACTAGACACAGATTATAATAATTATAATAACTGTAGGATTTGTTCAGCTCTTTCTATGTGCCAAGCACTGTACAGAGTGCCTGGGAAGATACAAATTAATCAGGTTGGACACGATCCCTGTCCCACATGGGGCTCACACTCTAAGGCGGGGAGAGTGAACAGGTAGTGAACAGATAAGAAAAGTGAGGCACAGAGGAGGTAAATGACTAGCCCGGGAGGGAGGGAGGAGGAACAGGGGATATGTACGTGAATTAGTGCTTAATAGGGTATGTAAACTATGTTCAGAAGTGCAGTGGGAGGATATGAGTAATTTAGTGCTTAAGTGGTTCAAAGTGCTGAGTTGGCAGTAGAGGGGGATGTAAGCAGGGGAGATTAGAAATTAATTGGAGAAGACCTCCTGGTCTTCCTCTTTTGTCCAATATACAGGCATATTCTGAACGACCACAGTATGTAAACTCTGGAGATATGTCATGCACTAATTGGTGAGGTGGTCTAAGACCCACAAGCCCTGCCTGGTATTTTGTCCATTCACTGCAGAGAACTCACTTTTTCCCCCTCTCACAACCTTTTCACCCTCTCCCCGACTCTCCATCTCTCCTGCTCTTCCCCTAGCAGACTTAAATCCTAGTTTCTCTTCTCCGGTTGGGATCTCAGAGTGGGGAAGCACAGTTGGAGCCAGATAGAAGGGGAAGAGTTCTTAGTTGGACTTAACCAATCCTGTGATTCCTGCCCCATTTTGGGCTGCTTTTGAATGAAACAAAGACATCCTTGTTCAGCCACTCGCCAGCACCCTCCCCCAACTCCCCACCCCCATAGACCAACTCTAAACCAGCTTTTTTGCCTTCTTGGAAAGCTGTACAGAACTACGGTGAAGTGGAAGAAGCTGCCTTAATCTGTGTAAGATGTACGAGGCCACCGGGCCACTTGGCCTAGTTTGAAGAGTCTGGGCCCGGGAGTCAGAGGACCTGGATTTTAATCGTGGCTCTGCCAAGTGATGGCTGTATGATGTTGGGCAAATCACTTCTATGTGCCTCAGTTCCCTCATCTGTAAAGTGGGGGTTAAGATTGTGAGGCTCACATGGGACATGAACTATGTCCAATCTGATTGGCTTGTATCTTCCCCAGTGCTTAGTACAGTGCCCTTAACAAATACCATTAAAAAAAAAAAACCACCATGCCCCTTCTCTCTTGCCCCGATTCTGTACTGCTTTGGGTGAAACAGAGAAACCCCTGTTCTCCGATGGAGGAGAAGGTTGACATGGTTTCTGCTAAGATTAGAATTGTATTTCCTCTACAAACTGAGAGTTTTGGATTAAAACAGATGAACTTTAAAAATGATGGAAGAAAGATGACGCTGATAGAGGAATTTGCAAGTATGCAGAGATGTTCAAAAAAACTTAAGCTGCTACTTGTTGGTTTATGAAGAAAACCTTCCTTCCTCTCCCCCTCGTCCCCCTCTCCCTCCCCCCATCTTACCTCCTTCCCTTCCCCACAGCACCTGTATATATGTATATATGTTTGTACATATTTATTACTCTATTTTACTTGTACATATCTATTCTATTTATTTTATTTTGTTAGTATGTTTGGTTTTGTTCTCTGTCTCCCCCTTTTAGACTGTGAGCCCACTGTTGGGTAGGGACTGTCTCTATATGTTGCCAATTTGTACTACCCAAGCGCTTAGTACAGTGCTCTGCACATAGTATGCGCTCAATAAATACGATTGATGATGATGATGAAAAGAGGACTGTTGTGTAAACTAAATTGGATAAATTTTTCACTAATGCTGAAAAACTACTTCCACGGTCAGCAGAGTAAGTTTCTAATTCTGCGGCCTCCTGCAAAGACTAATGGTCACATTACAATTCCTTATTTAATCAACCATATTTATTGAGCGCTTATAATAATAATCATAATGGCATTTATTAAGCACTTACAATGTGCAAAGCACTGTTCTAAGTGCTGGGGAGGTTACAAGGTGATCAGGTTGTCCCACGGGGGGCTCACAGTCTTAATCCCCATTTTACTGATGAGGTAACTGAGGCATAGAGAAGTTAAGTGACTTGCCCAAAGTCACACAGCTGACAATTGGTGGAGCTGGGATTTGAACCCATGACCTCTGACTCCAAACCCTGTGCTCTTTCCATTGAGCCACGCTGCTTCTCTTGTGTGTGGAGAGCACTAAACTAGACGGTTGGGAGAGAATATAACAGAGTTGGTAATGTGACATTGTGATAATGTGATATACTTCAAATGAGAATAAATAAGAGTTTAATGATGTTTTAATGTTACAGAATATTCTCAAGCAGATACGAGTTGATAACATGTAAGTCTGTGGGAAAATGTACCTCACGATACAGACATTAATCATCTAGCCACGTTTTTAGAGAACATTTTATGGCTGTGGCACAGGGTATACGTGCAGTTTACTATTATTTCTTGACCTTTTATGCCTTATGGGAGTGGTACCTCCTTTCCAGGTAAGTCAATCTACTATAGAAGCCAGTTTCTGCCTGAGTTTTTTTCACGAGCTAAAGAGGCCACTCAGTCATATTTATTGAGCGCTTGCTGTTCTCAGTAATTCAACAGTTCAACCTCTGTGATGTCATTTGGTGTCATGGCAAAGGGTAATGAATGATATCATGGAGGCAAAGGTGCTTGGGTATTTGGGAGCAGGGTTGCTAAGCCAGGGTTCGACTTCTATAGCATCATTCATCTTCTGATGATGTGACAACTCTGCCAATCTCCTATCATATATATATATATATATATATGTGTATATATATATATATATATATACACATATATATATATGCATATACATTGGACGAGGAGAAACAGAAGGCTGAGACTGAATTAGGGTTTTAAGCAGAGTTACCTTTCTTGCTTTTAAGTGGCTCCCTGCATCTAGTATTTTGGTTTTTTCCTGGTTTTAAGACAATATTTAAATATTTTAGGACAGAATGAAACATCAAAAAAACCCGAAACATCAAAACTAGAGGGGAAAAAAAAAATCACCAAAATATTCAGCGCAGGGAGCATGCAGAAAAGCAAGACCCATTGGACAGAAAATAATATTTTTTTATCTGCCTGCCAAACAAGAGTAGAAGTTTTGATTATTAAATTGCACTGTGTCATCTTTGGACTAGTAAACTAGTTTTTAAAAAATGGTATTTGTTAATATATTTTTATATTTTATATTTATAGTTATATTTTTGGTATTTGTTAAGTGCTTACTATGTGCAAAGCACTGTTGTAAGCGCTGAGGAGGATACAAGGTGATCAGGTTGTCCCTTGTGGGGCTCACAATCTTAATCCCCATTTTACAGATGAGGTAACTGAGGCACAGAGACGTTAAGTGACTTGCCCAAAGTCACACAGCTGACAAGCGGCATAGCCGGGATTTGAACCTATGACCTCTGACTGCTAAGCCCGTGCTCTTTCCACTGAGCCACGGTGCTTCTCTTAATACCATTTGTTCATTCATTCATTCAATCATATTTATTGAGTACTTGCTGTGTGCAGAGCACTGTACTAAGTGCTGGGAAGGTAGAATTCAGCAATAAAGAGAGACAATCCCTGCCCACAGTGGGCTTACAATCTGGGGGTGGGGGGTGGGAGGAGACAGACATCAAAACAAGTCAACAGGCATCGATATAATTAAATAGAATTATAGATGTATACATACGTACATATGTGCTATGGGGTGGGGGGCAGAGCAAAGGGAGGGAGTCAAGGTGACGTGGGAGTGGGAGCTGAGGAAAAGGAGGGCTTAGTTTGGGAAGGCCTCGTGGAGGAGGTGCACCTTCAGTAGGGCTTTGAAGGGGAGAAGAGTGATTGGTGGATTTGAGGAGGGAGGGCGTTCCAGGCCAGAGGTAGGATGTGGGCCAGGGGTCGATGGTGGGACAGGTGAGATTGAGGCACAGTGAGAAGGTTAGCACCAGAGGAGTGGAGTGTGCGGGGTGGGATGTAGAAGGAGGTGAGGTAAGAAGGGGCAAGGTGATGGAGAGCTTTGAAGCCAATAGTGAGGAGTTTTTCTTCTCAGCTACTATCGGAAAACAGGCCCATTTAGTTCCGGGGCACCGAGGAAGTTTGCATCTTCTCTAGTCATATTTACAGTAGGATCAAGGGTCCTGTCCTGAGTCTGGGTTGAACCGAACTCCTGGGTCCTCCGTGAAGAAGCTCCCCAGGGATAGTCTTGGTCTGACTCAGCTCTCTGAGGGGCTCTACAGATTGGAGGACCCAAAGTGTACCTACCAGGACTGCTTTGTGTGTTCCATACTTCTCAGGCTACCCTGTAATAATGATCGTGGTATTTGTTAAGCGCTTAATATGTGTCAAGCACTGTTCTAAGCACTGGGGTAGAGACAAGCTAATCAGATTGGACACAGTCCCTCTCCCACATGGGGCTCACAGTCTTAATCCCCAGTAAGGAGGATCAGTTACAGATCCATTACAGATGAGGTAACGGAGGCCCAGAGAAGTGAAAAGGCTTGCTCGAGGTCACACAGCAGACAAGAGGCGGAGCCGGGATTAGAACCCAGGGCCTTCTGACTCCCTGGCCTGTGCGCTATCTGCTAAGACATGCTGTTTCTCTAACTGTAATTGAACTGATCCCCAAAAGTAAGGGTGGTTTGCTTTTGTTTTTCTAATGGTATTTGTTAAGTGCTTACTATGTGACTGGCACTGTACTGAGCTCTGAGGTAGATACAGGATAATTCATTAATTCGTTCAGTCGGGTTTATTAAGTGCTTACTGTGTGCAGAGCACTGTGTACTAAACACTTGGGAAAGTACAGTACAACAATAAAGAGTGACAGTCCCTGCCCACAACGAGCTCACAGTCTAGATAAGATAATCAAGATGGGCACAGTCCATATAATAATAATAATAATAATAATAATAATGGTATTTGATAAGCGCTTACTATGTGCCAAGCATTGGGGTAAATAGAAGGTAATCAGGTTGTCCCACGTGGGGCTCACAGTCTCAATCCCCATTTTACCGATGAGGTAACTGGGACTCAGAGAAGTGAGGTGACTTGCCCAAGGTCACATAGCAGATAAGTGGCAGAGCCAGGATTGGAACCCAGGTCCTCTGACTCCCAGGCCTGGGATTCTTCCACTAGGCTATGCTGCTTCTCAGGATGGTTCAGTTGAAGTATTGCGGATCAGTGGTCCCGTGGCTCTGGCTGTTTCAAGTATTGACAGTTGGCCGAACCCATATGTTCTGATGCAGCAGTGGGCTCCAGCCGTGCCCCAGCCTCGGCCTCTTCTGTCTCCTCTTTGGTCCCCAGCAGCCACAACCCCACCTCCTCCTCCCCGTCCCCCCGACGCTACCTCCTTCCCCTCCCCACAGCACTTGTATATATTTGTACAGATTTATTGCTCTATTTATTTTACTTGTACATGTTTACTATTCTATTTATTTTGTTAATGATGTTCATGTAGCTTTAATAATAATAATGGTGGTATTTGTTAAGCACTTACTATGTGTAAAGCACTGTTCTAAGTGCTGGGGGGGATGCAAGGTGATCAGGTTGTCCCACTTGGGGCCCACAGTCTTAATCCCCATTTTACAGATGAGGTAACTGAGGCACAGAGAAGTTAAGTGGCTTGCCCAAGGTCACACAGCTGACAAGTGGCGGAGTCGGGATTCAAACCCATGACCTCTGACTCCCAAGCCCGCTCTCTTTCCACTGAGCCACGCTGCTTCCCCTATTTAATTTTATGTGTTCTGTTGATTTTGACACCTGTCTACATGTTTTATTTTGTTGTCTGTCTCCCCCTTCTAGACTGTGAGCCCGTTGCTGGGTAGGGACCATCTCTATATTTTGCCAACTTGTACTTCCCAAGTGCTTAGTACAGTGCTCTGCACACAGTAAGCGCTCAATAAATATGATTAAATGAATGAATGAATGAAAGGTCAATGGTCCAAACAGCTCATTTTGCCACATCTGAAGGTTTTTTCAAGCTGGTGTTGGTTGCCCATTGTGACATCCATCCTCACGGTTAAGAATGGACCATCTAACACCCCTAACTTTCCCACCCGGTGGGCCGCTAGGGACCTCTTCTTGTTCATGGTTCAGAGGAAGCAGCATGGTCCCACAGCAGAGGAGTGTTAGGGCTGGACTAAGAACCCAGGTCCTCTGACTCCCGGGCCTGTGCTCTATCCCTTTCTTGCGTTCTTTTTCAATGATAGCACAGACGTAAGGCCGTTACCTTCCTCAACTACTTGCTGTGACTTCTCCAGCAATGGAAATCCATTTTTTCTTTCCTAGTGCTGAGGTAGAGAGCATGAGAAGCAGCAAGGCCTAGTGGACGGAGCATGGGCCTGGGGGTCAGAGGACCTGGGTTCTAATCCCGGCTCTGCCACTTGCCTGCTGTGTGACCTTAGGCAAGTCACTTAACCTCTCTGGGCCTCTGTTACCTCATCTGTATAATGGGGATTAAGATTGTGATCCCCATGTAGGTCATGGACTGTGTCCAACCTCATTAATTTACCTCATTAATGTATTTACCCCAGCGCTCAGAACAGTGCTTGGCACATAGCACACGCTTAGCAAATACAACTATCATTATTATGGGTCTATCAAAACTCCTCTTGAACCTGGTATTTTTGGCCTGCCCAGCTTCTTGAGGTAATGAATTCCGTGAGTTTACCACCTGCTGTGTTCAGAAATGTTTCCTTTTTTTTTTGTTTGAACTACCACCTTCACAGTCCAGTGGGTGCCCTCTTAGTATTGTGAGATCTGGTGAGCACAATTTGACACACTGCATGGTTCTATAAACGTCAGTCATTTGAAACAGGGTTTATTCTCTTCCGTCCCAGGTCACTGACCTATATTTTCTATTTTGGAGGCTGCTAATTGTCTTTCATTCGGAAACCGACCGATCAATCAGTGGTATTTGTTGAGCCCTTGCCCTGTGCAGAGCACTGTACTAAGGGCTTGGGAGAGGACGATGAAACCGGATTAGTGGCCACATCCCCTGCTCATAAGGAGCTTACGGTCTAGGAAATGTCCCCTTTCCAGCTGCTTGAGCCTCAAAAGCCTGAAGTTCAACCTTAAAGCAAAGCCTTTCCTGTCTGGAACGCTCTGTACTGTCATCCGCAGGGTCCTACTAATTCTGCCTCCCGGTTCCTTTTTGAACAGTAAGATGGCTGTTTTCCGTTTGCAGAGTTTATTTGCTTAAGCATTGCTGCTGCCAGTTCATTACGACTTTTTCTTCCTTTCTTTTTTTTTCAATATTCCGCTTGCCAAGGGTTATTTTTGATCTGTTTTTGTTTACCAGGTAGAATTATGCTTAGTCCAATTGAAAGCAGACACACGTATTCATTCCCCCTGCCCCCTCGCCCTTTTTTCCCCCCATTCCCCCTCGCCCCTCCCCCACCAAGTGCACACACGCGCACACGTGTGCATCCTGGAGAAAAATCAACATGCAGAATTGGGGGAGCTCAGAAGGCGCGTTTTATATGTTAAATCCGGGTTTGTCACGGTACATTCCCCGTGGAACCTATGGCATGTACAGGGCGTTAGTGGGCTTGTGGGTGCCTTAGCACTTTCACATTTAAAGTGTTGACCACAGCAGAATATGCCAGGGGCAGAGTGATAAAGTAGGGAACATGCAGTAGTTGTGTTGGCCTGATGAAGTGTGACAATTTAACTTTGACCCAGATTGTAATACACCTTAGCAAAGACCCAGAGCTCTTTGAGGGTGGTGGATAAGCATTCCAGGTCATTTACCTCCTTACTCTCATGGACTTTTGTTGGGCATCTCGATCTAGATGAGAAGCAGCCTGGCCTAGTGGGTAGAACACGGGCCAAGGAGTTTGAAGGTCATGGGTTCTGATCCCAGCTCTGTAGCTTGTCTGCTGTGTGACCTTGGCCAAGTCACTTCACTTCTCTGGACCTCAGTTCACTCATCTGTAAAACGGGAGTTAAGACACTGAGCCCTGGGTGGGACAGGGACTGTGTTCAACCTGATTCTCTTGTATCTACCCTACCGCTTGGAACAGTGCATGGTAATAGTAAGCGCTTAACAAATGCTATTATTATTATTATTATTATTATTATTAGATGCTATAATTGGCCCTGAATGAGCATTTTAGATGTACTCTCCTGTCCACTGCAGGAAACATCTAGAGCAATGATGCATGTTATAGAGCAATAGTTTTGTTCTAGAATTTCTACCCTACCAGTGATGCGACACTACACTCTATAGTTCTGTACTTACAGCCTCTTTTTTTTTTTTTTTTTTGATGCCCAAGCAGGTACTGAAGTCTGTGGGGTTTGAATTTTAGAATAGGAGTGAACTCTCAGGAATGGATTAGGCTTACCTAACCCTATTAAAAATATATTGGGCCTATAATAATGCCAGGAGATGTACCTATTCGGAATCTAATGAATATCAAACATTTTGCGTGTCCAGGTCATTTTAAGATTGTTTCATAAAGAAGTTCATCGGGGTTACAAGTGATTCTAAATCGAGAAGAGTTGCCAACACTTTGGAAGACCAAATTCAAAATATCTGAGAAAAATTAGAAAAATATTACTACGAAAATGGGGAAAACTATAATCGAGTGCAATAATATTGAGGATAACTGTGGTATTTGTTCAGGGCTCACAGTGTGTCAAGCACTGTACTGAGTGCTGGTGTAGGTTCAAGACAGTCAGGTCAGCCACAGCCGTGGCTCACAGGGGATTCACAGTCTAAAGGAGGGGGAACTGTTATTGACTCCCCATTTTACAAGATAAGGAACCTGAGACACAGAAAAATGAAGGGACTGTACTCAGCAGGCAGGTGGCAGAGATTCCAGCTCCTCTGACTCCCAGGCTTGTGATCTTTCCACTGGGCCACACTGCTCGTCCGTCCATCCGTTCCCCCCCCGCCCAACTCTAAGGGCAAGGTAATGCACTAAGAGATGAAAAACCATCATTACTAATGCAGGATGGGGGAAAAAACTCGCTGGATATTAATGGAGAAGCAAAACCCAGAAACCAAATATGTCAACCACGAAGTGCCACCAGGAAGACAACCAACACGGTGTTGGGATCTATCTGTAGGATTATGGACTAAGGGATCAACCGGTCAGTGGTATTCATTGAGTGCTTGCTCTGTACAGAGCACCGTGCAATAAGGTTGGTAGCCTGGGAATCAGGAGACCACTCTAGACTGTGAGCTTGTGGCAGGCAGGGAACGTGTCTATTGTTATATTGTGCTCTCCCGAGCGCTTAGTCCAGTATTCTGCACTCAGTAAGCACTCAGTGAGTACAACTGAATGAATGAATGAACCTGATCCCTTGTTCGCTGTCAAGGAGCTTCCAATCTAGCTGGGGAGACCAACACTGAAATCATTACAGGTAGTGGGAAGCAACTTACTACCTCGATTTTTCTTCCGCCTGCTCCCAACTGTTTGTAAATAACGTTTTGTCTGCCTCTCTCCCTTATTAATTAAATTAAGAGCCTTGAAGGCAGGGAATTAGCCTTCTGCTTCTGCTATACCCTTCTGAGTGCTTAGAACAGCACTGTGCACGGAATAGGCACTCAATAAATAGCATCGATTGATTCATTAAATGTTCCTACCAGACACGATCTGTGGTCCCATGTATCCAAAATCTACAAAAATTCAAAATGTGCACGTTGCTCGGTCTTAAGGATTGTATTTTTCTGAGTTCGTCAGATCGTGTCTAGTGACTCTCTCACACTCTCCCAAGCACTTAGTATAGTGTTCCAATAGTAGTAATAATAATTTCGGTACTTGTTAAGCACTTACTATGGGCCAAGCACTGTTCTAAGTGCTAAGAGGGACAGGGTCTGTGTCCAACCTGATTAACTTGTATCTACCCCAGTACGTAGAACACCGTGGCTTAGTGGCAAGATCCCGGGCTTGGGAGTCAGAGTTCATGGGTTCTAATCCTGGCTCCGCCACTTGTCTGCTGTGTGACCTTGGGCAAGCCACTTAACTTCTCTATGCCTCAGTTACCTCATCGGTAAAATGGGGATTAAGACTGTGAGCCCCACGTGGGACAACCTGCTTACCTTGTATCTCCCCCAGTGCTTAGAACAGTGCTTGGCACATAGTAAGTGCTTAACAAATACCACAATAATAATAACAGTGCTTGGCACAAAGTAAGTGCTTAAGAAGTACCATAATAATTATTATTATTATTAAAGGCAGGGATTAAGCCCTAACAGTGAATGGGCTTCTTCTGTAATAATTGTGATTATTGTTGTTCAGTGCTTTTTTTATGGTATTTTTTAAGTGCTTATTGTGTGTCAAACAGTGTTCTAAGTGCTGGTATAGGTACAAGTTAATTAGGTCAGACACAGTCCCTGTCCCATATCTTCTAGACTATGAGTCCGTTGTTGGGTAGGGACCGTCTCTATATGTTGCCAACTTGTACTTCCCAAGTGCTTAGTATAGTGCTTTGCACACAGTAAGCGCTCAATAAATACGATTGAATGAATGAATATGGAGCTCGCAGTTGAAGTGGGAGGGAGAACAGATATCTCCATTTTACATTTGAGGAAACTGAGACACAGAGAAGCGAAGTGACTTGCCCAAGGTCACACAGCAAGCAGTTGGCAGAGCCGGGCTTAGAACGCGAGTCCTTCCCGACTCCCAGGCCTCCGTGCTCTTTGCACTAGGCCACCCTGCTTCTGATCGGTGCCAGGTACTGTACTGAGCGCTGAGGTAGATACAGATTCGTCAGGTTGGACACAATCCTGACCCGCACGGGGCTCACAGTCAGTATGTCCCTTGGAGAGCTAGTTCAGCAGGTGGTGCTCAGCGGGTATTTAGTCCGTGGTGAGAGAATCTCTTAACGGGGGAAACTTTTGTTATAGCACTAGAAAACTACTGATCATGAACAACTGATGTTGGCTGTAGACTGGGTGATCTAGTTCTTTCCAAGCACTCGCTACTGGCAAACCAAGGTTCAAGGCTCAACAGATGCATCGCCCTCCCCCGATCCACCACCGGGTCATCCTAAATATAATTAAATCTTGGTTTAGGGGCAGAGGGGTATCGAGATACGGTATAAAACAATCAGCTAAACCGAAGGCAGCGCTGCATAGAAGGGGCAGGGCTACCCCCCAATTATGCCAGCTTTGTGAGAAGATTCAACTCAAAAGTCTAATAATGAGACTGATAAGAAGCAGCATGGGCTAGGAGAAAGAGCACGGGCCTGGGTTCTAATCATGTCTCCGCCAATCGCCCAGCTGGGCAAGTCACCGAATTTCTCAGTGCCTCATCTGTAAAATGGAGATTGAATACCTGTTCTCCCTCCTACTTGAATCCCATGTGGGCAGTTATCAGAAGATAAGCTTAGTAAAGTCCTTTGTGCACGGTAGATGCTCAATAAATATGATTGAATGAATAAACTAGTTTATCGTACAGGAAGTTCTCAGATGTGTGACACAGTTCGTTCCTGGAAATCAGGGACTTAAGGGGAAATGTGCGTCGGAACCAATTTTCTCATAGGAACTACATAACAAATGGGGGTTGAACCAATCAATCAGAGTGTGTTTATCTCAATAACTGTACTCAATAACTCTTACTCTGTATGCAGGGCACTGTACTAAGCACTTGGGAGAGGACAGTTCAGTTGGGAGACATGATCCCTGTCCACACGGGATTTACAATCTAGTGGACCAAGATCCTGAAATCAAGGTTGGATACCTTATTTTTCCCTCAGTTACCAAGGATTGTGTATTCAGTAGTAGTAATAGTATTAATTAAGCACTCAATAGGTGCAGAGCACTGTACTAAGCACTGGGAAAGAGTACATTGGTAGTACTCAGTTTTATAGATGAGGAAGATAGTTGCATTAATATATTTACATTGAGTTGAGAGGAGCCACGATAGGGTAGCCAACTTTTACTTCGTTGAAACTAAAATTGACATGTTGACTTTTCCTGAAGACTCCTTCTGGCGAACAGTTAACCTCACCCCTCCCCCTGAGTCTTTTTAAACTTTCTCCTCCATCTTCCCCCTCCCATCATATCTTTTAAGATTGTTTTCCCATTTCTCCAAAGCTCTCTTCCCCTCCCCACTCCACTGCCTGCACACACAGAGCTACCGTTGTAAAAGGAAGCTAGTGTTGTAAAGTTGAAACTGATGCTCTCAATAAATACGATTGATGATGTGCTGTAAAATTGAAGCAAGGCATAACTTTCATTCATTCATTCAATCATATTTATTGAGCACTTACTGTGTGCAGAGCACTGTACTAAGCGCTTGGAAAGCACAGTTCAGCAATTTTTTTTTAGAATTTAGTGCCATCCATCTTAAATCAGCATCTGAAGTTGAACATTTCTGTATCAATTGTTGATCATTGAGGAATAGTTCTCAATCAGTGGTATTTATTGATTGCTTATTGCGTGCGGTGCACTGCATTAAACCTTTGGAAGAATATAGGAGATTTGATCCCTGCCCTGTGGAATTTTACAATCTAGTTTTGCCAGGCTGGATAAGGGCAACCACTGTCACCAAAGTCAGGCATTGAAATTGTTTTATTTAACTGAAGCAACATCAGTCAATGTCGTACTTATTGAGTGCTCTACTGTGTGCAGAACACTGTACTAAGCCCTTGGGACAGTACAGTATAACCGAGTTGGTAGACATGTTCCTTGCCCAGAAGGAGTTTTCAGTCTAGAGGGGAAGACGGACATTAATAGAAATAAATTGTGGATATGTACGTAAGTGCTATGGGGCCAGGGGAGAAGTTAATAAAGGGTGCAAATCCAAGTGTAAGGGTGACGCCGAAGGGAGTGGGAGAAGAGGAAATGAGGGCTTTGTCAGGGAAGGCTTCTTGGAGATGTGTTTTTAATAAGGCTTTGAAGGTGGGGAGAGCAGTCATCTGTCGGATATGAAGGGGGAGGGAGTTCCAGGTCAGAGGCAGGATGTGGGCGAGGGGTCAGCAGTGAGATAGACGAGATTCAGGTACAGGGAGTAGGTTGGCTTTAGAGGAGTGAACTGTGCAGGCTGGGTTATAGCAGGAAATCGGGGAGGTGAGATAGGAGGGGGCAAGGTGATTGAGTGCTTTAAAGTTGATGGTAAGGAGTTGCTGGTTGAGGAGGAGATTTATGGGCCACTACTGGGTGTTCTTGAGGAGTGGGGAAACATGGACTGAGCAGTGTTGTCGAAAAATGATCCGGGCAGCAGAGTGAAATAAGGACTGGAGTGGGGAGAACCAGGAGGCAGGGAGGTCAGCAAGGAAACTGATGCGGTAATCAAGGTGGAATAGGATAAGTGCTTGGATTAATATGGTAGCAGTTTGGGTGGAGAGGAAAGGGTGGATTTTAGCAATGTTGTGACAGGATTTGGTGACTTTGAATACGTGGGTTGAACGGGAGAGACGAGTCGAGGATAACACCAAGGTTATGGGCTTGTGAGACAGGGAGGATGGTGGTGCTGTCTACAGTGATGGGAAAGTCACAGGGAAGACAGGGTTTGGGCGGGAAGATGAGTTCTGTTTTGGACAAGTTAAGTTTGAGGTGCTGGTAGGACATCCAAGTAGAGATGTCCCGAAGGCAGGAGGAAATATGAGACTGCAGAGAGGGAGAGGGATCAGGGCTGGGGATGTAGATTTGGGAATCATCCGCACAGAGATGGTAGTTGAAGTCATGGGAGCGACTCGAGTATTTTGGATACGTTCCTCTAACAACAAGCCTGCACAATGGTTTTTAACCAAAAAACATGTATATTTTTGAATTTTTAATTATTTTGTTTATAAATGCGAAATGTGTTCTCAATAAAAATAAACTAGATTAATTCAGCCAAGGCCACATGAGAAATTTAAAATGCTGGTTTATGCAGCAAACTCGGCCTTCACCTTCCTTTTCCTTGTTATTCATAGACTAGAGAAGAAAGAACCTTTGCTGCTTTTTATGTCGCCAAGTGATCACTCAATTCTCTCCCCCTTTTAGACTGTGAGCCCTCTGTTGGGTAGGGACTGTCTGTATATGTTGCCAACTTGTACTTCCCAAGCGCTTAGTACAGTGCTCTGCACACAGTAAGCGCTCAATAAATACGATTGATGATGATGATGATGATGATGCATTATTTCACAGGAAGCAAATATTCTTTTTACACGTGCGGGAGAATAATAACAGTAATAGTGATGGTATTTGTTAAGCGCTTACTATGTGCCAGGCACTGTTCTAAGCGCTGGAGGAACTGATGTTGAAAGTTGGATTATCCCTTCAATCAGTGGTATTCATTGAAAGCATACTCTGGTGCAGAGCGCTGTCATAAGTGCTTGGGAAAGTACAGTACAACAGAGTCGGTAGACACAACAAGGAATTTATAGTCTACAAGAGTCAGTAGTCCTTGTTGGATCCAGGTACTTAAATAATAATCACTGCCACTGTCCGCCTCCTTCGCTCTTATGCTCGAGCTGCCGAACGCTGCTGGCGAAAGTCTAAACACCATGCCAACCTCGTTCACTTCAAGTTTATCCTTTCCTGCCGTAACTCAGCCGTCTCTTCTGCCAGACAAAACTATTTCTCCTCCCTTATTGACACCCATGCCCATCACCCCCGCCAGCTCTTCCGTATATTCAACTCCCTTCTCAGGCCCCCGGTTCCTCCCCCTCCTCCTTCCCTCACCCCCAACGATCTGGCCTCCTACTTCATTAACAAAATTAAATCCATCAGGTCCGACCTCCCCAAAGTCTCTTCCCCCCTTTCTCCAACCCCCCGGCTCTCAACACTCTCTGCTACTCTCCCATCCTTCCCAGCGGTATCCTCAGAGGAACTCTCCTCCCTCCTCTCAAGTGCTACTCCGGCCACCTGTGCTTCTGACCCCATTCCCTCTCATCTTATGAAATCTCTCGCTCCATCCCTTCTCCCCTCCTGAACTTCCATCTTCAACCGCTCACTCTCCACTGGTTCCTTCCCCTCTGCCTTCAAACATGCCCATGTCTCTCCCATCCTAAAAAAACCCTCTCTTGACCCCACCTCACCTTCTAGTTATCGTCCCATATCCCTCCTACCATTCCTTTCCAAACTCCTTGAACGAGTTGTCTACACGCGCTGCCTAGAATTCCTCAACAACAACTCTCTCCTCGACCCCCTCCAGTCTGGCTTCCGTCCCCTTCATTCCACGGAAACTGCGCTCTCAAAGGTCACCAATGACCTCCTGCTTGCCAAATCCAACGGCTCATACTCTGTCCTAATCCTCCTCGACCTCTCAGCTGCCTTTGACACTGTGGACCACCCCCTTCTCCTCAACACGTTATCTGACCTTGGCTTCACAGACTCCGTCCCCTCCTGGTTCTCCTCTTATCTCTCCGGTCGTTCTTTCTCAGTCTCTTTTGCAGGCTCCTCCTCCCCCTCCCATCCTCTTACTGTGGGGGTTCCCCAAGGTTCAGTGCTTGGTCCCCTTCTGTTCTCAATCTACACTCACTCCCTTGGTGACCTCATTCGCTCCCACGGCTTCAACTATCATCTCTACGCTGATGACACCCAGATCTACATCTCTGCCCCTGCTCTCTCCCCCTCCCTCCAGGCTCGCATCTCCTCCTGCCTTCAGGACATCTCCATCTGGATGTCCGCCCGCCACCTAAAGCTCAACATGTCGAAGACTGAGCTCCTTGTCTTCCCTCCCAAACCTTGCCCTCTCCCTGACTTTCCCATCTCTGTTGATGGCACTACCATCCTTCCCGTCTCACAAGCCCGCAACCTTGGTGTCATCCTCGACTCCGCTCTCTCATTCACCCCTCACATCCAAGCCGTCACCAAAACCTGCCGGTCTCAGCTCCGCAACATTGCCAAGATCCGCCCTTTCCTCTCCATCCAAACCGCTACCCTGCTCATTCAAGCTCTCATCCTATCCCGTCTGGACTACTGCACTAGCCTTCTCTCTGATCTCCCATCCTCGTGTCTCTCTCCACTTCAATCCATACTTCATGCTGCTGCCCGGATTATCTTTGTCCAGAAACGCTCTGGACATATTACTCCCCTCCTCAAAAACCTCCAATGGCTACCGATCAATCTGCGCATCAGGCAGAAACTCCTCACCCTGGGCTTCAAGGCTCTCCATCACCTCGCCCCCTCCTACCTCACCTCCCTTCTCTCCTTCTACTGCCCAGCCCGCACCCTCTGCTCCTCCACCACTAATCTCCTCACTGTACCTCGCTCTCGCCTGTCCCGCCATCGACCCCCGGCCCACGTCATCCCCTTGGCCTGGAATGCCCTCCCTCTGCCCATCCGCCAAGCTAGCTCTCTTCCTCCCTTCAAGGCCCTGCTGAGAGCTCACCTCCTCCAGGAGGCCTTCCCAGACTGAGCCCCTTCTTTCCTCTCCCCCTCGTCCCCCTCTCCATCCCCCCGTCTTACCTCCTTCCCTTCCCCACAGCACCTGTATATATGTATATATGGTTGTACATATTTATTACTCTATTTATTTATTTATTTATTTTACTTGTACATTTCTATCCTACTTATTTTATTTTGTTGGTATGTTTGGTTCTGTTCTCTGTCTCCCCCTTTTAGACTGTGAGCCCACTGTTGGGTAGGGACTGTCTCTATGTAATGCCAATTTGTACTTCCCAAGCGCTTAGTACAGTGCTCTGCACATAGTAAGCGCTCAATAAATACGATTGATTGATTGATTGATTATTTAAGTGCTTAGTATGTGCCAAGCGCTGTTCTAAGCACTGCGGTAGATACAAGGTAATCAGGTTGTCCCACTTGGGGCTCACAGTCTCAATCCCTGTTTTATTCATTCATTCATTCAGTCTGCCGTATTTATTGAGCGCTCACTGTGGGCAGAGCAAAGCGCTTGGAAAGTACAATTCAGCAACAAATAGAGACAATCCCCACCCAACAATGGGCTCACAGTCTTGAAGGGGGGAGACAGATATCAAAACAAGCAAACTGGCATCAACAGCATCAATATAAATAAATAGAATTATAGATGTATATACACATCATTAATAAAATAGAGTAATAAATATGTCCGTATATCCACAAGTGCTGTGGGGCAAGGAGAGGGGTACAGCAGAGGGAGCGAGTTGGAGCAATGGGGAGGGAAGGAGGAGCAGAGGAAAAGGAGGGCTTAGTCTGGGAGACTACAGATGAGATAACTGAGGCACAGCGAAGTTAAGTGACTTGTCCAAAGTCACACAGCTAATAGGTGGCAGAGCGGGGATTAGAACCCACAACCTCTGACTCCCAAACCCGGGCTCTTTCCACTAAGCCCCGCTGCTTCTCTTAAATGATTTCCAACAGGTCACTGATGTGACTTCCTTCAAAGCCTCCTCAGCGAACATGTACTTCTTGAATGATTCACCCATAACCTTGAAATCGATAGTAGTGTTGTATTAGGATGAATGTCGGATGGTGGCCGAGATAGGGCCACCTCCTCTCTATTCCCCAGTTCGATATTGTTCCTGGTACTCTATTTGGAAAAAATAGAGGAGAAAATGACCCAGAGATAGAGCTTAATCCATTTGTCTTCAATCTTTGCTTATCTCTAGAGGTACTAGAGTCTATTATGATCAAGTTTGGAATTTTTTTCCAGAAGTGTTGCATGAATAAGCAGTCTCAGATTAGAAGGTGTAGTCCCTAGTCCATGTTCATACCTTTGGGTTTGAGCATATAATAATAATAATGATGATGATGATGATGGTATTTGTTAAACGCTTTGTGCCAAGCGCTTTTCTAAGCACTGGGGTAGATACAAGGTAATCAGGTTGTCCCTTGTGGGGCTCACAATTTTAATCCCCATTTTACAGATGAGGTCACTGAGGCACAGAGAAGTTAAGTGATTTGCCCAACATGTCTGAAAACAATCATTGTTTAGTTTCTCGAAAGCACCTTAATGAAAGTTAACTTATAAAATGAGCAAGATCAATGATTTTCCATCCCGACCATTTGTAGTGTAGATTATTTTTGTTGATAGTCCGTCCCCCCGTCCGTCCCCCCCCCCCCCCCCCCCCCCCGATTATAAAATCTTCATGGTCAAGGACTGGGTTTTGCTTTTCAAATATAGATCTTTACACATCATGGGTATTAAATAAATACCATTGATTAACAGATTGGCATTTCTTTTTCCGTGTCATAGTTGAAGCAAGTGTTTGTTTCAGATATAATGCCTAATTGTTTTGCTGTCCAGAGGAAATACTTACACATTTGGCCTGTTGTGGCAGTATGCCTTTTCAGAGTGGCACTTAGTTAAGAGTTCCACATTTGAAACATTCTCCTCTCCTTTCCTCTCCTTTCAGTATTATAAATTATGGAGAGAATAATAATCATGGGTTTAATGAAGCAAGCTTTCAAATTGGAGAAAGATTAACAGGAGTCTTGAAGACTGAGCACAAACCAGAGAGTTTCCAAAATCAATATTAAGGCAGATCCTTCCCCGTTTGTCCTAATAGTCTACTTCCCTCTCAGAGGGGGCCATGTTGCAGTTTTCCTCATTCTGGCGTGTGGAAGAGAAGGATTATGGTCAAGAAACAACTTGTTATTACTGAGAGAACAACATTTTCATGATGTAAATGATGGAAGAATATCTGATGTAGGATTGTGCCCAATCAAAGGGAAGCAGCATGGCCTAGTAGAAAGAGCACAGGCCTGGGGATCAGAGGATCTGGATTCTAATCCCGGCTCTGCCACTTGTCTGCCATATGACCTTTGGCGAGTCATTTAGCTTCCCTGTGCATCTGTTCCCCCATCTGTAAAATGGAGATTAAGACGGTCAGCCCCACATGGGACATGGACTGTGTCCGACCCAAATATCTACCCCAGTGCTTAGTATAGTGCTTGATACATAGTAATCCCTTAGCAAGTGCAATTGAAAAAAAAAACACAGGCCTAATTAATCGAGTCAATATAGCCATTACACCTCTGTTGTCGTTGAACAGTGCACTAGCCCATCCTCCTTCTATAGGTGACTTATTTCCACAAGTAAAGTGGTGTTCTTCTGCCAAACACTACCCCATTGCTTCAGCCCATGGTCCACACAAGTTATTATGTGCATCACACAATGGCCCAGACAACTGGCAGAACAGATAACGACGCTGGTCCAATCCCGAAGAATTCCGGAAGGGCTAGAACGTCTCAAATGAAGTGAAAAATATTAACAATGCTTGGGAAATCAACAGTGAAGGGATCTTGGAGGAAGCTGTGCCCACAGTCTGTGTCAGGTTTTTAAAATGCTGAAGAACCCTTGGGTAGATAACCAAAGAAGCTGGTGAGCGGGGGAGATGATTCAGTTTGAAAATGAGTGATGCAGATGTTTGACGTAATGGCATCCCGTTCTGAGGAAATGGTGTCAGTAAGAATTTCACAGAATTTGGACCATCCAGTGCATCTTGCAAGATGCTGAAACAGTTGAAGGAGTTTGGATCCTCTACCGCCAGTAAAAATGTAGGGATTAAAATGCCTAATAAGGATAACACTAATAATAATACACGCAGCAATCATTAAGTGCTTGCTCTGTACTAAGTGCAGGTGTAGAGACAAGATACATAGTCTCTGTCACACACAGGGTTCACAGTCTAATGGGGAGAACAGGTATTTAATCCCCAGTTTACAGAGGGAGATGGAGGCACAGAGAAGTCGTGACAAGAAGCAGTGTGGCCTAGTGGAAAGACCATGGGCCTGGGAGTCAGAGGACCTGGGTTCTAATTCTGGCTCTGCCACTTGCCTGCTGTGCGACCTTGGGTGAGTCACTCATCATCTCTGGGTCTCAGTTTCCTCATCTGTAAAATGAAGATTAAATCCTAATTCCCTCCTGGTTAGACTGTGAACCCCAAGTGGGACAGGGACAGTGTCCACCCTGATAATCTTGTATTTACCCCAGTGCTTGGTACAGTGCTGAGCACATAGTAGGCTCTTAGTAAATGCCATTAAAAAAAAATATTTCCCAAGGTCACGGAACAGTCAAGCAGTAGAGCTGGGATTGGAACCCAGTGGATGAATTTATGAAAATAATTGAACACAACACCGATGGAGAAAGAAGTTGACGGACCGTAAGGAATAACTTGTCTAATTTTTCTTCATAAATTTGGAAAACCACTCCCGTCAGTCAGCAGAAGGTTCTACTTCTGAGGTATCCAGCTAGGACTCATACTCATTTTGTTTATGTTGGGATGTTATGTTTTGAATTTTTTTAACAAAGATTGAACAATAATTTAGCGATATTTAGCATTTCATTATATAGGATGTAATGGAATTTCCTATTTTCCAGTAATTCTGGAATGGATCCTAAGGTATAGCATGCAGAATCTATGAAAAAAATATATCTCATCATCCAATCACATTCTCAAGGAACATATCATCGGGACTGTCCATACTCAGGAATGGTCTAACTCTGTGTCTGTCTGTCTATCTATCTACCTATCTAGCTATCAATATCTATTTACCTCTCTATGCATATACACATCTATATATATATATGCATATATATATACAAAAGTATATATACAATACACACACATATCTATCTAATATAGATAAGGCAAGATAGGTAGATATATGTGTGTGTATTGTATGTATACTTTTGTATATATTTCTGATATTTCTGATCTGGAACTTTCTGAATCTAGTTGATCATTTATGTGCATTTGTGTAGCCCAGTAGATTATAATATCCTCAAGGACAGGACTCTTGTTTTATCCTTCATTTGCAGTTCCTGTTAATGCCTAGTGTAGTGTATTGCAAAAGGGTGCTTAATTCGGCAGTTGATGAGAAGCAGTGTGGCCCAGTGGAAAGAGCATGGGCTTGGGAGTAAGAGCTCTTGGGTTCTAATCCCGGCTTCATCACTTGTCAGCTATGTGACTTTGGGCAAGTCACTTAACTTCTCTGTGCCTCAGTTACCTCATCTGTAAAATGGGAATTAAGACTGTGATCCCCACGTGGGACAACCTGATTATCTTGTATCTCCCCTAGCGCTTAGAACAGTGCTTGGCACATAGCAAGCGCTTAAATGCCAGCGTGGCTCAGTGGAAAGAGCCCGGGCTTTGGAGTCAGAGGTCATGGGTTCAGATCCCGGCTCCTCCACTTGTCAGCTGTGTGACTTTGAGCAAGTCTCTTCACTTCTCTGGGCCTCAGTTATCTCATCTGTAAAATGGGGATTAAGACTGTAAGCCCCCGTGGGACAACCTGATCACCTTGTAACTTCCCCAGCGCTTAGAACAGTGCTTTGCACATAGTAAGTGCTTAATAAATGCCATTATTATTATTATTATTATTAAATGCCATCATCATTATCATTATTATGATGATGGTGATGTGGCATAGGCAGCAATGACTGAGCCCTGGCCAAAGACCAGCATGCTTTGGGCATGATGATCTGATGTACCACCCTCTGGCTCCTAAGACTAGGTAGTATGTATATGGCGTCTGTACTGCATCTGGACATTTGGAGCATTCAGTAAACAGCAAGGAACAGCACTAATATCAATGATGCTGGGGTCTGAAAGCAGTACTGGCCCTTTCAACATGCCTAAATCATTTTCCAGGGAGTAATGATAGACATGTCTTTTATCCTGTCGAGTCGTTTCTAACCCTTAGCGACTCCATGGACGCATCTCTCCCAGAATGCCCCACCTCCATCTGCCATCGTTCTGGTAGTGGATTCATAAAGTTCTCTTGGTAAAAATCTGGAAATGGCTTACCATTGCCGCTTTCCACGCAGTAAACTTGAGTCTCCGCCATCGACTCTCTCCCATGCCACTGCTGCCGAGCACGGAAGAGTTTTGACCTGTAGCAGATCGCCTTCCACTCCCTAGCCACTGGCCAAGCTAGGAATGTAATGGGTATACCTCTGCTTGACTCTCCCTCCTGTAGACAGACTGGTAGAGTACTGGAAACTCTCCAGGTGCAACCCTGAGAGGGGCATGATAGACTTACTGTGATGTAAATTATAGTTCATAAAGATTTTGGATGACGGGAAATCAATATACCCAGCCTAGGGCTGTATTAACAAATTAATTGGATAATTCAGGCCTGAAAATGAACTTCGGACTCAATTATCCTGATATTTTAGGATAAAATAAAAAGCAAACTTTAAAAGATGGGGTTGCACCATAGAAAGGGGAGAGAGAATCTATCCTCAGGATTTAAACTGCAATTTGGCGATACAGTTCGTGATTCCAGTTTACTTTTAAAATGCTGGAAAGAAGAGAGGGCTTGGAAAACTAGCCAGATTCCCCTTGATCCATCTGTCTGTTCTAGCATTGCAGAAATTCTGGAATTCAGGGCGGACCATCTGCATTTGCATGTGTTTGGTTTCTCTTAATCCCACCTTCCTGCTTTCCTTCCTTCCCTTATTCTGCTTTGTCTGTGCGGTTTATTTACTCAGTGACTTTCAGTCTTCTCTCTTGAGGAATCAAGTTCTCAGGGGCAAGGACTGAGAAGTGGAGAAATCAGACTGTGGCGACAGCGATACGTTTGTGTCCGGGAGCTCAGAACTGGCTGGGACATTTATCAGGAAAGTGGATTTCAGGGAGTGTTTGTTTCATCTGCCAACCTAATCTCTGTATTAGCCCCAGGTATTTTGTTGTGAGAGCCTATGATGGAAGTGACTTTCTTAATGGCTTCTCAGATACATTGTTAGGCTTTAATTAATTCATGCTGTGTAATGTAGCATGGCCTAGTGGAAAGAGCACGGGCCTGGGAATCAGAGAACCTGGGTTCTAATCCTGGCTCTGCCAGTTGCTGCGTGAGCTTGGACAAGTCACGTAACTGCTCTGTGCTTCAGTTACCTCAGCTGTAAAATGGGGGTTCAACACCTGGTCTCCCTCCCCCTTAGGCTGTGGGTCCTGTGTGTTGTGTGACAGGGATTGTGTCTGACCTGATTGTCTTGAACTCACCCCAGCGTTCGGTACAGTGCTTGGCCCATAGTAAGAGCTTTACAAATACTATTATCATTGTTACTGTTGTTGTTATTATCATGCTTTATCCGGTGACTCCTATCTGGTGGGGGAAATGTCCTAGCAAAGGGCAGGTTTTGTACCCTACCCGTTTCCTTGTGATTTCAGAGGACAGTCTAGGAAGCATTGCCCAGTGGTGTTATGAACCATTATAAATTATAATCATTATAAATCATTCATTCCATATCATTGAAACACACAAACTCACTGGACTTGCTCACTTTTCACATTTGGATCTTTCTGGAGTCTCTGGCGTCCTTATTGGCTTTACTAGATTCTCGTAATTTTTCCCCACTGACTTGCCTCTCTTTTTGCCGACCAGAATTTTGAGCTGTGTTTCCCAGTCTTTATTGCCCCAAGACAAACCCAACATGCATGTTGCCGATTTGTACTTCCCAAGCTCTTAGTACAGTGCTCTGCACACTGTAAGCACTGAATGAATGAATGAATCTGAGGAATAGCCTGGGCTCGAACCACTTGGGCAAGTGTTCGCTGGGTCAGACACAATCCCTGTCCCACATGGGGCTCACAGGCCGAGTGGGAGGGAGAACAGTTGGAATGGAATATTTTCTGTCAAAATGCCACAGATCAGCCGGACCTCTTGAAAAGATTACTAAAATTGAACTACAAGTTGAGGTCTAAGTGCAAAAATTTGATTGAATTTTGTTGAATATGAATATATACATATAATAAAGTTGAATGATAATATAATAATACATTCCACTGTATTGTTTTATTAAAAGAGAGAGAATTGTGCAATTCTGAAGTCGATTCTTATCAGGTGGGAATATGTAAGTTGACTGATAGGAATGGCTTTAAATTGCAGTTTTCTCTAGAGAAACTCAGGAGCTTATGTTTGGGTAATTATGGTATTTGTTAAGTGCTTACTATGTGCTGGGCATTGTACTAAGCACTGGGGTAGAGACAAGCAAATCGGGTTGGGCACAGTCACTGTGAGCCCCGTGTGGGACAGGGACTGTGTCTGAACCGATTTGCCTGTATCGCTTAGTACAGTGCCCGGCACACAGTTCTGACTCTTGAAATCTTGCCCTTTCGTTAGTGGCTCCAGATGAAGGCTACCTGTTTTGGGGATTGTTGTTGCCCTTGAGAACAGACTGTTTTTGTCCTTTCCTTTCCCCTGTTCTGCCATTTGGCGATCATCGGGTGGGAACTGGGCAAAAGAGAGAATTAAGAAAAGTGGCATGAAGAAAGTGAATTCAACTAGGATACATTGGCAGTGTTTTAAAGTGGCAAATGTCTAGCAATGCTCATTGTGGTCTACCAACTCTGTTGTACTCTTCCCAAGTGCTTAATACAGCATTCTCCACAAAGTAAGCCCTCAATAAATATGATCGGTGGATGTAAAAGGAAGTTGCAGTCTTCTGATACATAGAAGTGTCTTTGTACCCATAGTCAGTAGTGTCTAATTGTCAGTTGGGGTTTGGGTTCTTGGCCTCACATTTTGAGTTGCTTATAATTCAAGAAACACCACTAACGTGTTTTGTTAACATTTTGAACAAGACTCAGCAATATGATTAACAAATAGTGTGTGGGTGGCTCTGTCGCTTGCCTGCTTTGTGACCTTGGGCCAGTCACTCTGTGCCTCAGTTTCCTCATCTGTAAAATGGGGATTAAGTCCTACACAGGCTCCGAGTCCAAATGGACTAAGAGCTTCAAAAAAAGAAAAGGGTTTGAAGCAGCAGTTTATGTGCATAAAAATGTGTATCGGCCATTATCCTCTTATGCAGAATCTCCTTCTGGGATGTATTTTGGGTGGTGTTCTTCCTCAGCCGTAATGGACATGGCTCGGCCTCAATTTTTTTTGGCCCCTTTCCCCTTCGGTCAGCTATGGATTAAAGTCAAACAGAGTGATGGGGAAAGGGGGGAATGTGAAAGCCCATAAAATAACCAGTTTGCTCCATAAATAGGTTCACCTCTTGTCCAGCAATTGTCAGATGCCACCTATTTAACCCATGAAGGTCCCCTTTGGCAGCCGTGTCTTTCTCCTGACCAGATTTGTGCTTATTGTGTTGCTGGCAACACATCATCAGGTTGGGAAGCCCTCCAGCCCAGGTTTCAAGGGGGGAGTTAGTGGCAAAAGAGCAAGTTCCAATTGATCACCTGTTTGTAGTTTTCCTAATTTGGGATTTGGCATTTTGATCAATCTGTTTTTGGTAAAGGAAACGCATCTGTGTCCTCATAACAGGAAACCCCTTGTTGTGATCTTTTCTTCAAGGCATTTTTCTTTTCTTTTTGGCATAGCATGGACCTGAGCTGCTGAACAACGTCTTATTAAAGTTCAGTATAATTTATTGCCATTGGTTTGTTTACAAAATAAATAATACCAGACTTCATAATGTGGCCTTTAACCAATTGTTTCTCTCTCTCTCTCTCTCTCTGTCTCTCACACGCGCGCACGCGCACATGCTCTCACTCTCTTTTCCCTTTTGGAAGTTGGGATGGGGGAGGGAACATGGGGAAATAGTGAGCCCTATAAGAAATCATATGTTACATACTCATTTTTTGGCTGGAGTCCGTGTTTTAACTTTAAAAATTCCACTTGAATCATTCAGCAAGAAAAGTTGTCCCAGAAAAGTGGCGTGAGTGACACATGTCCTCATGTGGGACAGGGACTGTGTCCAACCCGATTTGCTTGTATCCACCCCAGTGCTTAGTACAGTGCTGGCACATAGTGAGCACTTAAATAATAATGACGATGGTATTTGTTAAGCACTTACTATGTGCCAAGCACTGTTTTAAGCACTGGGGTAGATACAAGGTAATCAGGTTGTCCCACGTGGGGCTCACAGTCTTAATCCCCATTTTACAGATGTGGTAACTGAGGCCCAGAGAAGTGAAGTGAGTTGCCCAGTGTCACATAGCTGACAAGTGATGAAGCCGGGATTGGAACCTACGACCTCTGACTCCCAAGCCCGTGCTCTCTCCACTGAGCCACGCTGCTTCGCAAATACGCTTAACAAATGCCACAATTATTATTTAGGGTCCGCAGCTCCTCATCTTCCAAATTCTGCCCCAAATTAGTCCCAGTGCTCCAAATGAAAAGCTGACACCTCAGCCCTTCCTTTCTTTCACAGCTCACTTGCCCCTTCTCCCACCCATCTCTCATTCCCTCACATAAAGGAGCAGGTGAGTAGGGAAACTGCCGCTGGCTCCTCAGAGTTCTTGTTAACGGTGCTGCAGGGTTGTCTAAAAGGTGATTTTCTTCTTGCTCTGCATTCATACTGTAAATTCCTTGATGGCAGGGATAGTGTGTATGTCTGTGGTACTCTTCCAAGCACGTAGTCTATTGCTCTGTGCCCAGTAAGCGCTCAATACACGGCACTGATTGGATTGATGATGATATTCGTTAAGCACTTACTATGTGCCAAGCACTGTTCTAAGCACCGGAAGATACAAGGAAATCAGATTGTCCCACGTGGGGCTCACAGTCTTAATCCCCATTTACAGATGAAGTAACTGAGGCACAGAGAAGTGAAGTGGCTTGTCCAAGGTCACACAGCAGACAAGTGATGGAGCCGTAATTAGAACCCACGTCCTCTGACCCCCAAGCCCATGCTCTTGCCACTAAGCTATGCTGCTTCTGATTGGTTTCAGTAGATGGATTTACCAACAGGAGCAGTTTCTTATCTCACCAAGTCGAGCTGCCTTTGTCAATAGCCCTCAAGCCCACGAGAAGCAGCGTAGCCTAGTGGATAGAGCACAGGCCTGGGAATCAGAAGGTCATAAGTTCTGATCCCAGCTCCATCACTTGTCTGCTGTATGACCTTGGGCAAGTTCCTTCACTTCTCTGGGCCTCAGTTACCTCCTTTGTAAAATGGTGATTACGATTGTGAGCCCCATGTGGGACAGGGACTGTGTCCCACCTGATAAGTTTGTATCTACCCCAGAGCTTAGTACGGTACCTGGCACGTGGTAAGCGCTTAACAAATGCCATTTAAAAAAAAAAAAGGTACATTCCATGGAGATTCGTATCCTTGGTTCACCTAGGGGTGCGTGTGTGGCTGAAAAGGCCAATGCAGACTCCATAGTACTGGCCACACTGTGTGCCCAAAACGGCTGTCTCTATTTGCCTCCAGGATTCAGCGTAGACATATGAGCAGTGCAGTTGGTGATTCAGACCAGTTGTCCATCCTTCCCAGGATTTTCCCTAACAGTGGCAACAGGTTGCTTGTTTGCCCTCCTTAAGGCACTAATAAATGACAGATGAGGTAACTGAGGAACAGAGAAGTGAAGTGACTTGTCCAAATTCACACAGACAAGTGGCAGAGCTGGTATATTCATAGGTGTCAGGTGCTTCAGTTTCCACAGCCCTCCAGGATTTCTCAAGTTTGATCCCTAGAAAACTTTACCCTCAATGCACGTAGATACCACGTGACTGGCATCTTGTAGACCGTAAGCTTTTTGTGGGCAGGGGTCGCATCTACCAGCTCTATCGTATTGTACTTTTCCAAGCACTTAGTGCGGTGGTCTGCACACAGTGAGGTGTCCAATAAGTTCCATTGATTCACAAATCACCCTAAGCTATAGGTATTCCTGGGTCATTCAATTAATAGCTACCAATGACTTCAATCAAGCAATCGTATTTATTGAGCATTTACTCTACTAAGCACTTGTGAGAGTACAATATGACAATATAACAGACACATTCCCTGCCCTTGTGTTGAATCCTCTATTGGGTGAGCAGTCTGTCAAGTTACTTTAGCCACTTACCTGGTTAGATAGGTGTTTTTCATTTTGTCATTTTCATTGCTTTACCCCATCCTGTGGGGTAATTCTATACGATCATTTTTTCCCCCCAACCTCAGGCTTTCATTGTCATTTGTGCCTCATTGCCCAGGCATGTGGTCCTTAACCTAAAATTGTAACAGTTGATACTTTCCCGGTGACGTGAAATTCATTATTGCACATCATCAGCATCTGGACTGTGCTCTGATTCTGTCAGTGTTATTTCTTGTGTGCAGAGTACTGTACTAAGCACTTGGGAGAGAAGCAGAAGGAATGGACCCTTCCCACAAGGACCTTACAGTCAGTGTTTTGATATACTGAGACAGATTTCATGCCAAATGAAAAAAAGCCTTAAAGATAATGAGTCATTTAAACTTCACAGTTTCTAGCTATTTGGAATAGATGAATGAATGATTCTATGAATGAATGATGAATGAGTCAGAAGACCTGGGCTCTAATCTCAGCTCTGTCAGTTGCCTCCCATTTGACTTTGAGCAGGCACTTCACTTCTCTGTGCCTCAGTTACCTCATCTGTAAAGTGGGGATTAAACCTCACTCCCTCCTACCCAGACTGTGATCCCCATGTGAGACAGGGACTGCATCCACCCTGATGATCTTGTATGTAGATTGTAAACTTGTGGGCAGGGAACAAGTGTCCCAATTCTGTTGTATTGTACTCTCCCAAGCACTTAGTGCAATGCTTGTAAGTGCTTAACAAGTACCACTTTTTAAAAAAGAAGTGTAGGAAAGCTACGATGATCACAATGAAAGGTAGTATCCGTAGTAATAGTAGTATTTACTGAAACGCCTACTTTGTGCAGAGCACAGCACCAAGTGCTTGGCAATTTCAGAATAACAAAGTGACATGTTCCTTGCCCCCTAGGAGTTTATACTTTAATGGGGAAGACCAACATAAAAATATTTACAAAGAGAGCACTCTCAAAGAAGATAAAAATATCTCTTCTATCCCACCCCTTTTTAAGTTGAGTGCTATGATTGCTAAAGGGATGACATAAAGCCACCCCGTTTAAAATGATCTTGTCTTGGCTTATGCCATCGAGTCATCTCCGACCCATAGTGACACCCTGGACACATCTCCCCCAGAACGCCCGACCTCCATCTGCAATCATTCTGGTAGTGTACCCATAGAGTTTTCTTGGTAAAAATACGGAAGTGGTTTACCATTGCCTCCTTCCGTGCGGTAAACGTGAGTCTCCACCCGTCTCCACCCTCGACTGTCTCCCATGCCGAAGCTGCCCAGCACAGGGGAGTTTTGATGTGTAGCAGATGGCCTTCCACTCGCTAGCCACCGCCCAAACTAGGAATGGAGTGGATATGCCTCTGCTTGACTCTCCCTCCCATAGACGAGACTGGTAGTGTACTGGAACTCTCCAGGTGTGATTCTGAGAGGATGTTTAAAATGATAGTCTCACTAAACGTGGAGAAAGCCGAGGACAGTGATGGAATGTCTTATTGAACTTCATTCATTGTCGTATTTATTGAGCACTTACTGTGTGCAGAGCACGGTACTAAGCGCTTGGGAAGTACAAGTTGGCAACATATAGAGACAGTCCCTACCCAACAGCAGGCTCACAGTCTAGAAGGGGGAGACAGACAACAAAACAAAACATATTAACAAAGTAAAATAAATAGAATAGTAAATATGTACAAGTAAAATGAATAGAGTAATAAGTATGTACAAACATATATACAAGTACTGTGGGGAGGAGAAGGAGGTAGAGCGGGGGGATGGGGAGGGGGAAGAGGGAGGCTATGAATAGCCTTCTGTGGCTATTCATAGGTGTTTAAAAATGCGTACGGCAACTGTACTGTCGGTGTGTCCACTGCCAGCTGGTAGACTGAATGTTTCATGAGTGGGGAGACATACTTATTGGCAAACCTTGAAGCAGTGGGCATGCAATGGCGGTGACATCAGAAAACAAGCATTGAAGCATTGTGGTCATTAGGCAGAACCTCTGCATTACAATGCATGAGTTGATTAATTGTTTGAGGCAGTGGGTATTGGAAAACCAGTGAACAGGGGCATCTTGATTACCTTCTCTTTGACCTGATAGTAGTAGAAGTAATAATATTAAAAAAAATTGTGGTCTTTGTTAAGTACTGCACTAAGCCCTGGGGTGGAGACAAGTAAATGGGGTTGGACACTGTCCTTGTCCCACATGAACCTCACAGTCTTAATCCCCATTTTACAGATGAGGTAACTGAGGCACAGGGAGGTGAAGTGACTTGCCCGAGGTCACATGGCAGGCAAGTGGCGGAGCTGGGATTCGAACCCAGGTCCTACTGACTTGCAGGCCCGGGCTCTTTCCACTAGGCTAGGTCGTTCCTCTAGTCGTAGGAGTAATGGTATTTGTGGAGCACCTACTGAGTCAGTCAGTCAGTCGTATTTAGTAAGCACTTACTAAGTGCTTGGGAAAGTACAGTGTAACAATAAACAGACACATTCCCTGCCCACAACGAGCTTGCAGCACTCTGTACTCAGTGCTTGGGAAGGTTCATTAGAAGGAAAGACATGCTGGATAATTTTGTGACCTGGGGTTTAACAATCTTGGTGTGTGGCACCTGGTTCATTGCTGGCCAAAGCAGAATCGATGGAGACGGTGTAGAAAAATAGCTTCTGATTTGCCATGTTGCTTCCAAAGGAGCCCGTCGTGGGCAGGGATTGTCTCTATTTGTTGCTGAATTGTACTTTCCAAGCATTTAATACAGTGCCGTGCGCACAGTAAGTGCTCAATAAATACGATTGAATGAACGGATGAATTTAGTGAGAAATAAAAGATGCTACTGTACATTCCACTGATCCACTTGTCGGCGTGTCCTCTGAATTCAGTTGAGAGGTCATCCCAACTTCTCAAGCATTCTCATCCAAGTGCTATTTTTTCCAGGCACTCCCCCCAACCCAGGCTACAACCACCTCATGACAAAACCACTCCAAGGATACAACTTGGGTTGCTCGGTGCCTTTCCCCAAGCATCACCTCCCCCGGCCTGGCCCCGAAGTGCCGGCCGAGCGAGCCCTGCAGGTGAGTATATCCCTTCCCACCCCTCTCCCGACCTGGGCTGGGGGTATGCAATCAACGGTGACTGGATCTCAGAGGGAGCTCTGCCTCCGGGTAACGGCAGATTGTCAAGGCGTTGAAGAGACCCTCCCCCCATCCCTCCGCACCCCTTCCACCGATGAAACAACCCAAGAGGTTGTCGAACAGCCAAGGCAACTTTAATTTAGAAATGGATGTCGCAGATGTCGGCGAGCTGATCGCATCTCATTCAGCGGGCTCGTTGTCCAATGAGGATCTCACCGAACTTCGACGAGCCAATACATCAAAGTGGGATGCCAGGATAAATGAAGAAGTTAGGGTTTGCCTACTCTCAGCTAAAATTTGGGGATTCCTTGCACCGATTCTCAAGGAAGGGGATAAACTTGGAAATCCAACTGAAGGAGAAGAACCTACCGAAGAGAGTGGTTCAGATGTGTGCAGGTACATCCAGAAGAAGCCAGTCTGCTACATGGTGCTGTCTAGAGAAAAGAAGGCTGCTGTTCAATTTCATTTGGACCCATTTCCCACTAACATTTGAAAAACCACAACTGCGGCCAGCAGAAGAAGCTTCTACTTCTGTAACCTCCCGCTAAGATTCATAATCATATTACAACTCCTCATTTTTAAAATATTGGGATGTTATGCTTTGAGTTTAATAAAGATTAATCACTGGCTTAGCGGCATTTAGCATTATAGCATATTGCCTGTAAAAGAATTTCATATAACTCTCCCGGAGGTTCTGGAATGGCTCTTAATTCATAACACGTAAGTATGTGAGGAAATGAGCCCCGTGACACAACCTCACTAGCAAATAAAATAACCCGGTTAGATTGCGGGGTGTGCCTGGACGTTTGTTGCGGTCACCACATATGGTGCCATTTCACAGCCGGTCATGGCTCTCGGTGAAGAATCCGCCCCCTGGGTTCATGTCCCCCAGAATTTGCCGTTTTGCACATGTTCCTCTAAATGTCGTAAGTAGTTCTAAACCACAGGCCTTTGTAATCTGCATGATGGCCGTGATCACGGCCCAGATTCTTTCTTCATTAATCTGGTGATTAACTGTAACTTGGTCTGGCCTTTTTATTTTTTACTTTTTTAATGTTCTTTATTAAATGCTTACTATGTGCCAGACACTGTACTAAGCACTGGGGTAGATTCATGGTAATCAGGCTGGACCCAATTCATGTCCCATGTGGGGCTCACAGTCTTAATCCCCATTTTACAGCCATGGAAAGTGAAGCACAGGGAAGTGAAGTGATTTGCCCAAAGTCCCGCAGCAGACACGTGGCAGAGCTGGGATTAGAGCCCAGGTCTTCTGACTCTCAGGCCCGTGCTTTTTCCAGTGGGCCATGCCACTTCTCTCGGTCCCTTTCTTTGAGCCCGTCTGTCTTAAATTACTTTACCGGAAATGAAAGAAATTAGATTTTTGAGACGCATAAGGCTCCATTGCCCCAGCAGTTATTAGTATTCTAATTACCACTAGATGAGGCTCAGGAAATATCTCACTGGATTTTCTTGTCCTCATCTTTCCTACTTTGTTCTCTTTTCTTTCCCTTCCCTGTCTGCTCTTTCTCTATCTAGCCATTCCTTAGTCTTCCCCATACTCCCCTCCTCTCCATACGTCCTCTCTTTGCTACCTGCCTCTTGCAACTCCTCCCCCTGTCCTTTCTATCTGCATCCTGCTTCGTGGGCTCTACCTCCTCCCAGTCATCTCCTGTCGCGCTCTAAATTCCACGGCCATTCACCTGGTTTGTTGTTATACTGTACTCTCCTGAGCGCTTAGTACAGTGCTTTGTACACAGTAATCACTCAATAAATCCGATATGAATGAATGAATATATGGTTTCTACAGACCCATCTCCTGTAGGCTCCCCGGTCCCCGCACACGCACAGCCTCAAGCTGACTCTCGGGTTCAGCCCCTTTCCATCAGTCCCTTGCTGCCGTCCATCCCCTCTTCGTCCCAACCCCACCCCACCATCCTGGATCCAGTTACGTCTGTGACGTTACATTTCCCTGCTCTTTCTTTCCACTCCCACCCGAAAAAGGTACTGAATGATACTAATAATTATTATTATGGAATTTGTTAAGCATTTACTATGCACCAGGCACTGTACTAAGCACTGGGGTTGATACAAGCAAATCGGGTTGGACACAGCCCCTGTCTCACATAGGGCTCACAGTCTTAATCCCCATTTTACAGATGGGGTAATGGAGGCATGGAGAAGTGAAGTGGCTTGCCCAAGGCCACACAGCAGACAAGTGGCAGAACTGGGATTAGAACCCATTACCTTCTAACTCCCAGGCCCTTGTTCTATCCACTATGCCATGCTGAGGTCCTTTGTGATTTCAGTAATCATTATTGAACTGACACTAATGATTATTGGTATTTCTAAAGAACTTACAGCTGCGCCTCTCTTCCACAAGCCTCTCACGTGTACATCTTTAAACTCTTCCTCCTACCTGTCGTTCATTTTAGTGCCTGTCTTCCCTGCTTCATTGTACGCTTCTTGAATTCAGGGACCGTGTTTACTAACTCTGTTGGTTGTACTCTCCCAAGCATTTAGTACAGTACTCTGTGTAGACTAAGATGCATGGTAAATACTATGAATTGACTCCCCCATTGGATTGTAAGCTCCTCAAGGGCAAAGGCTGTGCTGGGTACTGTTATTGTCATGGCTCAGGCACTTAGTACAGTACAGTGCATCTTGTAAGTACTCACAAATACTATTGGTTCATTGAGGTTCTTTGTGTATACTCTAATGATAACAGGACACAGTTGTTTTGGGGGTTAGAAGAGGGGCAGTGTGGAGTAATGGGAAGTCAGGTTCAAGAAGTTAGGACTAGCCAACCTCAATTCAGACACTGACCTGCTATATCATTGGGATAAGTTACTAACTTCTTTCTGTGCCTTAGTTTCCATATCTGTAAAATAATGTGGTGTTATATGGATTTTGGAGGACAAATGAAATAGTGTGAAGTATGCCAGTCGTAAATGCTGAGCACTTTTCTAATTAGGTCTATATATGTCTAAATGTGCCAAAGTCGAACATTCATTTTTCTCATCCAGGCGATGGACTGCCGTATTTTGTTAGGGAAAGTTGGCCAAAGTGTTAAAGTCATTCATAAAAACTCACTTAATTGTCCCAGTTCAGTCATTCTTTGATTCTTAGTGGTTTGGGTATCAATCCATCAGTGGTATCTATCGAGCCCGTACTATGTGCAGAGCCCTGACATGAGCGTTTGGGAGAGTACAGTTCAACAGAGTTGGTAGACACTATCCCTGCCCACAAGGAGCTGACAGTCTAAGCAGGGTAGACAAGCATTAAAATCAGTTGCAGTTAGGGGAAAAAAAGTGCATAAGGCTCATAAGGCCATCTTTGTTCTGAGTGTGTTTTAGGAACTGAAAGAATGAATCCTTCCTAAGTTTGGTAAAAAAAAAAAAAAAAAAAAAAGAGCAGCTCTGCTAGGTGCAGCAACACGCTCCAGGAGTTGTGGAGGGGACAGACCCCCCCCCCCCCCCCGCCTCCTATTTCCCTTTTAGTTTCCAGTTGATGCAGACTTACTGTTTTGTTTCCAGTGAAAAGTTGACGTCCAAGGCGGCAGTGGGTTTTTGTTCGTCCCAAAGAGCCTGCTCGGATTAGGGAGTTGCAGGGGGGACATGGCCCCAGGTACCATTCTGACAGCAGAATTGGCCTCGGCCACCTGTCCTACCACTAAACACAGCCAAATACCCCCCGATGCTGTTTAGAATCTGGGCACGGGCTAAGAGGTACAGTCTCCCATCCTCATGAAAGTCTGTGGGTTTACTACCCACCTGCCCTCTTGCTTGCACAAAGGAGATTGCTGGGTTCACTCTTCATTACATAACTTAACATTAAGGACACTATCAACTCCTACCTCAAGGAAGTGGAAGCTCACAAATGTAAGTGCACACGTTCCCTTTCCTCTCTTTCTGTTCCTTTCGGCCAGGACGATAGGTCTGATGTTCTGGCGGGCAGGTCGTTGGTGTTTTTTTGACAGGCAACCACTCTCCCCACCTTCAAAGCCTTAACGGTCAATTGTATTTACTGAGCATTTACTGTGTGCAGAGCACTATACTAAGCGCCTGGAGCAGTACAGTATAACAATAAACAGACACATTCCCTATCCACAACGGGCTTACAATCTGGAGGGGGAGACAGACATCAGTATAAATAAATGAATGAATTACAGATATGTACATAAGTGCTGTGGGACTGGGAGGTGGGGTTGAATAAAGGAAGCAAGTCAGGGTGACGCAGAAGGGAGTGGGAGAAGAGTTAGGGAAGGCATCTTGTAGGAGATGTGCCTTCAGTAAGGCTGTGAAACAGGGGAGAGTAATTTTCTGTCGCATAGGAGGAGGGAGGGCGTTCCAGGCCAGAGGCAGGATGCGGGTGAGAGGTGGGCAATGAGACAGACAAGATGGAGGTACAGTGAGAAGGTTAGCATTAGACGAGTGAAGTTTGCAGGCTAGGTTGTAGAAGGAGAGTAGTGAGGTGAGGTAGGAGGGGGTAAGGTGATTGAATCGGTGAGGAGTTTCTGTTTGATGCGGAGGTGGACGGGCAACCACTGGAGGTTTTTGAGGTGTGGGGAAACATGGCCTGAACATTTTTGTGGAAAAATGATCCGGGCAACAGGGTGAAGTATGCACTGGAGTGGGGAGAGACAGGAGGCAGGGAGGTCAACAAGGAAGCTGATACAGTAATCAAGGCAGGATAGGATAAGTGATTGAATTAAGGTGGTAGCAGTTAGGATGGAGAGGAAAGGGTAGATTTTAGCGGTTATTAAAATCACATCTCCTTGAAGAGGCTTCCCCAGATTAAGCCCTCAGCTCCCTTACTCCCTTTCCCTTCTGTGTCACCCTTGCCCTTGAATCTGTACCCTTTAAACACTTGATATTCACTCCATCCTCAGCCCCATGGCACTTATGGAAATATCCATAATTTATTTTAATGCTGGTTTCCCCCTCTAGACTGTAAGGTCCTGGTGGACAGGGAACGTTTATACTGACTCTGTCATTTTGTACCCTCCTAAGCCCATAATACAGTCCTCAGCACACATTAAGTTTTCAATAAGTACCTCGTGGGCAGGGAACGGGCCTTCCCACTCTATTGTATTGTACTCTCCCAAGTGCTTAAAACAGTGCTCTGTATAAAGTAAGCACTCAAGAAATGTTGTTGATGGAGAATTGACTTCTCTTTAAAGCTTGGTTAGGAGTAAGGATTTCCTCAACCGTTTATCTTTTGGGTAAATGTTCCTCTGGAATGTGTGTAATGTAAGATTTGCATTTTGTATTTCTTAAAAGAACTTAGGCATTTTCCTTGAAATGGAGCTTATTCTAAAAAAAGAAGAGTTTAATGCTTGTGAAGCTAGGGAGAGTGGACTGCCCAGGCCTGCGCCCATCGTTGTCTCATCTTGGGCAATGCCAAGCCCAGATCTATTCATCCTCCTTTATCTCCCTCTTTGATTACAGGGGTGGAGGGTAGGGGGGTGGGTAAGAGAGGAGGAGGGTTGGGTTTGTGTGACGGTCACTCAGCTCTGTCCTGCTAGAAATCGAAACCAGAATAAAATCTATCTTGAGTGCAGAACACCAATTTGCAATTCTTTTGTATACCTACTTGGTAGGCCTGCAGTCTTTTTGCCCTAGAACGTTTTCTTTTGTGTCTGTTGGCCCTGATACATGCTATTTTAAGCTGTGTATATTTTTTCATTTTTGAAGCTATGCTCAAACGGAGCTTTCGGTGCAGTTTGCTTGATAGATTCTGAATGATTTTCCGGTCCTCTGTGCAGGCTGGTTATTTGAAACATTAAAGTCAGCAGATGGAGCCAAAGACTTGTGGAAAAATGACTTTTGAAAGAATGTTGAAGGTACAAAGCCTAGCCTGTTCAACTTTCGACAAGATCCATGTTTTTTAGAGCGGCTTTTAGTTGGCCCTTTCGTTTGGGGCACACAGTGGGTAACCAAGAGGCCCAAAAAACCCACAGAGTAGAAATTGGGGAAGGGACTAGGGCCCCCTAGGCTGAGTAGCAGGCTGGAAGCCGAGAATTTGGGCAATGTTTGCTGTGGCTCTTTTCTTGGCTTTAAGCAAGCTGCCTCTCTACACTAGCGTTAACTCCCCGATTTCTGTATTTGTTGGTTGGTCTAGTTCAAAACTGGAAGCCCTTGGAAATTTTCAGAAGACACATTCCTGCCCTTTCAAAATCTCACCTCTTCCAGGAGGTCTTCTCTGTTTAACTGCACCTTTCCCCACCCTATATCCCTCCCAACTCCCATTTCAGTGCTTCACGAGCATTCGAGTACTTACCCCCACCCCCAGAGCACTTACGGGCATGTCCTTATACTCCAGTACATCCTACTATCTGTAATTTATTTTGCTCTCTGCCTTCCATGATAGATTGTAAGTTCCTTGAGGGCAGAGATCATGTCGATTGATTCTATTGTACTCTGCCAAGGGCTTAGTACAGGGCTCTGCATTCAGAAGGTGCTCAATAAATCCTTTTGATTTATTGAGCTTAGGGCAGTCCATTGTTCACAGATCTAGAACCAAGCTTTCACTTGTCATAAGAAATGCCACAGAAAATGTAATTACTGATTTTAAGTGAAGGTATTCTGCTGCTCATGCCATCAAGATGAGAAGTTGCTAACTGAAGTGTTACACCCATAGCACATACCGAGCAAGGTTCTGCATTCAGAGATACCTACTGATTTTTGTTGACCAAAGAGAGAAGCACTGTGGAAAGAGCATTGGCCTGGGAGTCAGATGATTTGGATTCTAACCCCAGCTCTGCCACCTGTCTGCTGTGTGAACTTGGACAAATCCCTTCTCTATATACCAGTTCCCTCATCTGTAAAATGGTGATTAAAACTGTGAGCCCCATGTGGGACATGGACTTTGTCCAACCTGATTAGCTTGTGTCTACCCCAGTGCTTAGTACAGTGCCTGACACATAATAAGTTCTTAACAAAGATCATAAAAAATTCAGGTGGTCCTCAGTAACTCACCTTCACATCCTTGTTGGGCACAAATTGGGTAATACTTTAAGAACTTGGGGTCATCCTTTTTGGGATGGAAAGCACAGAAATCTGGAAAGGAGCCCCAGTTTTATCTCACCCTTTGACATTTTTTAGGACTTTATATTCAAATTAGATTCCAAACCGTGAGCCCTTGCTGAGAATTGAAAAGGGAGAAAGAGTAATTATGAGGTAAAAGAGAAAGAGATTGGGTAAGACTCCTTATATTTTTTATTAAGGAAGGCCGGAGAAATTATTCTAGGTTTTCATTTGGAAACAGGCTTTGAAATGTTTGTGAGGCTTTGTTCATGATGGACATTTTTTCCACCTCATAGATCATTAAAGCCAGTCCTGGAGGCAGGATGCAGGACTGATTGGAGAAATAGTCTGATCTGATACAGAACACCGTGTACTAGGTTCTTACCCCAAATTTATTTTCATGTTTTAAAGTCCATTGGCTATCTCTTAATAGACATATTTAGTCAAGGAAGTTGAGAAAACAATATAAAAGGAACACTTGTTTTTCCAACCACATACACTTTAGGCCAGCTTATTGAAACCATAACAAAACCAAAGGCAGTTGAGCAGTATCTACACTTTGCAGGAAGAAAAACAGGTGTCACCATTATCATTTGTATACCCTTTGGACACAATATTTTACGACCATATGAGACAGAACAGAGAACGTTTCAGTAGCATACTAGGCTGTTTTGCCTTTCGGTGAAGTTGGAAAATTAAAACTTGCGACGTAGCTAACAGCAGCTGTTTAATTAAAGCTAGGGAGAAAGTTGTGGTTTTTAATACATAATCTTCCCTCTCCCCTGTCGGAGCAGTATGGGATGCAAAGGACCAACTCCTTTAGTTCTGTCAGTTTGTCTCCATCACTGAACTCTAAACAGCTTTAGTTAAGAGGATGTTTGGGGTTAGGAAAACTTTGTTTTTCAAGTCCACGCAAACCACTCCTCCTTGGGAGGATTGGTTCACCGGTCAGGCAAAGGGCCATGTATAGCGTGGAGCTATTGTTGAGCTAATCTGGATTTATCCAACTTTTTTTTTATGTGTTCAACTATTATTGTAATCCTAATCGTAATTATCATCTCTCTATAACTGCCGTAGTTATTCGCAAGTGTGGCAGTACCGGATCTGGGGGAAAGGGGAAGAGTGTCAATAGTAGACTGCAAGCTAAAAATACCATGCCGTGCTGGTATTCTGCTCTTAAAAAAAATGAGGGGACATAATGGAATATCTAATTGAGTTGATCCTCCCTATGCTCACCTCTGTTCAAGTCTTGTTTAGGACCCCATACTTAATATGCGATGTACAGAATTTGGAATGGGTCTAAAAGAATGAATGAAAATAATGAAAGGGTCCTAAAATGGAACCTGTAAGGATAGCCTGAGAATTAAGGTTATTAATCAATCAATTGTGTGCTTACTGTGTGCAGAGCACTGTACTAACTGCTTGAGAGAGTACTATGTAACAGTTGGTAGATATGTTCCCTGTCCGCAATGGGCTTACAGTCTATTTAGCCTAAAAGAAAAATCTGAAGGGGGCTTCAAGGATAGGGAAGAATATTATGTGGATGGGAAAGTGAACATTTTTTTAAGGTATTTGTTAAGCACTTACTATGTGCCAATCACTGTACAAAGCACATGGGTAGAGATAAGCTAATCAAGTTGGACATAGTCCCTGTCCCTCATGGGACTCACAGTCTTAATCCCCATTTTACAGATGAGGTAACTGAGGCAAAGAAAAGTGAAGTGACTTGCCTGTGGTCACATCGCAGCCGGGCAGCCGGAATTAGAACCCTGGTTCTTCTGACACCAGGCCCGTGATCTATCCACTAGGACACGCTGCTTCTCAATGAGAGCCGAAACAGACAGCGGAGAGGATTTATGGCAAACATCCAGAACTGCCCGATGGGTCGAGAGATACTGGGTACATAACCTAAGCAGGTGGTTGATCTCATTTTCTAGATATTTAAGTCTGTGTCTACAAAGGTTTATGTGCAGTCTTGCCTGGAAAAAAGGGGTGAACAAGATGATCTCTCAAAGTGTCCGTTGACACCCCCACCTCCCTGTAATTCATAATATTGTATCTCCATTAGTTTCAAGTGCTTTACAAATCTGTTTTTTTTTTAAGGCAGCCCTCACTGTCGACCTGTTTTCATTCGTGGTTTTGGTTTTTATGTGATTATGGTTCATAGAGCCCCAATTCTTCAGTTTTTCACAATTTTAAACTATAGAAAAACTAATTTCTCACTAATTTTATGCAGCTGAAGCCTTCTAGCCTAATTCCAGTCCATCCCAAAACTACTTCTTCCTGCACATCTTTGCTCAAAACAACATTGTCACTGAAAAATTTATTTTCTGTACATAGGTCCTGCTCAGAACAGTCCCCCTGAACAATATTAAGCCAAAAAATCAATCAATCAATCGTATTTATTGAGCACTTAACTGTGTGCAGAGCACTGTACTAAGTGCTTGGGAAGTACAAGTTGGCAACATATAGAGACAGTACCTACCCAACAGTGGGCTCACAGTCTAGAAGGGGGAGACAGAGAACAAAACCAAACATATTAACAAAATAAAATAAATAGAATAGATATGTACAAGTAAAATAAATAAATGGAGTAGTAAATATGTACAAACATATACATATATACAGGTGCTGTGGGGAAGGGAAGGAGGTAAGACGGGGGGATGGAGAGGGGGACGAGGGGGAGAGGAAGGAGGGGGCTCAGTCTGGGAAGGCCTCCTGGAGGAGATACTTTGTGCCTCAAGTGTGTTCTGCACAGTTACTGGTGTGGGAACTTACTCTTCCCCCGTGCCCCCAGTTCTCTAGGAACTTTAATGCTTTGCCTTCCATTGATGCTATTCTGAAAAGACCTAACCTGCCATGAAGGGCTGTGTCCTGGATTTATATATAATGACTTTCCTCTGAGCAACTCAGTGTGCTTGCACAGATTTGATTTTTCAAACAACACGTGAAGTGGGGAAGGGCAGCCATTTTACAGGTGAAGATTCCGAGGCCCAGGGAGATGAACATAGCTTGCTAGAGGTTACATATAATGAGTTGGCAGAATTGTCCCTAATATCCAGATCTCAGGACTCCTAATCTAGCACTCTCCCTGTGAGGCTCTATTTCATTGATAATGATGGCATTTTATTAAGCGCTTACTATGTGCAAAGCACTGTTCCAAGCGCTGTGTGGGGGGATACAGGGTGATCAGGTTGTCCCACATGGGGCTCACAGTCTTAATCCCCATTTTACAGATGAGGTAACTGAGGCCCAGAGAAGTGAAGTGACTTGCCCAAAGTCACACAGCTGACAGTTGGTGGAGCTGGGATTTGAACCCATGACCTCTGACTCCAAAACCCGGGCTCTTTCCACTGAGCCATGCTGATCCTTTCCGTACTCCTGTGATGTAGTTTGGAAGTGGTAGAATAATCCACAGAAGCAGTATGTCCTGGGGATCAGAGGACCTAGGTTCTAATTCCAGCCCTACCACTTGCCTGTTGTGTGACCTTGGGCAAGTCACTTCACTTCTCCATGCCTCAGTTTTCTCTGTCTGTAAAATGGGGATTCAACGGTGAGCCCCAAAGGGGACAGGGGTTATGTCTGACCTGATTAACTCGTCTCTATCCCGGCGCTTGACACACAGTAAGCGCTTAACAAGTGCCATAAAAATAATCCCTAAGAGACAGAGGAACAGTCAGTGAAGTGTGTTGTCCAAGGTTAGCAAGTCACTTTCAGCACCACATTAGAACCAAATCTCTTGATTTCCCCAATCCAGAAATTTCTTCTGTCCCTGTAAGCGGGCAGCATTCTTGCATCATTTTCCCTCAAAACGTTGGCAACAAGATCTAGCACCGTACCTGGAAGGGTGAGGGTTGGGAGCTGGGGGGTGGGGGGTAAGACCTGCAGCTGCTGTTTCTATGTGTCAGGTCTGCTTTTTGGAAAGGGACTGTCTTTGTTTGTCATTGGTTGCCACTAAGAAAAATACCAGTGTTCAGTATGGAAACCACCCTCAAAGACTAGGGCAAAGGCTGCTTTGGTTGTTGAAAAGTGGAATGTTCCAGCTAATGAGGAACAGTTGAGAGATATGATGGCCACTGACTTGCGGTGGGGTCTGTTCTGTGTAGCTGCCATAGGACAGTCCCCAGGAACTTGGTAGTAGCTGAAGATTGCAAACAGTGCATTTCGTCTGTGCGGGCGTAGCTAAGACATTTTGGTTTTTTTTTTTTTTTAATCTCTCCTCAGTTGCTTTCAGGGAGCATAAGCCACGTCCGACATTACTTACCTTATAAGCGCTAGTATGGGAAGATGGCTCTCTGTAGCCCTAACTTTTGGGTTTTTTTTTTTTAATTCAAAGTACCTCTTTGAAAAATTGAACCGCATCTTCACAATGATTATTTCAATTTATCAACAGTGGTATTTATCGAACACTCACTATGTGCAGAGCACTTTACTTAGCACTTTCTTCTTCAAATGCCATTGAGTCATTTCCGCCCCACAGCGGCTCCATTGAACACCCTCTTCGAAACGGCCCATCTTCTGTCATGAGGTCGTTCTGGTATGTGTATCCATAGAGTTTTCTTGGTAAAGATACAGAAGTGGTTTACCATTGCCTTCTTCCACATAGTAAAAGCTTGAGTCTCTGCTGTTGTCTTTGATCAACGTTTTGATCATCCGCCTTTGACTCTTTCCCATGCCGCTGCTGCCCAGCACAGGTGAATCGACTTTGGCACTTCAGCTTAGACCTTTCTGTTATGGGTAGCCCTATACAGCATAGCTCTAAGCTTCGTCAGCGTACGCAAACTCTCCTGTCATGATAAGGCGTCGATTTGTAGGAGAACGGGACAGTAATAATAATGATGCTATTTGTTAAGCACTTGCTGTGTGCAAAGCACTGTTCTAAGAGCTGGGGTAGATACAAGGTAATCAGGTTGTCTCATGTGGGGCTCACAGTCTTCATCCCCATTTTACAGATGAGGTAACTGAGGCACAGAGAAGTTAAGTGACTTGCCCAAAGTCACACAGCTGACAAGTGGCAGAGCCAGGATTAGAACCCACAACTTCTGACTCCCAAGCCCATGCTCTTTCTACTAAGCCATACTGCTTCTGCAAAACTGGCAGATGCACTCCTTACCCACAGCATTCTCACAGTCTAGAGGGGGAATCATTCAAATGACAAAGAAAAAAACCAAGGGCAACAGGACAGGTAAACAAACACCTACCCTAGTTTAGATGCCCCCAAATTCCTGTTCTCTGTAACTCTCTACACTGCCCATAGCAGCAGTGCTGTTTTTCATGGAGAAAGTGTGAAGTTCATAGAGGAGCTCCACAAGACCAAGGCAGAAATGGGGTGCTTTGAAAATATTTCAAAATATTTCAGTATTTTCAAAATGCTTTGAAAATATCTGCTTTGGTTTTGCAACTAATATTGATCTGGCGGGAGGGGGGGTGTTCCTCTTGGTCTGATCTAGAGCACTACAAAGCATAGACCCCATTGGTCATTGTGGCAAGTCCTTGGACTGGTTTGTGCCTGGCTTAAAACTGAAATCCTTCAGTTTATATTTTAAAAGAAATAAGGGGCAAAGGAGTGGAAGGATTTGTTCTTCTAGCGACAGCTTAGAGGCTTAGGTGTTTAGGTGATAGAGTAAAAGATAATCGTTTGGAGCTTCTCATCTAGCATATGAATGTTGCTTCTGAAGAAGAGGTAGAATCAAATAAACAAGTTGGGTGTCTTCAGTGAGTGAGAGGTTTATTTTTCGCTCAGAACACTTTTTTATTTTAAGTAGGACTGCTTCTCCCAGTAAGTCACCTACACGTAAAAATGTGTGTTTTCATGTGCTGTGAAAAAAAAAAAATATATATATAGTAGGTGAAGGGATTTGAATGCATATAATGACACGCAGTAAGCGTTCAATAAATCCCATTGATTGATTGATTTATCTCAGCACAGTGGCGTGTTTCAAGTGAGTGTAATTGCTCAGGAGCCCCGAGACCACCTTTTTTGTGGAGTGAATCAAAAGGGGCTCTGCCAACAAGCGATTCGTTTTCCTTTTCCTTTCGACCAGCCTGTCAGTTACCAAGGATCCCAGCATTGCTCAATGAACCCTTTTGTAGGCCACTGCACACTGTAGCGTGGTCAGATCTTCTGAGGGGGGGTGGGGGGGAAGTGTGGGTGCTGGGTACACAAATTGAGAGCAGCTGTCACAGCTGAGCTGTGAGGCCTGGTGGTCAAGACCCTCTGAACTTTTATTTGGGCTAATCCCATTTAGCCTGATGGGTGGACAACACGGCCCACCCCCACCAACCCTGTTAATTAGGTGTCAAGTGTTGAGCTTAGCTGTAAAATACAAACCTAGGTGGGTAGGGTGGGGAGTGCAGGTTGCCCAGTGTTCGTTGTGGGCATACTACATTGTTGGTGTAATGTAGTCAGTCATTACTAAATGGGCTACCTTCTTAGCCAGGAGGTCCAGCAGTGGAAACTGGTGACTGACTTTCCTCCCGCCTTGCTGACATGTGGAGAATGAGCTCCATTTACAGCCGGGAAAATCTTTCCCTGCAAATAAATAAATTAGAGATCTCACCGGCTTTTGGTTTGGCAATCCCAACGTGGAAAGGCAGGTCTAATAACAAGGTTGGTGTTGGTCTCCCTTTAGCCATCTGTTTCTGGTGTAATTTAAACAAAAACACCCTCCCCCCGCCCCGCCACCCCATTTTGATAGAAGACCGAACTGTGTGCTGTGGGTAGGAAACCATTGCAATTTCTTTCTAACCTCTCATTAAGAATAGGGTTCTCTTAGGATTGCCTTTGGATTTGTTAATCTCGACTTCGTAAAGTGGGGCTTAAAGGGGATGAGAAACTAAGGTAAAGGTTTGTTTTATTTTGACATTTTGTAGGGGCTGGGAGAGGCAAGCCATGGAACTTGGGAACTCCCCCATTTCCATTTCTCCATCATCCATGGCAGGGAGAATAGCACAGAATTATGCTTCTGCCGTCATACATTTTCAGTGCCATTATTTTACTTGCCCAGTGACAGAAAGTGCTGGGGAGTTGAGTGGTTTGTTTCATCTCTCCTTAAGAAAAAGTTAAATTTATAATCCCAGATCAGACCTTCCCTATAACTCATGCAGCTCATCCTGTTAACTGTTTTAATATATGGCACCACTATTTCATTAAACAACATACAGGAATAATTAGTTCAGCAACGATGCCTCAGAACAAAAGCCCTTGATTTAGTTTAACTTTATAAGTTGGTCCCTTTTGATCTGCAAGAACACATATGGGGTCTTTAAGAAAGCAGAAAGAAAAATAGAAAACGTTTAGTAAGAGTGCTTGGTTAGGATTTTCAGAGCACAGTAACCCTTTGGTACCAGGCTGCAGCTAGCAACTATCAAGAACTTGGTATGGATGTGGGCAAAAATATCACCTGCCACTGCATTAGGGCAAATGATGTTTTGGTTTTTCTGATGAGTATTACATTTTAGGTTCCTGAGGTTCCGGTCTTTATTATTGCGGCGTTTTCTTCCTCCAGACAGCTTTAAACAGATTATTTTGTTCAGTTCCCCTCCTCCCCTCCCCCCGAACAGACAATAGACAGATACATGCAAACTGATTATTAAAGGTGATTGGTTTTTGCTTCACCACCTCCACCAAATGTGTTTTCTGCAAATTATTTTTTCTGTACTCTGAAATGTTAATTGCTGTAGATTATTTCCTAGGATTGATATTACCCAAAATTTGATCTATTCATCCTTTACTCTTAAGCCTTGTGACACTTAATTTCATGATGGCGAACATATATTCTGGGCATGTATAATCTTCCAGATAGGAAAACAACTACCAGCTTAGATTGGACATGCACTCTTAAAGGAAGCTTTTCAAACCTACCTGTTAGAGCCCTAGGCAATTTGCGTTACTTCCCCCAAACTAGTGGTATTTAACATCACTAAATACATAATGTGACAAAAAGTGCATGATTTTTTTTTCCTATTGAGTCAGCAAAAGCCCAGAGATCCTTGTAGCTTGAGGTACTGACCAAAATACTCCTTTCTAACATGGGTAGTTTAACATTGGCACGCTGAAGCATAAAACAGCCAAAATAGAAATATTCTATTTTATAGCAGTCATTGTGGTTAGATTGTAGAAATCGTCAGCACTGACAAAGCCAATCTAATCTCCGTACAATTATTCAGAGAGCTGTGTATCCATTTTCCTTCCACATAATACACATTATTCAGGTATCATAGTTTTTAATAACCAGCTGGTTTTAAAGAACAGGGTGCATGAAGGATGGCAGAATCTGGATGAATGAGAAGAAATCTTGCACTTCGGTGCTCAAAATTGGAGGCAGGGGCCTTCAAACTTTTTTTTCCCCTGGTGCAATTTTTTTATTCTAAAATGTAGTTTTATTTTCACCCCCTATTTACTTTCCTTGGTGAGCTTTTAACGCCAAGGTCATGACCTTGAAATGACCTCTCCTCTCCGATCTCAATTGCTTCTAACCTACTCCATTAAGTAAAAAGAAATAAGCTAACAGAAGGGTAACCAGATCACTTCTCCCACACCAAGGAAACAGGCAGGCTTTAGGATGCTCTCCTTTAATCTCTCTATCCACACAGCCCTCATTTTAATTTGCAAAATTGAACCCAGATCGAGAGCAGTAAAGCCTGAATACGGTAAATATTCATGCCTCAGTGATCTAGAGTGGCTCCATTACATTTCAGAGATTGGGAGAATTACCTTTTGGATTATGTATATTCATGGGCTGATTTTTATTTGAGATATAATATTACTCACGTTGGGCTATATGTCACACATTCAACCCAAAACAGACTTTTCACAAAGCTGTGAGTGTTGCTTACAGACACTTAAGTCTTGCTCATGTGGCCTAAAGTGGGTTTTTTCTTTCTTTTCTGTGTTCTGGACAGTAAACCCTCTCTTTTTAATTGAAAATAAATACTAGATTACATTGAAGAGTATCCAGAAATATCCACCTCTCTCTGGATTTACGTTCTGCAAGGCTCAAGAAAGTGGCAAAGTGACATTTTGCCACTTTAAAAGGCCAGAATATCACCTCAGCAAAAAGCTCACTATCTGGCAACCTGTGCCTTCAGCTATGGTGCTTAAATGCTTACTGTGTGCCCAGCGCTGGGATAGGTACTGCACACAGTAGGCGCTCAAAAAATACGATTGAATAATTAGGTAAGACACAGTCCTTGCCACACATAGGGCTCACACTCTCAGTAGGCAAGAGTAGGATTGAATCCCCATTTTACAGATGAGGAGACTGAGGCCCAGAGAAGCAAAGCGACCTGCCCAAGGTCACACAGCAGACAAGTAGTGAAGCTGGGATTAGAACCCGGGTCCTCCGACTCCCACTGAACCATGCTGCTGCCAACCCGGCTGTCACTACTGGAGTCTGGACTGGTTTGGATGCCCCGTTTGGAGCCAGGAAGTCCAGTCTGATTCTAGGCTGGCATTGATTCAGAGCCAGTCGGACCCCCCCCCCCCCAGAACAATCCCAGGCCTTCCTCGGTTGAACACCGAGACATGCAGGCTCCTCTCTCACGCCACCCATTTAGCTCCCTCTAGACTGTAAGCTCGTTATGGGCAGTGAACGTGTCTGCTAACTCTGCTGTATTGGACTCTCCCAGGCACTTAGTACAGTGCTCTGAACATAGGTGCTCAATAAGTACTATTGATTGTAATTTAAAGGACAGCCTTCTCTTTAAGGAACTCTACATTGCAAATGCTTAGTGCAGTGCTCTGCACACGGTAAGCGCTCAATAAATGCCATTGATTTATTTGCCCAACCTGTGGTGAGTCTTCCAGCCGGAGATTTAGATGGAGACTAATCTGGGTGGAGGAAAGAGCATGGCTCTGGGAGTCAGAAGGACCTGGGTTCAAATCCCGGCTCCGCCACTTGTCTGCTGTGTGACCTTGGGCCAGTCACTTAACTTCTCTGTGCCTCAGTTTCCTCATCTGTAAAATGGAGTTTAAGACTGTGAGACTCATGCAGGACAGGGACTGTGTCCAGCCTAATTAACTTGTAGCTACCCTAGCACTTGGTACAGTGCCTGGCACATAGTAAGTGCTTAACAAATACCATTATTATTGTTACTAGTACTACTCAAATGTGTGGTCTGCATCCTTCCTGTTTGACAAGCCGGTAACCTTGGTGTTATCTTTGACTCCACTCTCTTTCAACCCACATATTCAGTCCATTACTAAATCCTGTTGTTTCCACCTTCACAACATCGCTAAAACCCACGCTTTCCTCTCCATCCAAACTGCTACTACCTTAGTACAAGCACTTATCTTTTCCTGCTTTGATTACCATATCAGCCTTCTTGCTGACCTCCCTGCCTCTTGTCTCTCCCCACTCCAGTCCATCCATTGTTCTAATCCTGGCTCTGCCACATGTCTGCTGTGTGACCTTGGGCAAGTCACTTAACTTCTCTGAGCCTCAGTTCCCTCATCTGTAAAATGGGGATTAAGACTGTGAGCCCCACATGGGACAACCTGATCACCTTGTAACCTCCTCAGTGCTTAGGACAGTGCTTTGCACATAGTAAGCGCTTAACAAATGCCATCATTATTATTATTACCCTGCTGCCCAGATCATTTTTCTACACAAAGGTTCAGGCCATGTTTTCCTACTCCTCAAGAACCTCCAGTCGTTGCCCACCCACCTCCACCTCAAACAGAAACCCTAAACCATCGACTTTAAAAGCACTCAATCACCTTGTCCCCTTCTACTCTCCTACTACAACCCAGCCTGCACACCTCACTCCTCTACTGCTAGCCTCACTGTACTTCGGTCTCATCTACCTTGCCGCCAACCTCCCGCCCACGTCCTGCCTCTGGTCTGGAACACCCTCCCTCTTCATATCCTTCCTCTCTTCAAAGCCCTACTGAGAGCTCACCTCCTCCAGGAGGCCTTCCCAGACTGAGCCCCCTTTGTCCTCTCCTCCTCCTCATCCCTCCACCGCCCTACCTCCTTCCCCTCCCCACAGCACTCGTATATATTTGTACAGATTTATTACTCTATTTTACTTGTACATATTTCCTGCTCTATTTATTTTGTTAATGATATGCATATAGCTATAATTCTATTTATTCTGACGATTTTGACACCTGTCTACATGTTTTGTCTTGTTGTCTGTCTCCTCCTTCTAGACTGTGAGCCCGTTGTTGGGTAGGGACCGTCTCTCTGTGTTGCCAACTTGTACTTCCCAAGTGCTTAGTACAGTGCTCTGCACACAGTAAGCGCTTAATAAATAAGATTGAATTAACGAATGAGTATCCAAAAGGCAATTTACTCTTTCCACCTTCAAAGCCTTATTGAAAGCACATCTCCTCCAAGAGGCCTTCCCTGACTAAACCCTTCTTTCCTCTTCTCCCACTCCCTTCTGCATCACCCTGACTTAGTCCCTTTATTCATCCCTCTTTCGAGCCCCACAGCACTTAGGTACATATCTGGAATTTATTTATATTAATGTCTCTCTCCCGCTCTAGACTGTAAGCTTGTTGTGGGCAGGGAATGGGTCTGTTTAATGTTATATTGTACTCTCCCAAGTGCTTAGTACAGTGCTCTGCACACAGTAAGCGCTCAATAAATACAGTTGACTGAATTTGAATGGCAGGGGTACTGAGATATGCAGTATTCTTAAGGCCTGGGGGGTTAAGACATTCCCAGACCCTTGATGGGGCACAGGATTGTTATAAGACATAGGGAAACAATGACAGTTTCATGTTGTTTGTGGTTTGATTCATCTTTTATTTGATATTCAGTTTGATATCAGTGGTTAGTGACTGTAACTGTCTAGATAGAAATCAGTGTTCTTTTCCAAAATCTACTAGCAGGAAAGGCAACCACAGCTCTCTTGCTTAACTTCATTGACATCCTTCCCTGTTTCTTTATGCTTAAAATACGTTCCTAGTACTCTCTGGTTTTGAATATCTTAGCTGCTAATATTGCCTGCTCAAAAAGAATCCACTAGGGTGCGGAGCCTGAGAGGAAGAGGGGAAAAAAAGAGAGCTTTTTGCAGCTGTATTTTAATGAGGCTGTGCCCATTTTTCATTTTTTTCTTTTTTGTTGAATAATTTCTACCGTGTCCCTTGTTTGCTAAGTCCAGTTGATTGAATAATTGGTAATCTGCAAAATATTAATTATATCTGTAATGTGCTTTGTAATCCCTCTGATAAAATGTACTCTGTAGGTTACAAAGGATTTATCACAGTCATTGGGTGTGGAGATATAAAAATATGAGTGAAGTGATTTTTCCATTTCACATTAATAGGGGTGCCAGACCTGCAAGTAAGGACATTGGAGGATTAATCCTATGATTAGCCTGTAAACAAGATGAGTTTGATTCTTCCATGTTTTGAGGGGAAGTATGAATTCAGGGGCTGTGGTGTCATAAACTAGAATGTAGCCGTGATTTCTGTGTTTACTTCATGCATCTCTCAAAGCTGAACTTAGACATCCTGGAAAGTGTGAGAGAATCACATAATGCACAAGACATTTGGGTTTTTTGGAGTTTTTTCCAAGATAACTTTTCAGCAAAAAATTCTGCTTTGGTCCACATCTGCCCAAGGGAAGAATAACACTAAGCACCAAGTTAATGTTAGTAGGGTCTGATGTCTTTAAAAAGTATTTCCTTAATGACTCCCTGAAATCCCAACTAATTCTCCATCTTTCTTGTCTTGCGACCCTATCAGCCATCTGAGCACACATGTATGTTGCCAACTTGTACTTCCCAAGAGCTTAGTACAGTGCTCTGCACACAGTAAGCGCTCAACAAATATGATTGAATGTGTGAATCTATAGTAAATATATTCATTTCTTTATTTGTTCAGTTGCTTTTGCTTTTCGTTTCTCTTTTACTCCCATCATTAGATGGCAAACTCCTCAGAGGCAGAGACCACATTTTTAACTTCTATTTTATGTTCCTCAATCACATAATAAAGTGCTCTACACATAGTAGGCGTTCAGTAAATTCATTCATTCAGTTGTGCTTATTGAGCGTTCACTGTACTAAACGCTTAGGAGAATACAATTAAACAGACAGACATATTCCCTGCTCACAACGAGCTCACAGTCTAGAGGGGGAGAAAGACATTAATATAAATAAACAAACAAATAAATAACAGATATGTATATGTGTGCTGTGTGGATGGGAGGGAGGATTTAAAAAAGGGAGCAAGTCAGGGCAATGGATAGTGACAGGAGCCCACACTAGGAAACCTGACATCAGAGTGCTGCCTGACTTAGTGAAAATCTCAGACATTTCCCTCTGTTTCCTCCCCTGTTCCCTCACTTTACCACTTGCTGCTCTGGTAGCGTTAGGAGAATTTTGAGAGCCCAAGGAGGCTAGCTACAGGGTGCAGAGGTGGCATAGAACTTCCAAGAACTGTCAATGGTTGTATTAATACCTGTCATTCATTCATCATTCAGTCGTATTTATTGAGCGCTTACTGTGTGCAGAGCACTGTACTGAGTGCTTGGGAAGTACAAGTTGGCAACATATAGAGACGGTCCCTACCCAGCAACGGGCTCACGGTCTAGAAGGGGGAGACAGACAACAAAACAAAACATGTGGACAGGTGTCAAGTCATCAGAATAAATAGAAGTAAAGCTAGGTGCACATCATTAACAAAATACATAGAATAGTAAATATGTACAAGTAAAAGAAATAGAGTAATAAATCCATACAAACATACAGGTGCTGTGGGGAGGGGAAGGAGGTAGGGTGGAGGGATGGGGAGGAGGAGAGGAAAAAGGGGCTCAGTCTTGGAAGGCCTCCTGGAGGAGGTGAGCTCTCAGTAGGGCTTTGAAGGGAGGAAGAGAGCTAGCTTGGCAGATGTGCGGAGGGAGGGCACTTCAGGCCAGGGGGAGGACGTGGGCTGGGGACGACGGCGGGACAGGCGAGAACAAGGTACAGTGAGGAGGTTAGCAGCAGAGGAGCGGAGGCTGTGGACTGGGCTGGAGAAGGAGAGAAGGGAGGTGAGGTAGGAGCGGGCAAGGTGATGGAAAGCCTTGAAGCCGAGAGTGAGGAGTTTTTGCCTGATGCGTGGGTTGACTGGTAGCCATTGGAGATTTTTGAGGAGGGGAGTAACATGCCCAGAGCATTTCTGCACAAAGATGATCTGGGCAGCAGCGTGAAGTATAGACTGAAGTGGGGAGAGACAGGAGGATGGGAGATCAGAGAGGAGGCTGATGCTGTAATCCAGTTGGGATAGGATAAGGGATTGAACCAGCAAGGTAGCAGTTTGGATGGAGAGGAAAAGGCGGATCTTGGCGATGTTGCGGAGGTGGGACCGGAAGGTTTTGGTGACGGATTGGATGTGAGGGGTGAACGAGAGCGTGAAGTCGAGGATGACACCAAGGTTGCGGGCTTGTGAGACGGGAAGGATGGTAGTGCCTTCTACAGTGATGTTAAAGTCAGGGAGAGGGCAGGGTTTGGGAGGGAAGATAAGGAGTTCAGTCTTGGACATATTGAGTTTTAGATGGCGGGCAGACATCCAGATGGAGATGTCCTGAAAGCAGGAGGTGACCCGAGCCTGAAGGGAGGGAGAGAGAGCAAGGGCAGAGATGTAGATTTGGGTGTCTCCCCTTGACTCTCCCCGCCCAGAATGTCAGCTCATTGTAGGCAGGCAGTGTGTCTATTTATAGTTGTACTCCTCCAAGCACTTAGTGCTCCGCACACAGTAAGTGCTTAATAAATACAATTGAATGAATGGATGGATAGATGAATGACTGCTCTTTGGGCAGTCAAGAGGTGCAATCTTCAGTCTATATTATATGCTGCTGCTTGGATCATCCTCTTGAAGCGTCAGTTGGAACACATCTCTTCACATCCCAACAATGTGCAGTGGCTACCCATTTCATTCTGCTTCAAGTAAATACTCCTTACAGTGACTTCTGAGTGGTCTAGTGGATAGAGCACAGGCCTCTAATCCCGGCTCTGCCACTTTTCTGCTGTGTGACCTTGTGCAAGTCACGTAACTTCTCTGGGCCTCTGTATCCTCATCTGTAAAGTGGGGATTAAGACTGTGCACCCCATGTGGGACAGGGACTGTGTCCAACCCGATTATCTTCTATCTACCCCGGCGCTTAGAACAGTGCCTGGCACATAGTAAGTGCTTAACAAATGCCATAATCATCAGTAGTATTAGTAGTAAAATTAAGGAGTATTATTAATAGCAGTGAAAAAGAGTATGTAGGCACCTTGTGGGATTCCCAATCTATGAACGTAGGTGGGAGAGAGGACTGAACACAGACACATCAAGAGCAATGAAATGAGAGAACGTTAAAACAGCATATAAGGGGCAAGGATCTAAACACTGAAACACACAAAAGTCTAACTAAACACAAAAGTCAATAAGGAGCCATGGCTAGAGGAGTGGGATTTCAGGCTCCTCACGATTCAGAGGCCCTGGCATGCCTGTAGCCACAACAATATCCACCACACGCACTGGCTTTCACGTGGTTGTATGAGGCCTCGTACTGCAAGTACCATTCTCTTTTCCACAGCATACCGGGGCAAGCAGTCCGAGTTTAGTTGGTCGCACGGCGGGGCGGTGCTGAGAACGTACAGGGGGGCAAAGTTGGAATGGTCAAGTGTTCTACAAAGGTGAACAGGGGCCAAAAAGGCACAGCAGCAGCTTTTGTGCGCGGCCTGGACAGACCATGCCAGGGGCAAGAAGTTCAGTCGACCATGGTGGGCACCAGCCCTCCTCATCTTACGCATTGGCTCTCTTCACCGTTGCTCCCAGCTTTTGCTCTCTGTTCTCCTCCCAAGTTTACCTTCTAATTAGGTACAATTCTCTCTTTTCTCTCCCGCCCCCTCCAATCATTCGTTCATTCAATCGTATTTATTGAGTGCTTACTGTGTGCAGAGCACTGTACTAAGCACTTGGAAAGTACAATTCAGCAATAGAGGCAGTGCTTGCCCACAACAGGCTTACAGTCTAGAAGGGGGATGACAGACATCAAAACAAGTAAGCAGGCATCAATATAAATAAATAGAATTATAGATATATAGACTTCAAAACAAGTAAACTGGCATCAATATAAATAAATAGAATTATAGATATGTACGTATATGCACAAGTGCTATGGGGCAGGTTGGGGGGTAGAGCAAAGGGAGCGAGTCAGGGTGATAGGGAGGGGTGGGGGAGCTGAGGAAAGGGCGCTTAGTCTGGGAAGGCCTCTTGGAGGAGGTGAGCCTTCAATAGGGCTTTGAAGAGGGGAAATGTGATTGGCAGATTTGAGGAGGGAAGGGCGTTCCAGGCCAGAAATAGGACGTGGGCCAGGGGTCGATGGTGGGACAAGTGAGAACGAGGCACAGTGAGAAGGCTAGCACCAGAGGAGCGGAGTGTGTGGGCTGGGATTTGGAAGGAGAGAAGGGAGGTGAGGTAGGAGGGGGCGACGTGATGGACAGCTTTGAAGCCAATAGGAGCTTTTGCTTGATCCGGAGGTTGCTTGATGGGCAAGTACTGGAGATTTTTGAGGAGGGGGGTGACATGCCCAGAACGTTTCTGTAGAAAGATAATCCGGGCAGCAGAGTGAAGTATAGACTGAAGTGGGGAGAGACAGGAGGTTGGGAGTTTCCCCACTCTGCCCACTGGTCAATTAAAGGGGGAAAAATGAAAATATTAGTAGGAATAAGTTACTAGGGGAATTTTGTAGGGCACCCTGATTCCTATTAGTCTCTCTAGTTATAAACCTCTGTGAAAATTTTCTGTAGGTTTTTCCTTTGGCAGTCACAGAACATATTCTCTGTGCATTTTCTTATATTGAACACATTTGTTTAAGGCAGAGTTGTTTGGGTGCTTTTAATATCTCTGGGCTTTGCATTTTGTTGTATTGGCTTTAATAAATCCGTACACACACACCCCTTCAGACATTTTCCACTTGCCTCCAATACTATGCTCGGAAGCTAAGCCATTAGGAAAAGCTCATTTGTGGAAAGGATGAGACGATTCCAGCGAATACCTATCTAAGGGTAGATAGTGTAGGATAGAGAAGTCCATTCAAGAGACCTGGGCTGTTTTCTACCTTTTCTACTGACGCGCTGTATGCCTGTGAGCAATTCCAAAGCTTCTCTGTGCTTTAGCTTCCATATCATGGGGATGCTAGAGCCTTTGCTCATGTCTTTCCACGGTAGCCTTATGAGAATAACTATGATATCTGTCAAATGATTGGGACTGAAAGTGTTTTATAAGTTATTGTTGTCATCACCAATAATAACTTATGAAATAAAAGACAGCTCGTATCCCTTGTTTTGTGGCAAGACTTTTGTGTTGACCATAATAAGTCTGTGGGTTCAGTGATCTCTTTGTTGAGCATACACTTATATGGACCAGAGGTTAAATTTAGAATCGTACATGAGGTGAGTGCTTTCGTGTCATTTTATTTACACCTAGCAACTTTAATTTTTTTTTAATCCAGAGGCAGTCTAATTTGCCCCAATTTAGAAACTGCAAAATCTGGATACATCTCATAATGAAGCCCAGGAATATATATATATATATATATATATATATATATATATGTGTGTGTGTGTGTGTGTGTGTGTGTGTGTGTGTGTGTGTGTGAGACTTAATCTCACTTAAAGCCTCAGGAGAGATTTCCTTTCATAAGGAAACTGAATCCAGAAGGGGGAATCCAATCATTCTTTCAGGACCTGGAGTCACCTGTGACAGCCCTTGCAGAGCTCTTCGGGTCTCTTTAAGGGCTGGGTGAAACAGGGATCTGAAACATGGCTTCTCGGAACCAAGTTCTAATTGAGCCAGAAGAGGATTGCTGAGACCAATTGAGCCAGAGGACAGAAAATGTAAGCATATTCTGGTCAAATGGTCAGATTAGGCAACAAAAGTTATGCTATACGGCCCTCCTGACTGACCCATGTTATTTGACCCAGTGATACAACCCGATTTTCTGCTGGGTTCCTTAAATTGAGCTTTTAGATGAAATGTAATTCTAATTGGGCTTTAAGGCACTCAATCAGCACTCTCTCTCCCACCTTACCTCGCTGATCTCCTTCTGCAACCCAGCCCACACACTCTGCTCCTCTAACGCCATCCTACTCTCTGTGCCTCAATCTCATCCATCTCGCCACCGACCCCTTGCCCACGTCCTCCCTCGTGCCTCAAATTCCCTATCCCTTCATATCCGACAGACCACCTCTCCTAAAACCCTCTTAAAATTACGTCTCCTCCAAGAGGCCTTCCATGACAGCCCTCATTTTCCTTCCTGTCTCACTAGCCCATAACCTTGGCATTATCCTGGACTCCTCTTTCTCGTTCAACCACATATTCAAGTCACCACTAAATCCAGTCAGTTCTACCTTTACAACCACTAAAATCCTCCCCTTCCTCTCCATCCAAACTGCTACCACATTAATGCAAGCACTTACCCTATCCTGCCTTGATTATTGTATCAGCTTCCTGGCTGACCTCCCTGCTTCCTGTGTCTCTCCATTCCAGTCCATACTCCATTCTGCTGCCCGGATCATTTCCCTTCAGAAACCTTCAGACCATGTTTCCCCACTCCTCAAGAAACTCTAGTGGTTGCCCATCCACCTCCACATCAAACAAAAGCTCCTCACCATTGGCTTTAAAGCACTTCATCACCTGGCCCCCTTCTACCTCACCTCACTTCTCTCCTACTACAACCCAGCCCGCATGCTTTGTTCCTCTGATAGTAACCTTCTCACTGTACCTCAGTTTTGTCTATCTTGCCCCCGACCTCTGGCCCACATCCTACCTCTGGCCTGGAACACCCTCCCTTCTCATATCAGACAGATAATTGTTCTCCCCCACGTTAAACCTTATTAAAGGCACATCTCTTCCAAGAAGCTTTCCCTGATTAAGCCATTTTCACGTCTTCTCCTACTCCCTTCTGCATCGCCCTGACTCGCTCCCTTCATTCATCTTCCCTCCTAGCCCCACAGCATATTTGTTTGTATGCAATGAGAAGCAGCATGGCTTAGTGGAAAGAGCACGGGTTTGGGAGTCAGGTCGTGGGTTCTAATCCTAGCTCTGCCACTTGTCTGCTTTGTGACCTTGGGCAAGTCACTTAACTCCTCTGTGCCGCAGTTCCCTCATCTGCAGAAATGGGGATTAAGAATGTGAGCCCCACGTGGGACCACCTGATTACCTTGTATCGATTCCAGTGCTTAGAACAGTGCTTGGCACATAGTAAGCACTTAACAAATACCATTTTCATTATTATTATACTCACCCCACCCCCACAACACTTGTGTAAATATTCTTATACTCTACTATTCCCCCGGTCTGTAATTTATTTTATCTGCAATTATTTATTAACATTATTATCATGTGCCAAACACCCTACTAAGCGCTAGGGTAAATACAAGATAATCAGGTCATGCACCATTTAGAAGAGAACCTGTTCTATTTGTCTCAAACCATTTGATTTCCTTCTCAGTTATAACTATCATTGAAAGAATTGTTGTTCTACAGCAAGTTAATCCATCTAGTCAGAAAGGGCTGTTCAGTAGATCTATAATGCTACAGAACTCAGACAACATAGGCTCTCTTGTAATTCCATCACTGATTCAGTGGTCTGGGCTGCGCAGAGCAAGGAGTATTTATTTTTTGAAATAATTTTTCTAGTGGAAAATTTCTCTTTGTGACTCATACCTGCATGAGGCACTTATAATTCTCAGCACCAAACCAGTGCTTACAGGGCGAGATCTATATAAAAAGCAGTAACATCTCTGGGGCCGCATCCAATCAATCAATCCATGGTATTTATTGAGCGCTTACTGTGTGCAGAGCACTGTACTAAGTGCTTTTTATGGTATTTGTTGAGCACTTACTATGCACCAGGCACTGTTCTAAGCCCTGGGGTAGATACAGTTAATTTGGATGCAGTCCATGTCCCCCATGGAGCTCACGGTGTTAATCTCCATTTTACAAATGAGTAACCAAGGTTCAGAGAAATAAAGTGACTTGCCAAGTGAGTTGGGAGAGTCCAATACAACAGTGTTGGTAGACATGGTCCCTGCTCACGATTACCACTAATCTCACTGTAGAGTTCACTCCTAGAATTTTGACATGAGGTCATCTTCCAGGTGGACACATGGGCTATTGGGTTTTTCCCGCTCCCACTCCTGCCCAAGCGCTTAGTACAGTGCTCTGCACACAGTAAGCACTCAATAAATACCACTGATTGATTGATTCATCCTAGTGCCATCCTGAGGAAACTCCTGGCCGTGGGGAGAAAGAGAGTAAGGCAGAACCTTTAGTACCTCCCAGGCAGCAGTTATCATTTGGGCCAATTGGGAGGCACAAAACTCCCAAAGACAGCACAGGCAAAAATCCAAGTCTGTGTGGGTTTAAACCAATGGCTTTTGCCCAGCCACCAAGAAGTAGGAAAAATTTTAGTCTTCCAATCCCCTTTTAGTATAAATGAAAGGAAATCTGGTTACCACTGTGTAATATGTGCCTTGTTCTCGCCTGTCCCGCCATCGACCCCCGGCCCACGTCCTTCCCCTGGCCTGGAATGCCCTCCCTCCACACATCCGCCAAACTAGCTCTCTTCCTCCCTTCAAAGCCCTACTGAGAGCTTACCTCCTCCAGGAGGCCTTCGCAGACTGAGCCCCCATTTTCCTCTTCTCCTCCCCATCTCCCCCCTCTGCCCTACCTCCTTCCCTTCCCCACAGCACTTGTATATATTTGTACAGATTTATTATTCTATTTATTTTACTTGTGTGCATATTTACTACTCTGTTTTGCTAATGATGTGCATATAGCTATAATTCTATTTATTCTGATGGTTTGGACACCTGTTTACATGTTTTGTTTTGTTGTCTGTCTCCTTCTAGACTGTGAGCCCATTGGGTAGGGACCGTCTCTATATGTTGCCGACTTGTACTTCCCAAGTGCTTAGTACAGTGCTCTGCACACAGTAGGCGCTCAATAAATGATTGAATGAATTAATGAAGAAGCACAGATTGTAATTTTTTTAAAAAAAAAGATTGTTCTGTAACTATAGTATCTTTGCATTCTGCTGCTGTGCACAGGGTAGAGTGTGTGTGCACGTGTGTGAGTGTGTGTCTGCATATAGATTTTATATATTTAGAACATGCTGCATGTTGGGCTGCTCCCTTGAGCACGGAACCATCTTGAGAATGTTCCCCATAAGCTGCTCAGAAAGGAGCACCTTCACATCCAGCATAGTTTGGAAAATATGAAACCTCCACCTTTGTTAATAGCCATGAAAATGTCTATACAGATATGAAGTCCCTGTATTTCTCTCCCTCTGCCTTTCTCTTCCCCCTCTCTCATACGTATAGGAAGGCAGAGGGAGAGAAATACAGGGGCTTCATACTTTTTGTTTGTAACCCATGTGATCTGCTTCATTGTTTAGTTGCTTTGGTTTGCATTTTGGCTGGATTTTACCGGACATCTTTGGAACAGCATTTTTCTTAGTGTTGCAATCTTTCCAGCTCTGCTTTACTTTAAATTCCTCAGTGTGTCACTTTGTGGTAATATTCCCGGGGAATTCTGAGGAGTTGGCAACGAATATTTCAGCACTCTCCTGAACTTACCTTCTACTGTGAAAGATGTGGCCTTTCCAAACGTAAAATAGCAAAATAAAAGAAAACTTTCCAACAGGCAAAGTCATGGTCCTTATCCCAACTATAGTGGAAGTCATACTAGGAGGTTTAAAATGCCGAAGGACCTGGATCCAAAGGCATGCCCTCAGAGACCTACAAACAAGGAGGAGGCACCCTGCTTGAACATTTAAGCACTTATATTCTTCCTCAGTGTATGGAATAATGAGAAGATGCACAGGATTTCAAAGATGTCACCATCATCACCACCTTCAAGAAGAAAGGTGAAAGATCAGCTCTGCAGCAATTATTGGGGCATCCTGCTACGCCGAGTGTTCCAGGGTGAACTGCTGAATAATACTGAATAGCTCTCTCCCCCCCCTTCAAAGCCCTACAGAGAGCTCACCTCCTCCAGGAGGCCTTCCCAGACTGAGCCCCCCCTTTTCCTCTGCTCCTCCTCCCCCCCATCATCCCTACTCCCTCCCTCTGCTCTACCCCCTTCCCCGCCCCACATATATTTGTGTGTATTTGTACATATTTATTATTCTATTCATTTTACTAATGATGTGTATATATTTATAATTCTATTTATCTTTTTTGATGCTATTGATGCCTGTCTACTTGTTTTGTTTTGTTGTCTGTCTCCCCCCTTCTAGACTGTGAGCCTGTTGTTGGGTAGGGATTGTCTCTGTTGCCAAATTGTACTTTCCAAGAGCTTAGTAGAGTGCTCTGCACACAGTAAGCGCTCAATAAATACGATTGAATTAATGAATGAATCTCAGTGTAGCACAGTAGCATGGCCAATACAAGGAAAGTTTAGGGGGGCAGCACTGAAACCTCTGAAAGCGTTGGCCACCATCCCTGGCTCTGAACTCTACCATGTAATGTTCATTACAATTCTGAGACTATTTCAGGATGGTCTAACAGGTGTTTTCAGAGCTGGTGGTGCCATTTCTGATCGGTTCCCATCAGCAGTGGAGTAAAGCAGAGATGTGTAGTCGATTAATCAGTGGTATTTATTGAGCCCTTACCGTGTACAGAGCACTGTACTAAGTGCTTGGGAGAGAGTTGGCAGCCATGGTCCCTGCCCACAAGGAGCGTACAGTCTAGAGGGGGAGACAGACAGAATAAATAAATCACAGATGTGTATGTAAGTGCTGCAGGGCTGGGTGTGTGGGTGTGAATATCAAGTGCTTAAAGGGTACAGATCCAGGTTCATACATGATGCAGAGGGAGGAGGGGAAAAGATGGTGTATTTGGGGAAGGCCTCTTGGAGGAGATGTAGTTTAAGCCACTGAGAGCAGTGGTCTGTCATATAGGAAAGGGGAGGGAGGGAAAAGCAGCATTGCCTAGTGGAAAGAGCACAGGCCTGGGAGTCAGAGGCCATGAGTTCTAATCCCGGCTCTGCCACATGTCTGCCGTGTGACCTTGGGTAAGTCACTTCACTTCTCTGGGCCTCTGTTACCTCATCTGGAAATGGGGATCAAGATTGTGAGCCCCGTGAGGGACAAGAACTGTGTCCAACCTGATTACCTTGTATCTACCCCAGTGCTTAGAGCAGTGCTTGGCACATAGTAAGTGCTTAACAAATGCCAGTTATTATTATTTCAGGCCAGAGCAAGAATATGGGTGAGTGGTCGGCAGTGAGATAGACAAGGTTGAGGTAAATTGATGTTAGAGGAACAAAGTGCGTGGACTGGGTTGTAGTAAGAAAGCAGTGAGGTAAGGTAGGAGGGGGGAGAAATAACTGAGTGCTTTGGGCAAGGAATTTCTGTGTGATTTGGAGGTGGATGGGCAACCCTGGAGACAAGAAGATGTAGTTCTGTAGAAAAATGATCCGGGCTGCAGAGTAAAGTAGGATTGGAGTGGGGAGAGACAGGAGGCCGGGGAGTCAGTGAGGAGGTTGATGTAGCAGTACAGGCAGGATAGGATAAATGCTTGGATTGGTATAATAGCAATCGATCAATCATATTTATTGAGTGTTTACTGTGTGCACTTGGGAGTAGTTTGGATGGAGAAGAAAGGGTGGGTTTTAGTGATACTGTTAAGGTTGAACCATCAGGATTTGATGACTTTGAATATGTGAATTGAGTGAGACAGATAACGCCAAGGTTTTTGAGACCGAGGGAAACAGACAGTGAGCCAGAGTGCTGTCTACAATGATGGGAAGGTCAAGGAGAGGAGGACGGGGTTTGGTGGGAAGATGAATTCTGTTTTGGACATGTTTACTTTGAGGTGTTAGCGTGCCATCCAAGGAAAGATGTCCTGAAGGCAGGAGGAAACGTGAGACTGCAGAGAAAGAGAGTAGTCAGGGCTGAAGAGGTAGATTTGAGAATCAACCACATAGAGGTGGTAGTTGAAGCTATGGGATCAAATGAGGTCTCCAAAGGAGTGGATGTAGATGGAGAATAGAAGGGGACCCAGGACTGAATCTTGAGGGGACCCCCTCCCCCCTCACTGTCAGAGGGTGGGAGGCAGAGGAGAATCCTGTGAAAGAGACTGAGAAGGTCAGAGAGATAGGGAGGAGAACCAGTAGAGGAAAATGTCAGTGAAATCAAGGTTGGATAATGTTTCAAGGAAAAGGGGTGGCCCACTGTGCTGAAGGGAGCTGAGATATCAAGGAGGATTAGGATGGAGTAGAGGCTGTTGGGTTTGCCAAGGAAAATAAATTATTCATTTATGTTAATGTCTGTCTCCCCCTCTAGACTGTAAGCTCGCTGTGGGCAGGGAACGTGTCTGTTAACTCTGTTGTGTTGTACTCTCCAAAGCACTCAGTACAGTGCTCTGCACACGGTAAGTGCTCAATAAATACCATCGATTGATTCATCGAGAAGGTCATTGGTGACCTTAGAGAGGGCAGTTTCTGTGGAGGGAAGGGAGCATAAGCCAGATTGAAGGGGGGATCAAGGAGGGAGTTGGAGGCTAGGAAGTGAGGCCGCGGGTATAGACAACTCCCTTGAGGAGTTTGGGGAGGAATGGTAGGAGGGCAATGGGACGATAACTGGAAGGAGCCATAGGGTTAAGGGAGGGGTTTTTTAGGCTAGGGGAGACATGAACATGTTTGAAAGCAGTGGGGAAAAAGCGATTGGCAAGCAAATGGTTGAAGATAGGGAGGGAAGAGGCGAGGAAGCAAGTATTTTGATAAGATGCGAAGGGATGGGGTCGGAGGTGCACAGGTGGAGTGGGTGGATTTTTGAGAGGAGGTGGGAGATCACCTCTTGAGATCCTGATGGGCATGATGGGAGAGTCAGAGAAGGGGCAAGATGAGGGAGGGGCTGGAGAGGAGCAGGGGAAAATTTTAGTGATGGTTTCAATCGTATAGAAAAAAAATATCCCTTATGCATTGTCTATGCCTTGGATCTGTGACCTTTGGGCATTTGATATTCACCCCACCCTCAACCCCTCAGCACATATGTGCATATCTTTAGATTATATATTATAGATTATTTATCCATATTAATGTCTTTCTCCCCCTCTCAAGTATAAGCCCCTTGTGGGCAGGGAACGTGTCTGCCAACTCTGTTATATTGTACTCTTCCAAGTGCTTAGTATAGTGCTCTGTACACAGTAAGTGCTCAATAAATACTATTGATGATGGTGCAGGTGATGATCGTACTATTGAGTTAATAGGGATGGGGGAAATGTTGTTGCTGGGCAGAGGAGAGGGCAGAATTAAAGCAGGTGAGGATGACTTTAAGATAGATGACTTAGTACAGTGCCAAGCGCTTAGTACAGTGCTCTGCACATAGTAAGCGCTCAATAAATACGATTGATTGATTGATTGATAGATGAGGTCTGCCTGCTGTCTGGATTTCCTCCAGCAGCGCTCTGCAGCCTGAACAGAAGAGCGGAGAAAGCAGACTATGGAGGTGATCCACCAGGCTCTGCTGCTTGCAGCATGATGTTACACTGAGGAGAGCTAGGAGCATCACTGAGAAAATTATGTGAGAACAGGAACAATGGATTTTTGTAATTGAATTTAAAGATTTTTAAGGTATAGGCATCATTTAAAGTAGATTCAGAGTAGAAGAATAAACTTAGGACAGGTGCTTTGTTATTTTAATTGTTTTCCCCCAATGCTCTAGAGTGTTTGCAAGTGAGGGCATCATCCAAGGTTAGGTACCCTGTTGAAGCTTGAGTTGCACTAAGGAAATGGATAGAATCTGACATAATAATAATAGTACTTGTTAAGTGCTTACTATGTGCCAAGCCCCGTTCTAAGCGCTGACGTAGATACAAAGTTATCAGGTTGTCGTGGGGCTCACAGTCTTAATCCCCATTTTACAGATGAGGTAACTGAGGCACAGAGAAGTTAAGTGACTTGCCCAAGGTCACGTAGCAGACAAGGGGGAGAGCCAGGATTAGAACCCACAACCTCTGACTCCCAAGCCCGTGCTCTTTCCACTAGGCCACGCTGCTTCTTGGGGTTCTGCTCTCTCTGCTCTGATATAAACTTCTGTCATCTCTGCTTAGCATTGAATGGAAAACAGAGGGATCAGATAGGTCTCACCAAGATATCAATTTAGTCCTTGCATGGCCTAGCGGATAAAGCCCGGGCCTGGGAGTCAGAAGGACCTGGATTCAAATCCCGGCCCTGCCCCTTGTCTGCTGTGTGGCCTTGGCAAGTCACTTCCCTGCTGCTTTCCTCAGTTCCCTCTTCCGTAAAATGGGGATTAAAACTGTGAACCCCATGTGGAACATGGATTGTGTCCAACCTGATTAGCTTGTATCTACCCCAGCATTTAGTATAATAGTAATAATAATAATAATGGCATTTATTAAGTGCCTACTATGTGCAAAGCACTGTTCTAAGTGCTGGGGAGGTAACAAGGTGATCAGGTTGTCCCACAGGGGTCTCACAGTCTTAATCCCCATTTTACAGATGAGGTAACTGAGGCACAGAGAAGTTAAGTGACTTGCCCAAAGTCACACAGCTGACAATTGGCAGAGCTGGGGTTTGAACCCATGACCTCTGACTCCAAAGCCCGGGCTCTTTCCACTGAGCCATGCTGCTTGGCACATAGTAAGCGTTTGACAGATGTCATTAAAAAATCCTATTTTTCAAGCTTCTCTCTGTTCTCCACTTACAAAGGAACTTGAAAGTGCAAAATCTCAAATTTGCTGAGATCTAACCAAATTTAGATTACTTAGACTAATTCCATACTTTAGGTACAATGAGACAAGGTAAGAAAATCACTTCTCAGATGGTTAAAAAAAAATTCCCTAGAAATGGCTGCCAACAGCTGCTCAAAGAAATTAGAGCCAGCGTATATCACACTCCCTGTTAATACAATATTATTTCCTGCAATCTTGGGTCTTTGGCCCACATTTTGCCTATGACTTCCAGTTGTTTTTTTTGGTTTTTGGGGTTTTTTTTTACATTGGTTCTGCAGAAATATAGACATGGAAAGGGATTGCAGATTTAGTTTCAAACGTGTTTTAAAATCCAGAATTTTCCGGAAGTGCTTTAACCTCTTTTTCCAAAGTCGTTTTCCAAGAAAGTGGTTTGTTTTGATTAGAGACACAGTAGTGACCATCCATTTCTGAATTTAAATAGTTGGAAAACAGAAAAATTAACCAATTCCCCGACCTCCTTATTCACGCAAAACTTTTCACAAAGGAAAAGGACTTAGAGCTAGTGTTTTAATTGTGAACCGAGCTCAGTTGAAGCAGCTTTATAAACATCAAGTTGATGGTCCCCGAGGAAGATCAACTCATTCTCTCCACTTAATCATTATTTCAGGGGTTGGAGCAGGGTTTGACAAGAATGGTGTGGAGCAGTCCACCTCTGACTCCCCCCAAGTGATATTGTATAGGATGTCGCCGATTCTCAGTAGCTCCATCCCTGGAAGTATGGCTCAAAGGCCTGTCATCCCGAGAGTTTCCACATCTGTTGGCTAGAAATATAGAAGTAGTTGGACCTTTTCTGATGTTTCCTAAGGGTGAAGCCTCTATTTATTGCTGCCACCGGACACCACATTTGAAACACAGAATCTTGGCTCAAGGAATTTTCATTGGCATCCCCTATATAACCTTTCCATTTCAGTCCAATCTTTCTTCTTAACATTCTGTTTCGGAAAATGCGCCAGAGCCAACACTCTGCAACTCTTTTCAGCAGCAGCCTGGAGGGAGGAAGCGGGGTCGAGGAGTTAGAGCCCAGACTCGGGATCCCTCCATCCTTATTTTTGCCTTAGCTGCTAGCAAGATCCCAGCCAAGTCATTTCTCTGTCTGCAAGAGGGAAAAACATGACTTGGCCTGAAGTTGCACCACAAAGAGCCTTGCAGATAATAATAGTGATGGGATAGCATTGAGAAATCACTTTTAGCCCTTCTGAAGAGTGCTCAAAGTGAACGCGAAGGAGTTTTGATATTTTCATCATCTGGCTGAGAATTTCTAGCCCAGACTTAAAATCTTGACTTGAGTAGCTTTTCTCAGTCCATTCTGCCTCAGTAAGGAGTTTTTTTTTATTATTTAAGTTCTGCAAATATGAGTCCCTGAAAGAAAAAAAATGCTTTTGGTAGGTATATAAAATCTCTTAGTAAGTGTGATTTGACAGAGGTCAAGAGGGATGAAATTGGTTTTAGCTGAGAAAGGACATTGGTAATCTTAGCGAGGGCAGTTTCCATAGAGCTGGGCCAAATTATTCAAGTAGGAGACTTAGGTAGCCCTCATCTCGTCGTGGTTCTCATGAATTTGAAAGGGGATCCCCACTGCAAATCACCTGCCCTGACACACCATCTTCCAACTGCAAGATATCAATGTCAGGCAAGTTCCCACGATGCCCAGTTTTTGGATGGCGGTCCCAGCTCGTGGGCCTTCCATGAATTGATAATGTCATTAAGGAGCAGTACTAGAGCTGGAACAGTGATGGAAATTGGCAGCGATCCATTAGCTACATGTCTGTGTGGAAAGAAAGCTTCAAAATGGATTCAAGAACTCATTACGTTATCACATGTCAGGTTCTCGTGGCTCTGTGATTCAGGCAATAAAATTGGGTCTGCCTGCGTTAGCCGCATCGAAGCCACCACTAAATGGCTTCTTAGCGTTGGCTGAGTATCTGAGGCTTTTCGCAGCTGGGTCATGTTGAAATGACTAGTGCCACTGAAGCGGTGCTTGATTTGGTCACAGGAAGTTTACTGCTGGGCAAAAGATGATCACTGAATGGTTTTAGGATAGCCTGTGATGAACATGTCTCATTTTTCCTCTTTTACTTTTTATTTTCTCTCCCCCGCCACCCCAAACAGGTAGTGAAGAAAGTTAAGTCCATGCAGATGTTCCACACGCCAGTGACCACAGCCATGCAAGGAGATCGATTGGGTATCTGCGTAACCCAGTTTGACCCCAAACTGCTAGAACGAGGTCTCGTGTGCACCCCAGAATCTCTCCACACCATCCATGCAGCAGTTGTCTCCCTGAAGAAGATCACTTACTTCCGGGGCACTCTTCAGACGAAGGCCAAGTTTCACATAACAGTTGGCCATGAAACGGTCATGGGAAGGGTGATGTTCTTCAGCCCAAGTCCTGCTAACTTTGACCGAGAGCCTCTGGAAGATTCCTTTGATTTTGAGAAAGAATATTTGTATCAGGAGCAGTATCTGTCCAAGGACTCGATGACTGAAAGTGAAGACCCAAAAAAAGACCTGTCCTTAGCAGGGCAGGTACCTCAGCAACAGTGGGCCCTCCTGGAGTTTGAGAAGCCAGTCACTTGTCCCAAATTGTGCTTGGTGATTGGCTCCAAGCTAGATACCGATATCCATGCCAACATGTGCCGGCTGGCATTCCATGGGGTGATGCTTCAAGGACTGGAGGATAAGAACTATGTGGAAACCTTTCTGCCTAAACTGAAAGTATACAAGCTGAAGCACAAGGAAGGACAAGTAGAAAGGGTGAGTAGATGAGGTTCTTCTTTTTCTGCATTATTATTTATGGCTCAGTTACAGGATTCATTCATTCATTCAATCGTATTTATTGAGTGCCAAGCACTACTAAGCGCTTAGAAAGTAGAATTCAGCAATAAAGAGAGACAGTCCCTGCCCACACCAGGCTTAAAGTCTAGAAGGGAGGAGACAGACATCAAAACAAGTAAACAGGCATCAAAATAAATAAATAATAGATATGTACATATATGCACAAGTGCTGTGGGGTGGGAAGAAGGGAGAAAAGCAAGGGGAGCGAGTCAGGGTGATACGGAGGGGAGGGGGAGCTGAGGAAAATGGGGGGCTTAGTCTGGGAAGTCCTCTTGGGGGAGGTGTGCCTTCAGTAGGGCTTTGAAGGGGGGAAGTGTGATTGGCAGATTTGAGGAGGGAGGGCATTCCAGGCCAGAGGTAGGATGTGGATGTGGGGTTGACGGTGGGACAGGTGAGAATGAGGAACAGAGAGAAGGTTAGCACCAGAGGAGCGGAGTGTGTGGGCTGGGATGGAGAAGGAGAGAAGGGAGGTGAGGTAGGAGGGGGCAAGGTGATGGAGAGCTTTGAATCCAATAGTGAGGAGTTTTTGCTTCATACGAAGATTGATAGGCAACCACTGGAGATTTTTGAGTAGGGGGGTGACATGCCCAGAATGTTTCTGTAGAAAGATAATCCAGGCAGCAGAGTGACGTATGGACTGAAGTGGGGAGAGACAGGAGGTTGGGAGGTCAGAAAGGATGCTGATGCAGTAATCCAGTTGGGATAGGATGAGTGATTGTACTAGCGTAGTGGTGGTTTGGATGGAGAGAAAAGGGCGGATCTTGGTGATGTTGTGAAGGTTCATACAATTGAATGAAAGGTGAGACTGGTAGGCTTTGGTGATGGATTGGATGCGTGGGATAAATGAGAGAGCGGAATCAAGGATGTGGGGTTAGTAGACTGCCAAGCATCTTCAAGGCCTTCACTAACTCTTTGATGATGATGATGAGTCATGTAGGTGAGGCAGTTGAACTAGCAGAAGTTCCCTGGTCTTTTTCAAAAATGTACTACCCATGGCGTATGCTATGTCTAGCCAGGGTCCAGCTTTGGCAATCAATCAATTGTATTTATTGAGTGCTTAATGTGGGCAGAACACTGTACTAAGCGCTTGCGAGAGTACAACATAACAGAGTTGGTGGACACATGTCCTGCCCACAACGAGCTCACAGACTAGAGGAGAAGACAGACGTTAATATAGATAAATTATGGATATGTGCTTTGGGGTCGAATAAAAGAAGCAAATCAGAGCGACACAAAAGAGAGTGGAAAAAGAGGAAATGAGGGCTTAGGGAAGGCCTCTTGGAGAATACATAAAATAAATGATGGTATTTGTTAAGCGCTTACTATGTGCCAAGCACTGTTCTTAGCGCTTTGAAAGTGGAGAAATTAATTATCAGATATGAAGAAAGAAGGCCAGAGGCAGGATGTGGGTGAGAGGTTGGCGACGAAATAGATGAGATAATAATAACGATAATGATGGCATTTATTAAGCGCTTACTATGTGCAAAGCACTGTTCTAAGTGCTGGGGAGGTCACAAGGTGATCAGGTTGTCCCATGGGGGGCTCACAGTCTTTATCCCCATTTTACAGATGAGGTAACTGAGGCACAGAGAAGTGAAGTGACTTGCCCAAAGTCACACAGCTGACAATTGGCGGAGCCAGGATTTAAACCCCTGACCTCTGACTCCAAAGCCCGGGTTCTTTCCACTGAGCCATGCTGGTACAGTGAGTAGATTGGCATTAGAGGAGCAAAGTTTGTGGGCTGGGTTGTAGTAGGAGAACAGCGAAGTAAGGTAGGAAGGAGCAAGGTGATTGAGTGCTTTAAAACTGATGGTAAGTAGTTTCTGTTTGATGCGGAGGTGGACGGGTAACCACTGGAGGTTCTTGAGGAGTGGGGAAACATGGCCTGAATCTTTTTGTAGAAAAATGATCTGGGCAGCAGAGTGAAGTATGGACTGGATTGGGGAGAGACAGGAGGCAGGGAGGTCAGCAAGGAGGTTGATACAGTAATCAAAGTGGGATAGGATAAGTGCTTGGATTAATGTGGTAGCAGTTTGGATGGAGAGGAAAGGACAGATTTCAGCGATGTCGTGAAGGTTGAACTGACAGGATTTAGTGATAAATGTAATATGTAGGTTGAATGAGAGAGAAGAGTCAAGGATAACACCAAGGTTATGGGCTTGAGAGATGGAAAGGATGGTGGTGCTGTCTACAGTGATGGGAAAATCATTGGAAAGACAGGGTTTAGGTGGGAAGATAAGGAGTTCTCTTTTGGGCATATCATCATCATTATTATTATTATTATGGTATTTGTTAAGCACTTACTATGTACCAAGCACTGTTTTAAGCACAGAGTAGGTACAAGTTAATCAGATTATCCCATGAGGGGCTCACAGTCTTAATCCCCATTTTGCAGGTGAGGTAACTGAGGCACAGAGAAGTTTGCCCAAGATCACACAGCAGACAAGTGGCAGAGCCAGGATCAGTACCCATGTCCTCTGACCCCAAGCCCATGCTCTTTCCTCTAAGCCATTCTGCTTCTCATGTGAAGTTTGAGTTGTCAGTGGGATATCCAAGTAGAGATGTCTTAAAAGCAGGAGGAAATGTGAGACTGCAGAGAGGGAGAAAGATTGGGACTGGAGATATAGATTTGGGAGTCATACACCTAGAGGTTGTAGTTGAAGCCATGGGAGCAAATGAGTTTTCCAAGGGAGTGGGTGTAGATGGAGAATAGAAGGGGACCAAGAACTGAGCCTTTAGGGACTCCCACAGTTAGGGGATGGGAGACAGAGGAGGAGTCCTTTAAAGAGACTGAGAATGAGGAGGAGAACCAGGAGAGGACATTGTCAGCGAAGCCAAAGTTGGATAGCGTTTCCAGGAGAAGGGGATGGTTGACAGCACAGAAGGCAGCTGAGAGGTCGAGGAGGATTAGGATGGAGTAGAGGCCCTTGGATTCCATAAAAAGGAGATCATTGGTCACCTTTGAGAGAGTAGTTTCTGTGGGTGAAGGGGACGGGGGCCAGATTGGATGGGGTCAGGGAGAGAATTGGAGGAGAAGAACTTCAGGCACCTGGTGCAAACAACTCACTCAAGGAGTTTTGAGAGGAATGGTAGGAGGAGGATGGGGCTACGGAGAGAGCCAGTTAACTGGAGAAATGGGTACATGAGTGCTGTGGGGCTGAGGGAAGGCTGAATAAAGGGATAGTAAAAGGCAATAAGGCAATAATTACAATTACACTTCTCTACATTTCCTTTTTCTTTATATCAAAGGCTAGGTGGCCTTTTGGAGTCACCACAAACCTATCCATCAATCAATCATTGGTATTTTTAGGGCAGTTACTGTGTGCAGAGCACTGTACTAAGTTCTTGGGAAAGTACAGTACAACAGATTAAGCAGACACATTCCCTGCCCACAACGAGCTTACAGTCTAGAGGGGAAGACTGACGCTAAAATAAATATATAAATTACAGATCTGTAAATAAGTGCTGTGGGGCTGAGGATGGAGTGAATAGAGGATGCAAATTCAAGTGCAAAGGCGATGCAGAAGGGAGTGGGAGAAGAGGAAATGAGGGCTTAGTTGGGGAAGGCCTCTTGGAGATGTGATTTTAACAAGGCTTTTAAGTAGGACCTGTTAGTCCTTGGATCAGTCACTAAATATTATTTTGGGCAGGTCACTCTCCTGTTGTGTATCTTTTTCCCCAAGGAGATAATGCCAGTAATTTTCCTCCTTATTAGAAATTCTAAAGATGAATGAAATGGAGAAAGGTGCTATCTATGATCATTATTCTTATGCCATTTCAACTATGTCAAAAAAGTCATTATGCTGACTTGATTGTATTGTATCTACCCCTGAATTTAGCTTAAAGTCCTTAACAAATACCATCATTATTAGGTAATAATAATAATGACAATAATAATCAGCTTTGTGGGCATGTGTGTTGATACTGTAAAATCTGGAACTCTTTCTTCTTCCCCCATAGATCTTCAGATATTTCTTCTCTTCACAGTATCAATTTAACACCCTGGAATTTTTCATCCAAAATTAACTCTGCCTCACATGGATATTTTGATTTCTTCCTATAAAGATTATTCCTATAAATAATCTGGTGTGTGCTCCAGAATAACCGATACTCTTACAAGACCTCTCCAGTTTTGGTAGAACGTAGTTTTCTTGTCCTTATCTTAATTCTCCTTATCTTAGTTCATGCTTCTACAGTCATTTTGCCCAACTACTTCTGGTTCTTAATGTTCACAGCACTGACCATCATGTTTCCTCTCCAAGCAAAAGTAATATTTTGTAATCATGTGAAGCCATGCTTTAAAGCACCTCTATATAACTAATTAAAATTTATCAGCCCACACTTTTTATTAGACGGCCTCTCCCATGGCAGTTCACTGGTAATAGAGTGAATTAAGTGAGCATTTTTTTCTGCTTCTTTGGCATAAAGTTACTTGCTCTTAATAGTTTAATGACTATTTCCAATGCCACAGTAAACTGTGCAGGCGTACTCCAAGATACAACTGTGTCACATTCCTTGAAAATTTAATTGTTTCATGGGGTGCTTTTACACCAAGGCTTACATGGGATAAAGTAGGATCCATTCCAGAATCTCTGGATCAGTAATATGAAATTCCTTGATGTGCTTGGTACTGTAATGATACTAAAGCAATTCAAAGCCTAGCAATCAACTTTTGACTAAACGAGGAGTTGTCATATGACTATGAGTCTTTGAAGGAGGCTGCAAAATTAGAAGCTTGTTCCGCTGGTTGTGGTAGTGTTTTTTCAATTTTAGTGAATAATTTCTCCAAGTCAGACTCAACAGTAGCCTCTTCGTTTCTTCTTAATCCCCAGTGAAGCAGGCTAATGTCTTTTGAACCCTTCTGTACCCTTCTGAATTCCTCTCTCCATTATGCTCTTCTTCGATCATAGTTATAAATTCACCTACTGTCTTGAAAACAGTGGCAAGACATTTTAATCTTAAGATTTTAGCCAGTGATGAAGAAACCATATCTTTTTCTTCAACTGTTCTGGTATCTTACAGTGATGCATTGGCTTATCGAAGTTTGGTTTGGTCTTCATTGGACAGTAGTTCTAAAAAGAGACACGGATTGCTCCTTGACACTTGTATCATCCATTTCTAAATTAAGTTGCCTCTCCAGTTCAACAACTTCTTTGATTAGCTGCTCATGGGTCTCTCCCATGCTTTGAAATTCTGGCCAAAGATTCCTCCAAGATCCATTTTCTCTGCTTCCCCTCTGGTGAGCCATCAGCATTAAGAATGTGCTTATGTGACTGTCAAGTAGATATAGCTTAAGTGGCCTGAGGACTTTTGTGTCCTGTTTGTCCTTTGAGGGGCTAACAGACAGAATGCAAGGGTTTAGAGGAAGTAGCAAGGCATCAGATAATTTTAAGGGCTGCAGAAGAGGAAAGGAGAATAATAATGTTGATTACGCTGTCTAGTTGAACCGATCAGTATATTCCCAACCTTTGATTCGCATTTGAAAAAAAAAATAATATTCAGTTGATTTTGCATAGAAGGAATGTGAGTTCAGAACCGGCGGGGGTTGGGGGGGAAGTAACCTACTGAAATAGCTTAGACCTGTTTAATTTTCTGACACCCAAACTCTCTTTCAATTCTCTCCTCAATTTCCTGATGAAATCGCATTGTCAATAAATACCTCAGTATTTCCTCAATATTTGTCATTGTTCTTTCAGCTTTGAACAGGGAACTTTAAGGGCTTTTAAAATAGATGAAAGGTTTATCTAGTTAGCCTTTAACTTCTCTCAAAATATTCCGTAGCCTGCTTCACTATTTGATTTTATGAACTGCAGTGGTGATGTTCTAAGTAACAGGGTACATGACTCTCTGCCCCCCCCACCCCCCCATCCCAAGTAGAATATCGTGGTCACCAAACCTCTTCTAAACCCATATACATCCCCTTACTACTGCACTTTCCAGTGAGGGGCTGTTGCACAACAGTTACTCTCTTCTGAACAAATCCATTAGTCCGGGTGTTTCTAATAATTTTTAGAAAGTGTATCCCTGTAGTCTCGAGGTTTTTCCCACAGGCAACCCTCCTACCCCTTCTTACAACCAGCCCGTCTTTCCATGCACCTCCACACGAGCACATTGGCTGGCCCTGGGGGAGTGGAAGAACAGCAGCCAAAGCAGATGAGAAAATCAATCAATCAATCCATTGGTATTTATTGAGCACGTATGGTGTGCAGAGCACTGTATGAAACACTTGAGAGAGTACAAAAGAATTGGAAGATAAGTTCCCTGCCCACAGCAAACTCAGAATTTAGGGGGACAGAAAAGAGCTGTTTCTACTGTTCTCACCAACGATAATTCTTCAGAATTTTTGCTTCAGTGACCTCATCTGGAAAATGGGGATTGAGACTGGGAGCCCCAAGTGGGACATGGATTGTGTCCAACTCAATTTGCTTGTATCCACCCCAGCACTTCGTACAGTGCCTGGCACATAGTACGTGCACAACAAATACCGTCGTTATCAGTAGAGGTTTGACCTCTGGGGAGCCCTCGGTGGCAGCGGGATCCATTTCTCTGCTCACCTGTTCTGGTTGCTGCTGCTCCATTACTTGCTGGGTTTCCCAGGGTTCTTGCCTCTTGAGGGAGTCCAGAAGAAAACCACTCAGCAGCCAGCAGAGCTGCTACTGTGACCTTAATGGCTTTACCCCCTTTGATACTTGGAAAAACCTCGGCATTCATACAGGAAGGCACTTCTGGGTTACTGTATTTCCTTGATAGGCACCAAATTGGCATCACTTATGTGGTAATTGAAGCAAGAGGTTTAAAGTGGAGGGGTATGAAATGAGACCTCATGGATGCTTATGGGAAGATGGTCAGGGTAATGTTCCATTGATTTTTCCAACAGCTGGAGATATACTGTAGTTTTAATGAAGGGAGTGAGGTTCAGATGCTGTCTTGTGATGAAAGAAAAGCAACAGGGACCGGAACAGGAACATTTGGGTGGTGCTTGAGATCCCTTTTAATATACGAGGTCTCTAATAGAAATCCTGAAATCAAACGGTCCCACCCTACTGCAGATGGATGGCTAGAGATTAGTTATGTGAGTTTAGGATGCCTTTTCTTGGCTCTGAGGCAAGCAGATGTTGTCCTCTGTGCTAAATAAGGGAGAGTGTGTCATTTTTCTCTCTACACCATTTTCTTTCCCCAGAGAGGTGCAAAATAATAATTAGTCAACCCAAAATAGCTTTTTGCCTTTGTAAGAAATTAAGGTCCCTCTTGCAGGGAACATGTTTACCAACTCTGTTATATTGTAGTTTTCCAGGGGCTTAGTACAGGGTTCTGCACACAGTAAGCGCCCAATAAATGTGATTGATTGAAATATGATTGATTGACCTTCACATGGGAAGATCAGCGATGAGATTTCTTGTGAAGCGCAGGAGCGCAGAGGTACTGCACCCTTGCTGTCCATTTCATTTGGAGGTAGTAGTGGTCAGAGTATTTATTAAGCGTTTACTCTGTGCAGAGCACCATTTTAAGTGCTGGGAAAAATTCACAGATGAAAATTGGACACGGCAGGACATCCTCCCCACTTCCCCCGAAAGTGGAACTCTGTGGCTGTAAAACATTAAATCTAACCCGAGCTCCATGCTGTTCAGATGAAATGGATTTCCCAGTAAACTAAAGTTCCTTTTATCTAGGAGAAATCAGACATTCACGGCGCTGCCCTTTGTTTCCATTCTCACTCAGGTCAGACCACTTCATACCAGAATCCTAAATTCATCCGGTCCTGGAACCCTGGATCTATTTTTTCCTCTCAATTAATGTGATTGGATTTGAGACAAAGAATGGTACTTTCTGATACTTGGAAACCAAGACCCAACAAGAACTCTGCCTCTCTGAAATCAGGAGCCAACAGTGCTCTATGTACTGGTTCCTAAGTACAGGAGAAATGTCCTGTGCAGATCTTGTTCCATCTCTTGCTGAGTTTCCATTCCAGTTGTGCTTGACTGCCACCAGGTATTCCAGGTTACGTCAGAGGGCTTGTTCATGCAGCTGAACGTCCTGTTCTGTGTGTTCCAACATTCCATCCATGCCAAAGGAAAATTTCCTGTACAGCTAGCCGAGAAGAGGGCAGACGAGGCAGCATTGAAGAGGTTAAAATGTCTCCATGCTCTGGGGGACTTAGGGAGCAGGCCCTTGACAAAACATCGCAGTTATCAAGACCCACATCTAACCTAAAGGGGGCTTCCCTTAAGGGCCACCTTGGACATCACCACCACTACTGCCCAAGTCACAGACTCTGTTGCTCTCTGGCTCAGGCAAAATGGACTGGGACAATCTGCTGCCCCTCTCTCTGCTAGGTTTAGCACGTCTTTCTTCCTGTGTTGGTAGACTATGAAGTGTGGCCTTGGGAAGGTCACTTAACTTCTCTGTGCCTCAGTTCCTTCATCCAGAAAATGGGGGTTAAGAATGTGAGCCCCATGTGGGACATGGACTGTGTCCAACTTGACTAGCTTGTATCTACCCCAGCACTTAGTACAGTGCCGGGCACATAGTAAGCACAGTATAATAAGCCCAGCATAGTAACAGATGCCATTAAAAAAAAATGAGCCTTTCCAAATGGTGGGCAGAGTTCTGTGCTGGAAGATAAACACTGCTGTTTCTTGGTTGACATGTCTACTGGCCAGTAGACTTGAAGCAGTCGAGGAGGAATCAAAGAAAAATTCTAGTTAGAAGTCAACCATTTAACCCCAAACCAAATGCGAATGCTTGCTATAAACTTTCCTAAGAGTCGCCTCGTTGGAAACTCTGAACCCCTGTCCCTCACCTCCAGGCTCTTCTGCCCTCCTACTAATATTGCTGCTCATCTGTTAATTTCCTTTGAGATGGGGTCTGATGCTTCCCTTTTTTTTTTTTTTTTTTTGGTGTCATTCAACAACCACCGCTGGCTCAGCTCCTTCTACATGGTAGTTCCTGTGGTCCTAAGCAGGAGAGCAGTTGTCTGACAAAGGACTCAATCTTCCCGTGAAAAAGGATCTAGGATTTCTGAATCTCCAAATGCAAATTCAAGGGATTTCAGGCTTTGGTGTGGGAGGCAATTTCTGGGACTGCAGTCAGTCAACCAACAGGATTTATTGAGTGCCTACTGTGTGCAAAGCACTATATTAAGTGCTTGGTGGAGTACAAGCAGATTAGTATACTGTAGAATGAGTAACCTGCTTGTTGGGTAGTTTCTCTTCCCAACTCTTTGAGGACCCAAGTCCACATAATTAAAGTTATGATGTTTAGCTAAGAACAAAAGTTTGCCAGCCTGGCCAAATGGATAGAGCACAAGCCTGGGAATCAGAAGGCCCTGGGTTCTAATCCAAGCCCCGCCACTTGTCTGCCATGTGACCTTGGACAAGTCAGTTAACGTTTCTGTGCCTTTTATCAACCCCAGCAGTACTTAGTACAGTGCCTGGCACATAATAAGTGCTTAACAAATACCATTAAAAAAATTCCTGAAATTTTATGTTAGTATATACGGGTATTGCTAATATTAGACCTAGCTGATTGAGAAAGTAGCTAGCAGAAATGCTGAGATAATTTGGAAAAGTTGGAGAATAGGGCTGGATGTCTGGTTTTGCCAAGTTGACCCCTCTCCCTTTCTACGTGTGATTTGCCCAAAGAATTCTCACTGAAAAAAGTTAAGAAGAAAGCCTGAGCTGTTTAGAGAAGCCAAGTGCCAGAATTCTGCCTTCCCATCGGGATTTTCCCTCTTCATATGGCAACCTGGCCCATTTCCCATCATAGTCAAATGCTTGCTCCATCTAGGAAAAGAAGTAACACCAAAATCCATGGGAAAGAGAGAAACCTTCCTGCTGTTTTAAGTGGGTCAGATTCCATGAACACTGCAGACTCCTACAACAGGACCTGAAAAACTAAAAGTGAGTGGCAGGAGTAATGGGCCTATTTCTTGTGTCACTCATCTGTATGCACACACACACACACACACACACACACACACACACACACACGGGTAAATATCATAAAAATCAATATCGTAAATCAATAATTCAAAGGCAGGATCCAACCTAGGAGGGTACAGGGGAGGAAAGTATAATTCTTAAGCTGAGATTTATTTAGGGCAATGAATGCACACTGTGGCTAACTTGGTTTTTCTCCAGAGATTATCTGTCATTTGGTCCTTGATAAGCCCATCATTATTCAAATGGATGCTCTCCCCTTATGTCTCTGTATTCCTGACTTTCAATGGGAAGAAAAAGACACAGAAAATAAATTGTGTTTCTACCTCCTTATAGTGATATGGAGAGGATGAATGCAAATGCTCTGATCTCCCAAGAAATCTGGAGATGGAGTTGTCTTTCCTGGAAATGCACATTCAAGACACCAACTTCCAGGAATCTTAAAAACTTTGCTGAATTGCTCAGTGATGTTACCCTAAGGAGGAGTTATCCCACAAGCAAGAAGTGTTTTGAGAGTCCCTTTGTATTTTGATTGGATGGTTGGAATAACCAACCCACATTTTTTTAATCAATCAGTGGTGTATACTGAGTGCTTAGTGTGTTCAGAGTACTATATTAAACAGTCCTAGATTCAGCGAGGCCTAATGTGTAGAACATGGGCCTGGGAGTCAGAAGGACCTGGGTTCTAATCCTGCCTCTGCCATTTGGCCTGCTGTGTGACCTTGGGCAAGTCACTTCATGTCTCTGTGTCTGTTACTTTGTCTGTAAAAAGGGGATTAAGACTGTAAGTCCCATGTGGGACAGGGACTGCCTCCAACCTAATTGGCTTATGTCCAGTGCCTAGCATATGGTAAGCACTTAACAAATACCACTGTTGTTATGATTATTATTATTGGGAGAGTACAAGAAAAAAGACCCTTTCCGGGTCGCACATGGAGAGTTTCCACTACTCTACCAGTCTCGACTACGGGAGGGAGAGACAAGCAGAGGCATGCCCATTCCATTCCTAGCTTGGCCAGTGGCTAGCTAGCGGAAGGCAACTGCTACGAGTCAAAACTCACCAGTGCTGGGCAACAGCGGCATGGGAGAGATTCAAGGGTGGAGATTCAAGTTTACTGAACAAAAGGAGGCAATGGTAAACCACTTCCATATTTTTACCAAGAAAATTCTATGGATACACTACCAGAACAATTGCAGATGGAGGCGGGGCATTCTGGGAGAGACGTGTCTATGTTGATGCTGTGGGTTGGAGACGACTCGACAGCATAAGACAAGACAATACAACAGAGTTGGTAGGCGCACTCCCTTCCTATAATGAGCTTAAAGTCTTTGGATCAATTCCTTTCTAGAATTATGCAGTGTTTGGAGAACAGGTACAGTTGGGATGGAGCTGGGGAGCTTGTGTGGATTTTGGAGGGAAAACTCAGACAGATGGGTAAACCATCCTACCATGCTAGGGTTGCATTCTTGGAAAACCCTTCCATAAGGAAAACTCTCTCCATGGCACTCACCCGTTCCAAGCCCACGCACCCAACTCTTTCATCCCAAACTACAATAAGTTGTAACGAAACAGATTCATGTTGTCGGACTCTCTGACAGCGTTCTAGCCATAAGGGGTAGTGAAAAGCCGTAATGTAGCAGAGCTCAGCGTCCCTATATTTGGAGCCCTGGCGCTAATGCCTTCCTGGAAATGAGTTTAGGTGATCAGGATATGAAAATTAGAAAACTAAGACTATGACGATAAGTTTGTACGTGTTGTCAGCATGGGCTAGCGGCTAACGAGGCTGTCTATGGAACTTCTGATGACTTGGGCAGGGGAAACTGGTGGACATAACCAGACTGGCAGTAAACACACAGACGCCACTGGGCACATTGCTCTTGCTTTGAAGTCTGGATGTGGGTTTATTTGGTCCTGCTCGACTGCTGATGGTATGCTAAATACAGTAATAACACAGAGATGAAGGCGATCAGGTGAATAACAATGGCCTGAACATGCACCAGTGGAAAATTGGATCATGTGTTTATTTGGATTTTTTTATGATATTTGGTAAGCGCTCACTAGGGGTCAGACACTTTCCTAAGCGTTGGGGCATGTACAAGTAAATTAGGTGGAACGTGGTCTCCATCCCTCGTGAAACCCACTTATTTGCTAGCTCTTCACTGAATCAGAGAGCGGCAGGTTGAATCCATTTCTTCAGCCACACCTCAAATCCTCGTAGAGTGTTCTGGTAAACATCCCCTCTTTACAATTTCAAAATGCGGTGACTTTCACTGTTGTCTTGCAGGGGCGGCACCCAAAGACCTCTGGGATGGGCATTGCTTTTTTGTTAGTGCTCAGACAGAGACAAGCTTTCATCTCATTGCCAACGTCAGGAACTGCCCCCCTTAATTTAGATTGTTGACCCTGCCTTCTGAAAGCCCCACCCCCCCAGAGGCCCCACCCCCTTTGAACTCCAGAAAATATGGTTACTTTGCACATGGCCTTAGAAGCACCTTATTTCATTATCAAGCGCTATCAAGCTCGGAGCAGAGGTTTTGTGTCAGAGGTTGATGTAGTGTAACTGGACCACTTGTGTTACCATAAAATTTCACATGAAAGGAGCATGCGGAGAGGGTTTCTTTGGTGGGAATCGGTATATGAGACAGCAAGTGGCACTAACCAAAGTAATAAAGCGCTATTTTTTCTCCTGCAAATGGAATTAAAGGAAAAAAGCTGACCGAGGGGGGATATTTCATCAAATCAATGCTATTGTGTCCTCTAGTCTAAGCCATAAAACAAGAGTAACAGAGACATTCCCTTTGAACTTGAAATCCCTTTCTTAGCTGCCGCTATAACCCAAGTGAGAGGCAGAGGCTAGAAAGCAAAACCCCTCTCTGTTTCTGTTACCTCCCTCCTCCCACACCATGCCCCCCGCCCTCTTCTCGAAAAGCCTTAAGTGAGTTTGATTCTGCACCTTGGCTCATAAATTTTAAAAAAATATTATCATAATGTAGGTCAGTGAACTGAAACGCCACTGTACACCATGGGGGATTAAAGACTGAGATCCAGCCCTCTCCCTCTCCCACTAGGTCATATGACAATATAAACAAGAAATGCAAGGAGCCTTCAGCTTTCGCTTGCCCTAATCCTTTGTTTATGCAGCACTTAAACTGACTTTTGGGGTCGTCTCTGTCTGGCATTAAAGCCCTAAAGCTTTTTGAAGTTTCCCTGAAGTTAATAAAATTAGTCTGCCCTCATTGCTAGGCCCCTGCTTTGGAGGAGACTATATCCTTTACTGTCTTTGCGGCATTCAGCTTTTTAAGTTAATAATATTTTATAACCAAAAAAGGGCGGGGGGGGTGGCAGAGTGAGAGGAGAGAAAAAGAAAAGGCAGTGAGCTCTTCCAAAAGGCCATTTAGCTAATGAGTATGACTGTCTTCCTAGATGCTCTGAAAACTCGAAAGGTGATTAATGGGGAAATCCTTTGATTGGAGCTAAGTTGCTGGTAAAGCAACTGGAATTTTGAATTTCATGTAAGGGGATGACAGACACATTTGAACCCTTTGTTATTTTACAAGGATGACTTTTTAAAGAGATTTACCCAGAGCTAGCAAATTGACCCATCTCCTTTACACAGCATCTTCTCTGAAGCACATACTACTATTGATTATTATTTTTTAACCCTAACCATCACCTCCCACTGTTATCCCTAATTCGATCTTTCAAAGGGCTAGTCATTCTATGGCATAGCCAGGCACAATTTCTACAGAGCAGTGCCTATGAATACATATACCAACACACACAGTGAAGCACAATGCGTCCACCCATTGCAGCGTGCGTCTCCAACAGTAGTCCAGAGGCTTGGAAAAGGAGTACGATAGTTATGGATGCACCCAACTCCCGAATGAACACGTAGAAATATGAGCCAAGAAGGATAGATTGTTTGTGACTCAGCGTTCTGGAATCTTGTCTTCCAATTTGGGTTCAGTTCCTTTGTTTCTTAACTTGGCAATCTTAGTGGACTCCCTGGTGAGGCCTTGATGGGTGGGCGGGGCGGTACGATCATTGAGTTGCACCCTTAAGTAAGAACACATTTGATTTGTGTTTTTATTATTTCAAAGTTCTTTCACCTCAGTCACCAAACTTTATTCTCAGAAAAATCCCCGCGAAGTAGCGACAAGTGGGATATGCCCATTTTACAGATCAGAACCCATTTTACAGATCAGATTTAGACACAGGAAGATTGTGACATGACTGAGCTTTAACCACAAGCCAGTAGCATATTCAGGATTTGAACTCGGTTCTCCCAAATTAGAGCCATGCTTCTTTTTTTATGGTATTTGTTAAGCGCTTACTGTATGCCAGGCACTGTACTATGATCTGAGGTAGATACAAGCTAATCAGGATGAACACAGTCCATGTCCCACATAATAATAATAATAATAATAATTGTGGTATTTGTTGAGCACTCACTATGTGCCAGGCACTGTACTAAGTGCTGGGGTAGATACAAGGTAATCAGGTTGTCCCACGTGGAGCTCACAGTCTCAATCCCCATTTTACAGATGAGATAACTGAGTCCCAGTGAAGTGAAGTGACTTGCCCAAGGTCACACAACAGACAAGTGGCAGAGCCAGGATTAGAACCCAAGACCTTCTGACTCCCCGGCCTGTGCTCTTGCCATTAAGCCGCACTGCTTCCCCATCTTCCAGACGAGGTAACTGGGGCCCTGAGAAGTGAAGTGACGTGCCCAAGGTCACACAGCAGACAACTGGCAGAGCCAGGATTAGAACCCAGGCCCCCGGATTCCCAGGCCTGAGTTCTTTCCATTAGACCACACTGCTTCTCAAGGATCTTACGGTCTAGTGGGGGAGACAAACATGAAAATAAATTACAGATAGGGGATGCAGGCAAGTATAAGGATATGGACATAACTGTTATGGGGCTGGGGAGAAAGAAGTCCCTCGCCCCCTCCTCTTCCCTCCCCTCCCTCTTGGCCCCTGAGCCTTGAACAGAGCCATCCAGGGATTGACCATCACTGTTCTTCTCTACCCTCCAGCAGATTGAGCTGGTAGAGGCAAGTGCATGGGTTCCTGCAGTGTCTCCTTCGCCTTACCCCACAGTCCTGGGGTCTGAAAGCATAGCGTCCCATGTGACATCACAAGCGCTTAGTACAGTGCTCTGCACACAGTGCTCAATAAATACGATTGATTGACTGATCACTTTCAGGAGGCTATGGATCTTAGCTTTGTATATGGGACCCTCCCTCCCTAGTCACACAAACATCCCCAGTCTGTGGGGAAGGATGGCTACTTACGGTTACAGCCCTTGTCGGGCCAGTGCTCAAAATCAGCCTGCTTAGATCTGTATTAAGGCAGCTGTAATCTTATCGAATCTCCTTCAGACTACATTGGGTTTGTATTTACAGCATTAATAATGGTCCTGTTTTCATGCATGGGTTTCAAAAATATTAGGGCTCAGACCCTTGAGTGTCTGTTAAACTAGTATCTAGAGAATGCTTCTTCCCTTTTCTCCAGTTATTTCAAGCAATTTACCAATAATAATAATAATTGTGGTATTTAAGTGCTTACTATTCCCCAGGAATTGTTCTAAGCGCTGGGGTAGATACAAGATAATTGGGTTGGATTCAGTCACTGTCCCACAATAGGGCTCACAGTCTTGATCTCTGTTTTACAGATGAGGGAACTGAGGCCTAGAGAATTGAAATGACTTGCCCAGGGTCACATACTGGCAAGTGGCGGAGCCAGGTTTAGAACCCAGGTCCTTCTGACTCCCAGGCCCGTGCTCTATCCACTAGGCCATGCTGCTTCTCAACCCATACCAACCAACCCTTTAAATAATGCAGGTGAGAAGGTAGATACAATAGTGGTAATAGTAATGTGATTTAATCTTGGAGAAGTCAAAGTCCAGAGATATGAAGTGACCAGTAAATGACCTCAGAGCCACAAGCATTGGCGACAAAGCGGTTTTCTGGATCTTTCCCTCATTCATCTGAACCTATTTCTTCAAGAAATTAAGAACTTCAATTTGTACTAGCAACTCAATGTTAGAATTTCTGTAGTTTTGCAATTTCCATGGCCAGAATCTGCCATTTCTAGAAAAGCAGTCCACTACTATTGATATGTTTCTCTGTCAAATTGGTAACTTGCAACCTATAGGAGAGCAGGAATCTGAAGTGTAAAATTGAGAAGAGGTGTAGTAAAGGCATTTATTGAAAGCACCCACTGAGTGAAATGTACTGTATCAAGTGCTTAGTACAGTGCTCTCCACATAGTAAATGCTCAAAAGGTACGATTGAATGAAACACCCGGGCAAGTATAAAAGCCAAAGAACACCCTGCCCACAAGGAACTTACACTATTAAGGTTGTGGAGGAGCATCATGACTCACTCATTGATGAATCAATCAGTGGTATTTATTGAGCGCTTACTGTGTACTAAACACTGTACTAAGCACTTGAGAGAGTACAATACAACAGAGTTGATAGATACATTCCCTGCTCACAATGAGCTTATAGTCTATAGGTTAGACAGGCGTTAAATGAATAATTTACAAGATACCATTTGTAGATATGTACTTAAGTACTGTGGGGCTGAGCGTGGGGTGAATACCAAATGCCCCAAATGAATCTCGCTCTCAAAAAGCATTCCGTAGGCGACTCCAGAGGGGAATATGTGTGAATCAGGAGATATATATATAAAATGGATTTCACTTCCTCAAACTCCTTGTCGTCCCTCCCCCTCCCCTCCATTCATTCAATCGTATTTATTGAGCGCTTACTGTGTGCAGAGCACTGTACTAAGCGCCTGGGAAGTACAAGTTGTCAACATATAGAGATGGTCCCTACCCAACAACGGGCTCACAGTCTAGAAGGGGGAGACAGACAACAAAACAAAACATGGGGTCAGGTGTCAAGTCATCAGAAAAAATAGAAGTTAAGCTAGATGCACATCGACAAAATAAACAGAATAGTAAATATGTACAAGTAAAATAAATAGAGTAATAAATCTGTACGAACATATGTACAGGTGCTGTGGGGAGGGGAAGGAGGTAGGGCGGGGGGGATGGGGAAGGGGAGAGGAAAAAGTTACAGAAAGAAGAGGATTTAGATAGGAATATGAGGAGTTTGATTTTCATCCTATTAATTTTGAGGTGCTGGAGGGCTATCAACCTGGAGATAGCATGCAGACACGAGGAAATGTGAGGCTGCAGGTGGAGGGGAGAGGTTGGAGCTAGCAGTGGTCAATTTAGAAGTTATCCACAAAGAGGTGATAGCTGAAGCCAGAGGAGAGGATGAGCTCCCTGAGAGTGAATATAAAGTAAAATGAGCTAAAGGGACCCAGAACAGAGCCCTGAGGGACCCTCATAGGAACCTGCAAACGACATTGAGAAAAAGCAGCCAGAGGCAGAGTGAAAACCAGGAGATCATCCTGTCAGTGAAGCCAAGATCTGACTGTAAACTTCTTGCAGGCAGGGAATGAATCTGCCAACTGTTACACTGTACTCACTCAAATGCTTAGTACAGTGCTGTGCACACAGTAAGTGCTTAATTAGGAGGGGGAAAATAATCCACAATGTCAAAGATAGCTGAAAGGACAAGGGGGATGAGTTGGAGACCAGATCATTAGCTCTGGTGCAGAAGTCATTGGTGACTTTGGAGACTGCAGCTTTGCAGTGAGAGAGGCAGACACCAGATTATAGTAGGTGAAGAAGGGATTTGGAAGAGAGGAAAAAGAAGCATATAACCCATTCTGTGATTTAGAACAGGAAAAGAAGAAAAGTGGGGCAGCAGCCAGAAGAAGCAGTGGGATTGAGAAAGTACTTTTTAGTGCAGAGGCAATTTGAGCATGTTTGAAGGCAATGAGAAAGGAGCAATCAGAGTGAACTGAAGTGTTTTCGGAAGGTAAGGGAAGAAGGGGTTCTGATAGTTATCGAGGCAGCCTATTGGTGGCCAGTGGAACTTCTTGATCATTTTCATTAAGCATGAAGTAAATGTACAAAGATTGACAGTACATTATGAGCACGTCTGTTGTCTCCACCAGTCATTTGCTAATCTTAAAACCCAGTTTATTCCAGGTAGCAAGCAATCCTTTATCAACTGTCAGCACTATCTTCACAACATTGTTAAAATCTGCCCTTTTCTCCCAATCCAAACTGTTACCATGCTGATCCAAGTACTATCCTGCCTTGCCTACTGCATCTGCCTCTTCCCCGTCTCCTTCTCTCCCGATTCCAGCCCAAACTTCACCCTGCTGCCTAGATTATTTTTCTAAAAATAGTTCAGTCCATGCCGCCCCATTCCTCAAGAGTCTCCAATGGTTGACCATCTACCTCTGCATCAAACAAAAACTCCTTACCTTCAACTCTGAAGCACTCAACCAGCTCATCCCATCCTCATCTCATCTCACAAATCTCCTACTACAATCCAACCCTCACACTTCACTCCACTAGCTCCAGTTTACTCACTGTGCCCCGATTTTGCTGCTGACCCCTTCTCCACGTCCTCCTTCTGGCCTGGAAGGCCCTCCCAGTCCAAATACACCACGCCAGCACTCTCCCCACCTTCAGAGCATCTCCCATCTCTTGTCCCTGAAGATCTGACCATATACTTTGTTGAGAAAATTGAAACCATCAGGTGTGATCTCCCTAAAATCTCCACTGCTCCTTTCCAGTCCCTCCCTCCCCCTACCCCTTCTTGGATTCTCCCATCTTTCCCAGTAGTACCAGGAGACGATCTCCCCCTCCTCTCAAAATCCACCCCCTCCACCTGTGCCTGCTATCCCCATGCCTATGCAACTTATCAAAAAACTTGCCCCCTCCCTTCTTCCCTCCCTGATCACCATCTTCAACTGTCCATTCTCCAGTGGCTTCCTCTCCACCGATTTCAAACATGCTCATGTATCCCCTAGCCTAAAAAAAAAACTTAATTTAACCATTTAATAATGATAATAATGATGGTATTTGTTAAGCGCTTACTATGTGCCAAGCACTGTTCTAAGTGCTGGGGTAGTGACAAGGTAGTCAGGTTTTCCCACACGGGACTCACAGTCTTAATCCCCATTTTACAGATGAGGTAACTGAGGCACAGAGAAGTTAGATGACTTGCCCAAAGTCACACAGCTGATAAATGGCAGAGTTGGGATTAGAACCCACGACCTCTGACTCCCAAGCCCAGGCTCTTTTCACTAAGCCACGCTGTTTCTCTCCAAATTCCTTGAGTGAGTTGTCTGCACCCACTGCCTCCACTTTCATTCATTCATTCAATCGTATTTATTGAGCACTTACTGTGTGCAGAGCACTGTACTAAGCACTTGGGAAGTACAAGTTGGCAACATATCTTCTCCTCCAATTCTCTCCTTGACCCTCTCCAATCTGGCTTCCACCCCCTTCACTCCACCAAAACCTCCATCTCAAAAGTCACCAATGATCTTCTTGCCTCTACTCTTTGAACTCCTAGCTGCCTCAGACACCATGGACTATTTCCTTCTCCTGGAAACATTATCCAACCTTGGCTTCACCAACACTGTTCTCTCCTGGTTCTCCTATCTCTAGATTCTCCCAGACTCTATCTATATCCTTTTTTAAAAAAAAAAATGGTATTAAGCAGTTACTGTGTGTCAAACACTATTCTATGCTCTGGGGCAGATACAAGTTAATCAGGCCGAATACAGTCCCTGCCCCATGTGGGACTCATAGTCTAAGTAGGAGGGAGGAATCCCCATTTTGTAGTTGAGGAAACTGAGGCACCAAGAAGTTAAGTGACTTGCCCAAGGGCAAGCAGAGATTATTCTATCCTATTTATCCAATCTAACCTATCTTTAGAGTCCCCTAAACCCTAACTCTGTCTTATCTCTAGACTGCACATTTACTCTACTTTGAAGTTGTCAGAGAGAGAGAGAGAGTGTGTGGGTTTCACTTTGGGAATTTGGTATTTGCCTTACCATCAGCCCCACAGCACTTAGGTACATGTCTATAAATCATGTATTATAAATTATTTAATATCTCTTTCCTCTCTAGTTTAAACTCGTTGTGGGTGGGTAACCTGTCTACCAACTCTGTTGTATTCTCCTAAGTGCTCAGTAAAGTACTCTGCATGTAGTAAGCACCCAATAAATACAGTTGATTGATTGATTATCTCTTTGGCCACTTATTCTCAGTCTGTTTCATGGGCTGCTCCTCTGCCTCCCACCCGCTAACTGTGGGAATCACTCAAGGCTCAGTTCTCCTTCTATTCTCCATTTACACCCACTTCTTGGGACAACTCATGGCTCGTGCCTGTGAGGATAATTCTTAAAGCTACATCTACAGCCGTGATCTTTCTCCTTCCTTACAGTCTCTTATTTTCTCCTTCCGTTAGGACATCTCTTCTCAGATGTTCAGCCAACACCTCAAACTGAACATCTGCAAAACTGAACTCATCTTCCTACCCAAATCCTGCCCTCTCCCTGACATTCCCGTCACTGTAGAAAGCACCACCATCCTCCCTGTCTCACAAGCCCATAACCTTGCGTGATTCTCGACTATCTCTCATTCAACCCACACATGTTCAATCCGTCACCAAATCCTTCCCATTCAACCTTCACAACATCACTAAAAGCCATCCTTTTCTCTCTACCCAAACTGCTACCTCATTAATCCAAGCATTTATCCTGTCCCAACTTGATCAGTGCATCATCCTCCTTGCTGATTTCCCTGCCCCCATCTCTCCCCACTTCAGTCCATACTTCACTCTGTTGCCCAGGTCATTTTCCTATACAGTCGTTCAGCCATGTTTCCCCACTTCTCAACTACCTTCAGTGATTTCCTCTCCACCTCTGTATCAAGCAGAAACTCCTCACTATTGAATTTAAAACACTCAAAAATCACCTTGCCCCCTCTTACCTTACCTTCCCAGTTTCTTACTACAATCCAGCCCACACATTTCAGTCTTCTAATGCCAACCTACTCACGGCACCTTAATCTAGTCTATTTTTCCACCAACCTCTCACCCACATCCCGCCTCTGGCCTGGAAATCCTTCCCTCTTCATATTGGACAATCACTCTTCTCACCTTCCAAGCCTTATTGAAGGCACATCTCCTCCAAGAGGCCTTCACCAATTTAAGCCCTCATTTCCTCTTCTCCCAATCCCTTCTGCATTACCCTTACACTTGGATTTGCACCCTTCATTCACTCCATCCTCAGCCCCATAGCACTTATGTACAGATCCATACTTCCCAAGCGCTTAGTACAGTGCTCTGCACACAGTAAGCGCTCAATAAATACAATTGAATGAATGAATGAATCCGTAATTTACTTTTTTAGATAATGTCTGTGTCCCGCTCTCGACTATATGTTCCTTGTGGACAGGGAATGTGTCTGATAATTCTGTTGTAATGTACTCTCCTAAGCACTTAGTACCGTGCTCGGCACACTGTAAGCACTCAACAAATACAATTGATTGATGGAGAGAATACTTCTCACAACCCTGTGTACAAGGCAGGGGCAGATAATAATTTGAGAGAGAATATCCAAAAAGCACTCGGAGTTCCTCCAAGAGAGCTTTTTTTAAAAAAAATTAAAAATAAATGGCAAGGGCAGTTAATAGGTTGAGAGAGAATATCTGAAAAACTCTTTGTTCCTCCAAGACAGCTGCTAAATAAATGCCTCATCTTCATCATCATCATCATAGTTATTCCAAGAGTTGTAGCTGTAAATCATCCCTTTGCAGTGCAATTAGCCCTTCAAGCAGCTGTTTCCAGCTCAGTAGAGAAAGGAACCAACACATCTGTGTTTTTCCCTCCCACATATAAAGGCTGTTGTTACTGCTCCAAGGAGCTCCTGCGTCTTAAAATATTCACACCTCTTGAGCTTAGGTTCACTTGGTTGCATCTTCAGCTTTAGAATGCCTCCAGAGGGTGGTTATCTCACCATGCCCTCAACACCCTTCCTGATTGCTTAATTAAGAATTCAGACTTGGGCCCGGTCCTTCCAACATCCCCAGACCTTGAAATCGGAAATCAATACACCTCCTCTCTTTGGATTTTTGGTTTAACACACCAGCGACATGGTTTCTGTTGGAGCTTTAGGATTAGGCTGTAAGCAGAGGTGAATTATTACAGGACTCACATAGAGCCATTTGGTTTATTGACATCTGTCTGCTCTCTCACTGAATCCCGGGAAGGGATGAATGGATAAGGACAGCAGTTCAGCTGGAGGAAAATGTAGCTAGGATTTTGGAAATGCTAAATGTGTCCAGTCTTCTAGGAAGTGAAATGCTGATTATAAGGATTGTCCCTCTGTATAGTAATGCAGCTTTGCATTCTTTGCCTAAGAGCCGCATTATGTTTGGGAAATATGGATCATCTTTTTTTTTAATTTGTTTAGTGGGTAAATGAAGGCATAGAGAGGGCGAGTGCAGCTAAGTCACATTATGGGCAGGGAACGTGTCTGCTAATTCTGTCATATTTTACTCCTTCAAGCGCTTAGTACAATGCTCAGCACATAGTAAGCGCTCAGTGGGTACCACTGATTGACTGATGGATCAGAATCCAACTCAGCCATCACCCCGACAAGAGACAACTTTTTTGTGTGCCAATTGTGGCCGAGACTGTGGGTTCCTCATTGGCCTTTTCAGCCACCCACACTCATATTAATCATTTGATGGTATTTACTGAGCACTTACTGTGTGCAGAGCACTGTATTTACTAAGCACTTGGAACAATACAACACAAGTTCATAGGTGAACTTTACTTCAGTGGTGTCTTGTTCAAATGTGAAGGGCAACTAGTTATACCACTCAGAATTCCATCTGTTGAAGGGGTTTTTTTTTGTTTGGTTTGTTTTTGTGTGGTATTTGTTAAGCGCTTATTGTGTGCCAGGCACTGTAATAAATGTGGAGGTAGATACAAGTTGATCAGGTAGGACACAGTCCCTGTCCCACATAGGGCTCACAATCTCAAGGTGGGGAGAACAGGCATTTAATCCCTGTTTTACAAATGAGGAAACTGAGGCCCAGAGAAGTCAAATGATTGACAGAGGCCACACAGTAGACGAGTGGCAGAGCCAGGATTAGTAACCATGTCCCCTGACTCTAAGGCCTATGCTCTTCCCAATAGGCAACAATGTTTCCCTACTATACAAGGTGTATTGGGAATACACCACATGGATGGTCTGATGCCTGACCAGGGCATTACAGGTAAGTAAATGCCCCCTCGCCCCTTCGTCCCCTGGGCCCAGATTAAGTAATCCGCCTTGAATGGATGTTGGAGGACTCTCTGCCCAGAGTTGGTGTGAGATTTTCAAGGCATGAAGAAACTGCTGAGAGGAAAACCTAAGAAGTTGTTCATCTGGGGAGGTGACTTGATTTTGAAATGGATGATCAGATGGTAGTGAACTGATCACATCTCATTTAGAGGAATCAATTTTCAATAAGGACCTCATTGACCTTTGATGACACAGTACATCATTTCAACATGACAAAACAGATGAAGTTATGGTTTTTCCATCACCTAAAATTTTGGGATTAGAAGGTTGTGAATCCATTTTTCAAGAAAGAAGTTAAATTTATAAAAATGATTAAGGAATGAGACTGGAGAAGCAGCATCCTGGCTCTGCCAACTGTCAGCTGTGTGACTTTGGACAGGTCACTTAACTTCTCTGTGCCTCAGTTACCTAATCTGTAAAATGGGGATTAAAACTGTGAGCCCCCCGTGGGACAACCTGATCACCTTGTAACCTCCCCAGCGCCTAGAACAGTGCTTTGCACATAGTAAGCACTTAACAAATACCATAATTATTATTATTATTTAAGGGAGAGAGGAGTTCCAAGGTTCAGAAAAAATTAGCGGGCTATAAAGTTCTTTAAAGTAAATTGTACAAATTATTTCCTAAAGTTGAAAAACCCTACCCTAATCAGCAGAAGCAGCTTCTGCTTATGCAGCTTCCTGCAAAAATTCATAATTGCAACCTCTCATTTATTTAATGATATGTTTTGAATTGCCCCAATGAAGAATAAACAGTAGTTTAGTGAAGTTTATCATTTCTGTATATAGCACATAAATCAATTTCATATTACTTTTTAGCAATTCAGATAATGTATGACTGTAGACTGTTATTTAGACTGTTCCTAGATTGTAAGCTCACTGTGGGCAGGGAATGTGTCTACCAACTCTGTATCGTACTCTGCCAAGCACTTAGTACGGTGCTGCGCACGTAGTAAACACTCAATAAATACCATTGATGACAATACCATTGATGATATTACCTCAGGACTAATGTACCCCATGATACAACCATTCACTATGCAACCACCTTTTCAAGGAATATAAGCCTTGAATCTTTTTTCTTTTTTCTTAATGCTTACTATGTGCCAGGCCCTGTAATGAGCGCTGGGGTAGGTACAATCTAATAATCATGTTGGACATAGTCCCTGTCCCACATAGGGCTCACAGTCTCAATTCCAAATTTACAGATGAGGTAACTGAGTCCCAGAGAAGTTAAGTGACTTACCCAAGGTCACAGAGCAGACAGGTGACGGAGCTGGGATTAGAACCCAGGTTCTTCAGAGTCCCAGGCCTGTGCCCTATCCACTAGGCCATGCTGCTTCTCATGGGGCAGGCCTATATTCTTTATTAAGGTATTTTTGAAAATCCATATATTTAAAGTATCATACTAAAAAGTATATGGAACTTAAGAAAATACATGGTCTGTGTCTTCAAAGGGCTTGCCTATTCCTTTAACCCAGCAAACTAGTACTTTAAATGCACCCATTGTGCTGAAAGAGAAATGGTGTCCATCCTTTTACAAAACTGGGAATGGAGAAGTTTTCACTTAGTCCCTTTTTCTGTAGAATTTTCTTTTGCGACTTGGAGAATGGGAGGAGACAGTGACTCATGTGAATAGCAGAAATGGGCCAATAAAAGCATTTCACTGATTTGAATGTTTAACTTATCCTATAAACCAACGATGAGAAGAATTTGGTGTCTGTTGGGATTTCACAGGAATATCAAGGGAGGGTTTCAAGCCAGGTTTGTGTTTTCCCGGGATCCAAGAGTAAGAAATGTTCCTGTTTTGTATTCTGGAAGACTAACTTTTGTTATATCTGCCGTTCCAAGACCTAGGTTGCCTGTAAATGACAAAAGCATAGAAAAACTCAAAATTGTAGTCCCAAAGAGGAAGACAAAATATTAAATAAAATACACATCAGAATAAAGGAAGTAAAATGAAGGGGGCAGGAAGGAATATGTGTGTGAATGAATCATCAATACTATATCTTTTTTAGACAAGTTGCCCCAGGCAGGTGCTATTTATAAGCAGACTCTTTCTTCTCAGTGAGAAGAAATCTAGAAACAACAGCAGTGAGTCTCCTGGGAATCTCAATAAGGCCTTGGGCTGATGTGAGCAGACTAATGATTTTGTTTGTTTTTTTTCTTTTGTATGTGTGTATGTGTGTTTGGGGGGGACGGGGTAGGTGATGGATGATTACAGTGTAATTGGCCGTTCACTGTTTAAAAAGGAGACCAACATCCAGCTCTTTGTGGGCCTTAAAGTCAAACTGTCAACAGGAGAGGATGGAGTCATCGAAGGCGGCTTTGGACAGAGCGGCAAATTCAAAATCCGGATTCCTAGTAAGTGTTTGTTCTTTCAGACTTGGATTATTTACTCCTATTCAAAGGCGCCTTGTGTCATGCAGGGGCACTGTTCAAACGAGTACTGTCCCATCAACTTGACAGGAGTCATGAGGGTAATGCTGACCCAAGATTAAAAGGGAGCAGAGTGCAGTGCCTTCGTCCCAATTGGTAGTGCGCCCCTCAGCCCCCCCACCCGCTTAATATTGGAAGATTTTGGACTGGATCCAATAGGGCCCCCTCATCCACAGAACCGAGGAGGGGACTTTCAGGGCCCTGTTTGTTCCACTGATCGCTTGCTGACTCATACTGTACTCGTGTAGCAGGAGATTCTTTGTGCAGAAGGAAGTGTGGAAAGTATGCATTCATTTTTTGGTCTGAGGTACATTCTTTTTCAGAAACTCCCACTCTGAGAGAGGCACAGAGAACCAGATTAGTTGACAAAGCAAGATCTGGAGTTGGGAAGAACCGGCAGTTCTGACGTTCCCCTTATTTGCACGTTTTTTGCTGCGATGCTCCAGGTGTTAAGCTGCTTTTCGTGGTCCAAGATGAATGGTCTCGTTTTGTCTGCTGATTTTGAAATGGAGGGTGGCAAGGGCTTTAATATTTGTATTGAAACCCATTTAAGATTTATATGTGGCATGGTGGTGAAGTGTCTCTATATCATAGGATATGTGGGTTCAGCTTCACTGAAAAGTGAATGAAACTACCATTTCGTAGCATCCTGCATCTGGGGTGTCAGTCCCAACTGGATTTAAGAGATGTCAAGTTTCACTCTATCTTATAGTAGCAGTAATGGTATTTGGGGAGGGTAATGGGTCCAGCCAGATTACCTTGTATCGACACCGGTGTTTAGTACAGTGCTTGTCACATAGTAAGCCACAAATGCCGCAATTATTAGCATGACCATAATCATTAGGGGCAACTTTTCAGTTTGTACGATTTTTAATGAGGCTGAGGACTGGGAGGGGACAAGCTTCAAAGAGTTTATAGTTCAGAAAGCCACCATTTGGGGGCCTTTTCAACCCTACCTGATTGGCAGCTCTCAAGCCTTGTCAGAGACCCTGAGGGAGCAAGGCTGGGAGTCCAGCTCGAAAAACTGTGGGGGCAATTGTCCCTCTGAAATGGGGACCTATGATACTCAGAACCTGGTAAAGTACAACAGAAGCTAAAGACATGGAGAAGCAGCCTGGTCTAGTGAAAAGAGCACAGACCTGGGATTCACAAGACCCGAGTTCTAATCTCAGCTCTGCCACTCCCCTACTGGGTGATCTTGGACAAGTCACTTCACGTTTCTGTGCCTCAGTTTCTTTATCTGTGATGGTGGTCGAATGCCTGTTCTCCCTCCCCCTTAAACTGTGAGCTCCGTGAGGAACTGGGTCTGTGTCTGAACTAATTAACTTGTACTACCCCAGTGTTTAGTACAGTGCTCGTCACATAGTAAGTGCTTAAGAAGTACTATTATTATTATTATCATCATTGTCGTATTTTTCTGCCCACGGAGGAGTTTTTGTATTAGTTACCCTGTGATCTCTTCCATTGTAATTGCTTATAAAAATCTCTTATACATCCCAGCAAAGATAAATTCACCTCTTGCACCTGAGGAGATCACTGATGTTCGAGGAATGCGTGAAAACTGGACTCTAGTAAATACCTCTCACAGAATTGAGGCTGTGATTTTTTCCTCTCACTGAGGCCCCAATTCAGTGGCAATCACTTGATGAGGCCCCATTTCAGTGGCAGTCCCTAAGTTTGTAGGCCAATCCTGGCATCTTCCTCTAGAAATTTAAAGATTTCCACTGAACTGGGGGGCTCATCTGGACATTTCCAGAGGAGGTGTACTTGAGACCCCCGATGGTTTGCGCCGTGAGTTTCCTAGATCCCATAGGTGCCTCTGAAGAGGTAGAGCAAAGGACCTGGATCGCAGATGGATACCGACATTGTATGGTGGCTCCCCAATTCCTGTACCAAACCAGCAGCCTTGTTAGTACATATCTGGGGAGATCTCGTGCGTGTTGAAGAATGGGTTGGAGCCAGAGACTTGAAAATGATGGCCTAGTGGAAAGAGCGTGGGCATGGGAGTCAAAGAATCTGGGTTCTAATTCCGGCTTTGCTGCTCTTCTTCTGGGTGACCTTAGCCAAGTCACTTTGCTCCTCTGTGCCTCAGTTCCCTCATCTGCAGATTGGGAATTCAGTACCTGTTCTTCCTCCTACTTAGGCTGTGAGCCCCAAGCAGGACCCGATTATCTTGAGTCTACTCCAGCACTTAGTACAGTGCTTAGTACGAGGTAAGTGCTTAGCAGATACCACAATTACTATTTCAGGAAATAATCTAGATCCATATGTGGACAGAATGGCAGGGAAGCCAGTTGTTTGTACCTAAACAAGTGCAGTGTGCCTCTGGGATGCCTCTGAAAAATCTGACTTTGAAGGAAGAGGAGAGAAAAATTGGCAAGGAAAGTTCGGTAGTGAAACCACTGATTAAAACAAGTGCAAAATGAATTCCTTTTCATAATGTGCCTCATAACAGGAAAGTGTTATTTGTGTTTTGGTCATTTGTGTGAGGGGAAACACAAATTTCCTGCCATAGGATGGTCTTAATGGAGGCCCTTAGCCAAAGGAGCCTTTGCCATCATCTAGGCAGTCCAGTCTTACCCATCCCAAGTTGCAAAAACAAGCAGCAACCAAACTGAAAACTGGGAATCCTGTGTCACATCATGCTGTCCTTTTGGGTATTGTTTTTGGGCAGATAGTGTTTGATAATTTTTACAGGAGCATATCGAGTCCATAACTTGTTTTTTACTCTCTGGCCTGTAGTAAGCTTGGGGCTCTGTCACATAACAGGATGGAACAGTAGCCAAAGCAAAGCATCTCTTAGGATCTCAACAGCTAGCTGAGTGGAAAGTTAAAGAGTGATTTGGAAATGAACACTTCAGTCAAACAACCCTGTCGGTTTAAAAAAGTTGCCGGGTTGTGGTGGGGGAAGGGGGAGGCGATTACGCCATTTGAGTCAAATACAGTTCACATTCCATTGTTAGGTCAGTGTTGCTTTTTTAATGTGTCTGCATCCTGTTTGTGGGTTTTTTTTTATTAAATATAACTGGTTAGATTCCTCTGTCCCACCCCCAATCTACCATCCCCCTCACACATACATTTGCAGCCTGCCTTTCCCTGTAGATTCCTTCCATAAAGAATTACTCTTAACCTTTTTGAAGTGCCTTAATTGTTAAGGAATCTTCAATAAACCAAAGACATCTGATCCTGGGGGCAGAAAAAAAATTACAAGTTGAAAGCTGTTTCAGCCTAATAGGCATAGCATTTAGTTTTGTGTTATTTAAAAGCCAAGCTCGTGGTGAAATGAGATCCTTTGAGAGGGTAGATGGACCAGTTGGGTCCACTGTCACACTTGATAGCTTGTGTTTGGTACTCTGACCAAAAGAGGGTGTCAGTCATCAGCTCAACTGAGTTGGACCTGGTCTCACAAGCACTGGCTTGGCCCCTTCATTCATGTGATAGGGGCAACCTATGGAGAAGATAGTTTCTGGGAGAGAGTTCAGCTATATAATAATGATGGTATTTGTTAAGTGCTTCTTATGTGCCAAACACTGTTCTAAGCGCTGGATGAGAACATAAGCCCTTTCTGAATTAGACCCATGTTCCAGCCAGTAAAGCATTTTGTCAGCAACTGTCGCCACAGGATGCTTGGGGGACATCCAACCGTGATGGCTAGCGATGACCATTTAACATCCCTAAATTTTCCCTGTACACCCCCAAACTTTCCCTCTAGTAGCCGATCGAGGGCCTCTCTTTTATGAATTTATTGAAAGCCCCTCTTGAACCTTCTGTCACTTTCAGTCTGCCCAACTTCCTGTGGTAACGAATCCCATATGCTTACCACAACATGATGGAGTACATAGATATGTATTGAACAATTAGAAGGGAGTCAAGAGAAGGGGAGCAGAATTGGCTTTTCTCTCCAAGGTGGGTAGAGGTCCCCACAGCTCATCAATTAGGTGATCCCTTCAGGATATGCCTACCAAAGCTGGCCTACCAAGGGTCTCTGGGTAGGCACTTCCCTGTCCAGTTTCCTCTGAAGTTTGTCCAGGGCTATTCAGAAGAAGCTTCTCCCAGGTGAATCTAATGTGTTAGCCCAGGGAAGGGAGACATAATCAACCCCTTCAATCCCAGCAGGTGGGCTACCTCCACCTCAGTTTCCATTGCTGTCTTTATTCATTCATTCAATCGTATTTAGTGAGCGCTTACTGTGTGCAGAGCACTGTACTAAGTGCTTGGGGAGTACAAGTTGGCAACATATGGAGACGGTCCCTACCCAGCAACGGGCTCGCAGTCTAGAGGGGGGAGACGGACAACAAAACAAAACATGTGGACAGGTGTCAAGCCATCAGAATAAATAGAAGTAAAGCTAGATGCACATCATTAACAACGGGCTCACAGTCTAGAAGAAAGACTAATTCAGGTCCCACCGAGATTTGAACTCGGATCGCTGGATTCAGAGTCCAGAGTGCTAACCATCACACCATGGGGACAACCATCTTCCCATCTTTAGTGCTGATTCCCCTGACACTTAGTAGCGTTGGTAAGGGAACTGTCTGATTTCACAAAAACCTTAAAAAGGGAGGAAGACTAGTCAGGCCACTCCAGGACAAACCTTTTGGGAGTCTGAGCAGTTTACTCAGGACTGGTTGAAGATATGCCCCTCACATATTCTGTATGCTTTCAAGTCTCCTGTTCGGTCTGATGCCAAATCCTGCTGGTTTTGCCTATTGGGTATCTTCTGGATCTGCCCCCTTTCTTACCAACCCAGCCTATTTGATACAGGTAGAAATGGGTAGCCAGCGGAGTAAGGGAACGATGAGCGCCATGTAAAATAGAAATGCCTGACCATTGGATCCAAGTCTTTCCACAGGTGTGTCCTCCTTACCTTTCTACTCACACCCTTTGCTCCTCCAAGCTAGCCTCTTAAGGGTAGCTTGCTCTTTACTCACCTGCCTCTGATCCTTTGCATATACTCTTCCCCCTTCTTGTAACTCCACCATTAAAATCTGCCAAGCCACATCCTTCCCCTGCTTATCTTTCCATCTGTCCTTCCTGTGACTTTCCCATCACTGTAGACAGCACTACCATCCTCCCTTTCTCACAAACCCCTAACCTTGGCATTATCCTCGACTCATCTCTCTCATTCAGTGTCACCAAATTCTTTCCGTTGAACCTTCGCAACATCTCTAAAATCCACTTTCCTCTCCACCCAAACTGTTGCCACATTAATCCAAGCATTTATCCTATCCTGCCTTCATTACTGCATCAGCCTCCTTGCTGACCTCCCTGCTTCATGTTGCTCTCCAATCCAGTCCTTAGTTCACTCTGCTGCCCAAATCATTTTTCTACAAAGCTGTTCAGTCCATGTTTTCCCACTCCTCAAGAACCTCCAGTAGTTGCCCATCCACCTCCCCTTCAAACAGAAACTCTTCACCATAGCTTTTAAAGCAGTCGATCACCTTGTCCCCTCCTACCTTACCTCACTGCTTTCCTATTACAGCCTAGCCTGCACACTTTGCTCCTCTAATGCCAACCTAGTCACTCTACCTCAAATTGCTCTGTTTCGCCGCCGACCTCTTGCCCACATCCTGCCTCTGGCCTGAAATGCCCTCCTTTTTCATAGCTGTCAGACAATCACTCTCCCCACCTTCATAGACTTATGGAAAGCACCCCACCTCCAAGACACCTTTCCTGACTAAGCCTTCATTTCCTCTTCTCCCACTCCCTTCTGCATCTCCTTTGCACTTGGATTTGCATCCTTTATTTGCATCCTCCATCAGCCCCCCCTCATCCCCACAGGATTTATGTACATATCTGTAATTTACTTACATTAACGCTTGTCTCCCCCTCTAGACTGTAAGCTCATGGTGGGCAGGGAGCATGTCTACTAACTCTGTTATATTGTATTCTCCCAAGTGCTTAGTACGGTGCTCTGCACACAGTCAGTGCTCAGTAAATATTCCCCCCTTCAAAGCTCTCCTACAATATCACTGCCTCCAACAAGCTATCCCTAGTTTAACCCCCACCTCCCTTGTCATGTAATCCCATCAGCCACCCTTGTTATTTAGTTAGATCTCAATCGTTTTATACTACTTATTCATTTGTTTATTTTCTTTACTTTGGTTATTACCCATTGAATCTATATTTTTCCTCTTGTTCCTATTTTATATATACAGTCTGTGTCTGCCTGTCTCCCACATTAGATTGCAAGCTCTTCGAGAGCACGAATGTGTCTTCTGCTTTTGATATATGTCTCCAGGTACTTAGTAATAATTGTGGTATTCGTTAAGCACTTATTGTGTGTCGAGCATGGTACTAAATGCTGGGGTAGATACAAGATCATTAGTTCCCACATTGAGGTCACAGTCTAAGTAGGAGGAAGAGCAGGTATTGAATATCCATTTTGCAGATGAGAAAACTGAGGCACAGCAGGCAAGTGGTGAAGCCGGGATTAGAACCCAGGTCCTCTGACTCCCAGGCCCATGCTCTTTCCACTAGGCCACAGGTTCTCTGCTCAACAGTAATCAGTCATTCAATGATATTTATTGTGCGCTTACTGTGTGCAGAGCACTGTACTAAGAGCTTGGGAGAGTACAATGCAACAGAGTTAGCAGATACGGTCCCTGCCCACAACGAGCTTACAGTCTGGAGGGGGAGACGGACAGTAGATACTCAATAATGATAATGGACTGACTGATTTCAGGGAGGAATGCCAAGATTCACACATACTGGATTTTACAGAAGACTTCAACACTATCAGCAGAGCTGGCCACTGGCAAATGCTAAGCCTGTTTTATTGCCCTTAAGTTCACAAAGATCCCAAGACTACTTCCCAGTAGTGCGACTGAGCTATTCAGGGAACATCTAAGCACTTGAGTATTCTGCTCAGTAGAGAGAAATACTCAGTATTTCTACTCAGCTAGACTCACTCGCTCCCCTTTCCCTTCGCCGCTCTCATACCACTAACCCACAGCCCTGGATCACTGCCACTGTCCGCCTCCTTCGCTCTTATGCTCGAGCTGCCGAACGCTGCTGGCGAAAGTCTAAACACCATGCCAACCTCGTTCACTTCAAGTTTATCCTTTCCTGCCTTAACTCAGCCCTCACTTCTGCCAGACAAAACTATTTCTCCTCCCTTATTGACACCCATGCCCATAGCCCCCGCCAGCTCTTCCGTACATTCAACTCCCTTCTCAGGCCCCCGGTTCCTCCCCCTCCTCCTTCCATCACCCCCAACGATCTGGCCTCCTACTTCATTAACAAAATTAAATCCATCAGGTCCGACCTCCCCAAAGTCACTTCTCCCCCTTCTCCAACCCCCCGGCTCTCAACACTCTCTGCTACTCTCCCATCCTTCCCAGCAGTATCCTCAGAGGAGCTCTCCTCCCTCCTCTCAAGCGCTACTCCGGCCACCTGTCCTTCTGACTCCATTCCCTCTCATCTCATGAAATCTCTCGCTCCATCCCTTCTCCCCTCCTTAACTTCCATCTTCAACCGCTCACTCTCCACTGGTTCCTTCCCCTCTGCCTTCAAACATGCCCATGTCTCTCCCATCCTAAAAAAACCCTCTCTTGACCCCACCTCACCTTCTAGTTATCGTCCCATATCCCTCCTACCATTCCTTTCCAGACTCCTTGAACGAGTTGTCTGTACGCGCTGCCTAGAATTCCTCAACAACAACTCTCTCCTCGACCCGCTCCAGTCTGGCTTCCGTCCCCTACATTCCATGGAAACTGCCCTCTCAAAGGTCACCAATGACCTCCTGCTTGCCAAATCCAACGGCTCCTACTCTATCCTAATCCTCCTCGACCTCTCAGCTGCCTTCGACACTGTGGACCACCCCCTTCTCCTCAACACGCTATCTGACCTTGGCTTCACAGACTCCGTCCTCTCCTGGTTCTCCTCTTACCTCTCCGGTCGTTCCTTCTCAGTCTCTTTTGCAGGCTCCTCCTCCCCCTCCCATCCTCTTACTGTGGGGGTTCTCCAAGGTTCAGTGCTTGGTCCCCTTCTGTTCTCGATCTACACGCACTCCCTTGGTGACCTCATTTGCTCCCACGGCTTCAACTATCATCTCTACGCTGATGACACCCAGATCTACATCTCTGCCCCTGCTCTCTCCCCCTCTCTCCAGGCTCGCATCTCCTCCTGCCTTCAGGACATCTCCATCTGGATGTCTGCCCGCCACCTAAAGCTCAACATGTCGAAGACTGAACTCCTTGTCTTCCCTCCCAAACCTTGCCCTCTCCCTGACTTTCCCATCTCTGTTGACGGCACTACCATCCTTCCCGTCTCACAGGTCCGCAACCTTGGTGTCATCCTCGACTCCGCTCTCTCGTTCACCCCTCACATCCAAGCCATCACCAAAACCTGCCAGTCTCAGCTCCGCAACATTGCCAAGATCCGCCCTTTCCTCTCCATCCATACCGCTACCCTGCTCGTTCAAGCTCTCATCCTATCCCGTCTGGACTACTGCATCAGCCTTCTCTCTGATCTCCCATCCTCATGTCTCTCTCCACTTCAATCCATACTTCATGCTGCTGCCCGGATTATCTTTGTCCAGAAACGCTCTGGGCATATCACTCCCCTCCTCAGAAATCTCCAGTGGCTAGCAATCAATCTGCGCATCAGGCAGAAACTCCTCACCCTCGGCTTCAAGGCTGTCCATCACCTGGCCCCCTCCTACCTCACCTCCCTTCTCTCCTTCTACAGCCCAGCCCGCACCCTCCGCTCCTCCGCCGCTAATCTCCTCACCGTACCTCGTTCTCGCCTGTCCCGCCATCGACCCCCGGCCCACATCATCCCCCGGGCCTGGAATGCCCTCCCTCTGCCCATCCGCCAAGCTAGCTCTCTTCCTCCCTTCAAGGCCCTATTGAGAGCTCACCTCCTGCAGGAGGCCTTCCCAGACTGAGCCCCTTCCTTCCTCTCCCCCTCGTCCCCCTCTCCATGCCCCCCATCTTACCTCCTTCCCTTCCCCACAGCACCTGTATATATGTATATATGTTTGTACATATTTATTACTCTATTTATTTTACTTGTACATATCTATTCTATTTATTTTATTTTGTTAGTATCTTTGGTTTTGTTCTCTGTCTTCCCCTTTTAGACTGTGAGCCCACTGTTGGGTAGGGACTGTCTCTACATGTTGCCAATTTGTACTTTCAAGCACTTAGTACAGTGCTCTGCACATAGTAAGCGCTCAGTAAATACGATTGATGATGATGATGATATCTCCTCCTCTCACAGCACCCACCCCTCTTATGTTGTTGTTGTCTTATGCTGTTGAGTCGTGTCCGACCCATAGCGATGTCATAGACACATCTCTCCCACAGTGCCCCATTTCCATCTGCAATCGTTCTGGTAGTGAATCCACAGAGTTTTCTTGGTACAAATATGGAAGTGGTTTACCATTGCCTCCTTCCACACAGTAAACTCAAATCTCTGCCTTCAACTTTCTCCCGTGCCACATACCTTTAAACTCTATTGCTTCCCCAACCTGTAATTTATTTTAGAATCAGTCTCCCTGGCTAAACAGAATCAATCAATTGTATTTATACCATGTGCAGAGAGCACTGTACTAAGCGCTTGGGAGAGTACAATATAACAGAATTGTTGATAGACACATTCTCTGCCCAGAACGAGCTTCCAGTCTGGGGGGCGGGGGGGAGTCACCGGTATAGAGGGTCTTGAAGGCTAGAAGGCTCCTTGAAGGCAGGGATTCTCTATTGCACTCTTCTAAGTGCTTTGTACAGTGCTCTGCCCAGAGTCAGTGCTCAGAAGATGCTGTTGTTTGAGATGAAAGTGCCCGTCTGATCTGTCGTCATCTGAGTCAAGTAGTCAATGCAGTGTGGCCAGTTTTATTCCCTTGCATGCACACTTGAAAAGATGATCAGATAATTTGATAGCTGCACATAGAATATGCTTATGATCTACTGGGAAAGTCTGCCAACTCAACAGGCCGCAAGCATCATGGAAAGGCTCTGAGGGTGTCTTCCAGAAGCTATTGCATACTGATGACCACACTCTCAAGGAACAAATGCAAAAGGATATTCTGCTAAGTAAAAACTGCTGTACCCCATCTGCACAACCCTCTGAACTTTTAGAAAACTGGTGTTCTGTGGAAGACAAACCCTGGGAGAAACCATACACACAACCAGAAATTTTTATCAGCAGCACATAGCTGAATGCTGCCACTGATGCACAGATAGACAAAGATGTAGAAAACCAAATTAAGAAAGCCAATCTGTCCTCTGGGAGATTGACTGGGTGTAGCAACAGTGGGGCTACAGGCAAATGAAACATCTTCGTAACGCTCCTAAAGAAAAACGTTCCATTTGGCTGTGAGGCCTGGCTCTACCCCAGAAGGCATGTCAGCCTTCTCAAATACGCTTGGTTTTTCAGTAATGTATGTTTGTCGCTGCACAGTTTGGATAGAATGCCGTTAGAGGATTAGTGAATGTTTTTCAGACGATGCATACCTCTATCGAATGCTGTATTAGAAGAAACAGGATCGTCCCGAACAATCTGGTGTAGCAGCAGACTGTATGTTGAATTAATATATATATGCACATGAGTACTGAGGGTTGGAATAAATTATAATAAGTGGCTGCTGAGTTGGTGTGATTATGGTGTTGTGAATTAATTGGAGAAGGTTTCCTGGATGAAGTGGGATTTTAGAAGGATTTTAAAGATGGGGGAGAGCTGAATGAGAAGGAGGAGGAGATGGAAGAGCTAAGAGTGGGGTTCAGTTAGAAGGTGAGATTAAGAGGAGTGAAGAGTGCTAATTGGAGAAGCAGCCTGGCCTAGTGGATAGAGCACAGGCCTGGGAGTCAGAAGAACCTGGGTTCTAATCCCAGCTCCACCACTTGTCCACTGCATGATCTTGGATAAGTCACTTCACTTCTCTCCACCTCAGTTACCTCATCTGTAAATTGGGAATTAGGACTGTGAGCCCCATGTGGAACAGGGACTGTGTCCGATCGGGCAACCTTGTATTTACCCCAGTGCTTAGTACAGTGTCTGGCACATAGTAAGCACTTAACAAATACCACTGGGGAAAAAAAATGGGGATGGGGCCAAAGTGGTGCACAGGGCTAGGGAGCCGCCCCCCACCCCCCCATCTTTCCCAGTGAGCCTTGGAGAGTGGGAGAAGGCGAGGACCTCTTGGCAGGGAGAAGCAAGGAAATCAGTGACATCTGGAGTGAGCCAGATTTTGATGATGATGGAGCAGTGATTAGATCAGGAACAGGTCAATGATGTAGGGGAGATTGCCCACTGTGGAGCAGGAGTTCTCCAGGCCACATTTAGATGGGGTTGTAGGGTGTTGGGGGTGGAAGAAGGGACAGCACAAAGGGATTGGATGGGAGTAAACTGGCAGGGTGCCATGCTGACGATAGATGACATAGGATGGAGGCGAGAGAAGGACAGGGATGTGGTCAGTGGAGAGTAGGATCAGCAAGGTCATGGTGCAAGCCCAAAACCCTAAGGAACACAGCTTTCAGTCTCTGGCCCGTAGTCACTACAGCTACCAGCGTGGCCTAGTGGATAGAGCATGGGCCTGGGATTCAGAAGGTCATGGGTTCTAATCCTGGCTCTGCCACTTGGCTGCTGCATGACCTTAACTTCTCTGTGCCTCAGTTCCCTCATCTTTGAAATGGGGATTAAGATTGTGAGCCCTATGTGGGATAGGGACTGTGTCCAACCCTTGTATCTACCCCAGCGCTTAGAACAGTGCCTGGCACATAGTGAGCGCTTAACAAATGCCATAATTGTTATTATTATCACTACCAGTCCCTGCCTCGGAGAGACAGCAGCCTCTGGTCTTAGCCTCGGAAGGGAGCGGGCAAAAGCGGTTTTAGAAGGTGAAAAGGGATGGGGTCAGAGGCACAGGTGGAGCGGGTAGATTTTTGAAAGCAGGCGGAAGATCTCTTCTCGAGTTGGCTGAGATTTGGGGGAACGCACACCTGGTGCTCATCAAGAGGGAGAGGTGGGAGAAGTGAGGACACGGAGTTTCAGGAGGGAGTTAATGTTCTGGTATAATTGGTGGAGGGGGTAAATGGAGGGAGTTTAGAGATCATAGGTCTCTAGGGAAAGAGAGGACAGGTTTGTGAGAAATGAGGATGTGAGAGAGATGATAGGTTAAGAAGGAAAGTTTTGGTGGGAGAGTAACTGTCACAGTTCCTTCAAAGATCTCATTGCCAGTGGCAGAACACTGAGTTGGGTGGACTATTGGGCTGACCCAGCAATTGAATATCTTTTATTCTTTTGCCTGAGAGGAATGAAGTAAATGGGTCTCAGAATCAGGAGATCTGAATTGTCCTCCCAACTCTGCCACTAGCCTGCTGTGTGACTGTAGTAAGTCACTTAACTTCTCTATTCCTCATTTGTAAAATGGAGATACCATCTTCTCCCTATGTCAAAAAGATATAGTCAGGGGAAGCTTATTAATGATAGTAATAATAATTGTGGTATTTGTTAGGCACTTACTATGTGCCAAACACTGTACTAACCACTGGGGTGGATACAAGCAGTCGGGTTGTGCACAGTCCCTGTCCCACATGGTGCTCATGGTCTCAATCCTCACTTTACAGATGAGGTAACAGAGGCCCAGAGAAGTGAAGTGATTTACCCAAGGCCATACAGCAGACAAGTGGCAGAGCCGGGATTAGAACCCATGACCCTCTGACTCCCAGCCCCGTGTTCTATCCACTAGGCCACACTGCCTCTCCTAGCCTAGATAATTGATGTGGAACTCTGGGAAAGTAAAAAAGTCTCTATTCATAATATTATCATTATTATTGGTAGTAGTAGTAATACTACAGGGAAGTTCCCCATAGGGCCCTAAAGAGGCTAAATTAACAGTTGTAAAAGGCGGCTTAGCAGAGACATTGTGGTTTGACTGGAGAAAGTTGCAGTAGTGTAGATGAAAGGTGGTCAGTCTCTGCAATGTTATGGGCTGATAGTAAGATTGATATAGACTCTCCCTTCCCCGCAACAAAACACTACACTTAAGCCAAAGTTTTTTTGTTTTTGTTTTTGTTTTTTTCCAATTATTCAGAGCTGAAGGCTCACCGGATTTGGCTTAATAGGCAGTGCACTTTTAAGCAATGTGTCATAAGACCAAAGCAAGAAAGATGGTATAGCATCAGCAGAATTAAGCAATGATTGTATTCACCCTCGGTTATAGCTGTTAGACTTGATGCAGTGTGTTGTGACTTTTCAAGCAGTTCTGTCATTGTCACGAGTTGTGCAGAATTTAGCCTCCAATGGCAAGCCAAGATCATTAGCTATAAGGTCCTTACACAGTCATCCTAACAGTGATTAGACCAGAGTTATTGCAGTTCAACCCATCTGGCCTGGGCATGTTCTGTGCACAGCACTGTGGGAGCTCAAGTATTAAATAACAAAGTCACCACCACCACCAAACGTCTGTGTTAGTTGCCCTTTTCCCCATAGCCAAAGCTTAGCTATGCTTGTTCTTTTGTACTCTTCTTAACAAACAAACAAAAGCCCAAGCCCACGAGGGCCACTTCAGACATAAATCTTTTTGTCTGTTCTCATTGTGAAAGTTGGCTACTACAGCCTGTTCAGAGGCTGAGACAGGAGAGTTGCCAGGGAAGCATCGCTTCTTTTTGTAAGTCTCTCTTGAGCAGCCTAAATTGTGGCAAAGTCCCACTGACCACCACTAGGAAGCACGAATCCCAAGATGCATTTACCCCGCCCCGATGAAGCGAGCCAGCCACATTTGAATCAAGCCAGCCTTTTGAAGCAAATACTGACCTCTGTTAACCCAGCCATCGAGATTTATTGTCTTTGGAAGATATTGGAGGCTGATTGGCAAAGCCAAGATTTCTACATTTCCCCCTTGACTGAGAATAGAAGCCAAATTATAAATTGATTACCTAGGCACTCGACTTTTCCCTGAGCTGGTATCTGAAAAGAGGGTGCCCTCCGGACCTTACAGAATGATGCCTCACCCAGAGCCGTGGAAGGAAATACCCCTTTCTCTGGCCAAGGTTTATTGTGACCTCGATTTTAAAGAACTTTTTAATGAGGTGCTGATTTGTCAAAGTTTAAGTCAATGCAGCCTGAGTTTCTAAAAATATTACTTTACTTGTATCGGGGCATTCGAGTGCAGCGACCTTGAGCCGTGCGTGTTTTAAGCGAGCGTCATTGACGGTTCACTCGGCTACGTGACTTTTCTGCCAATGTAAGGCGTCTTTGGGCCCCAGAACTAGTTAGCTCAGTTGAATAGAGCATGATGCCAATATGAAAATGGAAATGGGTGGAGCCCTTCCCAGACCAGAAGGTATCCCGCAGCCAGTGGAAGAGCCAAAGTGGGGCACCCGCAGACAGAGCTGGCAGTAGAAATTCCACACTCCCTGAAGCCCAATATTAGATATCCTTGAAAAATGCTGAGAAACCACATCCACCAACAAGCCAACCTGGGCACTGATCAGAAAAACCACGTGGCAGAGTGGAAAGAGCACAGGCCTGGGAGTCAGAGGACCTGAGTTCTAAACTTGGCTGCCACTTGTCTGCTGTATGACCTTGATGATGATGGCATTTATTAAGCGCTTACTACGTGCCAAGCACTGTTCTAAGTGCTGGGGTAGATACAAGTTAATCAGGTTGGACACAGTTTCTGTCCCACATGGGGCTCACACTCTTAATCCCCATTTTAGAGATGAGGGAACTGAGGCCCAGAGAAGTGAAGTGACTTACCCAAGGTCACACAACAGACATGTGGCAGAGCTGAGATTAGAAGCCAGGTCCTTTTGACTCCTAGGCCCATGCTCTATCCACTAAGCCATGCTGCTTCTCCTGTTGAGCCAGTCTTCTCTGGGCCTCAGTTTCCTTATCTGTAAAATGGGGATTAAATACCTGTTCTCTCTCCTGCTTAGACTGTGAGCACCATGTGGGACAGGGATTATGTCCTACTGGATTGGAATGTCTTGAACCTACCCAAGTGTGTAGTACAATGCTTGGCACGTAGTAAGCACTCAGCAAATACAATGATTGTTATTTATTAAGCCCTTTCTATGTGTCAGCACCTTTGAGCGCAGGAGGCAGAGCTACAAATGATAAGGAGTCCTGAAAAGAGCAGCCAAAACCACAACCAAAATTCATCTTCAGATCTTTGCTGTGTGTCAGGGACCACTGGTCATGCATTGGCTTAAGTCACACCTGCAACCTTAAGAAACACCACTGTCACCAGCATTGTTTTTCAATACAAAGTACAATTTTGAAACGTGCACCCTAAATTGGGGGGTGGGGGGTGGGGTGGGGGGGGAATTTGCCAGTCAAGCTCACAGTTCAGAAAATAAAGCAAGAGAGAAGGACTGATGACTGTCACCAGGACCAAACCAACCTCCTTCTCTCCCTGGCGAGGTTGGATCCCCTGACAGATGGTACATTTTGATCAGTGCTCCTCAACCTCGAATTCCTCAACACCCACTCTCTCCTCGACCCCCTCCAATCTGGCTTCCGTCCCCTACATTCCATGGAAATTGCCCTCTCAAAAGTCACCAATGACCTCCTGCTTGCCAATTCCAACGGCTCCTACTCTATCCTAATCCTCCTCGACCTCTCAGCTGCCTTCGACACTGTGGACCACCCCCTTCTCCTCAAAACACTATCCAACCTTGGCTTCACAGACTCTGTCCTCTCCTGGTTCTCCTCTTACCCCTCCGGCCGTTCACTCTGTCTCTTTTGTGGGCTTCTCCTCCCCCTCCCATCCCCTTACTGTAGGGGTTCCTCAAGGGTCAGTTCTTGGTCCCCTTCTGTTCTCTATCTACACTCACTCCCTTGGTGAACTGATTCGCTCCCACGACTTCAACTATCATCTCTACGCTGATGACACCCAAATCTACATCTCTGCCCCTGCTCACTCTCCCTCCCTTAGGCTCATGTCTCCTCCTGCCTTCAAGACATCTCCATCTGGATGTCTGCCCTCCATCTAAAACTCAGTATGTCCAAGACTGAACTCCTTGTCTTCCTTCCCAAACCCTGCCCTCTCCCTGACTTTCCCATCACTGTTGACGGCACTACCATCTTTCCCGTCTCAAAAGCCCACAACCTTGGTGTCATCCTTGACTCTGCTCTCTCGTTCACCCCTCACATCCAATCCATCACCAAAACCTGCTGGTCTCACCTCCGCAACATTCATCATCATCATCATCAATCGTGTTTATTGAGCGCTTACTGTGTGCAGAGCACTGTACTAAGTGCTTGGGAAGTACAAGTTGGCAACATATAGAGACAGTCCCTACTCAACAGTGGGCTCACAGTCTAAAAGGGGGAGACAGAGAACAAAACCAAACATACTAACAAAATAAAGTAAATACAATAGATATATACAAGTAAAATAAATAAATAAAAAGAGTAATAAATATGTACAAACATATATACATATATACAGGTGCTGTGGGGAAGGGAAGGAGGTAAGATGGGGGGATGGAGAGGGGGACGAGGGGGAGAGGAAGGAAGGGGCTCAGTCTGGGAAGGCCTCCTGGAGTAGGTGAGCTCTTAGTAGGGCCTTGAAGGGAGGAAGAGAGCTAGCTTGGTGGATGGGCAGAGGGAGGGCATTCCAGGCCCTGGGGATGACGTGGGCCGGGGGTCGATGGCGGGACAGGCGAGAACGAGGTACGGTGAGGAGATTAGCGGCAGAGGAGCGGAGGGTGCGGGGTGGGCTGTAGAAGGAGAGAAGGGAGGTGAGGTAGGAGGGGGCGAGGTGATGGAGAGCCTTGAAGCCCAGGGTGAGGAGTTTCTGCCTGATGCGCAGATTGATTGGTAGCCACTGGAGATTTTTGAGGAGGGGAGTAACATGCCCAGAGCGTTTCTGGACAAAGACAATCCGGGCAGTAGCATGAAGTATGGATTGAAGTGGGGAGAGACAGGAGGATGGGAGATCAGAGAGGAGGCTGATGCAGTAGTCCAGACGGGATAGGATGAGAGCTTGAACGAGCAGAGTAGCGGTTTGGATGGAGAGGAAAGGGCGGATCTTGGCAATGTAACATTGCCAAGATCCGCCCTTTCCTCTCCATTCAAACCGCTACCCTGCATCAGTCTCTCATCCTATCCCGACTGAATTACTGCATCAGCCTCCTCTCTGATCTCCCATCCTCCTGTCTCTCCCCACTTCAATCTATACTTCACGCTGCTGCCCAGATCGTCTTTGTGCAGAAACACTCTGGGCATGTTAATCCCCTCCTCAAAACTCTCCAGTGGCTACTAGTCAACCTACGCATCAGGCAAAAACTCCTCACTCTCGGCTTCAAGGCTCTCCATCACCTCTCCCCCTCCTACCTCACCTCGCTTCTTTCCTTCTACAGCCCAGCCCGCACCCTCCGCTCCTCTGCCGCTAACCTCCTCATTGTGCCTCGTTCTCGCCTGTCCCGCCATCGACCCCAGGCCCACGTCCTCCCCTTGGCCTGGAATGCCCTCCCTCTGCACATCCGCCAAGCTAGCTCTCTTCCTCCCTTCAAAGCCCTGCTGAGAGCGCACCTCCTCCAGGAGGCCTTCCCAGACTGAGCCCCCTCCTTCCTCTCCCCCTCCCCATCCCCCCTGCCCTACCTCCTTCCCCTCTCCACAGCACCTGTTATATACGTTTGTACATATTTATTACTCTATTTTACTTGTGCATATTTACTATTCTATTTATTTTATTTTGTTAATATGTTTTGTTTTGTTGTCTGTCTCCCCCTTCTAGACTGTGAACCCGCTGTTGGGTAGGGGCCGTCTCTGTATGTTGCCAACTTGTACTTCCCAAGCGCTTAGTACAATGCTCTGCACACAGTAAGTGCTCAATAAATATGATTGAATGAATGAACCTTTTATGGTTAAGGACTTTTTCAACATAGGGAGTTTGTGGGGATCCTTTCTGACCTCCTAGACTGTAAGCTCATTGTGGGCAGGGAATATGGCTGTTCATTGTTATTTTGTAGTCTCCCAAGCACTCAGTACAGTGCTTTGCACTCAGTGAATGCTCAGTAAATGCAATTGGCTGACATACTGACCTCCTCCCTCCTATCCAGCACTCCCTTAAAGTGGTATAGGTTGCTCACTGACTACTTCTCACTGACACCCCCTTTATTTTTTATTTGACCATACATGAGAGAACGGGAGCCAGCCTGGGCATGCAAATGGAATCAAGAATTGTTATTTTCCGTTGCTTTTGATGAACATGTACTTTGTGAAGAGCTTTGTACTAGGTGTTGAGGCAAGTTTCAAAGTTACTGAATTGGACACAGGCCCCGACTCATTCACAATCTAAGATGGGAAGATGAAGTGAAGGGGAATAGATGTGGGCAATGGAAACACAAGGAAAACCACGCAAGAAGCAACGTGGCCTAGTGGATAGACCTCAGGCCTGGGAGTCAGAAGGACCTGGATTCTAATCCCGGCTCCGCCACGTGGTTGCTGTATGACCTTAGGCAAGTCACTTCACTTCTCTGGGCCTCAGTGACCTCATCTGTAAAATGGGGATTAAGACTGCGAGCCCCATGTGGGACATAGACTGTGTCCAACCTGATTTAGCTTGTATCTACTCCAGCAGTTAGTACAGTTGCCTGGCACATAGTACGTGCTGAACAAATATCATAAAAAAAGCGAAAGAAATTGCATGAAAGAAGCAAAAATTTTAAATTTACAGACAATGAAACAACATCAAGAGCAGCAATATATTACTGCTGAAAGGATATTTCCAGGCTCCTCACTGCTCTATCAAAGACTGTTCTCGGCCTAGCAGTCTCAGCCTTTCCAGGGTTCCAACAGTTAGGAAAGTGTATTGCAGGCCTAGATTGTAAGCTCACTGTGGGCAGGGACCGTGTCTACAAACTCTGTTATGTTAGGCTCTCCCAAACGCTTAGTACATGAGAAGCAGCATGGTGTAGTGGATAGAACCTGGGCCTGAGAGACAGAAAGTCATGGGTTCTAATCCCAGCTCCGCCACTTGTCTGTTTTGTGACCTTGGGTAAGTCATTTTACTTCTCTGTGCCTCAGTTACCTCCTCTGTAAAATGGGGATCGAGACTGTGAGCCCCAAATGGGACAGGGACTGTGTTCAACCCGATTTGCTTGTATCCACAACAGCGTTCAGTACAGTGCCTGGCACAAATAAACGCTTAACAAATACCATCATTATTATTACAGTGCTCTGCACAAAATAAGTGTTCAGTAAATACTGTGGATTGATTGATAGCTCCGTCGTGGTTTGCTTCCACAAGGGAGCACTTCTCCCGGCAGAAGTGGCAGGTTGGGCGATACCTTGGTTGGCTCCTGGTGCTTTAGCGGGTGCCGCGTGGCTGCGGTTTTAAATTCTGGCAGGACTTCTCCCCAACGATGGGGTGTCTCCGATGTTTTGAGGCAGGAAGGAGACCATTACCACTCTTCCCTCATTTTCCCTTCTGCCAGATCTCAGGTACAAGGTGGGGACGACACTTTTTATTTCTCCCTATTGCCGGAAAGGATGTTTTCCTAACATTTCCAACAGTTTGCAATCAATCGAAACCAGAGAAGGCAATTGTGTGTAAAGGTCGGGGCCTGTCCAGAGTAATGGAACGGAGCAAAGACAAGCATTTCCAGACAGAGAAACGCAAGGGCAGCCACCCTAAAGGAAGGAGGTGAAACTGCCACCGTTTGAGAGCTTTAAAATGCCACTTATCCAAACACCAGAGAATGTAGCACAGTGAAACACTGTGTTTACATTAGAGTAATTTACATCTTCACAAAATTTACACCGTTTGTAGACCCTGTTTAGTTTTCCTCGGTGTCCGTACACCGACTGAGCTGGAAAACAGCACCCAGCACAATCCCTGTGAAACTCGACAGGATAGGGCTGAATGAACTTTCAATTCGCTGTTGAATATTTGCAGAAGACTCAGCCTTGCCACAGCACCTCCTCACTTCCTGTCCTGAGGAAAACAAATCGCTGTGAATTCTTTTCATCCTGAGAAATTACTCAGTGGTGCCATAGCCAAAAGACCCTCCCCCAGATTGGAAGGGGTCACAATCACAAACGTCCTCCAAAGGGGAAAAGAGGAGACACCTCTTTGTCCTTTAATGTGATTTAGTGAAGGGCTTCTCCCACTTGCTCTCGTGAATTCTACTCCCCTCAGGGCAGTTTCTCCCAATGTTTCCTCTCCCCTGCCCTCCGGTCAAGGGAGTCAGAGTCAAATTGAGGGAAATGTTGTTTTTTTTTTAAATGATTTCTTTTGTGGGGGTTCAATGACCTGACAGCAGCGGAAGGTCACACGCTGCTAGTGGAAGCATCAAACTGGCCACAGTTGATGTTCAATAATAATAGAGTTAACTTTGGTTTTTCTGCAGGTCTGGGGGCAAGGGGAGTAACAGATGATGGCTGGGATGTATTCCTAACTCTGGGGTGGGGGTTCCCTTGCAAATCACCCCCAGAATTAGAAACAGAGCTAAAAACAGGTGTACATCCCCACAACTGCATTTTCTGACCTGGAAGGGACTCTCTGCCCAGACTTCAGACTCCAAGGGCCTCAGAAACTGAGATGGCAGGAGACAGAGGGAGACTTCTGGATCTTCCTTCTGACCCAGGGATGGTGGAAAACAGAAACCCCCACCCCATGGTCAGAAAATAAAGGGTATAGGCTTTCCTCACACTATATCTGGATCTGGCATAGTACTGATGACCACCTAACCGACATTTACTGTAATAATATTTGAAAACCTCATTTTTCAACTCTTTTCTTTAGATAGTTATCAATTTCCCTGCCTCACTTACTGTCAGTGGCATTGCTGCTTTTCAGTTGGAGCTGCAATTTTATTGCCTGCAGGAAAGCATTGACATAACTTGTCAGTTGAAGTCAATTACAGAATGTTTAAGTCAACATTGGACCCACTCCCTGAAGTTTTTAGCAAAATTCCATTACTTATCAAAAACTGTGTTTAGCGACTAATCGGATGATATACAGAATGTAGAACATCAGACTGGGTTGGTATCTTTTAAAAATATTTCTCTTGTGAATTATAGCAGGTAACAACTGAAGATTATCCCCTACATCATATATGCCGACATCAGCCAATGCTCCTGCTGTCACAGACATCGAATGCTTTCCCCCTTTTGGTACTCTAGTTTCTGTTGACATAGGAACTGTTTCTGACTCATCTCTGTGGAATATATAGAGAAATTAAAGTGGCCTCCGTCAGGGTTAGCCACTCGATTGATCACTGCTTTTTAGGGAGCACTTTCTGTGTGCAGAGCACTGTGCTAAGCACTTGGGAGACCACAGTTTAACAGAGCTGGTAAGAACTCCAAATGTCCTGAGCCAGACTGTCACCCAGGGCATTTGGGCCTTGGGAGGCACAGGAGTGTGGGGAAAGAATAGAGAGGAGGAGGAGGAGAAAGGAAGGAGATGAAAGCCTAGAGGCATTCCAACCACTGAAGGAAAGAAGAGCTGGACTTGAGGGAGAGAGTCTGCCTGTGGAGGGAACAGGAAGGTGGGGAAGGGCGGGGATTGATCTGAGAGCAGGAGCACTGATTGTGAGAGAGAGAGGGGCCTTCGGGGTTATCATTCCATGCCCAGTAGAATGTTAAATAATCGGGCCATTTTATTCCAGCTCTTTCCTTCAATCAAGCAATCAATCAGGTCTATTGAGTATTTTTTGCATGCAGAGTACTGTGATAAGCGCTTGGGAGAGTAATAATAATAAAGATGGCATTTGTTAAGCGCTTACTATATGCCAAGCACTGGGGTGGATACAAGGTAATCAAGGTGTCCCACGTGGAGCTCACAGTCTTAATCCCCTTTTTACAGATGAGGTAACTAAGGCACAGAGAAGTTAAGTGACTTGCTCAAAGTCACACAGCTGATAAGTGGTGGCGCCGGGATTAGAACCCACTACCTCGGAGTTCCAAGCCCGGGCTCTTTCCACTAAGCCATGCTGCTTCACATAACAAGTTGGGTAGACATGTTCCCTGCCCACCAGGATTCAGAAAATTCCCATAATTCCCGTTCCTAGTTTGGGTTCCACAGATGTAGTGTAATCTCACTCCCACTTTCTCTTTCCTTTGTTCCTTTTTTCTCTTTATCTTCTAGAGTTCTCTCCCTGACACTTTCCTGCCTTCATCTGTCATCATTCTTTCTTCCTAGCTCCTTTCTCTGTGCGTATGTGTCAGTGGATAGGTCTCCCTCTGGGTGTGTGTTTGCCTGTGCATAACTGAGTTTCAGTGTGTGTTTAGGTTTGTGGAAGTGTAGGAGGTGAAATTGTGTGTGTGCTTGGAAAATGTGCGTTTGGACTATAGATGTGCTTGCGGGATGCCAGATATCTCAAATAACCCCTTCCCTCCCTGCCCCGGTCTCCGCACTACCCAACCCTGGTGCCCGTATGCTGGGGCTGGAGCTGGTGAGTCACAGATCCATTAGGGGTGGTCATCAAAGCTTCAAGCACAGATGGCACTGTGAGGGAGATGCTGGATTGGTGAGGAACGATAGCGGGGGTACGGGTTGCTACCTCATGCTGAAGTGGTTTCTCCCCTTCTCCCCCCAGTCCATCTCTCCATCTCCCTGTTGTGTTGCCCAGGGATGGCAAGCCGGATCCGGGCGTCCTGCTCGAGAAACCATTTTAATTTGGGAGATACAGGACCAGCATTGCCAGCTTTGCTTCATCGGTGACCACATTTGAGAAGCGCTGGTCTCAATTATATTTTCCATTTTAAAAAGTGATCAGCAGAAGCACATTTCAGCAGAGGGAATGCAGTTAAACTCAAAGGAACTTACCCTTGAAAGTTTGGATCTGGTGGGAAAATGTCCATTTCTAGGGTCCGGAATGCACACAGAGCTGGAGTGCACTGACTCCCAGTGGCTCCCTCCACGCTCCTGACTCCATTAGGTACATTGCCGAAATAAACTCTGCAAATAAGCTTTGCCTTTGTTTCGGCTCTTTATTACATTCAGAACTTAATACAATTATATGTGGTTACATGAATGTACATTAAATGCCTGTTTCAACAAGAATAGGCTTGCAGTTCTGTCTGTCTCTTGAAACAGATGGTAATTAAGAGTGTGTTTTCTCCCGAAAAGCAGTTCTGTATGTTTACTTGATTTGGTGATTTTTCTTTCCCACTCAGACATTTGCTCTGGAACAATCCTTTTAAATTTTGAGACATGTGAAAAGCCCAGGTCCCCTGAACTTCCTCAGGGGCATATGTGTGGGTGTTTAAAGTGCATGAAGCCTGAAGAGCCATTTGGCTGCCACACAACTCTTCTGGTACAGCACTTTCCATAAGGAACCTGAAGTATTTCCTGACTCTGACTACAGAGTGTCAAGGCTGATTCATGAATGGGCCTATTCTAGAGCTCACGAACGGCTAAGGGAAGTGCAATCCATAGAACCTAGAAGTAAATAATTCTGGGTAAGAGGTAGGTAGGGGACGTTCAAGAAACAAATAAAGAAAAGACCCTCAATCTTAATGTGAAAGGTTACTTCTTATCTACTAGCAAATAGTTGTCCCACCCGGCCCCTTCCTTGCCATGGCCAATTTTTCCTATTCAATGAGCTATGTGTGGGGAAAACCTGCCCCTGAACCCTTTTACCTCATTGTTGGAGGTAAGTCACTCTACCTGTCTCTCTTCTGAGTTAGAAATTAAGAGCAGTTGAGAGAATTTTGGGACTCCTTCCTCGTCACTTAAGGCAAGGGCTTCTGATGACCACAGTCCCTTATAAAAAAAATTCTCCCTTTGACAGTCTTCCCTCCAGAGGGAAGCAGAGGATTGTTCTTTTGACCCCTAGTCCTGGTTTCTCTCAGAGAGTTGGGCCCCCTGGATCAATCAACCAATCAATCAATCGTATTTATTGAGCGCTTACTTTGTGCAGAGCACTGTACTAAGCGCTTGGGAAGTGCAAGTTGGCAACCTATAGAGACAGTCCCTACCCAACAGTGGGCTCACAGTCTAAAAGGGGGAGATAGAGAACAAAACCAAACATACTAACAAAATAAAATAAATAGAATAGATATGTACAAGTAAAATAAATAAATAAATAGAGTAATTAATATGTACAAACATATATACAGGTGCTGTGGGGAAGGGAAGGAGGTAAGATGGGGGGGATGAAGAGGGGGACTAGAGGGAGAGGAAGGAAGGGGCTCAGTCTGGGAAGGCCTCCTGGAGGAGATGAGCTCTCGGTAGGGCCTTGAAGGGAGGAAGAGAGCTATCTTGGCGGATGGGCAGAGGGAGGGCATTCCAGGCCTGGGGGATGACATGGGCCGGGGGTCAATGGCGGGACAGGCGAGAACGAGGTACGGTGAGGAGATTAGCGGCAGAGGAGCAGAGGGTTCGGGGTGGGCTGTAGAAGGAGAGAAGGGAGGTGAGGTAGGAGGGGGCGAGGTGATGGAGAGCTAGCTCTCTTCCTCCCTTCAAGGCCCTGCTGAGAGCTCACCTCCTCCAGGAGGCCTTCCCAGACTGAGCCCCTTCTTTCCTCTCCCCCTCGTCCCCCTCTCCATCCCCCCGTCTTACCTCCTTCCCTTCCCCACAGCACCTGTATATATGTATATATGGTTGTACATATTTATTACTCTATTTATTTATTTATTTATTTATTTATTTATTTTACTTGTACATTTCTATCCTACTTATTTTGTTGGTATGTTTGGTTCTGTTCTCTGTCTCCCCCTTTTAGACTGTGAGCCCACTGTTGGGTAGGGACTGTCTCTATGTGATGCCAATTTGTACTTCCCAAGCACTTAGTACAGTGCTCTGCACATAGTAAGCGCTCAATAAATACGATTGATTGATTGATTGATTGATTGAAGCCCAGGGTGAGGAGTTTCTGCCTGATGCGCAGATTGATTGGTAGCCATTGGAGATTTTTGAGGAGGGGAGTGACATGCCCAGAGCATTTCTGGACAAAGACAATCCAGGCAGCAGCATGAAGTATGGATTGAAGTGGGGAGAGACAGGAGGATGGGAGATCAGAGAGAAGGCTGATGCAGTAATCCAGACGGGATAGGATGAGAGCTTGAACGAGCAGGGTAGCGGTATGGATAGAGAGGAAAGGGCGGATCTTGGCAATGTTGCGGAGCTGAGACCGGCAGGTTTTGGTGACAGCTTGGATGTGAGGGGATGTACTGGATGTACTGTGTGCAGCCACTTGTCTGCTGTGTGACCTTGGGTAAGCCACTTAACTTCTCTGTGCCTCAGTTATCTCATCTGTAAAATGGGGATTAAGACTGTGAGCCCCACGTGGGACAACCTGATTACTTTATATCTACCTTAGCACTTTGAGCAGTGCTTGGCACATAGTAAGTGCACAACAAATACCATGATTATTATTATTTTTATTATTATTATTACTGAACCATCACTTCCTAACAGGTGAAAAGATGGTCGATCAGTCAATCAGTTGTATTTATTGAGCGCTTACCATGTGGAGAACACTTACTAATCACTTGGGCAATTACAATATGACAGTATAACAGAGTTGGTAGACATTCCCTGCCCACAGTGAGCTTACAGTCTAGAGGGGGAGACAGACATTAATATAAAGAAATAAATTATGGTTATGTATATGAGTGCTGTGGGGCTGAGGGAGGGGCAAATACAGGGAGCACATTGGAGTGACGCAGAAGGGAGTGGGAGAAGAGGAAATGTAGGCTTAGTCGGGGAAGCCCTCTTGGAGGAGATGTGCCTTCAATAAGACTTGGAATGTGGGGAAAATGATTTCGGATATGAAGAGGGAGGGTATTCCTGACCAAGGCAGGATGTGGGCAAGAGGTCGGCGGTGATAGACGAGATCGAGGTACAGTGAGTAGGTTGGCATTATTCATTCATTCATTCAATCATATTTATTGAACGCTTACCGCTTGCAGAGCACTGTACTAAGCGCTTGGGAAGTACAAGTTGGCAACATATAGAGATGGTCCTACCGAACAGTGGGCTCACAGTCTAGAAGGGGGAGACAGAGAACAAAACAAAACATATTAACAAAATAAAATAATTAAACATAGTAAGCGCTTAACAAATGCCACACACAAAAAAAGTACTGTTCCAAGCACCAGGGGGACATACATTAGAGTGAAGTGTGTGGGCAGCGTTGTAGTAGGAGAGCAGCAAGGTGAGGCGGGAGGGGGAAAGGTGATTGAGTACAGTAAAGCCGGTGGTGAGGAGTTTCTGTTTGATGCGGAGGTGGATGGGCAACCCCTGGAGGTTCTTTGAGGAGTGGGGAAACATGGACTGAACATTGTATGGTCCATACAAGGGTGACAGTGAGGGGTGGGTGGGGAAGAAAGGGGGTACCAGTATGGAGCAGATATCAGTGAAGAAACTGGGGAAGCATCCTCCAGCCTCCTTTCTCAGTGGCCGCTAAAAAAAATGGACCCATTTGAGATGCCATGTGACCTCTGATCAGTAACATGGAGATGATGTTGGGGTGGTTTGGTGTGGAGGAGGAGATTTGTTCTTGCAAGGCAGAGCTTAAATGAAAGATTTTTAGAAGTCACCCCAGTGGTATTTATTGAGTGCTGACTGTATGCAGAGCACTGTTCTAAGCGTTTTTTTGTGGTATTTGTGAAACAGTTACTGTGTTTCAAACTGTTTGAAGCATTGGCGTAGCTTCAAGTTAATTAGGTCAGACACAGTCCCTGTCCCTTTTGGGGTTACAGTCTAAGTAGGAGGGAGAACAGGTACTTATTCCTATTTTGCAGTCGAGGAAACTGAGGTGCAGAGAAGTTAAGTGACTTGCCCAAGGTCACAAAGCAAGCAATTGACAGAGCTGGGATTGGAACTGAAGTCCTCCGACTCCCAGGCCTGTACTCTTTCCATTAGACCATGCTGCTCCTCTGCTTGGGAGAGTACAACAGAACAGAGTTGGTAGGCAGGTTCTCTGCCCATAAGGAGCTTACAGTGTAGAGGAATGTGGTACGGGAACCCAGTTAGATTCCTCCTAGTCCAGTAAGTAGATCTAGGTATGATAAGTTTTTACGTTGAGGATGTTGTCAGGCTAGAGTTATGTTGGATTCTCATAAATGGTGCCAATGATATGCCATTTAGATTATTGTTTCCTCTGGAGTTTGAAATAAAACTAAATTTCTAATTTTAGATCATAAGCATCCATCACCCTTTTTTTCTTAGATTTTGTGTGGAGTAATTGCAGAACTCTTGTTCAACTTCAAGAATGTAACTTTCTTCCTTCAACCAATCTCTTGCCAGCTGTCTCATAGGAACGCTTCTGCCAAGGCAAAATTGACTCGTACTGAAAGATATTGGCAGGTCTGAAATTTGTGTGCACCTGACATTTTCGTCCATTTTGGGGAATTTCGGGAAAGGAAAAGCCTTCTCAGACATCCTCTGCTCATAAAGTAGAAAATGCTAAGGAGTCCAGGGCTAGAACTTTTAGAATTCATATTGTAAAATTTAAAATAATTATGTGTTGCCATACTGTTTGTGTAAGTGCCCCACAGCATTTATGTACCTGTCTATGAATTATTTACTCATTTTGATGTCTGCATCTGCCTCTCCCGCTAGACTGTAAGCTCGTTTTGGGAAGGAAACATGTCTACCAATTCTGTTATATTGTACTCCCCAAGCGCTTAGTACAGTGCTCTGCACACAGTCAGCGTTCAGTAAATACCATTGATTAATTCTACTAGGAGATCTTCGAAAAAGTCCTGTCTCGTAATTCAACTCAACTTGGGGATTCGTTTATGTGTGTCTCTGTCTCACAAACACACACATGCACACACAAACATGAGGAGAGTGACATGTTTGGGCACAGGCTGACTTAGTCTCAGTCCAGGACTAGTCAGCATGGCTCACTGGAAACAGCCCGGGCTTTGGAGTCAGAGGTCATGGGTTTGAATACCGGCTCTGCCAATTGTCAGCTATGTGACTTTGGGCAAGTCACATAATGTCTCTGGGCCCAGTTACCTCATCTGTAAAATGGGGATGAAGACTGTGAGCCCCCTGTTGGACAACCTGATCGCCTTGTAACCTCCCCAGCACTTAGAACAGTGCTTTGCACATAGTAAGTGCTTAACAAATGCCATTATTATTATTATTATTATTATTATTATGGACCTCTACTTGAGAAAAGCACATTCACTGGTGTTATCAGGGGTCTATTACGACAGACTAAATTTCTATTAACTCATCCACCCAATTCATGACTGAACAGGAATTACAAATTCTGTTGGCACTGGAAGACTATAACTTTCAGTAGCACCTAGGCCTCTTCCCACCCTTCCCACCCTGCTCTGACCATTAGGGAGCAGGGAAATCAAAGTTGCAAAAAAGCCTCAGGGGTTCTCTTCTGTCTGATCTCCCTGGATTCTCACACAGAACCATAGAACTGCAAGGGCTTCCAGAAGTCATGTAATCTACCCACCTGACTTCACCCAACCCATCTCAATTAGAGATGCAGAAGGAAGATCCATCTCAATTGCCAGTTCCAGGACCAGACAAACCTTCCTGTCAGGGAGTTTTCCTTTCTGATTAATCTAATTCCCTCTTGCTGCAAAAGCCCACTTTTTGTTCTAGCTTCAGAAAGGAAAGAACATCTGATCATCATCCTCCCCATTAGAACCTCCAAAGTCTTAATCTCGGCTGAAGTGATTTTTCTGAAGGTGCTTCCGTAAGTATTATGATGATGATGACAGCTTCGACTTTTTCTCACTACCCCAAACAAAATGAATATAGTTTACTGCGTACTGTTTAATTTATAAAAGCATGCTCTGTAGTCTTCAACTAGCACTCTCAGTTCTTCCATAATGCTGGTTTTCAGGATATGTTTAGGAGGCTGAAGCGGAGGCTATTGATTTTGTTTGGTGTTTAAGCAAAATCAAATAAAAAATATGCGATCGAAATCTTTTAAGGGATACCAGTGAACTCTCAAACCTGACAGTGCCCTTTTTCTAAAACAACTGAAACAAAACCTACTAAGGCTAATATAATAAATGGTGGAAACTTTTTAGTCAATCATTTGTGTATCATAGGTTGTTAAAGGACAAAGCAAACATTTTTATGACTGATCACGTCATGTCATGATTTTGTGACTGGTTCACAAGTTGTTTGAGGTGATTTGTTTATGATTTGGATCTGGAGTTTATTCCGTCAAAATCCCCTGGGCTCCGTTTTCACATGGGACTACAGAACAACACACCACAACCCCCTCTGGGCTTCGGGACTTTGGGCACATTCCTCCCAAATGATAATATGTGAGTGTGTCGCGCTGGATGCTGGGGATTTAAGAGGAGATTAGGTTTCACACGATAGTCCCTGAAGATAGAAGAATTCCCCTCATCCCTCAGGGAAGAAAGAGCCTGGGGAACCATGGCATGAAAGGAGAATGGTCCAAACTACGCCACTGTCAAAGATGATAATAACCATCTGTCAGAAATTGGGGTATTTCATTGGGAATCTTCTTGTGGCTAATTTTACTTAATGATGACAATGATGACGTACACAGTGTTTACATAGTGATTTCTCTATGAGTCTCCAAGTGTCTGAGGCACTATCGAATTGATTATGCGTAGTGTAATTGTGCGTTTGATGCCACTCCAATATTAACATTGATATTTATTGAGCACTTACTCTGGGCAGAGCACTGTACCAAGTGTTTGGGAGAGTACAATACAGTAGAGTTGGTAGACCCAATCCCTGTCCACAAGGTGGAGCGGACTGGGAATCCCCAAGGGTAATTGCTTGTACTCAGAATAGCGGAGTTCTCTCTTTCCTCCTCAGCAGGGGTTTCGAGTCGGGGCCATCTGAGCCTGCGTTGATAAGATTTGGCTGTCACCCTCCCGAGGGATTTTCTTTATAATAATAATAACAATAATAATAATAATAATAATGGCATTTTATTAAGCTCTTACTATGTGCCAAGCACTGTTCTAAGCTCTGGGGAGATTACAAGGTGATCAGGTTGTCCCACAGGGGGCTCACATTAATCCCCATTTTACAGATGAGGGAACTGAGGCCCAGAGAAGTTAAGTGACTTGCCCAAAGTCACACAGCTGACAAATTGGCAGAGCTGGGGTTTGAACCCATGACCTCTGACTCCAAAGCCTGTGCTCTTTCCACTGAGCCACGCTGCTTCTCTGCATGTCTTTATGGACACGGTCCATCAGAACTTCCTCCAAACCCAGAAAAGATGCAAATATGGGACCTGTTTGGGCATGCTTGCTGGGCCAGTGTGTGCATTTCTGTAATAAGACAGGGATTGATATCTTCAGCAGGTCACAGGTTAGGTAAACAGCCATCCCTCGGTTCAAGACTCTCTATGTTCAAATGTTTGTTTATATGGAACTCAAAAGGTTAGGTTTTGCCTTCTTGACATCCCCTGGGAGCTTTCCTGACCACAGGCTAACCTCGTCTGCTCCTGAAGAAGTATGTATTTTGTGTAGGAGGTGGAACATCCCCTTCTCAGGCAGCAACCCCCAGATTTATTCTGGGAGCCCTTAAGATTGGTTCAGTTTCTAGGGCTGGCCTGGGAACAACTCACCTCTCATTTAAAGGGAACCAAGGTTTCAAATCATTTTAAATTTGTACCTTCTCTCCCCCTCGTCCCCCTCTCCATCTCCCCCCCCCCCCCGTCTTACCTCCTTCCCTTCCCCACAGCACCTGTATATATGTATATATGTTTGTACATATTTATTACTCTATTTATTTTACTTGTACATATCTATTCTATTTATTTTATTTTGTTAATATGTTTGGTTTTGTTCTCTGTCTCCCCCTTCTAGACTGTGAGCCCACTGATGGGTAGGGACTGTCTCTATATGTTGCCAACTTGTACTTCCCAAGTGCTTAGTACAGTGCTCTGCACACAGTAAGCGCTCAATAAATACGATTGATTGATTGATGTGTAGTTTAATATGAGGCCATGAAACTCAAAAATCTTTCTCTTTTTTCTGCAAGAGGGGTGGGTGGGAACATCTGGGCAAAAGCAGACAGGTTGGTCAGCTCCTTGAAAACAGTGAATCGATAAATTGGTATTTACTGAGCGCTTTTGCGTGCAGAGCACTTGACTGAGCACTTGGGAGAATTCAGTAAAACAGAATTAACAGATACGTTCCCTGCCCATAACAAGCTTTCCTTCTACTCCATGAACGCAGGACGGATGTTGGTCAGTTGCCCAAAACTCCTGCCCATGTACTAGGAGTGTATAACCATCACCATCTATCCTGCACTCCACCAGATTTCCCCGGGCTGGCTTCTGCGCATCGTCCATGCCACCACCAGCATGGCTCCTTCTGTACCCTTGCCACCACTCCTTCATCTTCTCCTCCCACCCACCACCCCCCTTCATTTGATGAGGCCCCCAGACCCACAGCACTTATGTATGTCTCTGTAATTTATTGATTTATATTAATGTTGGTCTCCCCTTCTAATAATGATGGCATTTATTAAGTGCTTACTAAGTGCAAAGCACTGTTCTAAGCGCTGGGGAGGTTACCAGGTGATCAGGTTGTCCCACGGGGGGCTCACAGTCTTCATCCCCATTTTTCAAATGAGGTAATTGAGGTGCAGAGAAGTTAAGTGACTTGCCCAAAGTCACACAGCTGACAATTGGCAGAGCCAGGATTTGAACCCATGACCTCGGACTCCAAAGCCCAGGCTCTTTCCACTGAGCCACGCTGCTTCTCCCTCTAGACTGTAAGCTCGTTGTGGGTAGGGAATGTGTCCGTTTATTGCTGTATTGTACTTCCCAAGCACTTAGTGCAGTGCTTTGCACACAGTAAGCACTCAATAAACCAAATGATAGCTTACATATGATATCTGTGGGGATTGGGAAAGGATGGGTATCAGTGTGCTTAGGTTCAGACCCAAGTGCATAGGCTACACAGAAGAGAGGGAAAAAGGGTGGCTATCAGTCAATCAATCATATTTATTGAGTGCTCACACTGTGTGCAGAGCACTGTACTAAGCGCTTGGGAGAATACAGTATAACAGTTGGTAAGCATGTTTCTTGCCCACAGACTAAATGAGAAGCTAGTCAGGGAACCCTGCCCCGAAGCTCTATGCCCATTTTTTTTTTTTTTTGCCCTCCCACCCACCCACGGAATTGGCACCTTGTCCCAGTCTGGATGACACAGTCCCCACTGAGATAAGATTTGTGTCCAACATAGGGCTTGCCTCTTCCAGATATAGGCCCCCAACATCGGAGTTATCTACAGGAAAATCATTTCATGAAATACGCCCACCTCATAGACACAGCCAAAGTCCAGGATGGCCAAGTGATCCTGACATAGTAATTTATTGATGGCCTTAAAAGTTCTTGGGATTCTCCTGAGTATGAGGCATCTCATTATTGTTAGGAAGTGGGAGTAGACTCACTGTCTGTAGAGTTTATAATAATAGGTTATTGTTCTAACCAAACGTATGGCAGGACCCTTCACCCTGCTTCCCTAAGAATATTCTGTATTGTGGGGAAAAAAAATGGCTTAAATCCTAGAATGTGTTTCTCTGGTCAGGCATGTTTCTTCGTTTTTCACCATTTGCCCATACTGCTGTAGCAGCCAGGCACTGTGTTGTTGTTGTTGTTTTATTCATTAAGTTCTTACTGTGTGTCAAGCACTGTTCTAAGCGCTGAGGTAGATGCAAGTTAATCGGGACGAACACGGACCCTGACCTATGTGGGTCCCACAGTCCAAGTAGAAGGGGGAACAGATGAGAAAATCGAGGCCCAGAGTAGTTGTGACTTGCCTAAAGTCACACAGCAGGCAAGTGGCAGAGCTGGGATTAGAACCCAGGTCCCCTGACTCCCAGCCCCATGCTCTATCCATTAGGCTAATGGTGCTTCCCGACTATGTTATTAATGCTGTGTTACTTAGCTGTTCTGAACTACTTTTAAAAAAGGCTCTGTATAATATGTGGTTAGATGGGGTTAATGTTGGGGCACCCAGGGGCCTCAGGGACCCCTCAAGGCTTTATACTAGACCTCAGAGCCCTCACAGGTTTCAATATCTGGGGACCGACCCAGGCCCTCCCCCATGTGGATCAAAGTGTTTGCGAGGGTCCTGGAATCAGTTTACCCTCTCTGAAGCTCTCTGAGGTTAGAAGCAGACTTCCTGGGGGAGTTCCAGATCACAGAGGGACATGTGGGCTGCAGAATCCTATGGAAGTGCTAAAACGGTACATTCTACTGGAAAACTGTAAAAGTTGTTATGTTGTTTCTCACAGATCTCCTGTAAGCGGGCCAGTTTTGTACTTCTTGTTTTGCTTTTGCTATTCAGAGAGGTTAATCTAGTTGCCCAAGTTAAACAGCAAGAAGGAACTGTCAATAGAATGCTTGAGCTGCTGACTCATGCTCCTTTAGACCATTCTTCCTGCTGTTTGAATTTGGGTAGTTGAACCGTGAGCTCTTTCCACCATTGTCATGTTAGCATTGTGAAGCAGTGTGGCTCAGTGGAAAGAGCACGGGCTTTGGAGTCAGAGGTCATGGGTTCAAATCCCAGCTCCACCACGTGCCAGCTGTGTAACTTTGGGCAAGTCACTTAACTTCTCTGGGCCTCAGTTACCTCATCTGTAAAATGGGGATTAAGACTGTGAGCCCCCTGTGGGACATCCTGATCACCTTGTAACCTCCCCAGCGCTTAGAACAGAGCTTTGCACATAGTAAGCGCTTAATAGATGCCATCATTATTATTGTCCAAGTCTCCCACTCTGCCCTAGTCATTCATTCAGTCATTATTTATTGAGCGCTTACTGTATGCTCTAGAGCACTGTACTAAGCACTTGAGAGAGTACAATACAACAGTAAACAGACACATTCCCTGCCCACAACGAGTTTACAGTCTAGAGGGAAAGAGCTATTTCAGTGACGTTGGCATGCTGTGCCATAAACCCGATAATATAGGAAGGCAGCGTGGAAACAGCATAGGACTGGAAGCCAGGAGACCTAATAATATTATTAGTATAGTTATATAATAGTGTGTATTATATAATTATAATGTTATAATAGCAATTATATAATATGTGATGCATGTGCTGCATACCAAGCACTGCGTATAAACACGGGTAGATACAGGATAATCAGGTTGGACACAGTCTAAAGGGGAGGGAGAAGTCAGCACTTAGAACAGTGCTTGATGCACAGAAAGTGCTGAACATATTGCCATTATTATCATCAACGGACATAGAAGCCCCATTTTATAAATGAGGAAACTGAGGCACAGAGAAGTTAAGTGACTCGCTCAAGGCCACATAACAGACAAGTGGTGGGGCTGGGATTCAAACCCAGGTCATCCTGCTTCTCAGATTAGAAGAATCTGAGTTCTAGTCCTAACTCAGCCACTGGCATGCTCCGTGTCTTGGGGCGAATTACTTTTTCCTGTGTCTCAGTGTCTGTATTAGCAAAATGGGGATAAGATACCTGCTCTCTCCACCTCTTTGATCGTGAAGCCTGCTGGGTCAGGGATGTGTCCAGTCTGATCATCTTTTAACCACTCCAGCGTCTAGTATATAGTAAGCATTTAATCAACGCCATATTGCATTACCCTCGGGTTTCAATCAGGGGTCCTCGATGTGCCTTCCAAAGCCATTTGGGACAGTGCAGGTGGCACAGTTCTAGAAACAACTCTAGATGGATGACAGCTTAGAGTTGATGTTGGGCACATCATATCAAAGTCCAGCTGTCGGAGCCCATCGTAATGAAGACCATCGGTCTGAACCCCTAAATTCCTTTAAATCATAAGACTTGACTTAAACCCAGGGTTTTGAGGTCAGTCAGCATTCAATCAATCACGTGGGACATGGACTGTGTCCAACCCGATTAGCTCGGGTAGACCCCGGCGCTTTGTACAGTGCCTGACACGTAATAAGCACATAACAAATGCCGTAGCCGGAATGGGACATAATAATAATAATAATAATAATAATAGCATTTATTAAGCGCTTACTATGTGCAAAGCACTGTTCTAAGTGCGGGGGTGGTTACATGGTGATCAGGTTGTCCCACAGGGGGCTCACAGTCTTAATCCCCATTTTACAGATGGGGTAACTGAGGCCCAGAGAAGTTAAGTGACTTGCCCAAAGTCACACAGCTGGCAATTGGCGAAGCCGGGATTTGAACCCATGACCTCTGACTCCAAAGCCCAGGCTCTTTCCACTGAGCCACGCTACGTCCGAAGCCAGCCTGAGAAACTTCTCTCTCCTAAGCCAAGCGCACCCATTTGGTAGGAAACGTAGCATTCTAGGAAATGAGACTGTCAGAGGACCCAGGCAGTAGCTAGGAAAAGGGAGGGATTGAGGAGACTGAGAGTAAAGGAGTCGCAGGGGGGTGAGGGGTGAAAGTTGAGGTTTTAGAAAATCTCTATAAAAATAAAAACAAACCATCCATCTTGCTTGCTGGCATTTTACCCTGGCGGTGCACTTTGGGGATGCTGCCCTGATCTCTATCGAGCCTGTTAGGCTGAAACCTAATCCAAGTGAGCACTTACTGCTGCCAAACTTCTCCGGAGTCTTCTCTGCTCTCCCAGAAGTGAGTGACCCACAGGGATCTTTGCCCTGAATAGGAACTTGGCATCCTCCATGGGAAACTGCCAACTTGTTCACCCTGACAAGACGTGGGTTTCAACCAAGAAAAGAAAGAGGGCTTGAAAGAAAAGAAGGAAAAAAAAAATGAAAAGAAAAGGCTGGTGTGTGTCCTCCCCTCTAGCCATTGAACCTTTTCAGAAGGGTTGTAAAAATTATACGAACCCCATCTAAGAACTGTTACAACAATGTTTATCACCAGCATTGGAAACTAAGACAATAATTTTATAAATAATTGTAGATAGCAAAGATATGGGAGAAAATAGCATAATTAAAAAGAATTTTACAAGACGGGCAGTTCACAAAGATGGATGGAGTAACACAATACGTTAAAAATATCTGTGATTAACACAAACACGAGCGAGCAGACGGAAAACATCTGCCTGGCCGGCAGACCATCGGGAAGGCCCCCGCTGTCATCCTCCATTGAAGGGAAATGGAGCGATCCCATCCCAGCTCCGTTACGTCACCCAGCGACTGGCAGCAGGACATTTCCTCCCCAAGGCTGAGAAGGAGGAAAATGGTCCCTGGGTTGCTCCAGGTAACAGAAGAGGACTAATGGAATCCGTTGGGACCTGTTGGAAAGGAAAAGGAAAGTCAGGCAATTTGATTCCTCTAGCAAGAAGGTCCTAACTTGCTCCCCGCAGCACTTATGTACATATCCATAATGTACATTTTAATATATGTACATACATACATATATATTAATGTACGTATATTAATGTCTGTCTCCCCCACTAGACTGAGCTGAGAAGCAGTGTTGCCTAATGGAAAGAGCACAGGCCTGGAGTCGGAAGACCTGGGTTCAAATTCTGGCTCTACCAATTGCTTGCTGTGTGACCTTGGGCAAGTCACTTCCCTACTCTGGGCCTCGGTTACCTCATCTGTAAAATGGGGATTAAGACAGTGAGCCCCACTGTGCCCAACCTGATTAACTTCTATCTACCTCAGCGCTTAGTTCAGTGCCTGGCACCTAGTAAGCACTTAACAAATGCCATTAAACAAAAGCTCATTGTGGGAAGGGAAAGTGTCTACCAACTCTGTTATAGCATACTCCCCCAAGCGCTCAGTACAGTGCTTTGTACACAGCAAGCACTCAATACCATTGATTGATAGGTGAATTTGCTTTTTCAGCCCTAGGGCTTGTTCGATATAGGCTCTCTTCCAGTGCGGTATATAGAATCCGTGGGGTGGTACTAGTCCATGCAGCCTTGCAGGTAGAGTCATGAAATCGTTCAGCCTGTAAACATTTTCACTGGCCAGCAAAAGTTTTCACTAGCCTTTCCTGTCAGCATCAGAGTGACACTGTATTAGAAGGCTGGGAGTATAATTCACCTGAAATAAAGAACAAATGCTGTGGATCCATTTGTTTTTCAAATGATTTTTAATTGACCCAGAATAGGATTCCATTCATTCACATTCATCACTTTATTTGAGATCTTTTTTGATAGTGTTCTTTTCCGGATTTCTTTGGTGTCTTCATCCCACCCACTCCCTTCTGCGTCATCTTTGCACCTGGATTTGCACCCTTTAGTCACTGCATCCTTAGCCCCACAGCATGTATGTACATATTGAGAAGCAGTGTGGCCTAGTGGAAGGACCATGGGCCTGGGAGTCAGAGGACCTGAGTTCTAATCCCGGCTCTGCCAATTGCTTGCTTTGTGACCTTGGGCAAGTTACTTAACTTCTCTGTGCCTTGGTTTCCTCAACTGTTAAATGGGGATTCAGTATCTGTTCCCCCAACCTTCTTAGACTGTGAGCCCCATGTGGGACAGGGACTGTTTCCAACCTGATGAATTTTTATCGACCCCAGCGCTTAGAACAGTACTTGGCACATAGTAAGTGCATAACAAGTGCCATAATAATAAAATCCATAATTTGTTTATATTAATGTCCATCTCCCCCTCCAGAGTCTAAGCTCCTTGTGGGCAGGGAATGTATCTCCCAACTTTGTTACAGTGTACTCTTCTAAATGTGTAGTACGGTGCTCTGCACACTGCAAGCACTCAAGTACTGTTGATTGATTGATTGATTGGCAGGGTCTTTTGGGGAAAGAAAATCTTAGGTTCAAGAAGTGGCACTTATTGAGCTCTTACTATGTGCAGAGTGCTTAGGTTGAGGCGAAGCTCTCAAATATACCTGTTTCCTTCCTGAAGCCTGCACCAACTTGCATGGGTGTTGTGGAATTTGAAGATTTTTTAGTACTATTCGCTCTCCTCCCTGATTCTTCCACATGAAAGTTGATGATGAAAGTTGGAGTGCTGATTCAATCCTGCTAGCGGGACTGGTCAATAAAGGCTCAATAAACAATTTAGTGTTGTTTAGCCTTTAATCATCATAATTGTGGCATTTATTAAGCGCTTACTATGTGCCAGGTACTGTACTAAGCACTGCATTAGGTACAAACTAATTGGGTTAGACAAGGTCCCTGTCCCACATAGGGCTCACAGTCTTAATCCCCATTTTACAGATGAGGTCACTGAGGCCCAGAGAAGTGAAGTGACTTGCCCAGGGTCACACAACAGACACGTGGTGGAGCCAGGATTATAACCCAGGTCTTTCTTACTCCCAGGTCTGGCCTCTATCCACTAGGCCACACTGCTTCTCAAAGAGGGGACCAATTTTTGTCTCGTACACTTCTATAAGACTGCAGGAAATCTGCAGTATTTTGCCAAGTAGTGACAGTAGACTGGGCCCAGTATCTCCTGCGAGGGGAAGTGGAGTGTTGCATTCTATTCGAAGCCCTTGTTAAGGAAAATTGGCTTTGTAGTACCCACCCTGGGTCCAGCATCATATGTGTTCACCCAACTGTTTCTTCCAACAGCACCTTGCCCAAAACCAGACAGATACACAATAGTGGAAAGAGATTCTTTAATTCTGCTATCTCCCCCCAGACTGTAAACTCATTGTGAGCAGGAAATATGTCTACCAACTCTCCCAATTCTATAATCTCCCAAGTGCTTAGTACAGTGGTCTGCCCACAGTAAGGGCCCAACAGAGAATACATCGGTTTATTGATTGATTGTTCCAGCCAAAATGCATTCTGGGAGTGCAGTTTCATTCTGGCCCAACCGTGATTTGCTCAGTAACTCTAGGGCCAATCAATTAACCACTCTCAGCCTCAGTTTCCTTATGTAATCTGTGGGTCTAACAGCAGCTGACTTAATCCCAGACTAATTTATGGGGATATAATGAAGTAAAAAATTAAATCAAAGCTTTAAAGGATCTTAAGTGTCTTGGAAATTTGAGATGTATTACTCAAAACTATCCATTTGCTGTTGGAACATGTATGGGGGGTGGGGGAGTGGAGGGCGGGGAGGCAGAAGGAAAAGACACAGACTCAGCTCCTCAGCCTTTCGATGGCCTCGGCAGGTGGTCAGAGGAATGTGCACCCAGTGTCAACTTTTATTAGAGGAGAGGGAGATGTTGTCCTGTCCTCCCTCTTTTTTTTCCTTTTCCCAATTGGTCCGTCATTCCCACTTTTGGGGGGAGGGAGGGAGGGAGGCGGGGTGGTGGTGGTGTGTGTGTGTGTGTGTGTGCGCGCACGCACACACGCGCATGTGTTGTTTTTAGAAGGGAGGGAGGTGAGCGAGCGGCCAGCTCCTTGACAGGACGGTTGTAAAACATTCATAAAACCTTTATTGGACTTGCCACCCTTCCAGATAAATATTTTCCAACTTTATGGGCTTGTTTTAGGGTTTGGAGTTTAATAGTGGCTTTGTAGCTGCCTTAAAAAAAATTTCAAATAGCATTTTGGCAAAATCACCCTCGGTCCCCCATCCTTCGATCCAACCCCTCAAGACAGCCAGGCATTTTCTTTTTTTTCTCCACAACTCTAAACTCCTTCCCTTTCCACTTCACCTGTTCTCCTCACAATTCTAGGGTAGATGTAAAACAATAAAGTAAACTCCCACTTGGGTTATTGCCCTGGATTTACATTTGATCTAAAGTTTGGGATCCAAAGAAGGAAATTGAGATGCAAATGTCAGTTAAGTGTTATCAGTGTAATCAACCATATGAGACTTGGTCCTAGTATGTGATATCCTAGTACGTGAGGTGTTGGCATTTCGGGCACCTGCCGTAGTAATTTTCCCGCCTGCTAATGTGTTTGAGTAACCCTCAATACATTAGTGGGTGTCAGTGTCCATGGTGAAGCCGGTAGGCTTGGTTGCAAAGCTAGACTAATAAAGTAGCTTTGCAAAGCTCCAAGCAAGGGAATCCTGTAGTAGAGCCTCCATCTAGTTTAGATGTTGCCTGGCCCACCCCCACCCCACCCTTCTCTCTAGGATTCCATGCTACTCGTTTCCTGTATTTAATAATTATGGTATTTGTTAAGTGCTTACTATGTGCCAGGCATTGTACTAAGTGCTGTGGTAGATATAAGCAAATTGGTTTGGACTCAGTCCCTGTCCCCCATGGGGCTCACAGTCTCAATCCCCATTTTACAGATGAGGTAACTGAGGCCCAGAGAAGTGAAGTGACTTGCCCAAGGTCACACAGCAGACAGGTATCAGAGCTGGGATTAGAATCCATGACCTTCTGACTCCCAGGCCTGTGCGCTATCCACTTGGCCATGCTGATGCTTATTGATGAACCCTCCAACAGGAAGGTGACTAGCTGCCCTAAAATGGACGGGACAGTTACACTCTGGGGAGTTCTGTCTCTGTCTCACCTGACAGGCCAATGAGGGAACCTGGTAGGGTCCCGCTATCGGTAAGGATGGTGGAAAGAAGCCCTCGGGGCAGTAGCAGCAGCTGAGGCTCGAGAGACATGCTGAGGCTGGAAGGACAGTGAAGGACAGAGGTAGCGGAGGCGAGACCATTCCTCTCCGGGGAAGTGGATGTGTTTATCCTGGATAGTTGAGGATACCCTTTAGTTCTGAGGCCCAGGGCTGGAGAGAGCCATGTGGGTGAATGCTCCATCTAATGGCTCCTCAATCCTTTACTCCGTTTTCTATATCTCAAGATGGTGTTTACTTTTGTTTCTCACGATTCTTGACATGTGGTCAGTTTTGTATCCACCCTGACTTCTGGGTCTTTTACGTTGGTTGTGGCATGTAAATGGTCATAAGCAGCATGGCTTAGTAGAAAGAGCATGGGACCCGGGTGTCACGGGTTGGGTTTGAATCTGCCACCTGCCTGTTGGTGACTTGGACAAGTCACTTAATTTCTCCGGGCTTTGGTTTCCTCATCCGTAAAATGGGGATTCAATACGTCTTCCCCCTCCCACTTGGACTGAGAGTGCTTTGTGGGACAGGGACCCTGTCTGACCTGATGGTTTTGTATCTACCCCAGAGTGCTTAGTACTGTGCTTGGCGTGTAATAAGCGCTTAACAAATACTATTATTATTATCATTATTAAGAGCCTAAGCAGTGCCATTACAGGGTCAGATCAATGATTCATCCAGCCCAGTATTTGTTTTATTGTTTTGTTTTAATGGCATTTATTAAGTGCTTACTATGTGCAAAGCACTGTTCTAAGTGCTGGGGAGGTTACAAAGTGATCCAGTTGTCCCACGGGGGGCTCACAGTCTTTTAATCTCCATGTTACAGATGAGGGAACTGAGGCCCAGAGAAGTTAAGTGACTTGCCAAAGTCACGCAGCTGACAATTGGCAGAGCTGGGATTTGAACCCATGACCTCTGACTCCAAAGCCCGCGCTCTTTCCATTGAGCTATGCTGCTTCTATCTCTCTCTGATAGTGACAGCAAGATGCTGAGAGTCGGTGAGTTGATTTTCTCCTTGACATCCACCCTAATGATTAGAGATAAGTTATCTAACAATCAAGACAGTCACATTGACACAGCCCCTAGCCCACACTAACTCTGTCGTACTCTTCCAAAGGCCTAGCACAATGCTCTGCACACAGTAAGCATTCAGTAACTACCATTTGATTGATTGATTGGTGGAAAGGCAGAAGTATGAAGAAGGAAGATTTTGTTGGATTCTAAGGTTGGATGAGCTATTGGAAAGAATTTTCTGACATGGTCGATGAATCCTGGGAAAGGCTGCTGGGGAATCTTTGCACCTGGGGCTGTTTGACAGAAAGCCATCTCTCTGGAATGCCTCAGGTGCCAGCCTGCTCAGAGGCAAGGTGCTGGATTTGACAAAATGTTGAAGTCCCTTCCAAATTTATGACGCTAGAGGATTTTGATCCGTGGCCAACTGGTGCGAGGATTAATTTTGAACAAACTGATGATGAAAAGCCCAGGTGGAAGAAGAGGTCAAAGAGTTTTAGTCACCCAGGAGCACATGCTTCCTTTCAGTTAAAAAGCACCCTCAGTCCCCCCAAAAACGGTACAAAGGCAGCAGCGGTTTGGAAACTCCCATGTTCTCATAGCCCCTGCCCTGTTGTTATTCTCTGTGTTTAAAATAACAAAATAAAGGTTATTTTGGGTATGAAACAATGCCCTGGACTTTTCAAAACTATATTTCCGTGACTTTTTCCCTTTTCAGCACTACCTCTTCCCGAGGGCCAACTCCTAAACCTGACCACGCCTGAATTTGAGTCCTGCCCTTTCCCTAGGCTCCTGAGCCTTACCCACTTCTGGCAGCCCTCATATGCTCCTACAGCATTATTAACCTGGGGATTTATAAGCTTTCAAAGACAAAAGCAGGACCTTAGAAGTAACGGGAAGGTGAATTAATAGGGTTAATGGACCTAAGTCACCGGTTTCTTATATCTACGGTGTGGATGAGTATGAACGCGATGATGGGTGGGAATATTGTGAAAAATACAAGGTACTGTCACCAAATAAAAAGCATTGCGCCTAACAAATACCATTATTATTAACAGGCACAGTTGATGCAGTTTTCTTTGCCTCTGGCCCCCATCCTTCCACCCACAGGTCAAGGAGCAGAGGAGATGAAACCAGGCAGCTATGCGAACTTCCCTCCGAAGTAGCAATCCCAATTAATCAATGTATTTATTGAGTGCTTAACTGTGTGCAGAGCACTGTACTAAGTGCTTGGGAGAATCCAATATAACAGTTGGTAGACACATTCTCTGCCCACATATTTATTATTCTGTTTATTTTATTAATGATATGTATATATCTATAATTCTATTTATTTATTCTGATGCTATTGATGCCTGTCTACCTGTTTTGTTTTGTTGTCTGTCTCCCCCTCTTCTAGACTGTGAGCCCGTTGTTGGGTAGGGATTGTATCTATCTGTTGCCGAATTGTACTTTCCAAGCACTTAGTACAGTGCTGTGCACACAGTAAGGGCTCAATAAATACCATTCAATGAATGAATGAATCAGGGGAGACCAACATTATAAATAATGACATTTATTAAGCGCTTACTATGGGCAAAGCACTGTTCTAAGGTCTGGGGAGGTTACAAGGTGATCAGATTGTCCCACTGGTGGCTCACAGTCTTCACCCCCATTTTACAGATGAGGTCACTAAGGCACAGAGAAGTTAAGTGACTCGCCCAAAGTCACACAGCTGACAAGTGGCAGAGCTGGGATTTGAACCCATGACCTCTGACTCCACAGCCCGTGCTCATTCCACTGAGCCATGCTGTTTCTCTGAGCTCTCCAAGTGCATTTCCTCATTTAGAATCCAGGCCATGGGGAATGCAGGCTCAGGAGTACCATCCGCAGAGGGGCCAAGCCGGATTCTGGTGGCTCCACAGTTGGTGATGGACGGTTACCACCCACTTGGTTCAGCATCCAACTGTAGTCCTCCAGGCTTTTCATTTCTGAGGGGCAGCTGCCACCCCTGTCTCTGCCACCATCGTCCAAGCCCATGGCCCTTGAAGGCAGAGGGCTGCACACTTGGCCAGAGCCCTGATACCAGAGAAAGAAATGACTGCTGCTGTCGCCAAAATAAAAAGGGGTCCAGAAAAGATGGGCATTTTTTTTTCTCCTGCTCCGAGCATTCACAGAGGGTGGCAGGAGAGGGAAATCTCCATCTGGTTCTTGTTTGAGTTTGTTTTCTTTTCCAGGGGTGGCAGCTGGCCTCTACCACTGTCTTTGCTGCTCCCCACTCTGGCCGGGCCCACAGCTTTTAACTTTGGAGGGCTTTGGGCTCATCCAGAGGCAGGTGCGGAGGAGACATTTTGGAACTTTCCGCAAGGGCCAGATTTTCGACGCCCAGTCCGATCCAGAGCCACTCCAATGCACGTTTGGGTTGGGTCCGATCCCCTCAGACCCTTTTTTTTTTTTAAACTTCCTAGTCCCATCTCTGCATCAGGGAAATACAGATTGGAGCTGAAACTAAAGCAAAAAAATTTAACTAGATATTCCTGTGGTTTAGTGGAAAGAGCACGGGCTGGGGAGCCAGAGGTCGTGGGTTCTAATCCCAGCTCCGCCACTTATCAGCTGTGTGACGTTGGGTAAGTCACTTCACTTCTCTGGGCCTCAGTTACTTCATCTGTAAAATGGGGATTAAGACTGTGAGCCCCACGTGGGATAACCTGATTACCTTATATCTACCCCAATGCTTAGGACAGTGCTTGGCATATAGTAAGTGCTTAACAAATATCATCATTATTATTATTGTTATTATTAGGTATTCTTTCTCTTCCTCCCCACTTCCTACATGCCTGGGCTTATAATGGACAGGTGGCAGGAAGAGGGGGATGTTTGGAACCCAAGTGAGCTTGGTGTTACACTGCTTCAACCTGAGCTTACAGAAATTGGGATTCCCCAGGTAGGATGGATTCTACGTAGGGCTCCCAGACAATTTAGTTGATCAGTCTTGAAATGAGACTCATGCCCTGACTCTAGGCCCAATCCTTTAATACCTACCCTCAGAGAGGAATGCATGTGTGCATGTGTAGCCTTCTCATTGAACCTTGATCTCATGAGTCCTGCTACTGACCTCACACCCACATCCTGCCTCTGGCCTGGAACACCGTCCTTCTTCGTGTCTGACAAGTTCCCTCCCTGCTTTCAAAGCCTTATTGAAGGCACATCTCCTCCAAGAGGCCTTCCCTAAGTCCTCCTTTCCTTTTCTTCAATGCCCTCTCCATCTCCCTGACTTGCTCCCTTTATTCATCCCTCCTCCCAGCCCTGCAACACTTAGGTACATATCTGTAATTTATTTATTTATATTAATGTCAGTCTCCCCCTCTAGACTGTAATCTTGTGTGGGCAGGGAATCTTCCATGTTGTTATAGTGTACTCTCCCAAGTGCTTAGAACAGTGCTCTACACATAGTAAGTGCTCAATAAGTAGAATTGACTGACTGGGACAAATTAGAGGGGAGGAGGAAAAGTGGGGGAAGTGGGGAGGGAGTGGGTGGCATGGGGGAGATGGGGAAAGGAGGAGATGGTGGGAAAATTGGGAGGGGGGGAATAGGAAAAGAAGAAAGGGAACTGGGGAAAAAAGAAGGCGGCCCTGGTAATGAGGAGGGGAGAAGAGAACAGGTGCGCGAAAGAACCACACAAATCTAAAAAAATCTTGTTTTTTATGGGTCTCAGTGCTAATAATTATCTGACAAATTTATATGTGGTCATTTTCCAAGGAGCTCACAGCATGTGTCATAGAATTTCTTTGCCTGGAGGTAGTTGTAGTATTTATTATTTGCCCGCTGGGGACAATGCACAGTAGTAAGCAGCTTGGGAAGTACTAAACAAGGAAGTGATACATTCCGTGCCCTCAAAGAACGTCCACTCTATTGGGGAAGACAGACATAGAAATGTTTCCAAGTAGAATAGACTAAATTACTTGAATGTACATACAATTGAATAAACATAGAAGATAATGAGGGTGGCTATAGGTAAGTTCATAAAAGCATAGTACAGGACTCTGAACACAGTAAGCACTCAATAAATACCATCGATTGATAAGTGCTGGAAATTGCTGATGGGTTTTTGTTGGGGAAGGAAAGGGTTAGAGTTGAGATGCTTTTAGGGGAAACAACTCCCCAGGATAATGATTGGATTGTGTGATAGGATTGTTATTGTGATTATTATGGTAGTTGTTAAGTGCTCACTATGTGCCAAGCACTGTTCTAAACACTGGGACAGATATCAGTTAATCAGGTTGGACACAGTTCTTGTCCCACATGGAGCTCACAGTCTAGAGGATAGGGTGAAGAGGTATTGAATCCTCATTTTACAGATGAGGAAACCAAGGCCCAGAGAAAGTGTGACTTGTCCAAGGTCACCCAGCAGGAAAGTTGCAGAGCCGGGAGTAGAACCCAGGGCCTCCGACTTCCAGACATGTGCTCTTTCCACTAGGCTGCGTTGTATCTCATAGCAACCAGACATGCACAGTAACAAGGATGATGATTTTTATGTAGCGAATAACTCATTTGAATAGTCATGCCAGGCATACATAGCACCCGAGTGCATGCCAGTCCTGCCTAGTGGACGGCATGGGTGGAGAAGAAAGTGACCAGCATTCCTCGGCCTTCTTAACGGCGCTCACGTGAACCGCATGGGATAAAATGTGAAGCCCAGTGTGCTCTTGCTCGCTGAGGCCTGGAGGCCAGCGTCTTGGGTCTCTTGGTCTTTGGGTGTGTCGTCAAGGAGGGGCGAGGGTCTGCAAGGGACAATAACAAGCATTTCCCGCTGTCTGATAACTCCAAGCCACTCCAGGCTAATAACTGAAGACCGCCGGCATCCCATAATAATAATAATGATGGTATCTGTTAAGCACTTACTATGTTCCAGGCACTGTACTCAGCGTTGGGGTGAATACACGCAAATCAAGTTGGACACAGTCCCTGTCCCACGTGGGGCCCACAGTCTCTATCCCCATTTTACAGATGAGGCAACTGAGGCACAGAGAAGTGAAGTGACATGCCTGAGGTCACACAACAGATAAGTGGCGGAGCAGGGATTAGAACCCATGACCTCCCGACTCCCAGGCCCGTGCTCCACCCACTACACCATGCTGATTCCCCTGCAGTCGAGGAGCAGGGAGAGGAGTCGTGGGGGATCCCGGTTAACAGTTTGTATGATTTAGATGCTGGGAATTAATCAGCAAAGGCTTGGAGGAGGAGGAGGTAGAATTTTAGGAGAGCTTTGAATGTGAGGACAGCTGTGGTTTGTTGGATTTGGGAAGGGAGGAAGTGAGCAGAGGTCGTGTATACCAACTCTGGTGGATTGTATTTTACTAAGTGCTTAGTGCCCCTCTCAGGATCTCATCTGGAGAGTTTCCAGTATTCTATTGGTCTTGGCTATGGGATGGAGAGTCAAGCAGAGGCATACCCATTCCATTCCTAGCTTGACCAGTGGTTAGTGAGTGGAAGGCAATCTGCTACAAGTCAAAACTCACCTGAGCTGGGCAGCAGCAGCAGGGTAGAGAGTTGAGGGAAGAGACTCAACTTGACTGCGCAGAAGAAGGCAGCGGTAAACCACTTTTGTACCTTTACCAGAAAAGCTCTGTGGATACACTACCAGAACGATTGCAGGTGGAGAGGGGGCATTCTTGAAGAGAGGTGTCCATGGAGTCGCTATGGGTTGGAGATGACTCAACAGTATAAGTGCCTAGAAGCAGCGTTGCTCAGTGGAAAGAGCATGGGCTTTGGAATCAGAGGTCATGGGTTCAAATCTTGGCTCCCCTAGTTGTCAGCTGTGTGACTTTGGGCAAGTCACTTAACTTCTCTGTGCCTCAGTTACCTCATCTGTAAAATGGGGATTAAGACTGTGAGCCCCCCATGGGACAACCTGATCACCTTGTAATCTCCCCAGCGCTTAGAAAAGTGCTTTGCACATAGTAAGCGCTTAATAAATGTCATCATTATTGTTAGTAGTACAGTGCTCTGCACACAGTAAGTGCTCAATGAATACCATTGATTGTTGTTGACTGATTCCAGGCTGAAGGGAACTAGTGTGAGCGATGGGTTGGAGGCAGTCCTGTAGAAGTACAATTGCAAGATTGGCTAGGGAGGAATGAAGTTAGGAAATTGGGGAATAGCAGGTGAGGAGAGCAGATAGGTCAGTTGGGGCCTGATGGAAGAGAGTATTGAAGCCAATTGTGATCAGTGTTGATTTGATGCAGAGGGATTTGGGAAACCAGGGGAGGGCTTTGAGGAAAGGGCAGATGTGAGCCAAGCGATGCTACAAGATAATCTGTACAGCATTGTAGAGTTTAGATTGGAGGCCTGTAGCAGTAGGTTAGAGTTCTGTGCAAAGGCATGATATTGGATTAAATAAACTCACAAGATCCCTTCCATCGCTCTGATTATCTCATTCGCCCTCAGAGATTTTTTTTGGAGGTGCAGGAAAGGTCAGATTGCAGGGGTTCATTGGTACTGAGTCAGAGGTCATGAGTTCAAATCCTGGCTCTGCCAATTGTCAGCTGTGTGACTTTAGGCAAGTCACTTAAATTCTCTGTGCCTCAGTTACCTCATCTGTAAAATGGGGATTAAGACTGTGAGCCCCCCGTGGGACAACCTCATCACCTTGTAACCTCCCCAGTGCTTAGAACAGTGCTTTGCACATAGGAAGCACTTAATAAATGCCATCATTATTGATTATTTACTGGAAAACGAGTGATGGAGTTTTACTCTAAGTGGGTTCTCTGCCTCCATTCTCAGGATACATCAGTGGTGCACTTCCTTGGTTTAGGCGTGGGTATTGGGGCACTAAGAGATGACTGCTATGAAAGATGGCAACACTAGACCTACTACTTCTAAACACTTTTCAGCACACGAACATGGAGCCATATCGGTTGCTTACGAAGTATAATCAAAGAAACAAAAGTAATAATGATCCCGCTGGCCTGAATGTGCCCTTGCCCTACATCCCTGGAAAGTTAGGTTGGTTCCAGACAGCTGGTGTCTTCTGGGATGAGGGTTCCTGAACCATCTTGGGAAGGACTGGTAGGATCCAGACATGCTTGAGTCTTCTGACAGGCCTTTGGGTGACCTTGGTGGAAGGAAGGGGTGAATCTAAGGAGAGGCGAGACAGGGGATTAACTTCTAAACTTGCCAGATGGCCTAAGATGTCTACCTCCACCCCCTGGAGCAACCTGGGATGGAGTTCAATCAATCGGTGGTATTTATTGTGCGCCTGCAGTGTGCAGAGCACTGTCCTTAAGCGCTTGGGAGAGTACAATATAATAGAATTGGTAGACACATTTCCTGCCCACAAAGAACGAGCTACAGCTAACTAGTTAAATGGTGGGTAGCATATTCAACTTTAACATTCCCTGGATAGACCCTACCAAACCAGAAGGACCACCCTCGGGGGTTTTAAGTCTGCTGCTGCTACTACTACTATCAGTCAGTCAGTCAATCGTATTTATTGAGTGCTTACTGTGTGCAGAGCACTGTACTAAGTGCTTGAGAGGGCACAATATAACAGACACATTCCCTGCCCACAACAAGCTGACAGTCTAGAGGGGGAGATAGACATTAATATAAATAAATATATGTGCATGAGTGCTGTGGGGCTGGGAGAGGGGATGAATAAAGGGAGCAAGTCAAGGTGACCCAGAAGGGAGTGAGAGAAGAGGAAAGGATGGCTTAATCAGGGATATTTGTTGAGCACTTACTGTGTGCAGAGCCCTGGACTAAGCACTTGGTAGAGTGCAATAAAAGCAAAAGACAAAGTCTTTCCCTTCAAGGAACTTACAATTTCAAGGGGGAAAACAGGGAGACACAAATGATTTACAAAGAGTGGGGATCAGGAGAGAGAACAAAACAACCTCTGAGAATATCAGCAGTATGGAAAGATGAGTAGATGAGGAAGTTAGTGAAAGATATGTAGTGTAAGCAAATCTGAAATTAGCTTGATTGCTTTGCAGTGTTAGGAATCAGGTATTTAACCTGTATTGCTTCCAGGTAAATGGCATGCAGTATGCCCTCTCAATTGAGCAGGTCAATTAATCAGTCATCAATTAATCAGTAGTATTTAATCATTCATTCAGTCGTATTTATGGAGTGCATACTGTGTGCAGAGCACTGTACTAAGCGCTTGGAAGATTTCAGTATAACAGAGTTGATAGGCCTATTCCCTGCCCACAGGAAGCTTACGGTCTGTGGGGGGTGGGGGGCGCATTAATATAAATAAATAAATTATGGATGTATATAGTGCTGTGGGGCTGAGGGTGGGATGAATCAAATGTGCTATTCCAAGTGCAAGCAGATGAATTTTGAACTGGGAAGTCATTCTCAAAGCTAGACATTTTGTTCCCCAGCATATCTCAATTCTTTCCTCCAAGAGGCCTTCCCTGATTAAACCCTCTTTCCCCAACTTCCTTTTCCTCCTGCATCATATATGCACTTGGATCTGTACCGTTTGAGCACTTGGATTCACCCCATCCTCAGCCCCACAGCGCTTATGTACTTACCCTTAATTTGTATTAATGTCTGTCTCCACTCCTAGACTGTAAGCTCATTGTGGGCAGGGAGCATGTCTACCAACTCTGGTATATTCTCCCAAGCACTTAGTACAGTGTTCTGCACACAATATGCACTCAATACCACTGATTGATTGTTAGGAAGGACCTTGTATCAGGTGGTTTTTCCTCATCACCTCTAAAAATATGAACATTGTTTAAATGTCCCTGACCGTGGGTTAAGATTTTGTTATTTGTGTTTTAAAAATCGGAATTTAGTTTCAGCAGGTCTGCACACCCGAAGCTCTATCAATGGGTTCCCATCATTTAATCATGAGAAAGCACCTCCCAACTCAGCTCTCAGAAGTTATTACGCATTTCTACTGGGTGGTCTGTGGAAATCCTAGTGGCTTAAAATTTCTTTGGACACTATGCAAATGTCTTAAGTATTGCAGAGCTAAGAACTCAAGTTGGCTTTTCAGTGATTTTAGAGACAGCTTGCCTGGATGCTCACACTTAGGAATGTCAATCTCTATGATCCCTGGCTCCATATAAGAATGTTAACCTCCATTGCTCAGATGTCCACAGTGTACTGCATTGATACCTGCTCCCTTTTCTTTAAATTCATCCATCATTAGAGTAATTGCCTCAGAAAGGCAGGTGCTTTGCCTGCTATTTTCTCTCTGTGGCGTGGGTAAATGCGAAAGTTTAATGTGAACTGCCTTAATTGTTATGGCTATCGCCATCGCCCAGCTCATCAGCTCACCTTTAAATCACAGGTGGTTGTTGTCCTTTTATTTAATATCTCATCATTTGAAATTTCTTTTAATGTAGTCTTCGGGTTTATGAATTAAGCTCATGGACAGATGCTCCTGACTTCCCCCTCCCACCTGCTCTTTCCGAAGATCTACTTTGAAGCCTAATATAGAAAATGTAAAGTGCATTTTTGTCAGACTAAGAGGAAGGGAGGTTTTAATGTAAACCCCATGTGCCTCATAAAAATAAAAACTCTTTTCCCATTATTCATCATTTTCCCCAGTCCTCCTTTTTCTAATTGTCTAAGCGTTGTAGTCTGAGTTCTGTCAGAACAAATCCTAAATTCTCCCTAATTGAATTCTCACTGGTGAACTGGTGAAGTTCCCTGCACTGAAGAACTCAGTGTCCTCACAAGGCTGACTGGATTGGATGCTTTCTTTGTTCTTGAATCGCCACAGCTCCTGGATTTTGAGCTTGAAGAGTGTTCTGGATGATAATGTGCCCCCCACCCCCTACCCAAAGCCACCAAGTTATTTCATCTTCCCGCCATCACCAGTCTCACAGATAACCACATCTCTTTGGTGATCCATTTGTCCAATATAAGTGGTTTTTAATCTAGAGTTGGGTTTATTCAGCTCTTATAAAATCACAGCCATCTGGTTTGTACCCTGAGGGCTCCATTGAATCAAACAGCATTTCTCTCTTCACAGGCTTTCATGAACATGAGCCAGTAGCAGTATAGGGTTTAGGGGTTTTCGTTTGGTGATGGGTAAAGTCATTCACCAAACTGCCGTGAGAGAAATTTTTCAAAGCTAAACTGTCTTGGGAAAACAGAGAAAGTGGACAAGCTCTAAACCCCAATTTCCATTGACTTTTGACCCCTCTGAATCCAAACATTCTTTTGGCGTGTATTCCAAAATTGACCTAAGCCAAAGGCCAGGAGTCTTGAAATGTCTTATTTGCTGTTATTTTGAGGGCTACTATTGGAACCTTTTGTTCCTGGTGGGAATGGGCGAATTGGAGGTGGGAATTAATGTTCATGAAGCACAAATACGGAACACACAGTGGAAAATAAAATTGAAGGGGAACCAGGCTAGATATCCCTCCTATGCCCCACTGCCAAATGGCTCATGCCTTTCCAGTTGCTAAAAGCTTCATGTTCACCCAAGGCCTACTCTTAACTCATCCCCCGAAAGGAGAAGCCCAGAACATTCTTGCATTGGAAAACTCCATTGGATCAGCTTCCTTGTGTTTCCTTTGTATTGGACTCTCCCAAGCGCTTAGTACAGTGCTCTGCACATGCTAAGCACTCAATTAATTATGGTATGCTGGAGATGGGCCAAAAGCTCCAACTTGCATCACCATTATTGTGCTGTCATGTTATTCCCTAAAGTGGCCACCTTCAGGGTGTGGTGGATGGGAAATGAGATCAGCATTCCACAATTTCCACATGCAGAAATAAACTATGCCATAACAGTCTTGGAGGTAAGGATGGTGTCTCTCATATGGACACTTCTATTTTCAAACTAGTAAAAGGAAATTATTCCAATAGAAACTCATGATGATAATAATTAGAGAATCACCAAACACCCATTTCCCCAATCGCCATGATTTCCTCATGACTTCATATCTAAGAAATTACAGGGCTGGGTGTGGGTTGCTGCTGCTGCCACTGTTAAAATTAATAGAAAATACAATAGGCTTGTTTTCATGTTGCATTTTTCAGTTGATGCAGTGTCCAGCACTAGTTTTTAAAAGACCTTGCCCACCCTAGATTTTAGTACAGCTCTGGGCACATAGTGAACAGTCCTAGCTACTCGGGAGGCTGAGGCTGGAGGATCGCTTGAGTTCATTTTTTCAGTGCTTAGAACAGTGCTTTGCACATAGTAAGCGCTTAATAAATGCCATTATTATTATTAACAAGTACCATTATTATTATTAAGTCATAGGGAAGTTTCAAATATATCCATAGATACTCTGATCTGGAATTTCATTTTGTACCCCTGAGACTCCTGAAGAAACCTTCCCTCTCTATCTTTTCTTCCCTTGGACCTTTGGTCAGGCCCTCTGCTTTTTACAATCTCCTTCAGTAGAGTCTTTGTTGCCGAGAATTTCCCCTGGGGCCATTGCCCGTGTTTAAATTCCCATTTCTAGTTGCTAATGTATGGGCTGTTCTGTTAAACAACTTTTCCTTTCTGTGCCATTGTCTGCATGATGTCTACTCATTTTATTTGGTTTGTACCTCTCTTTGGTAATTGAAACTTGTGAGCCTTGATGTACCATTAAGTAACTCTGTGTGGATTTTGAATTAGCATCAATTAAATAGGAAGTGGCTGGTCTATCCATCTGCAAATTTCCTTCTCAGAACCACAAAGCATACAGTTTGTCTTTCTTTCATTTCTCCTCAAGCCATGTGTATGCGTTTAATGAAGTTTTTCCTGTTAAACACAACTTCCTATGTCATCAGAGAACTTTAAAGTTATTAAAAGTGTAACAGAAGTTAGAACCCTTTACACTGCAAGTGCATTTGGGTGGAGATTTATGCACTTGAGTCAAAAACTATTGGGTATGAAACAGTATTTTTCAATCATCCAAATAATTCACCATGCTTTATAAACAAGTAAATAGAATGATTGTGTTTTTCTATATCAAAGGCTAACAGAGGCTATTAGACTCCTCCAAGGGCATGCTAAGAACTGGGAAGACGATCCAAGACCCTCCAGTGCCCCATTCCCCACTGCTCCCCACCCCCGCCCCCCCCAACACACACTCACACACACCCACTCACACACCCAGAGACTATCTCTTTGCCTTCTGGTTAGTTTCTTAAATCAGTAAGCCTATCCGTTTTCTGTTGAGAAATGGCAAACATTTTTAAATCAAATACAGGAAGTCCTCGGACTTATGACGCAATTGGTTTCTGAAAATTGCATCTTAAATCTTATGCATTGTAGCTTGGAACCAGTTTTCTCAGATGAACAATGTTTAAATGGGAGATTGATTCCTGAATCAAGGTCTGATATCTTATTTTTTTTTTCTAGAACTGGCTAGGATTGTGTACTTGGCCAATTATAGATGAGTAATATAGCTGCATTAATCACTCAATCAATCAGTTGTATTTATGGAGAATTTGCTGTGTCCAAAGCACTGTTCTAAGCCCTTGAGAAAGTACAGTGCAAAATATTTGGTAGATACATTCCCTGCCCACAGTGATCTTGTAGCCTAGAGTAATTATAATGTAATTATATTGTCAGAGAGGTTCTGCCAAAGAGTCTTGTCTTATGCCGTCAGGTTGTCTCCGACCCATAGCGACACCATGGACACATCTTTCCCAGAATGCTCCACTCTCCTTCTGCAATTGTTCTGGTAGTATATCCATAGAGTTTTGTTGGTAAAAATACGCAAGTGATTTACCATTGCCTTCTTCCGCACAGTAAACTCGAGTCTCTGCCCTCGACTCTCTCCCGTGCCGCTGCCGCCCAGCACAGGGGAGTTTTGACTTGTAGCAGATTGCCTTCCACTTTCTAACCCCTGGCCAAGCTAGCAATGGAATGGGTACGCCTCTGCTTGACTCTCCCTCCTGTAGCCGAGACTGGTAGAATACTGGAAACTCTCCAGGTGTGATCCTGAGAGAGGCTACCAGAGAGGAGCCAATTTTTACTTCCTCAAAAGCAAAATGCACATCTCGGCCTTCCCTGGTGACTCAGCCTGACAAACAGGTATCCCCTTCCTTCCCCAACCCCTGGCCTCTCCCACTACCCCCTTCCCTACCCCCTTTAAACTTTGTCCCTACTTCTACCCCTGACAAACACCCATTGCAGCTTTTTAAATTCTTTCCCCATTTTCCCAGGCCCTCCCTACTCCCTGACCATCACCAGCACCACTCCCTCACCACCACCACCCCCCGCCCCCCGCAAAATAAAAGCTAAGGCCATAAAGGAGATTAGTGTTGTAAACTCAAAACTCATGTGTTGCAAAACTGAAATGAGGTATAAATTTAGAAACTTAAGTGCTTTTATTCAAAACACCTGAAATCAAAGATTTCCCATATACTTAAATCTGTATTTTACTTTTAAATATTTGCCAAGATTTAAATTCAGAATTCAGCCCATTGAGAATTTAGAATGCCCAAACTAGCTGATAAAACAATTGTTCATACTGTTCTTCTTTCTCCTCGCCCCCATTTTTGCTATTGCTGTAAACTCAGTTAATAATAATAGTCATATTTATGGTTCCTGTTGGTTATGGTCCCTGTCCCTCATTGGACTCACACTCTAGTAGGAGGGAGAACAGGTCAGTCAATCAGTCTGTGGTTTTTACTGAGCACTTATTTTGTGCAGCACATTGTACTGAGCACTTGGGAGCGTGCATGATAACAGCGTTGTTAGACATGTTCCCTGTCCACAAGGAGCTTACAGTCTAGAGGGGGAGACAGACACTGGGAGTCAGAAGGACCTGGGTTCCTGGGACCTAGATCCCAGCCCTGCCACATGTCTGCTATGTGACCTTGGCCAAGTCACTTAAACTTAACTGTGGCTCAGATACCTCATCTGTAAAATTGGGAATTAAGAGTCTGAACCCCATGTGAGACAGGGACTGCGTCCAATCTGATTGTATCTACCTCAACGCTTAGAACAGTGCTTGGCATGTACTAAGCACTTAACAAGTACTGTATTAAAAAAATAAATAAGTAAATTATGGATATATACATAAGTGGTGATGGGTATTGCACTTTTGTGAATAATCTATAAGGAATTGTCCTCTGTCCTCAAAGATGTCACTGATGGTGAAATTCACCTATAGGTGTGAATGTGGTTGAAAAGGCCTTTGCAGAATCCACAATCCTGACCAAATTGTGCCTATATAATAATAATGATAATGATAATGATGGTATTTCTTAAGCACTTTCTGTGTGCCAGGCACTGTACTAAGCACTGGGGTGGATACAAGCAAATCAGGTTGGACACAGTCCCTGTCCCACACGGGGCTTATAGTCTCAGTCCCCATTTTACAGATGTGGTAACTGAGGCCCAGAGAAGTGAAGTGACTTGCCCAAGGTCACAGAACAGACAAGTGGCCAAGCCAGGATTAGAACCCAGGACCTTCTGACTCCCAGGCCCATGCTTTATCCACTGGGCCATACATACAGGCTGACCTTTGTTGTGCTCTCATGTTTGGCATGTACAGGGCCTTGAGCAAGACACTTAGCCTGTCCAAGCCTTAGGTTCCTCATCTGTAAATCTGAAAAGGGTTTTCACTTTTTTGTGTCATGATCCTTTAAGAAGCTGTGAATAATCCAAGTAGCAGTGAAATGCTTTGAGAGAATTTCCTAGGACGCAAAAGGGTAAACACTATTACTAGAAGAGTTGGAAATTATCTTTTGGAGAAGAGGGAGCTGCAGCATCTAGAAAGCCGATCTACTGAGTAGGAAGAATTAAGGACTGGAATTCAGAGGCAGAGCTATTGACTATCATGGTTTATTTTTTTGATAAGGGCAATGTCAAAATCTCACAGAGCGTGTAGAATGAAAATGTTCTGAATAAGCAGGGCTGTGTTTGTTGGGTGTGAGCTCTTTCTGTACTAATTGGACCCAGTTGGGTGTTATGCTGTATTAGTAATAGTAAGCTTTTGGAGAGGGAATGTGTCAGTTCACTGTTATACTCTCCCGAGCACTTAGTACAGTGCTCCACACACAGTGAGCGTGCAATTTTTTATGAATGAATGAATGAACGAATAGTAGGGCCAGTAGATCTGTGAACTCTAGGGAATCACCTTATGCAGGAATACACAATGCGGGTATGTGGCTGATGGAGGTGTTGAAAGAGGCTTTTGAAGCTCTGTCCCTGTTGTCGGCTGTTCCCATCCTGAAACACTGGCAGGTCAAAGGGAAAGGATAAACGTTTGAACTCAGTTGTTTTCGAATGAAGCGCGTGTGGCAGGACCACCGGAGCTGGGGTTACCGGCCTCCGGACGATGCCCCCTGGTGACCCCCACCTGAGGACCCCAGAAGGCTCCTCTCATATTCCTCTGCGAGTTCTGAAGAGACGCCACCGCCTGCACACCTCCCCGGGCTCTGCTGGGTTGCATTCCCTTTCCTTGTCACCAGAAAGGACAGCCAGCAGTTAGGTGACTACTCCCTTTGCTATGGAAATGGGACTGATACAGTAATCAGGATGCTACATATGGAGCTTTTAAAATTACTGCTTTTCAGCCTTTTGTTAGCCTTCATTATTCTCCGAGATTTTTTTCAAGTCATAAAAATGACATTTTTAATATGCAGACATTTTTTGAAAAAAAAGCAATATGAAGAAGAATACTTTTTTGTCAATAAGCTTTACCTTTTAAACCAGTTATCTTAGTTTCTGCTCTAGGTATTTTAATTGAAGATTAGCTACTGTTAAAGAGTATACAAATTTGGGCAGTGTATATTTGGAGTATTAAAATTCAACTCAATAATGGTAGGAATAGAGCAGGATGCCCAATGTAATTGCAGATTGCACATCAGGGAATGGCCTGCTAACATTTGCCTCAGAACTTAGCCACCTCCAGTGCTGGGAAGGGTTTTTTTTTCTTTTGTCCTGATGAAAACACCTTCTCCCTTAATAGGACTGATAAGTTGAGCAGTAGAAGTCCTGCAGTTGGAGACCAGCTGACCACAGATGCCTTGAAATGAGTAAGATGTAGAGTGGATAAGGGGGTGAGGGGAGGGGGGAATCTTGGAGAAACAGAGAGCAAGGAAATCAGAATTACAGAAGTCCTTGGCAACAGGCACTGGAAAACTCTCCTAGTGTGCTCTCTCTCACCTAGGTAGCCCTGAAGAAGGGATAACATTCTTTAATGCTCAGGAGCAGCCTGGAATGATCTGACCAATTCCTGGTTTCTAGAGCATGGGACTGGATCCGTCCAATTTTTTCTAGTTTTGCTGAGTCATCCAATAGAGAATTTCAACTCTGTGTTCATCTCCCACCGACAAGAGATTTATTCAATAACTCCATCAGCTCGTTCTTGCCTGTCTCGCCATCGACCCCCAGCCCCCTGGCCTGGAATGCCCTCCCTCCACACATCCGCCAAGCTAGCTCTCTTCCTCCCTTCAAAGCCCTACTGAGAGCTCACCTCCTCCAAGAGGCCTTCCCAGACTGAGCCCCCTTTTTCCTCTCCTCCTCCCCACCACCCCCCGCCCTACCTCCTTCCCCTCCCCACAGCACCTGTATATATATATATTTGTACAGATTTATTACTGTATTTATTTTCCTGGTACATACTATTTATTTTGTTAATGATGTGCATATAGCTTTAATTCTATTTGTTCTGACTATTTTGACTCCTGTCTACATGTTTTGTTTTGTTGTCTGTCTCCCCCTTCTAGACTGTGAGCCTGTTGTTGGGTAGGGACCGTCTATATATGTTGCTGACGTGTACTTCCCAAGTGCTTAGTACAGTGCTCTGCACACAGTAAGCGCTCAATAAATACTTACCTCCTTCCCCTCCCCACAGCACCTGTATATATGTATATATGTTTGTATGTATTTATTACTCTATTTATTTTACTTGTACATATTTATTCTATTTTATTTTGTTAATATGTTTTGTTTTGTTGTCTGTCTCCCCCCTTCTAGACTGTGAGCCCGCTGTTGGGTAGGGACCATCTCTATATGTTGCCAACTTGTACTTCCCAAGCGCTTAGTACTGTGCTCTGCACACAGTAAGTGCTCAATAAATACGAATGAATGAATGAATGAATGAAATACGATTGAATGAATGAATAGCAGAAGCCCATTCCATATTAGGCTCCTCTATGAAATTCACTGTGGATTTGCTACCACAGATCTCACAGACTTCATTTCTTGGGCGGGGGGGGGGGCTTCCTTCAATGATAAATGAGTCCCACCTGTCAGCATCATGTTCAATCTGTCCCTCTTAACATCATCATTCTCTTTGAAAGAGCCTTCCCCTCTGCAAGTATTGCATTCTCAAACTGCCTTTTTCTCCATCTTTCTAGTTTCAGGGGGAAAACCGGCCCCTTCTCCTTACACCATGATTTGCACATTGTCTCCTTCAGCTGTGCATTATTTAATATAGTGATTACATGATCTAACACAAGATAAAGGCCTGCTTGGATAGGCCCACGTCATCCTGGACCAAAAAATGGAACCAGTTTGGGCTCCCTGTCCCAGCAGTCTACAGGGACCAGCTGATCAGGCACAAAGTCAGCTTGCATGGGTGGCTCCATCCCTGTCCCCAGAAGTAGGGTTGGAGTTCCTGCAGACTGTGTGGTTGTTGGGCTGGGCCTGGGTCCAGAAGCAGCGTGGCCTAGTGGACAGAGCACGGGCCTGGGAGTCAGAAGGACCTGGGTTCTAATCCTGGCTCTGCCTGCTGTGTGAACCTTGGGCAAGTCACTTAACTTCCCTGTGCCTCAGTTCCCTCATCTGTAAAATGGGGATTAACTGCGAGCCTCATGTGGGACAGGGAGTGTCCAACCTGATTAGCTTGTATCTATCCCAGCGCTTAGAACAGTGCTTGACACATAGGAAGCACTTAACAAATGCCATCATTATTATTATTATTATTATTATTTGGGTCCCTCAGTCCTGGGGATTAGTTTGGAGCGGCCTGGGCTCCACAGGGTTGATCTGGGCTCAGAATGACAGGCTGGGCCTCAAGGAGTTTGAATGAAACGTGTTCATATCAATTAGTAAGGAAAGACACTTCCACACTGAAGTTTTTCCTTGGCCTGGATTTTAACCTTCCTACCTCTAGAGGGGTAGGATAATGGGAGATTTCCTGCAGACCTGCCAAACCATTGCCAGCTGTCGGCTTGAGCTCGTGTCGAGGCTTCCCTGGGCTCTGCGAAGCATTTCTGCCTATCCAGGCATGCGTTGGTAAGATTAGGAGCCCTCAAGTGAGGCGGACACTTATCGACATTCCAGAGAACATTCGTTCTCAGGGGCTTGCCCTTACTGTGTGCCAAGGAGCATGGCCACACTAATGAGAGTTGCAGCCCTGGGTCTCCCTGATGATGGTGACATTTGTTAAGTGCTTCCTATACATCAAGCACTGTCATAAGCACTGGGGTAGATACAAGTAAATCACATTAGATGCAGTTCTTGTTCTACGTGGGACTCACGGTTTAAGTAGGAAGGAAAACAGGAGGAGGTAATCTGGCAAACATAAATTTAGAAAAATTTGTGTCAGGCGGTTAGAATACATAGCAAGCGCTTAAATGCCATAATTCCTATTATTAGAAATCTGTTTAAGGTCAAAAACTGGGCCAGGAAAGTAGGGTCTAGCAGAAAGCACAAGAGTCTGGGAGTCCGGAGCCTTGGGACCTAAGCCCACTCTCTCACTGGCTTGCTGTATAACCTTTGCAAGCCACTTTACCTCTCTGTGCAGTAGTTTACTCCTCTATAAAATGGAGATGATAATACCTGCCTCTCCTTACCTCAGAGGGATGTTGTGAGGATAAAATAAGATCACTGATGCGAAACACTCTATGGGGAAAGGGGAAAACCAATGGATCAATCATATTTATCAAGCACTGTGTGCATAGCACCATATTAAGCGCTTGGGTGAGTACAGTGTGGCTCAGTGAAAAGAGCATGGGCTTTGGAGTCAGAGGTCATGGGTTCAAATCCCAACTCCACCAGTTGTCAGCTGTGTGACTTTGGGCAAGTCACTTAACTTCTCTGTGCCTCAGTTACCTCATCTGTAAAATGGGGATTAAGACTGTGAGCCCCCCGTGGGACAACCTGATCACCTTGTAACCTCCCCAGCGCTTAGAACAGTGCTTTGCACATAGTAAGTGCTTAAGAAATGCTATTATTATTATTATTATTATTATTATTATTACAGTACAACAGAGTTGGTCAACACGTTCACTGCCTAGAAAGAGCTCACAGCCTGAAAATTATTTTATGAATTTGTAGAAAAATGAGTAAGAAGTCTTATTTAGGAACAGGTGAGAGTAGGAGAGTTCAAATAAGTGATCCATGAAATGATGGGGAGTCTTGGAGTTGTAGGTTGAAAATAAGCCACCCCATTATTGGGTCACTTAATGATTAAGCCAGTCCAGGATCCTGTTTACTGGTTTCACCCCAGAGGCTCCCTCCAGGCAGCTTAATACATCATTCTGCCCAGAGTAATCATTCAGCAAATAGTGGAAGTGGGGATAGGGGTGAAGGTGATGATAATAATGATGGTTACTTCGAAGGAAGCTTCCTTGGAAGGGCCCCTTTGTTCCTCCATTCTCAAGTGAAAAATCCCAAGGAAAACTTGCCCAAGGGGAAGGGAGGAGGGCCCAAACTCCAGACAATCGTCTCCCGTGGGACAGGGAACAAATATTTTAACCATCAAGGAAAACAGTGAATTTTTCCACCAAAAACTTCTCAAAAGACTAGTTGGAGGTTTTTGTAGCAGAATCATCAGAGCTGCTTATCTTTGATCTTACTATTTCTCTCACCATTTCTCATCTCTTGGAAATATCGCCTTTCCATTTTCTCTGAGGTCAGCAGGATGGGCAGAATTATTGTTACTTGATCAATTGATTGCTTAATAGTTATTTAATGTCCACTATGTACTAGGAACTGTACAGAGCATGCAGAAGATATGGTCCCTGCCTTCCAGGAATTTTTATTCTAAGAGGGGTGATGGATGTGTGTGAATGTGTGTGTTGGTGGGGAGGGGGAAAATTTAAAACAAGATTTCTGTTTTGTGAATATAGTTGTTGTATTTGACGTGGTCTTCAAGGAGAGTGTTGATGGGTTGACAGTAATTCTTGGGGAAGGTGGGATTCTTTCCCTGTCCCCATTCAGGTTTTGCGAAGGAGGCGGGCTTCAAGCAATATGTTGACTCAGTCATATTAATTGAAGACTTACTGTATGCAGAGGACTGTACTAATTGCTTGGGAGAGTACAGTATAACAGAGTTGATAGACACTTTCCCTGGCACAACGAGTTTACAGTCTTTATTATTGTTTTTGTTAATCAACTTTTGAGCACTGTGTGCAAAGCACTGTACTAAGTGCTTGGAGAATACAATATAAAAATAAACAGATACATTCCCTGCCCACAGCGAGCTTAAAGTCTAGAGATGAGTTTAGCTCTTACTATGTGCCAGGCACTCTTCTAAGCGCTGAGGTAGATACAAACTAATCAGGTTGGACACAGTTCCTGTCCCACATGGGGCTCCACAATCTTAAACCCCACTTTACAGTTGAGGTCACTGAGGCTCAGAGAAGTGAAGTGAGTTGCCCAAGGTCACACAGCAGACAAGTGGCAGAGTCAAGATTAGAATCCAGGTCCTTCTGACTCCCAGGCCCGTGCTCTGTCCACTAGTCACTAGCCACACTGCTTCTCAGTCTTGATGAGAAGTTAGACATTAATATGGATAAAGTATGGATATGTATGTAAGTGCTGGGGGCTGAAGGAGGGGGCGAGTAAAGGGTGCAAATCCAAGTACAAGGGTGACACAGAAGGGAGTGGGAGAAGGGGATCGAGGGCTTAGTCGGGGAAGGCCTCTTGGAGGAGATTTGATTTTAATAAGGCTTTGTAGGGTGGGAGAGTGATTGTCTGTTGGATATGAGGGAGGGCATTCCAGGCCAGAGGCAGACCATGGCCAAGAATAAGGAGAGAGAGAGAACTCTCACCAATTGGTTTGGCCTTTACAGGTCTGGAATTTAGCCATCGTAAAACAGCTGTATGGGAGTCAATGGCAGAAGCAGTCAACTAGGTCAGCTGAGTGGGTTATAAGATTCTCTTCACTAGGGGAGTTGAGGATTCCCCAGCAAAATCTTAAATTGACATGGACCTTTTCCTTGTGGACAGAGAGGATGCTACTGACTGTGATCACTACCGGGCTGTAAAAGTGACGATAAAGAGGGGGAGGTGTGACTGGCAATCCCTTTCGGGCAAAACACATGTGTAGATTGTCTTTTTGTGGTGTGGTGTGTGGTGCCTAGCTGTTTTCAATTCTTCCTCACTCACAAAAACATTCAGTGCCAGGTGCAGAGCAACGTTCATTATTCCAGGAATGGGAGGTTCATAGTAGTCCTCACGTATTTAGTTTGGATATAGATAAGATCATCCTGATGGCAAAGTTTTAAGACCTTCGAATCAATCAATCAGTTGTATTTATTGAGCATTTACTATGTGCAGAGTCAGTCAATCAGTGGTATTTATTGAGCATTTATTATGTGCAGAGCACTGTATTAAGTGCATGGTAGAGTACAACAGAGTTGGTCGGCACATTCCCTGCCCACAATGAGCTAACAGTCTAGAGGGGGGAGACAGACATTAATGCAAATAAATAACTTATAGTATATAATTTGTAGATATATACATCTCTATGGAATACGATACTTAAGGTAAACTTGGGACTTCTTTTCCCAGAAACCCCTTGGAGCAGGAACAACTAAGTGGCATCTGGAGTCTATTCCTGGGTCTTTTATTTAATCTCTCTGACCTGGGTGTCCTTGGTGGTGAAGTGGGTATAGTCCCACTTTGGAAGACTGTTATTCCGTCAGTTCACATCAATTCAATGAAAGTAGTACTGCAAAGCCTCTCACTGTTTGTTTTTTTTAGTAATTACAAATATTCAAAATTCTACAAGTGAACAAATTCAAACCAAAATCTCGAGATACTGGAACTCAGCCTTGTTAAATGGACCATCCAGCGAGCCAGACTTTTTCGTAGCAAGCTTTAATGATCGAAGTTACAAGCCCTGCCAGAAGTTGCCCTTGTGGTTTTGAGTAAAGAGGTTAATTTATTTTTTACCTTATTTGTGTGTGTTTTGGCTGGTCACATGAAATAGCCTGTAATCTAATTTTCCCTTTTCCTTGCAATTACAATCTCCAACTAGGCCCACCCATCATGCCAGCCTAGATTGCCCTAAGTGCTCCAAAGCTGCCAGCTGACTCCCCTCCAGCCCCACAAAGATCAGCAGTTCACAATTTATAACTGGGTTCTGACCAAACTGCAATTTCTGGTATAGGCAAAACCCACAGGGTTGTGGGCTGACAGGTAGAAAGTTGGGCCCTCTCATTGCTTAGGATTTCTTTAGCGCTGCTTGGAAAAGCAGTGGACTAAATTAAAATGGGCCCTATAACTCCCTGGGCCATAGATTGCCAGTGGTAATAATAATTAATAATTATGGTATTTGTTAAGCGCTTACTGTGTGCCAGGTACAGTTCTAAGCACGGGGGTAGATACAAGATAATCGGGTTGGACACGGTCCCTGTCCCACATAGGGCTCACAGTCTTAATCCCCATTTTACAGATGAGGGATCTCAGACACAGAGAAGTAAAATGACTTGCCCAAGGTCACACAGTAGACGCGTGGTGGAGCTGGGATTACAGCCCATGACCTTCTGACTCCCAGGCCCGTGCTCTAGTCTCTAGGCCATGTTGCTTCTCTACTCCAACTTGCCTCCTGAAATATAGGAAAGGAAGGGTCAATTTGGGCACCATAACTATTCACATTAGTCTAAACTCACAGGCCCAAGGCCTAAAGAGAGATTCAGCTCAGCATGCAAATAAATCAGGCCATGGTTCCCACTAAGAATTGAATAACAGTGGAAAACCCAGCCAGAACTACTGCTACTTCTTCAGTCAGTTGGTGCCCACAGCTTATCCTTGATTAAGAACAGGGGTTAATTTAGTCTACCACAAATGAATAGCCACTCATTCTTTTCTCAGGTGATTGTAAGTAGAAAGCTTGGGACCAGGTTTAAATTGAAGCTGACTGGGAAATTGGCAAAAAATGGGCAAGGGAGTGGAAACACATGAGAAAATCAGCAGGAAAAAATTAGGACAAGAAGCTGAGTTCCTAATAAAAAGATAGTTCCTCGATCCCCTGTCTTGTTTGGGTACTGGGAGAAAGGGTGGTCACTTTGGTTATGATGTAATGGACTGTTATAGAACAATGGAAGATTGACTTCCTGCAGGTCAGGTTTGTAAAAGAAAATCTGCTGGAGTTGAATGTCGCATCTACTTGGAAAGAAATGCTGAGGCGGGGACCACCAAACTCTGCACACAGTAAGCGCTCAATAAATACGATTGAATGAATGAATCCCCATAGGTAGGTTCACTGGGCAAAAACGTTCCAGAACCGTCTGCTCCAGTGGCTGTTTTCCTACTGCTGGAATGGCCCACTCTGAGCATCTCTCCCTCACCATTTGTAAAGTACTTAGAACCTTCCTGGCTCCTGCCCAGACCCCAAAACCTGCCAACTAGAGCCAGGCAGAGTATATTGTTGAAAACAGCTTGCATGGCTGATTGAAGCCATGAGAAGCAGCATGGCCTAGTGGATAGAGCAGGGGACTGGGAGTCAGAAGGACCTGGGTTCTAATTCCGGCTCCTCCATTTGTCTGCTTTGTGATCTTGGGCAAGTCACTTCTCTGTGGCCTCAGTTCCGTCATCTGCAAAATGGGGGTGAAGACTATGAGCCCCCTGTGTGTCCGACCTGATTATCTTGTAACTACCTAGTGCTTAGTATAGTGCCTGGTATATAGCGCTTAACAAATGCCATTAAAGAAAATGCAGAGCCAGGTGAAAGATTTGTCAGTTGGAGGTGAGGAATCATTTGTAAAATGTTCTCAAGTTTGACTTTTCAAACTCAAAGCACCCTAGAGATCGGGAAACACCTGTTTGCTATCCAGTTCAAGCCAGGAGTAGTAACTTTTTTACCTGGTGTTTGCTTTAAAAAATAAGTTCTGCCAAAACAGCAGTTTTGATCAATCTGATATTAGAATCCAGGGATGTTAACAATCGCATGGAGCAAATGTTGAGGTGCTGACCTCCGAACGCATCCTGTAAGTATACAGGACATCAGTCTTCTCTTTAGGTTTTCCCAAGGGTGCTGTCTCTACCTCACCCTCCCCCCTTTCCCACCCCCACACATACAGGCCTGAGCAAGTGTCCACAGTCCATTGTCTCTGCAGGCTGAAACTCAGCCCACCTAGTCCCCTAATGATAGCTCACCTCCTCCAGGAGGCCTTCCCAGGCTGAGCCCCCTCCTTTCTCTCCCCCTCCTCCCCCTCCCCATCCCCCTGGCCTTACCTCCTTCCCCTCCCCACAGCACCTGTATATATGTATATGCGTTTGTACGTATTTATTATTCTATTTTATTTGTACATATTTATTCTATTTATTTTATTTTGTTAATATGTTTTGTTTTGTTGTCTGTCTCCCCCTTCTAGACTGTGAGTCCGCTGCTGGGTAGGGACCGTCTCTATATGTTGCCAACTTGTACTTCCCAAGCGCTTAGTACAGTGCTCTGAACACAGTAAGCGCTCAACAAATACGATTGATTGATTGACTGGTTTCGATGCACGGCTGCAGAGCACCATTAGTTCAATTTTTGCTTCCTCCTGTGGCCACCAGGGAGAGATGAACCAGGTATAGAACTGGAGGAAAGAGGATTGCTTGCAAAGGCACAACAGGGCAACTGAAGTGGAAAGCCATTTTAGGAAAATTACCAGAATTCATACCGAGATAGCAAGTTGGACAACATTTTGATGTCAGCATCATCGACAACAGCTTTTATTGAGGGCCTGCTGGGTGCAGAGCACCATACCTGGCACTTGGGAGCAAACAATAGAAGGAAAAGACACGGTCCCTGCCCTCGAAAAGATTACAATCTCATGGGAGAGACGTAAATTGCCAAATATACAATAGGTAAGAGTAAGAACATTTGATACGAAAGGCAAAAGTAAGCAATTAAATGACCAAATAAAAGATAGAACACAAATAAAAATAGGAATAAGCCAGTGGGGAAATAATTAACAGCTATTCATACGAATGCTAAAGTGGCCGTTTGGGTCATATGATCAGGAAGGTGGGGGCATTAATCAGGGAAGGCATCTTGGAGGAGCTGACGTTTTAGGAGGGACGTGATTTGGAAGATATGAGGCGGGTGCATTTCATGCGATCATTTAATCAATTGCATTTATGGAGCACTTACTATGTGCAGAGCACTGTACTAAGCGCTTAGGAGAGTACAGTATAGCAGAGTTAGTAGACGCGTTCCCTGCCCACAAGGAGCTTCCTCATCTAGAGTGGGAGACTGGCATTAAAATAAATTATGGATATATACATAAGCGTGGTGGGATTAAGGGCGAGGGCAAACTGCAAGGGTGACGCAGAAGGGAGAGGGAGTCGGGGAAAGCCTCTTAGAGGGGATGTGATTTTGATAAGGCTTTGAAGGTGGAAAGTGCAATCGTCTCTCCGATGAGAAGGGAGAGGGAGTTCCAAGTCAGAGGCAGGATATGGGCAAGAAGTTGGCTGCAAGCTAGATGAGATAAGGGCAAAGGTGTGAGCAGTGGGTCAGAGATGGATGAGCAAGGCACAGTTAGATGCTTGGGAGGAGCAAAGAGGGTGAATGGGGATGCAGTGGGAGAAGAGTAGGCAAGAGGGAGACAGCTGGTGGAGAGTCTTGTCTTAATGAAGTTTTGGAGGAGTAATTTTTTTCCAAGCAGCCCTTTAAAACGATGGTGTTTAGGTGAGAAGCATGGTATAGTGGATAGAGCATGGGCCTGGGAGTCAGAAGGCCATGGGTTCTAATCCTGACTCTGCCACGTATCTGCTGTGTGACCTTGGGTAAGTCATTTCACTTCTCTGGGCCTTAGTTATCTCATCTGTAAAATGGGAATTGAGACTGGGAGCCCCACGAGCGACAGAGACTGTGTCCAACCCAACTTACTTGTATCCACCCCAGCACTTAGTACTGTGCCTGGCACATAGTAAGCACTTAACAAATACTATTATTATTATTGTAGGGGGGGACCTTAAAAAAGGGAGACCAGAGAGGAGACTGTTACCATAATCCAACTGGTTGGTGGTGGTGGATTTTTTTTATGGTACTTGTTAAGCGCTTCTATGTACTGTACTGAGCAGTGGGGTAGATAATCAGTTTGGACACTGTCCCTGTCCCACATGGAGTGCACAGTCTAAAGTGGTGGGAAGAGGATTAAATCCCCTTTTTACGTATTTTTGTGATATTATAATGGAAGAACCTCCAGAAGTTGGAGATAGACTGAGCATGGAAGGTAAATGACAGAGATTAGTCTAAAAATCACACTAAGGAAGTTGAGGAAACTGAGGAGGGGAGGTCAGAGAGGTAGGAAGCAAGTCAGAAGCAGTGCAGCCTAGTGGAAATAGTGAGGGCCTGGGAGTCAGAGTACAGAGTACCTGGATTCTAATCCCAGCTCCATCGCTTGTGCGCTGCATGACCTTGGGCAAGTCACTTAACTTCTCCGTGCTTCAGTTCCCTTATTTGCAAAATGGGGATTCAGTGTCTGCACTCCCTCCTGCTTAGACTTAGAGCCACACGTAGGTCCTGATTATCTTGTATCCCCCTCAAAGCTTTGTCCAGTGCTTGACTCATGTGAAGCACTTAACAAATATTATCATTATTATTATTATGTGGAGGTGTCTAATATATTTACAGCTCTTTGGGGCTGGATGAACACAGGTGAATGGGTCATCTGCTCTGGGTCCTGTACCTCTAGGTGCCCAAGTAGTTGCTTAGGGGTTGGTTTCTGTAAGTTCCAGTACTTCCACCACACTACTCTAATTGACTCTGAGGCGGGTAGGAGAGTGGCTGTTTGGCATAGTGGAAGTAACAGAACTTGTGGAAGTCTCTTGGAGTAATGCAGGTGACACTGGTGCATATGAGATCCAGGTGGGAAATAATGATAAATAATTGTGATGTATGCTGAGCGCTTCCTGTGTGCCAGGCACTCTACTGAGTGCTGGGGTGAATATAAGCAAGTCCCTATCCCACATGGGCTCCTAGTCTCGATCCCCATTTTACAGAGGAGATAACTGAGGCACAGAGAAGTGAAGTGACTTTCCCAAGGTCACACAGCAGACGAGTGGCAGAACTGGGAGTAGAACCCATGATCTTCTGACTCCCAGGCCTGTGGTCTACCCACTAAGCCATGCTGCTTCATGAAAGTTACTCTTAGGCTCTAGGCCCAGGAGAGTGGTACTGCAGAAGTAAAAGAGCTTCTACTCCTCATACACCTCCCCGCCGCCCCCCCCCGCCCACTGACTCCCTCTCCACATCCGATACCCTATTGTGAAGGCTTCCTGCCCCACAATCCACCTCTGCACTTGGCTGCCAGCACCCGTAATCTGGTTTTATAATCTGTTCAAGGTAACCTCTTTATAATAATAATAATAATAGTAATGATTATTACTATGGTATTTGTTAAGCACTTTCTATGTGCCAGGCACTGTACTAAGCACTGAGATGGATACAAGCAAATGGGGTTAGATACAGTCTCTTGTCCCATGTGAGGCTCACAGTCTCAATCCCCATTTTACAGATGAGGTAACTGAGGCACAGAGAAGTCACACAGCAGACATGTGGCACAGACTTAGAACCTATTACCTTCCGACTCCAGCCCCGTGCTCTAACCATTACACCATGCTGCTTCTCACTCTCTTACCTGAACCTCACTGTCAACTCTCCTGTTTCCTGTTTCTCATTCCTTGCTCAAGTCTTATCCCTATATGGAACTCCCTCCTTCTTCAAATCTGCCAGGCCACAGGTTGCTCCATTTTCAAAATGCTCCTGAAATCCCACCTCCTCCATGAGACTTCCCCTAACTAATTTTTACCAGCCTAGGTCATGGTATCCCACCTGGAGAAGGCAGGTAGGGTACTAGCTGGAGGGTGTGATGGGGTGAGAAGATGGATTTCATTCATTCATTGTCATATTTGAGTGCTTACTGCGTGCAGAGCACTGTACTAAGTGCTTGGAAAGTACAATATAGCAATAAAGAGAGACAATCCCTGCCCACAATGGGCTTACAGTCTAGAAGGGGGGAGACAGACATCAAAACAAGTAAACAGGCATCAATAGCATCAATATAAATAAATAGAATTATAGATATATATACACATCAAAACAAGTAAACAGGTATTAATGTAAATAAATAGAATTTTATATATATATATATACACACAAGTTCTGTGGGGCAGGGAGGGGGTTAGAGCAAAGGGAGCGAGTCAGGGCGATGGGGAGGGGGAGCTGAGGAGAAGAGGGGCTTAGTCTGGGAAGGCCTCTTGGAGAAGGTGAGCCTTCAGTAGGGCTTTGAACGGGGGGGGGGGGGGGGGAATTGTGGATTTGAGGAGGGAGGGCATTGCAGGCCAGATGTAGCGATATGGTGAAGGTTGAACTGACAGTATTCAATTCCCAAGTGCTTAGTTCAGTGCTCTGCATTCAGCAAGCTCTCAATAAATACAATTTATTGATTGCTTAGGGGGATGGAGGAGGGTTACCTAGGTGAAGTGGCAGGTTCTGAGATTCTGGTCAGAATGTGGTAATTCAGAGTTGGAGCCATAGTGGGTGGAGTGTGTGGTTCAGCAGCTGGTAATTAGGTGTTTAAGAAAGATGTTTCCAGCGTCCTCTTGTTGGCAGATAGTAGGGCAGAAATTAAGAGACTGAAAACTTAAATGTCACAAAGCATTCTATCTTTTGTTTTCCCTCCCCCTTTTCTTTTCCTTGTAATAATTAGTTTGAATTTTCATCTAATGTTCTAGATCAAGTTGGGCAACTTCAGGCTGTTTTTTTTTGTTTTTTCCTCCCTCATCCTTTCAGGAAAATCTTCTAAATAACATGTTTTTTCATAGCACCCATCCTCCCAACCATGAATACATTAGAATTTCAATTTCCATGGTGTGTAAAAGATTTCTGCAAGAGGTCCTTTTTGTTTTTGAAGAATTCATCACCCTAGTTAAGAAGCTTAATATAAATTAAAGGAAGCATTAAAGAACATTAAGACATCAAAATGTGGTGTTCTTTTTCCTTTCAATTCGTCCAAATGCAAACAACTTGAATAAAATGCAATCAAAGGGCCTGCTTGGAGAACATTGAGTGGCTTTCATAAGCAGCGGCTGTAGAGAAGCTCTGTAAGAGCCCAATTCAAATAAAAATACTTTTTTCTTGTTCTTCCTCTTCCTAATTATTTTTGTCATAGTGACAACAGAGTACAAGCCTGATAAAAATTTAATCACCTTATCTTTTTTTACGCAAAATTGCATATTTGTTTACACACAATATACCTATCAGGAAAGAAATTGAACGTGCCATCTGCTAGCACCCTTCCTTCTTCTCTAATGGCATTGAAAACCTTAGCCTCGAAGTGCTGGGTTGGTTTTTTTTGTTTGTTTGTTTTAAAAGAAGTAACAAGAAACATTTGTTTCGTTACTGTAAAGTCTCCTTGTTCAGGAAGGATTTAAAAAAGGCAGCTCACTCCCGGCCAGTTCAGAAAAGCTGATGTTTGGTTAAATTCATCTGTAAAAATGGGGATTAAGACTGTGAGCACTACATGGGACAACCTGATTACTCTGTATCTACTCCAGCGCTTAGAACAGTGCTTCGCACATAGTAAGCATTTAACAAATACCATAATTATTATTAGTGGAATTGGGCCAGGTCTTCCAACTTCTACTTCACTTGAAACTTGGTAATAGAAACAGGACTTTAGGCCCTCAGGTCTTGCCCCTTTAATTTATTTAATTATTATAAATATTTTTATTTAATTAACAAATTGGCCTTGATCCTGGTCAGACTTGATAAACTGCGTAATTTTTTTTTCCTCCCTCCTGAAGGTGTATGTCTTTTTGAATGTCTGGATGAGAAAGGGATTATGGATTTGTATTTTGACTTTTCATCCTTTCTGTCTTCATTGAAATGTTAACCACTAATTGTCTTTAAACTAAATGGCTTTGGTTTTGATCTGCTGCCGACATCGAGGCCTTGTTCTATGATAGTTGTCTGGTACTATCCCTCCGGCCATTGTGCCCCTTCTCAGAGTGTGCTTTCAGTCAATCAATCAGTCCTATTTATTGAGCACTTACTATGTGCAGAGCACTGTACTAAGCGCCTGGGAGAGTACAATCTAACAGAGTTAGAAGACACGCCCCCTGCCCACCACGAACTCCCTTTCTCCCCAGCGCTTCCATATCCATGGGCAAAACAGGAAAAAGAGAATTAGGACTAAAGTGGATGGTCTACTGTGGATCTCCCCTCTGCTTGGGGAAGAGCCCCATGGGTTGATACATGAGTGTGCAGACCACTGTACTAAACGCTTGGAAAGTACAATTCGGCAACATATGGAGACAGTCCCTACCGAACAATGGGCTCACAGTGTAGAAGGGGGAGACAGACAGCAAAGTAGAACAAGATGACACCTTGGTGTCATCCTTGACTCTGCTCTCTCGTTCACCCCTCACATCCAATCCGTCACCAAAAACTGCCGGTCTCACCTCCACAACATCGCCAAGATCCGCCCTTTCCTCTCCATCCAAACCGCTACCCTGCTGGTTCAATCTCTCATCCTATCCCGACTGGATTACTGTATCAGCCTCCTCTCTGATCTCCCGTCCTCCTGTCTCTCCCTTCTTCAGTCTATACTTCACACTGCTGCCCAGATCATCTTTGTGCAGAGACACTCTGGGCATGTTACTCCCCTCCTCAAAAATCTCCAGTGGCTACCAGTCAACCTACACATCAGGCAAAAACTCCTCACTCTCGGCTTCAAGGCTCTCCCTCACCTCGCCCCGTCCTACCTCACCTCCCTTCTTTCCTTCTACAGCCCAGCCCGCACCCTCCACTCCTGTGCCGCTAACCTCCTCACTGTGCCTCGTTCTCGCCTGTCCCGCCGTCGACCCCCGGCCTACGTCCTCCCCATGGCCCGGAATGCCCTCCCTCCACACATCCGCCAAGCTAGCTCTCTTCCTCACTTCAAAGCCCTACTGAGAGCTCACCTCCTCCAGGAGGTCTTCCCAGACTGAGCCCCCTCCTTCCTCTCCTCCTCCCCATCCCCCCGCCCTACCTCCTTCCCCTCCCCACAGCACCTGTATATATGTTTATTACTCTATTTATTTTACTTGTACATATTTACTATTCTATTTATTTTACTTTGTTAATATGTTTTGTTTTGTTGTCTGTCTCCCCCTTCTAGACTGTGAGCCCGTTGTTGGGTAGGGACCGCCTCTGTATGTTGCCAACTTGTACTCCCCAAGCTCTTAGTACAGTGCTCTGCACACAGTAAGTGCTCAATAAATACGATTGAATGAATGAATGAAAAGTAGACAGGTGTCAGTACCATCACAATAAGTATAATTATAAACCTACACATCATTAATAAAATAGAGTAATAAATATGTACAAAATATGCACAAGTGCTGTGGGGAGGTGAGGAGGGTAGGGCAGAGGGAGGGAGTGGCGGTGATGGGGAGGGGAGGAGGAGGAGAGGATAAGGGTGGGGGCTCAGTCTGGGAAGGCCTCCAGGAGGAGGTGAGCTCTCAGTAGGGCTTTGAAGGGAGGAAGAGAGCTAGTTTGGTGGATGTGTGGAGGGAGGGCATTCCAGACCAGAGGTAGGATGTGGGCCAGGGGTCGACGGGGGGGGCGGGGGGAGGCGTTAACGAGGCACAGTGAGGTTAGTGGCAGAGGAGCGCAGTGTGCGGGCTGGGCTGTAGAAGGAGAGAAGGGAGGTGAGGTAGGAGGGGGCAAGGTGATGGAGAGCTTTGAAGCCCATAGTGAGGAGTTTTTGCTTCATGCGAAGGTTTGTAGGCAGTCAACCTTCCAAGATCATTTCCATCTTAAGGTCTAGGTCAGAAAATTGAAAAGAGACTGAGGCAGTACACTTTGGGAAAGTGTCCAGAGGTACATACTGGCTTGATTTGTAGGTGGTACTATGTGGCCACAAAGTGGATCCTGAGGACTGGGACTAAGCCTCTTTATCCAGCCATGGACTCCCTCCACCCCACTGCAGGTATCACCCCTTCACCTGTACAGGGGGTTAAAAACCCTCTTAAACTCCCACCTCCTCAAACCCAAACCCATTGGCTTTAAAGCACTTCATCACCTTGCCCCCTCCTACTTAACCTCACTACTCTCCTAATTACAACCCAGCCCGCACACTTCGTTGCTCTAATGCTGACCTTCTCACCATACCTTGATCTCGTCTATCTCGCCACCAACCTCTCGCCCACAGGCCTCTGGCCTGAAATGCCCTCCTTCCTCATATCAGACAGATAATTGCTCTCCCCCACTTCAAAACCTTATTAAAGGCACATTTCCTCCAAGAAGCCTTCCCTGACTAAGCCCCCCTCTCCTCTTCTCCCACTCCCTTCTGTGTCACCCTGATTTGCTCCCTTTGTTCATCTTCCCTCCCATCCCCACAGCACATATGTATATATATGTAATTTATTTATCTATACTAATGTCTGTCTCCCACTCTACACTGTGAGCTCAATGTGAGCAGGGAATGTGTCTGTTGTTATATTGTAGTCTCCCAAGTGCTTAGTACAGTGCTTTGCACACAGTAAGCACTCAATAAATATGATTGAATGAATGAATGAATGAAGCACTTCCCTATTAATTTCCACCACCACAGGTTGTATCATCCCCAAAACCACTCTTAGCTCGTAATATACACATGGCCTCCTTGGCATTTTTAAGCACTTAGTACAGTGCTCTGCACACTACTGCGCTCAATAAATACGATTGAATGAATTTACATATACAGGTATAGCCCAGGTTACAGTCACCCCACAATATTTGCAACCTGGGACTATGTCCTGCCCTATTTACTGACTTACCCCAGTATTCCTAAGCCCTAGCCCCTGATGTTACATCCAGTCCATCAATCGATGTTATTTGTGGAGCTCTTACTCTGTGCCAAGCACTGTACTAAGCACTTGAGAGAGTACAATATAGCAGTTTTGGTAGACCCGTTCCCTACTCACAAGGACCTCAAATCAGTTCCCTTCCCATCATTTCTATCCCTCACCCCTCACTCCCTTCCCGTTCTGTCATATGCCTAACTCTGTTCCTGCCACACAGGCCACAGGGTTTTGTCTTTCTTTAAATTAATAATGATAATTATGGTATTTGTTCAGCACTTACTTTGTGCCAGGCACTGTTCTAAGCACTGGGGTAGATACAAGATAATTGGGTCAGACTCACTGTCCCACATGGGGCTCACAGTCTTAATCCCCATTTTACAGATGAGGGAACTGAAGCCCAGAGAAGTTAAGTGACTTGCCCAGGGTCCCGCAGCAGACAGGTGGCGGAGCTGGGATTAGATCCCATTACCTTCTGATTCTTAGGTCCGTACTCTGTCCACTAGGCCATGCTGCTTAATCCTTGTGAGGCATGTGTGGTGTCACAGCCGGACACACGGCACCAGCCCCAAAAGACTAGTGTGTGACACCGTCCCTCTACCCCGTTCCCATCTGTTGTAGGAATTGGCACTGGGACAAGATAGGATTAAAACTGTGAGCCCCCATGTTGGACATGGACTGTGTCCAACCTGATTAGTTTAGTACAGTGTCTGGCCCATAGTAAACACTCAACAAATAGCATAAAAAAAATGGGGACAAAACTGTTGCTCCGGGGGTGGCTGTCAGTACGCATTATGGAAGAACTAAGCGTAATAATAGACATTGCTGACATTTCCTATGCTCCTTATCTGCACTGGCCTTTTTTATCTGCCCATTTTGACTTTGTGTTTTACCAGGGAAGATAGAAAGTAGAACACAGCTATTTGTTGTTTCATACTGATCTCTATAATTGTTAAAGGATCAGAAGGGCAGAAGTCCTAAGTTCAAGCATCTTTAATGTGCAGAGCAGACTGCTGGAATACCAGAGGTCAATGTCAGACACTGGTTATCCAAGTTGCAGGAAGCATTTGACTGAGATAAGGATTGAAGAGGTGAATCGCCTCTCAACTGAGTCTTGTTCGCTAGTTCCTCTTCCAATTCTCACCCCGTACTGTGGGTGCCCCCCTGTGTTGCTGACACCCTGTGTGTATTTCTTTGAATCCTCAATTATTTGTTCAGTCATTTCATCCTGGCATGTTCATTTTACTTGTCTCTCTTCCTGCTCCCAAACTTTGTAAGAAAAATTTAACTGTCTCCCCCAGTAGATAGTAAACTAATTGAGGGTAGGAAACATGGGTCTTGCTTCTGCTGTACTCTCTCGAGTGCTTAGTACAGTGCATCATCTTGAAACGATGCTCAGCACACATTGCTCTATTCCGAGGGCTCCCAATCTCCAACCGCATCAAGCTAAAACGTCTCACGATTGGCTTCAAGGCTGTCCCTCATCTTATAGATCGGCTCTCTTTGTATGCCTTTCCCCAGCTTACACGCTTCATTCCTCCCAAGCTCACCTTTTAACTGTTCCTCACTTGGTGATGATGATGGTGGTATTTGTTAAGCACTTCTATGTGCCAAGCACTGTTCTAAGCACTGGGGTAGATACAAGGTTATCAGGTTGTCCCACGTGGGGCTCACAGTCTCAATTCCCATTTTACAGATGAGGTAACCGAGGCCCAGAGAAGTGAAGTGACTTGCCCAAAGTCACACAGCTGACAAGTGGTGGAGCCAGGATTAGAACCCACGACCTCTGACTCCCAAGCCCGGGCTCTTTCCACTAAGCCACGCTGCTTCTCACTTGCAACTCTTCCACCTCCAAAATGCTGCTTCCGCCATCTGGATTTCTTCCCCTTTTCCGCCACCCCGCCCTGCCCCCACCATCAACCACCACCAAATCCACCATACCACAGTTCTCCCCATTTTCAAAGCCCTCCTAAAAGCCTACCTCCTCCAGGATCCTTTCCCCAAAGAATTCACAACACCTCAGGCATGTCAACTTTAATCATTCTTAGCCCTTATGTTTTTAATTACCCTCCTCAGCATTTATGTATCTGTGTGTATTTCTTTGAATCCTCAATTATTTGTTCAGTCATTTCATCCTGATGTTTGTTCTACTTCCTGTTATGTGCTTGTTCTTCCTCCTGTTCCCACTCTTTATAAGAAAAATTTGACCATCTCCCCCAGTAGATAGTAAACTAATTGAGGGTAGGAAACTTGGGTCTTGCTTCTGCTATACGCTCTCAAGCGCTTAGTACAGTGCCTCATATACTCAGTAGGCCCTCAATAAATATCACTAAATCACCTATCTCAAACTTAAGATGATGACCAAAGGCTTCTTCCCTAGATCACTGATAAAAGTTTCTGAGGCTGTGAGGGTTTGGAGCTACTATGTGTGTTTTTGGGTCTTTCCATTGTGCATTTACAATTACCAAGAAATTAGCTGGGGCCTCTTGCATTTTTAGATAGGCATCAAATGTGTATAAAATATCCAGAAATTTCTTTTCGTATTCAAAGGGGATTTTCTCACAGTGAGAATTTATTCAAATATGCAAGTGTGGTTTATAAAACTGGTATATGACCAACGTAACGATACCGCACTGCCATGTTCAACAGAATACAACATCGCTTAAGCTCAAAAGGGATTCCGGGACTTCCTGAGAAGCCAGGTTAGCCGAACATGGAGCCAGATGTGTGAGAGTGTCTTCCTGTGAGTGATTGCTTCACCCACCATCTTTAGCGGTCTGCCCCTGGAGAGTCTGAGTCACAGCCTTCTTGGTGGACCAGAAGGCTAGGGCTTGGCAGGCCGGGAAATTGCCAAACTCATTTTCATGGGATGTGGAATTCCCTGTTCAGTTGGCCTCATGTGCTCACCTAGTGTTCCGCAGGCTGAAGAGCATTGGTCTTTTGTGACTTAAATAGATGTCACCTTAGCACTAAGGGTGAAAGAAAGGACATTCGATCCAAATGACCCAGTCAGAGAGCTGTCAGCCTCCACCGGGACCATAGGGAGGCCCAAGTCTCATGATGGAAACCTGAGCCGTCGTCTCCAAACCTTCCCATTCTTTATAGTTTGGTTTGGGCTGCTATTGTTTTAAATGCGTTAAATGCCTCTAATTAAGAGGAGGAAAATGATGTAGCATTTAAAATTGGCCACGGTACCCCGGGGACCCATTACGGTACAAATTACCCTAAGCTGTTTGGGAAGGAATCGGTTCCCACTGTGTGTGAAGCAAGGGGTTACCACTGTAAATGGTATAGGACAAGAGGAGCCCTTCTTGCAAAGTCTGGCCCACGACATGAAAGTGACGCCAGCAATTGGAAGCAATTTGCAGAACTGTTTGATGATTATATTAATTATGGCACCAACAAACAGCGCTTGGGAAACAGTTTTGTTTTCTTACATTCTTTCTTGATTACCCACAGCCAAAGCCAAGATACAAAACGTGCCTTCAAGAATAGCCAGTGAGAGTGCAGGGAGAGCCATTGTGCCTTTGTGCTAAGTTGGCACTTGGCTCGAAAGGGCCACGGACCCTCTCGGCGGGAAAGTTTTCCCAAGTAACAGCCGCGGGCTGCACTTCACCCAGGGTCAGCCTCCTGGATTGAAAACAGCTTCTGTCTTCCACCCCCAGCTCTTGTTGCAATAGGCGAACTTTCCTCAGAACCGAGAGATGGCGGCATCTGCATGAGGGGGCCATTTGGAGCAGTCAACAGACGCTTCCTCTTCATTCTTACCCACAAGTCTGCTCACTTGGATTCAGCAGCTAACCTGCTCTTCCCGCTGGGTTTTACTCCAATAAGAGATCGTCCAAGAATCGTTCTTGAATTTGTGCAGAAGAGCAATGGGTAACGCTCTTACCCTTCTCTCCTCACAGCTGGACTTCTATCCCCAGCACAGAAGAATCGGCTTGCAGAAGTCTGAGACGATTCAGAACCCTTGGGTCATAGAATCATAGAGGAGGAATAGATTCTAGAGGCCATACAGTCCCCCTGTCTGCCTTCAGGCAGGATCGTGTAAGGTCATCCTTAAGGAGTAACAGTGGAGTGCAGGTAGTATGAGAAATAATCCTGCAAGTGGCTGCCCTTGCAGCGGCCACTGGCACTTTCTGTCCTGCTGCAGCTGGGTTTAGTAGAGTTGGGAACAGTATCCCCTAGCAGCCAGGACTCTTTTGAGTGTTCTGTCGAGTGGCAGTGAATATGCGGTCTTGGATGAAAGAGTAGAGTAAGAGTAGTTGTAGGTGAGTGCATTTCGGAAAGTGGATTTATGAAAAGCAAGTCAAAATCCTGGGAGAGGAAGCAGAGTGGGCCTAGTGGAAAGAGCTCAGGGCTGGGAGTCAGAGGACCTGAGTTCTCATCCCGGCACCGCCACTTGTCTGCTGTGTGACCTTGGGCAAGTCATTTCACTTCTCTGTGCCTCAGTTACCTCGTCTGCAAAATGAGGATTAAGACTGTGAGCCCTGTGTAGGATGGGGGATTGTGTCCAACCTCATTAGCTTGTATGTACCCCAGCACTTAGTACAGTGCCTGGTACATAGTAAGCACTTAAATACCATTTGAAAAAAAAAAAGTCCCTGTCTCTAGTTGGGATGAATAGAAGAGAATGACCATGGCTAGGGCTAGGAAGGGCCTAGACAGGGATGGGAGTATGTGAGGGAGATTGACAACTCGATGAGTACAGATTTCAATAGAAGAATGAGCCTAGTACAGTGCTCTGCACACAGTAAGCGCTCAATAAATATGATTGAATGAATGAATGAATGAAAGGCTAGTACGTTTGTCCACATCGTAATGTCGGCAATCGGCTCCTCAGAGTTGTCTTTGCTAGACTCTGATGATGATGTAGCCTTCCGTTGAAAATGACGGAAGAACCGCAGTTCTGTCCTGAAGACTTCAAGTCAGAGAACCTATGCGTCTGTGTTGATTTTAGCGACAGTAGTTTGCATGGCCCAAGCTCTTTCATTCCCTGCCATTCACATTCCCACTGGGCCACAAAGTGGATAGAGCACGAGTCTGGGAGTCAGAAGGATCTGGGTTCTAATCCCGGCTCCACCACATGTCTGCTGTGGGACCTTGGGCAAGGCCTCAGTTACCCCATCTGTAAAATGGGGATTAAGAGTGTGAGCCCCATGGGGGACAGGTACTGTGTCCAACCTGATTATCTTGTCTCTACCCCAGTGCTTTGAACAGTGCTTGGGACATAGTAGGTGCAACCATTTTTGGGTAGGACTCATTTACGACCAAAGATCAATCGATCCATCGGCGATATTTATTGTATGCTTACTGTGTGCAGAGAGTACTTAAGTGCTTGAGAGTACAATACAGCAGTTGATATTCATTCATTCGTTCAGTCATATTTATTGAGCGCTTACTGTATGCAGAGCACTGTACTAAGCTCTTGGAAAGTACAATTAGGCATGTCCCTGCCCACAAGGAGCTTGCAGTCTAGAGAAAGCCCATGAACCAGCAGCCACTGGACCCGCCAACCGTGCGGAACCCCTTAGGTGGTTCTTTGGCCGGAGGCCTTCACCACCGATGGCCTGGCCCCAGCAGGTGCTCCTCTACGCTGTAAACTCCTCATGCCAGGCCACCATGAGTCCTGTTTTGGAAGGAACAGCTCCACCGTTGGTTGTTCTGTCCTTCCACCCACTTTGAGCTGGGGAGGTTGGCCTCAACTCCGCCATTGCTGGGGCCACCCCTGCCATCAGTGGCTCATCTAGGAAGCCAACTGCCAACTCCATTTGCCTGTAATGGTGGAAACCAGGAGGGGGCCGAGGGAACGGTCAGTGGGGGATAGTGGAGGGTGGTGAAGAGGGGGTAGCGGAAAGCCCACCACCCTCCTTTTTTTCCCTCTCTTTTCCTCCTTTCCACTCTGATCTTGCCCCCTTTAGGCCCCTTCACAAGCCAATGGGGAGGAGACGGCTTCGGTCAGGCAGGGCGGGGAAAGCTATGTCCTTCAAAAGAGTGATGAAAATAGGGCAGGGTCTTTTTTTTTTAAGTTGCAGTGGCATCGAATGATGTCGCACCATTGTTGTTGGTGTCAAAATGAATGTTCAATTTTCTCGTCTGTGTCACTGTTTTCTAACTCTGACCTATTATCCAGTTCTGCCAGAAGGTAGGATATAATAATAATAATAATAATAATAATGTTGGTATTTGTTAAGTGCTTAGTATGTGCCAAGCACTGTTCTAAGCGCTGGGGGGGATACAAGTTAATCAAGATTGTCCCACATGGGGCTCACAGTCTTAATCCTCATTTAACAGATGAGAGAACTGAGGCACAGAGAAGTGAAGTGACTTGCCCAAAGTCACAAAGCTGACAAATGGCAGAGCCGGGATTAGAACCCACAACCTCTGACTCCCAAGCCCGGGCTCTTTCCACTGAGCCACGCTGCTTCTCTAATATGCAGGGAGATATGCAGGGATATGCAGGGAGAGCTAAAAGAGGGAAGCCCTTGTGTCCAGAAGGAGGACTGTGTTTTCCTTACTGGAACATCCTCCATCCTGCTGTTAGTTCTGCAGGTATCAGAAGATTCTCAAGGTGCATACTTGGGACTTAGCTGAGAAGCCTAGGGCAACTGTTGTAAGTAATCTGAGCTCTCTCCGATCTAAGCACTTCTCATTAAGGAGCAGGGTTGAGGTGAGAAGAAATCAGGATGGGGTGTGGGGGAAAAAATCTGTAACATTGGTGTTGTCCCTCCCTCCCTCCATTAGGCATCTAGTAAGTTTCAGAAAATTCCACATCTTTCACCCCACCCTTTCTTTTGCACTGAGTATTGCAACGTCCTCATTTTCCCAAACTGTGAAATAGACCCATCAGGCCTAATCCTTTCTGAACTCCACCGGCTAGCTCCCCAATCCTGCCTTCAAACTCACTCCAAAATAATAGCCACCAAAAGCTCAGAGAAAGAGGTGGGTTAAAGACTACCAAAAGAGTAACCTTTAGTGAATTAATTCATTCAATCGTATTTATTCATTCATTCAGTCAGTCATATTTGAGTGCTTACTGTGTGCAGAGCACTGTACTAAGCGCTTGGAAAGTACAATTTGTCATCAAATGGAGTCAATCCCTACCGAACAATGGGCTCACAGTCTAGATGGGGGGAGATCTTCATGTAAGCAGTTTCTCCAGGAGAGTTATGTTAACTTCTTGGTATTACCAGCGAGTGACAAATGGGAAAGGATTGGGGATGTTTCTAGTTGTCCCCTCTACAACATCAGACCATCCATTAATAACATTACAAATGCAAATATTATTATTATAATTAATGTGTACGTGTTTCCCTGCAAGGTGGGCAATTCCATCCGTTAGTGCTTTGACGCTGAAGTCTATCTTTGCACCTGGACCTCCTCATTTTAATCCATTAGCAGGTTGGCAAAATAAACTTATTGTCCAATGGAGGGAAAAGAAATCTATTAATATTTGCTATAAGGCCGAGTAGTACAGGCAGCACTTAATTAATGGAAGAGATTTCTCACTGTGTACTCAAGCCAACACAGTCATTGTTCAGGAGAGATTAGACCCTTAATGTAAGTAAGTTAAACTAGACTTCCATCTAAAAATATCCGTCATTTCAGCTATTAAAGGGCTGATGTCTTCTTCGGTGACAGATATATTTCCCTTCATTTCCTTGGTTTTGTAAAATGTAAAGTATGCATTGTGTGTAATGCGAGAAATCCACGGAGGTAGATGAAACGTAGATTGTGTCTCTGCCTGTCTCTCTCTGCCTGCTCCTTTGTGCCCCTCGGTATCACAGAGTCTCTTCAGCCCATATAGACCTCCTGGCACCAGGGAGAAAAAAACAGCAAATGCCATTTGTCAGGGTATGATGCCAGCTACCTAATCTGTTTGCAGAATGAGGGCTGTGGGATCTGATTAAGTAATTTAGATACCTGTGAATTTAATAATACCTGAATTGGTCTGGCGGGCGGCCTAGGGTTTCACTTGTAGGATAGACACATTCTTCCATCTCTCCTGCTAACTTACCCTTGCATAATACCCTGTCTGAACTCGAATGGGTGTGGAGCCTGCAGTTTAGGCACAGTTGTGCCTCAGTGTGGGGGCCGGCTGTCATGGCAGGAAGTTGTCCTTTGTCAAATCCTTCTTGCCTCATGCACTTTCTCCCTAAAGTGCAGCTTTTACCATTTCGTCTCCCTCACTCGATAATTCCGGGACTCAGTGGTCTCAAGAACCAGAATTTGGGGGCGCATGGAGAACGTTTTAAAACATCTCTACCCGACTGGAGAAATCGAAATCTCTTTAGGACCTCTGTTTTGTGGTAAAAAAGACAGATCAGGGAGAGTGAAATGGGCTAAAGCCCAAAAACCAGGAAGTGAAACTGCTTTGGGAACTGGCCGGTTTTACTGCAGTGTCCCCATCAAGTCAAACCTGCCAGCTGCCCTGTCAGGGGATGGGGCACTCAGAGTTCTTTTCCACAGCACTTGCTTCCTCTTACCACTGGATCAGGATGACAGCGTGATCATTGGCCAGACAGCATCTGATGAGGCCTTTCGGCAAAGGTGAGAGGGAGAGAAACACATACTGCTTTGCTGGTTCCTTGTCCCAAGTATTTTTTTCATTCAGCTGGTAGGCACAATCAATCTACATCAGTCATATTTATTGAGCACTTACTGTGTGCAGAGTACTGTACTAAGCACTTGGGAGAGTACAGTATAAGAGTGTTGGCAGCCACGTTCCTTGCCCACAATGAGCTTACAGTCTAGAGGACACACTACAGACTCATTTCTGGAGTCGCTCTAGATTGTAAGTTTGTTGTGGGCAGATAATGTGTCTACCAGCTCTGTTATACTTTCCCAAGCGCACAGCAAGCGTTCCAAAAATTTGATTTATTGATTGGAGATTGGCCACTTACTCACTTCTACAGTGGCCACACTAGCAAAATGTTGAAAGTTCCTAGTAAATTCTTGGTAAAATTCATGCATTTTCATCGAATAGAACAAAAGGCAGTGCAATTAGCGACTAGAACTATCTTTGGTTATTTCTTAATTTTGGTGTTAATTGGCAGGGCTTCCATGGAGGCAGATTAGGGGAAAGAGAAGGCAAACAGAAAGGGAGAGGCAGAGAAATAAAGCAGACAGGGAGAGACCTAGAGATACGGGAAAACACATACACATAAGTGATCTTTCTTCCTGCAAAGTAGCTGGCAGCAGCCAGGAAGCACAAGAAGAGACAAAGTGGAGGTTCCACACCCCTCCCCGCCCTGCCATTCCTGCTCTGGGCTGGTGGGCTTGTGCTGGCATTTACTATCAACAGTGTGGGGTGGCACTCCAGAAACCCCAGTAGAGGAAGTAGCCTCTTCACTTTGGATCAGTGAGCCAAACAGCCAGCAGGGGTGGGGGAAGGGTAGCCTCTCTCTCCTACTTTTCTGCTGCAGACAGTCTAGCACTGGTCAGGTGTTTGACATGCATGCTATGGATGCTGTTTGAAGAGTAAGAAACTCCTTCTTCTAGACTGTCTTTGTGGGCAGGAACGTGTCTACCAACTCTGATGTAGTGTACTCTCTGTAGCATTTAGTACAGTGCTGTGCACACAGTAAGTTCTCAATAATAATAATTGTGGCATTTGATAAGGGCGTACTATGTGCCAGGCTCCAGGGTGGATACAAGCAAATGGGGTTGGACATATTCCCCGTCCCACATGGGGCTCACAATCTTAATCTGCATTTTACAGCTAAAGGAACTGAGGCACAGAGAAGTGAAGTGACTTGCCCAAGGTCACATAGCAGACAAGTGGCAGAGCGGCATTTGAACCCAGGTCCTCCTGACTTCCAGGCTCGTGCTCTATCCACTAAGCCACGCAGCTTCAATAAATACCATTGATTGATTTCTTTACTTCAGACCAGCAATTTATAAGTGAAGCCCTTGCCCTATGCAATAACATTGAAACTCTTAAGTCAGAATCCTAAACAGGAAAATTTCTAGCGGCTTGAATGATAAGAAGATCTCACTACATCTGGCAGTGAGGAGAAGGGCATTTATTTAATTTTTTCTCTCTCCCCTTGAGTAAGGCTGTCCTTCAGTTGGAGTATCTCTGGAGCCTTTCCTGATTAATTGCCAACATCCCAGTTCATGCTAACCCAAAAGCCACCCTTAACATTATGTATCCATCTGCAGCACTTTGGTGTTTCTGTGTATTGTGTTTCTGTTGTTGAATTCTCAGTTATTTGTTCAGGAATTTCTTCCAGACATATTCAGTAAGCGCTCAATAAACGTGATAGACTCAAGCTATTTTCTGTTGTACCTTGTTCTTCCTCCTGTAACTTGGAAATATTCTGTGTCTGTATTATTGCCATTAGATTGTAGGCTCTTTGAGGGCAGAGAACATGTGTTTTCCTTTTGGTATACTCTCCCAATCAGTCGATTTAGTCAATCAAGCACTGCACTGAGTCAGAAGGTTATGGGTTCTAATCCCAGCTTCACCACTTGTCTGCTGTGTGACTTTGAGCAAGTCACTTCACTTTTCTGTGCCTCAGTTACCTCATCTGTAAAATGGGGATTGAGACCGTGAGCCCCATGTGGGACAGGGACTGTGTCAAAGTCGATTTGCTTGTATGCACTCCAGCACGTAGTACAGTGCCAGGCACATAGTAAGTGCTTAACAAATATCATTATTATTGTTACTGAAGGCTTGGGAGTGTGCTATTGTTGGTAGATGTGATCTCTGCCCTCAAGGAGTTTACAGTCTTCCAATTTCCCAACCACTTTGTACAGTGCTTTGTGCTCAGTAAATACCATTGATTGATTGGAAGGATGTTTGTGTGGTATAAAAGGATGACTGCTACTAGAATGTCAATCCAGCATGGAGTCCTCAGACTGCCTAAAAAAGAATAGTCATGGTAGAGGAGGCGGGTCAGCCTTAGGTTGGAAATGGATTCCTGTCCGACCTTTTTGTGACACCCCCACAGATGACAATTAGTGCAGAGTTAGCAAGGAGAAGGTGACTAGGAGACCTCCTGTCTCCAATAACTCATAAGCATCTGGGTCTTTTTGTCAAGCCATGTTATGAGAATACTGATCTGAATTTCAGTAGAGGGGGAGAGTAACTGATTAAGTGTTTGAGATAAGGTTATGTGACACCACAGGTTAAAAATACCTGAACTGAAATTGGCCCCATGCCCGAGCACTACATTTCAACACATTCAACTAGGTGGCACCGATTGTGCTTCCAAAGGAGTCCTCCGTCGTCTGCTTTGGGGAAGGAAAGGGCCCATCTCAAAGCAAGATCTGAGGAGACATTTCCCCCTACTCCCACTGAACCCCCTCCCTTGTTCGTCTCCCCCCCTTCTGCATCTTTGATTTGGGCTTGGCTGTTTTGCATGCTTCCCCTCTCAGGGTCGCACCTGGAGAGTTTCCAGTGCTCTTCCGGCTTTGGGAGGGAGAGTCAAGCAGAGGCCTCCCCATTCCACTCCTAGCTTGGCCAGTGGCTAGCGAGTGAAAGGCAATCTGCTACAAGTCAAAACTCACCTGTGCTGGACAGCAGCAGTGTGGGAGAAAGTTGAGAGTGGAGACTCAAGTTGACTGCTTGGAAGGAGGCAGTGGTAAACCACTTCCGTATTTTTACCAAGAGAACTCTATGGATACACTACCAGAAGGTTTGCAGATGGAGGTGGGGCGCTCTGGGAGAGATGTGTCCATGGCATCGCTATGGATCGGAGACGACTCAACAGCATAAGACAAGTGTGGCGTGCTTGATCTCAGCTGGATAGCTCTCCATTGTGACACAGTCATAGGAATCAAGTGCAATTTACATTTAAATTTACTTAGACTGTGAACCCCATGTGGGGCAGGGACTGTGTCCAACCTGATTAACTTGTATCTACCCCAGCACTTAGAACAGTGCTTGACCTGAAGTAAGCACTTAGAAAATACCATAATTATTAAATCAGTCCAAAAAGGGAGCATCTCCATGAGCAGAAAAGCTTTTTAAATGCAGTTTTTTCCATGTCTTCTGACCTCCTTTTCCTCCTTCTCCACCTTCTCTTCTGAAGAAGGTTGATCCCCAGGATGGGGTGGGCAGTGGGAAAGAGGCAATGAGTTATTTGTCAATAATTTTTGTTTGCCTCTCTCATTAAACACAAGCTCCTTGAGGATTGGGACCATTTGTCTTTCTACTGATTTACTCTCTCGAGGCTGTAGAATAGTGCTTAGCCTTCAAGTGCTCAATAAATTCCATTACTTGATCAATTGAGCTAGGGCCAGAAGCCAAATAAGTTTGGGTCTTTGGGGCCAGAACCTGTTTGAGCCTCAGAGTGGATTAGGGTGATCCAAAGGGGAAACAGAGCTAACAGGATGAAATTAAGGACACAGTAAACTCAAAGCCGTGGCAGGTTTGCCTTTTGTTACAGTAATAATAATAACTGTGGTATTTGTTAAATGCTTCCTATGTGCCAGGCACTTTACTAGGGGCGGGGTAGATGTAAGGTAATTGGGATGGTCACAGTCCCTGTCCCACATCAGGCTCACAGTCTTAACCCCCATTTTACAGATGAGGGAACTGAGGCCCAGAGAAGTGAAATAACTTGCCCAAGGTCACACAGCAGACAAGTGGTGGAGCCGGGATTTGAACCCAGGTTCTTCTGACTCCCAGGCCTGTGCTCTATCTACACTGCTGGAGTTGTGACTGAATTTCAAAATCCATTGCTGAACTTCCTTGAGTCATATTTGAGTCATTTGAGACAGTAAAAGCTAGACAGAATCCAGCAAAGACAAGTGCAGGATATAGTCCAAGATTAATAGTCGTAGTAGTTGGTTTTAGCATTTATTGAGTGTCCTCTCGGTGCAGTGCACTGTACCTAGGTGCTTGGGAAGTACAGAATATAAGTGATATGTGCCCTGCCCATAAGGAACTCACATTCTAATGGGGAAGACAAACATGAAGAAATTTACATCATAATAAAACTGTAATATGTAGATATGTAGCTATTACAGTTTTATTATGATGTAAATTTCTTCATGTTTAGCATTAGTGCTAAAGAGGCAAGGTAAGGTAATCTGGTCAGATTTTTCTCATCTCTGTTGTCTGTTAGTCCCTTAAAACCAAATTTTGGAAAAATAGCATGGGTTTGTGGAAGAAGCCCTGGTCTGAGAGCCAGAAAACCTGGGTTCCAGTGCCAGCTCTACCAGTGGCCTGTTGTGTGATTTGGGACAAGTCACTTAATCTTTCCGGGCCTCAGTTTCCTCATTTTTAAAATGGAAACAATTGTACCTGCCTCTCGCTATCTCACACAGATTATTTTTATGGGATATGTTAAGGACTTACTTTGTGCCAAGCATTGTATTAAGCACTGGAGTAGATACAAGATCATCAGGTTGGAAACCCTGTTCCATATGGGGGTCCCAGTCTAAGTAAGAGGGACTAGGATTTAATCCCCATTTTACAGATGAGGAAACTGAGACACAGGGAAGTTAAGTGAGTTGCCCAAGGTCACACAACAGACAAGTGGCAGAGCCGGGATGAGAACCCAGGTCCTCTGGCTCCCAGGCCCGTGCTTTTTCCACTAGGCCACGCTGCTTCCCCATGGCCTATGTTTTGAAGATCAAATGATACCGTTGATGTGAGAGCATTGTGCAGTTCAAAGTGTTTAATTTTTTAAACATGATTTGATGCCTTTGACCCTCACGGCAGCTGCTTTGAGTTTTCTCACGGGGGTTGGCTTGACTACGTGTTATTCGGTTTTGCGGACATTACCGGGGTCTCCAGACCTACTGTTCAAATCCACAAGCAGGGAAGAAGCTCAGAAGAAACCTACCATGACCCCTGTAAAATGCAGGGCACATTTACTGGCTCTCCTGTTATCTAAACCCTTCAACCAGTCAGTTTCTGCTTGCCGGATATAGTTGGAGGAAGATGCTATCATTTCAAGATTCAAAATGACTACCATCTGAGTAATGACTCCTGTGTGTACATATGTGTTCGGGCCGGCCAGCCCCCCATTGGCCCTCTCCATTAACTCATCTGTAGGTAAACTTCACCATCAGTGGCGTCATCTTCAAATACAAAGGACAGCTCTAGCTAAAATTATCAGCTCACTGACGGATGGAACCATCTGGGCCAATCGAGGATCGCCAAATGGATCCTGAAATCCTGGGAATTTCATTTGGTTTCATTTTGTCACCTTGTCATTGCTCGAGTGGCCACAAGCGAATTAGATTTTGTTGCTAGGAACGTAGAGGGAAATGTCATGGATAAGAGATGGCATGTCCCTAATTTGTGGATGGACTTCAGGGAGGGCAGTCTTCTTTTTCTTCCAAAGAACCCGTTGCCACTGTAGGAGACAGAATCTTGGGTCAGATAGGCTATTGGCCCAACCCACCAATGGCTTTGCCCATGGGCTGGTGTTCTTATGATATAGCGTAAACTGGGACTTACCTCTATTTCCTTGATTTGACCTCTGTTATGTTTTGTGTTGCAGGTGGGATCAGTCCTAGCACAAAGCAGCTTTTTACCACCACCTCCAAGAGAAAAGGCAAGGCGGGAAAAGAAGACCTGACCAAAGAGGAAGACCGCAGCAAGACTGAGCCATCCCAACACGTCACCATCCGCCTTTCCTTCAAGAGATATGTGTTTGACACACAGAAGAGAATGATTCAGTCACACTGAGGCTCAGGCCTGCATCCCGGTGCTCAATTGCCCCGGAAGGCTCCAAACCAAAGCATTTGTAGTTGAAGGGAGTAGGTTTCTTTCTTGGAAGCCCTGAGCTTGGGAACAAAAACAAACAAAAATATTTTTAAAAGGCTATCTCCCAGCTTGCACAGCTAGTTTTTTTCAAGGGATGGCTCATAACCACATTTGTAGGTATAAAAGGTCCCTTGAAAAATTTAAACAGTAAGAGGTTGTTTCCAGGTTTTGCATTTTGAAAGTAGGAGCTCACTACCATGATCATTCACTAATTGTGGTGGTGCTGGGCTTGAGGTTTACAGTAGCCAGTAGGTATAGAAATAGGGTTTGGGGTGGTTTGTCTGGGTTTTTTTTTCAGTTATTTTTTCAGTATAGACCTTTCCCTTCAATGTCCGGAAACTGAACCCCACAAAATAGCGCAAGACAATCCAGAAGTGGATTGTCAAAGAACAGCAACAAAAAGTGACCCAGAGGAAAGGGTGAGCACTAAATTAGATTGAATGTCAAATTGTTTCATCTTTAATGATTTATCAGTATTACCAGAGGTACAAGGAGGTTTTCAACATTTTTTTCAGGCCCGCATTCCTCGAATCGGGTTAAGTAGTTGAAATTGTTCCCAAGGCACACTGATTTCAGGGACTAGTAAAAAGGTCACTTTTTCAGAGTTAATGGACATCTTGGGAAGTAGAGAGTTTGAACAGTAATCTCTGAGTCATTGCTACAGAAACCTGCCTGACCTGTAACAAATAAAAAAAAGGCTTTGTTTATTAATAAACCAACGGCTTGCCCTTCAGAATGGTTTCTGATTGGTTATATGGTGAAATTATGTCCCAGTTTGACATAAAGAGATCTGCTTTTCCCTTGAATCACAGATTTTTCTCCAAACAATAGTTTTCCAACTGTGGCAGGGCCAGAAGTGGTGGTGCATGTGGTGGTGAAGACTGAATGAGTGGTGTGTATGCCTGTGTCTGTTTGTATTTGTGTCTTTGTGCCCCCATTCTTCTTCAATTGTGCCCCCCCACCCAATTCTTGGAGAAGCAGCATGGTTTACTGGATAGAGCCCGGGCCTGGGAGTCAGAAGGACCTGGGTTCTAATCCCAGCTCCACCACTTGTCTGCTGTGTGACCTTGGGCAGGTCACTTCACTTCTCTGGGCCTCAGTTCCCTTATCTGTAAAATGGGGATTAAGACTGTGAGCCCCATGTGGGACAGGGACTGTGTCCAACCTGATTACCTTGTATCCACCCCAGTGCTTAGAACAGTACTTGACACATAGTAAGCACTTAACAGGTACCGTTATTATTATTATTATTTGGGGAATAGTCAACAAGCTGGACCTTTTAATGCCTTCACTTTGGCAAGAGAGTGTACCCTTCCCTATTTGCCATAATAATAATAATAATGATGGCATTTATTAAGCGCTTGCTATGTGCAAAGCACTGTTCTAAGTGCTGGGGAGGTTACAAGGTGATCAGGTTGTCCCACGAGGGGCTCACAGTCTTCATCCCCATTTTACAGATGAGGTAACTGAGGCCCAGAGAAGTGAAGTGACATACCCAAAGTCACACAGCTGACAATTGGCGTAGCCGGGATTTGAACCCATGACCTCTTATTCCAAAGCCTGTGCTCTTTCCACTGAGTCATGCTGCTTCTCCAAGAAATCACTCCCATTCATGGTGGTGTAATAATCATTCTAGGCCATAAAATTTGCTCATTCATTTGTGTTGGACACCTGGGTTCCTCTGCCAGGCAAGTAGCTAGGACTTGTTTATTGTTGAGGTCCAACAGTGTGGATGGGCTGGAAGGCCCCAGACAAAGTCCTCCCAGCCTTCAGGGGAAGTGTGAGTGGAGGGGGAGCAGGGGGAAGATGGTTTGAACTGCCAAGGTGCATCTGCTTCTGCCCATGGCGGCTCCTGCCTGGCTGCCGCAGGTGTGGTTAGCAGCCCCAGGAGCTGTGGCATTTGGGGGGACCCTGGCATCTTTAGGGGGTCAGTGGCAGTGGAGGCAGGAGCCATTACAGGTGGAAGCAACTGTACTTCTGTGAGTCCCAGCCCACGGACCAGAGTAAATCAATTGTTCAGCCAGACCCAGCTCTCAGGCCTACTTTGTCCACCACTCCAGAGAGGCACAGTTAGTCCATTGACTTTATATTTTTTTTCTTTGAATGGTATTTGATAAACGTTTACTATGTTCCAGTTACTGCACTAAGCGCTGGGTAGATACAAGCTAATCAATTTGGACACAGTCCCTGTCCCAGGTGGGTCATGCTGTCTTAATGTCCATTTTACAGATGAGGAAACTGAGGCTCAGAGAAGTTAAGTGACTCGCCCAAGATCACAAAGCAGACCCATGGCGGAGCCAGAATTAGGACGCCGGTCTTCTGACTCCGGGGCCCGTATTCATCCAATAGGCCACATCACTTTCCTGACTTGTCCAGTTCTTTCATCCAAACAGGAGATAAAGGGCTTTGGGGTCCACGACTAAGTAGCAGTTTGATGACCATTCCTTACATTTAGCCCCCACATCTTGAGCCCTTTGAGTGACCCTTATTTCTCTACCTCATCTTGAGAATAGGTGAGTGGAGCCAGCTCTCAGGCTTCGTTGTTGCTGAGCATCCTTAAGGAATGGGGTTGGTGGGGAGGTGATTTGGGGAGTGGATTTACTCATGCTTTCACTGACCAAGACTCATCTGCTCTGCGGTTCTCAAGGCCAAATCCCCAGTGAAGAGCTTGGGCTGGCTCAACCCACCCTGTGGATCGTTTCACAAGGTACGTCCCTGTCAGTGGTGGTTATTTCTTCCTCTTCCCTAAATTTGTTCTGTTTCCAAGAAGACTGAAACATGCCCAAGAACTTTGACTGTAACATGCTCCGACTGCAGATTTTTTTTTGCTGCTGTCCTGGGGCTGTTTGATACATGTTCAGAAAAGGGTGAAATGGTGGAACAAAATGATTATGGGAAAATCAAAGCTTTTAAAGACATTTGTAGGATGAACAGATGTTCAAACGTTCTTTTATTCGGTCTCCAGACAGACACAGAGGCTTTGCTTTCATCCTGGTAATCGGTGCATTATGCTTTAATTTGTGAAAATGGCATTAAAAATTATTAACAGGGTCATGTTGTGATCAACTGACTCCATGTCATTAAGCTGCACTGCTAAAGAAGGGCAGCAAGGAAAAGGGGTTTCATATTGGAGAACCCTGTGTCTCTGAACATGCCTTGGGAGATACAACCCTCAAGATAAAAACAAATCTCAATCAGAATAATAATGGTGGTGCTTATTAAGTGCTTGCTCTATGCTAAGTACTGTATTAAGCGCTGAGGTAGATAAGCAATTAATTAGTTGGGACAGATTCCCTGTCCCACATGGGGCTCACAGACTGAGAGGGAGAATAGGTCTTTCATTCTCATTTTACAGATGAGGAACCTGAGGCACCAAGTGGCTTGCCTGAGATCACATAGCAGGCAAGTGACAGAGGCAGGATTCAAGGCCAGACCCGTTGACACCCAGGCCCAGGGTCTTTCCACAAGGCCGTGCCGCTTCTGTAGAAGAATCATGAACTAGATTTTCTAAAGAAACCACTGAGGTCTGAACTGGGCCGATCCCAACCAGATCATTCACGATTCAGGTTGACGGTTCATACTTGACCCAGGTTTCCTGGAACTATGGAGTGAGGGAGCAGCAAGACAAACGAAGGTAGAATTGGATGTGCAGGTTTCGACCCAGGAGCCAACCTGGTCCATGAATGGCTGACATTTTGCAATTGGGTTGTAATTTAGGGCACCAGGCTTCAAGCTGAGCAGGGTGGAATGGGGCCAGGAAATGGGTTGGAGAACTGAAGGCCAGCGGGGTGCCAGAGGAAATGGCCAGGTGGCAGGCGAGAGACATTTTTCGCTGAGAAAATATGAAGAGTAACCCTGGGCAATTCTCAGATGCAAATGCCGTAGTCCATGGTCAGCTCAGGATTCCAAATGGTCTGGTACGAAAATGTCTCAGTGCCACTAGCATTACCTAGTGGATGGAGCCCGGGTCTGGGAGTCAGAAGGACCTGGGTTCTAATCCCAGCCCCACCAACTGCCTGCTGTGTGACCTTGAGCAAGTCACTTCCCTTCTCTGTGCCTCAGTTGCCTCATCTGTAAAAAGGGGATTAAGACTAGTGGGACAGGGATTGTGTCCAACCTGATTACCTTCTATCTACCCCAGAGCATAGTACAGTGCCCGGCACATAGTAAGCACTTAACAAGCACCATAAACAGCGATGCTATTCTGCCTGCCAGCACTTTAATGAGTGAGCCAAAAGGCACCAGATCCTGTCACATGTCTGCATACTGGAGGTTTATTTCCAGCATCTGTTCAAATAAAGTGCCAAATTTTCTAAAAAGGGCTTTGGACCTCACCATCAGTAGTATTTATTAAGCGCTTACTATGTGCAGAGCACTGAACTCAAGCACTTGGAAGAGTACAGTTCCACAGAATGGGTAGAAATGGTCCTGCCCACGACGAGCTTATGGTCTAGAAGGCTTCCAGAAAGATCTTACCTGTTCAAATTCCCACTGCAGGCCCAGAGTTTGTAGCAGGGAGGGAATAACTGCCCTATGAGTCCATTTCAGTGAAAACTTTGGGAAGCCACAGTGTGCTTAGGAATCATTCAAAAGATAATATTCTAAAAAATGTGGGGGTAATTCTTATTTTAATCGCGTTTCCAGAGAACGTCCTGGGTCCAGTTAATTTACAAGTTTGCTATATTGCTGGATAGTGAGGAGGGCAACAGTTCTTCCAAGATCCTTTGGTGCCAGAAACAGAATAATAGTCAGGACTAAATAATAATAATAATAATGGTATTTGTTAAGTGCTTACTATATTCGAAGCACTGTTCTAAGTGCTGGGGGGGATACAAGGTAATCAGGTTGTCCCACGTGGGGCTCACAGTCTTAATCCCCATTTTACAGATGAGGGAACTGAGGCCCAGAGAAGTTAAGTGACTTGCCCAAGGTCACACAGCTGACAAGCGGCGGAGCGGGGATTAGAACCCATGGCCTCTGATTCCCAAGCCAAGTTCATTCCACTGAGTCACGCTGCTTCTCTGACTAAATCTGGCATCACTCACAAAGGAGAATTGGGAAGCTCTTTTTCTAAAAGTTAACTCTGAGTTTAAGGTCCCACTCAATAGTCTGCACCATCCTTAACTCTACAAGTGCCTGCATAAAAGTGAATGATCTCATAGTTTAGGCATCTAGACTTGGCAAATTTGGCCACTTTTTTTTTAAATGATATTTGTTAAGCACTTACTATGTGCCAGGCACTGTACTAAATGCTGGAATAGATACAAGCCAATCAGGTTGGATGCAGTCCTTGTCCCATGTGGGGCTCACAGTCAAAGTTGGAGGGAGTGGATGGAATCCCCATTTTATAGATGAGGTAACTGAGGCAAGGAGAAGTTAAGTGACTTGCCCAAGGTCACACAGCAGACAAGTGGTGGAGCTGGGATTAGAACCCAGGTCCTTCTGACTCCCAGGACTGTACTCTATCCACTAGGCCATGCTGCTTCTCAAGCCCATTGTTGGGTAGGGACCATCTCCATATGTTGCCAACTTGTACTTCCCAAGCTCTTAGTACAGTGCTCTGCACACAGTAAGCACTCAATAAATATGATTGCATGAATCAATGAACTAACTTGGGACAGCCCATTTTTCTTCCCCAGTTTCTCCTTCTCCTTGTTTCCTAAAAACTACATCTTGAATTGAAATGTTAACTGGAACCAGTTTTCTCTTAGAAACACTGCTCTGAATGGGTAAATTTCTTCTTGATGCAAAGTCAAATATACTATTTTTACTAGAATTCCAGAATAATGATGATGAGAATTCAGAATAATGATGATGATAAATTACATGACTTGCCCCAAGTTCACAGAGCAGGTTAGTGGTGGAGCCAGGTCTAGACCCCAAGTCCTCAACTCCTAATCCTATGCTGTTGTGCTGTACTCTCCCAAGCACTTAATAGAGTGCTCTGCATATAGTAAGTGCTCAATAAATAGATGCCATAGATACTATTCCCACTAAGCCACACTGCCTCCCATGCACTCAGTCAACTATAGATGAGTAATATAGCTGCGTGAATGTAGACATTCCCTGATAGGATAGCCAACATTTACTTCATTGCAAGTAAAAATGGACAGGTCTACCCTCCCTGGTGACTCCGCTTGGAGATCAGGTAACTCCACCACCATCCCTCATCTTCTCTGCTCCTCCACCCCCACATTTAATCTCCCCATCGCAGCTTTTACAGTTGTTTCCCCAATTCCTCATGACTCCCAGAAATGTGTGCCTCTCCCTACCTCACCAGGTCAGAGGTTGTGAGTTCTAATCCCACTCCACCACTTGTCAGCTGTGTGACTTTGGGCAAGTCACATAACTTCTCTGTGCCTCAGTTCCCTCATCTGTAAAATGGGGACTGTGAGCCCCACGTAGGACAACCTGATCACCTTGTATCCCCCCCCAGCGTTTAGAACAGTGCTTTGCACATAGTAAGTGCTTAACAAATATTATTATTATTATTATTATTATTATTATCATTATTATTATTACATGTACTTCCAGAGCTACAGCCATAAAGGAAGGTAGCATTGGAAAGTCAACACACAGTGCTATAAAGCTGAACCAGCATGTAGATTTAGAAACATATATGCTGTTTGTCCTAATTCAAAGTATCTTAAATCAAGGACCATATGTAAAATAGGAAGAATAAGTCCATGCCTGTTGGACTTCCCAGATAGTGAAGAAAATTGCTTGCTAAATGCTTTGAGCTCTTTGCAAGAAAGATGCTTTGAGCTCTTTGCAAGAAAGATATGGAATAATGCACAAAGTGTCATTACCATCTTAGCTACTACACATGAGGTCTTGGTGGTGCCCTTTTTAGGGTATTTGTTAGACGCTTACTAAGTGCTAGGCACTGGTCTAAGCACTGGAGTAGATACATGGTAATCAAGTTGGACACAATCCTTGTGCCACATGGGGCTCCCAGTCTTAATCCCCATTATACATATGAGGTAGCTGAGACACAGAGAAGTGAAGTGACTTGCCTAAGGTCACACAGCAGACAAGTGGCAGAGCCAGGACTAGAACTCTTCTAATGTATATTCATTTATTAATTCATTCAATCGTATTTATTGAGTGCTTACTGTGTGCAAAGCACTGTACTAAACACTTGGGAGAGTACCCTATAACAATATATGTATAGAATCTCCTTTTCTTTCCTTGCAAATGAGGGTTCCCACAGTTTACTGATTTTTCTGAGCTGGGTTGTCCCAGGAAACTCCTTTTTCTCTTACCTTGATGTTTTTGTGACCTGGAAGAAGAAGCTGGATTGTTCGAGGGCCACCTTTCCCAGTCTAGACCATCTGGCCAGACCCCTCCAGCATCCCTGGTGGTTTAGCTGGTGAGCACCCCCAAAGGATCAAGGAGAAAGCCCCCCACCCACCCATCCCCCTGCCCTCAGGGAAAGCCTCTCAGTTCCCCACCAGCCCCTTCTAGGGATGACATTTGCTCCTTGTTCCGAGCCTCAGCTGTGCTCTCAAGCATCTCAGAAAACCTGCCCGATAGGTCCTAACCCAGCTGATGGGCTCAAATCGGGTGACGCGACTGTTCATTCAATTCATTCAAATGTATTTATTGAGCGTGTACTAAGCTCTTGGGGGAGCACAATATAACAATCAGCAGACACATTCCCTGCCCACAATCTCTGGACCCATGACCTAGAGTTCTTCAGGAGGAAATCAAGCTCGATGGTCCTCTGATGGAAGTTAAAGTGGATCAGATGAAGGATTCTGTGGCCCCTTTTGGGTATTGAGCCATCTTTCTCCCAAGGAGAAATGTTGGACTGCACTGTGAACGTGACGTCACGCTGCTACTGTATCTCCGTGAGTCAATTGTCCAAACAAAGGTAAGGAAAATCTTGGGAAGACTTGGGATGATCCTGGCTCTTTGGGAAATGTAAGTCAGGGAAGCCAATGGATGTTTATAACCTGTGGTGGTCCTGTCTCACCTCTGGTTCCCCTTGGAGAAGCCTTTTTTCATGTTGGATTGTGTCTGCAGTAAACAACCATAAGGGGCGGTTGAGAGGAGAAAGAGCTGGGCGGAATCCACTTCCTACCCCCTGTTCTCATCCCAGTGGTGCTGATTAGTCAATCGGTCAATCATATTTATTGAGCGCTTACTTTGAGCAGAGCACTGTACTAAGTGCTTGGGGGAGAGTACAGTATAACAATAAACAGACACATTCCCTGCCCACAACAAGCTTACTGTCTAGAGACAGGTTATTCCAACCAGAGATTATTCTAGTCCTATCCTGTCAGCATGTCAAGGGACTCACTTTGGGGTGTTTCTCAGAGGTGACAGGGAATTTGGAATATCAGCCTCCGTTTCAAGTCTCTGCCCTTACCCAAGGAACTCATCCTCTCAGCCAGTCATTCTCCTCAGCTTAAAAATGCTCCCATTGCCGAGAGCAGCCTGGGTTGCCTCCCTGCACCCCCTTCTGAAGAGCCAGAGGAATCTGTGTGTGACGTGATTAACCTTCCAAGCGGTCTCCAGCTCCTCCCCACCTGGCCTGGGCGGCTCTTGCTTTGGGGGGTCCGGTGGGCTGCCTGATGGGGTTTCCTTTCCCAGGAGTGACATCACGCTCCACCCCCCGCCTCCATCCACCGATTCATTCCCGCCCGATGAGGAGGAAAGAATATGGTCATTTGTTGCTGGGCTGCCATTAACTTTAATGGGGCCCTTCTGAGCAGACAGCCGATGAGATACCCTCTTTATTAGATGCCTTCCCTCCTGACAAAGGAGATTTGTTCAGAGAACACGACTTGGATCATGTTTCGAAAGTGGGGGACCAGAGAGGCAACAATAGCCTTGTCCAGAATTACTCGGTTCGAGTGCGATCAAACATGCCCTGTGAAAACACGGCCCCAAACTGCTTGCTCCAGTTTGTTCCTGAAACTAATTTACAGCCTCTGCCTGGCTGCCGAGTTGTTTTTTAATTAGAAATTTTAATTGCTACACACCGCCTATTAAGACGTCGGAGCTGTAACGGGCTGTTCAGAGTGGCCGATGGATTTGCCGTTTCTCAGGGGAGCTAGATGGCAGGGATCATCCCGCCGTTTTCCTGCAGGCACCCACTCTGAAACAAGCTCTTAAAAGCCATTTGTCCCTGTCCTTCCCAGGCTCCCCCTCCCCAACCGATCTGGGATCGTGGGCGGAGAGACCGAGTGGATTTTTCATCCAAGGAAAACAAGGCCAGCCGAGAGAGGTGCGGGATTCTTCTCCCGGCTCTGGGTGACTGGAGACGTGTAATTTCCTCTCTCTCGGCCTATTTCCCATCCGTGAAATGGGAAGAATTCTTGGTCCCTTCTCCCCCACAACCCTATCAGAAATGTTGTGAGGATGATTGGCAGAACCAGGAACGACCTCGGTCATCTTGCATTCCAGCAGGGAACACGGGTGTCTCTCCTGAAAGCATGTCACTTCTGGCTAGAAACAGGGGGGTTGCTTAAACAGTCATGGAGCTTCATGTGACTGACTGTCCCCAAGGTCTTCCCATGCCATTGTATTCTCCCGGACACTTAGTACACATAGCATCCACCCTACCCCCTGTCTGCCTTCCCCTCTGTAATGGCTATGCACTTGGCTGAGTACCCCTTATGTGCTTCGATAATGACCCCAGATCACAGCACCTACTTAAGTATCCTTATATTCTACAAAATCCCCTGTCTTCAATTCATTTTAATGTCTTTCTCGCCCCCAAAGACTGTAAGCTCCTTGTGGGCAGGAATCGCGACTACCTAATCTGTTGAATTGTACTTTCCTGAGCACTCGGTGCAGTGCTCAGTACTGTTGTGCCCAGTTAAGTGCTCAATACCATTGACTGATTGCTAGTCGACAGTCAATACTATGGGTTGACAGATTGATTGACTGATTGATCGATTGGGTGTTTCATGATCAAGAGGCTGTACCTGGAGAATGCTGGACACAGTGACGATTGGATGTGGAGAGCCTCCGAGGGTTAGAGCTTAATACCTCGTTTTGTCCACTTTTCTCATTCAGGAACTGGTAGGTAGCTTAGGAACTATCCACCCTTGAACAGCCCCCTGGAACATTCCGTAAACTTTCTGTTGTACCGAATGATTCTTCTAGACTGTAAACTCGTTGTGGGCAGGGAATCTGTTATACTGTTGCGTTGTACTCTCCCAAGCGTTTAATTCAGTGCTCTGCACACAGCACTCAATAAATACGATCGAATGAATGACTGACCCCACCAGGTCACCACTTACCTTCCAAATGATGGCACCTTCTGCCGTTCATGCCCCCCTGGCAGCATCAACCTGGATCGCCATCATCTCTCGAGGCAAGAGCTGGGATTTCCCAAAAGATCTTCTTGGTCAGCTTCCACCAAACTTGGTTCCTGCTGATTTGTTGACAGTCCTAAGAGGATAAGGCTTTTTCAGGAATTAGGTTAGAGGGAGAGATGCTCAAAGATGGGCATTTCAGGAAGGAATCATGTCTACTAATTCTGTTAAATTGTACTCTCCCGAGCACTTAGTACAGTGCTGTGCCCACAGTAAGTGCTCAATAAATACCTAGATCTAGACTGTAAGCTCCTTGTGGGTAGGGAATGTGTTTGTTATATTGTTATAGTGTACTCACCCAACTGCATAGTCCAGTGCTCTGCACACAGTAAGCGCTCAATAAATCCAATTGACTGACAGTGATTAATTGACTCCGCACACTAGAGCCATCTTCCCCATTAGGGAGCTAAGGCTATGGAGCATGGGGCTGAGGGAGGCCAGACTGGAGTGATGGCCATAGCACTGTACACCTTCAAAGCCCCTTGATGATCAATGGGGCTGCTTATGATGATGATGATGGCATTTGTTAAGCGCTTACTATGTGCAAAGCACTGTTCTAAGTGCTGGGGAGGATACAAAGTGTTTAAGTTGTCCCACGCGGGGCTCACAGTCAATCCCCATTTTACAGATGAGGGAACTGAGGCTCAGAGAAGTTAAGTGACTTTCTCAAAGTCCCACAGCTGACAAGTCAGGGGTCGGCATTAGAACCCACGACCTCTGACTCTGGCCCTTTCTCTTCCAAAACAGGGTCCCAGTTTCTGGAATTCCAGTCCTGGGCCAACGCTACAAAGACGGCCACTAGCAACTTGTGTTCTTATGTGATTCCCGGGCCCTGCATTCTGTAGCCACAGGAATTCCCATTCCTTGCTAGAGCTCAAATTTCAAAGTCTGAAATCCTATAACGGTATGAGTTAGTGGAGAGAGCACGGGTCTGGGAGTCAGAAGGTCCTGGGTTCTAATCCCAGCTCTACCACTTGTCTGCTGTGTGACCTTGGGCAAGTCACTTCACTTTTCTGGGCCTCAGTTACCTCATCTGTAAAAATGGGGATTGAGATTGTGAGCCCCATGTGGGACAGGGACTGTGTCCAACCTGATTAACTTGTCTCTAACCTAGTGCTTAGAACAGTACTTGGCACATAGTAAGCGCTTAACAAGTACCATAATTAAGTTGTTATTATTAAAACAGCTGTGCTTGAAGCAGTAGTCACAAATGAGCCCCCCTGCCCTCATAATACAAGAGTGATCTCAACTGACCCTCTGCCATGTTTGCCTGACCCAGGGATAAAGGACCAGTGCTCAGATAGAAACTCAATTGAAATTGCACATAGGAACTTATAATAATAATAGTTATGGTATTTGTTCAGCGCTTACTATGTGCCAAGCACTGTTCTAAGTGCTGGGGTAGCTACAAGGTAATCAGGATGTCCCACCTGGAGCTCCCAGTCTTAATCCCCATTTTACAGATGATGTAACTGGCACAGAGAAGTGAAGTGACTTCCCCAAGGTCACACAGCAGACAAGTGGTAGAGCCGGGATTAGACCCCAGGACCTTCTGACTCCCAGTCCCGTGCTCTCACCACTAAGCCATCCCATTAACCCCCCAGGTCAATAATTTTGTATCTGTGTCAAAACACTTGTACATTCAGTGATTTATTTTGAGATGCAGTGTGGCCTAGTGGAAAGAGCACAGGGTGCCTGGGAAGCAGAGGACCAGGGGTCTCATCCTGGCTCTAGCCTATTGTGGGCAGCAAATGTGACTGTTTATTACTGTATTGTACTCTCCCAAGTGCTTAGTACAGTGCTCTGCACACAGTAAGTGCTCAATAAATAAGATTGAATGAATGAATGTCACGTCTGCTGTGTGACCTTGGACAAGTCACTTCATTTCTCTGCGCCTCTGTTACCTTATCTGTAAAATGGGGATTAAAACTGTGAACTCCACGTGGGGCATGGACATGAAGTGTGTCCAACCTGATTAACTTGTATCTACCCCAGTGCTTAGAACAGTGCTTGGCGCAGAGTAAGCATTTAACAAATGTCTTCTGTGGGCAGGGAACGTGTCTGCCAACTCTGTTGTATTGTACTCCCCAAGCTCTAAGTACTGTGCCCTGCGTACTGCAGAGAGTAAGCAGTCAATAAAGACAATTGATCAATTTTGACCTCTTTATTTGTAAATATTTTTTGTCTGACTCCCCTTTTAGAATGTAAATTCTCAATGGGCAAGGGAAGTGTCATGTCTTCGTTTTGTACTTCCCAACTGCTCAGTACACTGCACTGCACCTGGTGGGTGCGAAATAAATATTGCTACTACTACTACCTGCCTTTCCCAGAAACCAGAACACTGAGGTGCTAGGGCATTGCAAAGAACTTTCTCAGACTATGTCTACACACATACATTTCAATCAGTGTTATTTATTGAGTGCTGTCTGTGTGCAGAGTGCTGTGCTAAGCACTTGGGAGAGGACAGCACCGTTGGTAGACACGATCCCTGCTCTCAAGGAGCCTCCTTGGGAATTTAGGCCCCCCAGATACACTCTGACCTGAGTAAGCTTGATGATGTAGCCCAAAGGATATTTTTAGGTTTCTATATATTATTCTGATCATTTTTTATGGTTGTTTGTTAAGCACTTACTCTGTGCCAGGCACTGGGGTTGATACAAGCTAATCGGATGGGACACAGTCCATGTCCCACATGGTGCTCACAGTCTTAATCCCCATTTTCCAGATGAGGTAACTGAGGTTCAGATAAATTAAGTGACTTGCCCAAGGCCACACAGCAGACAAGTGACAGAGCATCATTTGCTTGTCTAGACTCATGTGGAGTAGAAGTCCAGCCACTTCCTGAGTTTGAGTGAGGTCACCTGGGATAAGGAAAGACAGAGAGAGAGACCAGGTTGTTCTGAATCAGGAAACTAAGAAGGGACCTGACTTAGCCTGACTAACCAGGTGTCCCTGAGAGATTTCTCCTGGAATGATGGGCCTGTCTGTCCTGGGAGATTCCTTCTTGTTTTGCTGGGCTGGGCTCATCTCCCTGTGGAATGGTCCATCAGAGCAGGAAAGCCTCCTCCTGCAGCCACGCAGGTGGAAATTAGCCCAACTGTACTTTCTGCACAAACTAACAAATGAGGGGAGAATCTGAGCAGCCCCTAGAGACTGGAGTTGGTTAGCTGCTGGGCTAGGCCCTTCTATCTGTAACTGGCATCAGAAGAAACCTGAGTGCCCCATTAATGCTCAGCAGCTCCTGTCCACTGAGGCGCAAGGCAAACAGAGACGGACTGTTTTGCAGACAGACTGACAGCCCTTTTAAGGTTTATCTCCCTGGCTTGCGATGGGAAACAAGGAGGCTCTCTGAAACAAGAAGCTTGAAAGTAGGAGTCCTGGCGCATACCCTGCAGCCAGAGAGAAGGGCAGTCATAGGGGCGACTCTGGGTAGGGGAGGGGAAGAGCTACCGCGGGGAAGCTGGTTGGAAGCCCCTTGCTGAGCTAGGGAGTCAGTAGCCTTTAGGGGCTGATGGGGGCACGGGGCACTTAGCTCTCCTGTCCCCTGGGGCCTTGTGAAGCAGGTCCAGAAAAATATCCATCTTCATTCTCTTTCTGGCAGCGACTCAGGCTTGGAGAGCCTCTTGGGGGAATCTCATTCATTCATTCAATTGTATTTATTGAGAGCTTACTGTGTGCAGAGCACTGTACTAAGCGCTTGGGAAGTACAAGTTGGCAACATATAGAGACGGTCCTTACCCAACAGCGGGCTCACAGTCTAGAATCTCCTTAAAGGTGCATGTCTCAAAAGACTAGGACCCTAACTCGGCCGATAGAAGGGACATCATTCCAATGGATCCCTGTTGAATTGCAGGGGAAACAGAAGCTCCCTGGCCATGGGCTTCGAGTCTCTCTGCTAGCTGCCTCCCTTTACCTGTCTGTTTTCTTCTCCCAATATACTCTAGCTCATTCATTCATTTTCTTTTAAACCAACACTTAATTGGGGCAGGGGCTTGCCAGAGATTTGGTTATTCATGACCCTGGAGCCTCTGGCATTGCTGGGTCAGTCATCAAAGTAAAAATACAATCTATAATAATGGCATTTATTAAGCACTTACTATGTGCAAAGCACTGTTCTAAGCACTGGGGAGGTTACAAGGTGATCAGGTTGTCCCACGGGGGGCTCACAGTCTTCATCCCCATTTTACAGATGAGGTAACTGAGGCCCAGAGAAGTTAAGTGACTTGCCCAAAGTCACACAGCTGACAATTGGCAGAGCCAGGATTCAAACCCATGACCTCTGACTCCAAAGCCCGCGATCTTTCCACTGAGCCATGCTGCTTCTCTAGATTTTTGATCTATATACATGTTGATGTCAACATCTAACAGTACTGCTGCTCTTTTAAATCTACTTATGACTATAATCCCATTATTGGTCATCTCCAGGAAGCCTTCCCTGACTCATTGTTCATCTCCCCACCATATTCTCCTCCCCTGCTGCCCCACCTAAGCACTTAGTCCTACCCACTAAGCACTCAGGTACACACCCCAACCACCATTATCTACCTAGCTTTGTTCTCCATTGCATCCCCTATCTGCAATTTATTTTAGTGTTGGTTTCCCCTGGTAGATTGTAAATGGGCACGGAATGTGTCTGTTATGTTGTTGTGTTGTACTCTCTCAAGTGCTTAGTACAATGCCCCGCACACAGTAAGCACTCAATAAATATGATTGGTTGATTGATTCCTTGACAATAGGAATTGTTTCTCCTTATGCTACTGTACTCTCCCAAGCTCTTAGTATGATGGTTGCTCCACAGTAGACTCTCAATAAATGCCACTAATTGATTGAATAACGTCAATAATACTGCTATATAATCAAAGTCAGAGAAGCAGTGTGACTCAGAGAAGCAGTGTGGCTCAGTGGAAAGAGCACGGGCTTTGGAGTCAGAGGTCATGGGTTCAAATCCCGGTTCTGCCAATTGTCAGCTGTGTGGCTTTGGGCAAGTTACTTTACTCCTCTGTGCCTCAGTTACCTCATCTGCAAAATAGGGATTAAGACTGTGAGCCCCACATGGGATAACCTGATCACTGTGTAACCTCTCCAGTGCTTAGAACAGTGCTTTACACATTGTAAGCACTTAATAAATGCTATTATTATTATTATTATTATTATTATTATTATTATCATGGGAAATCTAAACTGTAAAGAGAGAATCATGGTGCATGGTGCATGGTACATTACAAATCAAAGCACAGTTCATTCATTCAATCATATTTATTGAGTGCTTTCTATGTGCAGAGCACTGGTACACAGCTTAGTAGCCCTTGGGAGGGTACAATATTACGATAAACAGACACATTCCCTGCCCTCAACAAGCTTAGTATAGAGGGGGAGACAGACATAAATATAAATAAATATATTACAGATACATACAGATATATACATAAGAAGCAGCATGCGTAAGTGGAAATAGCATGGGTTTGGGAGTCAGAGGTAGTGGGTTCTAATCCCAGCTCCGCCACTTATATTTCCCAAGTGCTTAGTACAGTGCTCTGCACACAGTAAGCGCTCAATAAATACAATTGAATGAATGAAAGTATGACCTTGGATAAGCCACTTAACTTTTCTGGGCCTCAGTTCCCTCATCTGTAAAGTGAGGATTAAGACTGTGATCCCCATGTGGGACAACCTGCTTACCTTGTATCTACTCCAGTGCTTAGAACAGTGCTTGGCACATATTAAGCACTTAACAAATACCATTATTATTATTATTATTATTATTATTATACATAAGTGCTGTGGGGCTGGGGGAGAGGCTGAATAAAAGGAGCAAGTCAGGGTGATGCAGAAGGGAGAGGGAAAAGAGAAAAGGAGGGTTTAGTCAGGGAAGGCCTCCTGGAGGAGATGTGTCTTCAGTAAGGCTTTAAAGAGGGGGAGAGTAATTGTCTGTTGGATTTGAGGAGGGAGGGCATTCCAGGCCAGAGGCAGGATGTCGAGGTATATAGACGACTCTCCCTCCTCCAATCTTTTCCTTGACCACTCTCCCCACTCGGTGTCACCGTCCTAAATTCCTCTCCTTCAAAGTCCTCCTGAAAAGCCACCTCCTTTAGGAAGCACTCCCTGATTCATGCCCCCCACCTTCCCGTACATCCACCGCTCCACCAGCCACTTTGGCGCATGAGTCAATTTGCGGTTGTTCCAGGTGACGTGATGGAGTCACGAAGAGGTAGGAGGTTCTGATTAGGGAGAAGGCTCTCTTTGCCTTGAACTCTCTAAGTGTGGTGCCACCACCTCTTATTATTAATAACACTAATAATAATAATGGTGGTCTTTGTTAAGTGCTTACTATGTGTCAAGTACTAAACTAAGAGCTGGGGTAGATACAAGCTAATCAGGTCAGACACAGTCCTTGTCCCACGTGAGGCTCACCATCTAAGTAGGAGAGAAGACAGGTATTGAATTCCCATTTTACAGTTGAGGAAACTGAGGCACAGAGAAGTGAAGTGACTTGCCCAAGGCCACATAGTAAGTGGCAGATCCAGGATTAGAACCCAGGACCTCTGACTACCAGACCTCCTTTCTGCTGCTTTCTATTGGCTACAGACTCGCCAACTCAGTACAGGCTGCAGCCAGCAAGTTCTTGTTTTTTGGATGAATTGAAGTCATGCTTTGTGGCTTGAATGATTCATAAGTATTGAGTTATGTTTTCGTGAACAGCTGTTTGCCATTTACTGTCAATGCCCGTCCCGTGTAAGCAATTTTGAAGGGATGAAGTTGGTTAGGAAATGTTCCCTGCGATTGTCAAATGGGTTTCCCACCCCTTACCTCTGTCCCCAACAGGGCTGCAGACGGTGTACGAGAGCTTCAGCCAGCCATCTCGGCTGAGGTCCTCGGTGCTGAACGGGTCTCATCTGTGGTGGGGGCTTGCGACATCACCCATAGTCTTGATGTCAAGACAACCTGTAGAGACACTGTAAAGGGAAGCTCCCTCCCTTTGCTCTCAATCCCACGTTCCTAGCCCTGAGACTTTTCCTAAGAGACACTTTTTGCCTGGCATGTCTTCTGTTTCTAACATTCTGAGTGCTCCTGGCATAGCTTCTTCTCCAGGGAGGGCAAGTTGGGGGAATCCTTCCAGACCCCACTTGCAGTTCTCAAGACTCCCTCTTCGTTGTCCACCCCACTGAGTGCCTTTACCCCTATGCTGGTACCTATCACCAAAGCTTATTTGTATGATGTAGCTGTCTGGGAGCGGGGGGTGCGTTCATTTGCCTGGCTGTCTTTACCCATCCAAGTCTAGAGTTGCCTAGACAGGCTGTAAGAGACCAGAGAGAAGAGACCATGTTGGTTTAACTTACTTTGCAGAGGGTCCAGCATAGCGCCATGCCCAGGCAGATTATGGTATTTGTTAAGAGTTTACTGTGTGTCAAGTGCTGTTCTGAGTGCTGGGCTAGTTGCAAGTTTATCAGGTTGGGTGCAGGGGATGATGGTAAATTTCAGGAGAGAAGATTTTGGCTATACCAAGAGAAGCAGCGTGGCCGGGTGGTAAGAGCACGGGCCGGGGAGTAAGAGGACCTGGCTTCCAATCACAGCTCCACTGCTTGTCTGCTGGGTGACCTTGGGCAAGTCACTTAATCTCTCTGTGTCTCAGTTACCTCACCTGTAAAATGGGGACTAAAACTCTGAGCCCCTTGTGGGACATGGACTGTGTCCAGTCTTTTATCTACCCCAGCACTTAGGAAAGTGCCTGGTACATAGTAAGTGCTTAACAAATATAATAAAAAAATACCAAAAATCCAAAACAAGGACAAACCCCTTGGCTGAAAGCATTGTGAGATGTTGAAATGGGCTAATGGGAGAGACAGAGGAGTCTTCGTTTAGAGGAGGAGCAGCTTCATGAAGAGAAGAGTCAACATGTGCCTGTTTACTTGTTTTGATGTCTGTCTCCCCCCTTCTAGACTGTAAGCCCGGTGTGGGCAGGGATTGTCTCTATTGCTGAATCATACTTTCCAAGTGCTTAGTATAGTGCTTTGCACACAGTAAGCACTCAATAAATACAATTGATTGAATGAATATTGAGTGTCAATTATGTGCACGGCACTGTACTAAGCACTTGGGAAAGTACAATAACGTTAGTAGAAACAAATCCCAGCCCTCAAGGACTGGCAATCTAGTTGGGGAGACAGACCTTGAAACAATTTACAGAGAGGAGGGAGAAGAAGTGGCTCTGTGCAAGAGTGAGGGCTTAAATAGTAGAGCATGCAAGTTCATTCAATTGTATTTATTGAGTGCTTACTGATCAGCACAGGGTGGTAGTGAGTACACCAAGTGGTGAGTTGATGCAGAAGTGCTAAAGTGGAAGTTGGGGGGGTTACAACTTGGTGGAGAGCTAAAGTTCTCAGAATCAGCAGTAGCCACAACAGCGCAGTTCTAGGGACTAGCACTTAAAGGCTCTAAATGTTAGTTCATTCATTCAACCATATTTATTGAGTACTTACTGTGTGAAGAGCACTGTACTAAGCGCTTGGGAATTACAAGTTGGCAACATATAGAGATGGTCCCTACCCAACAACAGGCTCAGTCTAGAAGGGGGAGACAGACAACAAAATAAAACATGTGGGCAGGTGTTAATGCCAGTCCTTCTTCTGACTTGTTGCTGTATGTGTAGCAAGTCATTTGGTTCGGTGCCTCAGTTTCACTATCTGTAACAGAGCGTAAGAATGGGAACTAATTTGAGACTATGATTTTTGCAGACAGGTGAGGTCAACTCTAGATTGAAGAACCTTGATGCCCGTAGGTGATGCAGTTTCATGCGACTGGCCCCATCTCTTCAAGACGCTTTGAAAGATGAGCTCTGAATAAAGGTCTGAGTCAGAGAGGCCTCATCTAAAGAATGAACCACAATGTTTAAGAGGTGATAATTTTATTGGACCGTAGGTCTTCAAGACTGACCCCAACTTACCAGGTAGACAGGTCCAATGGGAATACTGAAAAATAGCTGCCTGTCATGAGCGAGGAAGTGCACAGTGGATACCAAAGCCATCATGTGCTGGATTATGATGTTAATAACAATAATAATAATAATAATAATAATAATTGTGGTATTTGTCAAGTGTTTACTATGTGCCAGGCACTGTAGTAAGTGCTGGGGTGGATACAAGCAAATCAGGTGGGATATAGTTTCTATCCTGCATGTGGCTCACAGTCTTAATCCCCATTTTCCAGATGAGAGAACTGAGGCACTGGGAAGTGAAGTGACTTGCCCAAGGCCACACAGCTGTCGACACAGTGTTACATCTGTGTTACGACACAGCATCAACACTGTAGGGCCTGAACGTAAAAGACAACGGATTGCACTTTTCAGTGTGTTGCACCCCTGCCCACTTAGTCATTGCAGCATGGCACAGAGCATAGAGCCTGGGCCTGGGAGTCAGAAGGTCATGGGTTCTAATCCCAGCTCTGCCATTCATCTGCTGTGTGGCCTTGGGCAAGTCACTTAACTTCTCTGTGCCTCAGTTACCTAATCTGTCAAATGGGATTTAAGACTGTGAGCCCTATGTGGGACAACCTCATTACCTTGTATCTACCCCAGTGCTTAGAACAGTGCTTGGCACATAGTAAGTGCTTAACAAATACCAACATTATTATTATTATTGCACAACTAGCATGGGAGAGAGAGGAAAGTGGCACTAGGCAAGACTGTAAACTCATTGTGGGCAGGGGAATGTGTCTGTTTTATTGTTGCATTGTATTCGCCCAAGCAATCAGTATAGGGTTCTGCACACAGTAAGCACTCAATAAATAAATACTTCAGGCCCACGGCCCATCAGTGTCAATGGGAGAGCTGGGTCCACTTGGTACACTCCCTCTCTTTTTTTAATGGCATTTGTTAAGCGCTTACTATTTGCCAGGCACTGTACTAAGCGCTGGGGTAGATACATGCTAATCAGATTGGATCCAGTCCATATACTACATGTGGCTCACAACCTTAATCCCCATTTCACAGATGAGGTGACTGAGGAGAAGAGAAGTGACTTGTCCAAGGTCACACAGCAGACAGGTGGCAGAGCTGGGATTAGAACCCAGGTCCTTCTGACTCCCAGGCCCGGGCTCTAGCCACTAAGTAACGCTGCTTTCCCATGTAGTCCTGATCGGTGTCCACCCGCAATGGGTAGAGTCAAGTAATCAGCAGATCCATCCCACAGGGAAGCTGTCTAGTCCAGTGGATAGATCAGGGGTCTGGCCATCAGAGGACCTATGTACAATTCCCAGCTCTGTCACTCATCTGCTGGGTGACCTTGGGCGAGTCACTTCACTTCTCTGGGCCTCAGTTACCTCATCTGTAAAATGGGAATTAAAAGTGTGAACCTCATGTGGGACAGGGACTGTGTCCAACCTGATTAACTTGTACCTACCCCAGCACTTAGAACAGTGCCTGGCACATATGTTAAATGCTTAACAAGTACCATAATCATTATTGGTATTATTATTAGGAGGTGGGGCTTTGGCAGCACCTCGGGTGTCCCAACCAGCTGCTGTTTTAGAGAAGCCTGGCCAATGAGGTCTCCCTAGGAGAACTTCAAGCCAACCTGCTCTTTCCAGGATTGTTAGCAGACAGGCTGCTGTGCCGTAGGCAGAGCCAAGACCCTGGGGAAAGTAGTTCCTAAAATTTCTCCCAGATTTCCCTTGCCAAGTTTAGGGAAAATGACCACATCACCTCCTCCTTGTCTCTGGTTTGCAGGTTCATCTGCTTTCCCCTGCCCCAGACTTTCCCGACAGTTTCTCTGACCCAACCCCCTACCCCCTTTCACACAATTTGATTTTCCTATGTGTTCTCCTTAATTCATTGTCCCCACTCCCCCCAGGGCTTCCTTTTTGATTGGTGAAGAGGAGTTCTGGGACTGGATGAGGCCAGCCAGCACTGCCTCTGCCAGATTTACCCAGAAGCTCTTGCTTCTTACAGCAAACTGAAGCATCTTAGAGCAACTATCTTTCCCCAGAGCTCAGAAGTGCAGTAACCACATTTGTCTGAGTAGGAAGGGGGCAGGGTAGGGTGAGGCTTTTAGAGGGCAGGGCCAAAAAATGCAGAATAAAAAGACAGAAAGAGCCTGAGAAAGAAATTGTCAGAGATGGTGAGAACCAGAGATAGGACACAGCAGCTACTGCTCTCTTTTCTCCCTAAGGCTGACTTTTTTTCCTTCTTACTCGATGGCCTAGTGAAAAAGCACAGACCCAGGTCCTGGGTTCTAATCCTAGTTTTGTCATTTGTCTGCTGGGTGACTTTGGGCAAGTTGCTTCATTTCTCTGGGTTTCAGGTTCCTCATCTGTAAAAATGGGGGTTAAATATCTCTTCTCCCAACCTCTATGTGGGGACCCTATGTGGGGATGGACTGTGTATGATCTGATTATTTTGTATCTACCCTGACATTTTGTACAGTGCTTGGCACATAGTAAGCACTGAACAAATACCACAGTTAATCTAGGTCTTGGGAATTTGTACCCTTCCTAAATTGGGACTTTTGAAAATCATACTCAATTCCTTCCACTCAGGCCCTCTGGCGCTCTTGCAGCAGCAGAAAACTTTCTTCTTTTCTGTGGGAGAAAATGAATAGCATAGAGGTAGTAGACCCAATCCCTGCCCTCAGTGATTTTATAATCTAGCAGGGAAAACAGATACCACATGATTCACAGCAGAGTGAAGTATGAACTAGAGATAGGGAGAGGTGTGAGGAGGCCGATGCAATAGTCCAGCAAGGATATGACAGGTGTTTGAACCAGTGGGATGTCCTTTTGGATGGAGAGGAAAGTGGGGATTCTGGAAATGTTGTGGAGGAAAAACCAACAGGATTTAGTGGCAGTAAATACTTGGCTGGAAGAGAGAGATGGGTCAAGGAAAATGTCAAGATTGTGGGCTTCAGAGATGGGAAAGATGGTGTGGTGTTAACTGTGATGGGAAAGTTAAGTGGAGGATAAGATTTGGGAGGAAAAATGAGATGTTCAATTTGGGACATGTTGATCTTGAGGTGGTGGCAGGTAGGATATCCAAGAGATCTCTTAGAGGCAAGTGGAAACATAAGACTGTAGTAGAGGTGAGAAGCCAGGACCAGCAGTTTTGATTGGGGAGTCACCTGTATAGAGGTGGTAGTTAAAGGAATGAGAAAGGATCAATCAATTAATCAGTGGCATTTATTGAGTGCTTACTATGTGCAGAGGAGGTACTGTGTACTAAGCGCTTGGGAGAGCACAATACAACAGAGTTGGTAGACATGTTCTCTGCCCACAAGGAGCTTACAGTCTAGTGGGAGGATGAGCTCACCAAGGGAGTGAGTTTGAATTGAGAAAAGAAGGGGACCCAGAACAGAGCCTTGAGTGACATCCACAGAGAGAGGATAATAATAATAATAATACTGTTGATGGTAGTTGTTAAGCACTTATTATATGTGAAGCACTGTTCTAAGTGCTGGGGGGGATACGAGGTGATCAGGTTGTCCCACGTGAGGCTCACAGTCTTAATTCCCATTTTACAGATGAGGTAACTGAGGCCCAGAGAAGTGAAGTGACTTGCCCAAAGTCACACAGCTGACAAGTGGCGGAGCTGGGATTAGAACCCATGATCTCTGACTCCCAAGCCCGTCCTCTTTCCACTGAGCCACACTGCTTCTCCAGGAAGAGGATGAGAGGATGAGAGGCGGAGGAAAAGCTGGCGAAACAAACTGAGAAGGAGCATCCAGAGAGGTGAGAGAAGAACCAGTAGAGAACAGTATCTGTGAAACCAAGGTTAGATCAGTTGATCGACCAGTGGATTTATTTATTTATTTTAATGGTGTTTGTTAAGCACTTACTATGTGTCAAGCACTGTTCTAAGCCCTGGGGGTAGATAAAGTTAATCACGTTGGAACTTGTCTCTGCCCCACATGAGGCTCACAGTCTAAGTAGGACGAAGAACAGGTATGGAATCCCCATTTTACAGATGAGAACACTGAGGCACCGAGAAGTTAAATGATTTACCCACGGTCACCCAGCAGGCAAGTGGCTGAGTTGGGATTGATCCCAGACCCATACTCTTTCCACTAGGCCACACTGCTTCTTGAGCACTTACTGTGTGCCGAGTACTGTACTAAGCACTTGGGAGGGTATAATAGAGTCGGCACCATTGATTGATTATCACAATCCCTGCCCTCAAGGAGTCTACAGACCAGCAGACAGTGTTCCCAGGAGAAGGGAATTTTCGGCGGTATTAAAGGCAGCCAAGGTCTAGAAGAGGATCAGGATGGAGTAGAGTCCATCCAATTTGGCAAAGAGTTGGTCATTGGTGGCCTTGGGGAGAATGGCCTCACTAGAGTGAAAAAGATGGAAAGTGGACTGTGGAGGTTCAAGAAGAGTGGTGAAGTAGAGGAAATTCAAACAACCTGTTTGAGAAGTCTGTTCAGGAACGGGCACAAGAAGATGGGTCAGGATAGTTTTCCAGGCACTAAAACAAATCAAGGCCAATAACACAGGTGATGGTTAATAATAATAATAATAAATAATGATGGCATTTGTTAAGCACTTACTATATGCAAAGCACTGTTCTAAGCACTGGGGTAGATTCAAGGTAATCAGGGTGTCCCACATAGGGCTCAGACTTCATCCCCATTTTACAGGTGAGGGAACTGAGGCCCAGAGAAGTTAAGTGACTCGTCCAAAGTCACACAGCTGACAAGAGGCAGAAGCGGGATTAGAACCCACGCTCTCTGACTCCGAAGCCCTGGCTCTTTCCACTAAGCTATGCTGCTTCTTCCAGAGAAGTACAGAGATGTACAAAGTGCTGTGGGCTGCTATATGCCAACCACTGAACTAAGTGCTAAGGAGAGTACCATAGCTAGTACACATAATCCCTGTCCTCAAAGAGTTTGAATTCAGACCGTGAAATCATTTACAGAGGAGGAAGAGGGAGAAGAGGATCTGTATATGAGTTAGTGTTTAAAAAGTAGGGTAAATTGATATGTACCAAAGAGCTGTGGGTGGTTGAAAATATCCAAGTGTACAGTTGAGTCTTCCTCTTCAGCCAGTTTTATAAATTCATCTGCTTTCTAAAAAACTGATGCAAGAATCCATAACCCCAAAATCTTAGGGGGTGGTAGAGAGTACATAACTTCTTCATCTTTTAAGATACCCTGCAATGATGTCTTGGATTGTCAAAGTCCAGTGGGATCTTTGTGGGACAGCGATTCTCTGAATCAGATATAATTAACTCATCGATACCTGCCATGTCCATTTCTAGATTAAGTGCCTCCTCAGCTGAACAACTTCTTTGGTTATCTGCTCAGGGCTCTCTTTTATGCCTTGCAAATCTGTCACAAACCACAGGCAGAGTTTCCTCCTTAGATCGATTTTTTTTGTTGACTGCTTAATCTCAGCCCAGGGGACAAAGAAGCAGGGAGAGATTTAGGATTGACTTACCTGGAGTTCACTGCTGAGCCACCTGAGTGGTTTGAGCTTTAGGGTTTTCTAAAGTGGCAAGCAACATCAACAGAACACATATTGAAACCTTGAAATGTCAAGAGTTGAACCAATGACCGTGACTAATTTAAACCCAAACCCAACTCCTAATTTTAATCCTAAAATCAGCTCTAAACCCTAAGGCTTGATCTCCTCTAGTTCTAATGTGCTCTTTTGACCAAAGATGTCACTGATTACATTTCGATTTGGTTGGTTTTTCAATGACTGGTCTTCAGGCATGTTTCCTTGAGATGCTTTAATATCCTTCTGTCTCCCTTCAACCTGTTTTTGTCTACGATCACTGCCTATGAATGGCATTAACCTAAGCAGAGGTTAATGGAGCACAAACATCCTGAGTTTTCTGGACACGTCTGCACGTCTAGAAAATAAACCCTCTGCAAAGCCAGATAGCATGTTCCCAGTGACATTTTTTGCAGGCTAAGTATATTTTTCTAAGTGTAGTGGATTGTTCTTTATTTCCTCCTTGCTCAGGCACTGAGTTTTCATTCTTCTAGAGACCTGACAGCTCTGGCTGGTGGAGATGCCAATTCTAGCCCTTAAACTGAAAGTGGATAAGGTGAAATGAAGGGCTGGGAGGTCATGGAATGTTTGTCTCCTTGAGAGGTATCTTTTTTGGATACCAGGGGCAAGACTTCTCTATCACTGGTGCAGTCTGGCTAAGACCACAGAGAGGAACCTCGTCACCATCATCACCAGCCTTTATTGAGCAAAGAGCTCTGTTCTAAAAAGAGAAATAAAAGACCCAGTGCCTGATCTTGCAGACAAATGAGGGATCCAAGTGGACACAGATTGCCAGCTGATGAGGTGATATTATAATAATAATAATGGTATTTGTTAAGCGCTTACTATGTGCAAAGCACTGTTCTAAGTGCTGGGGGGATACGAGGTGATCAGGTTGTCCCACGTGGGGCTCACAATCTTAATCCCCATTTTACAGTTGAGGTAACTGAGGCACAGAGAAGTTAAGTGACTTGCCCAAAGTCACACAGCTGATAAGTGGCAGAGCCATGATTAGAACCCATGACCTCTGACTCCCAAGCCCATGCTCTTTCCACTGAGCCATGCTGCTTCATGCTGCTTGGTGATATGACCAAGAAGATGGGAGGATTACTCAGAGAATGCCTCTTGGAGGAGGTGGCATTTTAGGAGGCTTGGAAGGTGGAGAGGGATATGGTTTGGCACAACAGAACAGAGTGCCAAGGCAGCAGAGCCTCATGGTATCCTGCCAGGCTGGAGATGTAATTCTTGGCTTTTTCCTGCTCTCCCAAAGGTTCTATGTTTCCCAGCCTACAACCTCAAATTCCCCACCTGCAAAATGGTGACAGTGTCATGTATGGTCCTCTATTATCTCACAAGATAAGTAGATATAAGATGTATAGAAATTTTAATGATTTCTTTGGTTGATTTTTCTTTATGTTCATGGTGTGTTCCCCTATGCCACCCCTCACCTGAGGGAATGCTTGAGCACCATTGGATGGGATGGGTTTTACAATAATAATAATGGTATTCTATTACTACTACTACTACTAATAATAATAATTATTATTATTGTGGTGTTTGTTACATGTTTGCTATGTGCCAAGCACTGTACTAAGCGCTGGGGTTGATTTGAGATTGTGAGGGATCGTGAGATGTGGGAACATGGGGCTCGCAGAGTAAGTACAAAGGAGAACAGATATTGAATCCCTGTTTTGCAGATGAGGGTACTGAGGGACAGAGAAGTGAAGTGACTTACCCAAGGTCACACATCAGCTATGTGGCAGAGCCGGGATTAGAACTCAGGGCCTTTGACTCCTAAGCCCATGCTCTTTTCACTAGACCACACTGCTAGAGTTAAGCGCTAACCATATGCCAAGCACATACAGATATAAAAATAAGCAGGTCAGACACAGTCCCTGTGCCACATGGCATTTACAGTTATAAGTAGTAGGGAGAACAGATTTTGAATCCCCATTTTACAGATGAAGAAACTGAGGCCTGGAGAAGTTAAAGGACTTGCCCGAGATCACACAACAGGCAAGAGGTAATAGCCGAAATTCAAAGCCAGGTCCTCTGACTCCCAGGCCCGTGCTCTTTCCACTAGGCCACACTGGCTGGACCGGGGAGGGGAGGTGATATAAACCTTCCCTTTCCTTCCCCCTCCTTTTCCTCCCAAAACAGCAAGAAATTCCATAGAATTGAGCCAATGAAATAGCTCTTCTGTCGCAGGCTTAACAATCCTCTGCAGGATGCTCCCTGATTGCACTTGTGGTAATGCCAAGACTTCACTTGCTTTCCAGATCCAAAAGTCCTTACATCCCACTGCTCCTGTAACCATAGCTGCTGCCTACTGTTATAGAAAACATGCTAAGTCATCTCCAAAAGAGGCCACAGAATGGCCTGACAGCCGGTCTGCCTGCTGGCCCGCCAGCCAACTTTAGGCCACAGGGACCCAGATAAGAGTGTGTAGAGAGTGTAAAACAAGCCATAATTACTTACAACAATTAGAGGAAAGTTCTGCTGACAGTGGAAAATACAACAAAGAAATAATAGTCTGTAGGCTGAGCATCTTAAAGCTGGAAGGAACTTTGAAAGGCCATCGACTCCAGGCCCCTGACTGCAGGCAGGTGACTGATTGGACCATCTGGATCAGAGGGTTGGCTCTTCCTTCCTTGTTAATCTTCAGGGTTGGAGACGGCACTATAAGAATACCTACTTCACCTGCGCATTTATTGATTATTGGTTTAGTACCGGGTTATCATCAATTTATGTCTGGTTGGCCTCTCTATTAGATTATAAACTCTTCGAGGCCAGGGATCACATCTTCTCCTTCTTCTGTATGTCTTCCAAGCAGTTAGTTTAGAACTCTGCCTCCTCTAAGCACCCAATCAATACTTGTACAAGGGTCTTATTGCTCTGATAGTCACCAAGTTCTTGGATATGCCAATGCTTGGCACAGTTTTTGGCATATAGTAAGTGCTCAACAAGGGCCACAAGTATTATTATTATTATTATGTAATGGATAGCAGGGATCCATGATTATAATAATGATGATTGTGATATTCATTAAGTGCTTACTATGTACCAAGCACTGGGGTAGATACAATTCAGGCAGACCAGTTCAGTCTAAGAGGGAGGGAGAGCAAGTATTTTATCCCCATTTTGCAGATGAGTTAACTGAGGCATAGAGAAGTTAAGTGACCTGCTCAAGGTTGTACAGCCCTGTGCTCTTTCCATTAGGCCATGCTGCTTCTCTGAAGCAACTTCTGCAATATAGTAATAATAATAGTAGTAACAAACTGTTGTATTTCTTAATCAGTCGATCATATTTATTGAGCACTTACTGAGTGCACAGCACTGCACTAAGTGCTTGGGAGAATACAACATAACAAATTTGGTAGATATGTTTCCTGACCACAAGTAGCGATTAGTATATGCCAAGCATATACTGGCATATATTCTAGACATTCTAGACTGTGAGCCCACTGTTGGGTAGGGACTGTCTCTATATGTTGCTAACTTGTACTTCCCAAGCGCTTAGTACAGTGCTCTGCACACAGTAAGTGCTCAATAAATACGATTGATTGATTGATTGATAGATTGTTCAGGTCATACAGAATCCCTGTCCCATGAGGAGCTCACTCTCCCACTAAAATTTAAACCCATTTCTGCTTCTTCCATCCTCTGTGGCCATATAGAAACCCCTTCATAGACTTGAAGACAGTGATCAAGTCATTCTTCAAGTTTCTCTTCTCTTGACAAGCTATCCCCACTTCCTCTGTCCTTTCCTTTGCCTTATTTTCTCTTCCTTTAATCATTTGTGTGGCTCTTCTCTGGAGTTTACTCATCTCCATGTCCCTTTCAAAATATAGGAACCAAAACTGGGTACCAAACTCAGAACACAGAACATATATAGAATTCATTCAATCGTATTTATTGAGTACTTACTGTTTGCAGTAAGAGAAGTTTGCAGTTATGAGAAGCAGCAGCGTGGCTCAGTGGAAAGAGCATGGGCTTTGGAGTCAGAGGTCATGGGTTCAAACCCCAGCTCCGCCAATTGTCAGCTGTGTGACTTTGGGCAAGTCACTTAACTTCTCTGTGCCTCAGTTACCTCATCTGTAAAATGGGGATTAAGACTGTGAGCCCCCCGTGGGATAACCTAATCACCTTGTAACCTCCTCAACGCTTAGAACAGTGCTTTGCACATAGTAAGTGCTTAATAAATGCCATAATAATTATTATTATTATTATTTGCAGAGCACTATACTAAGCTCTTGGGAGAGTGCAATACAACAATAAACAGACACATTCCCTGCCCACAAAGAGCTTACAGTCTAGAATGGGGGAAGACAGACATCAGTACAAATAAATAAGATTACAGATATGTACATAAGTGCTAGGGGCTGGGGGCGGAGGGGAGAGCAAAGGGAGCAAGTCAGGTTGACACAGAAGGGAGTGGGAGATGAGGAAAGGTGGGGTGTAGTCTGGAAAGGCCTCTTGGAGGAATTGTGCCTTCAGTAAGGCTTTGAATGGGGGTTGTGGGGGGAGAGTAATTGTCTGTATGATTTGAGGAGGGAGGGCATTCCAGGCCAGAGACAGGACGTGGGTCAGGGGTCGGTGGCAAGATAGGCAAGATTGAGGCACAGTGAGAAGGTTAGCACTAGAGAAGTGAAGTGTATGGGCTGGGTTGTAGAAGGAGAGAAGTGAGGGGAGTTAGGAGGGGACAAGGTGATGGAGCACTTTAAAACCAATGGTGAGGAGTTTTTGTCTGATGCAGAGGTGGATGGGCAATGACTGGAGTTTTTTGAGGAGTGGGGTGACATGTCCTGAATGTTTTTGTAGAAAAATGATCCGGGCAGCAGAGCGAAGTAGGGTTGTGAATCATCTTCAACTGCCAGTGATATATCTTGGGATAACCACATACACAAACACATGTGAACATATAGAAGCCCACCTCTGCTCTTTTCCCTGGACGTGCCACCCATGCTACCTTCTAGACTATAAGCTTGTCCTTTAGACTGTCAGCTTGTTGTGGGCTGGGAACATGTCCACCAATCCTGTTATACTGTACTATCCCAAGCCCTTAGTACAATGCTCTGCACACAGAAAGCACTCAATAAATTCCACTGACTGGAGGAAAGCTGCTTGAGAGAAGGGGTGTCTAGGAGGTGCCAGAGGTAGCATGTTAGTGGTTAAGGAAGAAGCAGGATGGTATGGTCTCTGGACAGGCTCTCCTGATTCCTCCTAAACTGCTCACTCCAAATCTTTCTGCTTTGGTCTTTCTATTGGGGAAATAGGACTAAAAAACTCCCAAGACCAGAGGAAGATAGATGCAAAATGACACTTCGAGATTTCTGACTGAAAAAGCTCAAGCACAAGGACATAGTGTTAATTCCAAATGGACACAACACATTTGCTGTGGCTTCGGCAAGGGCACCAAGTTCATGATTCAACGGACACTTTCTGTTCAATATTCTGATCTCTCGGTCTCAATCAATCAATCGATCAATCAGTGGTATTTCCTGAGTGCTTACTAGGTGCAGAGCACCAGGGAGAGTTATTATTATTATCAAGTGACATCGAGTCGTTTCTGATTCATAGCGACATATATTTTCTCCAGAACATCCTGTCGTTTTCCATAATCCGTAACCTTGCTAATGGTTCTTCCATTATCATTATTATGGTTTCTATCCATGTAGCTTCAGGTCTGCCTCTTCCATAGTTTCCTTGGACTTTTCCTTGACAATCTGTATTTTTGTGGCAGTTATTACATCAGCACATTTTATGATTTTTTTCTGGGCTTTTCATAGCAAACCTTCTTAACATTGATCTTGGATGTATTTCTTGACTACTAGTTCAAGTACTGGGGAGAGTACAATAGAGAAATAGATGATGCCCAAATGCCTTTGCTTTTAATTGGAGTGGAGAAAATCGACCATAGCAAGAACTGAATCCAGGCCCTGAAGAAAGCATGGCTATGAGGAGCAGTGTGGTTTAGTGAATAGAGCACGGTCCAGGGAGTCAGAAGGACCTGGCTTCTAATCCCGGCTCTGCCACATGTCTGCTGTATGATCTTGGGCAAGTCACTTCGCTTCTCTGTGCCTCAGTTACCTCATCTGTAAAATGGGGATTAAGAGTGCAATCCCTATTTTGGACAGGGACTGTGTCCAACCTAACTTGTACCTACCCCAGCATTTACCCTCTTAGGGTTGCAACTAGAGAGTTTCCAGTACTCTGCCAGTCTCGACTACAGGAGGGAGAGTCAAGCAGAGGCCTACCCATTCTATTCCTAGCATGGGCATTGGCTAGCGAGTGGAAGGCAATCTGCTACAAGTCAAAACTCACCTATGCTGGGCAGCAGCAGCAAGGGAGAGAGTTGAGGGCAGAGGCTCATTTACTGCGCGGAAGGAGGCAATGGTAAACCGCTTCTGTATTTTTACCAAGAAAACTCTATGGATACACTACCGGAATGATTGCAGGTGCAGCGAGGCTCAGTGGAAAGTGCACAGGCTTGAGAGTCAGAGGTCATGGGTTCTAATCCCGTCTCTGCCACTTGTCAGCTGTGTGACTTCAGGCAAGTCACTTAACTTCTCTGTGCCTCAGTGACCTCATCTGTAAAATGGGATCAAGATTGTGAGCCTCACTTGGGACAACCTGATTACCTTGTATCTGCTCCAGCACTTAGAACAGTGCTTGGCATATAGTAAGTGTGTAACAAATGCTATTATTATTATTATTATTATATGGAAGTGGGGCATTCTGGGAGAGATGTGTCCATGGCATTGCTATGGGTCAGACATGACTCGACAGCATGAGACAACCAACCCTAGCATTTAGAACAGTGCTTGGCACATAGTAAGTGCTTAACAAGTGCCATTATCATTATAATTATTATTTCTAGTCTTTTATAAGCAATGAGAGGGAAACCCAACCCCTCACCCAAAGGACTCCTAAGAGCCAGGCTAGTTCTGGAGTTGATTCAGACTCCTGAATCCCTAAAACTACAAAATTACTGAAATCCCTGAAACAGCAAAATCACTGAAATCTCTAAATCCTCTTAGACTGGGAGCCCCATGAGGGACAGGCACTGTGTCCAATCTGATAATCTTGTATCTTCCCCAGTGCTTAAGCACAGTGTTTGGCATACAGTAAGTGCTTAATAAGTGCCATTTAAAAAACAGCAATCTGGAGAATCTTGAGGATACTTATTAGTCCACAATGCTTAGCCAATTCAAGACAGGGTTGGAAAAAGTCATAGAGGGAAAAGCTATGGTTGTTAGATGGCCCATCTCTCACCATCAATCAATCAATCAAGCAATCAATGGTATTTATTGAGCACTTATTGGATGCAGGGTGCTTGGAGGAGTACAATATAACAGAGTTGGTAGACGCCTTCCCTACCCACATCAATCAGTGGTATTTTTTGAACACTTATTCTATGTAGAGCACTGTTCTAAGCACTTGGGAGAGTACAATACAAGAGGATTAGCAGACATAACCCCTGCCCATAACGAGCTTACAGTCTAGAGGGGGAGACAGACATTGATATGAATAATAATTTATAATGCTGTGTCCAGGAGAGCAACAATCAATCACATGGCTCCTTCACTGGTCTGAGAAGCAGCATGGCTTAGTGTATATAGGATGGCCTGGGAGTCAGAAGGTCATGAGTTCTAATTCTGGCTCCTCCACTTATCTGCCGTGTGACCTTGGACAAGTCACTTGATTTATCTGTGCCTCAGTTTTCCTCATCTATAAAATGGGGATCGAGACTGTGAGCCCCACTTGGGACAGGGACTGTGTCCAACCTGATCTTCTTGTATCCACCTCAGTGCTTAGTACAGTGCCTGGCACATAATATGCAATTAACAAATGCCAAAATAATAATAATAATAATAATAATAATAATAATAATAATAATAATTATTATTATTATTATCCAGTCATGACCCTGATCATGGTCTTGTGGTCTCTGGAGAGTCTGTGGTCTGAGAATGCTGCGCCAAATCTCCCATAATAATAATGATGGTATTTGTTAAGTGCTTACTATGTGCAAAGCACTGTTCCAAGTGCATGTTCTCCCCCACGGTCTTCTCCCATGACCCCAAGGTCAACCCAATTTTTCACCTTAGTCAGTTCTCTCCTGGGCCATGCTGCCTTCTGACCACTGGGGAAGCTGGACTCAGTAGCTGGTGCCATTGGGGTTCTCCCCCAGGGCAGAAAGCTGGAGAGAGAGCCCCAGGTTGACTTCAGGGGCACACAGGGGCAGAGTCGGGACAGCAGAAGGAATTTCAATACCTAGTACATGGTTGGTGTTTGTCAATCTCACTCTTAATGTGACCGCCCTGAAATGGTTGTAAAGGCTTCACCTAGGTTACCCTCCCTGAGCGATTCTGAGGCAGAGCAAAGACCCATCGCTGCCTCTGTCCTTGCAAGGACTCAGCTACAGGTCTATGAAACCACTGCTTTGGAGAAAAAAAAAGGAAAAAGGGGAAAGCAAATGATTGGCAGTAGCCTTTTAGATTTTTGTTGTTAATGCACCAGTAATAAGATAAGGCTTATCTGTGAATGTCCATGGAATCAAGACTTTGATGAAAACAGGCTTTTGGGTTAATATATTTTTGATAGATAAAGCAGAATAAAATGGAAAGACCAGGGGGAATGTATCAGGAGGAGAAACATTCTTCCTCTTTAAATCTTTTTTTTCCAACATGTTAGAGAGGATTTGCATGTGTGTCATGTTCGTGCATATAAATGCCATCGTCACATATGTACCAAATGGATATACCATGTGCTTGTATCTCTTGATCTTTTCTTCTTCATGGGAATAGGCATATATTCTACATAATGTATGTTCCATAGGTGAGGTCTATGGGTGTGAGAAAGGCAGCCAATTAAGATGAAATCTCCTCTTGCGTGCTCAGTTGAGATGAAAAAATCTATCCTCTTTCCCTATACTTCCGCTCAAGTCTATCCCTTGTCAGGGGTGGTAAATGTGGAAAGATAAGAGATGGCAATACAGCATAGATTTTTTTTTCCTTCCTATCAGGTATCAGGCCCTGCCATGTTGGAGTCATTTGGACACCTCTCCATGTTTCCACGGGGCTTCAGAGAGGGGAGCTAGAGACACCACTTGAATGAATACATTTCCTGTAGGTTCTGCTCAGGCCTGTTGTGGGATCTGTTCTGCCTGAGATGATTTGTTTTGGATAGAATGGTCATGCAACTGTGCAAAATGTGGTCTTGGGCCTTTTGGAACCAACAGCAACAATGAAATGCTGTGCAGTAATGAGTCACAGTATTATTTCTTCAAGTTACCGATGTGTTTTAGAAGTTTCTGAATGAAATTCATCAGCATACTCCCACTCCTCCTCCCCATCTCTCTCGTTCATCCTTAGAGATGCACCACTAGGCCTATCTTTTTCTCCTACCCATCGGCCTCTGGTCTGTGTTTCCCACTTCCTCCTACCCTGGTTACTGGCCCTTCACATTGGCGATTGTGTCCAACACCGGAGAACCCTCTCCCCTTCATTCATTCATTCATTCAATCGTATTTATTGAGCGCTTACTGTGTGCAGAGCAGTGTACTAAGTGCTTGGGAAGTACAAGTTGGCAACGTATAGAGACTGTCCCTACCCAACAGTGGGCTCACAGTCTAGAAGGGGGAGACAGAGAACAAAACAAAACATATTAACAAAATAAAATAAATAGAATAAATATGTACAAATGAAATAAATAAATAAATAGAGTAATAAATACATACAAACATATATACATATATATAGGTGCTGTGGGGAGGGGAAGGAGGTAAGGCAGGGGGGGGATGGAAAGGGGAAGGAGCCCTTCCCCACAGCTAAATGTCAGCTCGCTCAAAGTGCTCTCTTGGGACGTCTAGTCCAACACCCTCTGTTCCTCCCTCCCCAAAGTGCCTTTCCCTGGGACACATGGGGAAAATGACTGAGGGCAGGGTACTCAAGCAGCTGCTGCCTGGGCACTCCAGCAGGCATAGTAAGAACACTTTCTAAATCTCCACCCTTATAGACGTGGACAGAGCAGCCTGGTGTTCAGCAATCTGGGCCTGGGAGCTCTTTGTGAGCAATCAATCAAGCAATGGTATTGATTGAGCACTTACTATGTGCAGAGCACGGTACTAAGAGCTTGGGAGAGTACAATGCAACAGAATTAGCAGATACATTCCCTGCCCACAGGGAGATTACAGTCTAGAGAGAGCAAAGACTTTGGTTGGGCCAGAGGCCAGGAGGCATTTGAAAACTGCCACGTTAGACCAAAGAACACCATTACCCACTTGGTGGAAGGGATGGCCCACTAAGTGCACACCTGCAGGATGTTTGACTTTCAGAAGTAGCGTGGCCTAGGGGATAAAGCTCGGGCCTGGGAGTGAGAAGGATCTAGATTCTAATTCTGGCTCCTCCTCTTGTCTGCTGTGTGATCTTAGGTAAGTCACTTCACTACTCTGGGCCTCAGTTACCTGAGAAGCAGCATGGCCTAGTGGAAAGGGCATAGGCCTGGGAGTCAAAGGGCCTGGGTTGTAATCCCGACTCTGCCACTGGTCTGCTGTGTGACTTGGGGCAAGTCACTTCACTTCTCTGTGCCTCAGCTCCCTCCTCTGCAAAATGGAGGTCAAGACTGTGAGCCGTATGTGGGACAGGGACTGTGTCCACATGGTTATCTTGTATCTACCCCAGCAATTAGTACAGTGCCTGGCACAGAGTAAGCACTTAAAATTATTATTATCATTATTATTATTATTTCAGTGGTGTCGTCTATTTCAAAGGACAATGAATAGTAGGTATACATGCACTCTCTCTCCCTCTCTCAAATCTCAAGGGACAACAAAGGGGATGTGTGCTGGAGGAAAAGGAAACATGAGATAGAAAAGCAGAAGGCAGCATGGCATAGTGGAAAGAGCATGGGCCTGGGAGTCAGAAGGTCATGGATTCTAATCCTGGCTCTGCCACTTGTCTGCTGTGTGACCTTGGGCAAGTCAGTTTAGTTCTCTGGGCTTCAGTTCCCTCATCTGTAAAATGGGGGTTGAGACTGCGAGCCCTGTGAGGGACAGGGACTGTGCCCAACCTGATTTGCTTGTATCCACCTCAGTGGTTAGTACAGTGCTTGGAACATAGTAAGCGCTTAACAAATACCATCATTATTACTGGGGCTAAGTGAGGTGTTTCTGGAGAATTGCTCACATAGAGGTGGTAGTTAAAGTCATGGGAGCTAATGAGCTCCCCAAGAGAATAATTGAACAGCAAAAAGAATAGTATATCCAGAATCCTGGAAATCCCGGCTCTGCCAATTGTCAGCTGTGTGACTTTGGGCAAGTCACTTAACTTCTCTGTGCCTCAGTTCCCTCATCTGTAAAATGGGAGTTAAGACTGTGAGCCCTCCGTGGGACAACCTGATCACCTTGTATCCTCCCCAGTGCTTAGAACAGTGCTTTGCACATAGTAAGCACTTAATAAATGCCATTATTATTATTATTATTATTTCCCCTTTCCCCTTAGATTACCCCTCTACCACCGACTCCTTATCCCTTCATGACAGTATCTTCTCCACCTGAAGCCTCTGCAGGAAATGGCAGGGCATCTTCATGGTCCCCTAGGCCTCCCTCAAGAAAACACTGCCCTCTGCAGACTGTAAGCATCTTGTGGGCAAGGATAGTGTCTACCAACTGTACTGTAGTCTCTCAAGCGCTTAGTACAGTGCCCTGCACACAGTAAGCACTCAATAAATGCCACCAATTGATGAACACAGTGCTCAGTAAATACCACTGATTGATTGATTGATTGATTTGAAAGAACACAGAAGAGGCAGTCTGGCTCAGGCCAAATACCAAGCTAGAAATTTATCTGGCGAGTGTTGGGAGGTCTTGAACTTTATTTCTGATTTGGCTTTTGTCTTACTGTGTGAGACAAATCACATAAACTCTTGGAGGTTAAGTTTTCCAGTCATTGACATAGGAATGGTACATTGTCAATCAATCAATCAATCAATCAATCATATTTATTGAGCGCTTACTGTGTGCAGAGCACTGTACTAAGCACTTGGGAAGTACAAGATGGCAACATATAGAGACAGTCCCTACCCAACAGTGGGCTCACAGTCTAGAAATACTGGTACATTGTCCTTCCTGTCCAGTTAAAGAATCACTGAGGATTACGAATTCCTTGGCTAATCCAAAATATTCTGGTCACATTTTTAAAATGGAATTTAAGTGCTTACTCTATTCCAGACACTGTACTAAGTGCCTGAAGAGGGTTGGGATGAGTGATGTGTTCGGTCACAAGTGGGCTAGAATTGTTTGTGTCCACTCAATTTCTCCACCCAACAGCTTTGATGCTAAATTCAAATTCCCTCTTCTGATTGGACTGGACAAATTTTCAGGCCTGCAGGTCACTTGGTGGGGCTTCAGAACAGCCCTTTCCACTCAATTAAATGTAAGTAGATTAGCCTTGGGGCATTTCAGAAACACTACCAGCCTACCAAAACTTTTATTAGCTTTTCTTTCTACAATTCAGTAAGCCACCTCCCTTTACCAATTAGATTAGCTCTCAGTTCCACCCCCCAGCAAACCACTCTGTCAGCTCCCAGCTAGCCAGCAGCTTGGACACATCTTCTAACTAGCCCAAGGCCTCCATAGATATTCCCTCCCCCCTCCCACCCCACCACCCGTCTTGGCCACAAGGAGAGTTACAGTGAACCGTAGAAAACAGTCACTGGTCTCAGGAAGCTTACATCCTAACAGAAGACAATGCATCTAGAAAAACTCGACTCCCACAAACAAATAGTAAAATAATATTAGCACCATCAAAAAGAGAAACAAAACAGACCGATAGTCCAAATGTCAAGATGCTTTTCAGACCTCAAAACTCAAGTGGGTGCTAGCCTTAGGCTAAAGAGCTTTTCAGTTCATTCAATGGTATTTATTGAGTGCTTACTGTGTGCAGAGCAATGTACTAAGCCCTTGGAAAGTACAATCTGGCAACAGATAGGGACAGTCCCTACCCAACTTTCCCCATGGTTCTTAACACAGTACAAAGAAAGAATATGCTTCTGACCTTCTGAAGCTGATTGAGAAACAGTAAAATTGGTTCAAAACTTGTGCCTAAAAATTGCTCACTTGAAATGTAGAAGCAATGTGGCCTAGTGAAAATAGCAAGGGCTTAGGAGTCAGAGAGCCAGAGTTCTCATCCTGGCTCTGCCACTTGCCTGCTGGATGACCTTTGGCAAGTCACTTAACTACTCTGTGCCTCAGTTTCCTCAACTGTAAAATTGGGAATTCAATAACTGCTCTCCCTCCTAACTTAGTCTGTGAGCTCCATGTGTCTGACCTGATTAACTTGCATCTACCCCAGTGCTTACAAATACTATTAAAAATACTAACAAAACAATAGTAATGATAATATAATAATTATAATCCCTAGGAGCTGGAGGCAAACCGGATCCAACACCTTGTACTGGGATAGAGTGAGAATGTGCGGTGTATCCCAGGTTTCTGGAAAGGCAGGTATTTCCTGCTCATCTTTAACTGTAGCCTACTTAGGAAAATCCCATCAGTTGCCCCTGTACTATCAAAAATCTCACCATGTGGTCAGAATTTATGGATTTATCTGATCTGCTCATTATTTATTTGTTATTAATTTAGAACTAAAATCTCACTCAACTACTGTATTACACTAAGCGCTTAGAAAAATACAACAGACCCAAGAGACATGTGCCCTCCCCATAAGGGCCTTACACTCTGTTGCAGGGAGACAGACATAGAGATATTTATAAAGAAACCAAAAAAATTAAGCTGGGCTAACTCTTTGCCAAACAATGACTGATGACTTGTTTATTGAAAGTGTTATGAGTCCTATGGCCACTCTGAGGTACTGGAGAGGATTTTTTTTTTAGGTTCTGGGCTAGTGAATCGAAACAGAAATCTGGCTCCTATTTAAGGTTTCAGCCTGTACATCTATGTTATTCTAATTCAGAAGGTCCCCTCAGAGTTCTGGAGGTTGTTCCTTTCCCGTCAAGTTCCAGGTCAAGTTCCTTCCTCTGGTTCTCCTCTGTCCCCCTGCCCCAGTCTTTCTCAGAATCTGAGACCCTGCTCTTTAAGGGCTTTATTCTTCCTGGGGCTTCTCTTTCCCAGGCTCCCTGCTTCCTTCCTTCTTCTCCTCCTCATTCCAGGCCTTAAAGATTTCAAGTACGTTCTGCTGGGTATTGCAGGGAGATGATTCTGTTTTGGGACTGAGATCCTAGTTACACAGACCTCAGTGGCTTAGCCCACACAGGACACTTCTTTCTCTTCTGCTGGTTCCAGTTCCATCTCTTCTTCATCCTCCTCCTCCTCTCTGTGCTCTCTCCGTCTCTCCACTGGCTCATTCTCCCTCCCTTTCCTTGCTCAGAACCTAACTCTCCTCTCTACTTTTTTCTTCCTTTCTCCTGCTCTTTTCCTTTCTGGCTCTTCCCCATCTCCCCCACCCTATCCCCCAAATCTCTCTCCAGTTTCCTTATTCATAGGCCCCAGGTTACGATTACTCTTCACAAACTCCTCACGCTAGGCTCAGCCGGGGAAAAAAAAAAAAAACCAAAGAGAGAATGAGCAACTGCAGCAGAAAAGTGATTAAAAAGAATAATTAGCATTTACCCCCGATAAATGAGCAAAGCCATTAATTAGACTGATTTACTCCTGGCTCCCCCCACCTCCATTCTCTTTTTTTTCTCTCTCTTTATCACATGGCAGTGCTGTGACTGCCCCTTTGGTGTGTTTTCATCAGCTTTTCAGCAGTTGTCAGAGCAAGCGGCCTCCTTCCCTGCAGCCAAGCCCATCTCCCGCAGCTAATGGATATGGAACAGAGCCAGGACTGATAGCTGGGAGATCTTCACTGCTTTACAGGTGTTTCCATCACTCCCACCACAGCATCAGGACCTGGTTTTCCTTCTTCTTCCTCCTTCTTCTCTACATCTCTCTTTCTCTCTCTCTCTCCCTCCCTCTCTCACACTCCCTCTCCCTCTCTTTCTCTCTCATGCACATCATCTCTCCCATCTCTCTCTTGTTTTCTATTACATGCACATTCTCTTTCTCTTCTGTCTCTCTCTCCCTCTCTTTCTCTCTCTCTCTCTCTCTCTCTCTCTCACACACACACACCCACACACACACACATACACTTGCTCCTTCTCCCCATCCCCACCATCCACTACTCCTGCTGCCAGCAGTGTTCTAAAAGCAATTATCATTTTTTTTCCTGAGTTGGGTTTTAGAGTTCCCTCCCCACTCCTCACCAAAACAACAACAACAAAAATAACAAAACAACCCCCCCCCCCCCCACCAAACCCATTTCCCCTGTGTGTCTGGATAATCAAATCTTTTTTTTTTTTTTGGCTTGGTGTCAATTGTAGATGCGGCTGCTGTCGCCTGTTTGAATGTAATTACTGGGATGAAAGGGAGAATTTTAATTAAGACAATTTCTTCTCCCTCCTTTCCTTTTTCACCTCCCTCTTCGTTTTCCTCAAATGAAGAGCTGTGGACTGTTGGAAACACTGATCTCATGGGGCAGCCATATTGAGGTCGTGGGCTTGTAGCCCACAGGTCTTCTTCTTCCTCTTTTTCCCAGAACAGAGAACAAGGGTGAAAGTTTTTTTTAAAAAAGCCTTGCCTACATGCCCACAGTGCCACATCATGATGCCACAGCATAATATGATGATGCCCTGGGGTGGGCTGGAGGCTAGGTGCTCCAGCCCCTTCCCGGCTTCCACCTGTTGGACAGAAGGGGCCTCTCTCCCTTTCCCCCATTCCCTCCTGCACTCACAGCCCAGAACGGCTGTCTCTCCCCACAGCCCTGGGGAAGCACAGGCTGCAGCTGGGGTCGTGCAAGGGCTATAGGGCTGAGCCAGCCCCTCAGCCTTGGCCCGGAAGTCTTCCTCCTCCCCCTAGCTCTGTTTGTCTGATCGCCTCCTCCCTGAAACCACCTCCCATGGATCCCACCCCACACACTTCAGTGAGGAGGCAGTGGGAGAGAGAGGGATGGAAGGAGGGAGCAAACAGGCTATCACCTCTTACTTTGCCCTGGAAACTGGGCTCGGGTCAGGGGTCTGAGAGTGGCCATGTCTCCCCACAAATCCCTCTGGTGGTGCAGACCTCCCTTCAAGACTGGTGCAAAGTGAGCATAGCTAGGTGAGGTGGCCGGAGGCCATGCTGTGAGGAGAGCAGGGTCTTTTTGTGTGGCTCCCCTCTAGCATAGTCCAGCTCATCCAACCCAACTTCTCGCCGCCCACCCAAGCACTCACTGCTATGCTGCTTCTGCTTCTAGATACTTAGTGTTCTCACAGAACCTTAGAATTCAGTGGTAGGAACTGAGATGGAGGGAGGCTTGGTGCTAAAAATAAAATGCTGAGCAAAATGGCATCTCTACATGACAGGGGACAGACCAGCTGAAAACTGGATTGTCTGGTATAGAACCAGATGACTGGCCACCCTAGTTGCAGCCTGGCACCATCAGCGGTCTCTTTCCTTCCCTGATGTCTGCTGTTGATAGTCTTGTCATCCTCTCTGACCAACTTCAGAAGGTCAAGCCAGGTTCTTCAACAGGCTGGGAGGGGGATTGTGAGGGGAAAGAGGCTTGGGGGTTCACATGTGCTCCAGAGAGAGTGAAAAGGGGTCAGCTTTGGCTCAGGCCTAGGAACATTTAAACCGGCCTGGTCCAAACCTGTGAATGAAAATTAATAATATAAATAGTAAAAATTCAGCTACAGCTTCCTGTGCATTAGAATGGACTTTGGGTTGAGATTGGAGTGAGTGGTCAGGCTTTGGACCCCAGCCCTCTGCTCCTGGCCAGAATCCTTCTCTACCAATCAGTCAGTCAGCAATACTTATTGAGCGCTTACTGTGTGCAGAACATTATACTGCATTCTTGGGAGTGTACAATATAATAAACTTGGTAGACACGTTCTCTGCCCATAACGCACTTCCTAGCAGCAATAATAATTGTGATATTTGTTAAATGCTTAATATGAGTCAAGCACTGTACTAAATTCTGGGGTAGATATAAACAAGGTAATCAGATCAGACACAGTCTCAGTCCCTCATGGGGCTCTCAGTCTAAATAGGAGGAAGAACAGGTATTGAATCCCCATTTTACAGATGAAGAAACTGAGGCACAGAAAAGCCATGTGACTTGCCCAAGGTCCCACAGTAGGCAAGTGGCGGAGTCCCCCTCTAGACTGTAAGCCCGTTGTGGACAAGGATTGTCTCTCTTTATTGCTATATTGTACTTTCCAAGTGCTTAGTATCGTGCTCTGCACCCAGTAAGTGCTCAATAAATATGACTGGATGAATGAATGATTAGAACACAGGTCCTCTGACTCCCACAGCTGTGTACTTTTCACTAGGCATTGTTGCCCCTGGATGGAATTAAGCCAAGTAGTCAAATTAGGGGGATGAGGGAGAAAGTTGGCTGGTGTATTTTTCTTACCTTCAAAGTGTTCAAGGTTCAGGACTCAATGGAAAGATCAAACCGGCTCATGTTGTTCCCAAATTGGCCTGCTCACCTCATATCATGCAGACATTTGTCTCAGGAGAGGACTGACTTAGATTCTGCTACATTTGGGAGTCTTCGGCCAACTAGCTGATTTGTACTTCCCAAGCGCTTAGTACAGTGCTCTGCACACAGTAAGCGCTCAATAAATATGATTGAATGAATGAATGAACTTGTCCCCAGATCCCCATCTGGGCAGCTGCTTGGGCCAGGAGTGGGAACGTGGAAAAGGCCACCAGTGAGCAGTCCCATCCCTTGAAGACCCTTCAGGGAGGCAGGTTCATTCCAAATGAGGTCAGAACCACCACACTGGTCTTGCTGGCTCATCCCAATGAGTTCCCAAGAAACAGACTCCAAACAGCTTTTATGCAGAATTTGCATTTTATTTATTTACTCTAAAAATGCCCATAAGTTTCCTTAGACGTTTCTCTTCTTTTCCTCTTTAGATAGACTGTAAACACTACCGGTTGGCTCCAGCTGAGCCTTGATGTGAGCAATGAGGTCTTCAAGAGCTTCCTTCTTCAGCAGGGTCTGCAGCTCTGTAGGAAATCTTAAAGAGATCACTACTGGGGCTCCAAGGTCAGAAATGTCATCATCAATCCATCAGGAAATTCTGGACAGTGAGTCCCCCTAAGCTCATGCCATCAAAACTGTTGACCAGGACCCTCCAACTGTGGTTCTGATTCTATCCCTTTGCACTTTATCATAGCATTTTCCCCCTCTCTTCTTCCCTCGCTAGACTCCCATCTTCAGCCGTTCACTTTTCAATTACTTTTCCCCCACTGCTTTCAAACATGCTCATGCCGCCCCATCCTAAAAAAACCCCTCCCTTGACCCCATGACTCCCTTCAGTTATCACCCCATTTCCCTTCTGCCATTTTTCTCCAAACTCCTTGAGACGGTTGTCTGCACCCGCTCCCTCCACTTCCTCTCCTCCAACTCTTCCCTCAACCCCCTCCAATCTGGTTTCCATCCCCTTCACTCCATGGAAATGGGGCAGAGGGGGAACCGGAGGGTACTCACAAAAACATCCTCCTACGTTTATTTTCTAAATTTAAAGTTCATTTCCTCTAGAACCTTCCCTGGGAGGTGGCAGTTCTATGGAGAAAATTCCCCAAGATTTAATTTTAATTTTGGAAACAAACCATCAGGAGTCATGGTTCCCTCAATATGGTCACCGTCTCCTGAGCATGCAACGTTTAGGCCAGAGACCATTTGTCAGGGGTCACTCGGCCCCACCGCCAAGAAGATAACCCTTTTCCCCCTTTCAAGCTGGTTCGCCTCCTTCCAGCAGAGGAGAAACTTGCAGATCAGAGAGGGGATGCAGGGGATGAGGTGGAAGTGGGATTCGATTCTCTGCTGGCTGCCTCACTCGGCTTCCCTAAGCGTGGAGGAGGAGGGGAGCAGAAGAGGGGGAAGGAAGAGGGGTAACCAGTCAGCCGTTCCCAAGCTCCTAGCGTCTCTCCTTGTTCCACCCGCCCGCCCGTGTGCTGCAGCACCTCAGGCAGGACTCCAAGAATGCAGGACAAATGAAAGGAGGAACGAGTCTAGCAAGCTAGGCAGCTGCATAAAATTATTGATTGTAACCCTACCCGAGCCCTCTGGAGGGAGGCAAGACCACACGGCCCAAACCAGGGATATATATATATATATATATATATATATATATGTGTGTGTGTGTGTGTGTGTGTGTGTGTGTGTGTGTGTGTGTGTGTGTGTGTGTGTGTATTTGGGGGTGCTTGAAGAATCTATTTTAAGAAAAATGTCCCAGGTCAGTTGAGCAGAGTTTGCCAGAGGTGGGGAAGTGGGGTATTTCCACCACCCACCCGCCCACCTCTCGGCCTGATGAACAGGACCAGGCAGATGGGAGAGATAGGGGCCGATGCAGGGCTGGGGTCAGCAGACGGAGGCAGCCAAGCCTGCAGCAGCCTCAGGGCCTGGGGCTGAGAAAGCCAAGTGGGGGAGGGGTCCCTGGCAATGCACATCCTTTCACTCCTGGCCGCCTTGGGCCTCCAGGTCAAGGTTGGAGGGCAGGAGCGACTCCCTCAGAAAAAGTAAGCCCTTGTCAGGTGGCATTGCAAGACATGTTGGGTTTGCTCTGATTGATCACGTGTGTACGGGGTGTGTGTGTGCGTGTTGGTCAGCCACAGGGAGAGGCCCACTGAAGGCCACCCGGACTTCCCACAGCAGGAGTGGCCCGTGTCATCCCCGACCCCCTCCAGCTCACCCAGCTTCCTTCTCCATCCTCAGGCAGCAAGGAGAGGGAGCTGCGGGTCTCTGGGAACCGTTCCCCATGAAAACAAACACACCCAGGGAGCCGTGTTTGGTGACGCTCACGGGCCAGTTCTCTACATCCTGCCAAACGGAATGTTTGCAGAAAGGCGCGCAGGGAATGGGGTGAAGAGCTGCTGGTGTGTTTAATTTGGGTGGCTTGAGAGTCCCGCTCAGCTCCTTCCTTGCTCTCTATCTGTTTTTCTTACCAGGGTCAGGAGGAGTTTTGCAGTCCGAGTGGTTCACTGCAATTCTCTACAGGATATCCTCATTTTCCTTTAATGGGGAGGAAATTAATGAAACATACAGGCCCCGAGGCCCTGAATACTATGCATTAATATTATCCCAACTCATTTTGGAATGCGCTCGCTCACAGACTAAACTTTTCACTGGACAGAGGAAGCCGTGATCAAATTCAGGTGCTTGCGAAATGGAAGGGTGGGTGAGGTTGTAGAGGGTGGGGGTGAGGTGGGGTGGGAGAGGGGAAGAGGAAAGAAAAAAACCAAACTGGGGCTGTTTCCGTTCTGAGCTGTGTGAGAACTGGAGGAAGGCTGGTTGTTCCGGTGGACATTAGAAAGATGTCCCCAAACCCCAAGTGGACATTAGAAAGATGCCCCCAAATCAACCCTTCCTTTTGCCCTGGCCAAGATTATAATAATAATTGTGGTATTTGTTAAGCGCTTACTATGGGTCAAGTATTGCATTAAGTGCTGGAGTAGATGCAAGATAATCAAGTCCCTCTTGGGGCTCACATTCTAAGTAGGAGGGAGAACAGGTATTGAATCCCCATTTTGCAGATGAGGGAACTGAGGCACAGAGAGATTGTGTGACTTGTCCAGGGTCACACAGCAGACAAGTGGTGGAGCCGGGATTAGAACCCAGGTTCTCTCCTAGGCCCGGGCTGTTTCTACTAGGCCACGATGCTTATGAGGGAGCTTGGTGGAAAGATGAAGGAGTCCCAGAGGGCAGCAGAGAAGCCCAGATCATAGTCACGGTGGGTTTCCGGCAGAGGGCGGCAGCGCAGCCATCTCATTCTTCTTTTTCTCCTTCTCCTCCTGGTTCTCCTCCTCCTCACCCTCCTCCTCCTCCTGCTCTACTTCTTCCTCCTCCTCTACTTCTTTCTTCCTCTCTCTTCGCCATATCACCGCTTGTGAGCAGCCTCAGCCGAGGAGGCAGAGGATGACAAGAAACTCACCCAAGTTCATTTTACTACCCTGTGACAGATTAATCAATATTGAGCACTTACTGTGTGCAGAGCACTTTACTAAGTGCTTGAGAAAATGAGATACAATAGAGCTGGTAGATCCAACCCCTGCCCACAAGGAGCTTGCAGTTACAGGCATTAATGATATTGACACTGATGAAAGGTTCAATAAGAGAAGAAGAGATCAAAGTGGTTTCTTCCATCTTCAGATTTTGCTTTTCAAGGCTGCCACATTCTCCACTCACACGGAAAATGGAGCATCAGCTGTAGCTCGACCTGGAGTTGAGAGTCAAAGACTTGATACTTTATTTTCCACCTATCTAAGGATAATTTTTTTTTTGTCTCCTTCTCCCTCCGCCCTTCACCCCTTTTTTCCACCACCTGACCGGTTGCTTTGTGCAGTGTATCCACCCACCCTGACTCACTGCTACTCTTTCCCACTATTCTGCTCCTCCCACTGGCCTACCTAGGTGGTGACCCTAAACCTCATTCTGTCCAGCTCATGGTCCTTCAGAAGCGCATGACCTCATGGCTTCTGCCACCCAGCAAGTTTCAGCGATTTATCTTATTCTCTCTTCTACCTAACGACTCTCCAAGCAACCCACCAAGTTTCAGGAGCGCATCCAATCTGCCTCCCATCCAGCACCTTGGAGTCCAGTCACACACCCATCACTCTTCCATTCACGCTTACTCTACCACGCCCACCCAGTCACTTCCCTTCCTACCTTTACAGTCTCTTTCTCACCCATGCATCTCTCCTTTCATCTCCCAGAAGTCAGGGAGTTGGAGCAGTTCATTCATTCTTTCAATCATATTTATTGAGCACTTACTGTGTGCAGAGCACTGTACTAAGTACAAAATGGCAACATATAGAGACGGTCCCTACCCAACAATGGGCTTATGAGGGTAGACGAAAAAGGCTAGAAGTCTTCAGTTTGGAAAGGCGTAGGCTGAGTGGGGCTGTTTGAAGATCACAAAACTGAAGTGGAGGCAGTGGGTATAGACAACTCTCTCAAGGAGTTTGGAGAGAATTGGTAGAAGGGAAATGGGGTGACAACTAAATGAGGTCATGGGGTCAAGGGAGGGGGTTTTATGATAGGGGAGACATGAGCACGTTTGAAAGCAGTGTGGGAAAAGTAATTGGAAGGTTGTGGATGGATGAACATGGAATTGTTGTTCATCAAATCCCACACCACCAAGACTAGGGGCCCCTGATGAAGCTAGAAAGTGGGGGGTTTGAATGAAACAAAAAAGAAACCACTGGTGGTAAGCATATGGAATTTGGGCACATAGGAAGTTGTGCAGTCCGAGAATATCAGGTTAAAATGAGAAGTAGTGGGTCGCAGTGGAAAGAGCACAGGCCTGGGAGTCAGAGGACTTAGGTTCTCATCTGGGCTCTGCCACTTGTCTGCTGTGTGACCCTGGGCAAGTCATTTCACTTTTCTGTGCCTCAGTTACCTTACCTGTAAAATGGGGATTAAGACAGTGAGCCCCATGTGGGACAGGGACAGTGTCTAACCTGATTAGCTTGTGTCTACTTAGTACGGTGTCTGGGACATAGTAAGTGCTTAACAAATACCACTTTTTAAAAAATTAGCATTTGGATGAATTCATGGGTGGGGAATGTTGGATAGTCCACCCCTAACCATGAGGAAGGAAGGCCAGGAGGGCAACCACCACACAGTTCCTTCAAGTCTCCTTTTATCGCTGTCAGAGACAGAGTCCTGAGGTGGAAGGACCACGGGTATGATCAGTCACGGCCCCGCTCATGGGTTTATGTGCTCCTCCATATACTTATTCTGTCTCCCTAGCACTCTCTCACCTATTCCCCAGTCTCTCAGTTACTGACCCAGTTTGGCTTTCTGACATAGACCATTCACATACCTTAAAGATACTTGTGTTTCCTTTGGTGACTATATGGGCATGGGTCGAGGCAGGTTCACGGTGGCAGGAATAAACCAGAGACAGACCAAGACACTAGTCCGTGTCTGAAAGCCTGTGCTCCCGCCCACCCTGTCCCCATGACCGTACACTATCAGTGGGCTGGGCCAGTCTGGACCCCAGACTCAACCTTGACCTCCATTCTCAGACCAAACTTCCTTCCTCCTGGTACCAATGGACTGGAGTTTGGCACATGGCACTTCCCGCCCTCTAGAAAGGCACCAAATCCTTGGCAAGTTCCTGGGGGAGGGATTTTGGGGCAGTTTGATGGGAATAATCAACTGCATCGGAAAAAAAAAATTAGAAAGGTCATCTTGGTTTCATTCTCTCTGGGTTTATCGGACATTTTTTCTTGCTTTCTCAGAAATATGTTCAAATACCAGAAATTTTCTATGGCTTGAAAATGTGGAAAAAAAAGGACAAAAAAACAGGCCCCAATCCCTCTTCTCCTCAGAATCATAGGGCTCCGGCGATTTGATTTTAAACGTTTCTGAACTGTTCGCCTTTGCAGAAAAACCACAACTTGAATATTACCACATTTTACAAACTGAAGGGCCTGCCTTGGGATACAGGGACAATTTATTAGTGGAAATATCTTTAATTAATTTGTGCACAAGTTCGTGTTTTTCTTTAATTCTTCTCCCCGGGCTCTTGACCCATAGTAATGAAATCCGAGAGCCCTTTCAGAAAATGACTTTCTCAGCATTTTTGTTCCTTTTAAAGTTAAGTGTATCGCATAATGGCCATGAAATGTTATCCTTTATTAGGAACACACTTTTCACTGAAAGTCTTCAAATAGACTTTATTACTGAGAGCTCCAGACTCCGCTGCCTCCCCTGCCTCTCTGCCTCCGCTGCCTGGAGCTTAGCTGAGCCTGCTTGGAACTCAGAGCTCAGGTGATGTTCCTCATTGGCCTCTTTGCAGTCTCGTGACCATGGGATTCTACCCGACGAAGGAGACAGTGGGTCAGACCCCAGCGCCTGGGCCCACTGGGAAGAAATGAGATTCACCATATACCTCCCCTGAAGTGAGGCTCTAAAAGGGCAAAGGGTCCTGAGAGTAATCCAAAAACCTTTAAAGTGAAAGCGGAAATGGGAAGAATGACTCAGATGGAGAGAATGATTAAAACGTCAAAGAGGAAGAGAGTGAAAAAGATAATTCTTGGGCCAGAATTTTTTTTCTCCTCCTCCTCCCCCACCTTCCTCCTCCTCTTCCTGCTTCTCCTCCTCTACTCCCTCCTCCTCCTCCTCCCCCCTCCTCCTCCTGCTCGCCCCTCCTCCTCTTCTTTTTTTATCCCTTTCCACTTCTCCTCCTTTTCCTCCACTTCCTGTTTTGTCTTTCTTCCTCTTTGCCTCCTCATCCAATGCCACCACCACCACAACCAACACCAACCTGCAGGTTGAATAGATACAACTTAAGTCCCCTAAGAATTTAAAATCTGCATTATTTTGTCCCTATTGGGTGCTGTGGCATTTGCTGGCTCTTCTTCTGTCTCTTATCCTGTAACTGTAGGTGTCCTGCAAGGCTCTGATTTGGGTCCCCTACTCTTCTAAGCTGATGAGTCCCAAATCTACCTCACTAGCACTGACCTTTCCTGCCTTCCAATCTTGCCTTTCCCCTGGCCTCCAGGATATCATCACAAAGATGTCCCACAGCACGTTGGACTCACAGTGGCTAAAACTTAGCTTCTCTCCTAAATACATTCCTCCTCCAATCTTCCCCCATCACAATCAGAAAGGCTACAACCACCCTGTCCCAGAAGCTCATAAATCTGCTGTCATCTTTGACTGCTCTCTGCTTTTACTTTTCACAGTCATGCGGACACTAAATCCTGCCGGTTTTTCCTCCACAATATATCCCAGATGCATCCCTTAAGGCCACCACCCTGGTCCAAGTTTTGGTCATCTCCTGATGAGACTGCTTCTGAATCGGCCTCTTCACTGGTCTCCCTTTCTTCGGCGTGGTGGTCGAGGCTGGGTGCCACATTGGAGGAGGCAACAGGCACCTGGAGTCGTGTGGCCGCCTGGTGGTGAGAGAGGCCTGGTGACCGCTCCGCAGGAGCTCAGAGGAGCTTCGTTTCTTCCAGTTTCTTCTGAAAACTAGGGGTAAGGCAAAAATAAGGATAGACTGCCAAAACTACAACTAAGAATAATCATAACAGCAATAATAATAATAGTTTTGGTACTTGTTAAGTGCTTTCTGTGTGCCAAGCACTGTTCTAAGTGCTGAGGTAGATGCAAGATAATTAGGTTGGACACAGCCCCTGTCCCACATGGGGCGCAAACCCTTATCCTCATTTTACAGATAAGGTGACTGAGGCACAGAGAAGTGAAGTGACTTGCCCAAGGTCACACAGCAGACATGAGGCAGAGCTGGGATTGGAACCCAGGTCCACTGACTTCCAGGCCTGTGCACTTTCCACTAGGCCATGCTGCTTCTCTATAGAGGACATATTGGATATGAAACTGATAAGAACAGATACTACACTTGATCTTAGCCAAAGGGCTGAGAAGCAGTGAAGAACATACAGTTGTTTTCTGCATAAATAGATAGATTGGAGCTGGAGAGCCACAGGGCATATGCAGACCAAGGTGGCTATTTCAGGGGGCACCAGTCTGTCTCTCCCTCTAGACTGAAGCTCCTTGTGAGATGGTGACTGCCAACTCTGTTGTACTGCACTCTCCCAAGAGCTTAGTACAATGCTCTTCACACAGTTAATGCTCAATAAATACCACTGATCAATTGACCATGCCTACCTACTCTGTTGTACTCTCCCAAGTGCTTAGGACTTTGCTCTGCAAACAGTTAGCGCTTAAGACATACCATTGATTGATGGTCATTTCCCCTCCGGGCAGATCTGAAAGACCCGATCCTAGTAATTACCTGACCGTAAAACTATCCTCCAACAACCTGAAGGCCCCCTCTCCAGAATGGGGTGAACCCGGCAACTACCATCATTCACCAGCCTGTGCCACCTCTCTCAGTGTTTCAACATCGACTCCACACCCGGCCAGAAAGACTGCGTCAAACTGCCGGATGCCACAGGATTGCCCAGGGCGCTCCAGAACCAACCCAATGTGCTAGATTGTGGACTCCTTGAGGGCAGGGATTAGTATCTACTTACTCTATTGTACTCTCCCAAGCACTTAACACAGTGCTGAGTATCCAGTAAACCCTCAATAGATACCACTGATTGATTGATTGTGGGATTAGTTGATTGCTTGAATCTAAACTGGAATGGATCCACCCTAATCTTGGCTCACACCCTGATGGTGGTCCTGATGATATGAAATGGATCTGAACTCCAGGGCTGTAAGACAGGGGAGGCCCTGCAGAGATGGACCTGATTGGCTGCCTGCTGAGCCATTAGGAGATCTTCATTCCAGCATTTGCTGAACCACTTGGATGTTCCCCAAGATCATCATCATCATCAATTGTATTTATTGAGCACTTACTGTGTGCAGAGCACTGTACTAAGCGCTTGGGAAGTACAAGTTGGCAACATATAGAGACAGTCCCTACCCAATAGTGGGCTCACAGTCTAAAAGGGGGAGACAGAGAACAAAACCAAGCATACTAACAAAATAAAATAAATAGAATAGATATGTACAAGTAAAATAAATAAATAAATAAATAAATAGAGTAATAAATATGTACAAACATATATACATATATACAGGTGCTGTGGGGAAGGGAAGGAGGTAAGATAAGGGGGATGGAGAGGGGGACGAGGGGGAGAGGAAGGAAGGAGCTCAGTCTGGGAAGGCCTCCTGGAGGAGGTGAGCTCTCAGTAGGGCCTTGAAGGGAGGAAGAGAGCTAGCTTGGCGGATGGGCAGAGGGAGGGCATTCCAGGCCCGGGGGATGACGTGGGCCGGGGGTCGATGGCGGGACAGGCAAGAACGAGGTACGGTGAGGAGATGAGCAGCAGAGGAGCGGAGGGTGTGGGGTGGGCTGTAGAAGGAGAGAAGGGAGGTGAGGTAGGAGGGGCGAGGTGATGGAGAGCCTTGAAGCCCAGGGTGAGGAGTTTCTGCCTGATGCGCAGATTGGTAGCCACTGGAGATTTTTGAGGAGGGGAGTAACATGCCCAGAGCGTTTCTGGACAAAGACAATCCGGGCAGCAGCATGAAGTATGGATTGAAGTGGGGAGAGACACGAGGATGGGAGATCAGAGAGAAGGCTGATGCAGTAGTCCAGACGGGATAGGATGAGAGCTTGAACGAGCAGGGTAGCAGTATGGATGGAGAGGAAAGGGCGGATCTTGGCAATGTTGCGGAGCTGAGACCGGCAGGTTTTGGTGACAGCTTGGATGTGAGGGGTGAATGAGAGCGCAGAGTCGAGGATGACACCAAGACCCAAGACCCAAGATGGGGTGTGATGCTGAATGTTGGGTTTCTTTTTCTTGAAGAGCTCCTGTAAAGGAGCTGTAAAGGCCCAACCCTGCTGAGCAAATGAGAGAGTTCATACTGTGGACATGAGTTGGGCCTGCAGCCCAGCCTAGCCCAGTGCACTCTGGGACATGTAGTTACCTTCTTTTTTTTCTCAGATTCCCAAACCAGTCCTTGGGGTTGAAATATCAGTGGGGCCATATCCTTTTCAACTTCTACCTCAGGGCCAGGTGTAGAAGGGGTTTATTAAATACAGACTGTTTCATGATGATGACGAGCAACATTCGCCACATTACCGACTGAATACATGTGGTGAGTGACAGAGGAAGAACAAGTCATGAGGCACAGGACAAACCTCTGCAGATGAACAGGTTAGTAAATAAAAACTTCGTGTCAAGGACATGAAACCTAGGAGTCAAATGACATAAACATATGTCCAAGAAGTACAGAGATTTACCTAAGGGTCATGGAACTTGGCTGTCCAGTTTTTCATCTTCATTCATTCATTCAATCATATTTATTGAGCGCTTACTGTGTGCAGAGCACTGTACTAAGCGCTCAAAGAATTTAAAGAGGTTTTCTGGAGGACTCCGACCTACCCCAGGACCCTTTGTGGACATCTCCAGACTGTAAGCTTGTCTCTAGACTGTGAGCTTGTTATGAGCAAGGAATATGTCTGCTAATTCTGTTGTATTGTGCTCTCCCAAGCACTTAGTACAGTGCTCTGCACATAGTAAGTGCTCAGTAACTACCATTGATTGATTGATCGATCCCAGGTCCCTCTGGTTGGATCTCTGTTCCCAGCTAACAAGTTCAGGCACTTGTGCACAGACCTTTTATGGTTTCCAGTCCTATGGCTCCCTCTCTTCTCAAACTCTCCCACTTAATCTGGGTCCTCCCTGTCCCCCTCTCTCCCATTGCTTAGCCCTCAGAGAATTCAGTCCCCAGTTCTTATCGAGGAGATTCAGAGAGGAGGATGATAAAACAAAACAGAACCTTATCTAGTGGTCGAAAGATGATAAGAACCCCTATCTGAAGGCTACAGTGTCCCTTGTGGTAGGGCTGCAGAAGTTCCTTTGAAAATAATCAACAACACCATCTCTACTAAATCTCCCTCTGCACAGCTTGGGCCTTTGATATCAAGCCCTCCTGGCTAAATTAGAGCAGGATCCAGCAGACCCCAGAGACAGAGTCTTATGAAATATGAGAACTCAGGTACTCAGCTTTAACTGCCAGAGGTGGGTGGTAATAGGGTGGTCCTTTGGTGGCACTGCTCTTGGTGAGATTGCATCTATGAGTCGGTACATTTGCCCACTTTGCTGTGGCATGAGGTGTGGGGTGACTAGATTAAGCAGCCACAACGTATTTTAACAAGCATCTTTCCAGAGGCCAGTAAAGAGGATGGAGTCCGGCCCTTAGCTGGGTCATTCAGAGGACAGAGTGACACTGTGGGTAAAACTTGACCAAGGCCCGGGAGACTGGGTGGAAGAGAGCAGCTGCTCTCCAGCTCTGAGAATGAGAAGAGTAATGGATGTGGTGCTGTCTCTGCCATCTCTGATTGCTACCTGGTGGACAGAAGCCAACAGTTTGCTCTTTGGCAGGGAGTTAGCACTTCAGATTGACTCTTGGGGTGGAGGAGTAGGGCGTGCCTTGAGTCTCAATAATGATTTTCACTGCTGAAAAGAGTGCTGAGGCCTCCTAGACCCAGTGGGGCATCTTAGCACTTCACAGTGATTCCAAATCCTGCAGTTGTTGGGCTAAGCCTCAGTAAGGGTGGTTCATGGAGCTGAGACAGGGGACTCTAGATGGGGTAGTGAGGCTCTCTGATATAGGGGAGTGGGAATTGGAAGATGATTTCTATCAATCAGTCAATCAATTGAATTTATTGAGTGCTTACTCTGTACGGAGCACTGTACTAAGCATTTGGGAAAGTAAACAGAGGGGGTAGACATCTTTCCTGCCCACTGTGAGCTTACAATCTGGAGGGGAGACAGACAATATGGATGTGTACATGAGTGCTGTGGGGCTGAGGGAGGGGTGAATGAAGGGTGCAAATCCAAATGCAAGGGTGACGCAGAAGGGAGTGGGAGAAGAGGGAATGAGGGCCTAGTCGGGGAAGACCTCTTGGAAGAGATGTGCCTTCAATAAGACTTTGAAGGTAGGGAGAAAAATTGTCTGCCGGGTATGAAGAGGGAGGGCATTCCAGGCCAGAGGCAGGACATGGGCGAGAGGTCAGTGGAGAGATAGATGAGATCGAGGTACAGCAAGTAGGTTGGCATTAGAGGAGCAAAGTGTGTGAGCTGGGTTGTAGTAGGAAAGCAGAAATGGAAAGTAGGAGGGGGTGAGGTGATTGAGTGCTTTAAAGCCCATTTTTTGAATGGTAGTTGTTAAAGCGCTTACTATGTGGCAGGCACCGTTCTAAGCACGGGGGTAGATACAAGCTAATCAGGTTGAACACCGTCTGTGTCCCATATGGGGCTCACAGTCATAATCCCCATTTTACAGGTGAGGTCACTAAAGCACAGACAAGTAAAGTGACTTGCCCAAGGTGGAGCCAGGACTAGAACCCAGGTCCTTCTGACTCCCAGGCCCGTGCTTTATCCACTAGGCCATGCTGCTTCTCCATGGTAAGGAGTTTCTTTTTGATGTGGAGGTGGATGGGCTACCACTGGAGGTTCTTGAGGAGTGGGGAAACCTGGCCTGAAAATTTTTGTAGAAAAGTGATCCAAGTAGCAGATTGAAGTATGGACTGGAGTGGAGAGAGACAGAAGTCAGGAAAGTCAGCCAGAAGGCTGGTACATAATCAAGGTGGGATAGGATAAGTGCTTGGATTAATGTGGAAGCAGTTTGGATGGAGAGGAAATGGTGGATTTTAGCAATGTTGTGGAGGTTGAACCAACAGGATTTAGTGACGGATTGAATAGGAGAGAAGAGTCGACGACAACACCAAGGCTAAGGGCCTTTGAGGCAGGGAGGATGGTGGTGCTGTCTACAGTGACAATCAGAAGAAGAAGCTCAGCTCTTTCAGGAATGGAGGACATAGGCCTTGCGGTAAAGTTACTGTTCTCTCTCCCCCAGAACTGTCTGGTTATCAAACACTAAAATCATTATATGGTATCAGAAGCAGGGGGGAAACAGGCTTGGAAATTGTTACTGGGAAATACCAATATGAGCAGCAGTTGAGAGCCAAAGGGGAGGAGAAAGGGAGGGTGTGAGAAGCAGAAGCTCCTTTATTTCCATCTAACCCCTCCCCTCTGCCTTCAAACTGGCTCTGAGCAGTACCCCGTGCTGCAAGTCCCTTAACTTCTCTGTGCCTCAGTTATCTCATCTGTAAAATGGGAATTAATAATGTGAGCCCCATGTGGGCCAGAGACTGTGTCCAACCCAATTTGCTTGTATCTACCCCAGTGCTTAGTACAGTGCCTAACACATAGTAAGCGCTTAACAAATATCACAATTATTATTATTATTATTGTTCCAAACTCCACCCTGCCAGATAGTCCCAGATCACCTCAAAGTTGTGGCAATCCGCCAAGATGTTTCCAGCCTCCCAGTGGTCCAGTCTGGTCTTGGAAGAAGTGGTGAAGGGAAAGAGATGGAAGGTAGAGCCCTACAAAGGAATTGGCAATTTTAAAGCATGGCGACAGACACACACACACGCACGTGAGCACACACACATACATGTGTCCCTGTCACTCTAAGTAGGGGAGAGGTCAGGGAAGTTAAATATGCATGTCCTAAAGCCCCCATCTGGCCTTCAGTGATCAGGCAAACCTGCAGAAAAGTGGAGAAAATTCAAGCAAAGGTTTGTATCACATTTGGCAGCCACGAGATCTGAAGCTAGGGATTCCATTTTCTTGCAGACGTGAGGGACAAGGAAGCCTTGGAGATTTAGAACAACTTCAAATCTGAAGGCAGTAAAAATAGGCAACTAAAGGAAATATTAGTCAAGTGTGGGGAGTACTGTGTATGAAGAATAATGAGACATTTGAAAGGTACCAATTCTTCATATGTGTACTCAAACCAGATGAAAGGATTGAGCAGCACAGCACAGAGTTGAAAACACCAGGTATTACCTGTGCTTTTGAGAATTTAACAGATTCGCTGATGAATGATCGGATTAACTATGGGATTACAGACAATGCCCTTATGAGAAGCTATTTCGTGAAGGGGACATAACCTAGATAAGGCTCTCCACATCCACAGAACAGCAGAGACTGTACAAGTGACAGAAACTATCCAGGCACTAAGTAGAAAAGAGTATGGATAGAAAAGCCCATTCCAAAGCATGTCCAGAATAGGCATTTTGTAAAACACAACAAATCATACCCACCGATCAATCAATGGTATTTATTGAGTTCTAACTATGTACTAAGCTCCTGCGGTGGGGGGGGGGGGGGGGGGGAATTTAATATGGAAGTGTTGGAATTAAGAAGAACTTATGAGCGAGACCATCCCATAAGGAATCATGGTTTCATATCAACTGAGAAGCAGGGTGGCCTAGTGGATAGAGCACAGGCCTGGGAGTGAGAAGGATCTGGGTTCCAATCCTGGCTCTGCTGCTTGTTTGCTGCGTGACCTTGGGCAAGTCACTTCACTTCACTGTGCCTCAGTTACCTCATCTGTAAAATGGGGATTAAGACTGTGAGCCCCGTGTGGGACAGGGACTGTGTCCAACCTGATTAGCTTGTATCTAGTCCAGTGTTCAGTACAGTACCTGGCACACCTTCTTCTTTAAATGCCATCAGGTCGTCCCTGCCCCATAGCAACTCCATGGACATGCCCTCTTCAGAATGTCCCATCTTCTGTCATAAAGTCATTCCGGTATGTGTAGCCGTAGTTTTCTCGGTAAAGATATGGAAGTGGTTACCATCGCCTTTTTCCATGCAGTAAAAACTTGAGTCTCTGCCGTTGTCTTTGATCAACGTTTTGATCACTTGATCATCCACTTTTGAGTCTTTCCCATGCTGCTGCTGCTGCCCAGCACAGGTGAATCAACTTTGTCTGATACTTTGGCTTAGACCTTTCCATTATGGGTAGTCCTACATGGCATAGCTCTAAGTTTCATCGACATGCACAAACTCTCCTGCTGTGATAAGGTGTCAATTCATAGTATTCATACATGGCACATAGTAAGTGCTTCACAAATACCACAAAAAAAAAACGGATCCTGAAGCTCAGAGTTTACTTTAGCAGTATTATCAAAGACTGAAACAACACCAGAATTGAATCCAATTTACATAAAAATCACTGGCTGCTCAGAGACAAAAACATAGCAGAGAATGGACGATGTGTTGCCAGCATCAGGTATAAAAACACCAGAATACCATCTGACTTTCATTGTCGGAGCTAAGTGACTTCAATTTAAGATCTGGCAGTAAGTGAGAAAAATTAAGCTGGTCAGGAGAATGCTCAACCTACCATCAGGAATATCAGACTAGCAGAATATCACTATTTATTCCAAGGGTGCTTGCTTTATGAGCATGCTCTCCAAATGAGAGATGAAGTTCCTCCCAGAGAGACATGTATGAAAGCGCCTTCTATTCTGTGTTATAAATCTGATCTGAATAGATAATAAAGTTCCTCCCATTATGTACCCATGCAGAATGGTACCTTCACTCTTTGGAATCAATTTAAGGCAAATCATCTCAGATCTTGTGGATGAAGCAGATTTTTAGGCCAATGTAGCAAAAACTACAAAGAAGAATTCATTAGAGAAGTTGAAGCTACTGTTCAACAGAGAAAAGGAAGAGCTTCTGAGGAACTTCAGTGAGAACAAAAGAGTTTTTAGGGACAAAAAAGAGTTTAAAGACTCAGTCCTGGGTGTTCATGAGTGCTGCATTCTATACAGAGTTGACATTTCTTTAAGTATAGTGATTATTATTTATGTGTAAATGTTGGGAGGAGAATTTATTTCAGGATTAAGTGGGAAGAAGTGGAGGGGTTAATACTGAGAGACATATCCTTATATAGGATTGGGTTAGTAAATTGTGAATTTGGAAGTCAGTCCCTAACTGGAAGAAGCAGCTCAACTCTATAATGAAGGACAGACCTACTATCAGTCAATCAGTGGTCTTTACTGGGCACTTACTGTGTGCACTAGACACTTGAGAGAGTACAATACAACAGAAGTGGTAGACACATTCGCTTCCCACCAAGATCTAACAATGTAGAGGAAGAGACAGACATTAGAACAAATTATGGATTATGGATTAGTGTTGTAGAGCTGAGGATGGGGTGAATATCAAGTACTTAAAGGGTACAGATCCAAATAATAATAATAATAATAATAATAATAATAATAATAATAATAATAATAACAATAATACTTATGGTATTTGTTAAGTGCTTATTATGTGCCAGGCACTGTACTAAGCTCTGGGGTAGATACAAGCAAATCAGGTTGGACACCATCCCTTACCCACATGGGGCTCACAATCTTAATCCCCATTTTACAGATGAAGTAACTGAGACACAGAAAAGTTAAGTGACTTGCTCAAGGTCACACAGCAGAAAAGCAGCAGAGCTGGGATTAGAACTCAGGTCCTTCTGACTCCCAAGCCCATGCTGTATCCACTAGACCAAGCTGCTTCTCTCAGACTTTGAAGATTGAGAGAGTGGTGCACTTTCATACATAAAGGGGCAGAGAATTCCAGGCCAGAGGCAGAATATAGGCAAGGGGTAGGTGGAAGATAAATGAGATCAAGTAACGGTGAATAAGTTGGCATTGGAGTAGCAAAGTGAGCATGATAGGTTGTAACAGGAAATCAGAGAGGTAAGGTTCGGGAAGAATATATTGGTCAGCAATGGTTTCACCTGATTAGAAGATTCCTTCCAGTCTAATGGGAATAACGATGGTCATAAACTGATGAATATACAATAGTTAAAGGTGAGAAAGGGGATACAGATGCTTGACTCGTGCCAGCATCAAGGCTGAGGGATGCCAAGACTGGAAAGGTGGAGGGATGAATCAGGGGGAAGTGGCTTTTTAGGAAGGCTTTGAAGCGGGGACGGATGTGGCTCGATGGGTTTCATTCAGTTGTTCTGAAGGCTAAACGTAGCTGGTCCTTGGCAGAGAGTTGTGATTTTACAACAGGGAATGAAAAGGGTAGTAGTACCTAGTCCTGGGCCTCATTTCCTGTGCTTGAAGACTGTTAAATCAAGGGCTGGGGTCCTGGACAGTTCCACTACTTGGCTCCAAGCTTTCTGCTGTGGAGTTGCAAAATGTATGTGTGTGTTTTAAACCATTGATTTTCCCCCATTCTCCTCTGGACTCTCCAGAATTCTGCCAGGAAGCCTGTCCTTGTGAATTCCTCTCTCCTCCCTTCGTGCCACCCCTTCTTCTCCCCTTCCCAAACTCCAATTTTCTGCAAACCCATGAAGCTAACGGAGTGGCAGTTTCAGAACCTGAAAAGCCATGGTGCTGTGAGAGGCTGGCCCAAAAGCCAGTCAGAGAGTCAGTCATATTTAGTGAGCACATACCGTTTACAGAGTACTGTTCTAAGCACTTGGGAAAGTACAATATAACAATAAACAGACACATTCCCTGCCCACATTGAGCTTACAGTCTGGGGGAGGGGGGGACAGGGGCTATGAGGGCTGACATGAGAGGCAGAGGAGGGGTATGGCTGGCATGAAAGGAGGAGCCACGGAGATGAGAGGACTGAGGTCACATCTCTTGCCTGCCATTCTGCTGCAGCGATTGGCACACTCATCAGGGATTGCTCACCCCCGGCCCAGTGAGGCAAGAGTGAAGGGTTGGGTGACACCAGGCTGAGATAGGAGAAATACTCTTTCTGAAATGCTACTCTCTGGAGTAAGGGCAGCAGCAACAGAAATAGCAGTAGTAAGCGCAGCAGCATTAACATCAGCAGGAGCAGCAGACGATAGAAACCAGGACAATCACAGGTCAAACAAATTGTTCTGGTTATTTTTCCAAGATGTTCTTCTGGGTTGAGAGTGTTCCCTTTGGGAAGGTTATTCACACTCAGATTTCAAGATTTCAAGTCTAAGTCAGATGTGTAAAGACAAAGCTGAGGGAGGCCGAGGTCAGGCAGCTGGAGCCAAAACTCCAATTTCGCTATATATTTTTAAAGGATTGAAGAAACTCAAGCTGAGGAGAAACACTTTTTGTGAATTTTTCTTCCAAATGTCTAAGAAAACATTTTTTCCTCCAAAAAATGTAAGCACGCCCCTGCTTCCAGGGCCATGGAGAAGCTCCAGCACAGCACATTTTGGCGTTGGAAGCATAAACGTCTCCGGGCCTAAGGCACCTGCAGCTGTGGGGTCTCTGAGGCTTAGGAACAGGATCCCTTGATAAAGATGGGCCTGGGTGTGTTCCCCTCTCTACCCAGGAAGCAGCACATGGCCCAAGGTCCTGGGTGGAGGGGTGAGGGTAGTTTAGAGGCGTGGATTCTACTGTCAGTTCTGCTTCTGGGAATATAAATCAAGCAAGCAAGGAAGAAAGCAGTTGTATTTATTGAGCACTTACTGGGTGCAGAGCACTGACTAAGCACTTGGGAGCATACAGTATAATAGAGTTGGTAGATATAATCCCCACCCACAAGGAGTTTACAGACTAGTGGAATATGCAGGTATTTGCTGCACTATCTGGATCTGTTAGTCTTTCTAGGAAACAGAGATAACCATTCCTGCCACAGGGAAATTCTGTCATTTTAAAGAGGGGAGGAGGAGTAGGAGGATCAGAGAATTCAAAAATCATGAAGTTGGAAGAGATCTCAGGATGTTCCCGCAGCCTAAAACAGCTTCTCACTTCAGCTTCACTAAACCATGCCCTCCATGCCCTCCCCTCCTTCAAAGCTCCCCTAAAATCCCCCTCTTCCGATAGGCATTATCTGATTACCCCCCACCTCCCCAGTCATGGCACCCCTTCAACCACTTCAACACATGTCTATTTAAATCAAAAAGTTCATTTATTTATTTGTCATTGATTTATTCATCCACCTGGGTTCATTATTCCTATCTCTTCTCTCCCTCAACTTTTGTATTTTTGTCTCTTCAAAATAATGATAATTGTGGTATTTGTTAAGAACTTACTAATGCCAGGCACTTTACTAAGCACTGGGGTGAATACAATTAAATCGGACTGAACACAGTCCCTGTCCTGCATGGGGCTCACAATCTCAAATCCCCATTTTACAGATGAGGTAACTGAGGCCCAGGGACAGCAGATGACTGGCTGAGCAGGGGTTAGAAGCCATGACTTTCTGACTCCCAGGCCCGTGCTCTATCCTCTGCGCCATGCTGCTTCTCTTTATGTTGGCTTGTTGTCCCCACTGGACTGTAAACTTCTTGAGGGCAGAGATCATGTCTCAATAGCTTTGAACATTTGAACATCCCTTGTAGAAGGCATGGCACACAATAGGTGCTCATCCAGCACAGGTGGTGGTGATGATGATGAAGGCATGAAGAAGACATCTGGTCTAGCCTCCTCAGTCTATCAATGGTATTTATTGAGCTCTTACTCTGTTCAGGGCACTGTAGTAAGTGCTTGGGAGAGTACCATATAACAGAGTTGGTGGACATGTTCCCTGTAGTAAGTGCTTGGGAGAGTACCATATAACAGAGTTGGTGGACATGTTCCCTGTCCTTGAGGAGTTTACAGTCTTAGAGGGATAGATTACCTTCAGTCAGCTAAGCTCACTGTGTGCCGGGAATGCATCTGTTTACTGTTATATTGTACTCTCCCAAGCGATTAGTACAGTGCTCTACACACAGTAAGCGTTCAATAAATATGATCAACTGACTGAGCTGAGAAGTCTGCAGTTCAGTTTCTCATTCAGGGTGTTGAAGATTGAATATTTCCACTTGGTACTGTACCTTGACTGCCTTTGTCAAACAAATTAGCTTATGTACATATCCTTAATTTATATTAATGTCTGCTTCTCCCTCTATACTGTAATTTCATCATGGGCAGGGAACGTGTCTACCAGCTCTGCTATATGGTACTTTCCCAAGTGCTTAGTACAGAGCTCTGCATCCCGCCTCCGCCACTTGTCAGCTGTGTGACTTTGGGCAAATCACTTCACTTCTCTGGGCCTCAGTTACCTCACCTGTAAAATGGGGATTAAGACCGTGCGCCCCACATGGGACAACCTGATCGGCACATAGTAAGTACTTAACAAATGCCATCATTATTATTGTTATTACAGTAAGACCTAAATAGATGCCATTGATTGATTGATGGATCGGGTTTGTGCAGTGCCTATTCCCAGTGCTTTACCTTCTTATCAGAAGGTTGTTTAGGTTCTAGATCCAACTCTATCACTACCTCATTGTCCCCTCTCTGGGCCTAGCTTGTCCTCGTGAAAAAGCAGGGTCGGACTTTGCAGGGAAGTTTAGGTGGTCAGCTAAATGGAGCCCCCAGTTTGGATCGCCAAGCTGACCTCAGTGTACCTATTAAAGAGGGGCTTCTAAGGTGATTACTCAATCACTAACCTCTGTTGTTTCCTGCAGAGCTCTTTCTAAGTTCTTTTTTTTATCAAAAAGTTCTAGAAATTTGATAGGGGTGATGAGGTGATGGGCACTACTAGGGAGGATAATAAAGAAAAACTGTCACTTCCCTGGTGGTAGCTTTGTCAAACCTGCTGCTTTCTGAGATAAAGGCCCAGCTAGTGGTTTGGGTTCTCTATCAGAATGTTGATTTTCCTGTTTGATTATGTATGAAATATAGATTCAGAACTTCATGGAGGGCCCTGAAAGGGAATCAGTCAGTCACGGGTCAGATGCTGACAGGTCAGCTGTGAGTGCCACAGCTGGGCTTCCTGAAGATGAACCCACTTGGAAGCCCTCAGAGCCAATAATCATGTTTTCATCAGGAGCTTTTGGTTGCTTTTTCTCTGTCCCACCTGCCGACGCCCTCGCACGCCTCAGAGAGTTTAAACAGCCACAGCTCTTGGGGCCACAAGGCAAACTATTTCTCATTTTTGGTCCAGTTCCCCAAGAGAATATTGAGGGACCCTCCGCTGTGTCCTCACACTCATAACTGTGGCATTTTGTTAGGTGCTTACTATGTGCCAGGCACTGTACTAAGAGCTGGGGTAGATACCAGATAATTGGTGGGACACAGCCACTGTCCTACGTAGGGCTCCCAGTCTTAATCCCCATCTTACAAATGAGGTAACTGAGACACCGAGAAGTAGAATGACTTGCCCAAGGTCACCCAACAGACAAGTGGTGGAGCCAGGATCAGAATCCAGGTCCTCTGACTCCCAGGCCCATGCTCTTTTCACTAGGCCATACTGCTTCTCTAGTTCTTGTGCAAGCCAGTGGGGCTCAAGAAAGAAGCTCTAGAAAAATACAAAAAGGTAAGAGGAATTACTTAGTGAAGTCTTGCTGATTCTCACTTGCTCACTTGCCCAAGGCTAGCAGCACATTGTTCCAGAAAAATAGCAAAAAATGCTTAGGGCAATTACTCTACTAAGAACCACCTGAATGGGGACTTAATGCATTTTTAAAAGTTATTTTCCAAGCTGAAGAAGTGGCATAGCCCATGAGCTACTACCCCTTAGCATATGGTCTCTGAGGGCTGGAAGATCCATTGAATATTTAGCTCATTTCCCTGCTCCAGTGAGGAGACCGAATTCCCCTTTTACAATCACCAGGGTTCAGGATGTAGGAAGAATGTTCTGGCTGGAAAGATGGTTAAACACTGTAGCTGAAACTACAGTTTTGACCCATTTCCTCTTCCCCAGCCTTCAGAGCCTCAGAGGAGAGAGATATCAGGGTAAACACCATCATTTGACTTATGTACCAGTGAAAACCTTGCTATCATTCTTGTCATTATCAATCATATTGGCTGAGCAGCTAGTGGGTTTACAGCCCTATCCCAAATAATAATAATAATAATAATAATAATAATAATAATGGTGATAGTATTCGATAAGTGCTTACTATTTGCCAAGCACTATACTAAGTGCTGGGGTAAATAAAGGATAATCAGGTCCCACATGGGGCTCACAGAGTAAGTAGGAGGGAGAACAGGTATTAATTTCCATTCTATAATATAGTAATATTTTGAAGCGCTTACTATGTACCAAGCACTGTAGTAGTTATTGTAGTAATCACAATCTAAGGGGGAGGGAGAATAAATATGATTGAAAGAATGAATGCAAATAATAAACTCAAGTGGATAAAGAAATGACTAACGCATAAATGGAAAAATATAAAAGTGCTAAAATGGCTGAAGGAAAATTAGCGGGAAGTGGGGCCGTTAATTGGGAGCTGGAATCCTAGAATATGTGGTCTTTCAGAAGGGGTTAGAAAAAGGAAAAGCAGTGTGGCATAGTGGAAAGGACATCATGGACCTAGGAGTCAGGGAACCCCGTTCTAATCCCGGCTCTGCCACTTTCCTGATACGTGACCTTGGGTAAATCGCTTAACTTCTCCATGTCTCAGGTTCTTCTGTGAAATGGGGATTCAATACCTGTTGTTTCTAAGACTGTGAGCCTCAGGTGGCAGAGGCTGTGTCCTACCTGATTGTCTTCTGCAGTGCTTGGCACAGAGTAAGCGCTTAACACATACTTTTAGACTGTGAGCCCACTGTTGGGTAGGGACTGTCTCTATATGTTGCCAATTTGTACTTCCCAAGCGCTTAGTACAGTGCTCTGCACATAGTAAGCGCTCAGTAAATACGATTGATGATGATGATACTACACATACTAGTATTATTAGGAGATGCTGATTTCCATCGCCTTGCCCCCTCCCACCTCAACTCTCTTCCCTCCTTCTACAACCCAGTCCAAACACTTCACTCCTCTAGTGCTTACCTTCTCACCGTGCCTCAATCTCACCTGTCTCGCCACCAACCCCTAACCCACATCCTGCCTATGGCCTGGAACAGCCTCCCTCCTCTAATCCAACAGACAACCACTCTCCCTGACCTCAAAGCCTCATTGAAGGCACATCTCCAAGAGGTCTTCCCAAACTAAGCCCCACTTTTCCTCATCTCCCACTCTCTTTTGCATCACCCTGACTTGCTCCCTTGCTCGTCCCCCCCTCCCAGCCCCAAAGCACTTATGCACCTATCTTAAATTTTATTTATTTGTATTGATGTCTGTCTCCCCAACTCTAGACTGTGAGCTCGTTGTGGGCAGGGAATGTCACTGTTTATTGTCATATTGCACTTTCCCAAGCCCTTAGTACAGTGCTCTGCACACAGTAAGCGCTCAATAAATACAATTGAATGAATGAATGAGCAAAACTGAAGCGCAAGGTCATTCCAAGCCGGAGAAAGTCAGGAACAATGGTCAAAGAAGGGAGAGGAGCCAAGACACTGAGCTGAGGTGTAGCTGGTGATGAGAGGAGTTGGGCAACTGGGAGCCAGCTGCTGGAAAGCCTTGAAGCCAATAACAAATTATGCAAGTCCTCAGCTCCAACAAATACTTGTTGTGGCCAGTACAGCCAAAGATAACTCCTTGTAGTCCAACAGTGTCCTTGTTGTCTCTCTCGCAAATGAAGTTCCCCCTCTAGGTCAGACATATCACAGCCAAGTTTCCTCTCCCCTTATGATATCCCTCAGCTTTCTCTTTAGGATAAACAATCCCAGTTGCTTTAACCGTCCCTATTTTCCAGTCCGATTCCACTTCTCGCCACTGAATCAGCCCCGTCTTCTCAACGTTCTATTTACACCTGGTGGGGCCTACTGAGAGGAGATACTGAAGCTGTACCCAAACCTTTCCCATTCCCGAAAACTGCCTTCTACACAAGCTGCTGAGTTCCTGTGCAGGGGCCATTTCTGCAAAGGGGGGAACCAGTGTAGCTGCCCCAGGAGCCCTCAAACTGCTGACCTCCGACTTCTTGAAATATTTGGTGGAGGCAAAACCTCAGCTGACCCCAGACAGGATCTGGAATAATAATTTTCATAATCCCTCAGTCGTTATCTTAAAAGGGAATGTATTGTTCTCCTAATTAGCTCGGTCCACACACTGTGCATTTTTCCACGCGAATGCACTGTGCATAAACTAATTAAAAGAAATTTGCAGCTATAAGAACTCTCTCACTCTTTCTTGCTCCTTCTCTCTTTTGCTCTCTTGACTTGGGGAGGAATCTTTTGGCCCCTTCTTTTCTCTCTGGCCCACTCTATGGGGTGCTTTGAAGCCCCCCAGGTGGCAGTCAGAAGATGTATCTCTGTCCTGGTATATGTTTTTTTGTGTGTGTATGAGATTGAAGGTTGAACTTTTGCCCATCTCAACATAGAGGTGGAGGGTTGATGAAGAGGTCCCTGGGCGGGCCAGGTGAAGAAGGATAAAGTTATTTTTGCATTACTGAACTGAGCTGGGACTGGGCCTTTGAAGTGTTGCAACTCTAGGAGTCTAAGTTGTTGATATCATGTGCAGCTAATAACAATAATAATATTGTGCTATTTATTGAGTGCTTACTCTAGGCCAGCACACAGTGCTAAGCTTTGGGATAGATAGAACACAATCAGATCAGAACACAGTCTCTTTTCCACATGGGACTCACAGTTGAAGGGAGACAGAAAAGAGGTATTTAATCCTTATTTGAAAGATGAGGAAACTGAGGCCCAGAGAAGTTTATGTGACTTGCCCAAGGTCACACAGTAGGCCAGTGGTGGAACAGAATTAGAACCCAGGCCTGGGCTTTCAGGCCTGTGCTCTTTCCAATAGGCAATACTGCTTCTCACAATACCCTCCCCCAGGAGCCTCTCCAGCACTAGGGAGGGCAAAGCTTGGCTAGGGGGTCAGGTCAGCAGTAAAGACGTTCCTGACACTGAAGTGCATTTGAGGGACCAGGGGCCCCAGGAGAGTACAGAATCATTTTAGAGAAGCAGCGTGGCTCCATAGGAAAGAGCCCAGGCTTTGGAGTCACAGGTCATGGGTTCAAATCCCGGCTCTGCCAATTGTCAGCTGTGTGACTTTGGGCAAGTCACTTCACTTCTCTGGGCCTCAGTTACCTCATCTGTAAAATGGGGATTAAGACTGTGAGCCCCCCGTGGGACAACCTCATCACCTTGTAACCTCCCCAGCGCTTAGAACAGTGCTTTGCACATAGTAAGCGCTTAATAAATGCCATTATTATTATTATTATTATTTTACACTGATGAGCCAACAGGAAACAAATCTCTGTTCCAGGATCAGTTGTAGGAGGAGTAGGAGGAGTAAAGGTCCTTATTGAGCGCCCACCGAGTGCAAACCACTATAGGGAGGGCTTGGGAAAGTACAAAGAATGCAAGAAACATGTTTCCTGCCCTCCAGGAGCTTCAATTCTAGAGGTCAGGGTCTGGCAGAGTCTCTGCAGTCTGTTGGCACAAGGCTAAGGAAAAAAGTTCAAAATAGATTCCCTAACCCTAACCCTCCTGTCCCCACCTTCCCCATGCTGCTGGTCCCTACTGAGTAGCAAAGAAGGATGCAGAAGCCGCCCCCGCCCCCCACCTCCTCCATCCCAACTGGCAGCCCAGCTGGACGCCAGAGCGATCTGCACTCTGGTTGCCTCCTATCTGATGTAGACAAGGGAGGGAGCCAACAGACAGCGCTTCAGCCCTCAGCAGGATGGGAATGTGGGAGTGGACCCTACCAAGGGAGGCCGGCCTTCCACGGGCAGCCTTCATCTCCCGGACACTGCCCTGTCTGCTGTCTTCCCCCCCACCCCCCCAGATCCCTCACCCCCTCCACACCATCATTCCGGTTTGGAGGAGGGTCTCTGCTCAGAGATGAAAGGGTGCCTCACGTTTGATAGTTCAGGAGTTGGCTAGAGCTTCATAAAACTCTGCCTCTGAAGCTTCAAAGCCTTTCCCCTGACTGGTGCAAACCCCTAAAAATTCCTAGAAGAATTGCCAAAGGCCACTGGGCTCTGTTATTTATGGGGGATGGGGGGAAGGGATGGGACAGTGAGGATGTTCCAGATGGGCGGTGGATCCAAATATAGAGATGATAAAAATCAATGCAGTCATGTGGAAGACAAAAGGAATGTTTTTGCAGCAGAACTACAGGCAAGAGCCTGTGCCATTGGAGCCCCAGAGCTCTGGGATTCTGGGATCTTCCCCTCTTGCCATGGCACCCTTTGGGGAGGGGAGGGGATGGGAGAGAGAAAGAAAAGGTAGGTGTGAAGTTGACTAGAGAAACATGCCCCAACAGGTGTCCACAGTCACAATGAGGGGTCCTCAAGGGCATCTCAACCACAGTCAAAAAGCAGAAGAGGCCCCAGGGAACTTCTGCTTTAGACAAGTGCTGCCCCATGGGCTACTCCTCATGGGTAACTTGGGAGCCCCCAATCATCATGGGTCCAGTTTGGTATTGACTGACTGTACCCAAGCACCCACCCAAGAAGAGGGCACCCCCATGCAGACAAAGTCAAATTAAATATGGTAGCCCCTCAGATTTCTCCGGGCCCAGGACCCTGATTAGGAATCTTGTCCACCAAAAGAGGCCCTGGGAGTCAGAAGGACCTGGATTCTAAACCTGGCTCCACCCCTTGTATGCTATGTGACCCTGGGCAAGTCACTTCACTTTTCTGTGTCTGTTACCTCATCTGTAAAATAGGATTAAGACTGTGAGCCCGATGTGGAACATGGAGTGTGTCCAACCCGATTAACTTGTATCTACCGCAGTACTTAGTACAGTGTCTGCCACACAGTGAGCAACTAATAAATACCATTAAAAACAAAGATTTGGCAAATCCCTGCTCCAAATTCCTGAGCCCAGAAAGTTCTCCTTCCCTAGTGCCTTTTTTGCCCACGTTATCTCTGGCCCTCTGCACTTTCCCATTCTGCCTAAAACTCCCCAGCTATTCATTCCAACCTATTTTTCAGCACACTCCCTCCCATTATCTCCTCCTTGGACATTTCTTCTATTCCCGAGACCTTGGAACAAATAACCTGGTTCAGAGTACCTAGAGTCCCCAGAGCCACGAGTCTGCACTGTTTGATGCCTCCATCTAGCACACTGAGCAGGCAACCCTGGCCCTTGATTTCTGCGCCCTTGAACATTTGCTGCCTGAGCAGCAAGGAGCCATCCCTGCCTTCCAACCCAGGAGCGTTTTGGCTCCCCGAAAGGCCCCCACGTTTAGCCTTGAGCCTCCTTTCTTTCCCAGCTGCTGGCCCAAGGAAAGAGAAAAGAGAATTTTTCTCTCCATCGGCAGAGACCTCGGAAAAACATCTACCTAGGAATTTGGGAGTCTTCCTGAGCTATTCTGAAAGGAACTCCAACCCGTGGATTTTCAGGCCAGTGATTCCATAAGGAACATGCCGTAAACATGCTGGTAATTTAATCAGCTTTTCGATGTCCAGCGACTCTGGGGGAGACAAGTGTTGGGTGACCTGGGGTGGAGGGCGGGGAAGGAGGCAGGAGAAAATCTTCTAGCAACACTGATTTGCCTAATGTTTTCTGTTTGTTTAGTTATTCTCTTTTCCCCTCCCTCAGAGAAAGAAACCAAACTGGAGCAAAAAGCCCTCAGAGAACTTTAAAAAGAGTTGAAGTAGGAATAGAGGGACAGGAGGAGGAGCAGCTAATTTGTCCATCTCTTGTGTGGTTTATTAAGCCTTTTGTTCTGGAACGCATGGGTTCAGTGGGAAAAGGGTTTTGATATATAATGTATTTACTTTTACTAATTAATTAAAGCAGTATTCATATGAAAATGCTGTCTGATAATGGCTTTCACAGCAACAACTGTGTTTTTTAAAGTAGCAACTTTTAATTACAAATTGACTGGCAGAAATATATAAACTCCAATATTGTACCCTGGGTTTCCTTTTAACCACAGTACTCTTGCTTGATTGATCGGATTAGGGCTTTTCACACACAGTGCATACAAGATATTGTTTTTAATGAGAAATTAAAAGATTACCAACAATACCCACAAACCATTAAAAACACAAACCCTCGATGAATGGTAATTAGATGGAATGATTTGAGGCAGATAAATTGAAAGCAATTAATGCGTTTGTTGAGGCTATGACGCTGGTTTACAGAATGCCCCAGGAGGGTCCATGTTTGGGAAGAGCGGGTGAGGAGTTGGCAGACGATCAGCCTGCCCCTGGCTGACCTCCACCAAATTTCTGGGCATGGATAGCCAGAGTGGGACAGGAGTGGCAAGGGGACGGAAGCAGAAGTGGCGTGATCTAGTGAGAAGCCTAGTGGAAAGAGCATGGGACTGGGAATCAGAGGACATTGGTTCTCATCCTGGCTCCACCATGTGTCTTCTGTGTGTTCTTGGGCAAGTAATAATAATAATAATTATGACATTTATTAAGTGCTTACTATGTGCCAGGCACTGTATTAAGCACTAGGGTAGATACAAGCAAATCGGGTTGGCCACAGTCCCTGTCCCATGTGGAGCTCACAGTCTCAATCCCCATTTTACAGATGAGGTACCTGAGGCACAGAGAAGTGAAGTGACTTGCTCAAGGTCACACAGTGGCCAAGTGGCAGAGCCAGGATCAGAACCCATGACCTTCAGACTCCCAGACCCATGCTCTATCCACTACACCATGCTGCTTCACTTAACTTTACTTCACCTCTCTGTGCCTGTTACCTCATCTGTAAAATGAGGATTAAGATTGTGAGCCGGACATGGATGGGATCCAACCTGATTATCTTGTATCTCCCCTAGCGTTTAGTACTGTATCTGGCACATAGTAAGTGCTTAACAAATACATTTTTTTAAAAAAGAAGAGTGTGAATAGCTGGCAACAGGAAAGTTGAGAAAATTGCCCACAGGCATTCCCAGCTTGAGCAGTAGAGAGAAGACATCTGCTGAGGAGAAAGGGCACCTCTCTCGATCTCTTTTAAGACGCATGCTCTGATTGATTTCCCCCTTCCCCCCGCTCATCTTCTCCCTCATGGGGTTGGTACTATGGGGTCAAAACTGTGGGGACAGCTGGAGCTAGCTACTCCTTGCCCCTCAGAGACTGCTGGGGTCCAGAAAAGGAGCAGAGATGCTGGCTCCAGTTTTCGTTCCCTGCCATAAGGCCACAGCTCCTCAGTTGGGCACTGGTATGAGAGGGAATACCTTGCTTTCTAAACCTGCTTTACTCTGAACTCCCCCTCCACCTCAAATCAAATTCCTCCCCCCGGCCAATGTGTCCACATTAACCTCTGCTAATGCTCATTTTAGCCCACCCCTATTTCTTTGTAAATTATGTGGAGCTGCTCGTATCATTTGAGTTCTGGTGTATCACAAGACGCCTGCCATGTGTGTTACCTTTACCTTTATGTTTGTTTCTTTGTGTCTATTCATCTGTAAAATGGGGATTCCATCCCTGTTCTCCCTCCCCCTTAGACTGTGAGTCCCGTATAGGAAGGGGGCTGAGTCTGACATGATTAACTTGGATCTACCCCAGCACTTAGAACAGGGCTTGGCACCTAGTAAGTGCTTAACCAATTACCCAATTACTCCAGCAATTATAAAACTCCCTATGGGCAGGGACAGCCCACTGCTCCTACTCCAGGAGAGGGATAGGATTAAGCTCAGAAAAACCCTGCTGATGAGCTGGGTGCAAGTTCTCTTTAGGTTACTCCTGTGGCCGAACTGATTATCTTGTATCTACCCCAATGCTTAGTACAGTGCTTGGCACAGAGGAAGCACTTAACAAATTCCACCATCATTATTATCTATTTATGACAACGCAAAGCTTGATTCATCCAATGCTGAGTCTGCTCCTTGGTGCCTATCAAAAGATACAGTCTCTGAGGAAAACTCATTTGCCAAAGGCGAGGGGAAGAGGCAATGAGGAAAGGAAAACAGAATGATCCAGTAGAAAGCTGCCTGTCTTCACCCACTTGGAGGAGCTCTAATGTTCAATGGCTCAATAAAATCTCCAAGTAATTGCAAATGAAACCCGATGCCTTGTAAAAGGTATATCCACACAGGCCTGAGTAAAGGTTCCCTGCTGTTTGGAACAGCAGTAGAGTGTGAAGAATGGGAACAAGTGGAGAGCCAGGGCATAGCAGGTACATGTGAGCTCCAAACAGCCATGTAACCTTTAAAGCCCCTGGTGAGGAGGTAATAATAATAATAGTAATAATGATGCTATTTGGTAAGCATTAACTAAGTGCCAAGCAGAAGGGTAAATACAATCAGATCAGACACAAGCTTATAGTCTTAGGGCGAGGGAAAACAGATATTTCAATCCCCATTTTGCAGTTGAGAAACTGCACTGAGGCACTGAACTGAGGCACAGAGAAGTTAAGTGACTTCTCCAAGGCCACAGAGCAGGGTTGGTGGTGGAGCTGGAATTAGAACCCAGGTCCTCTGACTCCTGGGCTCATCCTCTTTCCACTAGGCCATGCTGCCTCACAGTAGGAAGGGAGAGAGAGACTGTTTTAGAGACTAACATTTCTTCTAGTTTCAGGGAGGGAGACTGGAAGGCTAAACCACAATTTCTCACATTTCAATTGCACTTTGGTTTCTTAAAGCTTTTTCACATGAGCACTTTCACTCTGTCCATATGTTAACTCTGGGCGGAAAGGAGGGAGAGAGAGAGAGGCAGGGATATTGTCCCCTTTATGCAGATAGGAAAATGACTCCCCATGGAAAGCTCAATAATTACTGTGACTGATAATGATGATGAGAGGTTAAGAGAGGTTAAGAGAGCCCAGAGAGGTTAAGAAATTTGCACAAGGCCACACAGACTTAGACCCTCAGCATTGTATTTCAAGTTCCTTTGTATCTGCTCCTTTATACTCCCACTGTGTACAGAGCACTGAAGCAAGCTGTAGGGAGCCTCAAAGCAGAAAACAAGATGTGGGTCCATGTTCCCAAGCCCTTAGCAGTGTGGTGGTGGGAAGGAGACAGAATTAAACAAATAAGCAACATACTAGTAAACTGTTACTATTGAGTCCTTACTGAGGGCTTGCAGAGTACTGATCACCCCATGTTCAAAGCCCTTTGAAAATCACATCTCCACTAGAAGGCCTTCACCAGTTTCTGTAGACTGTAAGCTCCTTGTGGGCAGGGAACATGTCTACCAACTCTGCTATATTGTACTCTCCCAAGTGCTTATATGCACTTGGCACATAGTACTATGTGCTTGGCACATAGTAAGCATTCAATAAGTACCACTGATTGATTAATCTCTCATCTCCCTAATTGTGTAATTTTTTATATTAATGCCTGTTTCTCTCCCTCTAGACTGTAAGCTCGTTGTACGCAAGGAATGTGTCAGTTTATTGTTGTATCGTACTCTCCCAAGTGCTTAGTACAGTGTTCTGCACACAGTAAGTGCTCAATAAATATGACTGAATGAATGAATGTTGCTGCTGACATTCCAGCACTTCCTCATCACCCCCTCTCCCCCCACCGTAGTATTTATGTACATATCTTAAAATTCTGTTGATTCCCTTTCGCTGTAATTTATTTTTGTGTCTATCTCTCCTGCTAAATTGTTAACTCCTTGAGGGCAGGGATGAGCATGACTAACTCTATTCAATCAATCAAACGTATTCACTGAGCACTTACTCTGTGCAGAGTACTGTACTAAGCATTTGCTCTCCCAAGTGCTTAGTACAATGCTCTGGACACAGTAAGCACTGCATATATGCCATTGAGTCTGTTACCTCTATTATTAAGCAGTCAGCAGCAGGAGAGCAGACTAGAACTCTCAGCTGATGCCTCTCTATAGAAAGAATCTCTGAATACAGAACAGAAGAGACATAACTACAAAAACTCCTGGTCATCAGCTTCATCATCATCATAAGTGGTATTTGTTGAGCCAAGTATCTGAAGTAGATGAAATACAATCAGCTGGATCCTTCTAATCTACCTGCTCTCTTATGCTGCTTCAACCCAGATCATTACCTTTGCTTCCTTCCAAGCAAATCTCCTAACAATCCCTCACTCTCAAGTGTCCAGACTCAGACCCTTTGCTCTCTTCTTTCCCCCTGCCTGGTGCATCTTCACCAAACCAAGCCCTTTCCTTCTTGAAGGCCCACCTCAAAACCACCTCCTCCAAGAGTCCTTCCCAAATTGACCCTCCCTCCCCCCATACCCCACCAACACTCTGGGTAAAGCCAACCCTTCAGCCACCTTAGCACTTAGCACTCCTCTTTTCTTCTGCTGTCGAGTCATTTCTGACCCACATCGACTCCATGGACACATCCCTCCCAGAGTTCCCCGCCTCCATCTGCAATCGTTCTGGTAATGTATCCGTACAGTTTTCTTGGTAAAAATACAGAAGTGGTTTACTATTGCCTTCTTCCACGCAGTAAACTTGAGTCTCCACCCTCAACTCTCTCCCATGCCGCTGTTGCCCAGCACAGGTGAGTTTTGACTTGCAGTAGATTGCCTTCCACTAGTTAGCCATTGCCCAAGCTAGGAATGGAATGGGTAAGCCTCTGCTTGACTCTCCTTCCCATAGCTGATACTGGTAGAGAACTGGAAACTTCAGGTATGATTCTTAGAGGGGGTTAGCACTCCTATTGCATACAAAGCTCTAGCCACAACACCCTACTGATCTTTGTTTTTTGTCTTTATGTTGTCTGAGTATTTTGTTTCATCGCTCTTTATGTGTCTGTCACCAGACTCTTCCCCAATTATTATTTTCAGATTGTAAGTCTCCTCAGAGACAGGAACCATGTTGAATTCCCAGCTGAGCATCTTTCCCATCAGTACAGTGCCCTGTGCACAGTAAGCCCTTAACAATAATAATAATAATAATAATGGTAGTTGTTAAGCACTTACTATGTGTCAAGCACTGTTCTAAGCTCTGGGTTAGATGCAAGCTAATCAGGTTTGACATAGTCCCTGTCCTTCATGGTGTTCACAGTCTTTATCTCCATTTTATAGATGAGGTAACTGAAGCTCAGAGAAGTGACTTGCCCAAGGTCACACAGCAGACTTGATGGATCCAGGATTAGGACCCAGACCTTTCTGTCTCCCAGGCCTATGCTCTATCCATTAGGCCATGCTGCTTCCCCATCAAATCCCATTACTATTATTACTACTGCATCTCCATAAAGTCTAACTTCAATCAGTGGTATTTATTGAGCACTAAATGTGTAGGGCATTGTACTAAGTGCTTGGGAGAGTACAGTACAATAGTGTAGTAGATACAATCCTTATGCAGATGATTCCCAAATCTATATCTCCAGCCCTGATATCTCTCTCTCTCTGCAGTATCGCATTTATTCTGGCCTTCGAGACATCTCTACACCTCAAACTTAACATGTCCAAAACAGAACACCTTATCTTCCCACCCAAACCCTATCCTACCCCTGAGTTCATTGTGGGCAGTGAATGTGTTTATTATTATATTGTACTCTCCCAAGTGCTTAGTACAGTGCTCTGCACATGGTAAGTGCTCAATAAATACAATTGAATGAATGAATTATCCCATCACTGTAGACAGCACCACCATTATTCTGGTCTCAGAAGCCCATAACATTGGTTTAATCCACAACTTATCTTTCTCGTTCAACCCACATATTCAATCTTTCACTAAATCCTAACAGTTCAACCTTCACAACATCACTAAAACCTGGCCTTTCCTCTCCATCCAAACTGCTACCATGTTAATCCAAGAATGTATCCTATCCCACCTTGATTACTCTATCAGCCTCTTTGCTGCCCTCCCTGCCTCTTGTTTTTCCCCACTCAAATCCATACTTCACATTGCTGACTGGATCATTTTTCTAAAAACATGTGCAGTCCATGTTTTTCTCACACCTCCAGAAACTCCAGCAGTTGCCCATCCACCTCTGCATCAAATAGAAACCCCTTACCATCCGTTTTAAAGCCTCAATCACCTTGCCCCCTCATATCTTACCTTGCTGCTCTCCTACTGCAACCCAGCCCACACAGCTCACTCCTCTAATGCCAACCTACTCACTGTACCTCGATCTTGTCTATCTCGCCACAACATCTCGCCCACATTCATTCATTCATTCATTCATTCATTCATTCATATTTTTTGAGCGCTTACTGTGTGCAGAGCACTGTACTAAGCCCTTGGGAAGTACAAGTTGGCAACATATAGAGACGGTCCCTACCCAACAGTGGGTTCACAGAAGGGGGAGACAGACAACAAAACAAAACATATTAATAAAATAAAATAAATAGAATAAATATGTACAAGTAAAATAAATAGAGTAATAAATATGTACAAACATATATACATATATACATATATACAGGTGCTGTGGGGAGGGGAAGGAGGTAAGGTGGGGGGATGGGGAGGGGGACAGGGGGAGAGGAAGGAAGGGGCTCAGTCTGGGAAGGCCTCCTGGAGGAGGTGAGCTCTCAGTAGGGCTTTGAAGGGAGGAAGAGAGCTAGCTTGGCGGATGTGCCGAGGGAGGGCATTCCAGGCCAGGGGGAGGACGTGGGCCGGGGGGCGACGGTGGGACAGGCGAGAACGAGGCACAGTGAGGAGGTTAGCGGCACAGGAGTGGAGGGTGCGGGCTGGGCTGTAGAAGGAAAGAAGGGAGGTGAGGTAGGAGGGGGCGAGGTGATGGAGAGCCTTGAGGCCGAGAGTGAGGAGTTTTTGCCTGATGCGTAGGTTGATTGGTAGCCACTGGAGATTTTTGAGGAGGGGAGTAACATGCCCAGAGCGTTTCTGCACATAGATGATCTGGGCAGCAGCGTGAAGTATAGATTGAAGTGGGGAGAGACAGGAGGATGGGAGATCAGAGAGGAGGCCAATGCAGTAATCCAGTCGGCGTGGGTTAAGAGATTGAACCAGCAGGGTAGCAGTTTGGATGGAGAGGAAAGGCCGTATCTTGGCGATGTTGCAGAGGTGAGACCGGCAGATTTTGGTGATGGATTGGATGTGAGGGGTGAACGAGAGAGCAGAGTCGAGGATGACACCAAGGTTGCGGGCTTGTGAGACACAAGCCCTTGTGTGCCACATCCTGACAGTGGCCTGGAACACCCTCCTTCTCCATATCCGGCAGACAATTACTCTCCCCAACTTCAAAGCCTTATTGAAGGCACATCTCCTCCAAGAGGCCTTCCCCGACTAGGTCCTCATTTCCTCTTCTCCCACTCCCTTCTGTGTCACCCTTGTACTTGGATTTGCTCCCTCTATTCACCCCTCCCTCAGCCCCATGGCGCTTACGTACATATGTTGGCAACGTATGTTACCAACTTGTACTTCCCAAGTGCTTAGTACAGTGCTCTGCACAAAGTAAGCGCTCAATAAATACGATTGAATGAATAGCCATTATTTATTTATTTCTATTATTTATTTATTTATCTATTATTATTTATTTATTTATTTGCACACAATGAGTGTTCAAAAAATATGATTGATTGATCATGGCCTTAAATCACGGAGTTAGGCAGAACTGTTCCCCTTTCACAGATGGGGAAACTGATGACTGGAAGGGTCAAGAGGCTTAGCTTTGAGGGCCCTCTGCTCAACTTGGATCGTGCCTCAGACCCCATCTTTTTTCCTGGGGGAATCTAAGCGACAGACTAGTACTTAAAAAGCTAGTACTCATAGATGTGATGGGTTAACACAGAAATGGTAACAGTCCCAACAACTGTGATTTATTGTGAAAATGTTGACATCCCAAACCACAGAGACATGAGTGAGCTATGTTCCTGGGGCTTTTTGCAGAAATTATACCCAGTATACACATACGCAGACCAATCAGACACATTATTCCTTGGGAATATTTCCCAGTTCCACTCCTTTCTATCTTATGGAACCAGCAATCAGGTGACTCCCAGGGAGTCAGAGAAGCAGAATGGGCCTGGGAGTCAGAAGGAACTGCGTTCTAAACCCAGCTCCACCACTTGTCTGCTGTGTGATCTTGGGCAAGCCACTTCACTTCTCTGTGCCTTAGTTACCTCATCTGTAAAATGGGGATTAAGACTGTGAGCCCCACATGGGACATGGACTGTGTCCAACCTTGTATCTACCCCAGTGCTTAGTTCAGTGCCTGGAACATTGTAAGCACTTCACAGATGCTATATAAGAAAGAAAATAAAGAAGAAAGACGCAGTCTTGTAACTTTCTGGGTGATCTCGGACAAGTCGCTTAACTTTTGTGGGCCTCGGTTTCTTCATCGGTAAAATGTGCATAAGATACTCTCCGACTTTCATGCCCCTAAATCAATTGTTAGGCCTGCTGGGATGCATTGAGCTGGTCATCCCATTAAAAGGCTGTAATGGGCATTCACTACATACAGAGCTGAGGACAGAGGAAGAATAAAACACTGCTCTTGTCCTGGGGAAGCTTACCATCCAATAGAGAGAGTAAATAGACACAAGCGTCCATAAAGATATATGAAAATCCAACTCACAGAAGCATAGATCAGCAGCAGTATCAGCACTATAGACTGAATGCTTACTGTACTGTATGTGATCCTTGCTCTCAAGAAGCTTGCAATCTAAGGAGGGAGACAGACCTATATCAGCTCTAGTCTCTCAATTTTTTTTCATGGTATTTGTTCAGCACCTACTATGTGCCAAACACTATACTAAGCGCTGCGGTAGATACAAGCTAATCAGGTTGGATGCCATCCATATCCCACATGGAGCTTACAGTCTTAATCCCCATTTTACAGATGAGGTAACTGAGGTGCAGAGAAGTTAAGCGATTTGCCCAAGGTCATACAGCAAACACTTGGCGGAGCTGGGATTAGAACCCAGGTCCTCTGACTCCCAGGCTCGTGCTCTTTCCACTAGACCATTCTGCTTCTTCTCGCTTTTCATGATTGTATACTAAAGATAAGTGGATAAATCCATAACTAACAAATAAACAACAAGGAGGGCCATGAGGGCTGACAGGCCCAGAGGAATGTTACGACTGGGAAAGTGAGGAGATTTACCAGAGGAAACTTGCTAGAGGAAGTGGCCTTTTAGGCTTATGTGTAAACCCATCAAAAGGTGTATAAACCACATATGACAAAGTCAGTCCTCCATCAGTCAAGAGAGTTCCCAGGGTTTTGAGGGCACAGACCATGTAGGAGCTGCTGGGGATGCATGTTAATGAATGGACATGGTCCCTGCCCTCAAGTTGGTTACAGTCTATCAGGAGATACAAGATAGACACAGACACAGGCCCAGATAATAATAATAATAATAATGGCTTTTGTTAAGCGCTTACTATGTGCCAGGCACTGTACTAAGCACTGCGGTGGATACAAGCAAATCAGGTTCATCCATGTCATACATGGGACTCACAGTCTTAATCCCCATTTTACAGATGAGGTAACTGAGGCACAGAGAAGTTAAATGATTTGCCCAAGGCCACACATCAGACAAGTGGAGGAGCCGGGATTAAAATCCATGACCTCCTGACTCCCAGGCCCGTGCTGTATCCACTATGCCAGGCTGCTTCCCCGGAGGGAGTAAAGTACTAGAAGCAGCGTGACTCAGTGGAAAGAGCACGGGCTTTAGAGTCAGAGGTCATGGGTTCAAATCCCAACTCCGCCAATTGTCAGCTGTGTGACTTTGGGCAAGTCACATAACTTTGCTGTGCATCAGTTCCCTCATCTGTAAAATGAGGATTAACACTGTGAGCCCCATGTGGGACAACCTGATCACCTTGTATCCCCCCAGAGCTTAGAACAGTGCTTTGCACATAGTAAGCGCTTAACAAATACCATTATTATTATTACTAGAAAAACTGATAACTGGACAGAGCTGGTCCTGCAAATTCATGCTTATTCAAAATTGGGCTCCACACGTCGCTAATTTTTTTCACATTAATGTACATTTACTAGTCGATAGCCCAATGGGTGCTCTCTCCTGGAGCAGACCTTGATTAAATTAGGAAGATTGCTTCCTAACAGGGAAACCTGCTCTGCTTTCATGCAGTAAACATGATTTTGTGCTTTGCAAATTTCCCTTTTTAATTTTTTTTCATTTCAGGAATTCTCATTTTTTTATTATGAATAAGCGAGTTTAAATCAATTTCAACAGCTGGAATTAATTTTCCTGTTACTGACTCTTCACTTGGGCCTGTCAGAGAGCAGGGAGGCCTCCCATTAGCATAAACATAACTGCAAGCTCTGGAATTTGCATTAATGTACTTTTAACAAGTTGACAGTCTTTTGGCAACCAGAGCTGAGATCTGAGAAGCGGCAGGGGGAAAGAGTGTATTATACCTTCTACTGGACAGACTGTGAGATGCTGTCAGGTAAAACCTTCCAATCCTTTTTCTGCTTCAGAAATAGAGAACAATCCATCCTGTCTTGCAAGCAGGTGCATAAACACCAACCCACCCCTTTCTCCCCCAATCCAAAATCCTGCCGCCCCCCCCCAACCCCACCAAAGACATGAGTGTGATTATGAGATGCTTGCAAGCCCTTCTGGAAGCACAGAGCTGAATCTTCCTCGCTTTTGGTACAGGGCTAGTGGTGATGAAGATGCTCTGGAAGCCAGTTTTGTGGGTGACATGTCCTAGATTTGAAGGGATCAACTAGTCAGAACGTTTGTGAAGGGATCAGTATCTTTTTATTTCCCTTCCCAGTTTTGGCTTTTAAAATGGTTGAAATACATCAAAAATGGATCTGCCATTAGAGATCCCCATTGATACTGAAGGGCTCTGCAAGACAAGTAATGTGGAGAGCCAGTGACTTAGGAAGGAATCTCAGGAGCTGGACAAACCTTACCCCTGCAAAGAAAGCCTGCATGGCATAGTGGACAGAGCATGGGCCTGGAAGTCAGAAGGTCATGGGTTCTAATCCTGACTCTGCCACTTGTCTGATGTGTGACCTTGGGCAAGTCACTTCCCTTCTCTGTGCCTCACTTACCTCATCGGTAAAATGGGAATTGGAACTGTGAGCCCCATGTGGGACAGGGACTCTGTCCAACCCAATTTGCTTGTATCCGTGCCAGCACTTAGTATAGTGCCTAGCAAATAATAGGCCCTTAACAAATACTGTTATTATTGTTATTACTTCCTCTCTAACAGTGGACTGACTCATGAGACCACTTTTTTGCCTAGGTAGAGGGCCAGGACTGATTTTCTCTGGGCTACCCCTCCTTTGAGGAGTAAGAGGAGAGGAGGCTAATTTATCCCCTTCCCCTAATCTAAAAACCTCTTTTTAAGATAGAAATTGTAAAACTTCTGGTTTCTCTCATTTCCTCTCTGAGCCAGGCAGACAGGCTGAATGGGATGATGGAGAAGAGCCCTAGTTTCCTCCTCCCCTCCTCCTTCTTCTCCCCCTTCTCCCTTTCCTCCCTCCCCCCTTTCTCTTCCTTCTCTCCTCCTCTTCCTCCTCCTCTCTCCCCCTCTTCCTCACTCCTTCTTCTCTCATTCCCCCCTCCTGTTCCCCTCCTTCTCCTTTTCCTCCTTCTCTCTCCTCATCTTCTTCACTCCTTCTTCCCACTCCTTCTCTTTCCCCCATTCCCCCTCCTTTTCCTCTTCCTCTTCTTCCTCCTCCTTCCCTCCCCCATCTTTGCTTGCTCTCCAGCAGAAGCAGCGAGCACTGGCTGGATCCAATCCCTTTTGTACTCTGTTGGTTCAGTAATGGATTGCACCTGTGTTGCCGTTGGGGCTTCGGAGGAGAAGGAAACTCCATACAGTAATAGACAGGAAATTCCCTGAATCAGTGGACAGGTAGTTAGGGGAAAGATAACATCACAGCGTATCACATGCTCATTAAGCCATTGCACCCTAATGATAATTGACATGTCTCCATGGTGGGAAGTGAAGCGTGGGCACCTGAGGGAGAGACCCTTTCCTGCTTCCTCATAGCATGGAAAGAGTTAAGGGGCTTCAAAGGCCCCCTCCCCTCCTCACTTCCTGGCTGAAGCCACTTGTCTCCCTGCCCAGTAGTGGGCATAGATGTTTGCTCACCCCTCCCTTATGTCTTACTCTCTGGAGGGCCTTCTTCGGATAGGTTTTGCTCCCTGCACCTCTGTTTCATAATTTAAAGTTGTTTTTCATTTCACATTTTCACAATTTTAATGCTTGGAAAATTGGACTGATAGAGGAGCAGGGGAGAAATTGAGATCCAGGCAGCTAGGGTTCTAGAGATATTTGCTCTTGCCCAGCTCAGGCAGGGTCCTACTATCTGCACCCCACCTGCTACCATGATGCCCTTCTCTTGTACCAGCTGAAGAAAACCACCAAACATCCACGGATGCCTCTCTCTCTTGCTCCATGGCCTCTTCCAGTCTGTGATTCCAGTTCTCGGCCTGCCCCGAGGGCCGATGTCCTTTCACCTTATAACGGGTCTTATTTAGAAAATGTGTTAAGGGCTTGAACCAAACCAAGAGCGAGGGATTCAGAAGCCAGAGCTTATTTATGGTTACGGTTGCTGTTCCCCTTCCCCCTCTCTCTGAATCAACATCTTGGTAGAGTCAAGGCTGCCCCCTCCCCTCAATAGACATGATGGCTTCCATAGACTTCCTCTCTGCTGAAGCCTGAGTGAGAGAACCGGGGAGTGGGGTAAGCAGCAAGTTCATGGGACCCAATCACTGAGGAGGTGTCAGGATCCATCAGATCTGACGGCCGGGCCTCAGTAAGTTCGTGGGAAAAATTGGCTGTGTTGGCTCAGCAGGGTGTAGTTCACGTGGCTGTTTCCTTTCCACTGCAGCACGTTGAAGCCCTTTTTCCCCCACTCTTAAAACACAATGGGCCTGATGGTGGTCCCTGGACACAGCTTCTGTGAAACAGCCAGGAACCCACCAAGCCAAAGGAAACCAGTCCCAAGTCTCTGTCAGCTGTCCGCTGAGAACAATCATTGCGGTGGGCTCCGAATTCAGCCAGGCTGGAGGGGTAGCAGTTGGGGGTGGGGTGGGGGGGGAGGTAGGGGTGTGTGTGTGTGTGTGTGTGTGTGTGTGTGTGTGTGTGTGTGTGTGTGTGTGTGTGTGTGTGTGTGTGTGTGTGTGTGTGTACACTAGCTGAATGGATTGTGACAGGCTAAGAGGCCTGGGTGTGAACATGTCTGCCAGAGGTCACAGCTGAGGTCATTTTGATGGAGATTTTTTTGCCTAGGGAATTTTTTGAGGATCTCAAGAGAGACTGGAGGAGACTCAGGCCTAGAGGGAGGGACCATTGGAAAAATGCAACAGTGAAAAGAGGTGGGGGAAGGGGTTGGTGATTAGTTGGTCAGAAACCAGAGAGTCGAGGACAGGAGCCATCAGACCCGGCAGTGAGGGGACAAAACCTGCACTGTGTGGGCTGCAGGCTTTTGCCAATGAAAGAGAGAGCTGTTTATTTTGGTTACCCCATTTCTTGGGATGATCTCAGACTGAGGGAGGGGGAAAGCTGCAATGGCTACCTGAACTGGACTAGTGAGAAAGCAGAGAAAGGAGAGGGCTACACAGAGGCTCAGTCTTTGGCCGAGAAATGGTGAGAAGAAGGGTCTGGGCTGCCAGATTGTTTTCTTGGCTTGTTCAGAGGAAGATGAAGCAATTTGCTTTCTAATCAATTGAATCATTCTGAGGGAGATTGTCAGGGGTGAGAGATAGAAGAACAGAGTGGGAAAGGAGGGTCCAGTCGGGGATTTTACCAGAGATATTGCAAAGCTGATTCATGGGGCTAATCGGATCTCATTGTTGTTTTTCTCATGGTATCTAGTCTGGGCGGCTGGTGAGCTTTTCTTGTGTGTGCTTATCTTGCCATCAGAGCTGGGGTTTTCGGTGCCCGGAGGAAAAAAACATTCAAGAGGAAACTGTCCTTTGCTAAGAGACCTGAGCATGGCCTAGTGGATAAAGCACGGGCCTGGAAGTCAGAAGGACATGGGTTCTAATCCCAGCTCTGCCACTGTCTGCTGTTTGACCTTGGGCAAGTCACTTAACTTCTCTGTGCCTCAGTTACGTCATCTGTAAAATGGGAATTAAGACTGTGAGCCTCATGAGGGACATGGACTGTACAACCTGATTAGCTTGTATCTATCCCAGCACTTACTACAGTGGCTGGTAATAATAATAATAATAATATTGGTATTTGTTAAGCACTTACTATGTGCAAAGCACTGTTCTAAGCGCTGGGGTAGATACAAGGTGATCAGGTTGTCCCACGTGGGGCTCACAGTCTTAATCCCCATTTTACAGATGGGGTAACTGAGGCCCAGAGAAGTGAAGTGACTTGCCCAAAGTCACACAGCTGACAATTGGCAGAGCCGGGGTTTGAACCCATGACCTCTGACTCCAAAGCCTGTGCTCTTTCCATTGAGCCACGCTGGTACATAGTAAGTGCTTGACAAATGCTAAAAATAAATACATACATATATGTATATATATATGTGGTGCAGGAGGGAGCATACTATACTATGCATTTTTGAGAAGCAGAATTGGTCTATGGATAGAGCGCAAGCCTGCGAGTCAGAAGGATGTGGCTTCTAATCCTGGCTCTGTCACCGTCTGCTCTTAGACCTTGGGCAAGTCACTTAACTCTTCTGTACCCTCATCTATAAAAAGGGGATTAAGACTGGGACATGGGACATGGACTGCGTCCAACCTGATTAGCTTGTATCTACCCCAGTGCTTAGTACAGCACCTGGCACACAGTAAGTCCTTAACAAACACCATTAAAAAAAAAATGTAGTTGAGGAAACACTCTTCAGACTAGGCCTCTAATGTGGGCTCTTCTGCTTCTAGAGCAATCAATCAATCAATCGTATGTATTAGGCTCTTACTGTAGTCAGAGCTTGGGAGAGTACAATATAACAATGATGTAGTTCTCGCATTGCCAAATTCAGGAGGCTCTGCAGTCTGGACATTCTGTGGGAAGCCCTTCCTTCACTCAGGGGTCTCAGGCCTGGAATCTTCGTCCCTTTCCCCCATCTGCTTGGACTCCCCAAATCCTGCCTCCACCTTCTAATCTCATCTTGCATCTCGGGCTTCTGCTCCAGCCTCTGCCTCGAACCCATGCTCCTAGAATCATTGGGCCTCCTTCCATACTTGCATTTAAAGCCCTCCCCAGATTCTGCCCCTGCAGAAAGGCTCCCTAGACTAGTTGCACTTGGTTGAGGACTCTGACTCCCCCAAACAAACTTGTCCAGCAATGGTCTTTTCCTAAAATGGCGAGGTCCAGCAGGAAGAAAAATAGAAAAGAATAATGATAATAATAATTGCGGTATTTGTTAAGCACTTACACTATGCCAAGCACTGTACTAAACGCTGGGGTAGGTACAAGATTATCAGGTCCTACATGGGGCTCACAGTCTAAGTAGGAGGAAGAACACTTACTGAATCCCCATTTTGCAGATGACAGAACTGAGGCACAGAGACTTGTCCAAGGTCACAGAGTAGATAGTGGCAGAGTGGAATTAGAACCCGGGTCCTCTGACTCCCAGGCCCGTGCTCTTTCTATTAGGCCATGCTGCTTCCCTAAAAATGGAAAAATGGAAACAGAAAACAAGACTAGAGCAAGAAAAGAAAAAGACATAAAGGAACCAAAAGCAAAGCCTTGCTCTAAAATGCAATACATACATATTAGAGTGGAATTGGTGGATGTCATTGGCATATAGAGTGCCATGGGTAACAACGGGCAGTTTTGAGGGAAAGGAGCCCAGGATTTTATGGTTCAGATGGCAAACTCTGGGGGACAGAGGTGGGCAGCCCCTGGTGATTGTAAATGCTCAAGGGCAGGAACTGGGTTCTGTGTCTTTGCTGTAGGTCACCTGGCACGTTGGGCTACAAAGAATATTAAACACCCAAAGGGCCAAAGCTGGAAAATACAAAGAGGGTATGCCCCCAACACCCCCATCACCCCACCCAGCTTCCCCCCTACACCAGCCTGTGCATTTCTCTGGAAGAATCTTTGGAGCCACAAGCTGCTTCCAGCCCCGGCTAGGACAACCTGCCACTGACCATCTCTATCCAGATCTGGTTCTTACTGATGCCCTGGTCCAGCCAGTCCTAATGTCACATTGGCAAAGGACATTGACTAATCGGTAGTTTTCCATGCTAGGCTACTTACCCCAACCAACCAGCCATGTACTGAAAGTCAATGTTACCTCACAAATTCCTCTTGGGCATAATCAAAGCAACCAGTCTGAAATAGGAGGGGCCCATTAAACCAATGGCTTGTTTCACATGCCTTTTAGCATTTCCAGTTTAGAGAGGCAATAGGGATGGAGTCCAGAAGTAGCGTCCAGAGTCCAGCAGAGTCCAGCAGAGTCCAGAAGCATGCTTAGAGAAGCAGCATGGCTCAGTGGAAAGAGCACAGGCTTTGGAGTCAGAGGTCATGGGTTCAAATCCCAGCTCCACCAATTGTCAGCTGTGTGGCTTTGAGCAAGTCACTTGACTTCTCTGGGCCTCAGTTACCTCATCTGTAAAATGGGGATTGAGACTGTGAGCCCCCCGTGGGACAACCTGATCACCTTGTAACCTCCCCAGTACTTAGAACAGTGCTTGGCACATAGTAAGCACTTAATAAATGCCATCATCATCAGAAGTGGGATCACCAAAATCTGTACTTAACTCACCCACTGATGTTCTAGGTGACTTTGGGTAAGTCACTTTCAATTTTAGTGCCTAGTTCTTTCAGCTATGAAATGGGAGTCAGAAGGTCATGGGTTCTAATCCCAGCTCTGCCACTTATCTGCTGTGTGATCTTGGGCAAATCACTTTACTTCTCTGTTAATGCCTCAGTTCCCTCATCTGGAAAACGGGGATTGAGACTGTGAGCCCCACGTGGGACAGGGACTGTGTCCATCCTGATTTGCTGGCATCTACCCCAGTGCTTAGTACAGTGCCTGGCACATAGTAAGCACTTAACAAATATCATATTAATAATTATTATTATTATATGCCTTCCAGGGATCGGTTCAAATGATATAAAATAAATAAGAAACCGCATGGCCTAGTGGAAAGAGCACGGACTTGGGAGTCAGAAGGACCAGGGTTCTAATTCCGGCTCTGTCACTTGTCTGCAGTGTGACCATGGGCAATTCACTTCACTCCTCTGTGCCTCAGTTACCTTATCTGTAAAATGGGGATTAAGACTGTGAGCCCCAGGTGGTACATGGACTGTACCTAACCTGATTAGCTTGGAAGCGCTTAGTACAATGCCTGGCACATAGTAAGTGCTTAACAAATATCATAAATCGATGCCTTATCATGGCAGGAGAGTTTGCATATGTTATTTTAGGGTGCCTTAGGTTTCCTATTCATAAAATGGGGAGAAGAATCGCTTTCATCCACTAATGACTGTTGCGTGCTTTGAAAAGCACAGCTGAAAGGAGCCACAAATGTACAGAATGTAAATTGAACCTTGGGACCTTGACCCCTGGATTCTGGGAAGAGAAAGTGGTTCATGACCCATTGGAGATGCACAGTTCACGTAGGTCAAGTTTGCAGGGAATCTAGCACAAGTCACCGGAACCCTGACTTACTGTGTAAAATGGAAGAGGGGTGGGAAGGGGATCCTGTATTGAGATGGGCAGCCATATCCATTTCAACTGCATTGGCAAAGATGCAGCCCAAATGGGCTGCCTCGGGACCAAGATGAGCTACTCTCCGCTAGCAACCATGGAGCCAGGTCAGCCTGGAGCTCCCCTGGAACCCAGCCCTCTGGTGACTGCATGGCCCGATACCATCAGCAAACGACCAAGTGCCCGTGACTTAGGAAATGACAAGTGTACACTTTGTCTTAAAAACAACCTCTCCCCTCCCCCTCCCACAAACCTCCAAAAAATACAACGGCAAGAAGGCAAGTTGGAGCTAATCAGTAAGATGGATTCTGGGTGCTGAGCATTTCACAAAAGATAAGTCCCTGACATTTGATTCTTTTCAGTTCTTTGGAGGCTGTGATAAGGAGGTGACAGTTGCTCTGTCAGAGTTACTCACACTTTTTGAGCAGTGGAGTTCTTTCACTGAGCTTGTTCAGATAAGACAACCATCTAAACTCCCACCCGAGTAATGGTGTCACCAGTTCCCTTCTTCCTAGGGACCCAGGGATGATCAGGACAGGGTTCGGGGGGATGGTGATTGGACAGGATTCATGATCAAAATGTAATTCAAAGGGGTCCCTGCCTGTCCTGGGCCAAGATAGGAGTTAGCAGTTACCAATCTTCCTTAGATTGAAAGAGGGACTGGCAACTTTAGGGCCCTTAAATAACAGATGTGATCTGCTCAGATTATTTTTCACTGTTTTAAACTGCTGGGTAGTCTGTTGGGATGCTTAGGGAAGAGTTGGAGATAGTGGATGGTCCATCACTAACGATGAGGACAGATGTCCAGGAGGACAACCACCAACCACCCCGTTCCTCCAACCATCTGATGCCCCGGTCAGAGACTAAATTCTGGGCTGGGTGGATCGTAGTTCTGGTCTATGGATGCCCCACCAGCACCTTAAACTCACCACTGCTAAAACTGAACTCTGCATTTTCCCTCCTAAACCTCCTCCTCCTCCTATCCCAGTTGAAAAAACCCACCATCTTCCCTGAACAGAAGCTGCTACTATACAACTCCTCTTCTTCCTCTTCCTCCTCCTCGTCCTACTATTACTACTAGGCACACAACTTTGGTGTTGTCTTTGATTCTTCACTGTTTTTTGATGTTCAAATTCAGTCTGTCACTAAATCTTGCTGGTTTTTCCTCCACAATATTTCCTGGATCCACTCCTACCTCTCCACCCCTATGGCCACCATCCTTGTCCAAGCTCTTATCACACCAACTGGTCTACTACATTCAACCTCCTTCCTGGTCTCTCTGCCATCACTCACCTTTCTCAAATGTCTTTTGGCACACATTTATCCAATCCTCTGTCTCTCTGCATCTAATGGAAATTTCTGACCATTGGCTTCAAGACTCTCCATCAGTTCTGTCTTTCTCCCTTATCTGCTCTCATCACTCCCTATTCCTCAGCCCAAATTATTGATTCCTCCCAAACGTACCTTCTGATTGGGCCTGCCTCTGGACTCTCCCAACTTTGGCTTCTTATTCATTCCCTTCCTGGGGCTTTTTCCACCTTTGAATGTGCCAGGCTACAGCCCTACCCAGCTTCAAAACCCTCCTGAAAACCCACTTGCTCCCAGAAACATTCTCCAGTTAAATTCCCCACCCCAGGTCATGTCACCACAATGGCCACCCTAAGCACTTATTTATTCATTTAGTGGAAACTATTTTCCCTCCTGCTTCCACTGTATGCATACAATTAATATCTGCCTGTCTCTTCCCATTAGATAATAATAATAATGATGGCATTTATTAAGCACTTACTATGTGCAAAGCACTGTTCTAAGCATTAGGGAGGTTACAAGGTGATCAGGTTGTCTCATGGGGGGCTTACAGTCTTAATACCCATTTTACAGATGAGGTACCTGAGGCCCAGAGAAGTTAAGTGACTTGCCCAAAGTCACACAGCTGACAATTGGTGGAGCTGGGATTTGAACCCATGACCTCTGACTCCAAAGCCCGGGTTCTTTCCAATGAGCCATGCTGCTTCTCTTAAAAACTAATGATGGTATTTGTTAAGCACTTACTATGTGCCGAGCACTGTTCTAAGCACTGGGGTAGATACAAGATAATCAGGTTGTCCCACGTGGGGCTCACAGCTTTCATCCCCATTTTACAGATGTGGTAACTGAAGCACAGAGAAGTTAAGTGACTTGCCCAAAGTCACACAGCTGACTAGTGGTGGAGACGGGATTCGAACCCACGACCCCTGACTTCCAAGCCCAGGCTTTTTCCACTGAGCCACACAGGGACCCTGTATTTTGCCTCTAGCATACTCACTCAAGCACTTAGTAAAGTGCTCTGCACTCAGTAAGTACTAAATAAATACTATTGATTCATTTTTCCCCACATAATAATAATAATAATGGCATTTATTAAGTGCTTACTATGTGCAAAACACTGTTCTAAGTGCTAGGGAGGAAACAAGGTGATCAGGTTGTCCCACGGGGGGCTCACAGTCTTCATCCCCATTTTAGAGATGAGGTAACTGAGGTCCAGAGAAGTTAAGTGACTTGCTCAAAGTCACCCAGCTGACAATTGGTGGAGCTGGGATTTGAACCCATGACCTCTGACTCCAAAGCCCAGGCTATTTCCACTGAGCCACGCTGCTTCTCTAACACATCTGACAGAGACTCGGTACCATTGGCTTTAAAGCACTCGATCACCTTGCCCCATCCCATTTTACCTCACTGATTTCTTGCTACAGCCCAGCCTGCCCACTTCACTCTTCTGGCACCAGACTACCCCCTCTGCCTCGATCTCATCTATCTTGCCTCCTAAGTCTTGCCCATGTCCTCCCCTCTGGTCTGGTACTCCATCTCCCTTCGTATCTGAAAAACCAACTCTCTCCACACTTTCAAAGCCTTATTGAAGTCACAGCAACACAGCACCACTGGGGAGGACATGTGAGGAGAATGTGTGACAGCAGACTACCTAAACATCTGCTGTATGGTGAACCGAAAGATAACAATAATAATAATAATTGTGGTATTTGTTAAGCACTTACTATGTGCCAGGCACTGTACTAAATTCTGGGGTAGATACAAGCAAATCAGATTGGACACAGTTCCTGTCCCACGAGGGGCTCAAAGTCTTAATCCCCATTTTACAGATGAGGTAACTGAGGCATAGAGAAGTGAAGTGACTTGCCAAAGGTCACACAGCAGACAAGTACAAACTGGGGATTAGAACCCATGTCCTTCTAACTCCAAGGCCTGTACTCTATCCACTAGGCCATGGGGGGGCAGAATAGATGGCTTAAAGATAGAGTGAAGCACAGCCTCAAACAAGACAAAATAGCAGACCATTGGGAAGCCACTGCAGCAGATCCAACAGGCTATATGGGGCACGCTGCTTAGCACTTACGTGTAGACCATGTATCAGGGTGTTTCAGTCACTCATCACTTGTTTCAGCCACACTTACACATATGAATAGGGTCTTATCAGTAATAATACTTATGGTATTTGTTAAGCGCTTACTACATGGCAGGCACTGTACTAAGCACTGATCCTCTCCTAAAGTAAAACACAGTAAAAGAGTAAGAACAAAGACAAAACACGATTTAAAAAAGTAAATTCAATAAATAGAAAGAGAAATATCCACATGGGTGGCTGATTGGATGACATGGTAAGGAGGGTGAGAATTTATCAAGATCCAGCTCCCGAAGGGGAATGTCTTTTTAGGAAGGCTTTGAAGGGCTGGAGGAATGTGGTTTGGCAGATTTAAGAGGGGAGGGAGTTCTATAAAGAGGGAAGACATGAGCAAGGGTCAGAGATGTGAGAGTCACAAGTGAAGTTCAGTGGGAAGGTGAGCTTGAGAGGAGCAAAGAATGCAAACTGGGGTGCAGCAGGAGAAGGCGGTAGGTAATAGCTGCTGGAGAGTTTTAAAGCAATAAATTAGGAGATTTTTGCTTAATGCACAGAGAAATGGGTAGGTATTGGAGGTTTTTGAGAAGGGGAGTTATGCATTCAGAAAGACATCAAAAGAAAATCCTGAAAACACCTAATATGGCTTAGACTGAAGAGGGGAGAACCTTGAGGGGAGGGGAGGGGAGGGTCAGGAGACTGTTCCAGTAAACCAGCTGAGAGGTAACAAGGGATTGAAGAAGGATAGTATTAGGAAGAGTGTAGAGCAAGGGGCGAGTCCATGAAATATTGAAATATTGACCAATCAAATGTGGGAAACAAATAGAAAAGGGGTCAAAGATGATACCAAGGTTGCAATCGGAGAAAATGGTGGTTTTATCATGTGATGGAAAAGGTAGGAGGAACAGAAGGTTTAAGAGGGAAAATGAAGAACTCAGTTTTTGGCATGTTGAATTTGATGTGCCAGCAAGACATCCACTTTACAGGTTGAAATATCCATAGGCTCAAGAGAGTTCTAGAAGAACTTGTAAGTCCCTTTGAGGGCCAAGGGCCAAGTCTGAATTTATGCCAAGCAATTTTTCCCAGTGCTTTATATAGTGCTTTGTGCATTCATTCATTCATTCAATCATATTTATTGAGTGCTTACTGTGTGCAGAGCACTGTACTAAGCACTTGGGAAGTACAAGTTGGCAACATATAGAGATGGTCCCTACCCAACAGCGGGCTCACAGTGTAGAAGGGGGAGACAGACAACAAAACAAAACATATTAACAAAATAAAATAAATAGAATAAATATGTACAAGTAAAATAAATAAATAAATAAATAGAGTAATAAATCTGTACAAACATATATACATATATACAGGTACTGTGGGGAGGGGAAGGAGGTAAGGCAGGGGGATGGGGAGGGGGAGGAGGGGGAAAGGAAGGAGGGGACTCAGTCTGGGAAGGCCTCCTGGAGGAGGTGAGCTCTCAGTAGGGCTTTGAAGGGAGGAAGAGAGCTAGCTTGGCGGATGTGCAGAGGGAGGGCATTCCAGGCCAGGGGAATGACGTGGGCTGGGGGTCGACGGTGGGACAGGCGAGAATGAGGCACAGTGAGGAGGTTAGCGGCTGAGGAGCAGAGGGTGCGGGCTGGGCTGTAGAAGGAGAGAAGGGAGGTGAGGTAGGCGGGGGCGAGGTGATGGAGAGCCTTGAAGCCAAGAGTAAGGAGTTTTTGCCTGATGCGTAGGTTGATTGGTAGCCACTGGAGATTTTTGAAGAGGGGAGTAACATGCCCAGAGCGTTTCTGCGCAAAGATGATCCGGGCAGCAGCATGAAGTATAGATTGAAATGGGGAGAGACAGAAGAATGGGAGATCAGAGAGGAGGCTGATGCAGTAATCCAGTCGGGATAGGATGAGAGATTGAACAAGGAGGGTAGCGGTTTGGATGGAGAGGAAAGGGCGGATCTTGGCAATGTTGCAGATGTGGGACTGGCAGTTTTTGGTGACGGATTGGATGTGAGGGGTGAACGAGAGAGCAGAGTCTAGAATGACACCAAGGTTGCAGGCTTGTGAGATGGGAAGGATGGTAGTGCCGTCAACAGTGATGGGAAAGTCAGGGAGAGGGCAGGGTTTGGGAGGGAAGATAAGGAGTTCAGTCTTGGACATGTTGAGTTTTAGATGGCGGGCAGACATCCAGATGGAGATGTCCTGAAGGCAGGAGGAGATACGAGCCAGGAGGGAGGGAGAGAGAGCAGGGGCAGAGATGTAGATTTGGGTGTCATCAGCGTAGAGATGATAGTTGAAGCCATGGGAGTGAATCAGTTCACCAAGGGAGTGAGTGTAGATCGAGAACAGAAGGGGACCAAGAACTGACCTTTGAGGAACCCCTACAGTAAGGGAATGGGAGAGGGAGGAGGAGCCCACAAAAGAGACTGAGAATGAATGGCCGGAGAGATAAGAGGAGAACCAGGAGAGGACAGAGTCTGTGAAGCCAAGGTTGGATGGCATGTTGAGGAGAAGGGGATGGTCCACAGTGTCGAAGGCAGCTGAGAGGTCGAGAAGGATTAGGATAGAGTAGGAGCCGTTGCATTTGGCAAGAAGGAGGTCATTGGTGACCTCTGAGAGGGTAGTTTCCGTGGAATGTAGGGGACGGAAGCCAGATTGGAGGGGGTCGAGGAGAGAGTTGGCATTGAGGAATTCGAGGCAGCGCGTGTAGATGACTCGTTCAAGGAGTTTGGAAAGGAATGGTAGGAGGGAGCTAGGGCGATAACTAGAAGGTGAGGTGGGGTCGAGAGGGTTTTTTTTGGATGGGAGAGACATGGGCATGTTTGAAGGCAGAGGGGAAGGAACCAGTGGAGAGTGAGCGGTTGAAGATGGAAGTTAAGGAGGGGAGAAGGGATGGAGCGAGAGATTTCATGAGATGAGAGGGAATGGGGTCAGAAGCACAGGTGGCCGGAGTAGCACTTGAGAGGAGGGAGGAGATCTCATCTGAGGATACTGCTGGGAAGGATGGGAGAGTAGCGGAGAGAGTTGAGAGCCGGGAGGTTGGAGAACGGGGGGAGTGACTTTGGGGAGCTCAGACCTGATGGATTTAATTTTATTAATGAAGTAGGAGGCCAGATCGTTGGGGGTGAGGGAAGGAGGAGGGGGCGGAACAGAGGGCCTGAGAAGGGAGTTAAATGTATGGAAGAGCTCATGGGGATGATGGGCATGGGTGTCAATAAGGGAGGAGAAATAGTTTTGTCTGGCAGAGGAGAGGGCAGAGTTAAGGCAGGAAAGGATAAACTTGAAGTGAACGAGATTGGCACGGTGTTTAGACTTTCGCCAGCAGCATTCAGCAGCTCGAGCATAAGAGTGAAGCAGACGGACAGTGGCAGTAATCCCGGGCTGTGGGTTAGTGGTACGGGAGCGGCAAAGGGAAAGGGGAGCAAGGGAGTTGAGCTGAGTAGAGAGGGTAGAGTTGAGAGCAGTAATCTGATCATCATAATAAACACTTAATGAATATTGGTACTGACTGATTGGGAGTGCCCTCCAGAGCTCTGTTTTGGTTGCCCTTCTCTTCTCATTTTACACATACTCCCTTGCAGAGCTCATCCACTCCTATAGTTTAACCACCACCTCTATGCAGATGACTCCCAAAGTGAGCTCTGATTGCATTGGCTTCTCTCCTTTTCTGCAGTCTTACATTTCTTCTTGCCCCCAGAATGTCTCGCTGCCAGTTCAGCTCAGTATGCCGCAAACTGACTTCCTCTTCTTCCCTGCCAAATCCTTTCCCATCCCAGTTGACAACACCACCATTCTCCCCATCGATCAATCCCATAACGTTTGTATTATCCCTGACTCCTCCCTCTCTTTCATCCCCCAAATTCAGTCTGTCACCAAATCTGGTTGTTATTTTCCTCCAAATTTCCTCACCATCCAAATGTCTACCACACTGGTTTAGTGCAGTAAATGTCATCCTCACTGGTCTCTCTGCCTCCAGTTGTTCACCTCTCCGTTCTGTACTCCACTTTGCTGTTCTGATTATTTTCCTAAGACACTGTTCTGCACACATCTTCCCACACCTCAAAAACCTCCATTACTCAATCAGAAACTCCTGACTATTGGCTCTATCACATTCAATCAGGTCTCTCCTTCCTACTAACCCACACTCTTCTCCAACTACCCTGCATTTTACAGTTTTTGATCCTCTCAAGATAATCTTCTCACTGTTCCTCTTCGTTCTCATCTCTCCCGCTGCCAACCTCTGGTTCATAACCACTCTTCTGCATAGAACTCCCACCCGTTTCACATCAGGCAGACTACAGCTCTCCCCATCTTCTTAGCCCTATCTGAAATCTCATCTCCTCCAGGAGGCCTTCCTCAATGAATCTTTAATCCCTCCAATTTATATCCCTCAAGTGCCATTTTACATACCCTATTCCTTGAGCATTAACTCACATACATATCCCCTTTTCCTTTCTCCTCTTGTCTGTTATTTATGTGAGTGTCTGTCTTCGCCACTAAATTATAAGATCCTTGAGGGCAGGAATCATGCTGACTCTATTGTATTCTCCAAAGCAGTTAATACAGTGCTTTGTACACAGCAGGCACTCAATAAATAGTACTGATTGATTGACTGTTTAAAGTTAGGAACAGGAGCAGAGAGGTGTGTTGGAGGATGCAGGGGAATTGAGCAAAGGCTTTCTCAATATGAGGCAACTTGAAGGCAGGGATCATGCCTTTCAGGTCTCCCAAGCACTTAGTACAGTGTTCTGCACACAGCAAGTGCTCGGGACTACTGATTGATTAATTATGGGAGCGATTTGAACTTGTTGGATGACAGCAAGCTAGATTGTAAGCTCCTTAAGGGCAGGGTCTATGTCTACCTACTCTAGTGTACTCTCCCAAGAGCTGAATACAATGCTCTGCACACAGTAAGTTTTCAATATTCATTCAATCATATTTATTGAGTACTTCCTGTGTACAAAAACACTGTACTAAGTACTTAAACACTATTGATTGATTGATTGATTGTTTGAAGGCAGAAGGGAAGGACCCAGAGGAGAGTGAGATGTAGTGATAAGAGAGGGGAGAAGACTGGGATTAAGTAGTTTTAGGAAGTGAGAGAGGTGTGAGATTCAAGGCCCAGATCTGGGGGTTAGAGCTGGTTAGAAGGAGAATATGGATGGGGGAGCAAGAGAACACTGAGAAGGAAAAGATGGCCCTTGAAGAAGTTCTCATCCAATAACCTCTATCTGATCAACAAAATGGCTAATGAAGTCATCAGACGTCAGAATCGGAGGAAGTACAGGTTTAAGGGTTGGGTGGGGGTAAGGATTGGAAATTGTCATTGGGATTATGGACAAGGGAAGAATAATAGTATTGTTTAGATCAGAGGGCAGAGTCATAGCATTAAGGGGCAAATTAGTTGTGGAAAAGGGCAGCCTGGTGGTTTGGATTCCCTCCAGGAATGCTCAGCTGCAGAAATGCCGGAGGGAAGGAAGCAGACTCGGAATGGGTGATGCAGTGGTGAGGCTTGGCAGGGTGAGAAATGGAGGGACAAGTGATTGTGAGTCATGTTTAATGAAGAGAATGGTGCTGAAGGTATGGAAGTCCAGGGATGGAAAAAAGCTCGAGAGAAGTAAAGAGGGTCTAAAAAACCTATTGCCTCTGTGATGGATGGATGACATTTTTGGAGGGTGACAAAATGTGAGCCAAGTGGCAGGTTCAGAAGTTAGTTTTGGAAAGTGAGAATTCAGAATTGGAGGTATAGGGGATGGAGTTTGTGATATCGGAAGTAGTACAGCAGCTGTTAATCAATCACTCAATAGTATCTATTAAGTGCTTAGTGTGTGCAGAGCACTGAACAAGCACTTGGGATAATGAAGGACAACAGAGTTGGTAGACATGGTCCCTGCCTACAAGTAGCTTACAGTCTAGAGGGGACTAGCCAACTCGATTAATAACCAGCTAGAAGTAGTAATAATGGTATTCATTATTGCCTCTGAAGGCAATTCATGTTATTAAGCACTTGAGAAACTACAACAGAAGCATAAGACATGTTCTCTGCCCACAAGGAGCTTATAATCCAACTGAGGAGACAGACATAATTATATTTGCAAACAAAATAATCAGAATGAATCATTGAATGTACAATTAATTGACTATACATTATTTTCACAAGTGCCAAAGGTGAGTATAAATAACAACATAAGTGCTAGAGATGGTCATTGGGTTAATACCACTTTGGGAGTTGTTGAAGGCTGTAGGATCTTAGGAAAAGCTTTGTATATGGGGAGAGCTGTAGTCTTTTGGATTTGGGGCAAGAGGAAGTTCTAAGATGGGGGAAGAGTGTGAGCGAAGGGATGGAAATGGGAGAGACTGTAGGCCTTGTGTGGGCAGAGATTGTCTCTCTTTACTGTTGAATTGTACTTTCCAAGCACTTTGCACAGTGCTCTGCACACAGTTAGAGCTCAATAAATACAATTGAATGAATGAATGAATGAGAAAGCAAGGAATCAATCAATCAGTGATATTTATTGAGCACTTACTGTGTGCAGAGCACTGTACTTCGCACTTGGGAGAGTACAATATAACAGAGCCGGTAGACATGTTCCCTTCTCACAAGGAGCTTACAGTCTACAATCTTGGCAGGAACAAAGAGTTCAATCTGGAGGTTATCAGGAGAAGAGAGCTGATATGGAAGATAGGGAGAGTTGCTTGATGCAAAGGGAAATGGGAAGACATTGGAGGTTTTTCAGAGTGGAGAGATGTGGGCCAAATGATGCTTCAAGAAGTTGATCCCTGTAGTGTCATGTAGTACAGGTTGAAGGTGGGAGAGGTTGGAGGCAGAGAGACTAGAAGGGAGGCTGATACGTAGATCTGACCACAATCAGACAAGAACTTGGACAAGAGTGGTAGCAGTTTAGTTGGAAAAGAAGGGGTGGACCTGGGAAGTTTTGAGTACGAAGAACCAGCAAGATTTTTCAGAAGATTGATTGTAAGAACTGAAAGACAGTGAGGAGTTGAGGATGATACCAAGGTTGTGGGTTTCTGGGACAGGGAGGATAAGTATGAAGATGAGTATAACCTAGCAGAAAGAGAGTCAGGCTAGGATTTGGAAGACTAATCCCATTTCTGCCACTGACTCGTTGTGTGCAAGCCACTTAACCTCCTTGTGCCTCAATTTCCTTATCTCTAAAATGGGGGGAAGAAGGGCAGTGCCTGACTCTCTTGCCCTCACAGGCATGTTGTGAGGATAAAATAAGATCACTGATGCTAAAAAGCTCTGGAAAAATAAAAGAGCTAGACAAGTCAAGGTATTGCCTTTCCTTTGGCATCTGGCAGTGTGTCATCCCAGCCCCCAGAGCAGGTGGAGAGAGTTTCCTCCTGTCCTTTGCCTAGATCCTGGTGGGGATAGTCTACTCCTGTCCCCAGCCCAGAGCCCCCAAATCGTGGTCAGAGAATTTACCAGCCACCCGCTTCCATCTCATTGCTTCCTGCCCGCAGTGGCTGGTTTCTTCAGTGCAGCTCCTGAGTTACGGGAAAAGCCCTGTGCAAGGGATCCCAGCTGAGGGACTGCACTTCAGAGAATCCTGAGCAATTGTCCCTCCAACCCACAACTTTTGCTGGGGGCAACTGAGAAGAACTTCAGGGTGAAGACTGCCTGGTGGCGAGTGGGTAATGGAGAAAAGCAGGGAATTTGGAATCCTGGTTCTAGTCCAGATTCGGCTACTGAAATACAGTACAAGGTCTCAGTTTCCCCAACTGTAAACTCCATCTAATCCTGACCCTAGAGGAATGAGAGACTCTGGTGAAGCCCCCAGAGCATTGTGTATCAAAGAAACTATATGAATGCAAATGTGAAACTTCTTTCTAACCACCGGTTTATAACAAAAAACCACCATATAAAACCTTTCCTTGGGTTCTGGCAACCCCTGCATACAATTCAATAAACATTAAAAGATGTCCGTACAAAGAACACCCAATTAAAATGGTCACTTAAAATCAGCCTCTTCTGTTTCATTATGAAGGGGTTTTATTGTATCTCTGCTATTTGAGGTATCTAGCTTTCTTTTCTCCTCAGATTCTCGGAGCTTAAAACTAGGAACCTGAAAGTCCCCGATGGGAAAGATTGTCAGCCAATGAATGTTCACAACCCACCCTGCAAGGACAGGTAATTGATACAGGGAGGCTTATGTGGTGATATTGGCCCTTGGCTGCAGTGAAAATTGAGACACTATCACTGGCACAAGAGGCGCCCCTTCTCTGTCAGTAGGAGGAAATAATGTTTCCCACTTTAATGCCTGATGGTCAGTTTCACCCTATCCAAATGAGGAACTAATTTCTGCAACTCTACCCTTCAGACCTCCAGTGCCGGGACTGGGGGTTGAGGTATGGATGCATCCAGTGGGCAGGAACTTTCTGAATGGGGTCTCAAAGCTCTGGAAGATGGCTTAAGCCTCTTAATAGTTTTGAGAGATTCCGGACAACAGGCTGATTTTATTTGCTGGGGTTGTGTCTCCTTCAGGATAATCCTGCCTGGAAGTGAATTTGGATACATGCCATTGTTCCTATACTCTCTATCCTAGTGCAGTACCAGGACTTTTGCTGGAATGATAGGCTCCTTCTCCTACTTTATAGATAAAGGAATCAGGGCTCAGAGAGGTTAGGTGGCTTGCCCCCGGTAACACAGAAAGTTAACGCTCATAATCCTTCTCCTTTCTCCTCAACACACTATGAAACCTTGGCTTCACAGACTCTGTCCTCTCCTGGTTCTCTTGTTATCTCTCCGGCCGTTCATTCTCAGTCTCCTTTGAGGGTCCCCCTCTCATCCCCTTACCATAGGGGTTCCTCAAAGGTCAGTTCTTGGTCCCCTTCTGTTCCCTATCTACACTCACTCCCTTGGTGAACTCACTCACTCCTACAGCTTCAACTGTCATCTTTACACTGATGACACCCAAATCTACATCTCTGCCCCTGCTCTCTCTCCCTCCCTCCAGGCTCATATCTCCTCCTGCCTTCAGGACATCTCCATCTGGATGTCTGCCCGCCTTCTATAACTCAATATGTCCAAGATTGAACTCCTTATCTTCCCCCCCAACCCTGCCCTCTCCCTGACTTTCCCGTCACTGTAGACAGCACTACCATCCTTCCCTTCTTACAAGCCCACGACCTTGGTGTCATCCTCGACTCTGGTCTCTCATTCACCCCACACATCCAATCCATCACCAAAACCTGCCAGTCTCACCTCCACAACATCGACAAGATCCACCCTTTCCTCTCCATCCAAACCGCTACCTTGCTGGTTCCATCTCTCATCCTATCCCGACTGGATTACTGCATCAGCCTCCTCTCTGATCTCCCATCCTCCTGTCTCTCCGCACTTCAGTCTACACTTCACTCTGCTGCCTGGATCATCTCTGTGCAGAAACGCTCTGGGCATGTTACTCCCCTCCTCAAAAATCTCCAGTGGCTGCCTGTCAACCTACGCATCAAGCAAAAACTCCTCACTCTTGGCTTCAAGGCTCTCCATCACCTTGCCCCCTCCTACCTCACCTCCCGTCTTTCCTTCTACAGCCCAACCCACACCCTCCACTCCTCTGCCGCTAATCTCCTCCCTGTACCTCGTTCTCACCTGTCCCGCTGTAGACCCCCAGCCCACGTCCTTCCCCTGGCCTGGAATGTCCTCCCTCCACACATCCACCATGCTAGCTCTCTTCCTTCCTTCAAAGCCCTAGTGAGCACTCACCTCCTCTAGGAGGCCTTCCCAGACTGAGCCCCCCTTTTCCTCTCCTCCTCCCCATTCCCCCCCCCGCCTTACCTCCTTCCCAATCAATCAATCAATCGTATTTATTGAGCGCTTACTATGTGCAGAGCATTGTACTAAGCGCTTGGGAAGTACAAATTGGCAACACATAGAGACAGTCCCTATCCAACAGTGGGCTCACAGTCTAAAAGGGGGAGACAGAGAACAAAACCAAACATACCAACAAAATAAAATAAATAGGATAGAAATGTACAAGCAAAATAAATAAATGAATAAATAAATAGAGTAATAAATATGTGCAACCATATATACATATATACAGGTGCTGTGGGGAAGGAAAGGAGGTAAGATGGGGGGATGGAGAGGGGGACGAGGAGGAGAGGAAGGAAGGGGCTCAGTCTGGGAAGGCCTCCTGGAGGAGGTGAGCTCTCAGTAGGGCCTTGAAGGGAGGAAGAGAGCTAGCTTGGCAGATGGGCAGAGGGAGGGCATTCCAGGCCCGGGGGATGATGTGGGCCGGGGGTCGATGGCGGGACAGGCGAGAACGAGGTACAGTGAGGAGATTAGAGGTGGAGGAGCGGAGGGTGCGGGCTGGGCAGTAGAAGGAGAGAAGGGAGGTGAGGTAGGAGGGGGCGAGGTGATGGACAGCCTTGAAGCCCAGTGTGAGGAGTTTCTGCCTGATGCGCAGATTGATTGGTAGCCATTGGAGGTTTTTGAGGAGGGGAGTAATATGCCCAGAGCGTTTCTGGACAAAGATAATCCGGGCAGCAGCATGAAGTATGGATTGAAGTGGAGAGAGACACGAGGATGGGAGATCAGAGAGAAGGCTGATGCAGTAGTCCAGACGGGATAGGATGAGAGCTTGAATGAGCAGGGTAGCGGTTTGGATGGAGAGGAAAGGGCGGATCTTGGCAATGTTGCGGAGCTGAAACCGGCAGGTTTTGGTGACGGCTTGGATGTGAGGGGTGAATGAGAGAGCGGAGTCGAGGATGACACCAAGGTTGCGGGCTTGGTTGCGGGCTTCCCCTCCCCACAGCACTTGTATATATATATATATGTACAGATTTATTACTCTATTTATTTTACTTGTACATATTTACTATTCTATTTATTTTGTTAATAATGTGCATATAGCTTTAATTCTATTTGTTCTGACGATTTTGACACCAGTCTACATGTTTTGTTTTGTTGTCTGTCTCCCCCTTCTAGACTGTGAGCCCGTTATTGGGTAGGGACCATCTCTATATGTTGCCGACTTGTACTTCTCAAGCGCTTAGTACAGTGCTCTGCACACAGTAAGTGCTCAATAAATACAATTGAATGAATGAATGAATAATCCATGAGCAGCTGACCTGGTCCTTGACCACCAAGAAACCTTGTGTCCCTCAAAAGACATAGAAACCCTGGGACTTGACTGCCAGCAAAGGGCTCGGCCCTTTCCCTCTTCTGAGAAAAAACTCAGCACCCTCCTTTCATCTTCTTCCAACAGCATGATTTTGACACTGCCAGCTCTTAAGCAGTGAGAAAATTGAAAGCAAAAGTGGAGGGATGCTCACTGCTAACACAGACCTGGTACCAACCTGTGGGAGAGTGGAGATGAGAAGGGCAGGGAGAGAAAAAGTGAGGACTGGGGTTGGTGGAAGATGGAGTCTCTGGTTAGGGCAGCAGGCCGGGGGCTGACAGTAACTTTTCCACATCAAACAGCTTCAGCATGGCCTAGTTCTAATCCTGCCTCTGCCACTTGCTTGCTGTGTGACCTTGGCAAATCAGTTGGCTTATCTGGGCCTCAGTTTTCTCATTTGCAAAATGGGGATGCAATGCCCATTCTCCCTCCTACTTAGGCTGTGAGTCCCATGTAGGTCAGGGACTGTGTCTGACCTGATCAACTTGCATCTACCTCAGGCTGGCACATAGTAAGCACTTAAAAAATATGATAACAACAACAATAATAGCAATAATCGAGCATAAATTCCTCACCATAGGCTTTAAGGCACTAAATCAGCTTTCTCCCTCTTACCTTACCTCTCTCCTCTCTCACTACAACCCAGCCCACGGCAGTTCGCTCCTCTAACAGCAACTTCCTGAGTCACTCCCATCTCTTGCTCTCGACCTCTTGCTCAAGTCTTCTGGCCTGCCTGAAACTCCCTCCCCCTTCACATCCAGCAGACCACCACTCTGCCCATCTTCAAAGCCCTACTAAAATCACACTGCATCCAGGAAGGCTTCCTCGACTAATCTCTCATCTCCCCATCCTATTGCTCTCCTATTGCATCAACTATGCACTAGAGTTCTTGCCTTCTAAGCACTTAGGTGCTCACTTCCCTATCTCACCCCCACAGCATTTAGGTACATATCTTTAAACTTAGTTGCCTCCTCCTACAGGTAATTTATTTTCATGTCTGTCAGATTGTAAGGTACTTGAGGGCAGGGATCTTGTCTACCAATGCTCAGCCTCTGCTCTCTTCCTGGGGTTCAGGACCGAGTCTGCCTTGGGACATTCACTGAACTGCTCTAAGCATCATCCTAGAAGGGTCTGGCACTCCCACCAAAGTGCTGTGTGATTTCAGACAAACCACACAACTGCCCTGAGCCTGGAGCCTCAGTCTTCAGGATGATTGAGATCCAACAGTCTAAGAGGAATTCTATGGGGATTTTCTTCCATCAGTCTCCCAAGAGGATCAATTGTCTCCTTAAAGTAATGGAAATTGTCAGTTTTGGCACAAAAACAGTGGACTATAAAATGAAAATGACACAGATGCAATTAAAGGGATAGTCCAGAATTGTTTTGGTCCAGAGTGCCAGGGACATTGCGGGAAGGGGGTGGGTTTGCTAGCTGAATGTAGCCAAAATGGGAAAGCTGTGGACCCCCATTCAATTCTCCCTGGACTTGGGAAGGAAAGCAGGACAGTTTCCATCTCAGGGCATGAGATTCCAAATAAGAATCGATTTGAAACCAAAAATGAAATGGACCAAGCTACATTTCCTAAATTGTGCTAGCTGAAGGACAGAGAAAGTCAACAAACAAGTAGAAGCTAATAAATGAGAGTTTAAAAGTTCTTTCCATTTGAATAATCAAAGGTCTTGTGCTTCTTGGAGGACATGAAGTGCTAGGTAAGAGGTAAGGGGTTTTTAAAAATCTGATTTTTATCTTGACAGTGTCCCCTCTTAAAAAGTCAAAGCCCCATTCCCACACACTCCTCAAGATCCTGGGTAAACAACAAGAACTTACCTTGCATTTTATATGCCCCTTAAGTGCTTCATAATCATTTTATTTGTTATTACTCACCCTTCCCTATACTGCTCTCCCCTCCTTGGTGAAGGAGGAAACTGAGGCCCAGAGCAGTTAAGCGGTTCACCTCAGGTCACACAGCACAATTGGTAGAAAAGAAATGTGACAGGTACGACTGGATGGATAATTATCTCTGCCTGTGGCAAAGTGGGATGAAGGGAGTGGGAAGAAAGACCTGGAAGTAGAGGGAGAGCTATTGGGTGGTCTAAAATGTGAAGCCTCCTCTAAAATGTGAAGCTTTCCTCTAAAATTAGGAAAGGGGTAAAGTATCCAGAGGAGAGAAAAAAGCAGGAAGACCCAAGGAAGCTACCTTGCAGGTGAGGCTTTGCAGCACTTTTTATCATTCAAAAGGACTGCACCGCCACCAGTCCAGTGTTTAACTGGAAATGCAGACCGTAAACTCCTTGTGGGCTCCTTGTTGTCTACTGACTTTACTATATTTCCCCAGGCACTTAGTACAGTGCTCTGCACATAGTAAGCATTCCGTCAATACCATTGATTTATCGATCGATTGATTAAAATATAACAGCCTAGATGATGTCACTGAACGTAGAATCTCAGGGCTGCAAAATCATTACAGTCTGACTATAGAGAGAAGAAAACACCAGCATTTTGCATTCTGTTGCATGTCTTGTCCTAAAGAAGGAGTAGTGGGGCTGGAAGAGACAGAGGTGAAGGAGTATAAATTAATCGGTATCAATCAGGCCAATTGAGAGCTATGCCCAGTATTGTTGTCTCAGGCAAAAGCCAGAGACTTTCAGCCAATGCTAAAACCCAGAGGCACCTGAAGGCAGGTTCAGGCACAGGCCCTCTGAGACTAGCATCCTCAAGTCCTCAGGGCTTCGGCCTACCCCTGGTGAACGTTACTGAGGGAGACCTGAGATTTCCAAAGGATCACTTTCTTCCTTAGTGATTGTTGGCTGTGTTGGCTGGGAAAGGTCATCCCTGGAGGTTGTAATGGCATCGGCTTTGGAGTCAGAGGTCATGGGTTCAAATCCTAGCTCTGCCAGTTGTCAGCTGTGTGACTTTGGGCAAGTCACTTCACTTCTCTGTGCCTCAGTTCCCTCATCTGTAAAATGGGGATGAAGACTGTGAGCCCACCATGGGACAACCTGATCACCTTGTACCCTCCCCAGTGCTTAGAACAGTGCTTTGCACATAGTAAGCACTAAATAAATGCCATTATTATTATTATTATTATCATGGGTTCAAATCCCGGCTCTGCCAATTGTCAGCTGTGTGACTTTGGGCAAGTCACCTAACTTCTCTGGGCCTCAGTTACTTCATCTGTAAAATGGTGATGAAGACTGTGAGCCCCCCGTGGGACAACCTGATCACCTTGTTACCTCCACAGTGCTTAAAACAGTGCTTTGCACATAGTAAGTGCTTAATAAATGCCATCATTATTATTAGTATTATCGGGCTCCAAAGAGTCCCTCCACCCCTTCCCCCACCCCCAGCGGTCTCCCCCTCTAGACTATAATAATAATGATACCGATAGTATTTGTTAAGCGCTTACTATGTATCAAGCACTGTTCTAAGCGCTAGGTAGATACAAGCTGATTAGGATGGACACAGTCCCTGTCCCAACTGGGGCTCACAGTCTTCATCCCCCATTTTACAGATGAGGTAACTGAGGTACAGAGAAGTTAAGTGACTTGCCTAAGGTCACAGAGCAGATAAGTGGCAGAGCTGGAATTAGAACCCAGTTCCTTCTGATTCCCAAGCCTGTGCTCTATCCATTAGGCCACGCTGCTTCCCATGGTTGTAAGCTCCATGTGGGCAGAGCTTGTTGTGGGCAAGAAATGTGTCTACTAATTCTGTTATATTTGGCATCTCCTAGGTGCTTAGTACAGTGCTCTGCACACAGTAAATGCTCAATATATAACATAGATTGATTATATTCTGCTCTCCCACTTGCATAGTACAGTGTTTTGCATACAGTGAACACTCAATAAATGTCATTGATTGAGCGACTGATTGACTTCTACTGCAGCCTGATGAACCTCCCACTATTCCAACTCTCATGGGGCCCAGCCAGGCTGAACATCTCTAAGACTTTTTAGGCAGGGGAGATAATGAAAGTCAGCATCCAGGGGAGTTTCCTAGCACATCCTTCCCCCAGGGAGTCCAGTTGCCCCAGGATGTTCACCCCTCACAACCAATCTGTCACCAGAACCTGCCGGTCTCACCTCCACAACATCTCCAAGATCCGTCCTTTCCTCTCCATCCAAACCGCTACCTTGCTGGTTCAATCTCTCATCTTATCCCGACTGGATTACTGTATCAGCCTCCTCTCTGATCTCCCATCCTTCTGTCTCTCCCCACTTCAGTCTATACTTCATGCTGCTGCCCAGATCATCTTTGTGCAGAAATGCTCTGGGCATGTTACTCCCCTCCTCAAAAATCTCCAGTGGCTGCCTGTCAACCTACGCATCAAGCAAAAACTCCTCACTCTCGGCTTCAAGGCTCTCCATCACCTTGCCCCCTTCTACCTCACCTCCCTTCTCTCCTTCTACAGCCCAGCCTGCACCCTCCGTTCCTCTGCCGCTAACCTACTCACTGTACCTCGTTCCCTCCTGTCCCGCCATCGACCCCCGGCCCACGTCCTCCCCCTGGCCTGGAATGCCCGCCCTCCACACATCTGCCAAGCTAGCTCTCTTCCTTCCTTCAAAGCCCTACTGAGCGCTCACCTCTTCTAGGAGGCCTTCCCTGACTGAGCCCCCTTTTTCCTCTCCTCCTCCCCATCCCCCCTGCCCTGCCTCCTTCCCCTCCCCACAGCACCTGTATATATGTTTGTACAGATTTATTACTCTATTTATTTTACTTGTACATATTTACTATTCTATTTTGTTAATGGTGTGCATTTAGCTTTAATTCTGTTTGTTCTGACGACTTGACACCTGTCCATATGTTTTGTTTTGTTGTCTGTCTCCCCCATCTAGACTGTAAGCCCACTGTTGGGTAGGGACCGTCTCTATATGTTGCCAACTTGTACTTCCCAAGCGCTTAGTACAGTGCTCTGCACACAGTAAGCACTCAATAAATATGATTGAATGAATGAATGAATGAATGCGATTGAATGAGTGAATGTTGGTATAAAGTGAAATGAGCCTAAGGGCTACAGTACAGAAGCTATTTGGATTCCTCTCTAGAGCAATCCCAGGTCCATCTTGAAGCAGGTTAGTACTCCTGGAATCTCCACAGCCTTCCAGGAGCTCTCCAATTTGGGATAATGGTAATAATTGTAGTGATTGAAGTGCTTACTCTGTGCCAGGCACTGTACTAAGCACTGGAGTGGATACGAGATAATTGGGTTGGACACAGTTCCTGTCCCACATGGGGCTCACAGTCTTAATCTCCATTTTACAGATGAGGGAACTGAGGCACAGAGAAGTGAAGTGACTTACCCAAGGTCACACAGCAGACAAATGGCAGAGCCAGGATTAGAACCCAGGTCCTTCAGACTCCCAGGTCTGTGTTCTATCCACTAGGCCATGTTGCTTCTCAATAACCAGGGTAAGGGTCTTCAGGGGCACTCCCTACAATCAGATGCCTAGGCCATTCCCAGTCCCAGACTGCCTCTCCCCCAGGGCTGAGAAGCAGCATGGCCTAGTGGAAAGAGCCTGGGCCTGGGAGTCACAGGACCTGGGTTCTAATCCTGGCTCTGCCACTTATCTGCTGTCTGACCTAGGGCAGGTCACTTAACTTCTGTGTGCCTCAGTTTCCTCATCTGTAAAATGGGGATTAAGGCTGTGAGCCCCATGTGGGACAGGGACTGTGTCCAACCTGATTAGCTTGTATCTTCCCCAGTTCTTAGTACAGTACCTGGCACATGGTAAGCACTTAAAAAACACCACAATTATCATTATTAACCAGTGGACTGTTCTTGATAAGGATCGTCTCTCCATGACAACTGGAGGTTTGTCATATAACAAGCCCTTTGTGGAGGCAGGGGGAGGAAGGGAGGCAGGAGATGGAAGCAGTGCAGCCTAGCGAAAAGAGCACGGACCTTGTAGTCACAGGGCCTGGGTTCTAATCCCAGCTCTGCCACTTGGTTGCTGTGTGGCCTTGGGCAAGTCTCTTAACTTTGCTTTGTTTCAGTTTCTTCATTTGCAAAAAGGAGATTCACTGCCTGTTCTCCCTCCTCCTTTAGACTATGAGCCCCAGGTTGGGTGGGAACTGTGTCAAACCTGATTATCTTGTATCTTCTATCTACCTCAGTGCTTAATACAGTGCTTGACACATAGTAAGCACTTAACAAATACCAACACCACCACTAGTATTACTATTTTTTATGTTATTTGATAAGCATTTACTATGTGCCAGGCACTGTATTATTCTCATTATTTTTACTAAAGGGAGAGAGATTGCCCAACCATTTTGGTAATACAGAAGAGAATATTTCTCCCTCTTTTTCAGGTCTAGACACACGGCAGACATCTCCCCCGTGGAGCTCTTTTCCTATCGCTCCCTTCCATCTGGCCTCCCTAGCGCATCTTAACTACGTCAACCAGGGTCAGTTGAAGGCCCGCAGATTCCAGAAGTCCTTGGGATGTCTGGCCCCTGAGTGCTGGTCCACTGTCCTGTCAGCTTCCTTCCAGCCAAGTTGGGATCAGGGGTGAGAGATGGCCAGAGTCCAAAGGGGAATCAGACAGAACTATTTTCAAGCCCAAATTATACCAGTAGACAGATCTGCACTCCTGAAGTCACATGCCAGTTTAATGGGAGAAGAGGGAAGACTGGATTTTGCATTTGCTCCATGCCTTTTAAGTAGGTAATAGATTTGTTCTTTCTTAACACATTACTCTCCACCTCCCTGCTTTGCCCAGACAACTCTTAAAAGTCTGTAGCCTTCTCCCCATGATATGCCATCATGGGACCTGTGCCACTCACTCTCGGCAACCTGCCACCCAACTCACTACTCCCTGATCAGATCCTGCCCCTAAGTGCAAAGCACCTTCCCCAGCCACAGGGACCCAAACACCAAACTTTCTGTTGCCTCAAAGTCAGGCTGACCTGCCTTCAGCCAGAGCCTGCGCTGTCTCCTCCTGGCGTCTCACATGAGGGATCTGCAGTCAAATATTAAAAAGGCAGCAAGAGCATTAAATTATCCAGCAACGGAACATTGTCATCCCCCCATAAAACTATCTTGACCTGGAGTTTTCTGCGGAGTCCATTGCTCTTAAATGTGCAATGAGAAAGGAAATTAAAAATTAATCTTTATTTCCATCTCTGAAGAAAACCTTAATTCTCTGCATTGAAATTATACTCGTAATCCAGGGTAATAAATTATAGTTTTTAATTGCAGCAAGTCACAGCCAATCAAATGGGAACAGCGATCTCACTCCCTCTTTCTCTCGCTCGTTCTCTGTGTCTCTTTGTCTGTCTCCCTCTTTCTCTCTCTCTCCTTTTCCAAAGAGGAGGAAATGGGACTTGGGGACTGAACTGATTATGTGGGAGAGGGAATCTACACTCAACTTGCACTTAACCAGGAAGGGCTTTGCTTGGGAGAATACACATGCGCGCATGCGCGCGCGCACGCACATACACACACACACACACACACACACAAGCACACAAATCACACCTAGACAAGTGCACCAGCGTATCAGGCATTATCCACCTGGAAAGAGTTACTTGGTTAACTGCGCATTTCAAAATTGTTATTAGCTTATTTGTACAGGGATTTTGGAATTTAATTAGCCTCTTTTGAACTGCTCTTAGCATGTTTGACTAAAGGAACAGAAAATCGCTCCACAACTTGTTTGCTTTCCTTGTTCATTGGCTTTTCCACTAGTGACTGCAGCTCAGGAGAGGAGAGAAGCTGGCTGCCACACCAGCCCGTTTTCAGCTCTATGTGTTCATATACCAATGCTCATCCCAAAATCCTGTGTTTGGGGCATTTTCTTAGACAGAGCATGCTGTGATCTCAGAGAATTCCAGCCCATCTGACCTCTGGAAGAATATCTAAACTGAGAGAAGAAAGAACAACTGTGGCAAGCACACACACACGCACACACACACATATATACAGACACACATACTCACAAACCGCAGCGGTTGTGACCGCTGCCTCTAGTCCTCGTTTTATTGGTCCTGAATTGAGGAAGGATGACTAAACTTAAGTACTCAATAGTTTTGTTTTCTAAAATTAAACCGCCTCTGTGGCCTGCCATGAGTGTGATTCTGTCACTGCAGGTGGGAGACCACATTAGTCTTGGGAGCAGAGCCTCTGCAAGCACATCTCCAGCTTCACGTTTTGGTGAGGCTCAGAGCCTACCCTTAAACTCAGATGTAAAGGCATTTCTAAAACCACCTCTCAGATCTTCTCACCTGCCCTTCTCAACAGGAAGGGTCTTGTGAGAGCCCATCCAATATGAGTCTGGGGGCCAAGGTTGCTTCTTATTTGCTCTTAGGCTTGGCTCCAACTAGTTCTTCCTAGGAGAAGTAATTGGAATGAACTACAGCTGGGGCAAGCTAACACATTGGACTGGATGGAAAAATAGTGTTGACTCTGCATGACCTTGGAAACCAGTTCTCTTAAGATGTGGGGTGTCAAGTCTTTGCAGAACCCTGCTGTGAGGAAAACTCACATCATGGTACTCACTTTGGGTCCAACACCACCGTGCATATGCACATGCCATTTCTTCCAACACTGCATCAAGCTGTATCCAGATAGACACATGTTGTCAGAACATTCCCTAATTCTGCTGTTGGGTTATAGCTACAACTCATAGTGAAAGCATGCATTTTGGCAGAACTGAGTGTACTGTCCCTACTCCTGCAGTGCTGTGTAGTCTGGAGTCCCATGTCAGCTCTCCTCTGCAATAATTCTGGTCTGCTTTCCAAGAATGGAAAAAGAGAAATCATGAAGTGTCTTAAAGGATTTTGAAACACAAAGTCCTTCCCCAGAACAAGGTTAATGGCAAGAATCATACTAATTCCCACAGGTTGAGGTAGTGCCCTGAAGGTTCTTTTTATTCCCTAGGTCCAGGAACAACTTTAATGATGTACTAAGGAGATAGGGGAGAGATGGCCCATCCTGCCATTGCTTCTAAATGGTTTTGCCTGGTCCATTCTCCAAGTGTAGATTACAAGTGATAGACAGTTATTCAAGTTGGGACCAAGGCAAGTTCCGATAAGTCACACAAACACACATCATTCATTCATTCAATCGTATTTATTGAGTGCTTACTGTGTGCAGAGCAGTGTACTGAGCATTGGTTTGGGCTCTCTCCAACAGGCACAAACCCAGTTGGGTTGGCCTATCCACCTTTTTCTGATTATCCAAACTAACCTTGGCTTAAGGTAAGTAGCCGCACAAATAACTGAGAGTCAAGTTATCCACCAGCTGACCCTCATTGTGGCCTTGATCACCACCCTTTAATAAGCAATGGCAAGTAGTTGTGGTCCAATAAGGGCTTGTAAGGAGGAATGCCTACTCATCTTTGGAGGGGTCTTAGCAGCATGAAAGGGAGTGTGGGGGTTTGAAACAAGAAGTCATCAATGAATGCCATTGATTGAAAGGTCTGGCTGGGAAATATCCTTGGAAAGTTTCTCTTCAAAGTGCATGGACCTTGATTGGGAAGCAGTCTTCCCTAGAAAAGGAGTTGAAACCCCATCACCTCTACCATTCTAAGTCTGGCCTGCCTGTGGAGGGTGAGTGTGCCAGGGAATTGGAAAAGAGAATTGCAAAACTTCTGGCTTATTTCTGCATTTTTTTCTATCAGCCTTGGTCAGAAGCAAACAGTGATTCAAAAGAGAGAAATGATGGGACGTGAACTAAAAAAGGAAAAACTATCTTAATGTATGATGGGAAGGATTGGCTATGGACATGTTTCGGAGAAAAGAAGTCTGGAATTGTGAGGGATAATATACTGTTGGTCAGAGACCATGATGATGATAATAGTGGTTGTTAAATTCTTACTGTGTAGTAAATGCAGCACAATCAAGACACAGTCCATGTCCCAAATAGGGCTCACAGTCTAAGGGGGAAGGAGAACTTAATGGATGAGGAAGTCAAGGTATAGAGAAGTTAAGTGACTTGCTCAAAGTCATGGGGCAGACTTGAGACTAGAACCCCAGTTCCCCTGATCTTATGCTCACCTCCTAGTGTTTAATGGCAGTGAGGTGCCAAGCACCATTAGCAAAAAGGGGACAGACCCTAGAATTAGGTCTCAATGGGCTTGAAAACTCCTGACTCTCAGCAGTTCTAGCTTCTGTGATGTAGCTCCTCCATGGTTGGGAACTTGAGGAATGCTTTGGCACCATCAGTAGTCACAGTGAGGGTATGCTGGGGGCAAGCAGGAAAAAAACTTAATCAAAATCACTGCTGGCCTCTGGAAGGGGAAGGAGAAAACCAGGCGTTTCCCCTGTGGGGAAACTGTTCTTCACCAGTTCTCCCACTCCTTGGGAGAAGCTCTCCACACTGGAAGGAGTGGCTGCCTCTCCGGCCATCTCCCCATAAAGAACCATTCCCTCTCCCAGCCCAGGAGTGTGTCAAACCTCTAGTTCTTCTAATGAAGTTGTCTGGGAGGCTTCCAGGTGAAATAAAGGATTCGACTAAGGCTAATTAGCTGTTGCCTGTCTGCTTGGAAAGGATGGCTGATCACCTAGTTTACTGAATTGACACTCTTTTAAAAAACATTACAAGTCAAGGCAGGAAACCAAGTAATTTATTCTTCTCTCCACTTTCTCTTTCTCTCTTTTTTTTTTCCTGAGGCTCAGGTTTAATATCTTTATTGGAAATTGGTCCCCTTTATTGCATCTTAAGTTGCTTTATTCTATCAAATCTGGAGCAAGGCATTTTTCATTTGGGATTGTAATGTGGTCTAAATGATAAGAGCTCAATTCAGAAGTCTTTCTCCCCCCCCCCACCACCCACCCACCCCTTTCCCTCAGCCTGACGATAAAGCTCATAGTCAAATCACAATAACTGTTCAGATAATCTCAGGTTTGATTCATTGTGTGACCACTAGCTTCATATGAGGGCTGGAAGTGGGGGATGCTGGGATATTTTAAATTGAGGAGGGCATCCTTAGGACTGGTCTGGTACTGCAGTGGCACCTACCTAGGGAGGTTTTGATAGGCTAGTAAATGTCTCCAGGGGACTCAACAGACTTTAGTGCCACCTACTAGCTCAGTTCCACGCCTTAAACCACTTCCCTCCAGTCCGGACCCATCAGCCATTGGTTCCATCTGGCAATTTGGTTTGATAAATGCTGATTTGTCCTGCTGCTCAAGTGAAGGGGGTGGGCTCTGTACAGTATGGGGTCCATACCAATGGAGTTAAATTGTCCTATGGGAGGTATGGCTGGCCTAGAATGAGATATCCCATTTGGGGATGACAGAAACCTCGGGGGAACCTCCTACATTACCCACTCTCCAGAAGAGCCTCTCGGGTGATGAAACTCCTCACTGGCTTTTAATCCTGGGGGATGATGCTTCCAGAGGCCCCCACCTGGAAGCAACCCATATAGCTGTAATTCTATTTATTCTGACAATTTTGACACCTGTCTACATGTTTTGTTGTCTGTATCCCCCTTCTAGACTGTGAGCCCATTGTTGGGTAGGGACTGTCTCTATATGTTGCCGACTTGCACTTCCCAAGTGCTTAGTACAGTGCTCTGCACACAGTAAGTGCTCAGTAAATACGATTGAATGAATGAATGAATCCCGGGGTGACTGCCTCCTGTGAGGGGATTACGGCTCTCCAAGGTCACCTTGGGACACATTCAGTCCCACTTCAGGCATCCCTAGCACATTTTTTTCCAATGCCCTGCAAGGCTGAAAGCACTATAACAAATCATTAGCAATCAGATAATTGAATTAGGCTGTCGATAGACACATCCAATCATTGAATGATAATTAATCAACATGCCAAGAATTGAACAAACCAATCAAGTATTCCTAACTATCCTGTGGCCCTAGCTTTATTGCAAACCTTAGCCCCAGCTTAACCCTAACCCACTTCATAGCTGAGGGAACTAAGATCACTCTCCAATGATGCTTTTGCACCATTCCACGTACCCCACCCCTCTCTTTCCCTTCTTTTGAAGCCTACGTCATCTGCCTCTACCACCCACTCCAGATACTAGTCACAGTCATCTACCGCCCCCAGGCCTCACCTCCAACTTTTTGAATCATTTTGATCCCTTGCTCACATTCCTTCTCTCTTTCTCCATCCTTACATTGATCCTTGGGGACTTCAATATCTACAAAAATATTCCTGATGACCCTTTTGATATTTGCTTTCTATCAATCCTCAACTCCACCAACCTCCTCCTTCACCCCAGCTCTCCCACTCATCAACTTGGACAGATACTTGCTCTCATCATCCCCAGTTACTATACAGTCTCTACCCTCACTAACTCTGAAATCCCTCTATCAGACCACAACTGCCCCACCAACCTTCTCTCCCACACACCTCCTCCCCGCAAATCTGTCCTGTTCCCCCACAGAGTCCTCTGATCTTTTGAAGCCATCTAATTTTCTCAAGTTATCATATCCCATTTAGTCTCCATACCCAAACTACCTTCCCTTGATGACCAAATTGATGCACTCAACAACACCCTTTCATTCATTCATTCAATCATATTTATTGAGCACTTACTGTGTGCAGAGCACTGTACTAAGTGCTTGGGAAGTCCAAATTGGCAACATAGAGAGACGGTCCCTACCCAGCGACAGGCTCACAGTCTAGAAGCGGGAGACGGACAACAAGACAAAACATATTAACAAAATAAAAAAAATAGAATAGTACATTTGTTCAATCATTCATTAATTCATTCAGTTGTATTTATTGAGTGCTTACTGTGTGCAGAGCACTGTACTAAGCACTAGGGAAGTACAAGTTGGCAACATATAGAGACGGTCCCTATCCAACAGCGGGCTCACAGGTGACAAAACAAAACATATTAACAAAATAAAATAAATAGAATAGTACATATGTTCATTCATTCATTCAATCGCATTGATTGAGTGCTTACTGGGTGCAGAGCACTGTACTAAGCACTTGGGAAGTCCAAACTGGCAACATATAAAGAAGGTCCCTACCCAACGACAGGCTCACAGTCTAGAAGGGGGAGATGGACAACAAGACAAAACATATTAACAAAATAAAATAAATAGAATAGTACATATGTTCAATCATTCATTCAGTTGCATTTATTGAGTGCTTACTGTGTGCAGAGCACTGTACTAAGCACTTGGGAAGTCCAAGTCGGCAACATATAGAGACGGTCCCTACCCAACCCTTGCTACTGAACACAACACACTCCTTCCCCTAGCCCTTCATTGATCTCGTTCTACTAGCTCACAGACCTGGGTTACCTCCACAGTACACTTCCTTCACTTTTGTGCATGAGCCACAGAGTGCCACTGGCGGAAATCTAGATAACATGCTGACCTCGTCCACCTCAAGTTCATCCTTGCAGGCTTTAACTCTACCCTCTCCTCTCCCTGACAAAATTATTTCTCCATTGTTATTGACACTTATTACCACTGTACTCTCCAGTTGTTCCAGATGTTTAACTCCCTCCTCAAACCCCTGTTCCCCCGCTTCCCCCATTCCTGGCCCCTAATGACCTGGCTACCTACTCTGTTTAAAAAATTGAAACTCAGGTGTGATCTCCCTGAAATCTCTCCTGCTCTTCTCCAGGCCTTCCCTCCCTCCTGCCCCTTCTTCAACTCTCCCATCCTTCCCAGCAGTATCTCAAGAGGAGATCTCCTGCCATTTCTCAAAAATCTACCCCCTCCACCTATGCATCTGACCCTATCCCTTCATACCTCATCAAAACACTTGCCCCCTCCCTTCTTCCATCCCTGACCACCATCTTCAACTGTTTGCTCATCAGTGGCTTCTTCCCCATTGCTTTCAAACATGCTCATGTCTCCCCATCCTAAAAAAACCTTCCCTTGACCCCTCCAGTTATTGCCCCATTTATCTCCTACCATTCATCTCCAAACTCCTTGAGCGAGTTGCCTACTGTCTCAATTTCCTCTCCTCCAATTCCCTCCTTGACGCCCTCCAATCTGGCTTCCAATCCCTTCACTCCTCAGAAACCACCCTCTCAAAGATAAAAAATGATCTCCTTCTTGCCCAATCCAATGGTCTCTACTCAATCCTAATCCTCTTCGACCTCTAAGTAGCCTTCGATACTGTCGACAACCCCCTTCTCCTGGAAACATTATCCAACCTTGGCTGCATGGACACTGTCCTCTCCTGGTTCACCTCCTATCTCTCTGGCCACTCATTCTCAATCTCTTTGGCAGGCTTCTCATCTGCCTCCCACCCTCTAACTATAAGGGTCCCTAAAAGTTCAGTTCTGGATCCCCTTTTATTCTCCATCTACACCCACTCCCTTGGAGAACTCATTTGTTCCCATGGCTTCAACTGCCACCTCTATGTGAATGATTCACAAATCTATATCTCCAGCCCTGATCTCTCTTCCTCTCTGCAGTCTCACACTTCCTCCTGCCTTCAAGACATCACTCCTGCCGTCCTGCCATCACCTTAAACTTAGCATGTCCAAAACAGAACTTATTATCTTCCCACTCAAACCCTGTCCTCCCTGTAACTTTCCCATCACTGTAGACAGTACCACCATTCTTCCTGTCTCACAGCCCCTTAAACTTGGTGTTATCCTTGACTCTGCTCTCATTTAACCCACATTCAATCTATTGCTAAATCTTGGTGGTTCAACCTTCACAATCAATCAATCAATCAATCGTATTTATTGAGCGCTTACTATGTGCAGAGTACTGTACTAAGCGCTTGGGAAGTACAAATTGGCAACACATAGAGACAGTCCCTACCCAACAGTGGGCTCACAGTCTAAAAGGGGGAGACAGAGAACAGAACCAAACATACCAACAAAATAAAATAAATAGGATAGAAATGTACAAGTAAAATAAATAAATAAATAAATAAATAGAGTAATAAATATGTACAACCATATATACATATATACAGGTGCTGTGGGGAAGGGAAGAAGGTAAGATGGGGGGATGGAGAGGGGGACGAGGGGGAGAGGAAGGAAGGGGCTCAGTCTGGGAAGGCCTCCTGGAGGAGGTGAGCTCTCAGCAGGGCCTTGAAGGGAGGAAGAGAGCTAGCTTGGCGGAGGGGCAGAGGGAGGGCATTCCAGGCCCGGGGGATGACGTGGGCCGGGGGTCGATGGCGGGACAGGCGAGAACGAGGTACAGTGAGGAGATTAGCGGTGGAGGAGCGGAGGTTGCGGGCTGGGCAGTAGAAGGAGAGGAGGCAGGTGAGGTAGGAGGGGGCGAGGTGATGGACAGCCTTGAAGCCCAGGGTGAGGAGTTTCTGCCTGATGCGCAGATTGATTGGTAGCCTCTGGAGATTTTTGAGGAGGGGAGTAATATGCCCAGAGCATTTCTGGACAAGAGCATTTCTGGACAACATCACTAAAATCCATCCTTTCTGCTCCACCCAAACTGATGCCACATTAATCCAAGCACTTATCTTATCCTGCCTTGATCAGCCTCCTTGCTGACCTCCATGTCTCCTGTCTCTCCCCACTCTAGTCCATACTTCACTCTGATACCCGAATCATTTTGCTACAGAAACATTCAGTCCATGTTACCCCACTCCTCAAGAATGTCCAGTGGTTGCCCATCCACTGCCACACCAAACAGAAACTCCTTACCATTGGCTTTAAAGCATTCAATCACCTTGTCCCCCCTACCTCTCCCCACTACTCTCCTAGTATAACCCATCCCACAACTTAGCTCCTCTTATGCCAACCTACTCACTGTATCTCAATCTTGTCTCTCACCACTGACCTCATCCCATGTCCTGCCTCTGGCCTGTAATGCCCCCTTTTTCCTCTCCTCCTCCCCATCCCCCGCACCCTACCTCCTTCCCTTCCCCACAGCACTTGTATATATATATTTGTACAGATTTATTACTCTATTTATTTTACTTGTACATATTTACTATTCTATTTCTTTTGTTAATGATGTGCATCTAGCTTTAATTCTATTTGTTCTGATGATTTTGACACCTGTCTACATGTTTAGTTTTGTTGTCTGTCTCCCCCTTCTAGACGGTGAGCCTGTTGTTGGGTAGGGACCGTCGCTATATGTTGCCGACTTGTACTTCCCAAGCGATTAGTACAGTGCTCTGCACACAGTAAGTGCTCAGTAAATATGATTGAATGAATAATGCCCTCTCTTTTTATACCAGAAAATTACTCCCCCAACCTTCAAAGCCTTATTGAAGGCACATCTCCTCCAAGAAGCTTTCCCTTCCTAACCCCTCATTTCTTCTTATCCCACTCCCTTCTGTATTGCCCTGGCTTGCTCCCTTTATTCACCACCCTCCCCCATAGCCCCACAGCACTTATGAATATACCCATAATTCATTTATATTGATGTTTGTCTCCCCCTCTAGACTGTGAGTTTGTTGTGGATGGGAAATGTGTCCATTATATTGTTGTGTTGTACTCTCCCAAGCACTTAGTACAGTGCCCTGCATACAGTAAGCACTCAATAAATATGATTGATTGATCGATTGGTGTTCCCCTTGGAGATGCTTCCTTATTGGCTCCAAGTGTACTCAAGAATGGGTTTTAAGCTTCAGCCTGAAAGCTTGGACACTGGTCAGTTCCATTCCTGGCAATGTGAGATGGAACGAGCATGGGCCTGGGAATCAGAGGACCTGGGCTCTAACCCCAGCTCTGCCACTTGTCTGCTTTGTGACCTTGGGCAAGTCACTTCACTTCTTTGTGCCAGGTACCTCATCTGCAGAATGGGGAGTCAATACCTATTTTTGTACTTAGACTATGAACCCCATCTGGGACGTGATCATCTTACTTCAGAGCTTAGTACAGTGCTTGACACATAGTAGCACATTATTATTATTATTATTATTATTGCCACTGCTCAATGACATAACTAAAGAGAAGCAGCACTACATAGCGGATAGACCATGGACCTGGGAGTCAGAAGGTCATGGGTCCTAATCCCTGCTCCACCACTTGTCTGCTGTGTGACCTTGGGCAACTCACTTCACTTCTCTGGGCCTCAGTTCCCTCATCTGGAAAATGGGGATTGAGACTGTGAGCCCCACGTGAGACAGGGACTGTGTCCAACCTGATCTGCTTGTATCCACCCAGAGCTTAGTACAGTGCCTGGCACATAGTTAAACACTTAACAAATACCATTATTGTTATTATTATTGTTATTATTATTAATAAAGGTATATTGCAGGTGCCAGAGTCAAGGGACAGAATTGCCCTGTAAGGTTTCAGCATCAAGTGAATGCTCTCCACCATCTGTCTCCCTCTTACTTTCCTGCAGTTTTCTCCCGTGACACACCAGACCACAGCTTTTCCCCAGCAAACCTTCTAACTGTACCCCACACACCTGTCTCTGACCCACTCTTCACACCTTTCCCTCCATAAGGAACTCATCCATTCCCCAATCCCAGGTCCACCAAACTATATCCCTCCCCACCTCCAAAGTCTTCCTAAAAAGCCACCTCCACCGAGAAGCCTTCCCTGGCTAATCTCCTTCTTGGTCATGTCACCCCATCAGTTACCTTTGCATTGAATTTATCATCTGTAGCCTGGCTTAGTTTACTTTTGATCCTTTGTATCTTTTCTCTTATCCTTCTATCTTTTGTGTAACAATTTTTTTTTTGGTCTGCCTGTTTCCCCCATTAGATCATAAACTCTGTTAGGGCAGCTCTTGAATGCCCAACTCTTCTGTCATGAACAAAGGGATACCCTGGGAAGCTTCCAAGATCCAACTGAAGAATTGATTTCACCATACAGGCACCAGTGTGTTCCCAACCTTAGCAGTACACCTGTGCTTGGGTGATGAAATAAAAAGTAGTGTTACCCAGAACTTGTCACCACACAGGCTTTGCAGCCTGAGAACCCTCCTCTACCTCCATTCCTATGGACTTCTGGGAGGAAGGGAAGGGGAGTACTCATTTGGGATAGAATGGGCTTCCAAGACAAAGAGTCGTAATTGTGGGTTTTTTAAAAAAACTTAGTATGTGCCAAGCACTGTACCAAGTGCTGGGGTAGATACAAGATCATCAGCTGAGGTACAGTCCCCGTCCCATAATTATTATTATTATTGTTATAATGGCATTTGTTCAGTGCTTACTATGTGCAAAGCACTGTTCTAAGCACAGGGGGGGATAAAAGGTGATCAGGTTGTCCCATGTGGGGCTCACAGTCTCCATCCCCATTTTACAGATGAGGTAACTGAGGCTCAGAGAAGTGAAGTGACTTGCCCACGGTCACACAGTAGACAAGTGGCAGAACCAGGATGCAAAGCCAGGTCTCCTAACTCCCAGACCCGTGCTGTTTCCCCTAGGCCACTTTGCTTCTCGAGGTGGGTCTGAGCTAGTACCAGAGCTTTATTATAGAATTTGATCCATCCAGCCCTGGTGGCTGGCTCAGTCTGGTGCCTTGCTGTCCCAGGAACATCTGAATGCAGTAACCTCAACCCTCAGCATTTTTCCCGGAGACTTCCACCTAACTGCTCCAGTGCTCAATCAATACCACTGATGGTCATGAGAATCACTCAGAAAGGAGCAGCCTTCAGGAGCCCAAAGAGAAATCAGCCCCATCACTATTATAAGGCAGCATGAGAAGCAGTTTTCCTAGTGGAAAGAGCACAGGCCTGGGAGTCAGAGGACCTGGGCTCTAACCCCAGCTCTGCCACTTGTCTGCTGTGTGACCTTGGGCAAGTCACTTCACTTCTTTGTGCCAGGTACCTCATCTGCAGAATGGGGATTAAAACTGGGAGCCCCACTGTGTCCAACCTGATTTTCTTGTATCTACCCCAACATTTAGTACAGTGCCTGACACATAGTAAGCACTTATCAGTTACCATAAAAAAGACAAGGGAATGGAACCAGACTCTGAATCTTCTGTATTTCCTGTGAATCTCTGGCATTTGGAAGCTGAAAGGGAGTAGGGGTCACATAGGGGATAATCAGCTGAATTTGTGCCTTCCCAAATTTGTGCTGAATTTGTGCCTCTGAGGGACGAGACCTGTGTTCCTTCTTAGAAGTTCTGCCAGCTAAGTGCGGGTTTTAACCACCATAATCAATGTTTCAAAGCAGAATGTTTTGTTTAAATATGAAACAGAAGGGCCTCTACCACCTGTTGCGTTAACAGCTGGAATTGGAACCTAAAACCTGCATCATTTTCCAAATGCAGTGGGGGATTACAAAATTTCAATATTAATGAACAATACGAGTGGCAAGATCAGTGGATTTGAATAAATTCATGGACCAGGAGCCTATAATGGATTACTAGAGAGAAAAGGTAAGGCTGTAGATGATCCATCTCTAACCACAAAAATGGATGCTCAGGAGGGTAAATGCCACCCTGTTACTCCAAGCATTTGGCTTCTACTGCCAGAGGTAGAAACATTGGGCTAACTGGACCACTGGTCTGACTCAGTTTGGGCATTGTACATGGATTTGTGTCCTTAGTCGGTTTGATGGATTTTGCAACTTGTAACTTGTAGGAACATGGGAGGGAGAGGGAGAGAAGTGGGGGAATCTGCATTTGGAGAGAAAATGCAGCTTCCCGCAAGTGACAGGCAGCTCTTTTTTCTCCCTCGATCACTGATTCAATTGTATTTATTGAGCACTTACTGTGTGCAGAGCACTGTACTAAGCGCTTGAGGGAGTACAATATAACAATAAACAGACACATTTACTGCCCACAACGAGCTTACAGTCCCTAGAAGTGATTCTAGATATGTGTCTAATGCACTAGTTTTGGACTCAATGAGTGAGCATCTTTCTTCTAAAGAGCGCAAAGCCTTGAAGAAACATCAGCATTTCAGAACAACCTTAGGCTTGAGAAAATTTTGCACTAGAGGAAACCGAGGCACAAAAAGTAAAAGTGACTTGGGCATACAGTTCATCATTGAGCCAAGATTAGACGAGATCCCTGACCCTTGATTCAGCACTACAAGGTTGATAGAAGCCTCGACCCATCTGGTAGCCGTGGTGGTGGCTTTCCTTTTCTTCCCAACCCTATTCCAATCTGATCTGCCATCTCTTTGTCCCATTCTGCCCACCCCATCCTTTCCTGCCTTTTCCTTCCCCCTGATGTTTCTGGACTCGGCTCACTGAGCCACAGTGGAACAAAATGCTAAGGGATGATCACAGCTGGGCCTTGAATGCAAGCTTTGAAAGCCAGAATGAATAATAATAATAATAATGGTATTTGTTAATTGCTTACTATGTTCTAAGCACTGGGGTAGATACAAGGCTATCAGGTTGCCCCACATGGGGCTCACAGTTTTAATCCTCATTTTACAGATGAGGTTACTGAGGCACAGAGAAGTTAAGTGATTTGCCCAAAGTCACACAGCTGACAAGTGGCAGAGGGGGGATTAGAACCCAAGACCTAGTGCAATGCAATGCATCTTTTGAGTAATCGGTAAATACATGATAATGATGGCGGTGGTGGTGGTGATCTCATCATTCCCATTCAGGGGAGCCAGCAGAATTCAGAGGACTGGAATTCAAAATTCCAAAAGCCCATCAATTCTAATCCTCCCTCCACCACTGAGTTTGGTTTCGCTACTCACCTTTTTAGCCTCCACTTCCCTCTCTGTCAGAGGCTGAAACTTTTTTTATAGTTAAGAGCTCGCTATGTGCGAAGCACTGTTCTAAGCACTAGGCTAGAAACAAGGTAATCAGCTTGGACCCAATCCCTGTCCCACATAGGGCTCACAGTCTTAATCCCCATTTTACAGATGAGATAACTGAGGTATGGAGAAGTTAAATGACTTACCCAAGGTCACACAGCAGACAAGTGGTGGGGCCACGATTAGAACCCATGTCCTTCTGAGTCCCAGGCCCATACTCTCTCCACTATGCTATGCTGCTTCTCTAAACTTAAAATTAAGGGTGCCATTCAGCACCACAAGAAATATCTTATTCATTAAGACCGAGTCTTCTTCAGGTCAGTCCGAATTTGAAGCTGGATATATGATAAAACCTCATCCCTCAAAACCCTCTTATTCTTTCCCCAAATAAAAAGGATTGTGGGGGTTTTTTGATGGTTTTTTTGATGGTGTTTTTTTTTTTTGTTCTTGGTCAATGATTATCTCAGCTGGTCCAGGGCTGTATGAGAAACATTATGGTAACTTCTTAAGGTTCTTTGGGAACCATTAAAGAGTGATAACATCAGATATTTCTGACCACAGGAATCAAAGAAGCAATTCAGGGTGCCTAGGTGGCTGGTACCCTCCAGAGTATTCCCATGAATATTGCTTAATGACCCAAGCTTTCTGAGTGAGCCGGGTAATAACAGAATCTGTGAGGCTTGACTTGGCTATTGGGAGGAAATTTTCATCTAGTCAAGAATATTTGGGCGAAAATCTCCATCCAGCTACCCTCTGCCCTGTGGGAACCTTAGTAGTGTGCTCTGCACACAAGAAATGCTCAATAAATACCATTGATTGATGACTGTATCCATCAAACTTTACTCCAGGTACACCCCAGTTTAAGTGACTGAGACCAGGGTGAGCTCATGGGTCTCTGGAAGCCCCAACCTAAAGTCTGACCATGGGTCAAAAGACTCCATGGGCTGAGTGGTGATTGGTTCTCCTCTTCTGGGGTAAAAATAATTAATAATTACGGTATTTGTTAAGCACTTGCTATGTGCCAAGCCCTGTACTAAGTACTGTTAGTGCCATGCTGACCTAGTCTGAGGAATAAAATGGGTTATCTCCCTATTATTTTCCCTTCTGGGCTTCTTCCTACTCTGGGGATCAGCTGTGAGTGCTGCCCAGATCTCCGAGTCTGTGTGCATTCACTGACACATGTGATGGAGACCTGGAGCCAAGGATCAGGATCTAGGCCAAATTCATTATCATAAAAGTAACCCAAGCTCCCAATCCTGGGACTAAGACATGGTATCCTGCTTCACACTTCAGTTTCTCTCTCTGTGAAACGGGAATGGTGAACCTGGTTGGAACTCCCGGAATAAATGAAGCATACGGAATTTGTTCCTACAGGAAGATGTACAACTTGAAAGTATGAGCACATTCAAGAGGGGTTGGGATCAATTCACGGTAACAATTCTGTAACAGATTACTAGAGGGAAAGTTAGCTATGAGAGAAGGTCCATTCTTAAGTCATGAGGATGGATGTTCAGAAGGACACTGAACCTCTGAGCATCCTGTTGCCACGTTGGATTCAGAATCCTGAGCTGAATGAACCATTGGTCTCATCTTTCACGGCACTGTGCATGGGCTCATGTTATTATTCATCGAAGGATCAAAAGCCAAATGTACAGGCGGTGTTGCTTTTTCTGTCTTCCTGACAGTGATACAAAGGGTAATTCAGAGGGATCCTTGGTTCCTGGAAATCCCCTTTCTCCAGTACTGCCATCACCCTCCTCAACGGTCCAGTGGCCCTTGCTAAGTCAGCAGCCATACACCAGTTTGGTCTTGAGAATAATACGTTCAAATGTTTAACCAAACATTTTTGCTTCAAAATTGTTACACAGAGGTGGGAACTGAGCACTTTATTTCTGTTTCTCAAGGAAACAGAGTAAACCCAGAAAGTTCTCAATGGCTAGAATGGGATTTACCAGTACTGTCTTAATTCATCATTCATTAAATGGTATTTATTGAACACTTACTGTGGACAGAGCACCATACTAAGTGCTGGGGAAGAATACAATATGAAATAAGCCAGACTGTTCCCTGGTCCTAAAGGGACTCCCCATTTAAGTGAGTCAGCTGGGAGATTGATGATAAACACATGAAGAAAGCTTGATTACCTAAAGATAAGATGATGTCTTAAGCATAAGGACAATGACCATTGCAATTAAAAACTCGAGGACATTGAAGTTGAAGGAGTCGTTTCCGCATTCCTCTCTGCTCAGGCAGGTCTGCTGGGGGGGTCCAATAGCCACAGTGGTCACAGGCCTAGAGGTCTTCCTAATGTTCTGATATTTCAGCCTTTTTGCTTCTTCTTCAGCCTTTCCCGACCCCCTCCTGTTCTGGAAAGGCAGTTTGGGACCCCCAAGGGTGACATTGTTGGGTCGGGGGTGGCGGGGGGAGAGTGGAGCAGGTACCAGACAGCGAGACCCAGCAGTCTGGTGGTAAGGGGGCTCTGAGCCTGTGCATGGTTAACGCTGCTTCGGTCTCTCCCAGCCCTGCTCTCCCAGCTCATTCTGGAGCAATAAGTAATTGCTTGGATAAACTGAAATTCACAGATCGTTCAGGCACTTCATTTTAGTCAATGATCCCAATTATTATGGATAATGGGAATTAAACTTTATTTCTGTCATTGGACCTTCCTTTCAGATTGCTTACAAAGACAGAAAGCCTCAAAAATTATCTTTGGTCTGCTTTGGGCTTGTCCACAATGGTCAATTCCCACCCTCGCTTCTAGCCACATTTTCAGTCTCTACAGGGGTGTAAAGTCTCTCCCAAAGAGAGCCCCATGAAAGCCAAAAAAGTAGGGGAACAGAAAGGAAAAGCAGATTATATTCCATTTGCATTAGGTTGCTATTTGATTCTTATTAGTCCCATCCTAATTTGTTTTAGGCTCTAGCCCTTGAGCCTGACTTTAATTCTTTCTCTTCCCCAGACCCACATCCCTCCCATGCCCCCTGCCCCTTCAGTGTTGCCTGAGATTTGGCCTGATGTTATTTCCTTTTCTGGACAGGATTGTTCTCTGCAGGGTTCCCGGCAGGAGGCTTGCCTCAACCAAGAGGATCCAAAATGATCACTGTCAAATTTCTGTTCTGGGACTGAAGAGGCACATGTCTTACTTGTAATGCTAGCTGAGGCCTGCTATTTATTACCTGTGCCTTGATTCCAGTCCTTCAAAAGACAGAGACTCCCTGGAAATCTCTAAACTCCCACCCTTCGTAGAGTTGGCATCTTTTCATTTCTCTTTCAGTGACATCGTATCTCTGGGCACAGTAATCACAAGCACTCTGGGACACTGAGATAAGATGCAGCCCGTAATCTTCATTACTATAGGCCATAGGGTAAGGTTGGGGAGTACAACACCCCAAAAGGAGATCAGATGTTGATGCCATGACCCTTGCTACCACAATTCAAACACACGTACACACTCCGCTTAACTTGTCCTTGCTCCATGGGTACCTAGCCTAATCAGTCTTTGGAATGGGTAAGAGTGGCACTGCCTTTCACTCCAGTAACTCTTGGGATTGTCTTTGCTCTGCTTTGCACTTTTTAGCTCAGAGGAATTTCACCATTGAATTACAGCCATACTGGGTGAAGGTACCTCTCTCCTGAAAGCATGAATTTGTTGGAAATATTCAGAAGTCAGTGTGGGAGGTAAAAAGTGGAGACAGTTCAATAAAAATAGGTATTGAATGGGGGTGGTGTGAAGGGAGGGGTTTTGGCTTCAAGTTACACTGCTCTGTTCTGAGACCTCGCTCAAGTCACTTTTCCACTCTGCCTTTGTTTCTTTGAATGGCAAAGTTGGGGTTGGGCCTATGCTCACAGAGATGTTGGAAGAATAAATATGTTTATTTTTCCAACTCCTCCTCCTACTAGTGGTCACCATTAGGTTCAGTTTTACAGGCTCCCAGTAGCTTCCTGCACACGCCATACTGCCCTTGTTCTCTCACCTGAGGCACCAATCCTTTGCCCGTTCCCTCTTGCCACACTCCAGGGGAGCAGCTTTTGGGTTAATTCATATTGTTCCTGTTGAGAGATGGCTGTGTGTGTCTTGGCTCTTTCTTCTAGGGGTAGCACGTGTCGGGGGATGGGTGTCCTTCCAGGGAGAGATCATTGCCTTCCCTGGCACATACAAGCGGATAGGGACAGAGGCAAAGCTCCTAGCATGAAAGGCTGCTTGTGCAGGGTTTCTTGGTCACTGAGCATGACAGCCCTTCAGGGGTAATTATTGAGGGAAAGAGAAGTATGTTCTTGTCAGCAGGCCTACAGGGTTACTCTTTAATGAAGCAGATATTCAGGTAGATTGCTAAGCAGCTGTTACATCGTAAGTATTCTTTGATAGCCAGCCCAGCCTTTGGGAAGCCCAGGGATCATGGGGCTTGCTCAAGGGTCCCTCCTTGAAATCAAGCTACACTGCTGTGTTCTGAGACAGGAAAATTCTTTTCAGGCACTGAGTCCAAGCCCTTTCCATTTTTAATATGTTTTTAATTTAATTTTCTCACCAAAGTCTTCTTCCTTCTCCCGTTCTCTATCAATCAATCAATCATATTTATTGAGCGCTTCTCTATTTCTCTCCTTCTCTCCTTCCCAACCTCCTGCCTGCTTTCAGCTCTGTCACTGAGGGCCCTTGGCCAACTTCACTTCTGGAGGTCTTCATTTCATCTGTCAGTGAACCAGAGGACCTGCCCCCAGACAGTGCCTGGAAGCTGCTTTGAGGTCCTCAGATGAAAAATCATGCCAGTGTGGCCTTGTGGATTCTCATCAAGTCCCTTTCCCAAAGAAATGTTTGAAGAAAATTCCCTCCGTTCTAGAATGGAGGAATTTCCTGGCTTAGGGGTGGAAATAGGCATTTGTGGCAGCGGATCAGGCCTCCCCTAGCTGAGACTGGCCACTCATTCATGTGCTGAGCTTTGAAAATAGGCCTGGCTGCTAAGGTGTTGCAAAGACAAGAGCTCTCTGGAAAGAGGCCAGCCAAAATGCAGGACCCTTCAAATATAGTGTCACCAAGGGCTTCCAACCATTTCTCCTGTCTCTGTCACAGTCACCATCATACCCAAGGTCTCTTTCATTTCCAGAGCACCCAGCATGGAAGAGACAGTGGCCACATTGGCGAGGGTTAGGCATTACTCTCTGAGTGGGTTTTTCCTATAGAAAATCTGGTTTTGACCTGAATCTTCCCAGGCCAAACCTCACCTTCAGCAGAAACCAAACATTTGCAGGGGATAGCACAGTGCAGACAAGGTTAACAGTGACCTGGACAAAGGAGAAGGACATTGGTCTGGGATATGTAGATACAAACAATGGCTTAGGTTTAGCATTAATTCCAACTCATTGGTGACTATAGCTGATAAATACAATGACAGCCACAGGGAGTGGATGGCCCTGAAGACCCAGAAGCTATTTTCATGTCAGGTGAATAGTGTGGCAGCCTGAAAAAAAATAAAAAAGAATCAGAGCAAAAACCACCTGCTGCTTACTAGCCTTTGGCTTCAGCCTCATTTTCAAGTCGACAAAAGGGAGATTGGTAACTATTCATTCAATAGTATTTACTATATATTGAATAGGCTCAATTGCAACAAAAGAAATAGGATTCTTTTGTTGCAATTGAGCCTGGTTTGCTTAGAAAATGCTGAATTGGACTCATGGAAACAAGGAGCAGGTTCTGGTCCCTCTGCTCTTCTCACTTCATACTCATTCTCATGGAGAGCTCATCCACTCAGATGGTTTCTGCTTATCTGCTCACATGGCTTTGGGCAAATCACTAATAATAATGATAATAATAGCTATAATTACAATAACACCTTCAATCTGTACAGCATTTTAATTTTTCAAAAACAATTTTAAATCTCTTATTTCATTCACCAACCTCCTTATGAGGTAAAGATTGTTATTCCCCTTTAGCAGATGAAGAAACTGAGCCCCAAGAGACATATGTGCCTTGCCCAAAGACACTCAGCAGGCCAGTGGGACTAGAAGCCAGGTTGTCTGGCTCCCAGACTGGGGTGCTTTCCACTACATTTCCAGTTCTCAAGCAGAAATGATAATGCCTGCTTCCCTTGGGTGCTGAGCGGGGAATACAGAAAATAGTGGCTGTGTCTAACTGGGACAAAAGCAACATTTATTGAAAAAAATTCAGAATCTATCCATCTCCAAACATCAATTGGAAGCAGCTTCAGTTTCAGTGAACGAAAGGGGAAATTTGCAAAGTGTGCTTTTTGCTGTAGTTTACCATTGGAGTGAGGTCAAACAGACAGGGAAGTTTGGGTTGCGAGTTTTCACCTTACTACACACTGAAGCGGGTGTCAATGGTCAGGTAGCTCTTTCATAGGCTTCTGTTTCTTGACTAACAACATCCTTTAAAGTCTCCCGCTGCCCACTTCCAGTCCTGCGCAAGCTCTTCAAGGGGGCAGCCATGTGTGAAACCACTTATAGAGAGGCCCGTGTCCAAAGCCAAGGAAGAACTTTCACTGAAGGTTGATGCTATAGACTGTGAGCTCACTGTGGACAGGGAATGTCACTGTTTGTTGTTGTGCTGTACTTTCCTAAGTGCTTGGTACAGTGCACTGAACCCAGTAAGCGCTCAATAAATACAATTGAATGAATGAAATGCTCCTTGTGGGGGCTTCCTGAATTGGGGGCTCTTTCTCCATTCCATCATTCCTAATGCAAAGTCCATTTCTTCAATGCTGCCTGGGCACTTTCTAGCAGACTCAACATTCAATCAGACCAATCCCCTGATGGCCTGCTGTCACTGGGTGGTAGTTGATTGGTTCCCAGGAGTGGGAATGGCAGGGGGAGGGTGACCTAGGGAAATAGACTCTGGCCCTAGAGTTAAGACTTTTAGGTTCTCTACCCAACTTGGCCTAGTTGCTTAACCATAGGCAACGCAGAACACTGTGTCTTTATATTAGTAGCATTAGCTATTGGATTGTAAGCATCTCAGGGGCAGGGACCAGTCTTCATCTCCAGCCCCACTCTCTCTTCTTCTCTGCAGACTCATATTTCCTCCTGCTTTCAGGATAACTTTACCTGGATATCCCATCTACACCTCAAACTTAACATGTCCAAAATGGGACTCCTCATATTTCCACCCAAACCCTGTCCTCCCCCTTCCTTCCCATCACTATTGACAGCCCCACCATCCTCCCTGTCTCATAAGCCCATAACCTTGACATTATCCTTGACTCATCTCTCTCATTCTAAACTGTAAACTCACCGGGGGGCGGAAACTCTGTTAATGATGATGATTCAATCCACATAATCAATCTGTCAGTTCTATTTTTACGACATTGCTAAAATCCACCTTTTCCTCTCCAAACTGCTACCATGTTGATCCAAGCACTTGTCCTATCCTGCCTTGATAACTGCAGTTGCCTCCTCAATGACCTCCCTGCCTCCTGTTTCTCCCCATGTCAGTCTGTACTTCACTCTGCTGACTGGATCATTTTTCTGAATAAAGTTCAGTCCATGTTTCACCACTCCTCAGGAACCTCCCGTGGTTGTCCATCCACCTCCACATCAAACAAAACTCCTTACTGTTCTCTTTAAACCACTCCATCACTTTGCCCCCTTTCTATCTTACCTCACTTATTTCTTACTGCAGTTCATTTCTCTCACTTCATTCCTCTGACGCCAGCCTACTCACTGTACCTTGATCTTATTTATATCACCGTCAACCCCTTTCCCGTGCCCTGCCTCTCACCTGGACCTCCCTCCCCCTTCATATCTGACAGACCATCACTTTCTCCACCTTCAAGCCATTAAAATCTCATCTCTTCCAAGAGGACTTCCCTGACTAAGCCTTGGTTTTCTCTCCTCTCTCTCCATTCTGTGCTGCCCTTGAACTTGGATTTGTACCCTGCATTCACCCCTCCCTCAGTCCCACAGCATTTAGGTATATATCCATAATTTATTTACGTATATTAATGTCTGTCACCCCCCTAGACAATAAGCTCCTTGTGGGCAAGGAATGTGTCTGCCAATTCTGTTATATTGTACTCTCCCAAGTACTTAGTACAGTGCTCTGCACACTGTAAGCACTCAATAGATATGATTGATTACTGAACTCAAGTGCTTAGTACAGACCTCTGCACATGGTAGGTACTCAATGACTATTAATTGATTGTTCAGCATCATCTGCAAACATTCATTAAATATAATCCTGTAGCTAAGGCTATGAAATTACCAGGTGTATATTAGATCAGGTTAAATACAACGGTGATCTCATGGACAATAAGTCATTAGGTGGTGGTGAGAGGGGGCAAGTGATAGAAAGAAATCTATACACTCCATTCTCCCATAACATGTGTTTTCATTACATATTTTCACTATGTGTTTTGGATTGGAAGCTGTTAAGGGATTAAAGAGTGTTCAGAGGACCTGGGTTCTAATCCTTACTCCATCAGTTGACTGCTTTGTGACCTTGAGTAAGACATTAAACTTATCTGTGCCTCAGTTACCTTATCTGTAAAATGGGGATTAGGACTGTGAGCCCCATGTGGGACATGGACTATGTCCAACCTGATTATCTTGTATCTACCCCAGTGTTTAGTATAGTGCCTGGCACATAGTAAGTGCTAAACAAATACTATTTAAAAAAAAAAACTCTAGGAAGAAGCAGTGCGCTGTGGGAAGAGATAGTTGAATGCATGCATGTGACATTGGTCAAAGTGCCCATATTCTAATGGCAGGAATGTAACCCTTGCAGAATCAGAGAACTGGTTGGAGTTAGAGTCTGGGTTTGATCCTGGAGATCCATTAAACATTCTGAGGAGAGTATAATGGTTTTAGTGGTGTTTGGGGCTGCAACATGAGTGATCAATTGAAGGGGAAAGAGACTGATCAGTGAGGAGATGTTTGAAATAGTTTTTGTGGTGTGCTCAGGGAATTGATTTGATAGTAATAATAATAATAATGGCATTTATTAAGCGCTTACTACGTGCAAAGCACTGTTCTAAGCACTGGGGAGGTTACAAGGTGATCAGGTTGTCCCACGGGGGGCTCACAGTCTTAATCCCCATTTTATAGATGAGGTATTTGAGGCACAGAGAAGTTAAGTGACTTGCCCAAAGTCACGCAGCTGGCAATTGGCAGAGCCCAGATTTCTAATCAATCAATCAATCAATCGTATTTATTGAGCACTTACTGTGTGCAGAGCACTGTACTAAGCGCTTAGGAAGTACAAGTTGGCAACATATAGAGACAGTCCCTACCCAACAGTGGGCTCACAGTCTAAAAGGGGGAGATAGAGAACAAAACCAAACATACTAACAAAATAAAATAAATAGGATAGATATGTACAAGTAAAATAAATAAATAAATAAATAAATAGAGTAATAAATATGTACAAACATATACATATATACAGGTGCTGTGGGGAAGGGAAGGAGGTAAGATGAGGGGGATGGAGAGGGGGACGAGGGGGAGAGGAAGGAAGGGGCTCAGTCTGGGAAGGCCTCCTGGAGGAGGTGAGCTCTCAGTAGGGCCTTGAAGGGAGGAAGAGAGCTGGCTTAGCGGATGGGCAGAGGGAGGGCATTCCAGGCCCGGGGGATGGCGTGGGGCAGGGTTCGATGGCGGGACAGGCGAGAACGAGGCACGGTGAGGAGATTAGTGGCAGAGGAGCGGAGGGTGTGGGGTGGGCTGTAGAAGGAGAGAAGGGAGGTGAGGTAGGAGGGGGCGAGGTGATGGAGAGCCTTGAAGCCGAGGGTGAGGAGTTTCTGCCTGATGCGCAGATTGATTGGTAGCCACTGGAGATTTTTGAGGAGGGGAGTAACATGCCCAGAGCGTTTCTGGACAAAGACAATCCAGGCAGCAGCATGAAGTATGGATTGAAGTGGGGAGAGACACGAGGATGGGAGATCAGAGAGAAGGCTGGTGCAGTAGTCCAGACGGGATAGGATGAGAGCTTGAATGAGCAATAGTGGAAAGTGTGCTTGGCGTGGTCTGGGACCCTGTTTCGGCATTCACTGGGGATGTCCCATTAGATTGTAAACTTTTGGGGAGAGATTGTGTCTACAAACTCTATTATATTGTGGTCTCCCTATTGCTTAGTACAGTGCTCTTCACACAGTAAGCACTCAATAAATCCTATTGATTGATTGATCCCCAACCTCCTTGCCCAGTTCTCAGTAGCAGCTTGGGGTTGGGTATATTCCTGCCTCCTGAGATCAAGCCCCAAACTCTGATTACCAGTTCTGACTTTCTGATAGAGCAGATGGCCGCATTCACTGGAGGGAGGTGTCAGGATGGACCTCTGATGCTCCCCCACTGCACTTGATTCTCCCTCTCCCTGCATGGAGGTGAGGATGTGAGGAAATTGAAATCCAAGCCATGCTGGGTAGAAAGAAGCTCTAAGATTCAGCAACTCACCATGGGTGGCCAATCCCCTAGGATTGAAGGGGGAAATTATCCTCCCAACACCACCCCACCAACCCCCAGGATTAGCACTATGGGGAAAACATTATTTTGGCCCTCAAAATTTGGGGGCAGGGTAGGCAGCTATAGGTAGTCTGAGCTGGAGGGTTTGTGAACACTCCAGACTGGCTTTGGGACCAAGGTGGATGGAGAGGGGGACTATCTTCTTTGTTAAGTGCTTACTATAAATCAAGCACTGTACTAAGCACTGTGACAGATATAAGATAACCTGGTCAGACACAGTTCCTGAAATAAATGGGGTTCACGGTTCTGGGGCTGGTGTAATGGCTTCTTTTAGTCCACACTCAGATCCTGACCGGAGCTGGGGCCTTTGGTGTCACCAGTGTTCCCAACCCCTGGAAGTCCTACCTCAGTTCTTTCCTAAGGCTCAAAATGAAAAGTCATACCCTCTGTAACCATCTAACAGTTGGGAGACTCTTCCTTCTCTTCCCTGACTCATCTCTCATCCCCACCACTCTATTTCCCCACCTACTGCATTGCCTAGGTATGTGAGTCCTCACCCCCTAAATACTTAGGTACTCACCCCACCCTCACCCACACCACCTATCTGTACGTATCTTTAAACTCTGTTGCTTCCCTTACCTCTAATTTAATCAATCAATCAATCAATCATATTTATTGAGCGCTTACTATGTGCAGAGCACTGTACTAAGCGCTTGGGAAGTACAAATTGGCATCACATAGAGACAGTCCCTACCCAACAGTGGGCTCACAGTCTAAAAGGGGGAGACAGAGAACAGAACCAAACATACCAACAAAATAAAATAAGTAGGATAGAAATGTACAAGTAAAATAAATAAATAAATAAATAAATAAATAGAGTAATAAATATGTACAACCATATATACATATATACAGGTGCTGTGGAGAAGGGAAGGAGGTAAGACGGGGGGATGGAGAGGGGGACGAGGGGGAGAGGAAAGAAGGGGCTCAGTCTGGGAAGGCCTCCTGGAGGAGGTGAGCTCTCAGCAGGGCCTTGAAGGGAGGAAGAGAGCTAGCTTGGCGGATGGGCAGAGGGAGGGCATTCCAGGCCCGGGGGATGACGTGGGCCGGGGGTCGATGGCGGGACAGGCGAGAGCGAGGTACAGTGAGGAGATTAGTGGTGGAGGAGCGGAGGGTGCGGGCTGGGCAGTAGAAGGAGAGAAGGGAGGTGAGGTAGGAGGGGGCGAGGTGATGGAGAGCCTTGAAGCCCAGGGTGAGGAGTTTCTGCCTGATGCGCAGATTGATCGGTAGCCATTGGAGGTTTTTGAGGAGGGGAGTAATATGTCCAGAGCGTTTCTGGACAAAGATAATCCGGGCAGCAGCATGAAGTATGGATTGAAGTGGAGAGAGACACGAGGATGGGAGATCAGAGAGAAGGCTAGTGCAGTAGTCCAGACGGGATAGGATGAGAGCTTGAATTAGCAGGGTAGCAGTTTGGATGGAGAGGAAAGGGCGGATCTTGGCAATGTTGCGGAGCTGAGACCGGCAGGTTTTGGTGACGGCTTGGATGTGAGGGGTGAATGAGAGAGCGGAGTCGAGGATGACACCAAGGTTGCGGGCTTGTGAGACGGGAAGGATGGTAGTGCCGTCAACAGAGATGGGAAAGTCAGGGAGAGGACAAGGTTTGGGAGGGAAGACAAGGAGCTCAGTCTTCGACATGTTGAGCTTTAGGTGGCGGGCAGACATCCAGATGGAGATGTCCTGAAGGCAGGAGGAGATGCGAGCCTGGAGGGAGGGGGAGAGAGCAGGGGCAGAGATGTAGATCTGGGTGTCATCAGCGTAGAGATGATAGTTGAAGCCGTGGGAGCGAATGAGGTCACCAAGGGAGTGAGTGTAGATTGAGAACAGAAGGGGACCAAGCACTGAACCTTGGGGAACCCCCACAGTAAGAGGATGGGAGGGGGAGGAGGAGCCTGCAAAAGAGACTGAGAAAGAACGACCGGAGAGATAAGAGGAGAACCAGGAGAGGACGGAGTCTGTGAAGCCAAGGTCAGATAACGTGTTGAGGAGAAGGGGGTGGTCCACTTTACTTTACTTTACTTTACTTTACATTTACATTACATTACTTTACTTTACATTTACTTTAGTATCTGCCTCCCCCTCTAAATTGTAAGCTCCTTGAGGGCAGAGATCATGTCCACTTATTGTATTGTACTCTCCTAAGTGCTTAGTACAGTGCTCTGCACACAGGAAACTTTCACTAAATACTACTGATTGATCTATCTAGATTCTGTCTGGTGCACTTTAAGCATATCTGTCCTGTTCCCATAGTGACCTCCAAACTTTTGACCAATTTTCTTAAGTTATCATGCCTTATTTATTCATTCATTCATTTAGTCACCATACCCAAGCAACTATCCCTTGACACCTAAGTTGATGCTCTTAACACCACCCTCCCTTCTGAACTCATCTCACTCACTCCCCTATCCTTACACTGATTTCCTACCACTAACCCACAGCCCTGGGTCACCTCCACAGTTGCTTTTTTTCACTCCTGTGCATGAGCCGCGGAGCGCTGCTGGGGGAAATTCAGACAGGCTGATGTTGTCCATCTCAAATTCACCCTTGTCTACATATACTCTGCCCTCTCCTCCACCTGGCAACATCATTTCTCCCTCCTTATTGACTCCCATTCCCAGTACCCTCACTAGATGTTTCAGACATTTAACTCTCTCCTCAAAACTCCTGTCTCCCACTCTCCTATGTCTTGCCCCTAATGACCTGGCCATATATTTTATTGAGAAAATTGTAACCACCAGGTGTGATCTTCCTAAAATCTCTCCTGCTCCTCTCCAGTCCCTCCCTGCTTCCATTCTCCCATCTTTCCCAGCAGGATCTCAAGAGATTTCCTGTCTCCTTGCAAATCCACCCCCTCCATCTACACCTCCAACCCCATCCCTTCACACCTTATCAAAGCACTTGCCCCCTCTCTTCTTCCCTCCCTGACAGCCATTTTCAACTGTTCACTCTCCAGTGACTTCTTCCCCACTGTTTTCAAACATGCTCATGTATCCTGTATCCTGTATCCCCACCCTTGACCCCACAACTCCCTCCAGTTATCACTCCATCTCCCTCCTGCCATTTTTCTCCAAACTCCTTGAGTGGGTTGTCTACACCTGCTGTCTCTACTATTCTCTCCTCAAATTCTGTCATTGACCCCCTCCAATCTGGACTAGCAGGAGGATGCAGAACATGAAGCAGTGTGACCTAGTGGAAAGAGCATGGGCCCTGGAGTCAGAGGATGTGGGTTCTCATCCCGGCTCTGCCACTTGTCTGCTATGTGACCTTGGGCAAGGCACTTAATTTCTCTGGGCCTCAGTCCCCTCATCTGTAAAATGGGGATTAAGATGGTGAGCCCCATGTGGGACAGGGACTGTGTCCAACCTGATTACCTCGTATATACCTGAGTGCTTAGAACAGTGCCTGGCACAAAGTAAGTACTTAACAAATACCACAATTATCATTTTTATTATTATTATTATTGTGCTGGCAGAGATCTTACCTTGACTGTGTGTCAAAGGGCTTCCCATCAATGACCTCATTTCATCCTCACAATATCCCTGTAAGAGAGGGAGGGGCAGATATTATTAACTCCATTTTACAGATGAGGCAACTAAGGCATAAGGAAGTTAAATAACTTTGCCTAAGGTCACAGAGCAGGCCTGCTGGCAGTGCCAAAACTAGAACCCAGTTTTTCTGACTCTCAAACTTAGGCTCACTCCACCAGATATTACTGCTCCAGATAGGATAGTAACTATCCTCTGCTTGACTCTCCCTGCCTGTGACTCAACAATTCCTTTACAGTAGGTCCATTGGAGTGTGAAGTTTGCCAGGCAGAATTTAAGGTTGTACAATTCCAGGCTTGGAGAAGCTATTTCTGGTACTCAATCAATCAGTGGTATTTATTGAGAGCCTATTGTGTGCAGAGCATTGTACTAAGTTCTTTGGAGAGTACCACATAACAGGGTTGGTGATAATAATAATAATAATAATAATGACATTTATTAAGCACTTACTATGTGCAAAGCACTGTTCTAAGCACTGGGGGAGATACAAGGTAGACACGTTACCTGCCCACAGAAAGCTCATAGTCTAGAGGGATGGGATAGACATGAATAAATCAATTATTAATTAAATTAAATTATGAATTTGATACATTAATAAAATAAATGTGCCATGGGGCTGAGAGTGGGGTGAATATAAAATAAATGTTCTGCGGGGCTGAGAATGGGGTGAATACCAAATACTCTAAGGACATAGATCCAAATGCATACATGATGCAGAAGGGAGAGGAAGTCAGGGAATAAAGGGCTAAATCAGGGAAGGCCTTTTGGAGGAGACAGCTTAATGGAGTTCTTTTTTGGCCTTAGGATTGTGCAAGTATGGGCTAGAGACCACCCACCTCCCGCACCTTCTGCTTGGGGCCTTCGTTGGACTCCCTTTCCTTTTGTGGGCTACAGGCCACCTCAGTTTCTGCCACAGACTGGTTCCCAATCAATCGATCAATCCATCATATTTATTGAGAGCTTACTGTGTGCAGAGCACTGTACAAAGTGCTTGGGAGAGTACAGTGTAACAGAATTGATAGACACGTTCCCTGTCCACAATGAGCTTACCATCAAGAGGAATAATAATTGTGGTATTTATTAAGCGCTTACTACGTTCCAGGAACTGGGTTAGATACAAGATCATCAGGTTCCACATGGGGCTCATAGTCAAAATAGAAGAGACTGTAAACTCGTTGTGGGCAGGGAATGTCACTGCTTATTGTTGTATTGTAATTTCCCAAGCACTTCTCACAGTGCTTTGCACACAGTAAGCGCTCAGTATATATGATTGAATGAGTGAACAGGTATTGAATCCCCATTTTGCAGATGAAGAAACCGTGGCACAAAGAAGTTAAGTGACTTGCCCAAGACCATGCAGCAAACAAGTGGCAGAGCAGAATTAGAACACAGGTCCTCTGACTCCCAGGCCCACGCTCTTTCTACTAGGCCACATTGCTTCTGTCCAGTACTAAGAGAGCAGATCCCCTATTGACAAGGGGAGTCCTGTGGGGATTGGGTTTTTTCAGGAACTGGTCCTAGGGGAATTGCCGGACTTTTCTCTGGGAACAATGCTTTGCTCAGTGTCCTGGAGGGAGAGTTAGACTCTCACCCACCCCTTTCCTTTCCAAAAGCTCCAGTTACATTCTCTTGATCTGAAGCTTGCAGTCTCCTTTGCCCTTTATTAGACTGGGAAGTCTGAGGGAGGGGCTGTGCCTATTTTTTGAGGATAGGATTCTCTCAGCCCTTCTGAAGATGGGAAACTGGAGGAGACAGTGGGAATTTCTGGGATTCAGACCATCAGGAAATAAAGATCTATTGAGAGCCCATGGGTATTAAGCACGTGAGGTGTGGGTTAAAGAGTAGACCCCTGTCTTACTGTGTGTAGAAGAGACGAGCCCAAAGAACATGTCATCTACAGCCTGGAGAATAGTTGTGCAGCATCCCTAAGGATTGGGATCAGCAGCAGAGGCGGTAAAAGCTTCTGGTCTACCCCGTCTGCTGCTCCACTTCAGGTAATTTAAAGGAACAGTGCTTTGTTATTCTCACTGTATAATGGACAACTGAACCATGGTCCATTAGAATGAGAAAAGTACTCAAAGGACCCTTCACAGAAATATCAACTCCTTTTCAAGTCCCCAGCCTTGACTCCCTTGGTTGGTTTTTCATTCCCTAGTAGTTAAAGAGGCTGTTTGCATGTGTCTCCTCCATATGTTCTTACACACTGTTTCAGAGCCCGACTGATGGGCCAGCTCGCTAATTCATCTCTGACCCTGAGATGGGCTTTCCTTCTGTGTTGCCTTGGCAGTGTGCCCTCATGCTTGCAGGTGGGAGAGTTGGTAGATATTTAGAAGAAAACCCAGAGAGGAAAGTTCAGAAATTGAGGGAGTTCCATCAAGGGAGCAAATGGATGCCTACTGTGAACCTCATTTCTGCTTGGATAGAATGAAACCCAATGTCTTTCTGGAGTTCAAAGGGCACTATTTTCAAGCCTGTTCAGTTCTGAGGGAGTCAGCCAAAGCAACATGGCACGGGCCTGAGAATTGGAAGGTCATGTGTTCTAATCCCGGCTCCGCCACTTGTCTACTGTGTGACCTTGGGCAAATCACTTCACTTCTCTGTGCCTCAGTTCCCTCACCTGAAAAATGGGGATTGAGACTGTGAGCCCCACATGGGACAGGGACTGTGTCCAACCCGATTAGCTTGTATCCACCCCAGCACTTAGTTCAGCACCTGGTACACAGTAAGTGCTTAACAAATACCATAATTATTATTACACACACACACACACACACACACACACACACACACACACACACACACACACACTAACCCTAGGGTTCTAGGAACTGTCAGTCTCCCATTTCACTGGGTGGGAAACAAAAGTTCAGAGAAGCGGAAGTGACTTGCTTGAGGCTAAACAACCCGTTGGGGGTGGAGTTGGGAGTGAAACCCAGATGTCCTTAGTCCCAGCTTCGCCTTGCATCATGCCTGCAAGCTCAGCATGGCCGCTGCACTCCCCTCCAGGAGGGGCTGCATTTCAGGGACAGAGGAGAGATTCCTGGGCAATCAACAAAGGGCTTGGAAAGCAGCCCTGAAGGAGCAAGATGGGGTCGAGGAGAGAGCCAGACTCTTCCAAAACAGCACGTTGGTCAGAGAAAATCATCTGTGTTGCTCCACCAAGGCATGCCAACTGCCCAGCTATGACCTTACCTGGAATGCCGTCATTGGAGGGTGCTTCTCCGCTCCCCTATAACCCAGGCTCCCTCTGTCAAGTGGTGGCTTGAAGGGAGAGGGGATAGGAAGTGGAGTGGAGGGGAGGGGCTATGCAGGGAGAACAGCAGCATTTGATTAGAGCTCAGCCCCTCTGGCCCTAGATCTAAAGAGACGGCTCCAACCACCCCTCCCTTACAATAATTTTATTTTATGACAAAAAGGGCCCATATTTAAAAAGCTCATGATTATGTTTTCTGTTCACCAAGACTTTTCCTGTATTTGACCTTTGGATAACCTCCAAGCCTTGCAAACATTTGAAAGGAGTAAAGAAGTTCATTTTATTACAGGGCCTCAGTGTACATTCTTTCCAGCCTATCTTTAACATCAGTTGACAAGAATTATATAATTGCAGTCTGTGATCCCTTTAAGGCTAAAATGGATTCATTTTCTCCCAAAGAATACTTCAGGATTCAGAGTGAAATATCTATCTCTATATCTATAGATTGATCAATTCTTCCCTCCTCTCCCCACTCCTCCCCACCAGGGTCAGTGGTATAAAAATCTAATGCCTTGAGCCAAGCCCAGTCAAATGCCAAGCCTCAAACCAATGGCCATAGTAGGGCAGCTGGCCCCTAGCCACTTTTCTCAGTTGTCAGAGTGGCTCAGTGGAAAGAGCCCAGGCTTTGGAGTCAGAGGTCAAGGGTTCAAATCCCTGCTCTGCCACTTGTCAGCTGTGTGACTTTGGGCAAGTCACTTAACTTCTCTGTGCCTCAGTTACCTCATCTGGAAAATGGGGATTAGGTCTTGTGAGCCCCACATGGGACAACTTGACTACCTTGTATCTACCCCAGCACTTAGAACAGTGCTTTGCACATAGTAAGCGCTTAATATATGCCATTATTATTATCATTGTCTTTTGGGGGAAAGATTTTCTTTTTTACATGTTACTGGTGGTGGGTAGTGGGGGTGGTGGGCATTTCCCAAAGGACTAAAAGTGCAGAAACTTTACCCCAGAGACAAAAACAGAGCAAGAACTAGTCATTATTTTTATGTCACTTGGCATATAGCTTTACATTCATTACTCAGTTTTTCTTCCCCATGGGGCTTTGAGATTGGTTATATGCCTCTTCTCCACTTTACCTATAGGGAAACAGAGGCAGACTGGCAGTCTAAGCCCCTTTGTGCAGTGAGGCAGCTGCTGAGTCTCTTCCGATGCAGTCACCAACAAAAATACAGTAGCGTCTGGGTCTGAACAGGACAGGCATGTTTTTAAAGGGGATTTTTTTTCCATCTCCAGAGGCCAGGTAGTCTGGCAGCAGGATGAGTGGGGCTGCTCATGGTCACCAGCATCCGCGGGCAACATCTGTCAATTGGATTAACTTCTGCTTCAATCAGGAGGCATGCATGAGGACCCAGTCGCCACTCCCTGGGCATGACTCCAGTCATTTCTGGTGTCCTCTGCCCCTTAACAAGACGATATGGGCCCCAGGGGTCTGTGGAACACTCTCAGACCCTCCCGTCCACCAGACAAAGAGACTTGCACTCCTGTCTGCGCCTGGAACCAATCTGTGCCAAACAGGTTTAGATCAGAATTCTGGAGTTGGGCTGGAACCATTCTTCTCCTCACCACTCAGGGATATTATCAAGTTCCTTTTCACAAGAGCCAGTTTTCAGCCAGTTTTGTTCTAAGTTTTCTGAGAAACCAGAAATGTACAATAAAGTGTCTAGGATTTTCTCTGCCACCTAGCAAGAAAGAATGCTCAGAGGAACTCGCCATCTTTCCTAACTAATAAGAGGATTGCAGTTGCTTGAAACAGAGACTAGACATTTGCCGTGTCATTTCCCTAAGGGGGTGTCACACTTTCTTAAAACTTAAGAAAGTTTTACTGTATGCAGCAGAGTACATACAGCAGATGATCACAACCTGTCTGAACTCCAGTGAGATAGGAAAAGACAGTAGCTTTGTACCCAACATTTGTTTGTGTTCCTCCTCCTTCTCCCCAGGAAACACATATCGGATTTTTTTTTAATGGCATTTATTAGGCGCTTACTATGTGCAAAGCACTGTTCTATATTTCCTACATGTGAGCCAACCCTCCTAGGTTCTAAAAGCTCCCAATTTGTATGGAACTCTCAGTTCCCCCAGGTTAACCAATATAAATTAAAATCTAAATTATATGCATGTTTCTCAGCCTCAGTTTATAGACTTCCCAGGAAGCATCTTCAATGGTCCCGCTATTTGAACATGCTTTTCAAAGCAAGAGGTGTTTAGTTCTCTGTGTACCATAATACAACATGCCCTGTACACAATCAATAGCTTCGGTACCAGGCCACTGGCAAGATCATGTTGCTATTTGAGTCTGTTTGTTATCCCACATTCAGTACCTGACACCCACTCCCCACCTTCATTAACTTTGTCTTCCCGCGGGAAAAAGGAGAAACTAAAAATACTCGATTTTCCCTTTAATGTTATTCCAGACCAATAACAACACTTCTTGCTTTGCTAGTCTATGCTGGCAATTTGAAAGTGTTTTTTTTTTTTTTAAATAGATGGTACATTGGCGAGGTATTTAACCTGGGGCTAAAGGTAGCGTTAGCAGAGTTTAGCAGCCAGGGAGTCTGGTGGAAATCCATTTACGGACTCCTCAAAATAGACGCATTGATTTATTTGTGTAGTCTGATCTTGAGGCTATGAGGGACAAAAGTACTGCAGAGATGGTGTTACTCTGGAAGAGCATATGTCAATAAATAAAGATGGGTCCTTGGGCAGCCTTTTGAAAAGGGGTCTATTTTGCTCAAACTCCAAAGTGATCAGCTCGTCCCTCAAATGCATAAATATCTCTGGCAGTTATGGGAAAATCAGGGAGAAGTTTGGGAAATCCAGAATGAAGACCCATTTTTGCATGCACATAATTTGTCTTGGTTTTCTTTATGCCGTGAAACAATCCAGTGACTGCTGCAGAAATTATTTCCTAACAAGAGACAGAAATGCATTTTTAGGATTAATTTGCAAATGTCAGGTAGCTTTGATTCACTCCCTTACCCGATCAACTAAAAGGATGTGCTGACATACTGCTAGACTTTAAGGGAAAATTAAAAAGAAAACAGATTTTTTTTCCTTGATGTGCTTAAAATATCAACGGCAGGTAATGGGAGAATTTACAAATCTCAGCTGCCATGACTGCTATTTACTTGCCCAAATGAGTCCAGAGGATAAAATGTTAGTAGGTGTTTGGGGGGGCAAGCAGACACCGTACCCAATTTTGGCTCCAGATGACCTCAGGATAAACTATTTAACCATTCGGCGGTACCTTGGTTTATTCCTCTATAAAATGGGGATAATGACACCTCAAAGAGCTGATGTGAAAATTAATAATAATACCGCCACTTGGTACTTTTATTGTGTCTGAGGAATCCCAAGAGACTTTTGAACTCCTGATTGTAAAGCCGTTTAGAACTTCAGTTGAAAGGAGCTATAGAATCGTGTGCTTTTACTGAGCAGTATAACTGTGCATTATTATTATTATTATTATTATTATTATTGTTCCGCATTTCACTACTCTGTGCCAACAGCGTACTTGACGCTGGGCAGAATGGATCCTCCAGTGCCTCAGTTAAGGAGGTGAGAGATATCGATTGTTGCTCGTTCAGAATTTGAGATGTTATTTGGAGCGGGTCTGTTTTAGGTTCATACAAGAGTAAATCTGAAAGCTGGGTGCCTTGTTTATCTCCGGTGATAAAGAGGAGTGCAGAGTAGCCTAGTCTGTAAGCTTTGGGGATAGAGTTGTAACCTGCTGTGTTTTCTGCCCTTTTCTGCGACTGATACTCAACTTGACCTGGCAAACTTCCTGCATGTTGTTCCCTGACTCCCCCTTTTTTTTGGCGGGGGGACGGGACCCCTCTCCTTTCCTTCGGTCAGTGTCTGGATCACCTTCCTGGAATCCAGAGCTCAGTGGAGTTTAAGAAAACCCCGAGGATCCCTGACCCAGTCTGAATTTGAACAGTTAGAACTGTGAAAAGTTTCCGAGAAGAAGCGTCGGGCCCAGCTCCCAACTCGCTGCAGACCGTTTCGGCAGCTCCAGGGAGCCAGAGAGGATTCTTTCATTTGCTGCTTTCTTTCTTTTCCCCTTTCTATTCCTCCTCTGGTCCGGGTTGTAATGGGAAATCGAGGCACTCCTCTTCGGGGACTTGTGACGAGGGTTAAGAGGATCGATTAGTGAAATGGGAAGTGTCGGTCCTTCGTTCCTCTCCAATTTCGCCTTGAGCCCGGGAATAACTCGCGCTCGCCAATAGAGGGCAGTAGCAACCTGTTTCTTCTGGGCTACTTTTCCGGAGTCCGCTCGAACCCAAGAGGCGAACGCCTGAAAATTGCACTCTTTACTGTGCTGTAAATTCACATTGCAAGGAAATGATCAAACGATTTTGGTGTTTCGATATTTGATTCATAGTATCCTTGCTTGTTACCTTTTGTTAAGTGTATGGTTTCCTTAGGGGGAGAGATCTGATGTCCTTTTCTTGATGGTGACATCAGGGACCACAATTATCAGTAGGCAATAAATAAACCTTTTTTTTTTTCATTAAAAGGCACACCCACATTGTTCAGAACGAAAATTTCAGCAATTTGGTTTCCCTATAAATGATTTGTGTTCTGCCTCGTCTTTCCTACGTTTGAAGATACTGATGCTTTTTTCAAGAAAGTGAAACTGTATCTGTCCTCCAAATTATTGTGCAGAATAATCTCTGCCTTCAGAAAAGACCTCGGGTTACATATGCATTTTACATCGTATATATTGATTTCTCATTTCCTAAAACAGCAATTCCTAAATATACACACGAGTTATACAAATAATTTATATGTCCTGCTAAGTTCTCTATCTGAGCGTGTACGTTTGTGTATGGACCTTCATTGGGAGTTTTTTAATGATGTCGTATTTCTGTTATGCTGTAGTTCAAGTCTCATATTAAGAGTAACCCGTTTCATTATCTTTGAAATTAGGTACCCTTCATAGCATTTTGATACCCAAGGCTTAACATGAACCATCCTTTTTCCCCCTCGATTTGGCAGTGATTTTGTTCTTTGATTTCTTGCTACTTTCATCTAATTAAAAAAAATTTCATCTAATTAAAAAAATACAAAAAACAAAGATTCTTTCTACAAATACCCATTATTGTGGATCCATTTCTTTTCTGCAGCAGTACACATTGAGAAAACAATCACACACTGAACATTCCTTGTGCGATTTTGTCTTGGGCTTTTCTTTTCCTGAACTTCCTGGGTAGGGGGTTTCAACTAAATCTTTTGCTGGACATTTGAGCAGGGCTCTCAAACTCGTCTACAGCATTGGATTTGGCCAGAGCAGAGCTTTATATCATTCATTTGTATACTTCTGGACATGTGTGAGTGAAACTTCTGTGCACTGTGAGAATTCTTTTAGTTCGTGAGTATGCAGGTGGTTGTCTTTAAATGATTTTATAAGGCGTGGTTGGCTTGGTTGGCTCTTCATTACTTAAAGCCGTTCCAATAATGATGGATGTTTTCGTTAAGTATTCAACTGGTGGAGGGCATGGGGCACACTCACAACCATCTGCGTGAGTCCATGCAAACATATGACACCAATGTTGGCTGCAGAACTGAAATACTTGGTAATTTTTTTTGATAACAAATATGAATCTTAAGCACATGCAATTTTTCCACGTGATATTTTCTGATTTGAAAAACAGTCCCCCAGAATGCTGCCCGCAAACATTTAGTATAAAATGATCACTTAAAAATAATTTATTATTTGCTGGGCATATTCACAAATATATAAATTAGGTCATTAATATTATTACTGCTACTACTACTATTCTGAGCGAAATAGAATTTGAAAACTGAAGTCTTTTGGATGAGTTTGATTTTGTTTGGGTTGTTTTAATTAGTTTCTGATTGACTAGGAATTTCTCAGAAAAACAGATAATCATATCCAAATCAAATACCTCCTATTCTCAAGATAGCACTGATTAATTTGTTTTGAGCCACCATTCGCAGAAAAATAGCAAGTTGGAATGTGTTGGGAGGCGGCAGGATTTTTCTCCAACTAGTGAATCCAACAGTGCTGTGCATTTTATAGGCTCCTTGCTAACAGATAAACTTTTCTCCTGGCTATACCAGGGTTTCAGGAGAGGAGCAGACAAGCTCTGAGCCCTTCGTTTGGTGGCATAGAAAATTTGCATAAAATATCGCTCTAAGCACTGAAGGATCTTATTACATAGGGTTTTGATGATAATCTTTGTTTAAATAATATTTAACACATGCTGCACTTTTAATTAAGTATCTGAATAATCTCAAATTAATACCAGAGGTTTAAAAATAAGTTTTCATTTTAGTGTACTGTAACATAATAGCAGACGTCTTGGGCATTTTTTTCCCTCCCCTTTGATTTAATTAAAAGCCCTTTTGTGTGTCTCTTGTCACTTCAGAAATGCACATAAAGAAAACAGACTGGGGACATTTTATTTATCAGTTCTCCTTGTTTTGTTTTTTGCCTCCTGAATTCAGTGCTCTTTGATTAGGGCATTTAATTGAAATCAACTAGATTGCGGCTTTGCAAGTCCCTGCCTGCCAAAAAGGGCAGTTCGAACATGTCAGATTTGTGTTGGGCTCTTTCTTTCTTTCCTTCTTTCTTTTTCTTTCTTTTCTTTTCTTTCTTTCTTTTTTCTTTTTTTTTTTTTTTTTTGGCCATATTGGTCCTGAAACAAAAGTCAGTGTTTGGGATCAGCAGTCTGTGGTAGGGAAATGCTGCCCCATGCTCTGCAGCCCGTGACTGCAAACTGTCAAGCCTTCAGCGGTTAGTTGTACACACTGAAGCTCCAGATCAGGGGTGGCTGCGAAAGTTTGATCCCGAGGCAGAAGAGGGCTTTAACGGGACCAGGTTTGCATGGAATAATCAAGGCATTGCCAGCATATTCCCATTTAGTTAGTCTATTTATTTGTTTATTTTTCAATTAAAAGGCACTGATACAACTGACGTTGTTTGCCTTTTCTGGTAACCATTCTGATGATCAGGGCTTCAGGATTCTGCTTTAAAGAAATTCTAGAATGCAATGAGTTTGCCACTTCGCAAAGTTGGGTGAGTGGGCAAGAAGGGCAGAGAGACAATCCAGCTTGGGAGCCTTCTTCTCTAGATTCCTCTTTATCCCATCCCCATCTATCATTGTAAAGGAGACATACATATAACTGCTGCACTTTGCATATTGAGGGGAGCTGCCGGCTTTTTTCCCTTTACTTAGATAATGACAAGGAGGACTGTTGACTGCTGTTATCTCTGATGACAGCCTTATCTGCATGGCTCTGATTCTAGTGCTCAGAGTCAGAGATAGACAGTACCTATGAAACTGATCAGTGCTCCAATTCACTCTTGGCCTCAAAGCAGTTCCTCAACTCGCTGGACAGAAATGGATTTGGAAAACGGGGTCTTGGGAGAGAATTGGAATTGGTTGATACTGCAGCTGTGTCTGTTATTTTCACAAGGCAAGAAAGGAGATGGTGGTGGTTTGGGTGACTCGCTGGGGCTAGCCCAAGTCAGGCGAATACAAAAAAGCATGGACTCACTGGTGAAACGGATTCTCTGAGGTGGAAAAGAAATAGGAGGGAAGGGGGCAAAGCAGAGAGTGCATACTATTGTCTGGAGGTCCTTCTTTCCCCAAACTCCTTTAGCCATCAGTGAAATTTATTGAGCACTTTGTGTATGCAGAGCACTGTATTAAGTATTGGGGAGAGTACAATACCATAAAGTTGGTAGACACGCCCCCTATCACAAGGAGTTTGCAGGGGTGTGTGTGTGGGGGGAGCACTACTGTGAGCTTTTTTACCAACAAGGGTAAACCCGGCGGGTACAAGGATGCATCAAACACCTTGGGGCTCACCAAGTATAAACCATTAACCTAGTAGTTGAGCTTTAATGATAATGGTATTTGTTAAACACTTACTATGTGCCAAGCACTGTTCTAAGCGCTGGGGTAGATACAAGATTATCCGGTTGTCCCAAGTGGGGCTCACAGTCCTAATCCCCATTTTACAGATAAGGGAACTGAGGAACTGGGAAGTGAAGTGACTTGCCCAAAGTCACACAGCTGACAAGTGGTGGAGTCAGCATTAGAACGCATGACCTCTGACTTCCAACCCTGGGCTCTTTCCACTGAACCACTCTGCTTCTCTAATTAGGCTTGTGCTCCTGTCCTGTCCTACTCCGTGCCAAGTTCTCTTAAATCCATTACAAAGAATCAGTGCTGAGGAAGTATAAAACTGGGAAAATATTGAATTTCAAGATAATGGGCCCCTTTCTCTTCCCCTTTTCTGTTTTCTGTTGTTTATCTCACATAGGGCTTCCCTTGGAGGCAGCAGAATGCTGAGACGTTCAGGAGAAACCACAGTTCTTCAGAACACACGGATGCGGCAGTGCTGGGTGGAAGCCATTTTGGCTGAGAAGTGATCTCATTCTTGACAACAGGAGTGGTGGAGATGTGAGCACTGGACCCGGCTCCATCCAAATTCCCCAAAAAGAAACTTCTCCCATTTAATGCCTGAGCCAAATATTTCACGACAGCATTCCCCTCTGTTCTGTCCCTATGCGAGGGAGGTTTGGGGTGGTCGGGGGGAAGGGAGGAGGGGTCACCAGTCGACGTTACTTTTCATGGCGATCGCTATCACCTGCAGAGGGATCCCAAGAGCCACATCCAATATCACACTCCCATTCCATTCTGGGCATGTTCCAGAGAACATTTGTGACACTGTGAGAAGTGGAGGTGATGTGCCTTCTCGTTGGGAGAGTTTAGAGGGTCATACCCCATTTTTGCTGAGAGGTGATGAAATGATGGAAAATTCCTAGTAACCTAGACTGGTTACCAGATTCTCTGATTCCCTCCTCCCCTCTCTCCCCCTCAACACCTACCCTTCAATGGTCTCCCCCAAAGAAGACTAATTGTGACAAAAGATCACGGGACTAAGATGCAGGGGAAAGGGACACAGTAGCTTGCTACAAAGTGCATCAGAATCCTCACTCCCCCACAACAGTGGAGAGCTGAGCAGAGCCTAGGTAGCTAATCTCCACTGGTTTAAGAGTTTGATGGCAGAGCGGTTAATGATTAGGAAAATTACCAGCATGTACGTGGGAATTCATCCAGGGTAGTAAATGCCTCAAATGCCATCAGGTACCGGGAATGCAACAAAAATCCAAAGTGTATTTTGCCCACACTGCATTTGCCCCTAATGCTGATTTCCTCTGGGTCTCTAGGGAAACCCTACCCCTCCATTTCTGAGCTGTGTAAGCAGTCTCTGAAAAAAAGAGGTTTCCTGCTTCACAGAGCCCGTGGGATCTCTCTCTCTCTCTCTCTCTCTCTCTCTCTCTCTCTCTCTCTCTCTCTCTCTCTCTCTCTCTCTCTCTCTCTCTCTCTCTCTCTCTCTCTCTCTCTCTCTCTCTCTCTCTCTCTCTCTCTCCTCTCCTCTCTCTCTCTCTCTCTCTTTTAGCCCTTTCTTTTCAAGAGCCACGATCAGCTTTGGGCTAGATGGACTCCGGTTTGGGTTTGGAGACTCTGAAATCTTTGACTTTTACATTTTTCCACAGGCTTTCTTCCGTACCCTCCCTGTTCTAGTCAGATTCCTAAGCTTTCAAAGACGTCCCGGAGGATGTCACAAACAAATCACCAGCCTCGAAACTTTTTGATTCTCTGGTTGGGAGAGTGTAAGAGGAATGGGGGCAGGGAATGCACGGGCACTTTGGTTCTGCAGCTAAGGGGCAGCAGTGCCTGCAGCATCAGAGAAAGGCAGCGCTTCCTGCAATGGAGTTTCCATTAAAGTTTCGGGAGCCCAGAGACCCAGCAGCCCCTCCTGCCTATGTTTATCTGCTCGGCATGTGAATTGGAAAAGCAGAGTGAACGGCTGCTTTTTAAAAAGCTAATTTAAAAGCAGGCGCAGTCTTCTGTAAAGATGCTTCTGATTGTCCAGAGCTCCTTAAAGGGACAAGGTTAAATGCCTCTGTATTGAGGAAGCGGGATTAGCTGAAAAATGAATAACTGCTTTTTATTTATTTCATACTTAAATGTCCAAGAATGTAAGTCAGTCAGTTCCAGATCATTTCAGAACTCCAGGGAATTGTCATCATTGTCTTTTGCTTCATAAAGCTTCTTATCTCTTCCTTTGGCATATTAGCTGTTTTCTAAATTCCGCCTAACTTCCTAAATGCAGCCAAAGTGCGGGAATCCGTATTTTCGGTAAATGTCGCTGTTCGCTGGATCAGATGTATTCCACCTCCAGGTAAAAGGCAAGCTGCAATCAGACAAAACTGGTATGGATTTTATGTCAGGAGATGGCATGATATGGGAAAGAATACATTCTGGGTTGTTGTATTCTGTTGGTGTCATTTAATCTGATTTAAATATTGGGACGTAAGGAGATGAAGCCTTTCTATTTCGCTTTCTATCTACAAAGGACTTTCCAGCCATTTATCATTTATTCCCCCAGTCTTTTCATCAGAGTCAATCGGAACTATTATCCCTGTTTTAGAGCAGAAGACACTGAGCAAGACAGGGATGTCAGTTGCTGAAACATGTCCCAAATATCACAGGGGCAGAGATGGGACCCAGAGGTTCTGACTCCTGGCCCAGAAATGTATTTGTTTGTCAATGGAATAATGAATTTATAAGTCCTCAGAGGCAGAAAGAGGGTTTTCCCCATTGGTTTGGATGAGAAGCTTTGGTGCACGAAGTTTGGGGAGAGAGGGAACTGTCTGAGGATGTTTGTTTTTAATATCCTGTTAAGAACTAAACGGGAGCAACATTATTATTATCATTGTTGCTATGCCACTAGTGAACTCAGTGCACTACCATAACTCAGTGTCTCCCCTTTCCAAACTGCAAATACAGCCCAATATGATGCAGCCACAAAGAAGTCAATGGTCATTTTCCATCTCAGTGCCACAAAAAGCCAGTTGGCATCAAGGAAGCATAGAATATTGGGAAATGCCCATGTGCACGTCCATGGGCCGCCCAGCCCAGGATTCTGTCTCCTACAATGACAACAGGGTGCTCGGAGGAATGATGGGATGGTTGCTCTCCTTGCATAGGGGTATCTCACTTCCCCAACTTTCCCTCTAGCAACCCATTATGGACTCCTCATCTGGACACTTATATAAAACCATTCTTCAACCCACTGTTATTTCGGTCAGCATAACCTCCTGGACAACTCATTAGCATGGGTGCTTCTTGCGGACAGGGAATGTGTCTTATAATAATAATAATAATAATGGTGTTTGTTAAGTGCTTACTATGTTCCAGGCACTGTATTAAACGTTGGGGTGGATACAAGCAAATTGGGTTGGATACAGTCCCTGTCCCATGTGGGGCTCAGAGTCTTATTCCCCATTTTACAGATGAGGTGACTGAGGCACAGGGAAGTGAAGTGAGTTGCCTAAGGTCACAAAGCAGACAAGTGGCGGAACCAGGATTAGAACCCATGACCTTCTGACTCCCAGGCCCGTGTTCTATCCACTATGCCATGCTGCTTCCCTAATGCTCCCCTTATGCTTCTCCCATCTTTTCCCAAGCACTTGGTACAATGCATTGCACTCAGTGAGTGCTCAACAAATACCAAGAGTTTTATGACTACTAGTACTAGAGAAGCAGCGTGGCTCAGTGGAAAAGAGCCTGGGCTTTGGAGTCAGAGGTCATGGGTTCAAATCCCGGCTCTGCCACTTGTCAGCTGTGTGACTTCGGGCAAGTCACTTCACTTCTCTGGGCCTCAGTTCCCTCATCTGTAAAATGGGGATGAAGACTGTGAGCCCCATGTGGGACAACCTGATCACCTTGTAACCTCCCCAGCACTTAGAACAGTGCTTTGCACATAGTAAGCACTTAATAAATGCCATTATTATTATTAGTAGTAGTAGTACTGCTGTGGAAACAAATTCCAAATGCTTACCACCCACTGTTTCCTTTGGTTTCTGTTTTGAACACACCCCTATCCAGCTTCAGTGGATGTCCCCTCATTTGTGAGATTGTGGGATTTGGCAAACAACAAAATGATTGGGTCAAGGTATTGTGTGGGGTGGGGACTGGATCTCACCAAGTCGGATTCTCCCCAATCACTACCTCATCCTCTGGAAATAAACTGAGTCCTTGTGAGCTGGCTGCATTGACACTACCAGGGTATCTCTGTGAACTCCAGCGACCCAGCTTAATACTGCATTGGGGGTAATGGGCCCCATAGAGAATATGGCCACTGGCTCCTGTTGTTCCATACTTGCTATGTGATATGGGACACGCCATTGCACTTCCCTGAACTTCAGTATCCACATATGAAGTGATTCTAAGACAGCAGGCAAAGAACTGTGCCAAAGGAATTTTAGAAACTTCCCCCCCCAACCACCACCCCAAGTAGACATGGTTTTATCTCCAAGTCTCTTCTGACCTTCCTTGAAAGCACCTTACAGCAATTTATCTCCTTTCCAAAACCACCCCACTTCAGACTCCCAAAAGTCACTTTGTGAAGGGAGTCTCCCCCCCCCCCCCGCCCCCACCCAAGTTTTCTGGACTCATGGTTCCAAACAGTCCAGCATAATTAGAAAAAAGGCTGACATCCAGCAAGGGGAGGTCAGGGCACTGAAACCTTCAACTGGGGATGAGCCCTCAGCAGTGAATGTTAATTCCCAGCTCATTATAGTTTATCTGCTTCTACCAGTTTGGTCCTGCCTCATTTCTGGCTGGGCTATTTTCACCCCGAGGTCAAACCTGAGGGCTTTCTGAGATAGTATCCACCAGCCTCCTACTTCTGTCTCTTTAGTGTGCAGCCACCGGTGGCGAGCTCTCTCTCTCTCTCTCTCTCTCTCTCTCTCTCTCTCTCTCTCTCTCTCTCTCTCTCTCTCTCTCTCTCTCTCTCTCTCCCTCCCTCCCTCTCTCACATAAATAAGATGCAAACACTGTATTGCAAACCTTACAAATAAGACCCAAACATTATATTGCGAACCCTACAAATTAAAATCCCCTTACTGCCAGGAAAGGCAAAAGTTAAGGTGTTGGCATTACAATTGACTGACCTGGGGCCAAATCAACTAGTAAAAACCTTGTTAATTCACACTAAAGACCAGGAGAGTGGCTGGGGTTTACTGATGTTGGTAAGTGAACAAATGAAGAGAAATACTTCATTCATGTATTTTGTGTCATATCTTTTTCATTACATTTGATTATAAGACTTCATAGATGGCCTCCATAATAGGATTAATTCTCTGAGTGATATGAAACCTCAACACAGCCTCGGCTCTGAAATATTGGCTGCACAGTGTAGGTGAGAGGGTTGTGATTGTTTAGGAGAATTATTGGGCTTGATGGGTTAGTATCATAGATGGTAATTCCAATATTTCAGAATCTTCCATGATTTTGGCACCAAGCTCTCAAATAGGTAAAGAGAGGGAGGTGAAGAATAGTCAGGGAGGCAGAGGGGTCTAGTGGAAAGGTCACAGGTCTACGAGTCAGGAGACTTGGTTTAATGACCTAGCTCTGTCCCTGGTCTACTCTGTGACCACAGGCAAGTCATTTAACCTCCTTGGGCCCTAGTTTTCTCTTATGTAAAATGGGAGTAATAATGCCTGCTTCTCCTTATCTAACAGGCATGTTGAGAGGATGAAATGAAAGTCCTTTGGAAAAGAGGCAAAAACACTATATACATGTTAATAATAATAATAATAATGATGATAATAATTGTGGTATTTGTTAAGCACTTACTATGTGCTAGGTGCTGTACTAAGCCCCGGGGCAGATACAAGGTAATTGAGTTGGACATAGTTCCTGTCCCACACTGGACTCACAATCATAATCCCCATTTTCCAGAGGAAGTAACTTAAGTACAGAGAAGTGAAGTGACTTACCCAAGGTCACAGAGCAGGCAAGTGGCAGAGCCAGGACCATAACCCAAGTCCTTCTGATTCCCAGGCCCAGGCTCTGTCCACTAGACCATGCTGCTTCCAGATATTATACTCAAGGTATTATATTGTTAATCCTGGTCTAGTGTAAAAATTACCTTTTCTCTGCCCCTTCCTGAATTCTCCTCCTACCATACTCCTAAGCCATGTTCCAGGGCTTTAGCACAGAGTGACACCCTCATATCACTGCTCTACTTGTATTTATAAGAGGGTGGGCAATTCTCCTCCCCCAGCATAACCTGAGCCAACCACCCAGCCTGGATCTTTGGGTTCTTGGAGGGGAATAAAAGACCCAAGAGAGTGGCTTTTATTTTGACCATTATTAATAATTACAAGAATAATAATAATGATCCAGATATTTCCCTCTCCATTGATGGACAGGTCATCTTGATGAGGCCCTCCCATCCACAACACAAGGGCAATAAAGGGTATCTTTTGAGGATGGGCAGGCAAAGATTGTGCCATGCGCAGAGGCACACTTTCCCAATGATTCAACCATCAAGGAGGTCCTGGTCACTCCTGATCCCCTCCAACATTTCCTCAACACATGTGAAAGAGATTCACTGAAGAGTATGAGGAAATGCAGACTACAGCCACAAAAGTGTCTTGTCCTGGTTCTTCGCCTATCTCTCTGGCTGCTCATTCTCAGCCTCTTTTGCCGGCTCCTCCTTTGTCTCCCATCCCCTAACTGTGGGAGCCCCTCAAGGCCCAGTTCTGTGTCCTCTTCTATTCTCCTTCTGTACCCACTCCCTTGAAGAGCTCATTTGCTCCCATGGCTTGAACTACCATCTCTATGCCAACGATTTCCCTTCCTTTGTAGTCTCTCATTTCCTCTTCCCTTCAGGACAGCTCTACTTGGATGTCCCACCAACACCTCCAACTTAACATGTACAAAATAGAGCTCATCTTCCCACCCAGACCCTGACTTTCCCATCACTGTAGATAGTACCCCCATCCCTGTCTCTTGAACTCGTAACTCTGGCATTATTCTCGACTCATCTCTCTCTCATTCAACCCACATATTCAATCAGTCACCAAATCCTGCCGGTTCAATCTTCACAACATTGCTAAAATGCAGCTTTTCCTTGCCATCCAAACTGTTACCACATTAATCCAAGCACTTATTCCACCCTGCCTCGATTACTGCATCAGCCTTCTTGCTGACCTGCCTGCCTCCTGTATCTCCCCGTTTCAAACCACACTTCACTGTACTTCTCAGATCATCTTTCAATCAATCAATCATATTTATTGTGTTTACAGTGTGCAAAGCACGGTACTGTGCACTTGGGAGAGTACAACACAACAATACAACAGATTCAATCCCTTCCCACAATAAGCTTGTAGTTCAGAGGGGGAGACAGGCATCAATATAAATAAATAAATTATGGATATGTATATAAATGCTGTGGGGCTGCAGGTGGTGAGTAAAGGGAGCAAATCAGGGTGACATAGAAGAGAGTGAGAGAAAAGGAAATGAGGGCTTAGTCAGGGAAGGCCTTCAATAAGGGTTAGTGGTACAAGATCGAAGAAGGGATGGGGGATGAAAGAGTTGCGTTCAATATAGAGAGTGGTGTTGAGGGATTCAATTTGGTCATCAAGGGAAGGTGGTTTGGGACAAAGGCTATATGGGGCATGATGACTTGAGAAAATTGGATGGGGTCAAAAGATCGGAGGTCTCTGTGGGGGAACAGGACAGATTTGTGGGGAGGAGGTGTGTGGGAGAGAAAGCAGGTGAGGAGGTTGTGGTCAGATAGAGGAATTTCAGAGTTGGTGAGAGTAGAATGAGACAGGAATTTTACAGTGACTAGAGATGATGAGATGATTAGAGATGAGTGGGTGAGCTGGGGTGGAGCAGGAAGTCAGTAGGGTTGAGGAGTGATAGCTATGAAATTGTTCAGTCCATGTTTCCCCAGTCTTCAAGGGCGTCCAGTGTTTGCTCATCCACCTCCACATCAAAGAGAAACTCCTTATCACAGCCTTAATAATTGGGGGCGAGGAGACGGCCTACCATCACTCCTTGTTTCACTTTTAAGTCATTTCTGAAATAGAAACAAAATATTCTTCTGCCCCAAAAGTGATGTTTTTCTGTGTTTCAGCTGGAAACTGAATAACTTGAGTCCAAAATGTTCATCCCATTAGGAAGCTTGGAGTGTCTGAAAAGCAGCATTTAGGAAAGGAATAATAATAGTGATACTTGTTAAGCACTTACTATGTGTCAAACCCTGGGATAGATACCAGAGAATCACTCCCACTGTCTGCCTCCTTTGCTCTTATGCTCGAGCTGCTGAATGCTGCTGGCAAAAGTCTAAACACCAAGCCAACCTCATTCACTTCAAGTTTATCCTTTCCTGCCTTAACTCTGCCCTCTCCTGTGCCAGGCAAAACTATTTTTCCTCACTTATTGACACCCATGCCTATCATCCCCATCAGCTGTTCCGTACATTTAACTCCCTTCTCAGGCCCCCTTTTCCTCCCCCTCCTCCATCCCTCACCCACAATGATCTGGCCTCCTACTTCATTAGTAAAATTAACTCCATCAGGTCTGAGCTCCTCAAAGTCACCCCTCACCCTTCCCCATTCCTCCCCCGCCCCGCTCTCAACCCTCTCGGCTACTCTCCCATCCTTCCCAGCAGTATCTTCAGATAAGATCTCCTACCTCCTCTCATGTGTTACTCCATCCGTCTGTGCTTCAGACCCCATTCCCTCTCATCTTATGAAATCTCTCACGCCTTCCCTCCTCCCCTCCCTAACTTCCACCTTGAACCGCTCACTCTCCACTGGTTCCTTCCCCTCTGCCTTCAAACATGCCCACGTCTCCCCCATCTTAAAAAAAAAACCCTCTCTTGACCCCACCTCCCATTCTAGTTATTGCCCTATCTCCCTCCTACCCTTCCTTTCCAAACTCCTAGAATGAGTCATCTACACCCGCTGCCTCGAATTCCTCAATGCCAACTCTCTCCTTGACCCCCTCCAATCTGACTTCCGTTCCCTACACTCCACCAAAACTGCCCTCTCAAAGGTCACCAATGACATCCTTCTTGCCAAATCCAACGGCTCCTACTCTGTCCTAATCCTCCTCGACCTCTCAGCTGCCTTTGACACTGTGGACCATCCCCTTCTCCTCAGCACACTATCCAACCTTGGCTTCACAGACTCCTTCCTCTCCTGGTTCTCCTCTTATCTCCCCAGCCATTCATTCTCAGTCTCTTTTGCGGGCTCCTCCTCCCCCTCCCATCCCCTTACTGTAGGGGTTCCTCAAGGGTCTTGGTCCCCTTCTGTTCTCTATCTACACTCACTCCCTTGGTGAACTCATTCGCTCCCACAGCTTCAACTATCATCTCTACGCTGATGAATACCCAAATCTACATCTCTGCCCCTGCTCTCTCTCCCTCCCTCCAGGCTCGTATCTCCTCCTGCCTCTAGGACATCTCCATCTGGATGTCTGCCCACCATATAAAACTCAATATGTCCAAGACTGAACTCCTTACCTTCCCTCCCAAACCCTGACCTCTCCCTGACTTTCCCGTCACTGTAGACGGCACTACCATCCTTCCCGTCTCACAACCCTGTGACCTTGGTGTCATCCTCGACTCCGCTGTCTCGTTCACCCCTCACATCCAATCCGTCACCAAAACCTGCCAGTCTCACCTCCACAACATCGCCAAGATCCGCCCTTTCCTCTCCATCCAAATTGCTACCTTGCTGGTTCAATCTCTCATCCTATCCCAACTGAATTACTGCATCAACCTCCTCTCTGATCTCCCATCCTCCTGTCTCTCCCCACTTCAGTCTATACTTCACTCTGCTGCCCAGATTATCTCTGTGCAGAAACGCTCTGGGCATGTTACTCCCCTCCTCAAAAATCTCCAGTGGCTGCCTGTCAACCTACGAATCAAACAAAAACTCCTCAGTCTCGGCTTCGAGGCTCTCCATCACCTTGCCCCCTCCTACCTCACCTCCCTTCTCTCCTTCTACAGCCCAGCCCACACCTTCTGCTCCTCTGCCGCTAACCTCCTCTCTTTACCTCATTCTCGCCTGTCCCGCCGTCGACCCCTGGCCCATGTCCTTCCCCTGGCCCGGAATGCCCGGCCTCCACACATCCGCCAAGCTAGCTCTCTTTCTCCCTTCAAAGCCCTACTGAGAGCTCACCTCCTCCAGGAGGCCTTCCCAAACTGAGCCCCCTTTTTCCTCTCCTCCTCCCCTCCCCATCACCCCCCCGCCCTATCTCCTTCCCCTCCTCACAACACTTGTATATATTTGTACAGATTTATTACTCTATTTTACTTGTACATATTTACTAATCTATTTTGTTAATGATGTGCATATAGCTTTAATTCTATTTGTTCTGACGATTTTGACAACTGTCTACATGTTTTGTTCTGTTGTCTGCCTCCCCTTTCTAGACTGTGAGCCCATTGTTGGGTAGGGACCATCTCTGTATGTTGCCAACGTGTACTTCCCAAGCACTTAGTACAGTGCTCTGCACACAGTAAGCACTCAATAAATATGATTGAATGAATGAATGAATATCATACACAGTTCCACATGGGGCTTACAGTCTGAGGAGGTCAGTTATTGAATCCCCATTTTACAGATAAGGAAGATGAGACCCAGAGAAATTAAAGTGACTCACTCATGACCACACAGCAGGCAAGTGACAGAGTCAGGATTAGAACCCAGGTCCTCTGACTCCCAGGACTGTGTTTGTTCCATTAGGTAATGTGGCTTCTCTGGCAGAAATATTGGCATGGAGTGCTCTTAGGTGTCCCTAACAGATTCCGGGTGTTTCCACCTTCTCCGGCCTGGCCCTCCTGGCTTCCTTTCCCACCCTCTGAAAAATGAACTGGTTCCTAGGAAAGGACCCTTGGGAAACAGTGGAGAGAGAAACCAGGACAAAGGTGAATGCATTGTGACTCTGTTCTGAAAGTGAAAGGGGGCTCTCACTCACCTTCCACTGTGGAACAATTGCTTATAAGGCCCCTTTCCAAGAGGCAGTAATTGAAGGTTGATGTGTTCTGAGAGAGATCATTTGTCTTTCATTTTTACATATTTGCTGCACTCCATTCATTCATTCAATCGTATTTACTGAATGCTTACTGTGTGCAGAGCACTGTACTAAGCCCTTGGAGGAGTACAATACATCAATAAACATGCACATTCCCTGCCTGGGTTTCTGTTGGTTTCTGGTTTCCATTGGGGGGAAAACAGTCTCTCTCCCCACTTCACCAGTCAAATGTAAGTTTCCTGACCCTTTCTCCACACACCCACCATAAAGAAGCAGATCTTAGATCCAGTGAGATTACACTTGATTGAAACCTGCATAATTATGGAGTCTGCCCTAAATGCTATCTGTTTTGCGGGGATCTGCTGTAAATTGAGTTCTCATTCATTATTGAATCAGAATGATTTTACTTTTGATTTTCCAGTGGTTCGATGTAGGATAAATGGTGGTTACCCTAGATTTGGGGCCTCCCTAGGGAGGCTAAGTTCATGGCTTCAGGCTTCAAAACCCAAGCATACCCCCAGGTTGAAGTTATGAGAGTCTCCAATAGGCTCCCGTCCTAAGCTGGGTGTGCCTGTTGTTCAGGCCAGATGGGGCCAGGCATAACCACACATGGGTGGTGCTATAGTCACATGGAAAAATTGGAGCACTCTTTGCTCAACCCAGGTCTGACCCTCAGGGCAAGGTGCAGAAAACAGTAATCTAACTTGGATGAAAATGCATCCAGGGCAATTTGCTTTGCTCTCTTCCCCTGGAAGCCATTTTGGTTTCCACCCAGCTTTAGGATTCTGGGTCTGGACTGTAAGGTCATTGTGGGCAGGGAACATGTCGGCCAACTCTGTTGTATTGTTCATTCATTCAATCATATTTACCGAGCGCTTACTGTGGGCAAAGCACTGTACTAAGCTCTCGGGGGAGCACAATATAACAATAAACAGACACATTCCATGCCCACAATGAGCTTACAATCTAGAGAAGTAGCATGGCTCAGTGGAAAGAGCACAGGCTTAAGCACAGGCTTAAGTGCTTAGTACAGTGCTCTGCACACAGTAAGCACTCAATAAATACGATTGATTGATTGATTTGGAGTCAGAGGTCATGGGTTCAAATCCTGGCTCTGCCAATTGTCAGCTGTGTGACTTTGGGTAAGTCACTTAACTTCTCTGTGCCTCAGTTACCTCATCTGTAAAATGGGGATGAAGACTGTTAGCCCCCTGTGAGACAACCTGATTGCCTTGTAACCTCCTCAATGCTTAGAACAGTGCTTTGCACATAATAAGCGCTTAATAAATGCCATCATTATTATTATGAGGAATCGACCCCCGGCCTACTTCATCCCCCGGGCCTGGAATGCCCTCCCTCTGCCCATCTGCCAAGCTAGCTCTCTTCCTCCCTTCAAGGCCCTACTGAGAGCTCTCCTCCTCCAGGAGGCCTTCCCAGACTGAGCCCCTTCCTTCCTCTCCCCCTCGTCCCCCTCTCCATCCCCCCCATCTTACCTCCTTCCCTTCCCCACAGCACCTGTAGATATGTATATATGTTTGTACATATTTATTACTCTATTTATTTATTTTACTTGTACATATCTATTCTATTTATTTTATTTTGTTAGTATGTTTGGTTTTGTTCTCCGTCTCCCCCTTTTAGACTGTGAGCCCACTGTTGAGTAGAGACTGTCTCTATATGTTGCCAACTTGTACTTCCCAAGCGCTTAGTACAGTGCTCTGCACACAGTAAGCGCTCAATAAATACAATTGATTGATTGATTATTATTAGAGGGAGCTTCTCTCCCAAGCGCTTAGTACAGTACTGTACACACAGTAAGCATTCAGTAAATACAGTTGATTAATTGGGCACTCGCCCCCACACTGTCCCTACCTGGATTTACTCTGATTTGGAGTGGTCATAGGCTGTCCTGCTGAGCCCCAAGTCATCCTTGGTCTTCCAGACTGCTCAAGGGAGGCGAGGTATGGGTAAACAGGCCCAGGTTGACCCTAGATTGAACAAGAGAAACAGGGAGGAAAGAGTTCCCTGCTAGTGGAAAGAGAAGGGTCTGGGAGTTCAGAGGATCTCGGTTTTAATCTCAGGGTTTAATGCCTGCTATGTGACCCTGGGCAAGTCACTTACCTTCTTTGTTCCTCAGTTTCCTCATCTGTCAAATGGGGATTCAATACCTGTTCTCTCTCCCCACTTAGACCGCGAACACTATGTGGAACAGGGACTGTGTCCAACTTGATTATCTTGTATCCATCCCAGCCTTGAATACGGTGCTTGACACATAGTAAATGTCTAACAAATAATAATAATTATTGTTATTATTATTACTATTATTATTATCTAGTTCTCCTGGTCCAGCATAAGGCAAACTTGTACTCCTGAACTGGACCCAGAACTAATTCAACCTCTTGGGAGTCATCCAGGCAGGTGGTTGATCCAGGGCTAGGTCAGACCACCCAAGGATTCTTTGGTCCAGATCCTCAACCCTGGGCCTGAGCTGAAACTGGAACACCCTCTGGGTGCAAGGGGTGGTTTGCCCCAGCATGTTCAGTTTTGGTGGCTCTTAGGATATTCCCACTCAATCCCTGGTATCTATTGAGAGCTTACTGAGAAGCAGCTTGGCCTCATGAATAGAGCTTGGACCTGGGAGTCGGAAAGACCTGGGTTCTAATCCCAGCTCCACCATTTGTCTGCTGGATGACCTTGGGCAAGTCACTTCAGGCAAGTCACTTCACTTCTCTGTGCCTCAGTTATCTCATTTGTAATATGGGGATTAAGACTGTGAGCCTTATGTGGAATGTGAACTGTGCCTAACCTGATTAGGTTGTATGTACCCCAGGGCTCAGTACAGTGCCTGGCACAAAGTAAGAGCTTAATGAATGCCATTTTTTTTTTAAAAAAAAAAAGCACATGGAAGAATACGACAAAAACAAGACACAGGTTCCCTGCCCTCAAGAAGCTTGGAATCTAATAGAAGTTGTCCCTGAGGCAGGGCTCAATGCCCGTATCCGTTTTAAGTGAGATGTCTTTAGGGACCCTAAATTCAACAGTGCCCTTCATTCCTTTTGAGGTTCGTGCAAGCAAGACTGACAACCCCAAGTCTCCATTTTGCTGTAGCACAGTGAATCTGGTTTCAGAGTCTGTCTCTGAGTGCTTGTGGCCAGGACCCTTATTTAGTTACTGTAGGCCCCATCCTGATGCATAATAATCGGCCTTACTTGGCTCCTATTTTGGAGAGTCACTCCAAAAGTTAATAATAATAATAATAGCATTTATTAAGTGCTTACTATGTGTAAAGCACTGTTCTAAGCGCTGAGTTCCATCTGGTCTCCATATTGATCCTAAAAATTCTGGCATAACCAAGACTGAGCCTTGCCTTTCCAATAGACACAAGTCCTCCACATTACGTGTATCCACCACTTACACTGGCCCATCTTTACAGGCCGTTATCCTCAACCTGAACTTGGGTCGTGGGTCTAGACTGTAAGCTTGTCCTCTAGACTGTATGCTCATTGTGGGCAGGAAATATGTTTGTTTTACTGTTATATTGTACTAAGACCAAATGCTTAGTATAGTGTTCTGTACATAGTAAGCACTCAATAAATATGGCATTGATTTTTGACTCGAGCTACCTATGGGTCAATAGGCTTAGCATCAATTTCATACCCACCCCAGCCTCATAGCATTAATGTAAATATCTTTTACCCCACTATTTCCCCTATCTGTAATTTATTTTAATGTCCATCTTCCCCTGTAGACTGTAAGCTTCTTATGGTCAGGGATTGCTGTACCAACTTTGTCATAATGTACTTTTCCCCAAGTGCTTAGTATAGAGGTCCACACATAGTAAGTGCTCAATTAATACCACTGATTGATTGGTTTCTGGTCTTGAGCACCCCATCTGTCCTGTGGAGAATGCCCTCAAGGACCACAAAGTTCTACTTCGAACAGTTCTCCTCTAGGCCTTTCGCTTCAGGATCTGTGGTGCTGAAAGCTGGGATTTGCCTCACTGACTCTGAGTGCAAAACCCCTTTGCAGCCGATTCCTTAAATTAGTAATGCAAATCTCACCACCCAGCCTCCCTCACCGCAACTTGCCATACTTGCTAATTCTCAGCATGTCTCTATAAAGACCCCCTAAGAAACACCTGCAACCCTTTTTTTTTTTTCCAGGGAAGAGAAGCTGGGAGACCGGAGAGGTTATTGAAAATCTTTCCCTTTTTTTTCCCCCTGGCGTGGCGAAACCCAGCTTTGCTCTTTTACCTCCCTTTCTTTCCCCTTTTCACAGAATAAATACAGCTGATCTAGCTCTGGTCTCAACTCGCGTGCCAGAAGAATACATCGCAGACCCTCCCCACCCCTTCCCTTCTTTAATTCTTTTCCCCTGCTGCTGTGTTTGCTTATTCTCACTGCAGCTGTAGTGCTGGTAGCAAGAGGGGGTTGACCTGTATCACTCATTCCTCTTGCGGGGACCCTGTGAGCGCCCCCTCCCCTCCTCAGCTCAAGTTCCCTCCAATCCCTAACTCCCTTTCCTTCTTCCAGCTCCATCAGCTTTCCAGAAAGCTTCTGAAATGGGCTGTTGTAACCCTTGCTGACATTTGGGGTTGTTGCTGCACTTGCAATTGTTGGTGATGCAAACGCGCTCACGCAGACATCTCCGAAGGCAAAATGTACGTGTATGAGAGGGAAAAAGAGGGAGACAGAGAGAGAGAAAGAGATGAAGGGAGGAAAGAAGGGGGAGAGAAGGGGGCGGCTGCCTCTGAAATATTGCACTGTCCAAAGCCCCTGGGTTAAAACAAACATCAACACTGCGTCAAATAGTTTGCCCGTAAGAGTCCTTTGTTATGAAGATAAGCTTGTTATCTCTTCCATTCAGATTTTAATCTGACAGGTCATTTGCATACTGCCAGCTGACTTCAGGGTGTGCATTAGATCCACTTTGCATTTAAATCCTCTGTCAGTCAGCAAAAAAAAAAGAGTAAATCTCTCATTCAATCCCTACCAAGTAGTGTTATTACTTTATTTTAATCAACCGAAGGAAATAGTTTTTCAGCACTTTAAGTTGTTTTAAAAACTTCCCATCTGAAGCCTCCGAAAGAGGCTGATGGACGACCAGTTGTGGTCTGTGTTTTTGGACAGGGATTGTGTCTGTTTATTGTAGTATTGTATTCTCCCAAGCATTTAGTACAGTGCTCTGCGCTCAGTAAGTGCTCAGTAAATACAAATGAGTGAATGAATGTGGTGCTTTGCTTTTTAGAATCTCAAAGTCTTTGGAAATTGCTCGTCTGAGCTGTTCTCCCCCTTTCACAGATGTGAAAGTTAAGTCCAGACAGAGAGTGTGTCCAGGGTTAGAGAGTGAGTGAATGCCGAAAAAGCCTGGAGCTCCAAATCATCCCCGTGGCCATCATCATTATCATCATCAATAGCTCCTCTGGTGCTAACATTCTCACTGCCTCCTTCTCGCCTGTCCTGCCATCAACCCCTGGCCCACATCCCACCTCTGGCCTGGAATGCCCTCCCTCCTCACATCTGCCAAACTAGCACACTTCCCCCCTTCAAAGCCCTACTGAAAACTCACCTCCTCCAGGAGGCCTTCCCAGACTGAGCCCCCTTTTTCATCTGCTCCTCCTCCCCTCCCCATTGCCCCACCTCCCTCCCTCTGTTCTATTCTCCTCCCTGCCTGATAGCACCCGTGTATCTATGTACATATTTATTATTATTCTATTTACTTTATTAATGATGTGTATATGTCTATAATTCTATTTATATTGATGCTATTGTTGCCTGTTTACTTGTACTTATTTTGTTTTGTTGTCTTCTCCCCCCTTCTAGACTGTGAGCCCATTGTTGGATAGGGATTTTCTCAATTTCTTGCTGAATTGTACTTTCCAAGTGCTTAGTACAGTGTTCTGCACACAGTAAGCACTCAATAAATATGATTGAATGAATGAATGATTTATTGAGCAAAGGCAATAAGGTAGGCACTTAGGGAAGTACACAGAAGAAGAAATAAGGTCCCTGACCTTGAAGAGTTTACAATCTAGAGAGTCCAATTGTCCCAGTGCTTTCACCAGGACCCTTATAGAAGATCAGACTTTTAATAAAAATAATAATAATAATAATGATATTTGTTAAGTGCTTACTATATGTCAAGCACTGTACCAAGTACTGTGGTGGATATGAGATAATCAAGTCCGACACAGTCCCTGTTTCACATGGGGCCTCACAGTCCAGGGTGGAAGAGGGAACAGATATTGGATCCCCAGTAGTATTATTGTTATACAGATGAGGAGACTGAGGCACAAGTGAGGGTACACAATCCAAGGTCACACAGCAGGCAGGTGGCAGAGCTGGGATTAGAACCCAGGTCCCCTGACTCCTAGACTCATGCTCTTTTCACTAGGTTATGCTGCTTCTCTAACATCTGGCCAAATCTCACTGACCCTCAGGGTTGTAAGTTGCTAGAGGACAAGGACTATGTCTACCAACTCTGTTATATTGTACTCTCCCTAGTGTTTAGTCCAGTGCTCTGTGGACAGTAAGTACTTAATGAATACAATCGATGGATTGATTGGCACACTGTCAGTGTTAATGTTGTTTCTGCTTACCTCATGCTTCCCAGCCAGTGCCTCTGTGCCTTCACAATACCACCAGGCCCAAACTCCAGCTCCTGCTTCAATTTCCACAAATAATAACCCTTCCTTCTTCATTCCTGATCTTTCTATCCTCCCTCACCCTTCCAGGAATATTTCTGTGTGCTGAGACTCCATAAGGAACTACCACAGATCCCCAGGAGCTCCTACTGATCTAACCAATCCTGCTGAGCTACAGGTCCCAACAGAGAATGCCTGAGTCTGTTTCTCCTGGGAGACCACTCCAGAGACTTTCCAAGAAGCAGTTAATTCTCTGAAGAATTGCAGTTTCAACAGTTGGTTATAGAAGACCTTGGGACCCAGGTCTACCTGGCATCTTGGAGACAGTGTGTGATTTGTTCTGTGACTTTAATAATAATCATGGTATTTGTTGTGTCAGGCATTGTTCTAGCCATTTCTTCTTAGTGCTGATTTCTTCCTCTGCAATGGACTGTGTACCCTCACTGAGGAGTTTTGAGGAATAATATTCCTACCCTAAGAAAATTCTACAAAAAAAAAATCTGGAAGGAAAGACTGATTCTTAAGTCACAAGCATAGATTAGATATAAAAATGATGGTATTTGTTAAACACTTACCCTAGGCCAAAGCACTGTATTAAGTGCTGGGTTAGATACAAGATAATCAAATTGGAGGTAGCCCTTGCCCTCCATGACCTCACAGTCTAAGAGGTAGGGAGAACAGGTATCAATCGATCAATGTTATTTACAAAAAAATTATTTACAATAGCTACAACATATCACAGGAAGTAGTTCTACTCAATCCATATGAAATAGGAGAATAAATAATTGAACATTCAATTGGGAATCTGAATAAATATATATATGTGTGTGTGTGTGTGTGTGCATGTGTATTTGTGTGTGTGCGAGTGTGACTAAGGTAGGAATTGAAGATGTTAGTGCACAGATGTTTTAAAAGTGGCTAGACTCCAAGAAGCACTGATTTCCAACAAGAAACACTAATTTCCCCTCTCAATGTCGCACCTGGAGAGTTTCCAGTACTCTACCAGTCCCAACTGCGGGAGGGAGAGTCAAGCAGCAGCATACCATTCCATTCCTAGCTTGGGCAGCAGCTAGCAAGTGGAAGGCGATCTGCTACAGGTCAAAACTCACCTGCGCCGGGCAGCAGTGGAATGGGAGAGAGTCGAGGGTGGAGATTCAGATTTACTGTGCGAAGGAGGTAATGGTAAACCACTTACATATTTTTACCAAGAAAACTCTATTGATGCACTACCAGAGCGATTGCAGATGGAGGTGGGGTGTTCTGGGAGAGATGTGTCCATGATGTCGCTATGGCTTGGACATGACAGCATAAGGCAACAACAATACTAATTCATTCAGCCTGTCTTTCAGATTGTCTTCTTATGCACATCTATGATCAACCAATCAATCCAATTGTATTTATCGAGCACTTACTGTGTGCAGAGCCCTGTACTAAGCACTTGGGAGGGTTCAATGCTACAGAGTTATATTGTCTTGGCCTTACATTTTTTGATGGAGATAGAGAGGAATTTTTTCTTCTTCTTTGGAAAAGGCGCACTGATTCTGATCTCTTTATTAGGCTGGCTTTCTCCTGTAGGTTTTGACAAGGTTGCAAAAGCCCTGGTGTTAGTGGTTTGTCTCTGATTTGTTGTAGTTTAGTACAGTGCTCTGCACACAGTAAGCACTCAATAAATGCGATTGAATGAATGAATGTAGTGGGGCTCTCTGGAGAGAGTCCTTGCAGCCCTGATGTGGGGCCAGAGACCCGAGCTACCCAGCATGCTCTCCAAAGATGATGCAGCCTAGAGGATGTATTTTGCAATGTGGTAATAGTGTCAGGTTGTTTTGCTCCCCAGTGTTTCTGTTATTAGTTGGCAGCAGTTGCTCTTCTCACCAAATGCAGCTCTGTTTCTTGCTGGGCTTCCCAGACTTCTCACATCACCAGGAAACTCAGCAAGAAGCAGCTCAGTGGTAGCAAGAGAGGAGCTGGGTTTTAATCCCAGCTCCGCTATTTGTCTGCGGTGGGCAAATCACTTAACTTCTCTGGACCTCACTTTTTCCTCATCTGTAAAATGGGTATTTGATACCAGTTCTCCCTCCCCCTTTGACTGGGATACCCATGTATAACAGAATGGGTCTGATCTGGTTCTCTTGAATCTACCCCAGCATTTAGTACAATGCTTGGCACCTAGTAAAGGGCTTAACAAGTACCATTAAAAAAAGAGAGCGAGAGAGAAACACCTACCCCAGTGCTTAGAACTGTGCTTGTCACATAGTAACCTCTTTACAGGTTCCATAATTATTATAATTATTACTATTATTATCATTACCTGTTAAGGTACATGGCTCAGTGGAAAGAGCACGGGCTTGGGAGTCAGAGGTCATGGGTTCAAATCCCAGCTCCGCCAATTGTCAGCTGTATGACTTCGGGCAAGTCACTTAACTTCTCTGTGCCTAAGTTACCTCATTGGTAAAATGGGGATGAAGACTGTGAGCCTCCTGTGGGACAACCTGATCACCTTGTATCCTCCCCAGCACTTAGAACAGTGCTTTGCACATAGTAAGTAATAGTATTATTATTATTATTATAAGGTACTGTGAAGCACCTCGAGGAAGTCTTGAACCCCATGGTTGAAAACCACAGTCCTAGACAGCACTACCTCTTATTTTCCAAATGGAGCTTTCCTCTCCTGGATCACTCAATCAATCAGTGGTATTTATTGAGCACTTACTGTGTGCATAACACTGTACTAAGCACTCGGAAGTTTTAAACTGAAATGGCTACCAGCTGGATGAAACAGACCAAATTCAGCTACCAGGTGGATGAAACAGACTAAGTCCAAAACAGTGAATTAAGAAATGGGTTAAACAGAGGCATAAATATAATGCAAAAGAAGACTAGGGCTTCATGCTGGGTTTTGCAGGTGATTCCTGAGAATGACTCATGCTTGATCTTGGAATGCTGAGCACATGGGCGGCTAAAGGACAAACAACAAATATCGACTGCAAGGAGAGAGCTTATTGAACCCTCCTCTTTCCCTTTCATTAGCCATGATTTTTGCCTAACTCTGTAGTCCCAAGACTCTCACTAGTAGAGGCCAGATAAGAACTCACTCTAGGGCCATAAATCACAGGTCATATTGTCAGATGAAGAACAATGTACATCATTTTCCTAACCCAAGAATACCTAACAATGCCCAATTAGCTCTAGAAAAAGAGAATTCCTTATAATAATAATAATAATAATGTTGGTATTTCTTAAGTGCTTACTTTGTGCCAAGCACTGTTCTAAGCACTAGGGTAGATACAAGGTAATCAGATTGTCCCACGTGGGGCTCACAGTTTTCATCTCCATTTTGCAGATGAGGTAACTGAGGCCCAGAGAAGTTAAGTGACTTGCCCAAGGTCACACAGCTAAGTGGCAGGATTAGAACCCATGACCTCTGACTCCCAAGCCCGTGCTCTTTCCACTAAGCCACGCTGCTTCTCTAATTCCTTGTGGCACTTCTGTGAGTATTATATGACTTTGAGAATATTGTCTAAAAATCATCAGTCCACCCTGGGTGAGCAGACCAATTGCTAGTTTCAAAACTGATCTAACTGGTAGGAAGGGGAAACTGAGGCCCAGAGAGGGAAAGTGATGCACTCAAGGCCATCTAGCCTGACAGTGACAGGCAGAGTTATTGGACCAAGTTGTCTATTAGAGAAAGATGGAAAAAAGATGGGTCATTATTCAATTTCATAATGGAAGACCTAGTCTTGGCTGAGAAAGAGAAGGGGGAATGTATGAATTGAATGTGTGTGCTGTCTTCCACTTGCTGCTTTGAGGAATGGGTGAGAGGATACTTCTTTCTTACTCTTCTGACTTGGGTGCTACTTTAATGAATTATGTGCAAACTTTGCTGTCACTGTGGGAGGGGAATCAGGTTCCAAAAATCTGGAGAGTTTAATCGGTCTTTGTCTCTGCTGTGCTGTGCTAAGTGGGATTTCCCAAACTGTTGACTGAAGAGCTTTGATATGCAAATTTTGAAAGAGTTGGGTCATTTATAAGTAAATTACACTTTTACTTCATTATTCAATTGATAATATCACATGTTATAGGTGCTTGGACTAACACAGTTATTCTAGATCTCCGCTGGGACTTAAATAGCAGCAGGTGGGATTTAGGTTAGATATAAGGAAGCACTTCCTCACAGTAAGGGTTTTTAAGCACTGAAACCAATTATCTCAGGAGGCTGAAGAAAATCCTTCCCAGGATAGATGCCTATCTGTCTGGAATGTTTAAAGACTTTAGATGAAGCCTGCCTAGGGGCCAGAGAATGGACTAAATCAGCTTTGGAAAAAGAAAAGTGCCTCCCAGTTGCGGTATCTAAACCAAGGACCCAATTGGGAAGACACTTATTTGAGTGGGCAAGGAGAAAGGGTACTGGGGCTGGAATTTTGAGTTGTGACTCATGAAAAATGTCTTGGGGCTCATCCAAAGTCTTTATAGAATCTAGCACTCTACTAAGTGCTTGGCGAGGGCACTCTAAAGGAACTCATCAATCATTGCTGAATTGTACTTTCCAAGCACTTAGTACAGTGCTCTGCACTTAGTAAGCACCCTTCTAGACTGTGAACCCATTTCTAGACTGTTAGCCCATTGTTGGTTAGAGATTGTCTCTATTTGTTGCCGAATTGTACTTTCCAAGCGCTTAGTACAGTGCTCTGCACACAGTAAGCGCTCAATAAATATGATTGAATGAATGAGAAATACAATTGAATTAATGAATGAATCAATGGTATTTACTGAGCACTTACTGTGTGCACAGCACTGTACTAAGTGCTTGGGAGTGGGTAGACACGGTCAGAGGTCTAGGAGGATCAGGATAGAATAGAGGCTCTCAGATCTGGTGAGAAGGTCAGGCCTTCCCAGACTGAGCCCCCTCCTTCCTCTCCCCCTCCTCCCCCTCCCCACCCCCCCCCGCCTTACCTCCTTCCCCTCCCCACAGCACCTGTATATATGTATATATGTTTGTACGTATTTATTACTCTATTTTATTTGTACATATTTATTCTATTTATTTTATTTTGTTAATATGTTTTGTTTTGTTCTCTGTCTCCCCCTTCTAGACTGTGAGCCCACTGTTTGGTAGGGACCGTCTCTATATGTTGCCAACTTGTACTTTCCAAGCGCTTAGTACAGTGCTCTGCACACAGTAAGTGCTCAAGAAATACGATTGAATGAATGAATGGTGGAAACCATATTGAAGGGGATCAAGGAGAGAAGAAGAGGAGAGGAACTGGAGACAGCAGGTGTGAACAACTCTTTGAAGAAGCTTGGAGAGGAATGGTAGGAGGGCAATAACTGGAGGGAGTCATGGGGTCAAGGGAAGGGTTTTTTAGGATATGGAATAAGTATGTTCTAAAGCAGTGGGGAAAAATCTGTTGGAGAGTGAACAAAGATGGCAGTCAAAGAGGAAAGAATGGAGGAGTTCGAGTATTTTAATAAAGAAGGGATGGGCTCAGAAGCACAGGTGGAAGGAGTAGGTTTTGAGAGGGGGTGAGAGATCTCTTCTTGCCTCCTCTCTCCCCTCCTCTCCCCCATCCTCCTCTCATCTCCCCACTTTCCTTCTCTGTCTCCCCTTTCCTGTCCTCCCTCCTCTCCATCTCCCCTCGGCTTCTTCCTCTCCTCCCTCTTCCTCTCCTCCCTCTTCCTCTCCTTTTCTCTCCTCCCTCTCCTTTCCCCCATGTTTTGTTTTGTTGTCTGTCTCCCCCTTCTAGACTGTGAACCCATTGTTGGGTAGGGATTGTCTCTATATGTTGCCGACTTGTACTACTGAAGCGCTTAGTACAATGCTCTGCACACAGTAAGCGCTCAATAAAAACGATTGAATGAATGAATGAATGAGATATTGCAGGATATATAGGGAGAGTCGAAGAGGGCGGAGGAGGTGAGGGCCAATTGGACAGAAGCAGGGAGATTTTAGGCAGATCAGGTCTGATGGGTTCAGTTTTGTTAATGAAGTATTTGGTCAGGTCATTAGGTGAAACAGGTGGTGGGGTCAGGGAGACAGGAGGTTTGAGGAGGGAGTTAAATGTTTGTATTACTCTAAGTGCTGGAGTAGATACAAGATACCCAGGTCCCACTTGGGGCTCACAGTCTAAGGGGACAGGAATTGAATCCCCAAATGGAGACACAGAGAAGTTAAGTGACTTGCCCAAGATCACACAGCAAGTATGTGGCAGAGCTGGGATTAGGACCCAGGTACTCTGACTCCCAGGCCTGTGCTATTTCCACTAGGCCAAGCTGCTTCTATAGTACTATACAATAGAGTAGGTGAACGTGATCCCTCACCACATGGAGCTTACATGCTAGAGTCCAGGAGGCAAGCATTAAAATAAATTACAGAGAGTGGAAATGAAAGAGTGCAGGCTAGGTGTGGGGGGTGAATATCAAGGGCTTAAGAGGTACAAATCCAAGAGTAAGGGTGATGCAGAAGGGAGGGCAAATAGGGGAAATGAGAGCCCGATCAGGGAAGACCTCTTGGAGGTGATTCATTCATTCAACCATATCTATTGAGTGCCTACTGTGTGCAGAGCACTGTACTAAGCACTTGGGAAGTACAAGTCGGCAACATAGAGAGATGGTCCCTACCCAGTAACGGGCTCCCAGTCTAGAAATGGGCTCCCAGTCTAGAAAGGAGATGTGATTTAAGGAGTGTTTTGAAGGTGAATAGAGTGGTGGCCCGTTGGATAGGAGGGGGGAGGCAGTTCCAGGCTCGAGGGAGGTTGTAGGCCCACCAATGTGGGTTGATGGCAAGGCAGATGAGACCGAGATCCAGAAAGTAAGTTGGACTTAGAGAAGTGGAGTATGCAGTCTGGGTTGTAGTAGGAGATCAGTGAGGTAACATAGGAGGGGGGAGAGCTGATTGAGTGTCTTTAGTGCTCCACTTCTTCAGTCAGTCAGTCAATGTTATTTACTGAGCAATTACTTTTTTACGGTATTTGTTAAGTGTTTACTATGTGTCACTGTACAAAGCACTACAAAGGGGCTGTAGAAGTTGGACACAGCCCCTTTCCCACATGGGGCTCACAGTCTTAATCCTCATTTTACAGATGAGGTAACTGAGGCACAGAGAAGTGAAATGACTTGCCCAAGGTCACCCAGCGGGCAAGTAGCAGAGCTCGGATTAGAACCCAGATCCTTCTGACTTCCAGGCCCATGCTCTATCCACTAGGCCCTGCTGCTTACTGTGTGCAAAGCACTGTACTGAACGCTTAGGATAGAGCAAGTTGACACATTCTTCCCTCAGGTTTACCTTCCTGTTCTTTTTATCCTTACAACATTCCATCTCTCTCGTCTACAGCTGTCCTCAAAGTTCGTAGTCCCAACTCAGAAAAACACTGCCTTTCTCTCCCTGCCTTTCTCTCCCTGATGAATGGCAATCCTGGTTTGACACTGGCCTTGGGGCAGGTACCTGATTCATGCCAGGTATCCTTTGCTTGAATGATCTAGATAATTACCTCAGCCTTTTGCTTTGCTTTTGCTGTGGACGATCAGCTCCTTACTCCTGGTTTTAGGTGGACAGAAACGGTGCCCACGAGAGACAGGTGAAAGAAGCAAGTTTAAAGAGGAGAGTGAGCGTGAGCTGAAACTTTGGAGACCTGGATTCAATTCCTGTTATGCCCAAGTAGGCAAACTTCTTCCCCTTCCTCATTTTCTCCAACTGTAAAATGAGGATTATTTGCCATCCTATACTCTCCACACAACCCTCCATGCTTCTTAGGTCAATAATAATAATAGTATTTGTTAAGTGCTTACTATGTGCAGAGCACTGTTCTAAGCGCTGGGGGGATACAGGGTAATCAGGGTGACCCACGTGGGGTTCACAGTCTCAATCCCCATTTTACAGATGAGGTAACAGGCACAGAGAAGTTAAGTGAATTGCCCAAAGTCACACAGCTGATAAGTGGCAGAGCCGTGATTAGAACCCATGACCTCTGACTCCTAAGCCTGGGCTCTTTCCCCTGAGCCACGCTAAGGTGCTTGAAGAACAAAATAATAGAGATTGCTTGTGTAAAGACAACTACAAATTTCACATGCTGCTAGAAATGGGGACCCCTGAGCCCCAAGCTTCATTTACAGCTGCAATTGCCCAAGAATGAGGCAAGTTGGGGTGGGCCTATGCGTGGAAGACTCCCTTTCTTCAACTCTAAAGCCCCAAATCCTAGATCTGGCTCCTGCCAGAATGGTTAATATTTGGTTTTAGTCACCTTATCTAATCTATCTTTCAACTTTTGCCGAGGGAAAACATTTATTGCTCTGGTCATGTTACTTCACTAGTACTTGTTAGACCTAGCTATTGGTGCGTGCGTGTGTGTGTGTGTGTGTGTGTGTGTGTGTGTGTGTGTTCAGATCACCAGTGAGATCACTGAAAACTTGCAGTTTTATTGGTCAGTTAATCCAAACTTCATCCATTCAGCAAAGCAGGGATAGTTTGCATTTGTTACTTGCGGAGCCACATGTTATCACAGAATAAATTAGTGGAGTAGGACTCTTTCATAAACTGTCCCAATCTGACAGTTTAATACCATTAGAGAAGCAGCGTGGCTCAGTAGAAAGAGCAAGGGCTGGGGAGTCAGAGGTCATGGGTTCTAATCCCGGCTCCACCACTTGTCAGCTGTGTGACCCTGGGCAAGTCACTTAATCAATCAATCATATTTATTGAGCGCTTACTCTGTGCAGAGCACTGTACTAAGCGCTTGGGAAGTACAAGTTGGCAACATATATAGTCCCTACCCAACAGTAGGCTCACAGTCTCTTCTCTGGGCCTCAGTTCCCTCATCTGTAAAATGGGGATGAAGACTGTGAGCCCCATTTGGGATAACCTGATTACCTTGTATCTACCCCAGTGCTTAGAACAGTGCTTGGCACATAGTAAGCGCTTAACAAATACCAACATTATTATTATTATTATCTTGACTTTTTCCCCATCACAGGAGTCTGAGATGTCTGATGGTCCAACTCACCCATGGGATGATCACAGGAGGCCAACAGATGGATAGTTGCCTCTGTCTCCCACTCACTTGGAGAGCTCATTCCACCCTCAGCCTCACAACACTTATATACATATCCCTAATTTATTTATTTATATTAGTCTCTGTCTCCCCCTCTAGACTGTGAGCTCATTATGTACTCTGCACATAATAAGCACTCAATAAATACCATTGATAGATTGATTATATTAATGTCTGTCTCTCCCTCTAGAGTGTAAGCTCCTTGTGGGCCAGGAACATTTCTACCAACTCTGTTATATTGTACTGTGGAGAACCAGTGTGGCCAAGTGACTGTGAAAAAGAAAGTGAGGCTTCCTTTACAGGTGCACAAGTCCCTATCAGTCCCTCTCTCTTGCACCCTATCAATCTCTCCTCCTCCTTTGTGTACCTAAGAAGTTATTTTTACATCCTCAATTTTTGTCACCATCTACTGCTACTCTATAGCCAGAGTGGCCACAATGGAGAGACACCAAACCTTCTGAAGCAACGTGGCCTAATGGAAAGAGCATAGCCTGTGGAGTCAGAGGTCCTGGGTTCTAATCCCGGCTCTGCCAAGTACTTGCTAGGTGACCTTAGGCAAGTCACTTCACTTCTCTGTGCTTTAGTTCCCTCATCTCCAAAATGGGGATTCAATACCCGTTCTCCCTCCTACTTAAGCCCCATGTGGGACCTGATTATCTTGTATCTACCCCAGCCCTTAGTACAGTGCTTGGAATATAGTAAGTGCTTAATAAATACTATTATTATTATAACACCCAAAGCTACTCCACAGGATTACATGCATTTTTCTAGAGAAAGCAACAAAAAGTATAAACATAATTGGAGACAGCTTTTAGCATTTAATGTAATTACAATAGGAACATTGTAATATTGTTGCTAAAGTTCCTGGTTTTTAAAACTTCTGCATTTTATTTAAAATTATATCACTCAATGAGAGTAATAACAGTCAGGTCAGACATAGTCCTTGTCCCACATGGAACTCACAGTCTAAGTAGGAGAGAGCATAGGTATTGAATCCCCATTTTACAAGTGAGGAAACGGAAGCACAGAGAAGTTAAGCAACTTGCCCAAATTCACACAGCAGGCAGTGGCAGATCTGGGATTAGAACCCAGGTCTTCTGACTCCTAGACCTGTGCACTCTCCATTAGGCAATGTTATTTGCGAATGAGACATCATCACGAAAAACTTTGAGCTCCCTCTAGACCATGAGCTCCTTGTTGGCAGGAAACACGTCCACCAACTATATTGTGATGTATGCTCCCAAGCACTTAGTACAGTGCTCTGCACACAGTAAGGGCTCAATAAATACCTGACTGATTGATTAACACAAATGTTGACACCTTTACTTTCTTTACTACCCCTCATTCAAGATGCACACCTTCACTTTAAATCTTCAGAATGTTCAAAATGATTGTGTCTTGCAGATGAATACATATGTATTAATATTGAGAGCCATAAAGTGCTACACACCCCACAATGTCATCAGAAATGAACAGAATATACCATAGGCACAGTCCCCTCTCTCTCTCTCTCTCTAGAAACTGACATTCTCCCTCAAAACCCTCTATTCATTGTCCTGTTCTGAACAGATAAGAGTCTCTGGAGGCAAGACTGTCTCGCAATAATCCTCTGCTCCCCCATCTGAGGACATTTTCTCAAAGAGATATTCATCTTCTGAACTACTGCTGCTCCCTGACTAGCCATTATAGGCCCAAGCTTTCAGGAATGCAAGAGGAAGGAAGGTGGAAGGTCGAAACACCCAGGAAAAAAACAATAGATAAATTCTGTGGAACAATGCTAATTTGTTTGCATGGCCCACATTAATAATCTAAGCCAATGAGGGATCCAAACTAGTGTAAAGGTGCCGGGTGACTGAGATAACAGGGCTGCCGCAACCTTAATTGTAGCTCCGGGTCTGGGTGCAGCGACTCCAGTTGCATGGATCTCTGCACATGAAAGACAAATGGAAAAAGGAAAACCGGGAAAGAGGAAAACAAAGAAGAAGCTCTACAATTGGAAAACAGTAATTGCTTCTCGGGTTGTTCCCCCACAGTCCTGAACAATGCTAACCAGGGAGAGCCCTTGTGTCCCAAAAGCAAAATCAGTTGTTGATTTTGGTTTTGCCTCAGCTGCTTTTGCATCTCTTTTCCTTCCCACTTTACCCAGCAACTACACCTTGACTCATGCGGAGCCAGCCACATGTGAATTCTGACATTTGAAAGGTTCGCCATTTTCGAGTTCCTTATGAGTCAACGTGCCCAATGGCAAAATGGAAAAAGTCAACATTTTCCAGAGTCCCGTTACTCAGAAACATCTGAAGAGATTTAACTCTGACTCTCCAGAAAAATTCACCTCTGGGATGCGATCAGGCATGGAAAGTTTCAACCCAGAAGAAAGTTTTCAGAAAGGGTTGGAGGGAAGGAAAGTTCACCATGGATCTACCATTGTTAACTGTAGCATTTCTTGCAGTGGAACAGTAAGCTGTAGGCAAAAACAGCAGAAGATCAGAGCCATACTCACCATTCCCCTGTCACCTGGTTCGGTACTTTGTCCCTGGAACACATTGACTGTGTCTACATAGGGCAGGCGTCCTTTCAAGAGGTAAACCTAATGGTAGTGTGAGCAGGAATGGCACCATTCAGATAAAATAAATGTCTCTGGAATCCCATACCTTTAGTTCCAACTTCCAGGCCCTCCATGTGTCCTGAAGTCACTGTATCCTCTTAAATGACAAGTGGCATTTTGATTTTTTCAACACTCAACCTTGTCCCTCCGCCCCCACAGACTAGCTGTGGGGTAAGGTGGGAGGGGCAGACACAAACACCCAGGGGTAGCAGCTGTCAATCAGTTAGACTATTGGGCCAATCAGGAAGTAGGCTTAGGGAAGCAGTCCCACAAAAGCAATCTCTGCCAGCAGAAGCTCAAGATGATGGCTGAGTCTTACTGTGCTGAATTACAGCAAAAAGTGCCAGCGTCAAAACTCCTCTGATGTGAACTGGCTAGCAGATGGTTAGGGCTTCTAAGAAACAAGTGGATTTTATTCCATATTTTCTAATCACTACTAGTTTTGCCCTGTGCAGGGCCAGTCTGTTGACAGTCTTAAAGGTCTCCTCCAGAGCTTTTGGGTGACTGACCTTCAGGGTAAGTTCAGGGTTAAGAAAAAGAAACAACTGAATGCTCTTAGAGGCTTTCATTGTTTTCTCTTTGATGATTTTTCATCTCTGGGTAATCCTGTACCACTGATTGCCTTAGATCATCATCATCATCAATCGTATTTATTGAGCGCTTACTATGTGCAGAGCACTGTACTAAGCGCTTGGGAAGTACAAATTGGCAGGACATAGAGACAGTCCCTACCCAACAGTGGGCTCACAGTCTAAAAGGGGGAGACAGAGAACAAAACCAAACATACCAACAAAATAAAATAAATAGGATAGATATGTACAAGTAAAATAAATAAATAAATAAATAAATAGAGTAATAAATATGTACAACCATATATACATATATACAGGTGCTGTGGGGAAGGGAAGGAGGTAAGATGGGGGGATGGAGAGGGGGACGAGGGGGAGAGGAAGGAAGGGGCTCAGTCTGGGAAGGCCTCCTGGAGGAGGTGAGCTCTCAGCAGGGCCTTGAAGGGAGGAAGAGAGCTAGCTTGGCGGATGGGCAGAGGGAGGGCATTCCAGGCCCGGGGGATGACATGGCCCGGGGGTCGATGGCGGGACAGGCGAGAACTAGGTACGGTGAGGAGATTAGCGGCGGAGGAGCGGAGGATGCGGGCTGGGCAGTAGAAGGAGAGAAGGGAGGTGAGGTGTGTAAAACTGTATCAGTATTGCAGAACACTTAAGGTTACTGAATCATTTTCATTCTAAAGCAGTAAGGCCATATACATATGTGAATCTCCTTGATTTTGGACATAGGCAACTGATAAGGTTACTTCTTCTTTTCAAATGGGGAAACTGAGGAACAGGTTTTATTAACACTACACTTGTTCTAAGGTGGCTCTTGTAATCATGGCCTTTCCCTGTATTCTTCCCACCATACATGTTTAAACATCAATCAGTTAGCTGAACAAACCAATTGAGGGCTCACCGTACTTCCATATAGTGCTAAATTCGAGCTAAGTAGATAAGGTCCCTGAAAAGCTAAAGCTAAAACACAGACATGAAAAAATACACACCAAGCCATGACCATGCCACACATGACATTGCTATTTCTTCAAATGTAGCTAGAAACACAGAACAGAAGGTGTCACTTGGTCCTGTCCTCAGCCTCCAGGAACAAGAAAAACTAAACCACCCGGACATGTTTCCCTTTTTTTTTTCTTTTGACTTCAAAGTAGCCACAATCTTCCTGATATGGTTCTTCAGCAATCCATTCCCTTTCCAAAAGCTCAGTCTGCTCACAGAGTGTGGCCATTTAACACAGGCTCTGTTTGAAGCCAAGAAGCACTAATGTCCCTATTTTATGTCTAGGAGAACACTAATGAGCTCTTCAGGTTCCCTCTGCTTAGGGACCCATGCCTCAGCTGCTAATGCCTTTGGGCTCCTTCTCAGCTGGGTGTTGGCCAGAAAGGGGTCAGCTTGGCAAATTTAGCTCTGAGTTCACCACAACCCTCGCTCCTTTCCCCACGGAAGAGAGTTAGACTCAACTTGGGGCTTGCAAATGGGCCTAACCCCAGTTGAATTGCAGCTGGGAGCTGGGGCACAGGAATTGATTTCATTTCAAGAAAGAAAGTTGTGAGAGTTGACCAAATTATAACTGACGAAATGTCAGCACCATAGGAATCTGGCAGAGGTCGGATTTTGAACGTGAATACCTGCTGTGGATTAGCATCCCCTGAAGGATCAGGTCAGTGACCCCTGAGGTCTGAACAGCCTCAATATTGGAGTTGGGCTAAATATAGGCTGCCTGTTCCTCTGAGTTATTAGAGTTAGCAACCTGACCCTGGAGGGGCCTGTAAAGAGTGCCTTTGGAGTCCCCTCAAGGGTCAGATCGGTTACCCTAAGTCTGTGTGGTCCAGATATTGAAGGAGACGGGCTGAATAGAGCCCCTCCCCCCTTCCAACACCACATATGAGGAGGGAAGGAATCAGAATGGGGAGGTAGCTGGGGAGGAGCCCTACTTTTTGAAGTTGGTTTTGGTGAGTGTAGTGGCCTCTCCTGGATTTCTGTGAGTGCCAAGGAGCAGCATGGTGCAGTGGATAGAGCATGGCCTTGGGAGTCAAAAGGTCATGGGTTCTAATACTGGCTCCATCACTTGTCTGCTGTGTGACCTTGGGCAAATCACTTAACTTTTCTGTGCCTCAGTTACCTCATTTGTAAAATGGGGGTTGAGACTGTGAGCCCCATGTGGGGCAGAGACCGTAACCAACTTGATTTGCTTGTATCCATCCCTGCGCTTAATACAGTGACCGGCAAATAGTAAGTGTTTCACAAATACCATCGTTATATGTCAACCCTAATATTTTAGTTGAAAACTGCATCTCTGGGACACCATCCCAGTCTTGTATGTTTTCCCCTTCCCTTGCCCTCTAAGCCAACGGAAGAGGGAAGAGAAAGTAGAGGAGGTGGGGGAAGGAGTGTGGCTTAGTAGAAAGAGCACAGAACTGGTTCTCATCACAACTTCACCACTTGTGTCCTGTGGGACCTTGGGTAAGCCACTTAACTTCTCTGTGCCTCTCTGTTTCCTCATCTGCAGGGAGAGTACCTACCTATTCTCCCTTCCCCTTAGACTGTGAGCCTTATGTGGAACACAGACTATGACTGATCTGACTGCACTGTATCTACCCTAGGGTTTAGCACAGTGCCAGGCACATGGTGCTTAATAAATACCACAATTACTATTATTAAAGGGAGATTTTAAGTCCCCCAGCATTCTACTGTGCCCATACTACAAATCTCAGAATACGATGGACTAAACAAGCTTCAGTAGAGAGGTAGAAGTTCAAGTGTTTAAGGTGAGCGAGGGTACCTGAGTCTTGTTTCAGACAAGGATTCATACCTTGACATCCGCTCCTGGTTTTCTGGATGGATCGAGGGGGAGGCAGCCTCCAGCTCAACACGAAAGGGCCTCTAGAGCCAGAGGAGAGAGAAGCCCCACAGGCCCTAAGACCAGGCCAGGGGAGTTGGGCCCTGGTGATTGGGAGGCCAAAGGGGGAACCGACACATTAGTTACCGCTGCTTGCCTTTCCCAAATCGATCCATCTATCTATGAAATTTATTGAGCATTTATTGTTTGCAGAGCACTGTACATTTGGGAGAATACAATGCAACAGAGTTAGTAGACGTGCTCCCTGCCTACAAGGAGCTGCAGTCTACTAGAGTAGCTTAAAGTCCCTAAAAAACTCACCTCCATGGAACTAGTGCTACTGATCAGGAGTCCCCTTGACCAGAGGGAGTTCAGGCCACTTGCCCCCCTGCATTCTTCACCTTTAATATGGCCCCTGGGTCAGTGCAGGGTAGGTGGGAACATGTGTTTATTTTTCCAAAGTTTCCCAAGATGGCCTTCAAAAATCCGTTACTGACCCAGCTAACCCAAGATGGATGGCCGACCTAGTCAATCAGGTCCTTTGTCCCTCTAAGCCATGTTCAGAAATCCAACCCAATCAACCTGAAACATCCTATAGTAAAGATTTGAGGAAGTTTGAAGCATTGGAGAAGCAGGTTTGAATATGTTTATGAGATGGTTTATAGCACAAGTTTGGGGCTCTGGATTTATTAGTCTTTTACCAAGCAATTTCAGTGTTGTACAAGTAATGTCTAGCGACAAGCGGTATCACCTCCATTTCATGGGATCTTTGGCTTTCATAGGTGCCCATCAATGGTATTTACTGAGTGCTTACTGTGTGTAGAGCATTATACTAAGCCCTTGGTAGAGTACAGGAGAGGAAGTAGATAAAATTCCTGCCCTCAGGAACTTGCAGGCAGTGGGGGAAAAAGACATCAAAATACATTTCAGGTAGGGGAAGTAACTGAGTATAAAGATCTGTATGTAAATGCTGTTGAGGGTGGGGGTGAGGTGAGTCCATAAGTGCTTAGGGGATATGGACTCAAGTGCATGGGATACACAGGTAGGGAGTGAAGATAGGATGGTGAGGGGAGATATTGGTCAGGGAAGACTTCCTGGAGGAGATGTGATCTTCACATCAAGTCAGTGGTGGAATTTGAACATGAGTTTGGATTGTGAAAATTCAAAAATACAGTGCTAAGTTAAATAAAAAAAAGAAGCCATTATTTATTTATTTTTTAAGCCTACTCAAAGTTTCACAGAATCCTAGAACTAGAAGGGGCCTCTAGAGACCACTTAGTCCATCCCCCTGCCTCCACACACGATCACACCTAAACCATTCCAGACATATGGACTCTTACGCCACATTCCTCCTCCCCGCTCCTCCTCACACACACACATCCCCTTCCCCGCACCCCCAGATCTCTGCTTTGGAGGCAGAGTGAAATATCCTACCTCCCACGTTGATAATAATGGTCAGGAATTGCAGATGTTTACTCACATCCTTTTGACCACAGTTGTATTTTCTGGCCTTTTTGAAATTATGTTTCAAATCAGGAGTCCCCTTCACACTGTTGTTCTTTGCAGACTTTATTTTGTAGATTTTTGGAAACCACCCCACATTACAAAAGCCTGGCTGTCAACGCATGTGACAGATTTCTGTACAGAAACCTCAGCAACCAGGCAGCCTCCCAAGCAGCTAGTTGTTCTGGGACACACAACCCTTAGCCTCCCTGTGATTGTAGACTGAGAGAAAGAGTTACCAGAGTTTACTGCTGCTGTCAGTCCATGGGGAACTCTTTCCCCTCATCTAAAACTGGTTTCCCATTCTCCTCTATTCTTCTTTCCTGCATAGTAGTGAGGAGTCCTATGGTTTCAAAGCTCATCCTGGGCAAGAAAAAGAAACCCAATGTGAAAATGTGATCACCACAAAATTCCTCTTCTGCCTAGATTTAATCTATGCTGGGGGCCAGAATTCCCAACTCAGCCATTGACATTGTACAATCTTGGGCAAATAATTTCCCTACTGGATGTCCTTCTTTCTCCAGCTGTAAAATCCCTTTCTGAATTCTGATGACTAATGTTTCACTGATTTGTCCCTGTCAGGTAAAGCTTAGCATGGGCTGAGTTGCAGAATGGCAGGGCTGGGTTTGGGCCAGAATTATGCTACTTGAGCATCCTCAAATACAGGGAAAAGTAATTCCCAGCTAATTTGACCAGAGGCAGACTGGCTAAGAAATATTTACAGGAAATTCTGGGAATGAACACCTTCTATTTGTGGGATAGGGAGATGATGGGTATTTAAAGATCAGATGCCCTTCTACTTTGGGCCATTACTCTTCTAATACTAACAGCATTATTTGGCCAGCATTAGGGTTAATACAAACAGCATGGTGTAGTGAATAGAGCATGGGTTTGGGAGTCAGAAGGTGATGGGTTATAATCCTGGCTCCGCCACTTGTCTGTTGTGTGGCCTTGGGCAAGTCACTTCACTTCTCTGTGCCTAAGTTACCTCATCCGTAAAACGGGGATTGAGACTGTGAGGCCCACATGGGATAGGGACTGTGTCCTACTTGATTTGCTGGTATCCACCCCAGAGCTTAGTATAGTGCCTGGCATGTAATAAGCACTTAACAGATGCCATTATTATTATTATTATTATTATTATTATTATCATAATAAGATGAAACACAGTCCCTGTCCCTGTCTAAGAGGGAGAAAAACAAGTCTTTAACTGATTATCTTGTATCAACCCCAGTACTTACTGCAGTGTTTGGCACAAAGTAAGCACTTGACAAGTGTTATTATCATTATTATTGTTATTTTATCCCCTTTTTGCAGGTGAGGAAACCGAGGCACAGAGCTGTTAAGTGACTTGTCCAAGGTCACACAAAAGACAAGTGGCAGAGCTAGAATTCCTAACTCCCAGTCCCATGCACTTTCCTCTAGGCCATATTGGTTCCAAGTGTTGCCTTGTTAGCTCTGAGCTGTATACCAGCACCAAGTTTTTCAGGGTTGGGAGCTGCCTGGAGCAGCCCATGCAGGCATGGGTCTCATGGTTTTTCCACTATCCCAGTGGATTTGTCCAGCTGTAAAAACGTTCAATGTGGCATGCGGCACACAGGCAAATAAATTGCACTGGGCCAGCTGGCCGTAGGGACATTAGCCCAGGGCACCAAACTAGGTGTGCTGTGGAGTTCCACTGGGCTTCACTGGGCCTTGGGTTAGATATGGACCTCCACTTTTAGGGCTTGGCCCAGACCAGGGAGGACTCCAGGATTTCAAGCTTGTTCTGGGATTTCCAGAAAAGCACTTAGAGCTTTGCAGACACAAGACCCCTCAAAAGCACAGTGCACAATTGCTGTGGTGAGTTTTGGGAGTTCCGATGATGACCTTTTAGGATTGGGTGACCTGACTTCACTGCAGATATTCCTCTCTTCCTGAGGGAAATTCCAACTTGTTGGGCAATTCTAAGTTCCCTATCTAAAAATTTCTCCATGATCTAAACTCCCAAACCATGGTCCATTGGAATCCATTTTTTATTTTCCTGGAGACTTATATGCAGTATTGCTGATAAATGGTATGCTGGATGAAAAGCCCTGACTGTTTATTTTTATGGGGCACCTAAAAACAGAAACATCATTCAGAAAGTCCCTCAAGGAGCCAGTCCCACAAGGCCGGTGGGTGCAACTTCACCTCAAACTTGATGAAATTACTTATTCTTAGAATCCTAAAAGGAGATCTTCAGAGACAAATTTAAACCAGAATAAGAAAAACATTTCAGCAATTTTAGGTTTCTCATAAAGGAAAAGTCTGGGGACCCAACATTGCCAATTTCTTCTGATTTCAGTATTGGAGGACAACATTGTGGTGCTATCCAGATGATGCGAGCTATTGGTCCTCTTAAATATTCAGGTTCTGAACAGACCTTCCCTGGGTTCTATTTCCAAGTTGTCAAACTCACACTTGGCTCTCACTCCCCAAATCCAGGATATTGAGGAAAGGAACTTCAAAAGGCAGAGTCAGGGGAGGGAATCATTTTGCAGTGTTCAATAGCAGAGATCATCTTAATTGGAACTGAAAAATCTCTAACTGGCAGAACAAGAATGCTGACAGCTCACTTTCCCCCAACAGCTCCCTTGTGGGGGTGGGGTTTGTTTTGCATAGAGAATATTTTGACATGTGGTCCTTATTGGCTCCATGTTTTGGGGAGCCCACTGGAACGGCAGAGTAATTAAACATAACAATTCCCGAACATGAGGTTGGTTGGCTTTTTCCAGCCCGAGAACAGAGGTTTCAAAAAACAATGACTTGTGCTTTCTGGTCTCCCTCAGCACCTGAGGGGACAAATGTGGGGAAAACGAAGTGAGCGGCGTGTTCTCGGGAGGCAGACCGAAGGGTGGACGTGTGCTGGTGAGTGCTGGGAGGCCCTCCCAGGCAGAGTAAAATGAGAGAAGTTCCAGGGGCTCTAATTTCCCCCTAAACTTGACTCCTTCATCGGACTCTGATGCTCTTCAGACCGCGTCACACGCAGCTGGTTTCTGAGGGGTCTGGAAGGGACGATAAGAGACTCATGTGACCGTCCCTCCCTTGCATGGTTCAGTCGGGGCCTCTGGCTGCGACACTGCTAACGCAAGGTGACGGCTTTATGAATCCCAAGGCTCCCTGGCTGATCTGTGTTTATGAGGCCTTAATGGGAAACTCTGTCAAATGAGGTAGCAGGAAGGGTGGTGGTGGGTGGGAGAACTAGGGAGAATGAAACACAATTTACATCTGCTGAGTCATGGAATATGTCAAACCGCTCAAGTGGAATATAGACCTTTAGAATCTTGGCACCTGGGTAATGCTTCTCTGAGATGGCAGATGGGGGAGGGGCAGAGAGCCCAGGCAAATGGAGTTAGCTGGGGGAAGATGCACTTTGGGAAACCGGGGGGGATTACCGCTTTTCCAAATGGGTGGCATAGACGCATGTGGTATTTATCTGTTAGAAAGAGGCCTTCCAACAGTTTAATTAACATACTGTATTTCATTTCCACTCTGTTTTACACGGTATGAAACCTCAAAGACCAGCTCCCTTGTTCCCACAACATGGAACATCAACTGGGCTGAGATGAACGGAAAACAGCAGAACCATCTGCGAGGCCCGGTTAGCTTTTGCAAACGGCGCTAATTGCTCTTCGCTTCCAGGTCACCGCTTCCATACCAACTTGGGTCAGGTAGCTGGACTGCTCTGGGCAGTGTTCTGGGGTTTGGAAGGAGCTGTGGGTCATTATTAAGACAAAGTGGTTGCTCTGGTGACACTGGAGAAGGAGGAGATATCAGTGGCTCCTTCCAAGGGGATAACCATCTACCTCAGAAAACAGTCGTCCCTTTTGTCAGGAATCTCCATGGAAAGGCCAAGCATCGGCTGGGCTGTGAACATTGAGCCACCTGCTTAAGCTAAGACGATAGGAGAGAGTAGATCCCTAGTTGGCTGGAATTGGGGGAGAAGGAAGAGAACTAGAATGATTAAATCACATCGCTGCCCATCATATCCAGATTCCTGCCCTGTTTAGTAGCAGATGACAAGTCCCCACTCAGCTTGCTGAACCCAAGATACTTCCTGCCAGAGACTTTTCACCATGAATGTCACCCTAACTTCGTTTGCTGGCTGTAAAACCAACCCTATTGTATGACTGAGAGCATCAAAGCCCAAAGAAACTAAGCGATGTATATGCTATCCTTTGGTATCAATCAGTCAATCAATCAATAGAATGTATTGGACACCTACGTCTATAGAACAGTGTACCTAAATGCCTGGGAGAGTACAAATGTGCAAATTCTCTCCCAGCCCCACAGCACTAATGTATATATCTGTAATTTTATTTATTTATTTATATTGATGCCTGTCTCCCTCCTCCTAGACTGTGAACTCCTTGAGGGCAGGAATTGTCACTCTTTATTGTTGTATTGTACTTTCCCAAGCGCTCAGTACAGTGCTCTGCACACAGTAAGTACTTAATAAATATGATTGAATGAACGAATACAATAGAAGTAAAATCAATCAATCAATCAATCGTATTTATTAAGCACTTACTGTGTGCAGAGCATTGTACTAAGCGCTTGGGAAGTACAAGTTGGCAACATATAGAGACGGTACCTACCCAACAGTGGGCTCACAGTCTAGAAGGGGAAAAGACATGGTCCCTACCATTGAGAAGCTTACAGTGTAATGGAGATAAAATAGTGGGAGCGAGGGGTAAAAAGATAGAGTTGGTAATAGCATAAATATGTAAAGATGAATAGATGAATAAGTGAATAAATAAGTAGGGTCGGGAGATTGAGTGCTAAGAGTGGCCATTGGGATGATAGGACCTATAGTCCTGGAATTCAATCAGGGAATGCTTCCTGGACAGGGTGGGATTTCAAGGCGGCTTTGAAACTAAAGAAGGTTCTGGTCTGGCAGTCATTGGTTCTAATCCCAGCTCAGCCACTTGTCTGCTGTGTGACCTTGGGCAAGCCATTTCACTTCTCTGGGCCTCAGTTACCTCATCTGTAAAATGGGGGTTGAGACTGTGAGCCCCATGTGGGACAGGGACTATGTGTAACCTGATTTGCTTGTATCCACCCTGGTGCTTAGTACAGTGCCTGGCACACAGTAAGTGCTTAACAAAAACCACAATTATTATTATTGTTTGAAGACAGAGGTAGTTCCAGGCAGGGTGTACAGCATGACCTGGAGGTCAGGTACAGTGGAGTAGAAAGTAAGCTAAGCAGCAGTAGTAGTAGTAGTAGTAGTAATAATAATATTCATTCAATCGTATTTATTGAGCACTTACTGTGTGCAGAGCACTGTACTAAGCGCTTGGGAAGTACAAGTCGGCAACATATAGAGATGGTCCCTACCCAACAACGGGCTCACAGTCTAGGAGGGGGAGACAGACAACAAAACAAAACAAGTAGACAGTTGTCAAAACTGTCAGAATAAATAAAATTATAGTTATATGCACATCATTATAATAATAATAATAATGATGATAATAATGATGGCATTTGTTAAGTGCTTACTATGTGCAAAGCACTATTCTAAGCGCTGGGGAGGATACAAGGTGATTAGGTTGTCCCATGTGGGGCTCGCAGTTTTAATCCCCATTTTACAGATGAGGTAACTGAGACACAGAGAAGTGAAGTGACTTGCCCAAAGTCACACAGCTGACAAGCAGTGGAGTCAGAATTAGAACCCATGACCTCTGACTCCCAAGCCCATGCTCTTTCCACTGAACCACGCTGCTTCCCATTAATAAAATAGAGTAGTAAATATGTACAAGTAAAGAAAAAGAGCAATAAATCTGTACAGATATATACAAGTGCTGTGGGGAGGGGAAGGAGGTAGGGCAAGGGGGCGATGGGGAGGGGAGGAGGAGAGGAAAAAGGGGGCTCAGTCTGGGAAGGCCTCCTGGAGGAGGTGAGCTCTCAGTAGGGCTTTGAAGGGAGGAGGAAGAGAGCTAGTTTGGCAGATGTGTGGAGGGAAGGCATTCCAGGCCAGGGGAAGGAGGTGGGCCAGGGGTCGACGGCGGGACAGGCGAGAACGAGGCACAGTGAGGAGGTTAGTGGCAGAGGAGTGGAGGGTGCGGGCTGGGCTGTAGAAGAAGAGAAGAGAAGTGAGGTAGGACGGGGCAAGGTGATGGAGAGCCTTGAAGCCGAGAGTGAGGAATTTTTGCTTGATTCATAGGTTGACAGGCAACCACTGGAGATTTTTGAGGAGGGGAATGACGTGCCCAGAGAGTTTCTGTATAAAGATAATCCAGGCAGTAGAGTGAAGTATAGATTGAAGTGGGGAGAGACAGGAAGATGGGAGATGAGAGAGGAGGTTGATGCAGTAATAATGATGATAATGATAATGATAATAATAATAATAATACTATTTGTTATGCACTCACTATATGCCAAGCACTTGTCCTAAGCACTGGGTTAGATACAAAATAATCAGGTTGGACACAGTCTCTGTCCTACATGGGTCTCACAGTCTAAGCAGTAGGGAGGACAATACAGATGAGGTAACTAAGGCACAGAGAAATTAAGTGACTTGCCCAAGTTTACAGGGCAGGCAAGTGTCAGAGGCAAGATTTGCACCCAGGTCCTCTGACTCCCAAACCTAAGTTCTTTCCACTAAGTCATGCTAAGAAAGTGTGCGTAAGGGAAGCAAAATAACTTGTGCTGGGGAGCAATAGGTAAGTAGTGTGGCTCAGTGGAAAGAGCATGGGCTTGGGAGTCAGAGGTCATGGGTTCTAATCCCGGCTCTGCCACCTCTCAGCTGTGTGACTTTGAGTAAGTTACTAAACTTCTTTGTGCCTCAGTTGCCTCATCTGTAAAATGGGGATTAAGACTGAGAGCCCCACATGGAGCAACCTGATTACTTTGTATCTCCCCCAGCGCTTAGAACAATGCTTGACACATAGTAAGCGCTTAACAAATGCCATCATTATCATTATTATTACTAGTGGGTGAGGAGGGCAGGTGAGGAGAAAACTGGTGGAAAATCATGAAGCCAATAGTCAGGAGCCTGCTTCATACAGACAAATGGTAGCTACTGGAGATTTGAACCTGTACCCTTGAAGCGCTTGATATTCACCCCCCTCAGCCCCACAACACTCATTTACATACCTGTAATTTATTTAACTGTCTATCTTCCCCTCTAGACTGTAAACTCCTTTTTTAATTTAGTGGTATTTGTTAAATGCTTACTATGTGCCAAACAATGTACTAAGCCCCGGAGTAGATACAAGCTTAATCGGGTTGGAAACAGTCCCTGTCCACCATGGGGCTCACAGTCTTAATCTCCATTTTACAGATGAGGGAACGGAAGCACAGAGGCAGAACAGGGATTAGAACCCAGGTCCTTCTGACCCCCAGACCTGTGCTCTGTCCACTAGGCCATGCTGCTTCTCATTGCTTGTGGGCAAGGAATATGTCTACCAACTCTGTTGTATTGGTACTCTCCTAAGCGCTTACTACAGTGCTCTGCACACACAAAGCAATCAATAAATACTATTGATAGATTGATAATAGAGAGATGTGTGCTGGAAAATGTTTTGAAAAGGTGACCCGGAGAGCAGAGCGTACTATAGACTGAGGAGGGGAGAGGTTGTGGGCAGGGAAACCAGTGAGGATCCCGGTGAGGAGACCAGTGAGGATTCTAGTCAGGAGATGATGAGAGATTGAACCAAGGCAGTGGCTCTATGGGTGGAGAGGAAGGAGTGGATTGGGGAAATATTGTCAAGGAAAACCAGGTAGAATGTAGTGGCAGGCTGAATGTGAGAGTTAGTATAATAATAATAATAATGATGATGGTATTTTCACTCCTTTTCACCCTGGGCTTCTAAAACTACCTCCTAAAAACACGCACCACCACTGTGTTCACCTATAGAAGGCCCGATTATATTTCAAATGGGTTTTACCTTGGCCTTCAGAAAGCTGCTAACCCCCCCAGGTCTGGGGGACGGAAGTCACCGGTCAAAATGCTTGGGTTCTATTCTTCCCCCTTAACCAGATCTCTGGACCTTTCTGCTAGGGGGCCTGGAACCCACAAATTATGCCTTCTTCAGCCTGCAGTCTGATGGTAACAATAAACCAGCAGCCTGTGAGCTGGTCACAGGTATTCCTTCACTTTAATCCTATTGACAGGGGACTGCAGTTTGTAGCGGGAACTGCAGGGTGAGCCATGTCAACAGCAGATTCTTATTACCGATAATATTGATGGGGCCTTTACTTGAATAATGAAGGGAAGAGCCCTTTGCTTTGTCATTTGTCTCCAAAACCTGGACTTACTAAGAGTTTAAACATCGGAGGGGGGCTTAAGATAGTTGCACCTCAAAGGATCTTGTTTCTTGTTGCATTCAGCTTTGGGGAAAGGAGCTTAGTCCCTATACTGAGAGCAGCACGATGACCTTTTTACTCCCTTTAATAAATCTTACGGTTCAATAGAGTCAGATGGAATTCTCTATCTGTTGCAATATGGAATCCACTTTGCTGAAGAAAGAAAATCACGGTTTGATATCGGTGTTGCTCATTATCTGTACTTTCTCATGCTGATTCTTTTTCTACACTGGGTTTGCCAGCAGATGTGGTACCTTATTGGAGTAGGTTATCACCTCCTATCAGGGAAAGGGTAACTAGGAGATATCTGCTCTCTTGGAAAGAGAGAAACCCTCAGAGAAAGTTAATGTTAGCTCTTGAGTAGGGACTGTGTCTACCAACTCTGTTATATCGTTATACCGTACTCTCCCAAGTGCTTAATACAGTGCTCTGCACACAGTAAGCACTCAGTAAATAAAATTGATTGATTGATTGATTGAGAAGAGGCTTCACTCTTCTCAGAATCTCCTCCCAGACTTGGAAGACCAAGTGGCTCATTCTAAACTTCCTATGTTTCTGGCTTCCCGATTATGGACCCTGGAAATGGACAGACTTCCTCCAAACCCCTTTCCTGCCTCTACTCAGGGCTTAAGGAAGAGCTTAATTTGAGGCATCTTCCAGGACCTCAGGTTCATAATTCTTCATCTGGTACCTTTGGGATGGGAGTAGGGCGATAGGCTAGGGAATTAGCCTCTGATTGGCATAAAGTCAACTCTGGTCTGAGATTCGACAATTTTCCTAGGTCAACCAAAATAATAATAATGATAATGATAGTAATAATCATATTTATTAAGTGTTCATTATGTGTCGAGCACTGTACTAAAAACTAGGATAGAAAAAGATAATCAAATCAGACACAGTTCCTGTCCCACACAGGGCTCACCATCTAAGAAGGAGGGTGTACAGGTATTTTACCTCCATTTTACAGATAAGAAACTGAGGTGCAGAGGAGTTAAATGACTTGCCTGAGGCCACTCAGCAGGCAACTGGTGAAGTCAGGAGTAGAACCTGGGTCTCCTGCTCTTTACACTAGGCCTCACTACCTCCGTGCATCCCAATATATCAAAATATACCAAAAAGGTAAGTATTGATACATTTATCAATAGTTCTCAAGTGTATAGGTTTGAAAAAATTATCTAGGCGGTTGCCTGCACCTGCACTTCCTTTCTGTAAAGTAAGTTCCTAGAAACACTGGGTGCAAAATACTAAGAAGAGCATAATGGTACTTAGAGAAGATTCAGAGAAAGCAGCGTGGCCTAGTGAAAAGAGCACGGGCCTGGGAGACAGAGGACCTGGGTTCTAATCCCAGCTCTGCCGATTGCTAGCTGGGTGACCTTGGACAAGTCACTTAACTTCACTGTGCCTCAGTTCTCCTGTTCTCCCTCTTACTTGGACTGTGAACCCCATGTGGGACAGGGACTGTGTCCAAAATAGTTGATTTGGATCTACCCCAGTGCTTAGAACAGTGTTTGAAACATAGTAAGTGTTTAACGAATGTCATAAAAAAGGGGGTGGGAGAAGCTTGCTTACAAGGAAAGACTAAAAAATTAAGATTGACAGTATAGAAAGACATGCTGAGTAGGGCCTGTTTTAAGTCTGCAGTGTTCTGCACCCCATTACCTCTCCTTTCTGCATCACCTATGACTAACCTTGTATCTCTCCTCTCTACTTTCTCTCCCTTCTGGTTTACCTATGCACCTGAGTCGATATCCCATTAGCCCTTTGGAACTCACTCCTTCACTCTCACAGCACTTATGTACATATAGTCTGTTGCTTCCTTTATCTGTAATTTATTTTCATGTCTGTCTCCCCTGCTAGGTTGTCCTGTACTCTCCCCATCACTTAATCCAGTCCTTTGCACATAGTAAGTGCTTGATAAATAGATTGAATGAACAGATTGAAAGCTCCTTGTGATATAGCATCTCGTCTACCAACTCTATTGCATCAATCAATGATAATGTATTGAGTGCTTACTGGGTGCAGCACACTGTACTAAGTGCTTAGGAAAGTACAACACAGTAGAGTAGGTAGACAGGATCACTGCCAACAAGGGGCTCCCAAGCACTAAGTATAGTGCTCTGCACAAAGTTAGCACTCGATAAATGCTGTTGATTGATTATTTGATTGTCGAGGTGCTCATGAGGTGGAGGAAGCCAGGGCAAACCTGGAATTGTTGTCTACTAAATACCACAGTCCCAGCACAAGAGGGCAGCCAATGAGACTTGAAGGTGACAGATTCAAAGCAAACAAAAGGAAACACTTCTTCACACAGTGGGTGGTAAACATATGGAATGTGTTACCGTAGGAAGTTGTGGAGGCAGAAAATATCAGCAGGTTCAAGAGGAGTGGATTCAACTTATGGAGGAGGGATCCACAATGTGCTATTAGAGGGAAAGTTAAGGAAGTTGTATGGTCCATCCCTTATGATGAAGACGGATGACAAGGAGAGCAAGTTTCCCGTAGCCACAGTTGAAGACAAAAGCTGTATGGACCAATAGTGGCCTTGTTTAGAGTCTTAGGTTCTTTTGCTTATGGTGCCTATATTGATTTAGAAAGTAGTAATATTTATTAAGCGCTTACTGGGTGCAGAGCTCCGTGCTATGCACTAGGAGAGAATACACAGTTGGGTATTTGGGGTATTTGACATCATCTCCGTGCCTCATATATGAGGGCTGGGGGGGGAGCATGGAAGAGACTCAAAATCTAACAGGGGGTTCACAATCTAACATTAGTGTCTAGAACAGTGTCATGTGCATGTGAGATGATGATACTGATGCTAAATAAGATTCAGCCTTTGGGGTGGTGAGAGAGGAGTGGATGGTGACCCAGCCTAGGGTTTTAGAGTTTGCATAAATCACGTCAGAGCTCCCACTGTTTGTGGCTCTGTTGCAATCTGCTGCTAATGAGTTGAGCCTTATGGAAAAAATCCTTCCTGATGGCCAAGAATTCCCATTTGATTTCTCTGAGAAAATGAAACGGTTTTGATTTTCCTCTCAAAGCTGGAGGGAAAATGAGAGGCAGACGTGGCTATCCTCAGACTGTCAAATTGCCACCGAAGGTTGTTTTCACTCTACAAGATGGTAAATTTCTGCCTGGGTCACATTTTTCAAAATTCGCTCTTACCCTGGGATGAAAGGTGAAGGAAGGGCAGGATTTCACGGATTCATTGCAAAAAGCTGTAAGTCACCCTTGGGGAATATCTTGGCTTTTCTCAATCCAGCTGCATGATGCAGGTAGAATCTGATTTAACTGGGGATCCACTCTGAAATGAAAATGAATGGTTAAGGCATCCTGCAATCAGTTAGTGCAGTTGCTAAAGAGCCCACCATGGAAGTGAAGCTCTGTAAAAACCACTTCCCAGCTCAACATGCTGCTACCCAGGACCCTCCTCCACTAGCATCTTTCCCCTACCTAACAACCTCCCCAATCCAGCACCCTCCCTTTAGGCAGAGGAGAAGCAGGAAAGCAAGAAGTGGCTAAACTGCCAGTGAGTAAAACTCAAAGATTTTGCCTATGGCATGGTTTCCACAGTGGTCTGCCCAAGTGCCACCAGGATATCAGGCTAGAAGTTGAATGAAGGAAGTCCCTGAGAACACTTGCTGAGATCATGTTTTAGACTTTGGGGGAGGATGCAAACAGACTGAAAAGGAGAAGGAAGATGTCAAAATGGAGACGAGCAATATTATCAGAGACTAAGAGCTGTATTGAGCACTTACAGTGTACAGAGCACTGTTCAAAGCACTAGGGAAGTTACAATACGATAAAGTTGGTAGACACGTTCCCTACCCACAGTTAGCTTACAGTCTAGAGGGAACTCGATTGAACTGTTTTTCCCTGTCTCCACAGAGGGCAGACAGAGAGTTGACTTTAGTTTGCCTTAGGGGGTTTTTAGATTAGCTATACATAAATTCCTGACTCCCAAGGAGTGAGCATCTGAATCAAGTTATAAAGATTGGGCAAGCTCCTTCCCCAAAAATCTTTCAGAAAAGGGTAGATTCCCTTCTGTCTCAGGTGATTTAGGGGCAATCCCTTGTCGGGGGGCCGGGGGGGGCGGTGGGGAGGGAGAGAGAGAGAGAGAGAGAGAGAGAGAGAGAGCTGGACTGGACAATCCACCAGAGTTCTGTAGTTCTATGATTGAGTTCCCATAATTTATTAGGTGTATACAGAGGTCATGGCTCATGCCCTCTGGGAGAGAATAGCATTCTATGAGCAGAATAGACTATTTAAAGGTACCCTGGAACCCTGGAAAGATTCACCTAGAGCTTCTTCAGTAATGCAGAAGTAACTTATTCAGCCAACAGAGCTTCCAGAGGGAGCAGAGCTATAGGTTTTACATTACCTTTGTATTATCCTCAACTCATCTCTCATTCAACCCGCTTATTCATCTTTGTCATGAAACCCTGTCAGTTCTACCTTCACAGCATCTTTAGAATCTGCCCTTTCTTCTCCATCTGAACTGCTGCCACACTGATCCAAGCACTTATCAAATCCCGTCTTGACTACTGCATCAGCCTCCTCGCTGACCTCCCAGCCTCCTGTCTCTCCTCACTCCAGTCCTTTTTTCACTCTGCTGCCCGGATCATTTTTCTAAAATCCATTTAGTCCATGTCTCCCCACTTCTCAAGAACCACTAGTGGTTGCCCATCAACCTCTGCATTAAACAGAAACTCCTTACCATTGTCTTTAAGGCACTCCATCAGCACTCTCCCACCTATCTTACCTTGCTGATTTCCTATTACAAACCAACGCGTGCACTTCACTCTTCTAATGCTACCTACTCACCATACGTCCATCTCATCTTTCTTGCCACCGGCCTCTTGCCCATGTCTTTCTGGACTGAAATTCCCTCCCCCTTCATATCTGACAGACCAACACTCCCGCTGCCTTCCAAACCCTCTCTGCCTTCAAAACCCTCCCCACCTTCAAAGCTTCCCTGCCTTCAAAACCCTCCTAAACATCACATCTCCTCCAAGAGGTCTTCCCTGACTAAGCCCTCATTTTCCCTATCCCACAACCTGAGTCAACTATGCACTTGGCTGTGTATCCCCTAGGAATATTTGTTACTAACCCCAGGCCCACATAACTTATGTCCATATCCTTATGCTCTATTATTTCCCCCGTATGTAATTTATTTTAATGCCTGTCTCTTCTTGTAGACTGTAAACACCTTGTGGGAAGAGATCATCTCTACCAACTCTATTGCATTGTAATAATAATAATAATAATAATAATAATAATGATGGCATTTATTAAGCGCTCACTATTGTACTTTCCTAAGCACTTAGTACAGTACTCTGCACAAAGTAAGCACTCAAGATTGATTGATTGTGGAAGTTACAAAAGAAGAGAGAAGATATATGGTCTCTGCCTTGAAGGCATTTATAATTTCTTCCTAGCTCCTGCTCTCAAAGCCATAGTTGGGGTGATACAAGTACTACTATGGGGCTTGTCTAGCTTGAGTATCTTCCAAATTAGAGCATGAGTTGAGAGTGGGGAAGGACGCAGGAAGTAGGGTTTTGTAGTCTCAGAAATTCTTAGGGAGCTAACAGCAATTGCAGTGGAGGAACTGAAAGCTGTTGAAGTGGTTATTACTCTGACAAGTGATAGCAGTAGTAGTAGTAGTATTTATTAAGTACTTACTATGTGCAGAGCATGGGTCAAAAAGTGGAGCCTCCCATTTTGGTTCCACTTTCATCTCCCATCCATTTCCAAGGGACGCTAGCTACAGTTGCCCCATCATTATCGTCCATGGGGTCCATAACACTCCTCAATCCCGTGAAGCTGACACCCCTGGGGAGGGACATGATTTGGTGAAGCTGAAGGGGTTCAAGATAGGGAGAAGGAAGTGAGGAGTGACCCATCTTCAAAATTCTCCTTAAATCCCACCTCCTCCAAAAAGCCTTTTCCCAACTAATTCCCACCATCTCAAGACATGGAAACCCTACAGCCACCTTTAGCACTTATGCATATTTGTGTATTCCATTGTGTATTCAATTGTTTATTCCAATAGTTCATCCTCTGATATTTGCACTACTACCTATTTTATCCTTGTTCTTTCTCCTGCTTCCACTATTTGTCGATCATTTCCCATTAGATTGCAAGCTTCCAAGGGCAGGGAACATGCATTTTGCTTCTATTGTGTTCTTTCAAACACTTGGTACAGTGCACTCAGTAGGTACCCAGTATGTATCACTGATCGATTGGTGGGGAACGAAGAATGAGGAAAAGTTATGAGGTGGCATGGGAGAAGTGAAGAGCCCAAGCAAGGTGGGGTGAAATGTTTCCTGTGAAAAACAATGGGGAGCCTCTAGACCTTTTTTTGGTGGGGGGGTGAGGGCGATGTGCTCCTATTGTTTTAAAAAATATGCGCAGCTGCCTAAAGGATAGTAGTAGTAGTTGTAGAGTAGTAGTGTAGTAGTTGTAGTAATAGTAGTAGTGGTAGTAGTAGAGAAACAGCGTGGCTTAGAGGAAAGAGCACAGGCTTGGGAGTCAGAGGTCGGGGGTTCTAATCCCCTCTCTGCCACTTGGCAGCTGTGTGACTTTGGGCAAGTCACTTAACTTCTCTGTGTCTCAGTTACCTCATCTGTAAAATGGGGATTAAGACTGTGAGCCCTACGTGGGACAACCTGATTACCTTGTATCTACCCCAGTACTTAGAACAGTGCATGACACATAGTAAGTGCTTAACATAATTATTAATTATTATCATTATTATTAGCAGTAGTAGTATTTATACATCAATGGTATTTACTGAGCGCTTACTATATACAGAGTTTGGTACTAAGCACTTGGGAGAATACAATGCAACAGAATTAGTGGACACTCCCTGCCCATAACAAGCTTACAGTCTAGAAGGGGGAACAGATATTAATATAAATAAATAATTTATAATATATAATTTAAATATGTGTACATAAACCTTTATTGAGCCCTAACTGTGAACAGAGCACTGTATTAAGTACTGGGAAAGAATGCACAGGTGGGAATTACACAATGAAGCAGGGAAGACTGGAGGCAACGAGATCAGGGGGCTGGTCTAGTAGTCTAGCCAGGCTGGTCCAGGAGCAGGAGGGAACGGAAGGAGCTGGGTATTGTAGGCTTTCTTCCCACCTGAGGAAGTAGGCTGGCTTAATGTCTGGCTGACAGATCTCAGACAAAGCTGGCTCCAAGGGCCCCTTTCACCGAGTGCAAGATTAACTGGGGAGAGCAACAAAAAGTCCTCAGTGGCATCCCCAGAGCAGCACCCAAATTCCGCCAAGCTACAACAGTGGCGGCTCCTGCCTCCAGCCCCAAGATTTATTCCCTCTCGCTTCCTGAAAACTGAGGTGTGGTGTGTATGAGCTGCCTTTCACATAACTCTAGAGACAATTGAGCTGGGCTGGGCTAGGCCTGGGTTGAGGTCAGGTCTGACTTTCCAGGAAGAAAGGAACATGGACCAAGCAGTTTCTCCAACCTTGTCTGAGGGGCCTGAGAGGCGGTCCTCTTCCCCAGAGAATGCCAAGCAGGAAGCCAACCAGACCTCCCTCCCTCCCTCTCTCTCTCTCTCTCTCTCTAACAGCAACCCCTGTGGAAACAGAGGTGAGTGACATGCATCAGACAACACTGAGATGGGGGTGTGGGGAGGTGAAGGGAGGGTGATGTGGATAGAGGTAAGGAAGAATCTGAATTCAGGTACTATCAGTTTGTATTGAGTTCAGAGTGATAGTATGGCCTAGTGGAAAGAGCACTGGTCTGGGAATCAGGGGACCCTGATTCAAGTCCTGGCTCCACCACTTGTCTGCTGTGTGACCTTGGACAAGTCACTTAACTTCTTCACATCTCAGTTTCTTCATCTGTAAAACTGGGATCAGAAACCTGTTTTCCCTCCCCATTACACTGTGAGTCTCATGTGGGATGGAGACTGTGTCTTTTCTGATCATCTTGTATCTACCCCAGTACTTCGCACAGTGATTGGCACAAACAGTGCTTAACAGGTACCATTGTTAAAAGCACTGTATTGGACGCTTGGGGGCATAACGTAAAAGTAGGAGATGTGGTCTCTGACCTCAAGGTGCTTAAAATACTATGGGGAGGGCAGGCAGACACAAATTGGGTACATAATAATAGAAGCAAAAGTGAAAACAAGGAAACAACTGATAAAAACAAAGACAAAAATTAATAAATTAATGGACATACATATTGACACCTGTCTACTTGTTTTGTTTTGTTGTCTGTCTCCCCCTTCTAGACTGTGAGCCCGTTGTTGGGTAGGGACCGTCTCTATAATGTTGTCGATTTGTACTTCCCAAGCGCTTAGTACAGTGCTCTGCACACAGTAAGCGCTCAATAAATACGATTGAATGAATGAATGAACAGAGTGCTCAGAGTATTCATGTACCTCCTCTTCTCACTTAGCAATTTTTGTCATCTTTAAATCTCTCAGTTTCTCTTTCCCTTCATTATTCCATGTCCTTCAAACTACCTTTGTCCCCACACATAGCATACCATCTTCTTCAGGTGGGGGATTCTGCTCTATTCTCCTTAACCTAGTTAATCTGGTTTTCTCTTTCTAGGTTCTGGCCCTTTTCAGATAATAATAATAATAATAATGGTATTTGTTAAGCACTTACTATGTGCCAAGCAAGATGCTGACCCCACCCAATATAATTTTTCTGGAAAGAAGAAGCACCTTGAAACAGTCTCCTTTTCCTTAGCCAAATGACAATATACATATATCATCTACTCCTGAGGAGTACTGGCAGAGACTCTGGAGGAAGAGGCCCTGCACCCCAGTTCCCTCCCTGAAAATAATAATAATGGTATTTGTTAAGCACTTACTATGTGCAAAGCACTGTTCTAAGCGCTGAGGGGGTTACAAAGTGATCAAGTTGTCCCATGTGGGGCTCACACAGCTGACAAGTGGCAGAGCCGGGATTAGAACCCACGACCTCTGACTCCCAAGCCCGGGCTCTTTCCACTGCGCCACGCTGCCTCATCACCCATCCTCTTCTCAACAGGCAACCTGATCCCTCCCATCATCAGGTGTGCCTTCAGGCAGGCACTGGGTTGCACTTATTTTCAATTTTATTGTGCCATTATTACTCTATTTATTTATTTATTTTACTTGTACATATCTATTCTATTTTATTTTGTTAGTATGTTTGGTTTTGTTCTCTGTCTCCCCCTTTTAGACTGTGAGCCCACTGTTGGGTAGGGACCATCTCTATATGTTGCCAACTTATACTTCCCAAGCACTTAGTACAGTGCTCTGCACACAGTAAGCGCTCAATAAATATGATTGATTGATTGATTGATTGATCTCTTCAAAATGGGAACAGCCATCAACACCAGCTCCTTTTTTTTCCTGAGGACAAATCCAGTACTTCCCGCAACCCCCTGAACTCCACTTAGAAAACCCAAAACAGGCTTTGTCTCAAACTACCACATCCAATGCACAGTTACCCATCGTGGACCTGATCACAGTTAAGTGATTAAAAATAAGCCTTCCAGTCATTCTACCACCTTTTAATAAAGACCTCTGAGTGCTCTACTGGCACTTGCCTTTTCATCCTCAGCGAAGAATCTGAATTCAGGCACCTTCTGGGTTGTATTGAGTGTCTATTGGGTGCAGAGTGATACTGTGGCCTAGTGGAAAGAGCCCTGGGGGCCCAGGTTCAAGTCTTGGCTCCACCACTTATCTGCTGTGTGACCTTAGACAAGTCACTTAACTTCTCCCTGTCTCCGTTTCCATATTACAGAAGAGGAAACTGAGACTACCAAGAGGTGGAGTGTGAGCCCGTTTCTAGACTGTGAGCCCGTTATTGGGTAGGGACCATCTCTATATGTCACCGACTTGTACTTCCCAAGCGCTTAGTACAGTGCTCTGCATACAGTAAGCGCTCAATAAATGTGACTGACTGACTGAATGAATTTATCCCAGTTCATGTGGTGACAAAGCTGAGCTCTAATTTCCCTTTTTCTTCCCCTCCTTAAATCTTTTATTTCAGGGGCCAGAGACCATGTCTATACCTTATACATGGATTTCTTTCCCAGGGTTTAGTACACTGCTTTGCACATAGTAAGTGCTAAATAAATACTATACCTACTACAGCTAGATGTGAGGAATTGGGATGCTTAGCAAGTAGGATTGGAGGGTGAGCAGTATAAATAAGGTGATGATATAGCATTTCCAAAGAATTCACTCCTTTCATTGTCAGTTTAGAAAGGGATTTGTGGGGAGAAATGAGAAAAATTTACAAATGAAACAGGAGGTGACAACAAACTGGCCAAGATCATTGATTTTGTTGTGTATATTTGGACTCCTTGCAGCTGAAGTCTCTCCCACTCGACCCTACTGATTTAAAAATCTCCTCAGGTCCACTTGATGACTGGGCCACTGTAAAGCAGGCTCAAAGGCACTCCTTTCCCCCGCCCACAAAAGGTGGAGGCCTGGGGGATGGGTTTGTTGTTATGGGTTGTGTTTGCCTATTGTAGTCTATTGATGGGACCCACTATGTGCTGATTGGGTATGTATGCCCATCAGTCAACCTCCTCCAACCCCTCCACCTCCCTTTTCACAGTCCAGCATGTGGGTGGTTCTGCGATGTTCCCATCTGATAGACCGCCTACCCGGGTGTGTGACGCCGAAGTGACCTCTGCTGACCTTGTCCTGGAGTGAACTGCCTGAGGACTCTGTGTGAGCCTGTGGGAGCCAGTAGTTGTTACTGAAATGTCCAAGGGAGAGTGGATATGCATCCAGAGCAGAGCCTCTGGGCTGTAATCCCTCGTGCATTTCTCTGCTGGCTGGTTGCTTCTCTCTTGGGCTTGAACTGATTAATTCATCCCTCATCAATGTTGATGAAGTTCTGCACTAATCAACATGTTAGATGCATGGACAATGGGAGCGGCCACCTCCCTTACACATGCCACCCACCGTCCCTGGCCCCCCTTGATCCAGCACAGAGAAGCCATAGATTGACTGAACCACCGAGATCCAACTCCCCTCCTGCCTCTCTTCCGAACATCATTGGACTGTGGGTGAGAAGCAGGTGTGGGAGTGGAGAATGGACAATTGGAATGTGGCAAGACGACAGGGCTGATCCTGACTCTTTTGGAAATGACCTTTTGGTAGGTAGGGTTCGCAGTGTGATGTCCCATTTGAAAGATGGCCCTTCCAGCCAGGCCATTGCCTCACCCGCTGGAGTCAGTGCTGAATCAGAAGGAAGAGTCACACGTAGGCAGTTAACAACTCCAGAACACACCCAGGTGGTCTCCCATCCAAAGTCTGCGCAAGGCCAAACTCGGTTAGCTTCTGAGAGCAGCAGGAACCCCAGCATGCTCAATGAAGAGAATATGCTCATTGTTAGGAAGTCAAACCCCAGGTCTACCATTTTGTCCTGGTAACCAAAGCCTATCATCATCATCATCATCTTAGCCAATCACTGAGTAAATTTTTTCCTCTGTGTGAACAGGAGTAAATGAGAAGCAAGTCCAATAGCATTTATTTCTTCTGTGTGGCCTTGTTCTTTCATTCATTCATTCAATCATATTTATTGAGCACTTACTGAGTGCAGAGCACTGTACTAAGTGCTTGGGAAGTACAAGTTGGCAACATTAGAGACAGTCCCTTGTTGGTGCCTTTGCTCTCTTCCCTGAGCTGGCCGCAAAGTCAGATAACATCCTCCCCCTGCATGAACTTGGTTTTCAGGAATCGTTGCACCCAAGTGTGAAAAAGAAGAATCCTTGTCAAAAATTTGAAGGTATATTTAAGGATATTAGAAAGCAATGAAAACTGGGTTTTTTCACCCGAATTCCTTACCTCTGGGGGTTGGATTGCTCATTGATGCATTGTGTTCTCTTAGCTCCTGGCTCCTTCCCACTTGTTTCACCTGTGGCTCTTTCCCCCTAAGCCTGCCATGCTTTTAGCTGGGCTGGAGGGCTGAGGTTCGGCCATGCTCAGGGGTGGTCATGGAGCCTCCCACTATCTGCACATCCCACAACAACTGCTGATAAGTTGCTATGTAGAAGTGGCATGGCCTGGTGGATAGAGCCTGGGCCTGGGATTCAGAAAGACCTGGGTTCTAATTCTGGTTCCCTAGTTGTCTGCTGTGTGACCTTGGACAAGTCACTTCGCTTCTTCATGCTTCAGTTAACTCATCTGTGAAATGGGGATTAAGACCGTGAGTGCTATGTGGAACAGGGATTGTGTCCAACCTTATTAACTTGTACCCACCCCAGTGCTTAGTACAGTGCCTGGCACATGGTAAGCGCTTAAAAAATACCATTTTTAAAAAACATAGAAAGGAGTTGGGACCAACATTCCCTGGCTGGGAATAACTATTTACCTAAAAGAGGGACCCCCCCACCACCCATCTTGAGATACTATTACAGAAGCATTTTTGGCCTAAAGGAAAGAATACAGGCCTGGGAATCAGGGTATCTGGATTCTAATCCTGATTCTGCCACCTGTCTGCTACGTGACCTTGGGCAAGTCATTTAATGTCTCTGTACCTCAGTTTCCTCATCTCTAAAATGAGATTCAATTCCTGTTCTCCCTCCCCCTTAGTCTGTGAGACAAAATCTGTATCTGACCTGATTATCTCGCATCTACCTTAGCCCTTAGTACAGTGCTTGGCACATAATAAGCACATAACTTACTTTATTATTATTATTCATCCAATCATATTTATTGAACACTTACTGTGTGTGGAGCACTGTACTAAGCACTCGGGAGAGTATAATACAACAATAAACAGACACACTCCCTGCCCACAGTGGGCTTACAGTCTAGAGGGGGGAAGACAGGCATTAATAAAAATAAATAAATTACAGATATGTATATAAGCGCTGTGGGGCTGGTATGGGGGAAGAACAAAGGGAGCAAGTCAGGGCATCACAGAAGGGAGTCGGAGGAAAGGAGGGCTTAGTCAGGGAAGGCCTCCTGGAGGAGATGTGACTTCAATAAGGCCTTGAAGGGAGGGATGAGTAATAGTCTGTCAGATTTGAGAAGGGAGGGCATTCCAGGCCAGAGGCAGGACAAGGGCGAGGGGTCAGCGACGAGACAGAAGAGATCAAGGCAGTGAGAAGGTTAGCATTATTATTGTTGTTGTTGCTGTTGTTGTTATTATTCCTCAAAATAAGTTAAGACGGCACTAGTCTGGATTCCCCCAGGGTCACCAGCTGCTTGGGGCAGATGTCCTGAGCCAGCAGAATACAACTACATACTCTAAGTAAATTCCACAGGCACCCAAAGGCACACCTAAGCCCTAGGCTGTCTAAGTAACCTCCTCCCCCTACACTCCAATGGGTTTAGTGCCCACTGGGTTTTATAGCACTTTCATTTTACCTTGTTCTCTCTTCGCCAGTTCAGTTGTGGGAATTGCTTCAGGACACAAGGATTATAACACCTGCAAATTACCATTAAATGTCTTCATCTGTATCATTTTTTCCTGCTAAGAGAAGGAATGACCCTAGATAGTCTATTTGGACATTACCCAACTCTGGGTGAGGGGAATTAAATTATAGAAATTGAGTTTCTTTCTCCCCTCCTAGCCTAGAAAGGAGCTAGCTATAAGCCCTTTGGGGCATGAAGAAGGGAGGACTCTCCCTGCTGTGTGCTCCTGTCCTGTAGATCCTAGCAGTTAGGGCAATCTATTCACAGAAAAGGCAGCTACCAAGAGTGAAGGTAAGCCAGAATGGGGTACCTATAAAACATTGAATCATTTTGAAGCATTATGCCACCTAAAAGTGGGACTCGGTAAGGGCTGGGCCACCTCTCCCTTTTGTAGTTGTGTGTGCCCAGACACACAATACTGACCCCCACTCAAGGCCACAGATTAGGGCCCAAAACTGCCAATGGGCCAGAGGGCCAAGGAGGTTGTCTGCTCCTCAGGGAAATGCCAGCCTGTTGTTTCCGCTACTCCAGCTCTTTCAGCCACCAGGATGCCTTCTTCTGGCCTGGGCATAGGACTTGTGTGGTCCCCCTTGTCCTCATCAGGCTGCAGGGTGAACCAAACAGTCTCTCATTTCTGTTACCACTGCTACCAGGGTTCTAAATGCCTTGACTCACTGCTTCCCCCCGCCCCCCAAATACCTGGTTTTATCTAACCTGGCAAACACTTTTAAATGCCTTGACCTCACTTCAACCCTGCCTCTAGAACTCAGTTCCTGTAAGAGTTGATTTTAACATTCACTCCTGAATATACCTATCTCCCATCAGGGTTGGGGAGATGAGCCGGTTTGAATTAAGGAAGAATCACCTCCCCAACCTAGCAGTCACTATCTCCCACTCTACCCCTTAGCATTCCTCTGCAGCTTTCCAGCCCATACCTAGGTCAACCCAACCTTTTCCAGGAGGAGGTGGGAGGCACTGAGGAGAAATAATTGGGGGCTGAGAAATCCTGAGAGGAGGAAGCAAGGGACAGGATTTTTTTGTAAGGAAAAGATACAGAGAGAGAGAGAGAGACAGAGAGAGAGAGAGAGAGAGAGAGAGAGAGAGAGACAGAGAGAGAGGGAGTATTTATATTTTAATTTATGAATGAATTTAGGCCAAAGAATTGAGTTTAACTTGCTGAGCACTTTTTATAATACCAATACCATGGATTTACCTAGTATTTCTGCTCTGAAGAGCTCAAGAAACATTCCTCGGTACTATCTCATTTATCTTCACAGGATCTCTGAAAACATAAGGGCATATATACCCTCAGTGATATGTTCTCTCTCCATTATACAGATGCAGAAACTGAGGGATCGAGTAAGTTGCCTACAGTCACAAGCAGATCTGGAATCTGAACCCAAGTTTTCCTGGTATATAGAGCTAGGCTCTTTCCACTAGACCACCCTGCCTCTATTCCAATGTTACTGTTACCACCAGTCATTCTCTATCCCTGCTCTCCTGCCCAGCTTCCTTGGTGGCTTGGAACATGATAAGCTTCCTTCCCATCATGCCTCTCACTGTTTCATCAGAGTCTCATGTCCTAGTGGATAGAGCACAGGCTTGGGAGTCAGAAGGACCTGGGTTCTAATCCTGGCTCTACAAATTGTCTGCTGTGTGACCTTGAGAAAGTCATTTAACTTCTCTGTGCTTCAGTTCCTTCATCTGTAAAATGGGGATTAAGACTGTGAGCCCTATGTGGGACAGGGACTGTACCCAACTAGATTAGCTTGTATCTACCCCAGCGCTTAGACAGTGCCTAACACACAGTAAGTGCTGAACAAATGCCAATATTATTATTCAGTTTATTCCTCCATCCTGCTCTTTGGTGTCGGTGGCCTATGCCTCATTCTCAGGCTGGGTAAATACATGCCAGTTGGAGAGCACTGTGCCTCCAATTCTTTCAGTGGTAAGTCAGAGCCCCTGGGATCTCTTATTGTGCCGGAATTTTTTTTCCTTTCAGGTATTTTAGTCTGTGAACCAGAGAAAACTGAATAGCAGGAAATGAGCTGCAGATTGTAAGCATGGTTCAATGCACTTGCTAAAATAAAACATGGGGGAAAAAAGAAGGAATACTTTTATAAATAGAAAATGAAGTTTATTTGTTTTTTATTGATGAGGTACTGGGACTTAGTGGTGTGAAGGTTTGGAGAGAGGCTGGTGAGGGGTGAGTGGGAGAGAAGGGAGGTGGGGAGGGCATGTCTTGTGAAGAATTGCTAGTGGTGCCCCTGGGCCTATGGAGCTACCTCAGAGTCTGGAGGGCTGGTGAAAAAGCCAACTGTCTTTTTGTTTTCTTCTTAAAATGGAAATTGCGGTGGGGGTTCTCCCTGATCCTCCATCAGCCCACCGACCACAATGACACCAAGTGGACAAATCTTAGCCAGGATCCCAAAGGGCTGGGGGAGGAGGGAGCAGTCCCTTCCCAATTTCAGAAGGCCAACTTAGACTTGTTCTGGTCACTCCTCCAAACTCTGTGGCCCTGGGCTGACTCTTGAATGAGCTGCCTCTTAGGGGAGGTATCTAAAGAGCTGATTCCAATGAACCTATCAAGGAAGTAATCTGCAGGAAGAAAATACTGGACAGCCCAAGACCCCAGGAGGAGATGAAGGACCAAGGATGGACTGGAGACTGGAGCGAAGAGATTCACACTATGCACATGCAGCAAACTCCCAAAGAGGGGGGGTTCTCTTCACTGAAGAAGTCCCAATCCTTCCCAATAAACAGAGACAGGCAGTACGTGGTCCCCAGGCTTAGAGAAGAACCCAGTCCAATCCTAACCTATCCTCAGGATATTGGACAACATTTTTTCTCAGTTTGGGGACAACATCTGAAACTACCCAGTTTTTCTGATTCTCCATTTGGCCTGGGGAAAGTAGTCCAGAGGGACATCACTGAAAGGGTTGATATGAGGGTTAGAAGCCCCATCCCTGAAAGGGTGAATAAGCAGGCTAGAAGCCCCATTCCCTGGGTGATTAGTCCAGGAAAGTTAATCTGGCCTGAACCAAAATGTCTGCATCGGAGCATTTGTCTCATCTAATTTACAGACCAGAATAATCAGCCAGTCAATGAAGCAATGCTATTTATTGAGTGCTTACTGGGTGCGGACCACTGTATTAAGCTCTTGGGAGAGTACAATACAATAGAGTTGGTAGGCATGATCCTGGCCCTCAAGGAGCTTACAGTCTAGCAGAGGAGTTTACAATCCAGAATAGTTGTCCTAGAGAGGTGGAGAAAAACACCCCTTCGGCATCCCTAATTTATGGTTCTAGGTTTTTCTAGGTGAGGGATTCCTGTTCCTGTACTTGGAAACCCTAGGGCTCTGTAGCTCTAGAAAAGCATTCTTTCACTAGGAAATAAAATGACACTCAGAGGTTCCATGTGCCAGAACGCAAGTAAGGAGGGGAATGGGGAAAAACAGTGAAGGTAATAGGAAAACCAAGACTGCCTTAGTTTGCCAATGTAGCTACATACATGTAGTAAGAGTATTTATTGCATGCCCACTGGTGCAATGCACTGTGCTAAGCATTTGGGAAGTACAAAACAGAAGTGACATGGTCCCTGCCCACAAGGATTTTCTACTCTAACAGGGGAGACAGACATACTGAGTGCTCCAAGTGAATAACTCTATGCCTGAGTGCTGAGGATGGCAACGTGGATGGATTCCATGACTTAGCAATGGCATACAAGGGCCTAGGTAGTGAAGTCAAGTGGAAGGAGGCGCTTTTCACCATGCTCATGTTCTGCTGTTTGTGTTGATGTAAGCCCTGTCACAGGGAAAACGTTGAGAGTTCCTGGAAGTCAAGGGCTTGGGATTCAGAAGGATGGGTTCTAATCTGGTTCCACAACATGTCTGTTGCATGACCTTGGACAAGTCACTTAACTTCTCTGTGCCTCAGTTACCTCATCTGTAAAATGGGGATTAAGAGTGTGAGCCCCATGTGGGACAGGGACTGTGTCCAACCTTATTAACTTGTATCTGCCCCAGCACTTAGAACAGTGCTTGGCACATAGAAAGCACTTAACAAGTGCTATTATTATTATTATTATTATTATTAGCTCCTGGGCTGAGCAGGACACTACTGCTCAAGGAAAATCTGCTTAGACAGACCCTTTGGGGAGCAGAAATCAATACCATTTCTATTGCTACTTGTTCTGAGCTCCCAGAGAAGAAGGAATGGCAGAGAGTTCTTGTCCATCTCCTCCCCTGCAGTGGTGACTGGGCATCAGGCAAAGGAAGAATTCAGGCCAGAGGAAATGGCCACGAAGAGAGAGCGGGTGCAAGAAACTTCCAAGAATGTTTCAGAAATCAAACTCCCTTCTCCCTCAGACCTTCCCCCCACCCCCTCCCTCCTAAACCAACCCACCTAAAAAATGCTGTTTTGTGGCCGATTTTGGAAAGAAGTCCATGCCTGGGGATTTTTTGGCCAATGCTTATGGCTTTTTGGAGGCTTCTGGGAGATCAGAAGACTGGAAACAGGAACCAGATGGGGCTTCCAGCTGCTGGAAAGAAAGAGGGGTGGGGTGGGGGTGGGGGGAGAGAAGAAAGAAAGAAGGAACCTGGCCCTGTGGAGAAAATACAAGGAACATTTTGGGGAGAATTGTTTTTTAAGCTCTCTGACGTTGTGTGGAGAAATGTTTCCCTTCAGTGGAATCACACAAGGCGGTTTTGTTTGTTTGTTTTCTCATTTTCCCCCTTCCGAGCCTCAGACCAACTCTATTTTTAAGGGCCTCCAGGGACGTGGCCCTGACCACTCTGCTTGCTGTCTCCCTCTCAGGGCCACAGCAAGGCAGCATCTTGCCTTCAGTCCTGCCTCAGTTCAGTCCAACCACTGCTCCCATCCAGGATCCTGTGCTGAGAACCAACTACCCTCCCCTGACCCTGAAGGTTGGGTTAACCGGCCACTGTCCACCAGCTTAAGCTGGGTGACACCCCCGTCCACGATATAAACCAATCAGGTGAAGAGGGACCCAGTCCCGCTGGGGTCATTTCTGGGAATGGAAAGCATTCCAGTTCAGCCCTCTTCTTTCCAAACAGCATTATCAAGAGATGGTTCGGAGCCAGGACTCACACCAGGCAGGGCCTCACAGGATCTCAAATTGATTCCATTGTTCACATCTTCCGTTAATACCTGAAATGGCTGGGAATTGAGCCCCCAACTGGCAGAGCAGAGGGGAAAAATCCAAGTGCCGCTTTAGAAAAGTGTGGCCCTAGGGCCCTCCCAGGCTAGCACTTTCCAATCAGGGTCAGCCCAGAACAAGTTCGAGTCTCTCATGTCAGAATTAGACCTAAGCCTGATCAGATTGAAAAGGAGTCTGAGCCTCGCTTCTGAGAGGGAACTGACAAGCTTGCAGTGGACTATGTACTGCTGGAAATTCCCCAGCAACTAACTGAGACCCTACAAGTGTGCCAACACTGCAATTGCTGTAGATGTACCCCAGTCACCAAGCCAGAGGCTCCCTGGCTCTAAGTAGGGGGCACAGGGGACGGACACCAGTAGACTTTCAAGCCCAGCTGGAACCTGGGCAGGATTTTGGGGGGCCTAGCCCAACCTGATCAGTGACTCAGTCTCTGGCTCTTTGGGGTGACCAAACTTGCCAGGCATTTCTTGGTCTTGTTCAGGTGTTTCCTGTCTTCCTTTCCTCACCTTTCTCTGAAAATGTTTCTTCTTTTTTTTCTATCATTTTTTTTTCAGGCTGACTCCTTTTTCTGTGACCTTCTACTACCATTGTTGATTTTTCCATCCCAGCATCAATGTTGTAGGGAGGGACAGATAAGGCAAATGTTCAGAGTAGTTATGTACATATCTGGTTGTTTTCTTTACCTGGAATTTATTTTAATGTCTGCCTCCTCTCCTAGACTGTAAGCTCCTTGAGAGCAAGGATCATGTCTACCACCTGTATTGTTTTTACTCTCCTAAGTGCTTAGTATAGTGCTCTGCCCAAAGTAAGTGCTCAGTCAGTACCATCGATTGACTGAAGACAGGATTGTTCCTGTGTTCAGTTCTAGACTCTACCACCACCCAACTGGGTGATCTCCAGAGACTCTCTTGAGTACTCTCAGTGCCTGTTTCCTCCAAGTCACATGACTTATGGGAAACCTACTGCATCAATCCAAGCTTTGATGATTACAGAACATTCTGTTTGAAATGGACCATTCCAACCCTGCTCAGTACACAACCTCCGTGACTGGGCCCACTGAAGGGTCAGCCTTTCTCCTCCTTTTCTTCGTATGTCTATCTTTGCTTGGAGCAGCCAAGGGAGTTTGGTTAGGTGGTTAGGCAAGGTGGTTAGGCAAGGGAGTGCATGAAGCCCCCAGGGTAGGCCTCTTGCCTGGAGCCTCCTTCAGCATGGTGAGGGACCCAACTCACTCTAGGGAAAACAGAAGGACCAGCTGTGGCTTTCTGTTGACAAGTTGAATCAGCTGTCAGGCTCCCTATCAGGCAAGCAGGCAGGCAGGCAGGCAGGTCCTCTGGCCTGGTTATTCAGGGATGTCAGGAGTTGGGCCTCCCTGTAGGAGAGGTTTGAGTGAATCAGCAGAGCTATCGAGGCTCTTATCAGTTGCCCCAAGGAGGCCTCTGTCTAGCAGTTTCTGTTCCGTGTCCAGGTTGACATTGGACTGAGGTGTGGAATGAATGGTGAGTGATGGTATGAGACTGTGGTGACTTTCCAGAGTGAAGAAGCTGGACATTAGGATGCCTGGCTTCTAACCCCAGGTTTGCCCAGGGCTCTGTGGGTTTGTTAACCAGTACATGTGATGCAGTGTGAGGGCCGCTGTCACTTCTCTTCTGCATTTATTGGTATGCTGGCTCGCTGGGGCTTGTCCTATCTCCTCCATTAGATCGTAAGCTCCCAAAGGACAGGTACCGCATCTTCATCTTGGTTGGAGACTCCCACAGTGCTTAGTACGGCATTCTGCACCGAGCAGGCACTCGATACTGACTGACTCACTATGGGAGGGATGGTATGATTCCCGCCCAGGGCAGTGACTCGGTCTGTCAGTCATTCGGGACGGGGCCTGTCGGTGTTCCTCCCCCGACCCGCAGGTCCAGCCGAGGCACTTAAGGTGGGGGGGAGGAGTGGCCTTCTCTCCATACCTGGGGTTACAAAATCCCAGGCCTGACACAGTACAGATGCCTCCCTGGGAAGCCCTCAGGTCAAAGGAGGACTAATAGCCACATTCCTGTCCGTGATGGCGAAAGATTTACTCTGGGTGCTCGCTTGCTAGGGCCTGTGTAGGGCAGCCTCCCTACCTCTCTGGCCCCCTTGGCTTTAATTGTTGTGTTAATGGCCCTTTTATTTGAAGCAGATCCCCCAGCTTACAGAGGAGAATGTCATTATGTCGTATTTTAGATGTATTTACGTTTTCCTTGCCACGGGGATAACATTCTAATTATTTTCTATAGCTGACAGCCCCAGTGTATGCCGGTATTATAGACCCCCTTAGACCTGATTACATGGTCTGCTTTCCTTCAAATTGCCCACAAATGACACTGCAAAGCAGGTTTACTATCAATCGGCGCGTACCTTTGCTTAACACAACTTGCTCCTGAAACAAATGTCCTAAGACGATAATACACGTTTGGAGCTTGTGTCTACGTGGGGTAAAGGCAGATGGGCTTAGAAAGGTTAAGCCGTCAGTTAACCCCTCACTGATTTCTCACCCCCGTATGCAGGCACTCAGACACCCGGGATCGTGAGCATACTTACAGGCCGGCCGTGCCCGGGCTTAGAGCTGCTCTGTCACACATGTGAACAAGCTTGCTCCTGCAAACATTTGCTGAGACACGTACAAGTCTGGAAGAGCATGCAGCTGAAGCAGGGGCTAATAGAAGTTTCTCTGGGCTTCCTAGTAAAGTTATGCCCAATGAAAAAAATTCTAAACATCTGTTACCTGCATTTCATTTTTTTCCAATTACATGTCATCGAAATCACACCGATGTCCTGAAATAGTATTTGCTGACAAACGGCATTGGGTGTGAGAGGGACGAGGGGGTCAGTGGGGGCGGCCCTGTCTGGGTGCGGGTTCTGTGGCTGAAGTCAGAGAGATGTGACGGGAGAATCCCAGCTCAGCTCTGTTAAGAGATGCAGCCTGGGAGAGGAGAACTGGGAAATACTGATACAGTAGAACCTGGCTAGAGCATCATAATAAGGAGGATGATGGTATTTATTGATTATTCTGTGCCAAGCACTGTGTTAAATCCTGGGGTTACAAAATCCCAGGCCTGACACAATACAGTCATGGGTTCGAATTCCGGCTCTGCCAATTGTCAGCTGTGTAACTTTGGGCAAGTCACTTAACTTCTCTGTGCCTCAGTTCCCTCATCTGTGAAATGGGGATTAAGACTGTGAGCCCCCTGTGGGACAACCTGATCACCTTGTAACCTCCCCAGCACTTAGAACAGTGCTTTGCACATAGTAAGTGCTTAATAAATGACATTATTATTATTATTACAGGCATCCTTTAATCAGACTGGACACAGTCCTTCTCTCAGATGGAGCTCACTGTCTAAGAGGGAGGAAGAACAGATATTTTAACCCCATTTTAGGGATGAGGAAATTGAGGCACAGAGAAGTAAAGTGATTTGCCCAAGGTCACACCACAGGCAAATGGCAGAGCCACGACTAGAATCCAGGTCTCCTTATTCCCGGTCCCAGTCTTTTCACTAGGCATGAGAAGCAGCTGGCCTATTTTGAAAATTTCAGGCCTGGGAGTCAGAGGACCTGGGTTCTGATCTCAGCTCCACCACTTGTCTGCTGTGTGATCTTGGGCAAGTCACTTAACTTCCCTGTGCCTCAGTTACCTCGTCAGAAAAATGAGGATTAAATCCTACTCCCTCTTACTTATATTCAATTGTATTTATTGAGCACTTACTGTGTGCAGAGCACTGTACCAAGTGCTTGGGAAAGTACAATACAGCAATAGGGACTGTGTCCAACCTGATTAACTTGTCTCTACCCCAGCGCTTAGTACAGTGCTTGGCACAGAGCAAGCACTTAACAAATACATAATTATTACTACTAGACCCTGCTGCCTCTTAACCAGCCTAGTCCTGGAAAATTGCCCACAGGATCATCTTCTGTCTTTGTGGCACATCCATTTCTTGTCTCCGTTAAAGTCATAACCAGGTTCTATTTGAGTACTAATAATTATTATTCATTTTTATTTTTCAGCTTTATCTGGTCTTTACTCATTGTGACAATATGGGATCTAGCCAAATAGATTATAATTTTCTATTGTTGAAATAAAAATCTCCTGATTATTTGGCAGGCGTGCAGATACACAGTCTACTGAATTGAGGCCAGTGTATTTTTTTTTTAATGAGGATTAATTTAAAGGCCTTTGAATAGTGTTTGTGGAAATACCCCATTGGCAGAAATGACAAAGTATCTGAAAGTTCGACATTTAAACTAGAAAATATTGCATAGTAAACCCAATTCTCCCAGTGTCCAAATTTCCTTTCTAGTAGCGAGCTAGGCACTTTGGGAGGAGTACTAACTCTCTCAGGCCATTGAGGAAACACGCTTAGAACAGTGCTTGGCACACAGTAAGTGCTTAACAAATACCATAATTATTAAGAACCTTGAAGTCTGTACTGCGCATATACTTCTGCAGTATACTAAATATCAGTTCTCTAATGATCTGACTGTTCCTCTCAGGGTCGCACCTGGAGAGTTTCCAGTATTCTTCCAGTCTCAGCTACGGGAGGGAGAGTCAAGCAGAGTCATACCCATTCCATTTCTAGCTTGGGCAGTGGCTAGCAAGCGGAAGGCAATCTATTACAAGTCAAAACTCACCTGTGTTGGGCAACAGCGGCATGGGAGAGAGCCGAGGGTGGAGACTTGAGTTTACTGCATGGAAAGCGGCAATGGTAAACTACTTCCGTATTTTTACCAAGAAAACTCTATGGATACATTACAAGAACGATTGCAGATGGAGAGTGGGGCGTTCTGGGAGAGATGTGTCCATGGTGTCGCTATGGGTCAGAAACGACTCAAAGGCATAAGACAAGACAATGATCTGACTAACCTCTCCCCAGCATATTCTCCCTCTCTTCTGCCATGTATTTTCAAATCTCTGCCCCCCAAAGTCCTTTGATACTCACCACACCTCCACAGTACTTGCCCTTATACTTGGTTGTTTTCCTCCCTTCCTGTAATTTATTTGAATGGCTACCTCCCCCTCTAGATTGTAAGATCCTCAAAGAAAGGGATTGTGTCTACTAACTTTAGTGTACTTTTCTAAGTGCTTATTACAATGCTCTCACACATTAAGCACTCAATAAATGTCTTATCTTATGCGGTTGAGTCGTTTCCAACCCATAGCCACTCCATGGACACATCTCTCCCAGAACGTTCCACCTCTGTCTGCAATCGTTCTGGTAGTATATCCATAGAATTTCCTTGGTCAAAATATGGAAGTGGTTTACCATCACCTTCTTCCATGCAGTAAACTTGAATCTCCGCCCTTGACTCTCTCCCATGTCGCTGCTGCCCAGCACAGGTGAGTTTTGACTTGTAGCAGATTGCCCTCCACTTGCTAGTCACTGGCCAAGCTAGGAATGGAATGGGTATGCCTCTGCTTGACTCTCCCTCCTGTAGCCAAGACCAGTAGACTCCTGGAAACTCTCCAGTTTCCATCCTGACAGGGGACTCAATAAATACCATTGATTAATTGAAAGAGTTAATGCTTCTCCCAAACTGCCTAACTTACTCCTGGGGTATAAACATAGGCGCCAACCCAATTAAGATCAGCAAAGTCATGTTCTTTGAATCTATCTATGGAATAACTCTGATCCTGTCCCCTCTGTAGAGGGACTGAAGGTCTGTCTTGTGCCTGTGCAGAAAAGCAGCAGGGGAGGAGAGAGTGTGTCCACATCCTTGCTCGTGCTGTGCCTGGGAAGACACAAAGTGCTCCATGGACCCACACCCAGAGGACCTGCATGGAATTCTGCCACCATTGTGGCCCCAGCCGGTCTGCACCCCTGCAACCTCTCCTCCCAGGGAGCAGACTGAGCAGGTGATGATTCTCTACAAGAAGCAGAACCACCTCTGCTTCAGAAGGAGAAAGAGTGGAATGTGCCTTATTAACAACAAGAATAATAATAATTATGGTACTTGTTAAGCACTTATTACGTGTCAAGCACTGTTCTAAGTCCTGGGGTAGAAACAAATTAATCAAGTTGGACACAGTCCTTGTCTCACACTGGGCTCACATTCTTAATGCCCATTTTTTACAGATGAGGGAACAGAGGCACAGAGAAGTTGTGACTTGCCTAAGGTGACACAGTAGACTAGTGGCGGAGCTTGGATTAGAACTCATGACCTTCTGATCCCAGGCCCATGCTGTATCCACTACACCATGCTGCTTTCCCTCCTTGGCTTCTGTGTGGGTGCATTGCCTGCTTCCTTGGGCCTCACAGTGGGAGAGCCAAGCTCAATGATGCTAATAATAATCATTATCATTGTCATTATTATTATTGACTGACCGATGGGGCTGTCTCCAATTTGAATAACTTGTATCTACCCCAGCACTTAGTACAGTGCTTGGCACATAGCTTAACAAATACCATAATTATTGCTATTATTATCTGATTATCTTGTGTCTGACCCAGCACTTAGCACAATACCTGGCACATAAGTGCTTAACAAGTACCATTTTTTAGAAAAGAGAGAATGAGAGTCAGAAGGTGAAGAAAGCATCAAAGTCAGTAAGAAATGCAGAGATGGAATCAAAAGGGAAGTAACAGTCATTTTAATAATAATAATGATTGTGGTATTTGTTAAACAACTATACGCTAAGCACTCTACTAAGTGCTGAGGTAGATTCAAGATAATGAGGTCGGACACAGTCCCTGTCTCTAGTGGGTGCTGCATAATCAAAGTGAGAGGGAAAACATATATTTGATTCCCATTTTACAGATGAGAAAACTGAGGTCAAGGGAAGTGAAGTGACTTGCCCAAGGTCACACAGAAGGTAAGAACCCAGGGCCTCTGACTCCCAGGTCTATATTGGTTCCATTAGGCTGCAGTGGATGGTAGAGATGGCCAGGAACAGGTCTTCAGTCTATCCCACCCAGCTATCTGGATCATCTTCCTAGACCTCCTTTCAGAATACCTCATTCTGGTCTTCAGACACATCCAATGGCTACCTACTTCTCTGCACGTGAAACAGAAACTCTTAAATACTGGACTTGAGTCTCTCCACCAACCGACTACTTCTCTCCTTTCCACTCTCATCTCCCACTCGCACTCTTTGCTACTCCCAAACTAAACTCATAATAATGGTGTTTGTTATTTGTTAAGCACTCACTATATGCCAAGCACTGTTCTAAGCTCTGGGGTAGATGCAAGGTTATCAGGTTGTCCCACGTGGGGCTTACAGTCTTAATCCCCATTTTACAGATGAGGGAACTGAGGCCCAGAGAAGTCAAGTGACTTGCTCAAGGTCACACAGCAGACAGATGGTGGAGCTGGGATTAGAACCCACAACCACTGACTCCCAAGCCCAGGTTCTTTCCACTGAGCCATGCTGCCTTGCTCTCTACTCTCCCATCTCTGATTCTTTGCTCACGCCTCTCCCTGTGCATGGGCTCCTTTGCCTTCGAATCCACCAACCCACATCCCTCCCCACCTTAAAAGCACTCCTAAAAACCCATCTCCTCCAGAAGGCATTCTGTAACTAATCCTCACCTCTACTGGTCAATATCATCCCATCAGTCACCCTTAGCACTTAAGTATGTTGGTTTATTCCATTTATTTATAGTTTTTTCCTTTTTTGGTGTAACCGGTTGTAATCTATTTTTCCACCTGTTCCCACCGCATGCACACAATTCACATCTGCCCATCTGCCCCGTTTGAATGTAAGCTCCTAGAAGGCAGGGGTTGTGTCTTTTATTGTATGCTCCAAGCTCCTACTATAGTGTTCTTAATACAAGTAGGTACTCAAATACTGCTGAATGAATGAACGTGACCCATCTTGTATTTGTCCAAACCGTCCTTCACCGGCCCTCCCTTCTTCACGCACACACACACGCGCGCGCACACACACACACACACCATACACCACGGCTTGGGAGTCAGAGGTGGTGGGTTCTAATCCTGGCTCCGCCACTTGTCAGCTGTGTGACTTCGGGCAAGTCACTTAATTTCTCTATGGCTCAGTTACCTCATCTGTAAAATGAGGATTATTAATAATAATAATAATGGCATTTATTAAGCGCTTACTATGTGCAAAGCACTGTTCTAAGCACTGGGGAGGTTACAAGGTGATCAAGTTGTCCCACGGGGGGCTCACAGTCTTAATCCCCATTTTACAGATGAGGGAACTGAGGCCCAGAGAAATTAAGTGACTTGCTTAAAGTCACACAGCTGACAATTGGAGGAGCCAGGATTTGAACCCCTGACCTCTGACTCCAAAGCCCATGCTCTTTCCACTGAGCCACGCTGCTTCTCTGATTAAGACTGTGAGGCCCACGTGGAACAACCTGATAACCTTGTATCTATCCCAGCACTTAGAATAGTGCTTGGCACATAGTAAGCGCTTAACAAATACCATTATTATTATTATTGAGTACTTTCTGTGTGCAGAGCACTGTACTAAGTGTTTGAGAGACTATGATACGGTAGAGTAGGTAGACATGATCTCGGCCCATAAGGAGCTTACTCTGGTGTGCGCACTCTCCCTCCATCTCTCCATTTTTCCAGGAGCAGTGACGAAAGAAGGGTAGCATTGACACCAGAGGCATGGGCACAAGCCACCTTCTGTCTGCCCCTTCACTTCAGAGTGTGGACGGTCCCCTCCCAACAATGGAGTTGAGGCTGGTGAAGCCCCTATGGCAAGTAATAGACTTGCCACCCCCTCCACTCGACTGTGCCAAGAGGATGAAGAAACATAATAATGATAACTGTCATATTGGTTAATCAATTAGTGGTATTTATTGAATGACTAAGCACTTCCAATAGTACAACAGAGTTGGTAGATACGTTCCCTTCCCACAAGGAGCTTTCAGTCTAGAGAGGAAGACAAACACTGAAATAAATTATGGATATGTACAAAAGTGCTGTGGGGCTGAGGGTGGGGTGAATAAAGGGTGCAGATCTGAATGCATAGGTGACATGGAAGGGAAAGGGAGTAGTGGAAATGAAGGCTTAGTTGGGGAAGGCATCTTGGAGGAGGTGTGACTTTAATAAGGCTTTGAAGGTGGGGAGAGTGATCATCTGTCATAAATGGAGGGGGAGGAAGTTCCAGGCTTGAGGGAGGACATGGGCAAGGGTGAGATAGACGAAATCAAGGTACCAGCACTGTACTAAGCGCTGGGGTAGATACAAGATAATCAGGTCATATACAGGCATCTTCTTCCTTTCCCCCACTCCCTGGGCCCCCAAGACAGACAGACAGACAGACAGACACACACACACACACCCCATACCCCCCCCCCCCCCTTCCTTCCCACCATCAAGAAGGAGACTCATTCTCAGGGAAAGAGCCAGGCCAGGCAGTCTCTGCCTACATGGATCTATCGGTTTAGTGACAGAGTGCAGGTTATTGTTTTAGTTGATTATAAATATGCGCAGCTCTTTCGGCCAGGCTCCCAGGAGGCAATCGTTCTGGAGCTGTTCCCCTGGAAATGGACAACCCTGTAAATTGAAGTCTAAATGATGCTTGGGATTTAATAAGACAGTTATTATATGTTCAGAATAAATACTGAATGCAGGGGTTTATTAGAAACATATTTATCAGAGCAGGCACTTAGAGCTCCCAGATAATAATGCATTTATTGCATGGCTGTTAAATCTTCATGAATATGTTTTTAATAATCAACGGGCTTTTAACACCCAATAACTGTCAACTGCCTTTGGAAGGGAAAGCAGTGGCTCTCAGTCTTTCCAGAGGGGAGCAGAGGGGCCGGGGCCGACTATGGGAGAAGGATGTGGGAAGATTTTGCCGAATCCTAAGCTTTTCCTGAGGAAAGACTCCTTCAGAGTTCCCAGATCTCTCCTGCCCCTTTGAAGATTCTAGCTGTTTGGGCTATTAACATAGTTTTTGGGTGTATGTTTATCTTCTCTGGAACTTTTATGGCAGGGCCTCTATGAAAGAGAAACCCCGGGTAGCTCTTTTTAAGGAAGCTGCACATAGACCAGACCCCTACAGCAAGTGTAATGCAACCAAGCCGTTCTCTCCTTTATTTGATCAGCCACTAATACCTAACAGTTCTGTAAGTAAACATTTATAGATCAAATCAAAAGACGGCAAAAGGAAGCACTCCGCCTAGATTAGAAGCTAAACTGATCTAAATTAGAAGAGATGCAGAGATAACCTTGCTTGGCTAAAAAGCATATACTATCGGTTGCATGCAGATAATTAAATGAATGAGCCCTCTTCTATTGAACAACTGATGTGCGATTGATAAACTTAATTAATAATTAACTTTTTAATTAAATATCAATTTAAAACAAGTGTGGTAATATGCCACTTGCATTTAATTTTGCTTCCTTTTCTTCCTTAAAGGGCTATCATTAGGGTTACAGGTATCTGTTGAAGATGCAGCTCAGCACTGCGCGGGGAATGTGTCTTCTGGGCGCTTGCCAGGGAGATGGGGCTGAGGCGACGGCAGCTGAATGGAAGGCTGCCTCCCAGTGACTTCTGAGAAGGGAGAAGAGCTGAGGGTCAAGGTTCTGAAGACTTTACGTGCCTCCCAGCATCCTGAGCAGGAAGGATCTGCGAGGTCATGTGATCCCAACCCCTGCCTCTGAAGCTGTCTGAACGGTCTGTTGTCTCCCCTCAGCCTCACGGAACGTCTTCAGTTGAGCAAGAGGAGATCTGGTGCCCCAGAGGTGTGGAGGCCTAGCCCTGCCATACCTAGGTTTGCAGGGTGAAGGACATAGTTAATCCGAGCACTTCCTTCCACACACGCCATCCCACCTTTCCCAGACCCCTACCTCCATCCTCAACCTGACCGCTCCACCACATCTAGTTCCCCCCGCCTGGGCCTGCTGAGCCCCCGAAACCAGGCCTCCAGCTCCTTTTTCCTTCCAGCTTAGGGTTGACAACGGGCCCTGATCTACCACCCCATTCATTCATTCAATTGCATTTATTAAGCACTTACTGTGTGCAGAGCACCTTACTAAGCTCTTGGGAAAGAACAATACAACAATAAACAGTGACAATCCCTGCCCACAATGAACTCACAGTCTAGAGTGGGGGAGACAAACATCAATACAAATAAATGAAATTATAGATATATATGTAAGTGCTGTGGAGCTGGGAGGTGGGGGAGAACAAAGGGAGCAAGTCAGGGTGACACTAAAGGGAGTGGGAGATGAGGCAAAGGGGGGCTTAGTCTGGGGAGGCCTCTTGGTGGAGGTGTCTTCAATAAGGTTTTGAAGGGGGGGAGAGTAATTGGTGGATTTGAGGAGGGAGGGTGTTCCAGCCCAGAGGCAGGATGTGGGCCAGGGGTCAGTGGGGAGATAGGCTAGATGGAGGCAGTGAGGAGGTTAGTATCAGAGGAATCCTTCAGTGTTCCAGAGCAGAACAAAGTGATGGAGGCAGAGGAGAGAGGGATTCTTGACAGCGCTTTAGTCACAGTAGTAGTAGTAGTAGTAGTAGAAGTAGTAGTAGTAGTAGTAGTAGTAGTAGTAGTAGTAGTAGTAGTAGTACTCTTTCCTCTCCATCCAAACTGCTACCCTGCTCTTTCAAGCTCTCATCCTATCCCATCTGGATTACTGTATCAGCCTCCTCTCCAATCTCCCCTCCTCCTGTCTCTCCCCACTTCAATCCATACTTCACGCCGCTGCCCGGATTGTCTTTGTCCAGAAACGCTCTGGGTATGTTACTCCCCTCCTCAAAAATCTCCAGTGGCTACCAATCAACCTACACATCAGGCAGAAGCTCCTCACCCTCGGCTTCAAGGCTCTCCATCACCTCGCCCCCTCCTACCTCACCTCCCTTCTCTCCTTCTACAGCCCAGCCCGCACCCTCCGCTCCTCTGCCACTAATCTCCTCACCGTGCCTCATTCTCACCCATCCCACTGTCGACCCCCGGCCCACGTCATCCCCCTGGCCTGGAATGCCCTCCCTCCGCACATCCGCCAAGCTAGCTCTCTTCCTCCCTTCAAGGCCCTACTGAGAGCTCACCTCCTCCAGGAGGCCTTCCCAGACTGAGCCCCCTCCTTCCTCTCCCTCTCCTCTCCCTCTCCATCCCCCCCGCCTTACCTCCTTCCCCTTCCCACAGCACCTGTATATATGTATATATGTTTGTATGTATTTATTACTCTATTTTATTTGTACATATTCTATTCATTTTATTTTGTTAATATGTTTTGTTTTGTTGTCTGTCTCCCCCTTCTGAACTGTGAGCCCACTGTTGGGTAGGGACCGTCTCTATATGTTGCCAACTTGTATTTCCCAAGCGCTTAGTACAGTGCTCTGCACACAGTAAGAGCTCAATAAATACGATTGAATGAATGAATGAATAGTAATAATAGTAATAATAATTAATAATTTTGGTATTTGTTAAGCACTTACTATGTGCCAAGCACTGTTCTAAGTGCTGGGGTAGTTACAAATTAATCGGGTTGTCCCAAGTGGGGCTCACAGTCTTAATCCCCATTTTACAGATGAGGTACCTAAGGCACAGAGAAGTTAAGTGGCTTGCCCAAGGTCACACAGCAGACAAGTGGCAGGGCCAGGATTAGAACCCACTTCCTCTGACTCCCAGGCCTGTGCTCTAGCCACTAAGCCTGTAAACTTAGCATTATCCTCAACTCATCTCTCTCATTCAACCCACATAATCAATCTGTCACCCAAACCTGTCCCTTCTGCCTTCATAACATTGCTAAAATCCACCCTTTCCTCTCTATCCAAACTGTTACCATGCTGATCCAAACATTTATCCTAGCCCATGTCGACTACTGCATCAGCCTCCTCACTTACCTCCCTGCCCCCTGTCACTTCCCACTCCAGTCCATACTTCACTCTGTTGCCCGGGTCATTTTTCTAAAAAAACGCTCAGTCTACGTCTCCCCACTCCTAAAGAATCTCCAGTAGTTGCCCATGCACCTCCACATCAAACTGAAAGTTCTTACCACTGGCTTTAAAGCATTCAGTCAGCTTGCCCCTTACTTAGCACTGGGTGGGAAACAAACTAGTCACCAGAGGCAGGGACTGGGGAACAAATGATTGTATTTGGCTAACCTTCATTCCTCTATTGCCAACTTGTTCACTGTGCCCCAGTCTCATCTATCTTGCTGCCAACCCCTTTCCCACGTTCTCCCTCAGGCCTGGAACACTCTTCCCTTCCAAATATTCCAGGCCACCAATCAATCAATCATATTTATTGAGCTCTTACCATGTGCAGGGCACTGTACTACACACTTGGGAGAGTACAAGGAGTTTCTGTTTGGTGAGGAGGTGGATGGGAAACCACAGGAGATTCTTGAGGAGTGGATTGAATGTTTCTGTATTAAAATGATCTGGGTAGCAGAGTGAAGTATGGACTGGAATGGAGAGAGACAGGAGGCACAGAGGTCAGGAAGGAGGCTGATACAGTAATCAAGGCCAGGGTAGGATAAGTGTTTGGATTAACATAGTAGCAGTTTGGATGGAGAGGGAAGGGCAGATTTTAGCGATGTTGTGAAGGTTGAATGGACAGGATTTAGTGATAGATGGAATATTTGGGTTGAATGAGAGAGAGGAGTCAAGGATTATGCCAAAGTTATGGGCTTGTGAGACAGGAAGGATGGTAGTGCTGTCTACAGTGATGGGAAAGCCAGACAGAGGGCAGGGTTTGGATGGGAAGATAAGGAGTTCTATTTTGGACATGTTAATTGAAGTGATAGCAGGACATCCAAGTAGAGATGTCTTGAAGGCAGGAGGAAATGTGAGACTCAGAGAGGGAGAGACATCAGAGCCAGAGATGTAGATTTGGGAATCATCCACATAGAGGTGGTAGTTGAAGCCATGTGAGCTAATGAGTTCTCCAAGGGAGTGGGTGTAGATGGAGAATAGAAGGAGGCACAGAACTGAACCTTGAGGGATGCCCATTACTAGGGAGTAGGAAGTGGAAGAGGAGCCTGCGGAAGAGACTGAGAATGAGCAGCCAGAGAGATAGGGGGAGAACCAGGAGAAGACAGTGTCAATGAAGCCGAGGTTGGATAGTGTTTCCAGGAGAAGTGGGTGGTCGACAGTGTCGAAGGCAGCTGAGAGGACCACTCTCCCAACCTTCAAAATCTTATTAAGGTCACATCTCTTCCGAGGGGCTTCCCCAATTAAGCCCTCTTTTCACCAACTCCCTCTCCCTTCTGCGTCATATAAGCACCAGTGCCCTTTGGGTACTTGGTATTCACCCCGCTCTCAGCCCCACAGCATTTATGTACATGTATGTAATTTATTTATATTAATGTCTGTCTCTCCCCCTAGACTGTAAGCTCACTGAGGGCAGGGAACACACCTACCAAGTCTGTTGTATCGTACTCTCCCAAGCACTTAATACAGTGTTCTGCACACAGTAAGCACTCAGTAAATACCATTGATTGATTACAGAGCACCAGTCATGAGCTCCTTAAGTAGTCGGGAGGCTAAAACACCCTCAAACTGGATTAGGTGTATGTGGCTACCATGGGTTCATGATATTTGGGGACAAAGACATCTTGTAACTTCCACATTTAGATCAAATATAAGTCAATGTGAGACTACCACCTGTCATCCGTGTAAGCCTTTTCATGTATTTATTCTCTTTTACTCTCTCTCCACCCTGCAGGACAGAAGGTCTGAGATGGGACACCCTGTCCCCCTGTTTCACCTCCATCGCTCTGTGGCTTTTGGGGTGAAGGGGAGGGATGGGGTTGGCCCCAGCTGAACCAGTTAATAAAAAAGCCACACAAGATAGGTTTGGGGATGTGGGGTGCAAAGATTAAAAGAGTGGGGGGAGGGAGGTGAGACAAGTAAATAAAAATATATTAAAAGGGCTGACCTGGGCCACGGTCAGCAATGTCACATTCAATTATGTTTGGCGTGCCCAAAAGAGAAAGTAAGATAATGATCAGTGTTATTACGGCATTTGTTAAACACTTACTATGTGGCACTGGGGTGGATACAAGCAAATCTGGTTGGACACATTCCCTGTTCCACATAGAGCTCACACTCCTAATCCCCATTTTACAAATGAGGGAACTGAGACCCAGAGAATTGAAGTGATTTGTTCAAGGCCACACAGTAGACAAGTGGCGGAGCCAGGATTAGAACCCATGACCATCTGAATCCCAGCCCCGTGCTCTATCTGCTATACCATGCTGCTTCCACATGCCCTCAGACACTCACTTGCTGCACTACGTAGTCTGATATGGCCTGGGAGAAGAAGGGAGCTAATGGGGAACCGTTCAGCTCATTTTTAAAACATAGCTTATGAGTGTAGGTACATATTTTGGCTAGAGAGAAACCTTTATCCCTCATTAACCCGACCGTGAACATACGCCCTGGCTCATGACTGCAGAGCCTAAAATCAATCACAGAGAGGGCCGAATAAGGAGAAACAGGCCTCTATCTTAATGTAGTATGCCTCTCCTTTCCATTGCCCTGGGCTTAGTGTCAGATGGAAACCAGTGTGTTTGGGGAGTTGCTAGGCATATCGGTTGCTTGTGGAGAGAGATGTTTGTGTTCTCTTAGGCGGGAGACCTATGGAGCAAGGGGGCAGCTTAGAGGTTATTGGGAAATGTGTCTCTGTGCGTGGGTGTGTCCGTCTGTCTCTCTCTCTCTCTACAACAAGCCTGGGCTATTGCTCATACCATCAGGTGCCCATTGATGCCTGATTCTCAGCACCTGAGTACCCTTCCCAACTCTTTTCCCAGAGTCCTTAGCATTCCTAGGGCTCAGCAGTGGTGATTGCTGCAGCCACATACCCCCCCCCCCCCCCACCTTCATCTTGCACCCTCTCTAACTGCAATGGCTTCTGAATGACCATCGGTGGTGGTTTGTGGAAAGCCATCCCATATCTTGCTCAAGTGTATCAGGCTGGCTAGGGGAGAGGTCCTATTAAGGCCCCAGACTCAGAACTCAGAGAAGAGATTTTAGAGTCGGGGAAGGATACAGGTGGGTCTTGACTTCAGTTCCGCAGCCTCGGTGCCAACCCTCTATTCTCCCAGACTGATGAGCCAGGAATCATTCAGAGCTTCCAGCCTCTGCCCTTGCTCCCCAGCCTCTGCTGCCAAGGCAGGATTTATCGATCGTTTGGCCAAAATCACTGCCAAGACAGCAACACACGGCAGCACGAGTGCCTCCTCTTGGCTTCATCGACTCGGTTGGGAAGTCACCACCCATGGCGGGGAGCTGCCAGAGGGAGTGCTGTAAGGAGAACCTCCACGTTTGGGAAGAAGTCAAAGCTGGCCCTTGAGGACATATCCCCTGACTGTCGCTTTCCCTAGGACAACCGGCTGCAGAAATCTGGTAAGACAGGTGGCGAGGGGCGGCATTCTTGAAAATTGACTTTGAAATCCTTTGTTATGCTCCCCTCTCCCAGCTCTGGGACCCTCTGAAGGTGGAGAAATTGGCCAATTTCACGTTAAGGAAACGCTACAGCAAACTGCACAGGGCAAGGCAAGAAGACAAGCCTGCTATCCACTTAATGTACAATATTTATCATCGGCCCGTTTTGTATATTTTGCTTTCTTTTGTGTAATCTTATCACTGGGACTGAAAATGATGTGATTTTTGCTCCTTTGAGTAGCTGCCAAAAAAGCACTTACATTGGAGTATTAGTGTATCATTTGGCTAGCACTTCGCATAATGGTTTTTTACAGCGAGTATTTAACCATGTTTTCATCCTGTGGGAAAGAGTGATGAGTCTGTTTTGTAGAAATAAGACCTTGTGGCCATGCAGACATGCAAGAGAGAGAGAGGGAGAAACGTAATGCAACAAATTGGTTTCAACACACTGAGCTGTGGTCGCCCACCAGGCTCCACATGAATGTGATGTGATCTAGGGGCCTGGCATTTGCACTCTCTTTCAATCAATCCATCAATCAATCAGTGTTATTTATTGAGCATTTGCTGTGTGTAGAGCACTGTACTAAGCACTTGAGAGTACAACAGAATCAGTAGACATGATCCCTGTCCTCAAAGAGCTTACAGTCTAATTTTTTTTAATGGTATTTGTTAAGCGCTTACTATATGTCTGGCACTATATTAATCACTGGGTAGATACAAGATAATTGGATTGGACACAGTCCCTGTCCCACATAGGGCTCACAGTCTTAATCCCCATTTCACAGATGAGGTAACTGAGGAATAGAGAAGTTAAGTGACTTGCCCGAGGTCACACAGCAGATAAGTGGTGGACCCAGAATTAGAACCCAGATCCCTCTGACTCCCAGGCCCATGCTCTTTTTTTTCTCTCATTCTTTGGTCAATGGCCCTTGACCACTGTTCTGGAAGGAACTAAGATTAGGGGGTGACCGGCTTCCAAAGAGCAAATAGGTAGGTGAGGTCCTATTTCCAAGATCTTAGGAAGCCAAGGGAGACATCTCAGCCTCCCAAGTATTATTCCTGTCCTCTTTCACAAGGGGCTGAGAGCTGAACTCTTGTTTTTCTCCTTGCCCGTTCTGAGCATCGGCATCCTCACCATTGGCTTTAAAGCCATTGCCCCCTCCTACCTCATCTCACAACTCTCCTACTACAACCCAGCCTGAGCACTTCACTCCTCTAATGCCAACCTACACACTGTACCTCAGTCTCATCTGTTTTGCCCTCGACCTCTCGCCCACGTCCTGCCTTGGCCTGGAATGCCCTCCCTCTTCATAAACAATGGAAAATTATCCCCCTCCTGCCCTCAAAGCCTTATTGAAGGCACATCTCCTCTAAGAGGCCTTCTCTAAGCCCTCTTTTCCTTCTGTTCCACTTCTTTCTGCACCACCCTGACTCGCTCCCTTTATTCATTCCCCTCTCCCATCCCCACAGCACTTTTGTACATATCTGTAATTTATTTATTCAATCATACTTATTGAGCACTTACTGTACGCAAAGCACTGTACAAAGCACTTATATTAATGTGAAGTACTTAGAGAAGCAGTGTGGCTCAGTGGAAAGAGCATGGGCTTTGGAGTCAGAGGTCATGGGTTCAAATCCCAGCTCCTCCAGTTGTCAGCTGTGTGACTTTGGGCAAGTCACTTCACTTCTCTGTGCCTCAGTTACCTCATCTGTAAAATGGGGATGAAGACTGTGAGCTCCCCGTGGGACAACCTGATCACCTTGTAACCTCCCCAGCGCTTAGAACAGTGCTTTGTACTTAGTAAGCGCTTAATAAATACCATCATTATCATCATTATTATTATTATTATGTCTCCCCTTCTAGACTATAAGCTCGTTGTGGGCAAGGAATGTACCTATTATATTGTACTCTCCCAAGTGCTTAGTACAGTGCTCTGCACACAGTAAGCGCTCAATAAATACAATTCCCCAGCAACATGGCTGAAGTAGCAGCATGACTTAGTGGATAGAGCATGGACTTGGAAGCCCGAAGGACCTGGGTTCTAATCCCGGCTCTGCTATATGTCTGCTGTGTGACCTTGTGCAAGTCACTTAACTTCCCTGTGTCTGTTAGCTCATCTGTGAAATAGGGATGCGAGTGGGAGCCCCATGTGGGACAGGGACTGTGTCCAACCTGATTAACTCGTATCTACCCCAGCTCTTACAACAGTGCTCGGCATATAGAAAGCACTTAATAAGTAAAAATAAACTAAATAAACTACTATCGATTGTCTGATTAATGACTATACTGATCTAACTCAACATTTATAGTGAAATGCTTGGCTCAGAGCCAATGACTGCCTTGACAGTTCCAATAGTCAGAACTTTATTATATCTTTGGGTTTTGTGGTACTTTTTTGTGGTATTTGTTAAGCACTTACTATATGTCAAGCAATGTTCTAAACACTGGGTTGGAAACAAGTTAATCATGTCAGGCACAGTCCCTGCCCCACATCGGGCTCACAGTGCAAGTAGGAGGGAGAACAGGTATTGAATCCCAATTTTACAGTTGAGGAAGCTGAGGAACAGAGAAGTTAAGTGATTTGCCCAAGGTCACACAGCAGGCAAGTGGTGGAGCCAGGATTAGAGCCCAGATCCTCTGATACCCAAGGCTGTGCTCTCTTCACTAAGCCACACTGCTCCTGGGTGAATCACCATTTATGCCAAGTAAGTGGGGGAGTTATTATTTATTCATGCATTCACATAAAAGCTAATAGTGCACATTTTATATGATATTTAAGTGTTTATTATGTGCCAGGTACTATATTAAGCACTGGGGTAGACTGTAAGCTCATTGTGTGCAGGGAATGTGTCTGTTTATTGTTGTCTTGTACTCTCCCAAGTGTTTAGTACAGTGTACTGCACACAGCAAGTGCTCAATAAATACAACTGAATGAATACAAGCTAATCAGGTTGGACACAGTCCCTGTCCCACATAGGGCTCTTAGTCTTAATTCCTATTTTAAAGAAGAGGTAACTGAGGCCCAGAGAAGTGAAGTAACTTGCCCAAGGTCACACAGCAGACCAGTGGCTGAACTGGGATTAGAATTCAGATCTTTCTTACTCCCAGGCCCATGCTCTAGCCATTAGGCTAAGCTGCTTCTCATAGGTGTTCACATAGGTGTTGTCTCACCTTTAGAATGGAAGCTCAGAAAGCAGAGAGCTGCTACCTTCAATAAATAGTAATAGTAGTAGTAGTGGTCTAGAGGAAAGAGCACAGGCAGTTCTAGTGTCAGTTCTGCCACTAGCTTGCTATGTGACCTCTGACAAGTCACTTCACCTCTCTGTGTCCTGGCTTCCTCATTGGCAGAATAAGGGTGATAATACCTGCCTTAGTAATAATATTCATGCTATTTTATTAAGTACTTCAGGGTGCCAAGCAATGTGCTAAACACTGGGATAGATACAAAATTATCTGATTGGATACCGTCCCTGTCCCACAAAGGGCTTGCAATCTAAGAAGTAGGGAGAGCAGGTATTATTGCTACTCTTTCCATTTTATAGATAAGGAACCTGAAACTTAGAGAGGTTCAGTGACTCGCCCAAGGTCACACAGCAGGCCAGTAACAGAGCTGGGATTAGAACCCGGGTCTCCTGGCTCCTGGCCCCATGTCCTTTTCACTAGGCCATGCTGTGCCTCTTTCCAGGATGTCGTGAGGTCCAAAACGAGATTATTCGAAGAGGGCTTTGGAAAAATAGAAGTGCTACACAAATGCAAGATGGTGATATTTACTGTATTCAGCAGTAGAGGTGCCTTCTTAGGAGAAATTATGTAAAATGTTAAAGCAAAACATATGAGTAGAATGATTACAATTAAGCATCAGCAAAATCATATTTGTGTTCCATTTCCTTTAACAAAGACATTGGCCTGGCAGGCTTGGGTTTACCCATTTATGCTTAAAACAAGGGTTTCAAGGAAGATTTCAGGGTTCACCCAGGGCTATTTTGACCCCTAGAGATTTCTCTGGTTGAGGCTAAGAATACGGTTTGGTCCCTTGGATAAAAGCATCTGCTTTTATCCTACAGAGTGGTGAGTTTGAAATCTTCCATATAATCCCTTACCACAGTCTTCCCCCTTCCAAATCAAAGGTTCCTTAAAGAATGTATTCTAATTCTGAGGGGAATTATATCACAGACAACAATTTCTGTCTTGAATTTGGGGACCAGGTAAAATGAATTATTGAAATCCCCAGACAGTCCCAAATCTTAATCCAAACCCTTGCTGTCTCTCCTACCAAGTTGCTCACATAAAGCACCTTGGACCCAACTGTTCAGTTTCTCCCCTGTCTCTGCTAAAGGGCAATTAAGAGATCTAAAGAAGGGAAGAAGCAAGGGTCCTAAGTACCCCACAAATCAATAATAACAATAATGGCATTTATTAAACACTTACTATGTGTAAAGCACTGTTCTAAGTGCTGGGGGGATACAAGGTGGTCACATTGTTCCGCGTGGGGCTCACAGTCTTAATCCCCATTTTACAGATGAGGTAATTGAGGCTCAGAGAAGTTAAGTGACTTGCCCAAGGTCACACAGCAGACATGTGGGGGAGCCGAGATTAGAACCCATGACCTCTGACTCCCAAGCCCGGGCTCTTTCCACTGAGCCATGCTGCTTCTCATCAGCAGCCCTGATGTTTCCTTGATTCTCCCTCACTCACCAGTGTCATAAAGGTGATGCAGTTGATGGCCTGACAGTATATATATATATATATATTTAAAAAATGATATTTGTTAAGTGCTTACTATGTTCCAGGTACTGTCCTGAGTCCTGGGGTAGTTACAAGTAAATCGGGTGGGTCACAGTCCATGTCCCACATGGGGCTGACATTTTTAATCGCCATTTTATAGATGAGATAATTGAGGCACTGATAATTTAAATGATTTGCCCAAGGTCACACAGCAGACCAGTGGCAGAAATGGGATTAGAACCTAGGGCCTATGACACTCAGGCCCATGCTCTTTCCACTAGGCAACACTGCTTCACTCTACAGTATCTTGCCCCCTCCTACTTTTCCTCACTGATGTCCTACTGCAGCCCAGCCCATACCCTTCACCCTTCTGGCACCAAACAGCTTGCTCACTGTGCCCTGATCTCATCTATCTCGCCATCGACCCCTTTCTCACATCCTCCTCCTGGACTGGAGCTCTCTTCTCCTCCAAATATGCCAGACCACCACTCTCCCCACCTTCAAAGCTTTATTAGGGTCACATCTCCTCCAAGAGGCCTGCCCCACTTAAACCCTCTTTTCCTCGGCTTCCTCTCCCTTCCGCTTCATCTATGCACTTGGATCTGTGACCTTCGGGCATTTGACGTTTACCCCACAGCACTTATATACATATCTATAAATAATTTACTTATATTAATGTTTCCCCCACTAGACTGTAAGCTTCCCCTTCTAGACTTTAAGCTCACTGTGGGCAGGAAATGTGCCTGTTTATTGTTGTATTGTACTCTTCCAAGTGCTTAGTACTGTGCTCTGCACACAATAAGTGCCCAATAAATGCGATTGAATGAATGAAAGTCCATTTCCCCCACTAGATTGTAAGCTCATTGTGGGCAGATAGACATTAATATAAATAATTAAATTATATATTTGAGAGCCCCACGTGGGACAAGGACTGTGTCCAACCTTGTGACTACCCTGGAATTTAGTATAGAGCACAGCACATAGTAAGAGCTTAACAAATACCATAAAAAAGTCTATCTCCCTCTCTAGACTGTAAGCTCATTGTGGGCAGGGAACATGTCTGCCAACTCTATTGCACTGTACTCTCCCAAGTGCTTAGTACAGTTCTCTGAACATAGTAAGCACTCAAAAAATACCATTGATTAAATAAACACCATTGATTGATTTTATGCAGAGGGTCAAATGTTTTCAAAATTATTACTAGGCTCACACATAGTTCTAGGGGACTATGGACTGGGGTAAACTGGTTAAAGGTGGCTCTCCCTCATATCCCATCAACATTTTTCAGTTACCCTGAGAGAGTCCATTACCCTCTTAACTCCTTTACTATTGTTCTGCATTCCACCACTTTCCACATTTGCTTGGCAACGGAGGAAATGACACTAATGCAGGAGGGAAGTGAGGGGCTGGGTCTGTCCTCTCCATTGAGACTTCTTAATTGGGCCTTCCTCACACCCTTCCCGGTCACACCACACATGCCTGCCTTCAGTTGTAAACCCCTTTTACAGCATTAATCAGATATTACAATTAAAATTCTTCTTGGTTTTTTTCTCCCCAATATTTTCCAGCTCTGGTCCATTCTCCCTCCCCACACCCCCCGCCACTCCAATTTAAGCTCTTCTCATTTCATGATTAAAGTACTGTCCACCTCCTCCCTGATTTCTCTGCCTCCAGCCTCTTCCCTACTCTGTCTATTTCTGCACGATGCTGTCCTGAAATCTTCCTAAAACACTGTTCAGGATACATCTCCCCTTCTTGAAAACCTCCAATGGGTTCCCACCTCCCTCGACATCAAGGAGAAACTCCTAATCATTGGCTTCATGGTTCTCCGCCTTGCATATCTGCTCTCCTCACCCTCAACACTCAAGCTCATCTTCTTCACTCCTCCCAAGATAACTTTCTCACTATGTCTCACTCCTGATTCTTTCATCTCCAATCCTTTGCTCACACCCTTTCTCCAACCTTTCTCCCCATCTCCATTACCTTCCTGAAATCCCACCTCCTCTAGGAAGCATTCCCTAATTGCCACCGATCCAGATCATGTCATCCCAATAACCCTGAGCACTCATGAATATAGTGCCATCCAGTATATGCATTTATGCATATGTAAGCAATGTGGCCTAGTGGAAAGAGTAAGGTCCTGGAAGTCAGAGGACATGGCTTCTAAACCTAGCCCCACCATTTGCCTGCTGTGTGACCTTGGGCAAGTCACTTAACTTTTCTGTGCCTCAGTTCCCTTATCTGCAAAATGGGGATTCATTGGATTCATTACCTGTTCTTCCTCCTACTTTGACAGTGAGCCCCATGTGGGGCCTGATTATCTTGTATTTAATGATGGTAATTTGTTAAGCGCTTACTATGTGCCAAGCAGTGCTTAATACAATGTTTGGCACACATTAGCGCTTAACAGATACCACAATTATTATTATTATATAGACCTACATAGATTACTCACCTGTCTTCCCATTCTCTTACTACTACCAGTTGTATCATTGTTCTTCTTCCTTCCACTACTCGTAAATAACTTGTCTGTCTCTCCCATGAGATTACAAACTCCTCAGGGACAGTGACCATGTCTATTGCATCTGCAGTATTGTCCCCAGAACTAATGCAGTGCTCTGCACATAGTAAGCACTCACTAAATATCACTGATTGACTACAACTGCTATATAGGTAATTGGATTAGCCTGACCTCTTCTGGATCTTGCCTCCTCATTTGAATATGATGAAAATGAAGATAGTTTAAAATATCTAGGTGAGCACACATTCATAACCCCAGACAAAAATGATTGTTTTTGAATTTGTGAAATTTGATTCTTTTCATTACCTGTTAAAAATGAGTGAATCAAAACAAGGAGCGGAGCTGTTAGATGGGAAGCTTCTCAAGGACCAGTACTGGGTTTATTAATTCTAGAGTATGTTCCTCAAGAGTCTAGTACAGTGCTGTATGCACATGAGGTGCTCAACAAATGCTGAGAACTATGGAGAACAATAACAATAACTATAACAATGCCTGAGATCTATGGAGAAACAGAACTAGCATGGCCTAATGGATAAAAAGCATAGGCCTGGGAGCCAGAAAATCTGTGTTCTAATCCTGACTCCACCACTTCATCATCATCATCATCACCAATAGTACTTATTGAGTGTTTATTGCGTGCAGAGGACTGAACTAAACCCTTGGGAAATACATTCCCTGTCCACAACAACCTTGCAGTCTTGAGAATTGCCTTGCCTGCTGTATGACTTTGAGCAAGTCACTTGACTTGCCTCAGTTTCCTCAACAGCAAAATGGGGATTCAATACCTGTCTCCCTCCTGCTTAGACTGTGAGGCCCAAGTAGGACAGGGGCTGTATCTGGCCTGATTACCTTGTATCTACCCAGCACTAAGAACAGTGCTTGACACATGCTAAGTCCTTAACAAATACCATAAAAAAGAGGAAATGGATTTAAATAGCAGCAGGAGGAATTTAGACTACCTATGAGGAAGACTTGCCCAGCTGAATGAGTTACAACAGATTGAAACAGTGGAATATACTTCTCTGGAAATTAAGACTAAGATAGGGTGTTGTACTCTCTCAGGAGCTTAGTACAGTGCTCTGCACATGGTAAGCACTCAATAAATACCATTGATTGATTTGGGTGCCATTCTGCCCAGAAGCGGGGGGGTGAACTAGATGGTCTTTAGTCTGTGTTCACTTTCTAAGCCTTTGAAAGAGGAAGCAGCATAGCCTAGTGAAAGGAGCACAGGATTGGGGGTCAGAAGAGCTGGGTTTTAATCCTGGCTCCACCACCAACTTCTTTGTGCCTCAGTTTCCTCTTCTGTAAAATGGAGATTCAATACCTGTTCTTCCTCCCCTATAGACTGTGCCCCAGATGGGACAGGCACTATGTTTGGTATGATTGTTCTCTACCCCAATGCTCGGCATGTAGTAAGTGCTTAAGAAATACTGCAAAGTATTATTATTAGTAGTAGCATCAATATCAGTAAGAACAAGGACAAAAGAACCAAAGGGACAAATAAATAGCAAAGACACGAATTCCTTCAAGTCATCAATTCACTGAGAGGGTGGCAGTAACAAAGGCCAACACAATTCTGGGTATCATCAGGAAGAAAAGAGAAAATAAAACAAAAGGCAGAGTTTTGCCATATATAAAACCATGGCACGCCTGCATCTGGAATCCTCTGAGAAGTTCTGGTTGTCATCAGCTCTTCCCTCTCTATCTCCTCTGTCTCCTTCCTCTCTCTATCTTTAAACAAGACCAAGTCTCCCCCATACTGAAAAAATCCACCCATCAACCCCACTTTCCTCCCCAGCTATCAATAATAATAATGATAGTGGTATTTATTAAGTGCGTACTATGTGTAGGGCACTATATTTAGTGCTGGGGTGGATACAAGTTAATCAGGTTGGACACAGACTCTGTCCCACATGGGGCTCACAGTCTTAATCCCCATAAGGGCCAGGATAGTGTCTACTAATTCTACTGTATTCTCCCAAGCATTTAGTACAGTGCACTACACACAATACTAAATACTACTGATTGATTGTATCTATCCCAGTGCTTGGCACAATGTTTGGCACATCATTCTTCATAACTATCATAACAATTACTATTATTATTATTATTGTTGCATTTGTTAAGTGCTTACTATGTGCCAAGCTCTGTTCTAAGCAATGGGGTAGATACAATGTAATCAGATTGGACACAGTCCCTGCCCACAGGCTCACACTCTTAATCCCCATTTTACAGATGAAGTAACTGAGGCACAGAGAAGTTAAGTGACTTGCCCAAGGTTGCACAGCAGATAAGTGGAGGAGCCAGGATTAGAACCCATGGCATCTGACTCCCAAGCCCATGCTCTTGCCACTAGGCCATGCTGCTATTGATTACTCACAAGTTAATTTCACTCACAGCTCTTCTGCTTCTGCCCATGCTCTTGCTTTCCTACCTGCATGAAACACCCTCCTCCTTCTCTGCTCCATCAAACCATGTCCCTCCCCTTCTTCAAAATCCTCTTAAAATTGTCCTGCTCCAAGAGGATTACCATGACGAATCCCCATCTTCCTGGTCATATCACCCTTTCAGCCATCTTAGCACTCATGTGTATATCTGTTCCTTTTTTTTAATTGCTTCCTTTTGGGAAGGGGTGGCTCATGTGTAATTCTCCTATTAGCCATCTGGTGATCCGTGTCTGCCTTCACCCGTTGGACTGTAAGGTGCTCGAAGGCAAGCACTGTCAATTATTTCTAGTGTACTGTCCCCTGCACCTAGTACAGTGTTCTGCACACAGGAACTCAAAAAATGCCATTGATGATAATGATGATTGTTCTTCACATCGTAAGTGCTCAATAAATACCACTGCTGGATTGATTGATTGAGAAGGTTCAGAGAAAGGCAACCATGATGGTCAGGAGTTGGAGAAGTTTCGTGTGAAGATAAATTGGCACGATCAGGTCTCTCCAGTCTAGAAAGGTGACTGCAGAAAGTGGAAATTATCTCTCCAGTCTAGAAAGGTGACTGCAGAAAGTGGAAATTATTGAGGTTTACAAAACTATCACAGGTGTGAACAGGGAAAACATGGAAAATTGTTACTCATCACATCCCACAACTCCAAGACGAACAGGCACCGGTTTAAGCGTGGAGGTGCAAAGTTCAAAAGAAACCAAAGGAAACACTTCTCTACACGTGGAATTTGTTATCACAGTAAGTCGTGGGGGCCGAAAATATCAGCGGGTTCAAGAGCAGTTGATTCAATTCATGGATGAGAGTTGCAGAATGGTTATTGGAGGGAGAGTTAGCAATGACGAGAGGAAAGTGAGGGATATCAGATGGTCCATCCCTAACCATGAAGTTGGGTGTCAAGGAGAGCAACCATCACAAGGCTCTTCTGAGCAACCAGTCTGCACTATGGAAATTTCAATAACAGGGCAGGGAAATGGAACGCGGAGTTGGATGGACCAATGATGTCACCCAGAAGTGGCATTGTGTGTGGGTTAATGTTCCTCATTGGTGAAAACAAAGCTGGCAAGTTCAGTACCTAGTATTCAATTCAATTCAATCATACTTATTGAGCACTTACTGTGTGCAGTGCAGTGCACTGTACTAAGTGCTTGGAAAGTACAATTCAGCAGTAAAGAGTGACAATCCCTGCCCACACCAGGCTTACAGTCTAGAAGTGGGGAGACAGACATCAAAACAAGTAAACAGGCATCAGTATAAATAAATAGAATTATAGATATATACACATGAAAACAAGTAAACAGGCATCAGTACAGCACAATGCTCTGAACACAGTAAGCACAGCATGGATTCTTGTGAGATTTCTTCCCCTGGAGTGGAGGGCCTGAAATTCCAAGAGAATATCATGATGATAGTGATGATCAACAAGGACGATTGAGTATCCATAGGTTGCACAGCACTATATCAAGCTCTTAATACAGTGCTCTGCCACAGTAAGTGCTCAATAAATAGCATAGATTGATTGCATTAGGGGCACCCTTTAAAGAATAGACAAGATCCCTGCATTCGAGGAATTGACAATCTCATGCATCTGCTTTCTGATCCATCAGTCAATGCTATTTATTGAGTGCTTACTGGGTGCAGAGCAATGTTCAAAGCGCTTAGGAGAGTACAGTACAATACAGCTGGTAGACATGTTCTTTGTCCATAAGGAACTCACAATCTAGAAGGGGAAACAGATATTAAAATAAATTATGGGGATGTACATGCTTGCTGTGGGGCTGAGGGTGAGGTGAATAAAGGGTACAAATCCAAGTGCAAGGGTGACACAGAAGGGAGAGGGAGTAGGGGAAATGAAGGCTAAGTCAGGGAAGGCCTTTTGAAGGAGATATGATTTTAATAAGGCTTTGAAGGTGGGGAGAGTGATCGTCTGTCAAGATGTGAAAGGGAAGGGAGTTCCAGGCCAGAGGTAGGTCATGGGCAAAGAGTTGGTGGTGAGATAGACGAGACTGAGATATATTCATTCATTCAATCATACTTACTGAGCACTTGCTGTGTGCAGAGCACTGTACTAAGCGTTTGAAAAGTAAAATTCGGCAACAGAGACAATCCCTACCCAACAATGGGCTTACAGTCTAGAAGGGGAGAGATGGACAACAAAATAAAGCATGTAGACAGGCATCAATAGCATAATACAGTGAGTAGGCTGGTGTCAGAGGAGCGAAGTGAGTGGGCTAAGGTGTAGCAGGAAATCAGCAAGGTAAGATAGGAGGGGGCCAGGTGATCAAGTGCTTTAAAGCCCATGCTAAGGAATTTCTTTTTGATGTGGAAGTGGATGGGTAACCACTGGAGATGTGGACTGAATGTTCTTTCAGGTAATTAGCAGAGTGAAGTATGAACTGGAGTGGGGAGAGACAGGCATCTGGGAAGTCAGAAAGAAGGCTGATGCAGTAATCAAGGGAGGATAGGATAAGTGCTTGGATCACTGTAGTAGCAGTTTTGATGGAGAGGAAAGGGCAGATTTTAGTGATGTTGTGAAGGTAGAACCGAAAAGATTGGGAGACATCGAGTAAGTGGATTGAATGAGAGATGAGTCAAGGATAATGCCAAGGTTACAGGCTTGTGAAATAAGGAGGACAGTGTTGTCTACAGTGATGGGAAAGGTATGGGGAGGGAAGGGTTTGGGTTATAAGATGAGGAGTTCTGTTTTGGACATGGAAAATTTGAGATGTCAGAAGTACATCCAGGTAAACATGTCCTGAAGGCAAGAGGCAATGTGAGATTGCAGAGGAGGAGTGAGATAGTAGTAGTAATTATGGTATTTGCTTAGCACTTACTATGTGCCAAACATTGTGGTAGATACAAGATCAGGTTCCACATGGGGCTCACAGTCTAAGTAGGAGGGAGAAAAGGTATTGATTCCCCATTCTGCAGATGAGGTAACTGATACACAGAGAAGTTAAGTGACTTGCCCAAGGTCACACAGCTGACAAGTGGTAGATCTGGAATTAGAACCCAAGTCCTCTGACTCCCAGGCCTGTGCTCCTTCTACTAGGCCACGATCAAGGATGGAGATGGAGATTTGGGAATCATCCACACAGAGATGAGAGTTGAAGCCATGAGAGCAAATGAGTTCTCCAAGGGAGTTGGTGTAGATGGAGAATAGAAAGGGACCCAGAACTGAGCCTTGAGAAACTCCCACAGTTAGGAAGTGGGAGGCAGAGAAGGAACCTGGGAAAATGACTGAGAAAGAACATCCAGAGAGATAGGAGGAGAAGCAGGAGGGAATAGTGTTAGTGAAGTTAAGGTTAGATAATATTTCCAGGAGTAGGGGGTGATATACAGTGTCCAAGGAAAGTGAGAGGTCAAGGAGGATTATTAGGATTGAATGGAAACTGTTGGATTTGGCGAGAAGGACACTGGTGACTTTAGTGAAGGCAGTCTCCTTTGAGTGAAGACAAATTGGAGCACATCAAAAGAGAGAATTAGAGTGGAGGCAGTAGGTAAAGACACCTCACTCGAGGAGTTTGAAGAGGAATGGTAGGATGGAGATGGGGCAATAACTGGAGGGAGCCATGAGGTCAAGGAAGGGTTTTTTTTTTTTAGGATAGGTGTTTTTTTAAAAGATAGGAGATACTTGAGTATGTTTGAGAGCAGTGGGGAAGAAGCCACTGGAAAATGAACCATTGAAGATGGTGGTCAGGGAGGGAAGAAGGGATGGAGCAAGTGCTTTGATAAGTTGTGTGTGGATGGGGTCAGAAGCCCAGGTGCAGGGGATCTCTAACTTATCTATCCTTCCAGCTCCAAGTGAAAGACTGTAATAATAAATAAAAGCTGACTTGGGTCTGGGTGGTGTCTTAAAACTAGTTTAGATGGATTCCTTTCCTCTGGAACCAGCTCACCTGGGATTCCCAACTTTGAAGCCCAGGGACTAACGTCATCCAGCAGGGCTCTTGCCAAGTAACAAAGACAGTATAGAGCCACAGAGAAGTACAGCAAGCAGCAGTCATATTTATTGAGCACTTACTGTGTGCAGAGCACTGTACTAAGTGCTTGGAAATGTACAGTATAAAAATATAACAGACACATTCCCTGCCCACCTTACTAATGCTGATGGCCATGTTCTTAAGAAAGCCCATTATTAGTGCAATGGGCATTAATGAGCTATTATGTCAGTGGGAACTGATGGAATGGGTTCCAAACTCTCCCCCAAACCCATCTTAAGAATGCTGTAACCAAAATACTGTAATGCATTATCTGGTCATGGAAAACAAGCACATCTATGATTCAAACTTCCAAGTGCTTGTGAGGGGAGTTCAAGCCTAATTTCTCACTTTTCAGCTGAAGAACACAATGTGCACAGACGCAATACCATAATTCTTCACCAGTGTTTTTTTTTAACTTTTTGTTTGTTTACATTTTTTCCCCACTCCCTCTAACTGCTCATGTACAGATTCTCCTTAGTGTTTGTGAATTTGGGAAGTGAAAAAGTTAGGGCCTAGAAATCTTTTTTTATGAGGGGCTGTTTAGTAGCTTCCACCCACCCCAGCCTTCGGAGCCCATAGAGGGGTTGACTCAGTGACTCCTCATGGCCAAAATGGTGGTGTTCTGTCCACAGTAAGTGTGGTCTAGTGAGAAGAGCATGGGCTTGGGAGTCAGAGGACCTGGGTTCTAATCCTGGCTCTGCCACTTGTCTACAGCATGACATTGGGCAAGACATTGAATTTCTCTGTGCCTCAGTTCCCTCATTGGTCAATAGGGATTCAATACCTGTTCTCCCACTGACTCTGGTCTGTGAGCCCCATATGGGACTTGATGAACTTGTCTCTACCCTAGTGCTTAGTACAGTGCTTGGCACATAGTAAGTGCTTAATAAATACCACAACTATCATTATTATTATTATTTTATCACAGTCCACCAAGGTGTAGAAAAATATTTTCAGCTGTATGGTTCTATAGCCATTGACTGGATTCTCCCAAGGAGCAAACTCAGTGGCAGCAGTAGATTAGTTAGTATGCTACAGCGACAACTCCTCTGCCATCTTCATTCACCTTAGAAATGTGGAGTTTGAATGGTTTATCTCTATTAATCACAGGCTCAAACAGCTTTGTGCAGCACAGGCTGCAGATAATTAACTTCACTATACTGCTTGTCTTATCAGTATCAACCTCTTGTCCTCCTGTGAAATAGTTAAAACCATCAGCCTCTTTTTACTTTTCCATTTAACTCTAATGCTTGAACATTGATGTTCTAAATGGCAGCACGATTCATACTTATTAGACAAACCTTTCTTTTTGCATCTCTTATATTTTTTGATAATTGGCCATGTACGTTTCTAAGGGGCTCAACAGCCTTTCATGCCACTATACTACTAATTAAAGGTTTTTCACAGCCTTTCAGATTTCTCTTTACCTTCCTTTCTTTGATAAGTATAATTTAGTGTTTAATTTGGAAAAAAAGGAGCAGCAGCGTTGAGGAAGCAACTGAATGGGGAAACGTTTTGTTCAATTTTTTTTAAAAAAGTTTATTTTTAGCCAATCTTTCCTTCTGCCCTTTCCTGCCACCTCAGGACCGAATTCTTTGGGACCAAAGCTAATGCAAATCATCCAAAGTTCAGATAACCACACCCATTTTGTTTAGTTCTCTGTCAGGAGAATCCCTATGGATTTGAACTTTTCTTATGGTCTAAATCATCCAGTGGGAACTGGTCTCCTCCTCTTTAGCGCTATACCCAAGGCAATATCTCCCAATCAATCGATTGATCAGTGGTATTTATTGGCATTTTCTGTGCGCAGAGCACCATACAAGGCATTTGGGAAAGTACGTTACCCCAAAGCTCCCTAAGCCTTTAGTTGCTCTCCTGCTTCTCTGTCCCTTGCCTTGTGTTTATTCTCATGCTCTTAGAACTACTGCTTCTCTCTGCTTGTTTTGTTTTTATGGTATTTGTTAAGCACTTACTATGTATCAGGCACTGTACTAAGCGCTAGGGTAGATATGAGCTAATAAGACTGGACACAGTCCCTGTCCCTCATGGGGCTCACAGTCCTAATCCCCATTTTATAAATGAGAGAACTGAGGCACAAAGAAGTGAAGTGACTTGCCCAAGGACATTCAGCAGACAAGTGGCAAATTGGGATTGGAACCCAGATCCTTCTAACTCCTAGGCCCGAGCTCTATTCACTAGGCCACACTTCTTGTCCTTCCTCTGGATTGTGAGCCCTCTGAGGGCAGTAATCTGTGCATTTCCTCAGCCCCTATCTGGGTTTTTCACCCGATCAATCGGTCAGTACTGCTAGTAGGGCTGATTTGAACCACAAAGAGCAAGCATGTCCCAAAAGGCAAATTAGAATAACCTCCATTTATAATAATAATAATAATGGCATTTATTAAGCGCTTATTATGTGCCAAGCACTGTTCTAAGCACTGGCTAAGCTAAGCATTTGACATGGTGCTAGCCCTGACTCAGCTGAGCCTGGGACTATGGGGACATAGTCTGAAATTATGACCTCCAGACAGGTCCAGGAAGAGCAGAGCTGCCCCAAGGATGTGCCTTCAGGGACATAAAAGGGAGTTCCTTCTCCAAAGCTGTGGTAGATTGTAAACTCCTCCGCTACACTGTAAATTCCTTGAGGGCCGGGATCATGACAGCCAATTCTGTACAGGGTTCTTCACATAGTAAGGACTCCACAAATGTCCTGGGTTGACTGAGGGGGCATGAGGGAAGATTCTCCACTGCTTTTAGCTCCCATCTTTCCCAGTGATGAAGTAGCTACTGCCATTGCCCAGATTGGCAACAGCATTCCATAAAGTAAAGGTGAGGGGTGTGTACACTGTCCTCAGAGCTGGCCTTCCCCAGCCAACCCAAGCCTGAGGGAATGAGTCCTCTGAAAGTGGAATGAATAATAATAATAATAATGATAGCATTTATTAAGCGCTTACTATGTGCAAAGCACTGTTCTAAGCACTGGGGAGGTTAACAAGGTGATCAGGTTATCCCACGGGGGGCTCACAGTCTTCATCCCCATTTTACAGATGAGGTAACTGAGGCCCAGAGAAGTTAAGTGACTTGCCCAAAGTCACACAACTGATAAGTGGTGGAGCTGGAATTTGAACCCATGACCTCTGACTCCAAAGCCTGGGCTCTTTCCACTGAGCCACGCTGCTTCTCCAGATGATGGGTCACCATGTTAGGGCCATGCAATGAGAAGCAGCGTTGCCTAGTGGAAAGAGCACAGGCATGGAAGTCAGAGGTCATGGGCTCTAATCCCGGCCCTGCCACTTGTCAGCTGTGTGACCTTGGGCAAGTCACTTAACTTCTCTGGGCCTCAGTTTCCTCATCTATAAAATGGAGATTGACTGTGAGCCCCACGTGGGACAACTTGATAAGCTTGTATATTTACCCCAGCATCTTAAAACAGTGTTTGTCACATAGTAAGTGCTTAACAAATACCATCATTATTATTATAAAAGTGCCCAGTCATGACCCCTGCTAAAGAGGCCCTGATCTGACTATCAAGGCTGTAGTCTCAAGCCACCAGGGCACCCATGCATGTGCCAAAATCTGTGCACACACAACAGCAACATCACTCTAGCCCCCATCCTGTCTGGGGAGCCCCTAGGCAGAAGCAGGAAGGTGTGGGGGCCACCCTAACTCAGAGAAGTTAAGTGACTTGCCCAAGGTCACATAGCAGACATGTGGTGGAGTCAGGATTTCAACCCAAGTCCTTCTGGCTCCCAGGCCCATGGTTTAGTGGATATAGCATCCAGGCTGCCAGGACCAGATTTGAGCGTTTTGCCCCACAGAGCATGATCCCTTTCCAGTATCATCCCTGACTTGCCATCTACCCCACCACCCCTGCAGGCACTGCCCCTCACCCCCCAGTTGGATGGTGATGGTAAAGCAACTTAGGGTGAAGCTGGCAGTAAACTGTGTCTCTCCTCCACTTCCATCATTCTCCCCAGCAGCAGAGTCTGGGATGCTGCAAATGCTCCTTCCTCTTAGATGGGTGCCTGCAGGTAGGGCTGCCACTGTCAGTCTGGGGGGCTATTTACTTGTCAGTGCAGTAGTCCCACAACTTCAACAACTCCCCCACCTGGCCTAAATCTCTGGACCTCTCAGGTCCAGGGGCAGATTTAGTCCCACGGGGAACTATTCTGCCACTCATCAGTCAGGGTGAACCCCCCTGGGGCACAAGGTAAGCAGGACACCTTTGCCTGTAGCACTTTTGGCACATTCCTGCCATCACCTTGTACCCACTTCCACACAGGAACTCAGCTCTCCCTGGGACATTGTGTTTTCCAGAACAAAACAGATTGGGTTTTTTTTACCCCTCCCTCTACCCTTGCCCTTATAGTGAAGTGTGGCTGATGATTCTTGTGGCTAAAAGAGTCACAAGTGCTTGGTTCTTTCTGCCTTGCTGGATCTCCACTATGCAGGAAGACCTACTGAATGTACTTTGCATGGGCTGCCCTGAATTAGTCATTTTTGGCATATGTTTTTCAAATTTTTCTTCACTCTTCCTGAGTCTATCACTGGTTCCATTTCCAAGAATCATATCATCATCACCAGTATCAATTGAGAACTTACAGGGTGCAGAGCACTGTACCAGGTGCTTGGGGAGCATATGGAAGAAATATAAGACAATTGTAGGACCTGGGAGAGACATTGAGAGGTCATTTAATCCATTCTGTTGCCTCTGGACTTGGGATCAGTGGGGATGAATCCCCTGTCAATCTGGCTAAGTTATCCATACTATGTTCCTAATTCAATTTGTTTTGTTAGGAAAAACTGTATATTGTACAGATACTTTGGATTCTGCCTGTGTGTTCAGACCAAATTAGAAGCAACAGATGACTAGCTCACCCCCAACTATTCCCACCACCATCCACCTGCTCACCCCTCCACTTCCTTTTAGGCACCAGAGCTATTGGGTGGACTATGGATAGTCCAGAAGGAAAAGGCCGATTGCAAGTGGTCGTAAGCTCCTTGAGGGCAAGGATTGTGTCTACTCTACTTGTACTGTAATCTCCCAACCACTTAGTAAGATGGTCTGTACATAGTAAGCACATAATCTGGTTGATGGATTGATTGTCCTCTCTCAGCCTTGGGATGACACCTCCCAACTACTCCCCTCAACTGCCATACTCCACAGACCACCCAGAACCACGAACCTGTTGAACTCTACACACCTTGAGCTAGAGGGGGAGGAGAGCAGAAAACTGGGCCAACAGTGTGCTGAAGTCAGAGCTGCTCAGCCGAGGAATTTTGAGGAAGCTCTTACTGGGAACTTCAGTGTTTCTGAGGCAGTGGGGGCTCTGAGCTCCCCTGAACAGTGCTGACCAGATCAAAGTGGTTTTAAAGTGGCAAGATAAATTTCCGAATTGAATCCATCATCTTTGGGTATTTTCCCCAACACTCCATTTTTCTCCTAATCACCAGAACCTAGTCATGGAGGGCAATTACCTTATCTTCCCTCCTTTTGTCTTCCCATCTCTTACAGCAGTTCTGTCTTCTCCCAGTCTCTCTCTTGATTTCCCTCCCTTCTTGGGAATATCTCTCTCTCTTCTTGTGTCTGAACTTCTTTTCATTTTTCCCCCTTTTTTTCCCTCTCATCCTTTATAGTGCCGTTATCTGCGATTTTGGCAAAGAGCACATTTGCTGGGGAGGCCAATCCCCATGGCAACCCAGCAGATGGTGACTTTTGATTAGCTTGCCTTTTTTTCCCCCTACTGCCAAATCACAATCCGTCTTTGAAATTAAATCAGACTGCGATAGCATCAGTTGTTCTGGAGAGGGTACGAGAGAGAAACAAGACTGAAGTATTACAGCAGGATCCAGGGTGTGATGCAAATGCGGATTTTTTAACCACGGCACTAAACACACCAGTGCAATCCTTTTCAATGTGTGTGTGCTGGAAAAGCCTGAAGAGACAGGATCATCATCATCATAATAATCTCAGAAAGTGCTTTCATGTTCTCGCTCCAGTCAGGGCCATCTCAGTGGTATTTGTCTTTAGTCATCCTGTTGTCATTCATCATCGAGTCACCTGGTGCTGCTGGTTCTATTCCTTCTGCAGCTGGTGAGGATGGTTTCTCTTTTTGAGAAGCAGCATGGTGTAGTGGATAGAACCCAGGCCTGGGTGTCAGAAGGTCATGGGTTCTAATCCCAGCTCTGCCGCTTGTCTTCTCAGTGCCTCAGTTACCTCATCTGTTAGATGGGAATTAAGTTTTTGAGCCCCATGTTGGGCAGGGACTGTATCCTACCGGATTTGCTTGTATCCTCCCCAGTGCTTAAAACAGTGCTTGGCACATAGTAAGCACTTAACAAATACTATTATTATTATTATTATTATTATCATTGCCACTTATCCAGAAGGCAAGGGGAGACCCTGCAGCTGGGTACAGGAGTCCCAGAGGCAGCCAAGATCTATTCCTAGTTTGACCCCTTTCATTCCTGAGCCTTTCACAGAAGCATCAATCAAACACTGATATTTCTTGAGTACTTACACTGTACAGAGCACTGTACTAAGCACTTGAAAGAGTACAACAGAACTGGTGGACACTGTCCCAGCCCACAAGGAGCATCACTTGAGTGTCCTCAAAGAAAATGTCTGCAACTTCCTGGAGTAGATTGATACTTGGGGTAAATAATACCAGGAGTGAGTCTGAACTCACTTGGAGAAGGCTGGCTGGCAATCAGATGCTTGACAAAGAGAGCTGATGTGTCCCCACTGTCCACCCAAGGGGCCAAACTGCTACTCCTGTTCTTCTAATGCTACTCTTTCCATTCCTCCCCCACACCGATCCTTCTCCTTCTTTTGGGAAGAACCCAGTCATGGGAAACCTAAGCAAAGGATGATTGTTCAAATTGTTCTAGAAAATTTGGAGATCACATTGCTGCCTCAAAACCACCAAATTGGTTTAAGTGGACCATGATGATGACAATGATGATGATGGTATTTGTTCATTCATTCATTCATTTATTCAATCATATTTATTGACCACTTACTGTGTGCAGAGCACCGTACTAAGCACTTGGGAAGTACAAGTTGGCAACATATAGAGATGGTCCCTACCCATCAACGGGCTCACAGTCTTAAGCGCTTACTATGTGCCAGGCACTGTTCTAAGCACTGGGGTAGATACAAGGTAATTAGGTTGTCCCACATGGGGCTCACAGTCTCAATCCCCATTTTACAGATGAGGTAACTGAGGCACAGAGAAGTTAAGTGACTTGCCCAAAGTCACACAGCTGATAAGTGGCAGAGCCGGGATTAGAACCCACAACCTCTGACTCCCAAGCCCGGGTGCTTTCCACTAAGCCATGGCCATTTGAATGACAGGGGAAGGAAAGGAGAAGTACCACCATCCTTCCTGTCTCACAAGCCCATAAACTTGGCATTATTCTTGACTCCTCTCTCTCTTTCAACCCACATATTCAATCCATCACTGAATACTGTCAGTCCCACCTTCACAACATCGCTAAAATCCGCCCTTTCCTCTCCATCCCAGCTACTACCACGTTAATGCAGTCACTCATCCTAACCCGCCTGGATTATTGCATCAGTCTCTTACTGACCTTCCAGCCTCCTGCGTCTCCCCACTCCAGTCCATATTTCACTCTGCTGCCTGGATCGTTTTTCTACAAAAACACTCAGGGCATGTTACCCCACTCCTCAAAAAACTCCAGGTTGCCCATCCACTTCTGCAACAAACAAAAACTCCTCACCATTGGCTTTAAAGCACCCCACCACCTGGATCCCTCCTACCTCGCCTTGCTACTCTCTTTCTACAACCCAGCCCGCGCACTTCACTCCTCTAGTGCTAACCTTCTCACTGTGCCTCAGTCTCGCCCGTTTCACTGCCAATCCCTGGCCCACATCCTGCTTCTGAACTGGAACACTCTCCCTTTTCAAATCCGACAGATAATTACTCTACCCCTGCTTCAAAACCTTATTGAAGGCATATCTCCTCCAAGAGGCTTTCCATAACTAAGCCCTCCTTTCCTCTTCTCCCATTCTCTTCTGTCTCCCTGACTTACTCCCTTTGTTCTTCCCCCCTCCCAGCCCCTCAGCACTTATGTACATATCCGTAATCTTATTTATTTGTTTTGATGTCTCCCACCTCTAGACTGTAAGCTTGTTGTGGGCAAGGAATGTGTCTGCTTACAGATGTATTGTACTCTCCCATGCACTTTAGTACAGTGCTCTCCACGCAGTAAAGTGCTCAATAAATACGATTGAATGAATGAATGAAAGAAAACAGCATGGCCTAGTGGAAAGAGCAGGGGCCTGGGGGTCAAGAGACCTCCATCTAATCCTGGCTGTGCCAATTGCTTGCTGTGTGACCTTGAGCAAGTCACTTGACTTCTCTGTGCCTCAGTTCTGTTATCCCTCCTAATTAGACAGTGAGCCCCATATGGGACAGGGACTGTGTCCAAACTAATTAACTTGTATCTACCCCAGTGTTTGACACATAGTAAGCACTTGATGAATACCATTTTTTAAAAAAAAGGATCTGAGAGGAACTGGAAAAGAAAAATAATTCTATCAGCTCCACTACTCTCATAGCCAAATCATGTTCCTCCCCACCTTCAAGCGTCTCCTGAAAAAACACCTCCTCCAGGAAGAATTCCCAGAGTTATCCCCTCCTCTCTGGTCATAGGTCATACCATCAGCCACCCTTAAAACCTAGGTGTATATTGTCTTTTTTCATTCCTAGCTTTGTTCATTCCCCCTCCTACTTACTCTGTGAGCACCATTTGGGACCTGATTATCCTGTATCTACCCAAGTGCTTGGCATATAGTAAGTGTTTAACAAATAACAAAATTATGTGAAACAACATGGCGTAGTGGATAGAGCATGGGCTTGGGAGTCAGAAGGTCGTGGGTTCTAATCCCAGCTCTGCCAGTTGTCTGCTGTGTGACTTTGGGCAAGTCACTTCACTTCTCTGGGCCTCAGTTACCTCATCTGTAAAATGGGGATTGAGACTGTGAGCCCCACGTGGAATGGGGACTGTGTCCAACCCAATTTGCTTATATCCACCCCAGCACTTAATACAGTGCCTGGCACACAGTAAGTGCCTAACGAATACCATAGTTGTTATTATCATCATTATTTATTTAGTCAGATATTTACTCATTTTTGTTTTCTTTTGATGTTACTAGTTCAGCCTTCACTCCATCCAAATCTTCCTCTATCTCTCAGCTGCCTTTGACACTCTGGACCACCCCCCTCTCCTGGAAACATTATCCAACCTTGGCTTCCCTGATGCTGTCCTCTCTTGGTTCTCCTTCTATTTCTCAGGCCACTCGTTCTCAGTTTCTTTCACGGGCTCTTCCTCTTCTTCCCACCCACTATCTACAGGAGTCCCTGAAGGCGCCTCCATCTATACCCATTCCTTTGGTGAACTCATTCATTCATTCAATCGTATTTATTGAGCACTTACTGCATGCAGAGCACTGTACTAAATGCTTGGAAAAAACAATTCATCAACAAATAGAGACAATCGCTACTTTGCTCCCAAAGTATAGTTGCTCCTAGTTGCTCCCAACTGCCATTCCCATTCCTAACCTTCCCCTTCCCCTTTCCCACCCAGCTTTTTCCTTCCCTCTCCCCCACCAAGACCACTCCCCCTCACCCCCTACCAAGGATACCTCTGTACCAGCACCAGTCCTCCACTCCTCCCTCCCAGCCCCCTCCCTCCCCTTCTCCCCGCCCCCACCCCATCCCAGTTCTCCTTTCTCATCACCACCCCTCTTCCCACTCTCCCCGCCTAGGCCCCTGCCAACTCATCCCAATCCAAACCCTCCCCAACCCTTGCACCCTTCTGCCTCCCTCCCCTCCCTTGGCAGCTACTGCCAAGTGTGGCCTCTGGAACCCCCGCTCCGTTTTAAGTAAGATCCCTTTCATCCAGGACCTATTCCTTTCCAGCTCTCTACTCCTCCTCGCCCTAACTGAAACATGGTTGTCTCCGGACGACATGGTCTCTTCTGCTGCTCTCTCCAGTGGAGGCCTCTTCTTCCCCCACTTCCCCAGACTCACTGTAAAAGGAGGAGGTGTCAGTTTCCTTCTCGCCCCCCAAAGTCGCTTTCGCACTATCCCTCCTCCCTCTTCCCTTTCCTTCGCTTCCTTTGAAGCCCACATTATTCGCCTCTACCACCCCCTCCAGATTCTTGTAGCCATCATCTACCGCCCCCCCTCCCCGGCCCCACCTCCAACTTCTTTAACGATTTTGACCCCTTCCTCACCTTCCTTCTCTCCTTTTCCATGCCCACTCTGATCCTCGGAGACTTCAACATCCACATGGATATCCCTGATGACTCCTCTGCCGCCCGCCTTCTATCTCTCCTCGATGCTGCCAACCTCTTGCTCCACCCCACCTCACCCACTCACCAACTTGGTCATACCCTCGACCTCATCCTCTCCTACCGCTGCACTGTGTCCACCCTCACCAACTCTGAAATCCCTCTCTCTGATCATAATCTTCTCACCTGCCTCCTCACTCACACTCCTTTCCCCTGTAAATCCATATTACTCCCTCACAGAGATCTCCGCTCTCTTGACCCCATCCATCTTTCTGAGCGCCTCACACCCCACCTCACCTCCCTCTCCTCTCTACCCAGTCTTGATGATCAGGATACTGCTCTCAACTCTACCCTTTCTACTCAGCTAGACTCACTCGCTCCCCTTTCCCTTCGCCACTCTCGTACCACTAACCCACAGCCCTGGATCACTGCCACTGTCCGCCTCCTTCGCTCTTATGCTCCAGCTGCCGAACGCTGCTGGCGAAAGTCTAAACACCATGCCAACCTCATTCACTTCAAGTTTATCCTTTCCTGCCTTAACTCAGCCCTCTCCTCTTCCAGGCAAAACTATTTCTCCTCCCTTATTGACACCCATGCCCATCATCCCCATCTGCTCTTCCGTACATTCAACTCCCTTCTCAGGCCCCTGGTTCCTCCCCCTCCTCCTTCCCTCACCCTCAACGATCTGGCCTCCTACTTCATTAACAAAATTAAATCCATCAGGTCCGACCTCCCCAAAGTCACTCCCTCCCACTTCTCCAACCCCCCAGCTCTCAACACTCTCTGCTACTCTCCCATCCTTCCCAGCAGTATCCTCAGAGGAGCTCTCCTCCCTCCTCTCAAGTGCTACTCTGGCCTCCTGTGCTTCTGACCCCATTCCCTCTCATCTCATGAAATCTCTCGCTCCATCCCTTCTCCCCTCCTTAACTTCCATCTTCAACCGCTCACTCTCCACTGGTTCCTTCCCCTCTGCCTTCAAACATGCCCATGTCTCTCCCATCCTAAAAAAACCCTCTCTTGACCCCACCTCACCTTCTAGTTACCGCCCCATATCTCTCCTACCATTCCTTTCCAAACTCCTTGAACGAGATGTCTAAACGCGCTGCCTCGAATTCCTCAACACCAACTCTCTCCTCGACCCCCTCCAGTCTGGCTTCCGTCCCCTACATTCCACGGAAACTGCCCTCTCAAAGGTCACCAATGACCTCCTGCTTGCCAAATCCAACAGCTCATACCCTATCCTAATCCTCCTCGATCTCTCAGCTGCCTTCGACACTGTGGACCACCCCCTTCTCCTCAACACACTATCCAACCTTGGCTTCACAGACTCCGTCCTTTCCTGGTTCTCCTCTTATCTCTCTGGTCATTCATTCTCAGTCTCTTTTGCAGGCTCCTCCTCCCCCTCCCATCCCCTTACTGTGGGGGTTCCCCAAGGTTCAGTTCTTGGTCCCCTTCTGTTCTCGATCTACACTCTCTCCCTTGGTGACCTCATTCGCTCCCACAGCTTCAACTATCATCTCTACGCTGATGACACCCAAATCTACATCTCTACCCCTGCTCTCTCCCCCTCCCTCCAGGCTCGCATCTCCTCCTGCCTTCAGGACATCTCCAGCTGGATGTCTGCCCGCCACCTAAAACTCAACATGTCCAAGACTGAACTCTTCCCTCCCAAACCCTGCCCTCTTCCTGACTTTCCCATCACTGTTGACGGCACTACCATCCTTCCCGTCTCACAAGCCCGCAACCTTGGTGTCATCCTCGACTCCACTCTCTCATTCACCCCTCACATCCAAGCCGTCACCAAAACCTGCCAGTCTCAGCTCCGCAACATTGCCAAGATCTGCCCTTTCCTCTCCATCCAAACCACTACCCTGCTCATTCAAGCTCTCATCCTATCCTGTCTGGACTACTGCATCAGCCTTCTCTCTGATCTCCCATCCTCATGTCTCTCCCCACTTCAATCCATACTTCATGCTGCTGCCCGGATTGTCTTTGTCCAGAAACGCTCTGGGCATGTTACTCCCCTCCTCAGAAATCTCCAGTGGCTACCAATCAATCTGCACATCAGGCAGAAACTCCTCGCCCTCGGCTTCAAGGCTCTCCAACACCTCGCCCCCTCCTACCTCACCTCCCTTCTCTCCTTCTACAGCCCAGCCCGCACCCTCCGCTCCTCTGCCACTAATCTCACTGTGCCTCGTTCTCGCCTGTCCCGCCGTCGACCCCCGGCCCACATCATCCCCCAGGCCTGGAATGCCCTCCCTCTGCCCATTCACCAAGCTAGCTCTCTTCCTCCCTTCAAGGCCCTACTGAGAGCTCACCTCCTCCAGGAGGCCTTCCCAGACTGAGCCCCCTCCTTCCTCTCCCCCTCGCCCCCCCTCCAACCCCCGTCTTACCTCCTTCCCTTCCCCTCAGCACCTGTAAATATGTATATATGTTTGTACATATTTATTACTCTATTTATTTATTTATTTTACTTGTACATATCTATTCTATTTATTTTATTTTGTTAATATGTTTGGTTTTGTTCTCTGTCTCCTCCTTCTAGACTGTGAGCCCACTGTTGGGTAGGGACTGTCTCTATATGTTGCCAACTTGTACTTCCCAAGCACTTAGTACAGTGCTCTGCACACAGTAAGCACTCAATAAATCCAATTGATTGATTGATTGAATCCCTACCCAACAATGGGCTCACAGTCTAGAAGTGGGGAGACAGACATCAAAGAACTCATTTGCTCCCATGGCTTCAACTACCATCTCTATGCTGATGAATCTCCAGCCCTGATCTTTCTCCTTTTCGCAGTCTCGTACTTCTCCGGCCTTCAGGACATCTCTATTTGGATGTCCCACCGACACCTCCAACTTAACATGTCCAAAACAGATCTCCTTATCTTCCCGCCCATATTCTGTCCTTCCCCTTACTCTCCCATCACTGTAGACAGCACCACTAACTTCCCCATATCACAACCCTGTAACCTTGATATTGTCCTCAACTCATCTCTCTCTTATTCAACGCACATATTCAACGTCACCAAATCCTGTTTATTCTACCTTCACAAAATTGCTAAAATCTGCCCTTTCCTCTCCATCCAAACTGCTACAGTGTTGATCCAAGCACTTATTCAATACCAATTTTAATACTGCCTCAGCCTCCTTGCTGACCTTGCCTCCTGTCTCTCTCGACTTGAGCCCATACCTTCACTCTGCTGCCTGGATCATTTTTCTACAAATCATTCAGTCCATGTTTCCTCACTCCTCAAGAACCTCCAGCGGTTGCCTGTCCACTGCCACATCAAACAGAAACTCCTTACCATCAACTATAAAGCACTTAATCACCTTGCCCCCTCTTCCTTTACCTCTCTGGTATCTTACTACAACTCAGCCCACACACTTCGCTCTTCTAACACCAACCTACTCACTGTACCTTGATCTCATCTGCCTCATGGCTGGCTCCTCGCCCACATCCTGCCCCTGACCTGGAACTCCCTCCCCATTCATTCCTGACAGATCACCACTCTCCCCACCTTCAAAGCCTTATTAAAATCACATCTTCTCCGAGAGGCCTTCCCCAACTAAGCCCTCATTTCCCCTACTCCTTCTCCATCACCCTTGCACTTATATTTGTACTTTTATTCACTTTCACCTTCAGCCTCAAAGCACTTTTATACCTATCCTTAATTTATTTACTTGTATTAATGTCTGTCTCCCCCTTTAGACTCTAAGCTTTTTGTGGTCAGGGAATATGTCCACCTACTCTGTTATACTGTACTCTCCCAAACTCTTAGTACAGTGCTCTCCACACACTAAGTTCTCAGTAGATATGATTGGTTGATTTACTATCTACGTTTTCTCTTTTGGTTTCAATTGTAGGTATACTCTCCATGTCTGACTCCCTCACTCTCTTATTAGATTGTAAGATCCTATATGACAGGAACCACATTTTCTATCGTGTCTTTTGTCAGATGCTCCTGAAGACCTAGTACAGTGTTCTGCACACAGTAGGAGCTCTCAGTAAGTGAAGATAATCAGTCAGTATGATGATGGTGATAATAATAATAATAATGATGGCATTTATTAAGTGCTTACTATGTGCAAAGCACTGTTCTAAGCACTGGGGAAGTTACAAGGTGATCAGGTTGTCCCACGGGGGGCTCACAGTCTTAATCCCCATTTTATAGATGAGGTAACTGAAGCACAGAGAAGTGAAGTGACTTGCCCAAAGTCACACAGCTGACAATTGGTAGAGCCGGGATTTGAACCCATGACCTCTGACTCCAAAGCCCGGGCTCTTTCTGCTGAGCCACACTGCGTCTCTATCTCCTCCAAGAGGCCTTCCCCGACTAATCCCTCATCTCCTTCTCTCCCACTCCTTTCTGCATCACCCTGACTTGCTCCCTTTTATTCACCACCCCAAGCCTTATAGCCCTTAAGTATATAATCCATAATTTATATATATTAATGTCTGTCTCCCCCTCTAGACTGTAAGCTCATCGTAGGCAGGTAATATGTCTATTAGATTGTTGTGTTGTACTCTCCCAAGTGCTTAGTAGAGTGGTCTGCACACAGTAAGTGCTCAATAAATACCTTTGATTGATTAATTCAAGACAGTTCCAATTAGACTAGGCATGCATGTGGCAGGGAAGCGGCTAACTTCTGGCTCACTTTGCAGCCCAATGCAGAGGAGGGGAGAAGCATGGGTTTCCTGGCCGGGCCAGAGGCTGCATCTTGCTGGCTGAAAGAGTGGAAAGAGCAGCAGAAAAGTAGCAACCCAACTCTCTCCCCAGCTGTGACCACGTCTCCTGGCCCAGCCCGGAGGAGGCACCCCAGCTAAAGGCCACTTGCCTCTCTCTTCTCAGACTCTCTCAGGCCATGGCTAAAAACTGCTTAATTGACAACCCTTCTCCTTGGCCACCTGCTCCACTGCCCAAAAAAGTCAAACCTTTTTTAAAAAAGAATCCTTTATTTCAGAGGTTGGGAAAGAGGAGGATCTGCTTAAAAAAATAAAACTAAAATGGCTGTCACAAATGCAGCAGAAGGGGTTGGTACTCTGAGCATGCATGGGGCCCATTTTCATGAGATTTATGGTACTTCTTGATTGTCTCAAGAAGTGGCCATCTTGGAAGGGTCAGGAGGCATATGGCTGCCTCTGCCATGGGCTGTCCTGAGGCAGCTACTTATCTCACTTACAATCTCAAGTCACCCCTGCCCCTGTGCCCTTCTTGTCCTGCTCAAAGCCATGTCAGCTGGCTGCAGCAGCCGGCAGCGCTGCTTGTGACTGATAGAAAACCTGGCACCACTGCAATGTGGCCCTATGCGGTGGTCTTGGACAGGGGCTGGTGTCACTTTGGGGATCCTTGGCACACTGCCAGAGGGGTGGGCATCCCAGCCTCCCATGGAGCCATATAAAAGGGGGGTCTGCTTTGAAATAGCTCATCAGAATGGGTTCACTAGCACTTGCTCTTGTATTGGTGCCCTGCTCCAGGCTGTTCTGTTTTACTTCCACCCCTGCTGGTGGGGCAAGGACTGGGCTTAATCTGATGATCCTGTATCAACCCCAGTGCTTAGCACAGTGCTTTGCACTTAATAGTAAGCATTTAATACATACCACAACTAACTGGGGTTTGGGGGCTCCCGCACCTCAGGAGTGTGACAAGGCCCTTTGGGAGAGAAGTGGGTCAATCTCTCATGAATCTCCACAATATCCCTATGAAGCAGACAATAGCACCCCTTCTTTGCAGGTAGGGAAACTGACATACACTGCAGCAGAGTGACTTTGTTTCAGGTAGAATTGTGCTTAGGAAAAGAACTCATGAGAACTGCTTTTTCACCCAAGGATACTGTCAACCAAGTCCCGGGAACAAAAACAGTTGGCCATCACCACCAGGAACAAGGACCCACTGGACGCAGAGGTGGCGCCCTACAAGGAGCGTGAGAACATCCGGAAGAAGGCTGACACACCATCCCTCCACTCGAGGAGCTTATGGTCCAAAGGGGGAGACAATCCAGCATAAATATATAAGTACAGACAGTGTTAAAAGAGCATGAGAGTAGATCTAAATACTACATCCAGATGGATAAACAAATCAACAACATTCATTCAATCGTATTTATTGAGCGCTTACTGTGTGCAGTGCATAAACAGATCTGTACATAAGTGCTGAGGTGAACAGGTGGGCGGGGTGCATAAATCAAGAAATGCCTCCAGAACTAACTCTGCTGGACTCCAGGACTATCACAGGCAGAGAAACTCCAGCTTAGGTTTTTCAACGATTTGAAAGGGGATAATTCATTCAAGGAGCCTCTAATTGGGAGGGGCCGGGGGTGGTGGAGGGGGAGAGTTAGGTGGAATCTTTAAGGAGAGCATAGGGAAAGCACCATCTATCACACATTAAAGCTGTCCGAAAATCAAATTGCTTCCATCACTGTCCGAGGAGCACTCTCTCTGGCTGTTTTAATGTGATCACAGCCCTGCCATTCCTACTCTGGGGAGCCGGAGCTGGGGCTGTAGCAGTGTGCAGCAGGCTGTGAGTTTCAAATCCTATTAGGCAATGACTAACAGTTGCAAAAAGAAAGCAGGTATCCCCTAGTGGGGATTTAAAGATGTTTAGACCTAATTGGATTTTCCAAGCAGATGTCATTATTGTTAAACAGTTGCCCACTTGATATGTTCAAGTTGGTGGCTGTAATTGCTGAAATTAGCGGTTCTGCAGAGACCAAAGGTCAGTCGGTTAATATTGTGATTTAGTATTTTATGAAGTAATTCCAAAAGCTTTTGTGCATGTGTTTTTTTCCCTCTCCCTCTAAGCTCCCGCTAATGTAGTTATGATGTTCTCCTGGTACTAAAATCCTCACTCTCAGTCTGCAGGTAATGCTGGGCCAGTTCACTTTTATCTCCTGGGTCTGGGTTGCCTTCTAATGAGATGCCGGGGTTTGGAGTCGGTTTAGAGTGCTCTCCAATGGAAACCTGTTTTTCAACTAAGGCTTCCCTTCATGGGAGGCTAATGGGTTTCACATACATGCATCGATTTGTGCCAGTAGACTGGAAGCTCCTTGTGGGTGTGAGTCAGGATCCCCGGCTCTGCTTCTGATTGGCTTGGAGCCACTGGACAAGTCCTTCCTCCCTCTCCCTTTGAGTCTTAGCTTCCTCTTCGGCAAAATGGAAATAATAAATAGCTGCCCCACAGGTGTGGTGGGAAGTCCCAGGGATGGGGTAGCCATTCATCATCCGGTTTTCAGCTGGTCTGTCCCCTCCCTGGTCCCATGGGACAGGAAAGGAACCGGGTGGTATGGTGTTCCGGTATTCTCGAGTGCCATCAGTGGCCACCCTAGACAGGGGTAAAAGACAAGATGGCTGCCCTCTGGAAGGAAGAGGAAAAGAGGAGGCTGAGGGAACTTCTGTTGCAATTTCAGGAAGCGGGCGGGGAAGAGAAAGCAATGGAGAATTCATTCATTCAATCGTATTTATTGAGCGCTTACTGTGTGCAGAGCACTTTACTAAGAGCTTGGGAAGTACAAGTTGGCAACATATAGAGACAGTCCCTACTCAACAACGGGCTCACAGTCTAGTAATGGAAGAGGATACGGTGAAGGAGAAATTATAGACCAATCAGTCAATCAATCAATCATATTGATTGAGTACTTACTGTGTGCAGGGCACTGTACTATAATAATAATAATTATGGTATTTGTTAAGCGCTTACTATGTGCCAAGCACTGTTCTAAGCACTGGGGTAGATACAAGATAAACAGGTTGTCCCAAGTGGGGCTCACAATCTTAATCCCCATTTTACAGATGAGGTAACTGAGGCCCAGAGAAGTTAAATGGCTTGCCCAAGGTCACACAGCAGACAAGTGGCGGAGCTGGGATTAGAACCCATGACCTCTGACTCCCAAGCCTGGGCTCTTTCCACTGAGCCACGCTGCTTCTCTGACTGTACAACAACAATTTTATAAAAGCAATGATACAGAAAGTGTTGAGTAATAATAATAATGATGGCATTTGTTAAGCGCTTATTATGTGCCAAACACTGTTCTAAGCTCTGGGGGGATACAAGGTAATCAGGTTGTCCCACATGGGGCTTACAGTCTTCATCCCCATTTTACAGATGAGGTAACTGAGGCCCAGAGAAGTTAAGTGACTTGCCCAAAGTTACACAGCTGACAAGTGGCAGAGTCAGGATTAGAACTCATGACCTCTGACTCCCAAGCCCATGCTCTTTCCACTGAGCCATGCTGTAAAAGAAGGGGGGAAATCAAGCAAACATCCTGAGGGAAAAGTACACTTGAGGTGGAATTTGAAAGATGTGGCAGAAAAGACATGAGCCACTGAAGAATTTTAAGAACTTGAAAGCGAGGGAGTTGGAATGCAGTTCCCTGTATGTGGAAAATTAGTGATTCAAGGAAATACAACCAGGCAAGAAGGAGGCAGGATATGTTCTAGGACTGGATGTAGAAATAGGAAAGCGAGACTAGAATGTCTAAATGCTGGGTGTTGTATATCTGAAGCACCTGGCAGTATTTATTAAATGCTTACTGTGTGCAGAACTCTGTACTAAGCCCTGGGAAAGAATACACATTTAGGAATTAGACACATAGTCCCTAATTAGACTGTACACTCCTGGAGTGCAGGGGTGATGTTTATTCACTCCACAGATCCTCCAAGCAGCCTTTGCTGGTGATTTATGGTATGACTTAGTAATGGGTATATGGTCTTTCTCCTATGTTCTTCAAGCATCTAGTACAGTGCTATGGATCATTATCCCCCTACACTCCAACTCATGATCTGCATCAGCATCCTTTCTGATCCCCCAATCTCCTGTCTCTCCCCACTTCAGTCTATACTTCACTCTACTGCCCAGATTATCTTTCTACAGAAGCGTTCTGGGCATGTCTGTGCACACAATAAGCGCTCAATAAATACGATTGAATGAATAAATGAATGTCAACTCCTCCTCAGTGGTTGCCCTTCAAACTCCGTATCAAGCAAAAACTTCTCACTATTGGCTTCAAAGCTCTCCATCACCTTGCCCCTCCTACCTCACCTCCCTTCTCACCTTCTGCAGCCCAGTCCGTACACTCCGCTCCTCTGGTGCTAACCTCCTCGCTGTGCCTCATTCTCGCCTGTTCCGCTGTCGACTCCTGGCTCACGTCCTACCTCTGCCTGGAATGCCCTCCTTCCTCAAATCTGCCAAACTAGAACATTTCCCCCCTTTCAAAGCCCTACTGAAAGCTCACCTTCTCCAGGAGGCCTTCCCGGACTAAGCCCCCCTTTTCCTCTGCTACCCCTCCCCTCCCCATCACTACCTCTGCTCTACTCCCCTCCCCGCCCCACAGCACTTGTATATATATATATATGCATATATTTATAATTCTACTTGTTGTATTAATGATGTGTATGTATCTATAATTCTATTTATTTATATTGATGCTATTGATGCCCACTTACTTGTTTTGATGTCTGTCTCCCCCCTTCTAAACTGTGAGCCCGTTGTGGGCAGGGATTGTCTCTATTTGTTGCTGAATTGTACTTTCCAAGCTCTTAGTACAGTGCTCTGCACACAGTAAACACTCAATAAATAGGATTGAATGAATGAACGAATGATCTTGGCTCTTAATTAAACAAATCCCCTAACCATTCCTTGCTCTCCACTCTCCCCATGCCAATGCATTATTCAAACTTTTCTCCCTGGATAACCCCTCACCTCCTACCTCAGTTTCACCACACCACATCCCTCCCCCTCCTTTAAAGCTCTTTGTCAAAGACCCTTTCCTCCAGGCGACCTTCCCTGATTAATCCACCCTCCTTCCTGATAATGCCAACCCTCGCAGCCAATTCAGTACTATTGTATTTATCTGTTTATTTTGTTAGTGGCTTTTCTATTCACTTGTGTTTATTATTTATAGCTACTCTCCTCTTTGAACTATTGTATATTTGCCAATTCATGTCTACGCATTTCCTTCATTAGACTCCTCAAGAGCAGGGATCTTATACTTCCTCTGTACATTCTGCAAGGGAATATACAGTGCTTTGCACACGGCAGATGCCCAGTCAATGCCTCTGGATACTTAATGAATGCTCACTGGCTGAATGAGTTGTTGACCCAGGAATATGGGAGATTAGGGCTATTTCAGAAAATGACCCGCTAGACCTACAGAACATGCCACCACTGCACATGCACACTGCACACTACATATACAGGGAACTGCATTCTGCACATAGCCACCACTTAATAATTGTGAATATTGATTGAATAACTGAATGAAAAGGTAAGAACAGGAGTGGGAAGGGCGAAAGGGATCAGCATTATGGGTCAGTCACATGTATGGCTACTTCAGAAATGAGATAGAATTTTTAAATCCTATCTATCTAAAAAAGACTACTTCTAGGACTAGGGATGAAACAGGGGAAAATCCTCATTAAAGGAAGTAGAGAGAAAAATCAAAGAAGAGTAGAGAAATATTGCTATTTAGTTACTCTTTATACTAGTAGGGCCCAAAATGAGTTGGAATAGAAACTGCTTAAAAAGGAAGATGGTCAATAGCAATGCAGAGAGGAAATAATGGATTTTTTAATGTTTTTCATTGAAAATATTTTGAAGACCCCTCCCACATCTCTAAGTTACTTATAAGAACAAAGGACCCATGCTGGAGCAATTCCTCTGATGGGTTACATACATCTGTTTGACACCTGTCCACATGTTTTGTTTTGTTGTCTGTCTCCCCCTTCTAGACTGTGAGCGCCTTTATTGGGTAGGGACCGTCTCTATATGTTGCCAACTTCTACTTCCCAAGCACTCAGTACAGTGGTCTGCACACAGTAAGCACTCAATAAATATGATTGAATGAATGAATAAATCTGCTACCATCACTTCGCCTCCTCCAACTCCCTTCCTGAGTCTCAACAATTTGGCTTACGCCCCCTTCATTCCACTGACAGCACACTCTCTGAGGTCAATCAATGACCTCCTCATAGCCAAAACTTATGGGCTCCTGTTGTTGTCTTATGCTGTCGAATCGTGTCTGACCCATAGTGACGCCATGGACACAGCTTTCCCAGAATGCCCCACCTCCATCTGCAATCGCTCTGGCAGTATATCCATAGTGTTTTCTTGGTAAAAATATGGAAGTGGTTTACCATTGCCTTCTGCGCAGTAAACTTGAGTCTCTGTCCTTGACTCTCTCCCCTGCCGCTGCTGCCCAGCACAGGTGAGTTTTGACATGTAGCAGATTGCCTTCCACTCACTAGCCACTGCCCGAGCGAGGAATGGAATGGGATGGGCAGGTCTCTGCTTGACTCTCCTTCCCATAGTCAAGACTGGTAGAATACTGGAAACTCTCCAGGTGTGACCCTGAGAGGTGAGTGGGCTCTACTCTCTTCTAATCCTTACTGAGTACTCAACCACCTTTTGACACTGTGGACCACTCCCTTCTCCTGGTTCTCTCCTGGTTCTCTTCCTTCCTCTCCACTCCTTGTGGGTAGGGATTGTGTCTACTGACTCTGCTGTACAGTACTCTCCCAATCGCTTAGTACAGTGCTCTGCCCATAGTAAGTGCTCAATAAATACCATTGATCGATTGAGTGGTCACTCTTTCTCGATCTTTTTTACTGGCTCTTCTTCTGCTTCTCACCCCATAACTGTGAGTGTGCCTTAAGGCTCTGTTCTGGATCCTTTACTCTTATCACTTTACATTGACTCCCTTGCGGGGTGGGGGGCTTCCACTCCCTTGGTTTCAGTTACCACCTCTGTGTGTAGAACATGCAAATGTACCTATTCCCAGCTCCATCACTTGCATGCTGTATGACCTTGGGCAAGTCACTTGACTTCTCAATACTTCTTTTTCCTCATCTGTAAAATTAAGGGATTAAATATCTGTATTTTGGAATAAACTAAGCAGTGCTTAAAAAGGAAGACAAGCTTCCTTTTTGCCCTTGGGGCAAGGCACTTGACAGCTCCATGCCTCAGTTTCCTCTAGACTGCAAGCTCGTTGTGGGCAGGGAATATGTCTGTTAAAATTGTTATAGTGTACTCTCCCAAGCTCTTAGTACAGTGCTCTGTACGCTGTAAATACAATTGACGGACTGAGTTCCTGTCCCACATATGACTTACAGTCTAAGTAGTGGAGGGAACAGGTATTTAATCCCCATTTTACAGTTGAGTAAACTAAGGCCCAGAGAAGTTACGAGACTTGCCTAAGGCAGCACAGCGGGAAAGTGGCAGAGTTGGAATTAGAACGTAGGTCCTCTGACTCCCAGACCTAATGCTCTTTCCATTATGCCATGCTGCTTCCAAATAAATACTACTGATTGATAACATAAAGCATGTAGAAAAGTTATTCAGAAATCCCAAGTATTTTTATCCGTGAGGGAGGATGTGAAGCACAGAGATGGGGGAAATACAACTGTTGCAGCAGTTTCTTTGTTCAATTACTTTTGAAAATCTTGGAAAGAAGTGTAGAGCCCTTTTTCATTCATGCATTCGATCATATTTATTGAGCACTTACCATGCGCAGAGCACTAAGCGCTTGTGAGAGTACAACGGGAGTAACCAGAGAATCCGTAGCCCTCAGTGTACAACAGGACTTGTCCTATTGCTTTGGTTTCAGGCTGGTGATGTCAGATAATAATAATAATAATGATGGCATTTGTTAAGCACTTACTATGTGCAAAGCACTGTACTAAGCTTTGGGGAGGATATAAGGTGATCAGGTTGTCCCACGTGGGGCTCACAGTCTTCATCCCCATTTTACAGATGAGGTAACTGAGGCACAGAGAAGTTAAGTGACTTGCCCAAAGTCACACAGCTTACAATTGGCGGAGTCAGGATTCAAACCCATGACCTGCTGACATCATAGATCATGATGACCATCATAGATCTGCTGACATCATGGGGCCTGGGAAGATCAGAAAGTAAGAGCGAAGGCTCTTGGACTTCATGGTGCTATCAGAACCTGGGGGGATGTCCTGTTGATTCATCCCTCTTGGGCCATAGTTAACTCATTGGGAGAGTCGTAATTTGAATGACAACACAACCGCACTTCACTTAACACTGTAGCCAGGTTCCTGAAAAATGCAACTTTCAGTCAAAACAATGTTAAGCAAATCTAATTTTTCCATAAGAGGGAATGTAAATGAGGAGGGTTTTTTTTCACCAGGCAAAGACATTATATAAATATACCATGTAAGTTCTACATCATTTTAATCAGACAACTTAATGGGCCAGTGTCGATAGTGAAGTCAAAGGATAGAAAAGGTTAAATTTGGAGCCCACACAAACAGTTCTCCAGGTGTTGCTATTCTACTCTCGCTTGCTGGGTGTTTTCCACTCCTGAGGCCAGGTGATGTGGTCACTGTGAGTTAGTACTGTTCAGGGAATACCCATACTGGGCTGATCTGGTGCAAACCACAATGGCTTCCATGCCAAAGCGGGAATGTCGCCTGGCTTAGAGGGTGGCAGAGGGGGGCAAGCCACTTTATAATAGAACACCATGTGGCTTTAGATGAATATATTATTGATTGAATATGTTCCCTGATAGGTTGGAAACTTCATAACAAAACATTATCGAGTGCTTAGCACAGTGCTCTGCCCACTGTAAGCGCTAGCTAAATACCACTGATTGATTATTAGCCAGAATGACTTTAAGGAAAGAGTACCTCAGACCATTCCTGGGATAACCACCGTAGTGTGTCCCTGACTGATCTTTGGTCTCTGAAACGCTTCTGGATGTTGGATGAGGTCCCACAAACTCCAGCTCCACTTCACCCCCATTGACATCATCAAATGGCACAGAACCAGATTCAGAATTTTTTTTTTCCTCTTTCATTCTTGGTTGTTCTCAGAGGGACATTTCAACAGCTAAACAATTGCTTACACTGCTGCCAGCATTCCCACAGGGCCCAAAACACACACATCCTCAAGTCATCTGAACCTGAAATGCATTTCCCATTAGTGCACCAACAGTTTCCACCAAGAAACATGCTGTTGTTGTACCCTGAGTGAAGTGATTTAAAACCTGTTCTGGAGACTAGGGCTTTCACATCCGGTTGAGGAACCACAAGGGGGCTGGGTGAAGGACAGGTGAACCAGTTCAACTATAATCAGGGTTCCCACCCAAAACTTCTTCCCCAGTCTTTAGGGAGACATACAGAAGCTCTCCTAATCCCACGAACATACTCTGGGCTACAAAGCATTCAGAGAGTAGCTTCCCAGGTCCTGAGATTGAGAAGGAAACTTGCATTTGCTTCAAAGTAAGAAAGAAGCTTCCTTGGAGAGACTTGAGGTTTGGGAAGGTCTGAGGAACTGAGAAGATTGAGGAGAAAAATGGATATGTTGTCTGGACTCACTGTGAGGTAAGGGAATGGGCTACTCAAGAGCAGAAGTGGTCTAGTAGGTAGTAATAGTATTTATTAAGCCATGACTGTGTGCAGAGCACGGAACTAAGAGCTGAGAGAGAGTACACAGTGGGAATTAGACACAGTCCCTGTCCCTAGCAGGGCTTGCAATCTAAGTCTAGTGGAAAGAGCCTACACCTAGGAGTTGGAAGATCTAGTCTCTAGTCTCTTGATTTGTGACCTCAGACAAATCACTTAATCTCTATGTCTCAATTTTCTTACCTGTAAAAACCACAAATAACAATACCTTTCCTTTTCCCTATCTCACAGGCAGGGAATCAATCTAAGTCTAAGGTAGTCAGGATTATTTTTTTCCCCGCAAACTAGAACTGTATATGGACCATTGTTCTGATATCTTTTGTTAATCCAAATAGACAAAACAAAGTCTTCCTGGATTTTTTTTCTCTCATGTAAACTGATTTGAACCTGAACGTCATTCTGCGCTAATGTGACCAGATGTCCTGCTTTAGGCAGGATGGCCAACAATCAATCAATCATATTGAGCTCTTTTTTAATGGTATTTGTTAAGAACTTACTATCTGCCTGGCACTGTAATAAGTGCTGAGGTAGATATAGGATAATCAGGTTATACATAGCCCATGCCCCATATGGGGCTTACAGTCCTAATCCCCATTTTACAGATGAGGCAGAGAGAAGTTAGGTGATATCCCTGAAGTCACACAGCAGACAAATGGTGGGGTCAGAATTAGAATCCAGGTCCTCTGACTCCCTGCCCTGTGCTCTTTCCACTGGGCCATGCTGCTTCTCTACACTTACTGTGTGCAGAGCACTATACTCAGAGCTTGGAAAACTACAATAAAACAGAGTTGGTAGATGCCTTAAGGAGCTTACAGTCTTCAGGCCATGAATTTGGGGTTAATCTGCCAATTGCCAGCTGTGTGACTTTAGGCAAGTCACTTAACTTCTCTGTGCCTTAGTTACCTCATCTGTAAAATGGGGATTAAGACTGTGAGCCCCCTGTGGGACAACCTGATCACCTTGTAACCTCCACAGTGCTTAGAACTGTGCTTTGCACATAGTAAGTGCTTAATAAATGCCATTATTATTATTATTATTATTAATCCCCAACCTGGAAACCTCTGGCAGAACCCATCAGGAGGCCCCTTTGGGCCGAATGATAGGAGGGGACCTGACAGCCATAATGGCAACTTCCCAAAAGCAGCAGGAATGGAAAAGTGGAGAGAGATGCGGTACAAACTCTTCCCCTATTCCATTTCTTCAGCAGTTGTAACAGCTATTGATGCTGCTGCATTCATTCATTCATTCATTCAGTTATATTTATTGAGCCCTTACTGTGTGCAGAGCACTGTACTAAGTGCTTGGGAGAGTACAGACCCGTTCCCTGCCCACAACGAATTTACAGTCTAAAGGGAGCTGTGGCCACCACAACTGGAACCTCCAGTGGTTTCTACCATGCCAGAAACCTCCGGGACATTTCTGGGGCCTGGAGCCACATGGAACATAGCAATGGGGCTCCCACTGGCACACGCAGTCAGCAGTGGACTGAAGCAGCGGTTAAGTCCCCTCTTCAATACTATCTCCCTCTATTCCTTTCTCTTCTCCTTTTCCCTTTTCTTTCCCCCTTTCTCCCACTCGGTCCCACCCCCGTCCTGACTAAGCTGACCAGATTCCTCATCCTCTTGGTCACAGTTGATTTCCAACAGATGCTAAACCTTGAAAAGTATCTGTTTCATCCCCTGCCCACAGGGAATTTGTAAGGATCTTGTATGGGAGCAGTTTGAACTCCTTGAAGAAAGCATAGATTAATGCCAAGCAATACGGTAAAGGCTCTGACCTTTCAAACAGTAAGACTAGCTTCAATTTGTATCCAGATTTAGTATACGTGGTGTTGTTTTTTCAATGGTAATTGTTAAGCGCTCACTACGTGCCAGGCACCATGTCCTACACAGAGCTTGCAGTCTTAATCTCCATTTTACAGATCAGGTAACTAAGGTCACACCGGAGGCAAGTGGCAGAGCTGGGAATAGAACCCAGGTCCTCCGACTCACAGGTCGGGGCTCTTTCACTAGACCAGACTGCTTCTCATGCTTGTGGTGAAATAGGCTGATCTTTCTGACCCCATTTGGAGTAGGTATGTGTGTGTGTGTGGGCACCTCCTTGTGACACTAATGCCCCAAAATCAGTTGGTGCTTTTTGCTCAGAGTCCCCAAAGGCTCTTTAGACGGCTGGAGGCCGTGAGTGGGGTTTCAGTGGAAGGTTCTCATTTCTGGGAAGCTCTGGTCCATGAATCTCTCTTAGGCTAACCTTCCATCCAACAGGTTGAATTCAGCTAAACTAACTCAGGTTGAAAGCCAAACTAACAGAAATCCCCACCCCTCTGAAAATAAGACTTTTGCCTGGAACCCCGTCCCCCTTTATGTCATCAGATCACTGACATCGCCACTTTTAAGGCCCCTTCTTCTGAACATGGCGTAGTAGAGAGAGCAAGGTCCTAAAAGTCAGAAGGTCATGCGTTCTAATCCCGGCTCTGCCACTTGTCTGCTGTGTGACCTTGGGCAAGTCTCTTCACTTCTATGGACCTCAGTCACCTTATCTGTAAAATGGGGATTGAGACTGAGAGCCCCACGTGGGACAGGGATTGTGTCCAACCCAATTTGCTTGTATCCACCATAGCATTTAGTACAATGCCTTGCACATAGTAAGTGCTTAACAAATCCCACAATTATTGTTATTATTCTGAAATCACATCTCCTCCAGGAGGTCTTTCCCGATTCATCTTTCATCTTCCCCACCTCTTGCCACTTCAGAACTTCCACATCACCTAAGCACCTAAATACCCACCCCTTACCCCCTCCTCCAGTGCATTTTATACGTATTTTTCTACTCTTTATTTCTTCCTCCTATCTGTAATTTATTTTAGTGTCTGACTCCCCACTAGATTTGTAAACTACTTAATGGCAGGGATTAGGTTTTTAACTTTATTCTAACTCTATCAAATGCTTAGTACAGGGCTCTGCACAGAGTATTTAGTAAATACTATTGATGGATTGATTTGATATATTCATTCAATCGTATTTATGTGTGTAATGTTTCCTTAGGATGCAAGCAGAGTGTAAATTCAGGTTCAAATATAAGGGGGAAAAAGGGAGCAGTTGCCTCCTTGGAATTGGAACAGGGGAAGTGAAGCTATTGGCATCCCCTCTCAGCTTTTGGGATAGAGTGGGCAACCATGGTGCTTGTACCTTGCACTCTTGGAGGTGGATGAAGGCTAGAGGTAATGAGACTTCTCTTCTGTCTGTCTGACTAACTTCCTATCTGTTAGACAGCAGTGAGCCCCTACTCTTGCTCTCAAGATGGCCACTGATTATATATGTTCCAGACCTCCATATCAAGAAGGCCACTGAGCATGCTCAAAGTCACCACCATCCTACCCTCCCTCTGCATATGGATGGTAACCACCTTTAGTTTAATTTTTCCACAGAGTATCTGCTTCCCCACCCTCAGAAATGAAGACTTTAAACAAGGGGTGGCTTGTATATTTAAGAACCAGGGAGATTTTCCCTCCCCAACCCCCTCCTTTTCTATTTCCTCAAGCCCCAAGAGCCATAGGAAGCCACTTGATTTGGGGGACATAGGGCTTTCCTCCTCTGGGACTGGGTCAACAGGCAGCTCGGGGTGCAGGTGGGGAGAGTATTCTGGGTTCAGCTGTCCCCACCTGGGGTTCTTCAGGGCAAGAAGGGTGACTGATGATCCCTTTGGAGCCAGGATTCAGGAGCCAGGTGAAGGCAGGTTTAGAGGGACAGATAGATGGCTCGAGCCTGGGACACTGAGGCCCAGGAGAGAGAACAGGACTGTCCACAGGGTGTGGGTCACAGCTCAGTGTGCTCAGGGAGTCAGCAGTCCCCTCCCTCACTTAGCTTCCTTCTCCTGGGGCATACTGGGTACATAGGTAAGCTGTTTGGAGCCCCGAGATCCCTCCCTGTGCTCCCCCAGGGGAGAAGTCAGGGAACAGAGGGAAGAAGCAGTGAGAAACGGACCACAAGCTGTGGTGGGGGATGTGCAGACGAGAGTGGCAAGGGAGAAGAGGGAAAGGGCCAAGCAGGAGAGGGAGTGATGGCCCCACGGGTGGCCAACAAGTCCACTTGTCCTGCAGCTAGAGAGGGAGCGGTGGGCAGCTCTGCAGCTCAGGGCCGAGTAGAGGTTTAGGGTAGAGGGGCTTAGTCTGCAAATCATTATTTTGTCACCCAGATGAGGCACAGCACGTGGCATTATCTCGTGGGATCACGTGTCATGTGAGGGGTGGCACTTTGAACTCCCTCCTCCTCAGGGTGTGAGGCCAGCTCTAAGACGGCCCTGCCCAGGTGGCCAGGCTCTCTCTAGTCCCGGCTTCGATTCGGGGCCAGGGGTAGGAGGTGGACACCCTGTCAAGTTCCTGTGCCAGGACAAGGATTTTTTGGACCCCTGCATGACCGTTTCTCTCCCTCTCTTTATCTGCCTTCATGCCTGTCCCCCTCCTTAGTCTCCCGCTGCCTCTCTAGTTGGGTCTCTGTCAGTCTCCTGCATCCTGATGGGCCCCACCTTCTTGGAAAGCCCGCCTCAAATTTGCCCTGTGCCCGAAATGAAAAGTTGGCCCCTCTGACCAGTTTACAGTCTTCAAAAGCACTATGTCTGTGAAATTGTGTTCTCTGTGGCCTTGAGTTGATAGGAGATAAGTGGCTAGGGTCATGGTCTCAGATTCTTCAACATTAAACAGATTTTGTCAAGCACGTGAACTGTCCATACTTAAAAATTTATGTTTATGCAGGTTTACTCCATGATGGCAGGTTATGTTCCTCGAAAATGTGGTTGTTTTGTGAATGGTTATATCACGGGACATATTTCCACGTAGACTTATGTGCAATTAGGTACCATTCCAGAATAAACCCTGGCAAGATGATCAATCTGTCAGGTAAGAAAAAATGACACTAAATCCTTCCCCAGCTCCCTCGTGGGCTCACTCTTTTCCCTGGCATTTTATAGAGGCTTTCTTGCCTCACTCCATACTCCAAGCTCAGTCCCACCCAGCCCCCATGCCCCAGTATATTTTTCTTTGTTTGAATTCCTATCATAGCAACGGTTGTTGCTATGGGCATGACTGCCACCCACCAGTCACATCACACTGCCCCTTTCTGTTTCTAGCTTGTAGCCCCCCCTCCCCACCTGATGCCCAGCTGTCAATTATGAGCCCGGGCAGGGGAGGGGGCAGTATGACATTACTGGCAGCCACACCCACTGGCCACCCCCACCCCACCCCCAGCACCGTCACATTGCCCCTCCCCTTTCTATCTCCTTTCCTGGCTTGTAGCCAATTTAAATTTTAAAAAAATTGATTTTTTATTAAATTTTAATAAAATTTAACTGTATTTAATTTAAATAAATTAATTTATTAATTAATAAATCTAATTTTAAAAAATTTAAAATCTAATCTAATAAGTAAATCTAATTTTTTTAAAAATTAAAAAATACAAGGGGCTGACAAGAGAAGGCGGAGATCAGTACAGGGTGTGGGAGGGAGTCAGGAAAACTGCATAGATCAGAGGAAAAAAAGAAGGGATTGGGGCAGGGGGAGGAGAGGGTGGGGAAGGATTCGGCTTACCTGCAGTGAAATAATGTCAGGAACGGTAACAGATGCTGAGAAACATCAGCCAATAGTGTAGGACATATTCCCCAGTGGCACATCTGGAATGTGCCTGCATATCTTTTGGGGTCTGGGTGTTTGTGTAGCACTTTGCCACTGTCTTTTTCACCTTTGTGTATGTTTAGGAGTGTGTATGTATTTCTTCTGGCACGTTCATGTCTCCCTTGTATCTCTCTGTCTGCATTGTATGTACCAGCGCTGACTTAGCTTCACCTTCACAGCATCAGTCTCTTTCTCTAAATGTGCCCATAGTCAGGCTGAACAAGGCTTCATTGGGGAGATGGGCAGGGGTTTGTATCTCTCTTCAGCTGAATTTTGTTGCCTCCATAAGACCTAAAGAGCATTCAGTTGAACTACAGCTTTGATAACATAGCTAGCTGAAAGCTTCCAAATATAGAGCCAACGTACCTTCTCTTGGCAGCAGAAGAGAGGAAAATAGGGAAATGTGTCTTTGGGCCTATAGAAACCCCATTTTATAAAGACTAAAGTACCAACTGTCTTTAGTTGAAATAGTGCTATGTCTATTCCTTTATATGTCCACTCACAGTTCTGTTGTTTTTTACTTTCCTAAACACTTAGTACAGTGCTCTGCACATAGTAAGGGCTCAATAAATACCATTGATTGATTGGTATGAGGTTCTAATGTTGTTAATTGTAGGGTCTGACTAGCCCCTAGCCCAATGTGGAAAGTCAATAAATAAAAACCCCAAAATAACCACAACTGGCTAACCCAGATGAGCCTGGGATGATTCTTATGGGGTTTAAAGGTATTTCGTTTGCTACCCCTGGTTGCTTTGTGAATTCTAATTAACATCGCATTCCATTGTACCTGCACCCTGAGGAGGTGAAAATCCCAAAAGTATCGAAGCAGGGCCTTAAAGAGCGCAGGGGAGCCCAGAAGCCTCTCCCCTCTATCTAGTAGCACTGAGCGTGTGGTAAAAGGGATCAAGAGAAGAATATACCAGGTTTCCCAACAGAAAAGTCTCCTGGAGTAGAACGAGGGCATCACGCAAGCAAAGGCAGTGACAGCTTCCCTTTGGTCCCCATCAAACCTCACCCCTTCCCACCCTTGCCAGTGATTCTCTGCCTGACCTGGAGACCTTCTGGAGAGAAAGGGGGAGATCTGTCTCCGTGGGCTATTCAGTCTTTGCCCTTTGGCCCGAGACTGTCAACCAAGAGAACAATTATTATTAGGGCTCTTGGGGTAGTGATGGGGTTTGGATTTGAAAACACCTTGTCCACCCACTCATTTCCCACCAGCCCAGTTACAACTCTCAAAGGGTGAGCCAGTTTGGTCACTACTGCCCTGCCGGAGGAGACGGGGGCTCTGCCCCATGGCTAGCCCTTGTGTTATCTCTGGGCTAACAGGCCATCTGCCTCCTCCCTTTGAAAAGCCAAGATGGCACAACAATAATAATAATAATACCACCAATTATGGTATTTGCTAAACACTTACTACGGGTCAAGTACTGTTCTAAGCCCTTGGGGTTGGCACAAGATAATCAAATCAGACACAGTCCCTGTCCTACATCGGGCTCACAGTCTAAGGAGGAGGGAGAGCAGGTAGGCTATCCCTATTTTACAGCTAAGGAAACAGGCACCAAGAAGTTAAGTGACTTGCCCAAGGTCACACAGCAGACAAGTGGCAGAGCCAGGGTTAGAACCCAGGTCCTCTGACTCCCAGGCCCATGCTCTTTCCACTAGACTACCCAGCTTTTTAAAACTTGGAGATGTCAGGAATCGAACCCAGGGCCTCATACATGCGACGTGTGCATTCTACCACTTAGCTACATCCTCACCACCTTTTGTTTTCTCAAAGCTTATCCCTTCATTCATTCATTCATTCATTCAATCATATTTATTGAGCGCTTCCCACTCCCTCTCTGCCCTTTCAAACCGCGACTTCCATAAGCAGCTCCTGTTATCTCAAAAAAACAGAGACCGGCGCTAGTTGGTGTTGTCATGAACTTGTGGTGTTTAATAGGTCAGGCCCACTAAGGAAAGACATGAGTCTCATTGCTAATTTCTAGCCACAGCTGGTTGCAGGGATGGATGGTCAGGAAGTTACTTGTTATCCATGGGCCTTAGCTGTTCCTTTCCATTCACGATCACTGATTTCAACTGGCCATCCTCATCCACTTCGATCCTGTCCTGCCCATTCTCAACAGTTCTCTTGGTCGTGATCTTCCGGCCATTGATCATTTCAGTCGATGTCATTACTGATTTAAAGCCACAGCCATCAGAACTAGAACCCCCAAATGATGTTGAAGAGAAGGTAGTTCGTCCACCGTGGCCCAGAGAATCAAAAGAAGTAAAGGCTTCCATGAAGGTGGGAAACTCTCCGAAGCCGGCCGAGAAAGCTTCCCTCATGGTTCTGCTTCGATTACCATCACGATCTCTATCAGTACTGAAGGGGTTGTCCCAAAAGTCAAAGGAAAATGGATCGAGTCCATCGAAAAACTCCTGAAAAATATCCTGTGGGTTCCGAAAAGTATATCCGGATCCGAAAGAGTTGTAGAAATTTCCCCCGGCCCCTCCTCCAGCATGCCAGTCGTCATTGCCATCCCCATCGTACACAGATCTCTTCTTAACATCGGAAAGTACCTCGTATGCTTCAGATATCTGCTTAAATTTCTTTTCTGCCTCTTCTTTGTTATTAGGGTTCTTATCCGGATGCCACTTCAAGGCCTGCTTGCGGTAGGCCTTCTTTATCTCTTCTTGGGAGGCACTCGAATGCACTCCAAGAATGTCGTAGTAACTTGCCATTCTCCAGGGGGCCAGGAGTAGGCTCGAGTATGTGTCCTGATTTCCTATCTTGACTCACACTGACGCACCTTCTATATCAAAAATCTGGAGGTTTCGGTAGATCTTGAAGTTGACTCTCGACGTTCTGGCCTCCTTCTGCTCGGCAATGTGGTTCGTTCTACCTTTCTGAAGCGTTGATGAAAGGGAACTTGTTATTAAATGTTGCCCAGGATGGAACGAGGTGGGCCTGCAGCACCTCACTGGCACGTCTGACTGTGGCATCTGACTTAGGCCAGGGGCAGAATATTGGCAAAGATTGTGACGTCAGCAGACCTCACCCAGGCAACGCTTTGACAAGCAGTCATCCTATTGGCTGGAGGAGCTTTCAAGAGCTTTGGTTTAAGTAGGCTTTTCACAGTTCCGATTTCACAATTTTTTTTTTTTGAATGATAGCTTTGAAAGAAAGCCCCCCAGTGACCCATACGACTAGATACTTCCAGAGGTGCCGGAGCTCAGTCGTTCTGCAGTTTGGCATAATGAATGTACAATAATCCAAACGCGCCACCATATTATTGTCATGATTGCCAGAGACAGTAGTATTGCCAGGTCTCTGATCTGCTAAACCCAGTGGTGTTAGGGCCCTGAACAGCCAAGTCTGGAGCTACCAGGGCTGAGCACAACAGAGATCACAGATACCCTAAAAACTAGAGATTATCTAGGCAGAGATGCCCCAGGCCATTGCTCTTCCTCAAATTTAACCCTGTGAACAAAGCCAAAGTCAAAATACTGGCCAATCTAGTACAACTGATAACTGTGTTACTTGTCAAGTGCTCACAGACATAGTCACTGCCCCATAGAGGACTTCACAATCTTAGTAGGAAGGAGAACATGCAAGCTCGTTGTGGGCAGGGAATGTGTCTATTGTTGTGTTGTACTCTCTCAATCTCTTAGTACAGTGCGTTGCCCAAAGTGAGCACTCGATAAATACGAGTGAATTAATGAATGAAGTATTGAATCCTCAATTTATAGATGAGGGAACTGAGGCACAGAGAAGTGAAGTGAGTTGCTCAAGGTCACAGAGCAGGCATGTGGTGGAGGCAGGATGAGAATGCAGGACATCATCATCATCAGTCGTATTTATTGAGTGCTTGCTGTGTGCAGAGCACTATACTAAGCGCTTGGGAAGTACAAGTTGGCAACATATAGAGACAGTCCCTACCCAACAGTGGGCTCACAGTCCAGACATCTGACTCCTGGATCCCGGCTCTTTCCGCTTAGCCACGCTGCTCCTCCTGAACCAGGGATATGTCCCCAGAACACTGCTGCTGAGCGACGTATCCTGATGTGCCATGTGTTGGATGCCCTCCTGGGCTGCCATCCTCATGGCGGGGGGGGGGGGGGGGGGGGGGGGGGGGGGGCGGTGGACCGTGTAATATCCCTAAAAATAATATTTTGATTGAATAATTGTAATAATAATTGTGGTATTCATTAAGCACTTACTTTGTGCCAGGCACTGTACTAAACACAGGGGTGGACACAAGTAAATTCATTCATTCATTCAATCGTATTTATTGAGTGCTTACTGTGTGCAGAGCACTGTACTAAGCGCTTGGGAAGTACAAGTCGGCAACATATAGAGACCGTCCCTACCCAACAACTGGCTCACAGTCTAGAAGGGGGAGACAGACAACAGAACAAAACATGTAGACAGGTGTCAAAATCTTCAGAACAAACAGAATTAAAGCTATATGCACATCATTAACAAAATAAATAGTAAATATGTACAAGTAAAATAGAGCAATCTGTACAGATATATATACAGGTGCTGTGGGAAGGGGAAGGGGGTAGGGTGGGGGGGGTGAGGAGGAGGAGAGGAAAAAAGTAAATCAGGTTGGACACAGTCCCTGTCCTACACGGGGCTCACAGTCTCAATCCCCATTTTACAGATGAGGTAACTGAGACTCAGAGAAGTGAAGTGTCTTGCCCAAGTTCCACAGCAGAGAAGTGGTGGAGCTGGGATTAGAACCCATGACCTTCTGATTCCCAGGCCCATGCTCTATCCGCTACACCTGTTCTCTCCCCCTCTTACTCCATGAGCCCCACGTAGGCCAGGGACTGCGCCCAAATGGATTAACTTGTATCTCCCTCAGTGCTTGCAGCAGTACTTAACAAATACCATAATTAAATTATTTATTCAGCTATTTTTTCATCCTTATTTCTTTATTATTCCCACTGACTCTCCTACGACATTCACTATTTATAAGTATAATAATAATAATGATGATGGTATTTGTTAAGCACTTACTATGTGCCAAGCACTGTTCTAAGTGCTTGGGGAGATACAAGGTTATCAGGGTGTCCCACGTGGGGCTCACAGTCTTTATCCCCATTTTACAGATGAGGTAACTGAGGCCCAGAGAAGTGAAGTGACTTGCCCAAGGTCACACAGCTGATAAATGGTGGAGCTGGGATTAGAACCCATGACCTCTGACTCCCAAGCCCGTGCTCCTTCCACTAAGCCACGCTGCTTCTCATTATAATAATAATAATAATGATGATGGTATTTGTTAAGTGCTTATTATGTGCCAAGCCCTACTCTAAGCACTGGGGAAGATACAAGGTAATCAGGTTGCCCCTTGTGGGGCTCACAGTCTTCATCCCCATTTTACAGATGAGGTCACTGAGGCACAGAGAAGTGAAGTGACTTTCCCAAAGTCACACAGCTGACTGGTGGAGGAGCCAGGATTAGAATCCACTACCTCTGACTTCCAAGCCCAGGCTCTTTCCACTAAGCCATGCTGCTTGCAATCCATTCATCAATGGATGGTATTACTGATGCAGAGCACTGTACCTAAGTGCTTGGGAGAGTACAATATAACAGGGTTTGTAGACACATTACCGGCCCACAAGGAGCTTACAGTCCAGAGTGGGGAGACAGAGCAGCATGGCATAGTAGATAGAGTACAGACCTGGGAGTTGGAAGGTCATGGGTTCTAATCCCAGCTCCACCACTTGTCTGCTGTGTGACTTTGTGCAAGTCACTTAACTTCTCTGGGCCTCAGTTACCTCATCTGTAAAATGGGAATTGAGACTTTGAGCCCCATGTAGGACAGAGACTGAGTCCAACCTGGTTTGTTTGTATCCACCCCAGCATTTAGCAGTGCCTGACATACAGTTAGCCCTTAACAAATACCACAATTTTATTATTATTAAAAGTATTTGCAAACAGAATAATCAAAAGAAATAACTGAATTACAATGGAATAAAAGCAGATATGTGAGTGCCAAGGAGGGGTATGAGTACATAAGTATTTAAGGTTCCTGCAACCCAGTTCAAATCGCATGTGTGTGTGTGTATACAGTTCAGCAAAGGATGAAATGAATTACATTTGCCAAGTAGCTGAAAGATTGGTTAGATCTGTCCAGCTGAATGTTGTCGAACATTTACCCTAAAATAAGTGGACGCCAGATATTTAGCTTGCCCATCTGCTGCCGACAGCTGGAGCTGGGAGCACAACAATCCGCCCCCTTTCCTCTCAGCCTGGACAGTTTAGTTTTCCATGCAGAGTTGGATACCTAGAGGGCAATGGAGCCAAAGGGGAAAAACCAGCAGCTGCTAGAAGCTAGTCCCCTAGAGGCAGAGGGATTGCCTCTCAACCTGGCTGGGCTTCCAGGGAAAACCTCTCTCCCTCTCCCCCTAAATCCCTCCCTTCCTCTCAAGAGTGATTACCATCATCCAGAGGAAGGGAGAGACTAGGACCATAATGGATAAGGGAGTCCCGTTTGACTCTCCAGCTCCAATTTGTATCTATAATTGGCCCTTCGTCTACTGGACTCTCTGGCCCCAATTCCAAAAGTCTGCCTGGTAGCAGGGCTGAGGGAAGCAAGGAGAAGTCACAAAGGGCAAAGAGTTTGATATGCTGCAAGAATCTCAGGCTCCCACCCAGTAAAAAGGGGCATGCCTGAGTTCTGCCCTAGTGCACCATTGTGGCTCCAATGACCCTGCACTTCTGCAGCTGTCAGAGCAGCTGATTTTCCCCCACACACACACTCCCTGGAGAATTTGACCTTCATTGGCCAGGTTATCATTCAGCCCCTTCCAGCCTTCCCACAACTTTCTTTCTGCAGCTCATTTGTAATCTGCAAAACCAGCCCTATAAAATCATCTTTTTTACCATCCCTTGCTCTCAACTCTCCCGCCACTGACCCACTGCTCACACCTTTCCCTTCATCTGGAATTTCCTCCCTCCCACCTCGGCTTCACCAAGCCACGTCCCTCCCCTCCTAAAAAATCCCTTCTTCCAGAGGGTGTTCTTTATGAATTCCCCACAACCTTTCCCTGGCCTGCAATTCCCTCAGCCACCTCAGTACTCATGTATGCTCATTTCTACCCAAATGTGTGTTTTTATTACGTGTCTTGGCTTGAGCACCATGGCCAAATTAGGGAACATTCTTCCATCAACTTGCAGCAGTGTCACCAGACATGACATGGTAAGTACCATAACCCGAGTTTCCTTAGCAAGGAGGTCTTTAAGAATACAACCCCCAGGTTAGAGAAGAACTGAAGTTGTTATCTATTTATTTGTTATGGGAATACAGCCTGGGAGTCAGAAGGACCTGGATTCTAATCCCAGCTCTGGCACTTGTCTGTTGTGCAACCTTGGACAAATCCCTTAACTTCTCTGTGCCTCAGTTACCACATCCATATAATGGAAATTAAGACTGTGAGTCCATGTGGGACATGGACTGCATCCAATCTAATTATCTTGTATCTTCCCCCAGTGCTAGTATAGTACCTGGCACATAGTATAGTACCGGGCTTTGGAGTCAGAGATCAGGGGTTCAAATCCCAGCTCCGCCACTTGTCAGCTGTGTGACTTTGGGCAAGTCGCTTAACTTCTCAGTGCCTCAGTTACCTCATCTGTAAAATGGGGATTAAGACTGTGAGCCCCCTGTGGGACAACCTGATCACCTTGTAACCTCCCCAGCACTTAGAGAAGCAGCGTGGCTCAGTGGAAAGAGCCCGGGCTTTGGAGTCAGAGGTCGTGGGTTCGAATTCTGGCTCCGCCACAAGTCTGCTGTGTGACCTTGGGCAAGTCACTTCACTTCTCTGAGCCTCAGTTCCCTCATCTGTAAAAATGGGGATTAAGACTGTGAGCCTCACGTGGGACAACTTGATCACATTGTATCCCCCCAGTGCTTAGAACAGTGCTTTGCACATAGTAAGCGCTTAACAAATGCCATTATTATTATTATTATTATTATTATTATTATAGTAAGCACTCAAAAATACCATCAAAAAAAAATCAAGATTCCAAAGAGGCAGTTTCAAATATAGGGATAGGCTCTGCATGAGCAAAGCAAGCAACACTATGTAGATCAGGTGACAGTATTTTCAGTCACCTATTCATGCCCAGATAGGATTTTGCAATCATGGCATCCTCTTTGAAAACAAGGGACAATTATATATAAATGTGTTTCTATTTAGAAGGGTCTTATATATATCCTCTGGGAGAAGCAGCATGGCTTAGTGGATAGAGCACTGGAGGGGGCTTTCTGCTTTCCCACAGCAAGAACTGTCCAGCCGCAGGTGGTGGCGGGGGGTGGGGGAGTAGGACCAGGGGATTCGAAGACCAGCTGGGGACCCGAAGCAGGGAGCAGAGTTGATGCTGTGCTTGTGGGAGCCTGTGGGCTCGTGGCTGCTATGGAGCTCTTGGGTGGAGTGAGTTGGAGGCAGGGGGAGGAAGGGGGGAAAGAGGCAAAAGGGGAGATGAGTGGAGAATGAAAATAGAAAACCAGAACGGTTTTCATCTTTAGACGAATAACATAGATCATCATTGCTGTCGGTGTCCTATTTTCATCCCCTACCGATGGGTGGCTCAAGGACATTTCATTACAGTGTTCTTACTGCATGACTTATATTCATGTCCACCACCACTGTCAATGCTGCTACTGAAAGCAGAGTCCACAGTGACTGGCTGAAGTGGCTGGAATCAGGATAGAGCTCCTTCTGTGTCATCCTTGCTCTTGGATTTGTACCCATTATTCTCCCCACCCTCAGGCCCGCAGCACTTATGGACATATCCATAATTCCTCTAGACTGTAAGCTTATTGTGGGTGGGGAGTGTGTCTACCAACTCTGCTACATTGTACTCATCCAAGCACTTCAAACAGTGTCCAGCACACAGTAAAAGCTCAGTAAATACCATTGCTTTATAGATTTTAATGTCTGTCTCCCTCTAGACTAAGCTCCTTGTGAGCAGGGAACATGCCTACTGACTCCATTATATTATACTCTCTCAAGCACTTAGTACATTGTTGTGCACACAGTAAGTGCTCAACAAATATAACTGATTGGTTGATTGATTCAGAACCCTCATCCCTCAAAATGCTATTTAAACCATGTCTAATTTAGGGTTCTCTGGGTATTTTGGGACCCAGCCCTCCCTTCATTTGCTCACTTAGGAAATTCCTCCTCTTCACTCCATCAGAGCCACTTAAACCCACCCATCGCAAGGACCAATTCAGCCCCAGATTGACCTGGTGAAACAAGGGATCCAACCAAGTGCGTCCTATGGTACCCATTTAAGGACCAAGGACATCACTTCACCTGAGTATTTATGTGATGGCAGTAATCGTAATTGGCTTCAAATTCAGAGAATGGGAAATGGTGATCCAGCCCCTTTAAAGGAGTCTGCATTCAAACGAGTAAGGATGATTACCTCATTGAGGAAAAACCCCAACCTCAGAACATCAGGGACTAGTTGGAACAGGAGGGAGTCAGTGATGGTCTGGCTGGATTGCCCAGAAATAATGTTTCTTGTTTATTCTCATTATCTCTGTGCTGTAAGAAGGAGGTGTGTTTAATCCCTATTTTGAAGATAGGGAAATTGAGGCCTAGAGGGTAAGTGTCTTGCTTTAAATTCCCAGAGTCAGTAGCAGAGACAGAATTGGAACTCAGACCAAGGTGCTTCCTACTAAACTACTGTTCTCAGTCAATCATATTTATTGAGCACTTTATGTATGCAGAGCACTGTTCAAAGCACTTGGGGAAGTACAATATAGAAACCTGATTCATTCCCCATCATCCCAGGCATGCCCCCTCACCATTCTTATGCACCTGTTTACTTATCAATTATTGGTATTTATTGAACACTTACTCTGTGCCCTGCATTGTACTAAGCACTTGGGAAAGTACTAGAGAATTAGTAGACATGATCCTTGCCCTCCAGGAGTTTACAATCTAGCAGGGGACAGAGGTATTAAAATCAATCAATCAACTGTATTTATCGAGTGCTTACTGTGTGCAGAGCACTGTACTATTTGGGAGAGTGCAGTTTAACAGAGTTGGTAGACACAGTCCCTGCCCACAATGAGCTTTCAGTCTACAGAATGCAACCCAGGAAGGGGAAGCAACCGAGAATAAAAATATGTGGACACGAGTACTGGTTATTAATGTATCGATTGGCTTTTGTTCATTATTTGTAGTTATTCCCGCTCATAACTACTATTGCACATTTGCCGATTTAAGGCAGTGGACTTCCCTAATTAGACTGTAAACTCCTAAAAGACTTTTATGTCCCCAAATGCTTAAGGCCTGTTCAGTCAGAAGGGATGGATGGCTCTGTTTCCCTTGTCAAACTATAGGATAATTCAACCTAGAACTGTAAGCAGTTTGGCTGAGGGAAAAAGGGAGATGAAACGTTGGGGCAGAGATGAGCAGAGGGTAAGCACACTCACCTCTGCATCTTCCCTAACTAGGCCCCAACTCTCCAGTTAGCTCTATCCCTAGTAACCGAGGCTTTGAAATGAGAAATGTTTTTCGTATCTCAAATCTCAAGTACAAACAATAAAAACCAGCCTAGGCTGTGTTCTTTGAAGAGAAAGTACCAGTGACCTGAGCAGTGGTTATCAGCAGCGTCATTAAGATAAACCCCTACATGATTTAAAGCATCCGAAACTCAAGGCAGCACTTTCAGATGCTAACAAAACCAGCCTGATGTGGAGGATGAAAATCAATAGTAATCAGTTGTCACTAAAAATACTCAAAAGTGTCCCATGGCTGATGGAGGTGAGATTAGTGTAAATATTTGTATTCTAATCAGTGGCTGGGACGGTTGGAGGCAGCCTCTCTGTCTATTTAATTAATGGAGTGGCTTTTTAAAAGGATCCTAATCATATGTGATTGTATCTGCTTATCAACATTTTTGCTAATTAGATGATATGGAGGCAGTCATTCTGCTAATTCCCTCATCTGAAGAGCATATTCTGCCCAGATAAAGTACAGCTTCTTCTTAATAAGAAACAATCCTGAGACAGACTAACCTTAAAGGTGCCTATTATCCTGGGATCTTTTGGGTCTGTGTTCATTTTTTTTTCTCTTCCTCTTGCTTAGTTTGCAGCCTCCATCAGCGTCCAACTGGCAGATGGACAGTTTTTGTGCCTCTTTCCTCTTCCCACTTGTCCTGTCACATATTTAACCCAATTACCTCTCTGACAGATGTCTGCAGGGTGGAGGACTCTGGGTAAGTAACCAGAGGTAGGGCAGCTGCTTCCTCCTCTCCTCCTGCTTGGGGCAGGAAGTGGAACCAGAGGATGCTGGGCCTGGCCTGGCCTGTTGCAATTTGGAAGGCGCTGGAAGGTCCAGCAGCCCTAATGTCATGTCAACCTTGTCGTGTGTGCCCATAACTTCACGTGAGCTTCTCCTCAAATTCAAGTCTTTTATATCCTGAAACTCGATGTCCATACTTCGTCACAATCTCAGGCCGAACATCAAACTTTTGTCCTCTTCAGCTCCCACCCATAGGTTGTGTTCTAAGGGACCTGACATTCCTGGATGAACTCCCCCCATGCAACCTCTGGGAGCCCTGCGCCTCTTTCAAATCCTTCCTCAACCTCTATTTCTCCTGGAAAGTCTTCACTGAGGCAACTTTGGACCCCTTTAGATGACTAAAATCAAGTCGTCTTTTTCTCTTTTCCTGAGCCACCTTTTATATGAGGCATACATACCCATTTTCTGGCCAACGGAGGCAGAGAGACATTAAACCACTTTTCCAAGGTCTTACTGTGATTTGAGGGAAGAGCCAGTAACGAGTCAGGGGCTTACTCTCAACCAGAGGGTCTAATACCAGTTCAAATCCAAGTGAGTTAGTCCTTTCCTGAAATGAAACCCCAACTGGATTCACACTGGATTCAACTGGTGTTATTATTCCAAAGATTTTCATTTTCACTATTGAATAACTGATTTTGACTTGAGAAGCAGCATGGTCGAGTGAAAAGAGCTCAGGGCTGGAAATCAAAGGACCTGGGTTCTAATCCTGGCTCTGCCACTTGTCTGCTGTGGAACCTTGGGAAAATCACTTAACTTCTCTGGCCATCAGTTTCCTCATCTGTAAAATGGGGATTAAATCCTACTTAGACTGTGAGACCCATAAGGGCAGGGGCTGTGCCCAACTTCATTATCTTGTAGCTACAAGATAATGCTTAGTACAGTGCTAAACCAGTGCTTAGTACAGTGTGTGGCACACAGCAACTGCTTAGCAAACACCATTATTATTGTTATTATTATTTGACTGAAAACATTCTGCAATTGACCAGTCATTGAGAGGGGCCAATCCCATAAATTGAATTTGCCTTTGTCCCTTTTTCTTAGCAAATGGTGTTAACACCTTTCTTCCTTCTTCCCCTGGTCTGTCTCTATAGGGTCCCTTAGATAATCTTCTGCTCTTTTCTACGCACAGCTAGTTTCTTTAGGAGAGAATGGAGAATTCAGAGCAAAGAAGAAAACACAGGCAGGCTGATTGGCAGCTAGGGGATTCTGTCAGAAGGCCTGGAATCTTTATCTGAAAGGACCTGAGCTCAGGACATCTGCTTTAAGCACTTTGACTATCCAAACAAACAAGGGTCACACTTCACTCCACCAGTCAAGCTGTCATCAGATTCCACTCCATGAAAGAGGGATGTTGCTCTCAGTCCGGTCATCTCTTTCTTCTTTGAGTCCCTGGGATCCTAGGATCCATGAGAGAGTTAGTTACTGGTCTGACTGCTACAACTGGGTGAGAATAAAGAGAAGCAAGTGAATGTCTCTGAAGTCTGTGCAGTCTCCACTTGGTGAATGCACTGAGAAGAATGTCAGAGGCAGGCTTCTCCATCAATCAATCAAAGGTATTTCTTGAGTGCTTCCTGTGTGCAGAGCACTGTACTAAGCACTTGGTAGAGTATAATACAATGGAGTTGGTAGATGAGTTCCCTGCCCACAGTGAGCTTACAATCTAGAGGGGGAGCGAGACATTGATATAAATGATTAAATTATAGATATGTACATAAGTGCTGTGGGATTGAGGGTGGGGTGACTATCAGGTGCCCAAGTACATAGACAAAGCAGAAGGGAGATGGAGTCAGGGAAAAGAGGGAGTTGTGACCTTAATAAGGCTTAAAGGTGGAGAGAGGGGTGGTCTGGCATATATGGAGGGGGAGGGAGTTCCAGGCCTGAGAGAGCATGTGGGAAAGGGGTTGGCGGTGAGAATGATGACCTCAGAACACAGTGAGCAAGTTGGCACTAGAGGAGAAAAGGTTAGCCAAATGCACAGGGGCAGAAGCCCAAGCAATTGTCTGTTCTCTAGTTCCTGTCTCTGGTGATTGGTTTGTTTCCCATCCAGGGTTAAGGGAGGTCTACCCACATCCAGCTGAGGCTCAAGACATCCCTAGTCTTGGATGACTTCCCAGTTCTGGGGCTGAGCCAGAGGGTGGAGGTGCTCTCAAATGGGTGCAGTAATCCAGCTTGGTCCAATTCTGCTCTTGTCCTCCTTCTATTGCCTCTAGTCTGTAAACTCATTGTGGGCAGTGGATGTGTCTGTTTATTGTTATATCGTAGTCTCCCAAGTGTGTAATACAGTGCTCTGCACACATTCAACGCTCAATAAATACGATTGGTTATGTTTGATGCTTGAAGGTAGGGCCCTGTCTTGTACATGCCTCATTGGCAATTCCCCTCAGCACTCTTTGAAGTGCTCTGTATAAAGCAGGAACTAAATAAATGAGGTTGAGGAGGAAAAGGAGAAGAAGAAAAGGGAAGCAGCATGGCCTAGTGGATATAGCACGGGCCCAGGAGTCAGAAGGACCTAGGTTCTAATTCCGGCTCTGCCACTTGCCTGCTTGAGCAAACCACTTCAGGTCTCTGTGCTTCACTTCCATCAGCTGTAAAACGGGGATGAAGACTGTGAGTCCTTTGTGAAACAGAGACTGTGTCCAACCTGATTAGCTTGTATCTACCCCAGTGCTTAGTACAGTGATTGGCAAATACTGAGCACTTAACAAATAAAATAAATAAATAAGAAAAAGGAGTCCTCTGAGGACACCCCTCGAATCCCTTAGCAGACCTAATAATAATGATGGCATTTGTTAAGTGCTTACTATGTGCAAAGCACTGTTCTAAGAGCTGGGGGGAGGATACAAGGTGATCAGGTTGTCCCACATAGGGCTCACAGTCTTCATCCCCACTTTACAGATGAGGTAACTGAGGCTCCGAGAAGTGAAGTGACTTGCCCAAGGTCACACAGCAGACATGTGGTGGAGCTGGGATTCAAACCCATGACCTCTGACTCCAAAGCCCGGGCTCTTTCCACTGAGCCACGCTGCTTCTGTAATGCCAAAGCAGCCTTCCGGGGTTTAGAAACAAGTTGATAGTCACCCAGCTATTCCCCCAGGGATGTTCAGCTCCATATCAGATTGTTATATGAGGGAAGACGACCACTCCCTGCTCAAAACACACACACACACACACACACACACACACACTCACACACCATGAATGAATCTTGCAACCTGCCCCAGGAGTCTCTGGAGTTAACTGTTCTCCACCTTTCTCCTGGGGAGACTGACCCCACCTCAGCTTTAGCACCCCAGAAGCTGAAGTTTCAGAGATGGAAATGAGAAGCAATCAAAAGGTCAACTTCAGGATTTCTCCAGGAAAGGGAAGTTCTAACTTCCTTAGGTTCTCATGTATGGGGTGAGTTCGTTAATGGGAAGATGTTGAGGGGTGGAGGAAATTGTGACTGGTTTTCTTATCGGGGCACATGAGACAATCAGTCATATTTATTGAGCACTTACTGTGTGCAGAGCACTGTACTAAGAGCTTGGAAGAAGATACAGAGTTGGTAGAAATGTTCCCTGCCCACAAGGAGCTTACAGTCTAGAGGCCAGAAAGACAACTATCCCCTCCAAGATTGTGCCTGGTGGAAGGTTTGGCATTAGAATCCACTGAGTTAGCTCAGAGAGGTAACTTCCCTTGGAATTATAAGAAAGAACCAAGGATTGTATTATTTGTGGATGGCGACTAGGGTCCCGAGGGTTACCGGGGAGCAATTTGCTCAGTAAGTCATTTCTCTGGAAGTCATTTCTGCAGTTGGGGGGGCCCATTCTGTGAAGGGGTTTCTCTTGGACAGAATGGGTACCCCTCTGATTTTATTTCAACCTGTGATCTGCATTCTTTCTATAGATTCACTGCATATACTGTCACCTAGGACCTCAATTTCATTCCTCAAAAGAGTGACCTGAAGCACAGAGCCCAGGTGACCCTTCCCAGACCTGGAAAACGAAGGATCTTCTAAAGGGTAAGAAGAAGCTGTGCTTCCAGGAGCTGAGTTATTGGTTCAGGTCATGCAAGGGTTGTTTCCAGTGGTCTCTGTAACCGGGGTGCACAAGGGCTTAGACACTGATGGGGGCTGACCCCAGGCTTTGGGCCTGACCCCCCCCAGCTTTGGGTCTGACCCCGGGCTTTGGGCCTGACCCGGCAGACGGAAATGCTTTCCTGAAATAAAACCCCACAGTCCCAGGGGGAAGGAGGTGGGAGGGAATCTCATCAGAAACTGTGGCATTTTCCCTCAGGCAAATAGGCGTTGGCCTTCATTCCTCTCTGGGAAACTGATGAGGTGGCTGGAGAGTGGAAAGGGCAAACAATATAGGAGGGTTACTATTGCACTGAGCCTCTTGATTTGTGTATTTCCTGTGGGTGTCAGCCTTCACATTACACTGCCAGGGGCTTTTCCAGGAAACACCCACCTATCAAACTGGAACTACCTAACACCTTGGCCAAGCAGTCAAGCTGTCTAGGAGCATTTATTGAGAGCACCCAATAGTGGGCAGCTTCATCTGAAGGGACAGCAAGGCCTCTCCAGGTCCAAGCCAGTTCATCTTATGACATCCTAAAGAAGTAGGGATTGTTCCCATTTTACAGATTTAGAAACAGGCCTGAAAGGGGATATGACTTCCTCAAAATGATCAACAAACCTCCGATTTTCCTGAATCCCAATCCAACGGCCTCAATCCTGCTGCCTCGATCTCTTATAGGTGACCTTGATTTTTTTTAAACAATATTTGTTAAGCTTTCACTATGCATCAAGCACTGTTCTAAGAACTGGGGTAGATAAGAGTTAATCATGTTGGATACAGTCCCTAGCCCACATAGGGCTCACAGTCTAAGTCAGAGGGAGGCAAAGTTAACCCCCATTTTACAGATGAAGTAACTGATTCACAGAGAAGGGAAGCGACCTACCCAAGGTCACCCAACAGACAAGTGCCAGAGCTGAAATTAGAACCCAGGTCCTCTGGCTCCTAGGTGCATACTCTTTCCACTAGGCCCATACTCTTTCCACTAGAGAAGCAACGTGGCTCAGTGGCAAGAACCCGGGCTTGGGAGTCAGAGGTCATGGATTCTAATCCCAGCTCTGCCACTGGTCTGCTGTGTGACCTTGGGCAAGTCACTTCACTTCTCTTTGCCTCAGTTACCTCATCTGTAAAATGGGGATTAAGACTGTGAGCCCCACGTGGGACAACCTGATAACCTTGTATCTATCTCCCCCAGCGCTTAGAACAGTGCTTGGCACATAGTAAGTGCTTAACAAATGCCATTATTATTTTATGAGAAGCAGTGTTGCTCAATGGAAAGAGCACGGGCTTGGGAGTCAGAGGTCATGGGTTCCAATCCCAGCTCCGCCACTTGTCAGCTGTGTGACTTTGGGCAAGTCACTTAACTTCTATGTGCCTCAGTTACCTCATCTGTAAAATGGGGATTAAGACTGTGAGTCCCACATGGGATAACTTGATCACCTTGTATACCCCCCAATGCTTAGAACAGTGCTTTGCACATAGTATGTGCTTAACACATACCATTATTATTATTATTATTATTATTATTATTAGGCCATGCTGCTGCTGCTTCTTTCTGCCCCTATGAAGTCATCCATCGGTATACATTTGTCACTGTCATAACTAGGGATCAATCAGTCAATGATATTTATTGAGCCCTTACTGTGTGCAGAGCACTGGACTAAGAGCTTGGGATAATACAATAGTACTGGTAGACACAGGCCCTGAAGGAGGAGATTACAATCTAACAGACATTAAATTAAATTACAGGTGGGGGAAGCAGCTGAGTACAAGGATATGTATACAAGGAATGTGTGGGGTGAGCAGCAAATATTTAGGTGATGTTGAAGGGAGAGAGAGTTGGGTGGGGAGATGAGAGGTTAGTCAGGGAAGGTTTCCTGGAGCAGATCTGACTTTGAAGATGAGGAACGTGGTGGTCTATCAGATATGAAAAGGAAAGGAGTTTCAGGCTGGAGGGAGGGATCAGGCAGAATGGAAACATGGGGAGGAGTTCTCTCTCTCTCCCTGTCTCTCTCCCTCTCCGTTCCTTAGAGACAGGAAATATCAAGGGGCTAGATTCCCAGAATGCTTGTTTTTTCCCCTCATCCTCTTACCTCCGCTTCTGGAATGCTTCCCCACTCTGCAGCCCATCCTTATGGCTCCTCCTCCTAATGCTGTCTACAGAAGTGGCAGTCCCTCTGCCCGGCTTCTGCACCAGGACAGGGGGCTGTTATCAAGTTGCCAGCAGGCTCTCTCTTCCTAATCAGGGTTTGGAGTCCCTACCAGCCACCCCATGGGGCCTTCAAAGGACCCCAGATGAGGCTGGAGACTACTCTGTGGCCCCTTCAGGAGGATAAAGAGGCACAGTGTCTCCAGAGGTGTCATTTCCCTGGATGGCCCAGAAGGCATCTGGAGGACTGGCTGGTTTCACACCTCCTGGCTGAAGGAATGGCCTAGGTTTAGCCTGTGTATTGGAGAGTTAGCTGGGGGTTGGGGGAGTTTTATCCCAGTCCCATCATTCACTCAGACCCACTCAGGTCTTCAGGATATGAAGTGGGGTGATGCCTGTTCTGTAATGTTTTTCTTTTGCTTCACAGATGAAATTTAACTAAAGGCATGTGAGCCTTCCTTAGGAAACCAGCTCTCCTCATGTTCCCCTTGGGAATTCTTCCCTAAAATTAGGAGAAGCAGCTTGGCCTAGTGGATAGAGCATGAGCCTGGGAATCAGAAGGACCTGGGTTCTAATCCCATCTCTGCCACTTATCTACTGTGTGACCTTCTCTTTGTCTCAGGTTCCCTCATCTGTAAAATGGGGATTAAGACTGAGAGCCCCATGCAGGACTGTGTCCAACATGATCAGCTTGTATCTACCCCTGTGCTTAGTACAGTGCCTCACACATAGTAAGCGCTTAGCAGATACCATAGCAAATTCATTCATTCAATCATATTTATTGAGCACTTGCCATGTGCAAAGCACTGTACTAAGTGATTGGGAAAGGGCAATATGACAATAAATAGATGTATTCCCTGCCCATAATGAGCTCAGCAGCGTGGTTCAGAGGACAGAGCATGGACTTGGGAGTCAGAGTTCATGGGTTCTAATCCCAGCTCTGCCAACTGTCAGCTGTATGACTTTGGGCAAGTCACTTCACTTCTCTGAGCCTCAGTTCCCTCATCTGGAAAATGGGGATTAAGACTGTGAGCCCCATGTGGGACAACCTGATTACCTTGTATCCCCCCAGTGCTTAGAACAGTGCTTGGTACATAGTAAGTGCTTAACAAATGCCATCATTATTATTAGCATGCATCTCATGGGTTGCCCCATCCTCCCCTGTTGCATTGTCTGTCGGTAGGGATGAGCTTTATGGGTTCCTGTAGGTTACCCTCTCAGGAAGCACATACTTTTCCCTTTTCCCTCCGCTTTGAGTTAAGGCCACAGATCCTGAGAACCTTGTTGATTTTGGGAGAGGGAACTGTATAAGAGAAAGGGATGTAGAGTCTGGCTGACATTAGATTCAAGAATCTCTCAGACTTTAATGGTTCAGGGCCCTTAATTGTCCAGTGCCATACACATCAGGATTCTTTGTCCTCTCTGCAATCATCTTTCTGCTTAGTGCAGCCAATCGCAGGCTTCCATGAATAACTCAATCTGGCTGTGGCGGGGTGGAAAGTAGAGAAGGCCAGGTACCTTGCCTTGTACCTGGCTGGAAGAATGGGGACATCAGAAATCCTACTTCCTCCTCCGGATCCCATTCTACTAAGTTGTGTGTCCACCACTTGTAAGTTGTTGGTCGTTGGGGCTGGAACTAATTAACTTGACAGTGCCACGGCCACGTTTTTCATCAGTTCCATTGTTAATTAAGGAAACCTATCTCTCTCCCTGCTCTCTCCATTTCTCTCCCTCTCACACACACACACAGACACACACATCATTCCCTCAAAAGCTAGGGAGAGCAGACAACTATAGAGGCCCCAGCGTGTGTTTCACAAGATTCCTTTGGGAATCCCCTAAGCTTGGGAGCCTTGAGAAAGGAGATTAACAACGCGGAGAGAGGACGCTCTCCTCACAGAAGTGAGACGTCTCCCTAGAGTTCCCCCGCGGTGGGAAAGCTTGATTGCTACAGGCGGCAATACAACAGCCTCTTTCCACACTGTGTCCCAGGGGGCTTCTTCAAGATCCCAGCTCATTGTCAGCCACCATGCAGGGGAGGGAGTGGGGAGCTGTGGGTAATTGGCCGTCTGTCCAGAGGAGTGCAATTCATTTGCACAGCGTAATGAATTCCTCTGGATGAGGAGGGAGAAGGGGAGTTGGGGGCGGCCTCTACTACAAGGGGAAATAACATCTGGAACTTCCCATGGGATGGAATTCAGTGGGGTGAAGGTGGAAATTGAAGGCATTTGCTCCCCCAATTTGAGCCATTGAATCGAAATCTCAGTGAACCCCTAATGTTGAAAATCTTGGTAAGGATGCTGGTAGATTTTCCAGATTTAGCTGCACCATCGCAAGATGTGGTGCCTGCCTAACCCTCCTATCCAGCACCCCCATTCAAACACTTTCCCTCCCCTAATCGCTCAGTAACTGCTTGTGGGTAGTCAGGCAGCTGGGGGCTGGGCAGGAGAAACGGGGTCATACCAACCCTGGACAGATTAGAACAGTGCTTTGCACATAGTAAGTGCTTAACAAATGCCATTATTATTATTATTATTATGAAAATGCACCTGACCTGCTCATTTCCCAACCCATTTTCTCCAAGATGTAGAGCAAAGTAGTGTTGGAAAACTTTTTCTGTCCCGGCAACTGAAGAGGGAAGTGAATAATCTCGAGAAAAGATCCTTCTAATTGGTTACCTTGCAGCACAACCTTAAATGTGTGGTTGGGGTATCTGTTAAGCACTTATTATGTGCCAAGCACTGTACTAAGCGCTGGGGTAGGCACAAGATAATCAGGTTCCACATGAGACTCACAGTCCAAGTAGGAGGGAAAACAGAATAGAGATCTGAGGCACAAAGAAGTTAAGTGACTTGCTTTAGGTCTGACCTGTGCTCTTCCAATTAGGGCATGCTTGTTCTCTGTGCCTAGTGACCTATATGAAGTATACTGAAAAATGGTAGATTGTGGACAAAAAAAATGTCTTTTTTCAGTGCTTTTTCTTTCTGAGATCCCACCAAAACCGACAGGGCTTTCTTTGAAAGGAAGCACTCTTCTCCTAGTAAGCACTCAATAGATTTATCAACTGACTGGTGGACTGCTCATTCAGTTGTATTTATTGAGCACTTACTGTGTGCAGAACACTGTATTAAGCGCTTAGAAAGTACAATGTGGCAACAGAGACAATCCCTACCCAACAATGGGCTCACAGTCTAGGAGGGGGGAGACAGTCTAGAAGAGGGGAGCCAGTAGGACAGGCAGGGTGGATGGGGGGCAGTGCTTGGGGTAATGTTCTGCACACAGTAAGCACTCAAATACCACTGATTGATTGGCAGGAGTTATGTAGTAGCACATTGTGGTCACCAAGTGATAGATTCCCACCGAATGATGCCACATCTTCTTGACGCTGAATGCAAAAACTCCTAGCTGGAGTTAAACTTCTAAGGCCCCACATCAGACAGGTCAGGGTTGCTTAGAACCCTTTCCACTGCCTTCTTCTCCTCCCCTCAGGGCTACAGAGAGAAGTGAAAGGAGAGGATGGCAGCAGATTCTAATCTTTATTAAATAAGAACCCCAGCTAATGAGAAAAACCAACTGATAAAAGATCCAACTGGCTCCAAGGAAAGGAAGGGGGTGGTGGGGAGGGGGACAGCAAGGGGAGATGGGCCATACAGTTGGGAGAGTAATGAAAAATGATTTATTTTCATATATTCCTATTGGAGGGAACAGGTTTCTCAGTAGAGAAACGAGGTGCTCAGGTAAAGGCAGTGGAAGAATCTGGTGAGTTCCTTGGGTCATTGAACTCCTGGTTAGTCACTCAATGGCAGCACCAGTGAGACAACCCTGCTGATACATACTGAACTTTTAGCATATCCCATTCCTCAGATTTTCCTTCTCCCATTTGCAAATCTCAGCAAACATTTGGATGTTTATGCTGTTAGTGTTCAGATCTCTTTTCTATATTTTTATGCTTCTGGACATAGTATTTGTTTATTTCCAGGATGACAGCTGGACACCCAAGCACTTGCTCTAGAGGGAGCTGAAATGGGGAAACTGTAAGCAAGGAAGGCAGAAGAAATGTTTTAAAGAGACAATGAGGCAAATCCTCAAGAGCCCGGGCTTTGGAGTCAGAGTTCATTGGTTCAAATCCCGGCTAGGCCAATTGTCAGCTGTGTGACTTTGGGCAAGTCACTTAACTTCTCTGTGCCTCAGTTACCTCATCTGTAAAATGGGGGTTAAGACTGTGAGCCCCACGTGGGACAACCTGATCACCTTGTAACCGCCCCAGCGCTTAGAACAGTGCTTTGCACATAGTAAGCGCTTAATAAATGCCATTATTATTATTATGATATAATGTAGCCATGAGCAAACTGGAGTACAGCAACAGAAGACAAATTTACCTGGAGTAGAGCAATTAGAAATGGGAAGACTCTTTCAGAGCAGAGGTTTCCAGAGCATTGTGATGGGACCAGAGGCTCCCATTTTTATTATGGTATTTGTTAAACGCTTATTATGTGCCAGGCACGGTTCTAAGTGCTGGAGTAGATACAAAGTAATCAGGTTGGACACAGTCCATGTCCCACATGGGGCTCACAATCAATCCCCATTTTACAGAGGAGGTAACTGAGGCACAGAGAAGTGAAGTGACTTGCCCAACATCACACAGCAAATTAGAACTCAGGTCCTTCTGACTCCTAGGCCCATGCTCTATCCACTAAGCCTTGCAGCTTCTCCATTCTTCCACTGGCAATCCTCAAAGCATCTAGTACAGGGGCCTACCCAGGGAGGGTGCTCAATAATACTTCCAACTGGTTGTCCAACTTCCTGAGGAGTTAATATTTGTTGAGTTATAGGGGTCAGGTTGGGGAAAGAAGCAAGTGCTTAGTACATTGTCCAGTGCTTAGTACAGTGCCTGGCACAGAGCAAGGGCTTAACAGATACCATCATCATGATAGTTATTGTTAATAATAAGAAGAAAGAAGCCAAAAAGGGGCTCTTTAAAGAGAGAATTGGGATGCCCACAGAGAGTGCTTTCAAACTAAAATGTCATCCAGTCTTCCCTCACCCTCAAAAGTAAGCCTAATGAGCAAATGCCTCTTTGGTCTCTGGGCCAGTTCAACCCCATTTTTGCTATTTCAGTGGGTGATGTTGGGCCACTGAAATTTGGAAAGGTGGATAATCTAGAACACACTGGCTTCTGAGTCTAGATCTGGTCATCAGTCAATCAATAGCATTTATTGAACACCTACTTTGCACAGAGAGCACTGTACTAAGCACTAGGGAGAGTACAAAAGAGGTAGAAGACAAGACCCCTGGCCATTAGGAGTATACAGTCTAACAGGGGAGGCAGACTTATAATAATTTACAAATAAGAGGAAGAAGTGTTCAAATGGAATACGTCAACAGATATATTCAAAAACATGATGAGATTGTGTGAGTGCTAAAGAAGGTGGTGCAAAAATACTAAGAAAGATGTGACGAGGAGCATAGTTAGAAGGGAGAGAACTGACAATGCCTTGAAGTCAATGGTCAGGAGTTTGATGTGGCGAGGAATCAATCAATCAATCGTATTGGGTGCTTACTGTGTGCAGAGCACTGTGGGTAACCATTGGAGGTATTCAAGGAGTGGGATGACGTGTGCAGAATGAAGCCTGTCGATGAAATCTCTGTCCAATCTCTAAAACTGACTGTGAAATCGGGGTCCCCATATCTGGGCAGACCTCCCAGGACTCTGGAGGAGTTGACCTGAGGTATAGGACAAGAAAGGTGAACTGCTTCCATAAAGTCTCTGGTCTCAGTGAACCAGAAAACCTCAGGCATGAAGCCAGCATTTCTCCATTAACCCTTTGCCTGTGGAGCTCTTTTGAAGGAAGGAGTTATTTAATTAGCGCTTGAAATTCACAGCAAACCTCTTTTTCCGGCTCCACCGTCCTCTCTGGCACTGAAACTGCAGTGACTGCTGCTTTAATGTACTGTGGCTGAACTTACTGCCACGAGGTCAAAGGGGATATAATTTACCCGGCTTTGATGCATTTGATACAGTTTAAGTGGGGGATGGGAGGTGATGGGGGATATAGGGGGGAAGCAGAACTTTGCCTGTTTACATTAGAACCGGATTAGTGTGAAGTTGACAGAGGCATTTTCCAGCACAGGGAGAGGGTCTGTTTGCTTAGACTGCTGACTATACTCTGTCTGTTCCTGGGCCGGGAAACCTGGGGAAATTGGTACTCTTGAATCAATGGGAAGTTGAGGCTGTTTAGTGGTGGAGATAGGGTCCTTTCACGGCAGAAAATGCCATTTGAAGGTAGGGAGTCAGGAGGGAGAACTTTGACATTCTGAGTAACTCTGCCTAGCAGCCAGAACACTAACTAAAGCTCCTCTGGTTTCTGCATTGGGAGTAGAGAGGGTACAATATAACAGAGTTGGTAGACATGTTCCCTGCCCATAAGGAGTTTACAGTCTAGAGGGGGAGACTGACATTAATAAAAATAAATAAATTATGGCTATGTACATAAGTGTTGTGGGGCTGAGGGTGGGGTGAATAAAGGGTGTAAATCCAAGTGCAAGGGTGATACAGTGCAATAGAACTGGTAGACATGATCCCTGCCCTTAAAGAGCTTATAATCTACTGGGGCGAGAATGAATTTCCCAGTCCCTCCTTCCCTAACTCCCAACCAAAAGCTGCCAGTGAAATCCAGCAACAGCCCTAGAAAGAGATGCAGTATCATTGAATGAATGAATGATTGAATGAATGAGGCCTGCTGAGGCCTTGCGGGGCTACGGGGAGGACATTGGGGGTCCCGGGGAACTGGCTTAGAGCTGATGGGGGCCAGCTCTCCTAATTCTATTTATTTTGTTAATATGTTTTGTCTTGTTGTCTGTCTCCCCCTTCTAGATTGTGAGCCCGCTGTTGGATAGGGACCGTCTCTATATGTTGCCAACTTGTACTTCCCAAGTGCTTAGTACAGTGCTCTGCACACAGTAAGCGCTCAATAAATACGATTGAATGAATAAATGAATCAAAAAACAGCATTCATTGAGCACTTTCTGGGGTCAGTGTCTTACCATATTAGGTGCTTGGGGAACACCCATATGTATAAGAAGCAGCAGCATCTTGTGGATAGAGCACGAGCTTGGGAGTCAGAGGACCTGGGTTCTAATCTAGGTTCTGCCACCTGTCGGCTATGTGACCTTGGGCAATTCACACAACTTCCCTGGTGTCTCAGTTACCTTATCTGTAAATGGGGATTGAGATTGTGAGCCCCATGTGGGACAAGGGACTGTGTCCACCCCAATTTGCTTGTATCCACCCCAGTGCTTAGTACAGGGCCTGGCACTTAAGCGCTTGACAGAAACCACAATTACTGTTATTATTACGTGGGACAGGGACTATGTCCAACCTGATTATCTTGTACCTATCCCCCACCCCCAGACTGTGAGCTCATTGTGGGCAGGGATTGTCTCTCTTTATTACTGTTTTGTACTTTCCCAAGCGCTTAGTACAGTGTCCTGCACACAGTAAGTGCTCAATAAGTATGATTGAATGAATGAATGAACAAATATCATCTTTAAAAAAAAGATGCACTCCCTGCTCTGGAGGGGTTTATAAATCTAATGGGAAAGAAAAACAGATATAAAGTGATGAATATACAATAGTTTAAAGAGCATGAGAACATGGAACTCCCTTCTCCTACATATCTGGCAGATGATCACTATCCCCACCTTCACATAAAATCACATTTCCTCCAAGAGGCCTTCCGCAAGTAAGCCCTCACTTCCTCTTCTCCCACTCCCTTCTGCATTACCCTTGCACTTGGATTTTCACCCCTTATTCACCCCACCCTCAGCCCCACAGCACTTTACATATCCATGATTCATTTATTTTAATGTCTGCATCGCCCAATAACAAATAAACAGATGGAAGAATAAGAATGTTGAGGTGACTGGGGAGATGACTTGAAGGGGAAAGTGGGAAGATTGAACAAGTTCCTGAAGAATACACAGCTGGGTAGATTTAGTGCCATCCTGAATCCTGCTTCATTCAAATAAGGTACAGATGTGTGGCAGTCCCCTTGCTACAAATGCTCAACTGAAGAAGTTGCTTGCAATGGCAGCTAAAAGACTGTGAACTCCTGGAGGGCAGGGATCCTATCTACTGAATCTAGTGCATTCATTCAGTTGCATTTATTGACCACTTACTGTGTGCAGAGCACTGTACTAAGTGCTTGGGAGAGTACGATACAACAATAAACAGACACATTCCCTGCCCACAACGAGCTTACAGTCTAGAGGGGGTGAGAAAGACATTAATATAAATAAATAAATTAATTACAGATATGTTCATAAGTGCTGTGGGGTTGGGAGGGGGAGATGAACAAAGGGAGGAAATCAGGGTGATGCAGAAGGATGTGGGAGAGGAGGAAAGGTGGGTTTAATCAAGGAAGGCCTCTTAAAGGAGAGGTGCCTTCAATAAGGCTTTGAATGGGGGGAGAGTAATTGTCTGTAGGATTTGAAAAGGGAGAGCATTCCAGGCCAGAGGCAGGACGTGGGCAAAGTGTCGGCGGCGAGATAGAAGAAGGCACAGTGAGAAGGTGTACTCTCCTAAGTGCTTAGTACAGTGTTCTACACAGAGTAACTGCTCAATAAATACTACTGATTTATTGAATTAGAATTGAATTAAGAGAAGCAGTGTTGCTTAGCAGATAGAGCATGGGGCTGGGAATCAGAAGGATCTGGGTGCTAATCCTAGCTCTGCCACGTGTCTGCTTTGTGACCTTGGGCAAGTCATTAAACTTCTCTGGACCTCAGTTACCTCATCTGTAAAATGGGGATTAAGAGTGTGAGCCCCATGTTGGACTGTGTCCAACCTGATTAACCGATTAACTACCCCAGTGCTTAGAACAGTGCTTGGCACATAATAAGCACTTAACAAATACCACAATTATTAAGTTCTATAATAATTATTATTATTTTATGGAAATGCCACCAACCATTGTTCTGCATTTGCATTTATAATGGAGCCTTTGAATGTGTGTGTGGTTTTTTTATGGCATTTGTTATGCCCTTATTATGTACCAGGCACTGTACTTAGTGATGGGGTAGATCCAAGCTAATTAGGCTGGACACAGGCCATGATCCTCATGGGGCTCACCCATTTTGTAGATGAGGTAACTGAAGCACAGAGGAAATGAAGTGACTCGCCTAAGGTCACACAGCAGACAAGCGGCAGAGCTGGGATTAGAATCCAGGTCCTTCTGACTTCTGGGTCCATGCTCTATACATTAGGCCACGCTGCTGCTCTAATGTGTTTGCTATGTTAGTTGTTCTTCCCATAGAGCTATTTACTGGGTATGCCCCTGAGCAAGGATTTACTTGGCACATTTATAGTCCCTGAATCTTCCATGTGCTCTACCCTACCCTGTAATACCATGACTAGTGGCCCATAGATTTTTGGCAAACACAAAACACCAAAGCTTTCAGTGGCACAGAGTCCCTCAGCAATGCAAAAGAAGGTGAGGTTTGATGCTTGTTTTTAAGATCAATTTGATCAAATTTGATCAATGAAATTAGCATTAAAAAGGATTTTTTTTGTCAATTTATTATTTTATACACGTTTTCATGTTTTATTATCTATCAGTTTAGTTGCACCTTTTTTCCATCCTGCAAATTGGCAAGATTTTCTATTAGTTCATGTAAACTTGCCTGTTTCAACAACCTCTGTTGAAGAAGCAGCCTTGGCTTCTTCTAACTCTGCCTTCTCTCTGCCCTGCTCCCATTCTGCTCCAAGCCCATTCCCAGCCTCATCCTCACCTAGTTTAAATCCACTCTCCACCGCTACCATATTCTCCCCTGCCTATACCTATTTCTCTGCCATTGTGGTTTCTTCTACCACTGCTGCTTCTGTTTTTTCCACTGTGATCATTATCCCTGTCTTTTCCACTGCTGCTGACTTTGCTGCCATTATATATCTGCCTTCTGCCATCGCCACTTTCTCTCCTGTCCCTATTCTTTGATCGTGAGAGACAAATAGAGGGAGGTGGAGCAGGCCTTCCAAAAAGACAAGAAAGAGATGTGGCCAAAGACAGCCAGAGACTCACCCAGATAGTCCCAGAAGCATAGCCAGGGAGATACCCAGAACCAGAGGGGCAGGAGAGCAGAGGAATGGGGAGACAAGGAGAAGCAGTGATGCCTTGTCAATAGAGCTTGGGTCTGGGAGTTACAAGGATCTGGGTTTTGATCCCATCTCTGCCATTTGTCTGCTGTGTGATCTTGAGCAGATCACTAAACTTCCCCATATCTCAGTTACCTCATCTGCAAAATGAGGATTAAGACTGTATGCCCCATGTGGGACATGGGCTGTGTCCAACTTGATTAGCTTGTATAATAATGATGGTATTTAGATCTTAGTACAGTGCCTGGCACATAGTAAGCACTTAACAAATACCATTAAAAGCCCAAACAAGGGAGACAGGAGGATAGAAGGTTAGAACAAAGGGACAAAGAGAGGGTCAGAAGGACAGGAACATAAGCCCAGGGGGTGACCTACCCATTTAGGATTTTAGGTCATCATAACCAGTGTGGAGGGCAAGACAGAGTTGGAGCCTACATGGTCCCCACAAGAACTGAGCAGACAGTTCACTTGAAGTTGCAAAAATTGGACCCTGCCACCGCAAGTCGCCCAATGCAATCTAGAAACTAGGGTGGAGGAAGAGCCCTAGCCATATATTGGCCACTGACGGCACTCAAGAATACCAGACACCTCTTTGCAGATGCCCTACCCTCACCCCACCCATTCACACACTGTACCGCACAGGGAACAAAGTACCTGAACAGATGGATAAATGGCCTCCATGCCTAGCCAAGCCTAGCCTTTGTAGCCCCCAAAACAGAAAATGGGACAGGCTTCCGCTGCTGCTGAGCAGTGAAGGGTAGGCTGGGTTGTCAGCAGCTGCCTCTTTGAGCTCTTTGTGGGCAGGGAATGTGTTTATTGTTGTACTCTCAAGCTCTTAGTAAAGTGCTTTGCACACAGTAAGCACCCAATAAATACAATTGAATGAATGAATGAATGCCTCACAGTGGCCCCTAAGAGCTGAGAAAGTTCACCATCCCTGGACCAGCAGAGACTGAGTCTACTAAAAAGGAGGCAAAATTATATCTCCTTCAGGAAGCCTTCCCTGAATAACCTCTCATCTCTCCACCCTATTCACCCTCCCATGTGTGTCACCTAAGTACTTTGATACTCACCCCAGCCCCACAGCACTTATGTACCTCTCCTTATACTCTGCTGCTTCCCCTTGTTGTCTTAACGCTGTCGAGTCGTCTCCGATCCAGCGACTCCATGGACACATCTCTCCCAGAATGTTTCACCTTCATCTGCAATCGTTCTGGTAGTGCATCCAAGTTTTCTTGGTCAAAATCCAGAAGTGGTTTACCATTGCCTTCTTCCAAGCAGTGAACTTGAGACTCTGCCCTTGACTCTCTCCCGTGCCACTGCTGCCTAGCACAGGTGAGTTTTGACTTGTAGGAGATTGTCTTCCACTCTCTAGACACTGGCCAAGCTAGGAATGGAATGGGTAGGCCTCTGCTTGACTCTCCCTCCTGTAGCCGAGACTGGTAGACTACTGGAAACTCTCCAGGTGCATCCTGAGAGGGGGCTACTTCCCTAGCTGTTATTCATTTTAATGTTTCCCTCCCCTACTAGACTGGGAACTCCTTGAGGGCCGGGAGCATGTCTACCAATTCTATTATACCCTCCCAAGTACTTAGTGCAACGCTCTACACACAGTAAATGCTCAATAAATACCACTAATTGATTGGCTCAAGTTCTCATTCTGCACACATCTCTCCACTCCTCAGAAACCTTCAATAATTACCAAATTAATCTACGCATCAAACGAAATCACCTGACCATTGGTTTTAAGGGTCTCCCATCAGCTCTCTCCCTCCTACCTAGTCACTTTCTTCTCCTACTACATCCTAGTTCGCTCTCTCCATTCCTCCCAAGCTCACCATGCTGCTTACCACACTTCAATCTTAATTCTCCCACTTCCATCCCCTAGCCCGTGCCCTCCTTCCTGCCTGGACCTCCTTCTTCCTTCAAATCTGCCAGACCACAACTCTGCCCATCTTCAGAATCCTTCTGAAATCCTTTTTCATCCAGGAAGCTTTCCATGGTTTAAATTTCTTCTCCCCAGGCCACATCCCCTCAACTATCATCTCAGCAGTTTTGCACTAGCTCAGAACCTGTGCACTCACTACTTCTCACTTTCTTTTGAATTTTACATACTGTACTATTTAAGCCTCCTCACAGGGTCGCACCTGGAGAGTTTCCAGTACTTTACCAGTCTTGGTTACAGGAGGCTTACCCATTCCATCCTTAGCTTGGGCAGTGGCTAGTGAGTGGAAGGCAATATGCTCCAAGTCAAAACTCACCCATGCTGGGCAGCAGTGGTATGGGAGAGAGTCGAGGGTGGAGACTCGAGTTTACTGCACAGAAGGCAGCAATGGTAAACCACTTCCAGATTTTGGCCAAGAAAACTCTATGGATACTCTGCCAGAATGATTGCTGATGGACAGCGGGGTGTTCTGGGAGAGATATGTCCATGGCATCGCCATGGGTCGGAAACGACTCGATGGCATAAGACAAGACAAGACTACTTAAGCATTTCTTCTTCCTACTTGTAAATACTTTTGTATCTGTCTTCCCTTCCTAGATCATAGGCTCCGTCAATCAGCAATCGATCAGTGGTATTCATTGAGTGCTTACGGTGTGTCGAGCACTGTACTAAGCCCTTGGGAAAGTACAATATAAGAGTCGGTAGACACAGTCCCTGCCCACAAGGAACTAACACTCTACGGCCAACCCTCCTTGTGGACGGAGATTGGCTTTCCTTCTATTAAACTCTCCCAAGTGCTTGGTACAGTAGGTACTCAATAAAGGTCACTGATTGATTGATTGTGGTGGGCTTTCTATGGTTGCCCACAAAGTTGAAGGGGTGAAATTCCAGATGGAGCTCTTTGTCTGCATATGTCCTGAAGTTAGTGCCCTGTGTGCTACCACTCCCCAATAGCAGGGGCAGCAGAGTAGTCAGAGGCAGAAATGGAGAATCAATCAATCATATTTATTGAGCACTTACTGTGTACAGAGCACTGTTCTAAGTGCTTGGGAAAGTACAGTATAAAAGAATTGAAGGCCTTCCCTAGGTCCTCCTATCCTCTTCTATCCTATCCTGTCCTATCCTCTCTCCTGCGTTGCCCTGACTTGCTTCCTTTATTCATCCCCCTCCCAGCCCCACAGTACTTATACACATATCTGCAATTTATTTGTTTATATTAATTTCTGTCTCCACCTCTGGACTGTAAGCTCATTGTGGGCAGGGAATATATCTGTTTATTGTTATATTGTACTCTCCCAAGCACTTAGGACAGTGCTCTGCACACAGTCAACCCTCAATAAATACAATTGACTGACTGAAGTTCCCTGCCCACAACAAGCTTACAGTCTAGAAGGAGGCTCGATGGCCAAAGTGGCAGTGGCAGAGAAGACTGCCATGATGATGTAGGGACAGAGGAAGCAGAAGCAGGAACAAAGAAGGCCACGGTGGCCCAAGGCGCCGTGAAGGTAGAACATCAACAACCAGTGAAGGATCGTGTGGCAGTGGGGGAAGGGGCCCCAGCCAACCAGAGGGTCAGGAACCAGGCCACAGAAGAGAAAACAGTGGAGAAGTTTTCAAATTGATAAAATTTCAGCCCTAGTGATAGTTTCATAGGTATCTCCTTGGAGTTTCAGTTTTATGCCATTCATTTCACATAGATGTCACTACTGCCTTGTAAGTATCCCTCATAGTGAGTCAGTTAAATGGGGTTAGTGCATTATAGTAATGGAGTAACTGTATAAAAACAATGAAACCCAATCTCTTTAAACTGATTTGATGTCTGCCCGAACCACAACATTTCCTGCTAATGGCTTCCTTCATTTTTGTAACAGTGATCTCCACCTGATCAGATTACAGCTGTTTTTAATTACAAGGCTAATAGAGTTTGTAGGCCGTGTCAGGGAGGAAGCCATGCCCCGCTGCTGGCTGGGGAGCCCCGGGGAGCTCAGAGAGGGGTCCTTGGGGTCCCCAAGGATACCGTATCTATCACAGCCACACCCAAAAGTGGATGAAGAGATGATCTAATGTTTTCGCTAGACGGCAATGATCTCCCCTGTGGGAGGAGGAAGCAAATGCAGGGGTGAGTCCTGGCTCATGCAGTGACCTGTTCCCCAACCTCACCACCTCTGACTGATCCCCAGAACATCCCCTGTTTGCTTTAAAAAATAGCAGCAGCCGCAACTTGCTTACCTACACAGTTGCTCTGGACCCCGAGACTCAGCCTGGCCCCTCTCCGGTTGAAGTCTTCGTGCCTTCCCCGCTAATGGGGTTTGACAAGAAGGCCTGGAACTGCAACTGAGGAGAATTCTAGTTTAGCTCTTGTCAAGTTTGAAGCTCAGAGCCCCAACCAACTGGATCGATCGCTGCTCCACATCCAGTAGCGAGGTATACCCCAGGCCTCCCTTTTTACCAGCTCTTTTCTGACGAACCAAAAGCTGTTGCCCCATATATATGTTTGGTTACACATTGCCCTGGTAAATGATTCACAACCATATCGAGGTGGCATCAATAATTGAGGGTTGAGATATTTAATTATTTATCCCCACAGGAGTCTCTCCCTCTAATTTTATTGTCCCATTCACTTTCTCCATTTCCACTTTCAGAATGGAGTCCAGGGGCTGGCTGGAGACCTAGCCCTCTCCATCCCTCTCCTGGGCTGACTCTAAAATGTTTAAAACTCAAATCCTCTTATCTCTTCTTATCTCCCCTCTGCCAGTGCCTTCATTGTGTAGGTTTATGGAGAGGGGCAAGAAAATCCAATCATCCATTGTTGTGGCTTAGTATTTATTGAAGCCCCAACTGTGCTGAGACCACAGGCTTGATGGCTCTACCTTCTAGATGCCTCTAAAATGATACATTATGCATGCCCTGCAACGGAATCTTTTAAAATATGGGGGTTGCTTCTTGCAGAACCTTGTGCTATGGAAAACTTGCATTGTTGTTTTCACCCTGGATCTGATTCCCTGCAAGTGTGCACAACCATTTCTTCTGTCCCTGCATCACACTATGCTCAGACTGATGCAAGATGTTGGAAGAGCGTTCTAGCCAAAACACACAGTGCAAGTGCACGCTCTGACAGAACTGCGTGTACCTGCAATGTACATATGCTCTTTAATGTGATCAATTTTTGTTTTCTCTAGGCTGTCAGTCTGCATTCTAGATAAGATTCATGCATTCAATCATATTTATTGAGTGCTTATTGTGTGCAGAGCACTGTACTAAGCATTTGGGAAGTACAAATCGGCAACATATAGAGACGGTCCCTACCCAACAAGGGGCTCAGAGACAGACAACAAAACAAGTAAAGAGGTGTCAATACCATCAGAATAAATAGAATTATAACTATATACACATCACTAATAAAATAGAGTAAAAGATGTGTACAAACAAACACAAGTGCTGTGGGGAGGGGAAGGGGGTAGGGCAGAGGGAGGGGGGTAGCAATGGGGAGGAGAGGAGGAGGAGGAGAGGAAAAAGGGGGGTTCAGTCTGGGAAGGCCTCCTGGAGGAGGTGAACTCAGTAGGCTTTGAAGGGAGGAAGAGAGCTAGTTTGGTGGATGTGTGGAGGGAGGGCATTCCAGGCCAGAGGTAGGACGTGGGCCAGGGGTCGATGATGGGACAGAAGAGAACGAGGGACCATGAGGAGGTTAGCCGCAGAGGATCAGTGTGTGCGAGCTGGGCTGTAGAAGGAGAGAAGGGAGATGAGGTAGGAGGGAGCAAGGTGATGGAGAGCTTTGAAGCCAATAGTGAGGAGTTTTTGCTTGATTCGAAGGTTGATAGGTAACCACTGGAGACTTTTGAGGAGGGGATTGACTTGCCCAGAGTATTTCTGTACAAAGATAATTCGGGCAGCAGAATGAAGTATAGACTGAAGCAGGGAGAGACAGGAGGATGGGAGATCTTGTCTGGGTCAAATCAGAATTCACCCTGAATCATGGCCTTGTTAGGATGCTCCATTATGGAAAAGCTTTTCAAGATTCCCAGCCTCTTCAGGACAGGCCTGCAATAGATGAGTTGGATCGATTCAGTCAATGGTATTTATTGAACGCTTACTACATGTCTCCCCATCTAGACTGTAAGCTCACTGTGGGCAGGAAATGTCTGTTTATTGTTATATTGTACTCTCTCAAGCACCTAGTATAGTACTCTGCACACTGTAAACGCTCAATAAATATGATTGACTGACTGACTGCAGAGCACTATACTAAGTACTTAGGCAAGTGCAATACAACAGAAACAGCAGACACGCTCCCTGCCCATAAGGAGATTAGGAGAGAACAGGTATTTTGTGCCCTAGGGAATGGATGCCTTACTTTGAGGGGGGTGGACACTCCATTTTAAGAGTTTCTTCCATCCCTGGGTCAGTCAAGAAGAGTGAGTCACCATCCCTGTTGCTAAATAGCCTGTTCAGGTCCTATGTGGCCTTCTCATTCCCCAATGACCTCAGCCCCTCCTCCCCTCCACCCAGTTGTCCAATTGTTGATTTAAAGTTATCATTATTAGTAATAATAATAATGGTATTTGTTAAGCACTATATGCCAAGCACTATATGTTATTAATAATAATAACATTGGCATTTAAGTGCTTACCAGATGTCAAGCGCTCTACTATGCTTGGTGGAAGATTCAAGATAGGTGGGACACCATCCCTGACCCACAAGGGGCTCACAGTCTAAGGAGGAGGGAGAACATGTATTGAATCCCAATTTCACGGACGAGGAAACTGAGACCCAGAGAAGTTAAATGACTTGCCGAGGTCACATAGTAGGCAAGCAGCAGAGCTGGGATTAGAACCCAGGTCCTCTGACTCCCAGGCCAGTGCTCTTTCCAATAGGCCGTACTGCTTCTCTAATCTTTCACCTTACCATTCTTGTGTTTGGGGAAATTTGGTCAATGTTCTTGGACAGTCAATATTGGCAAGTCAAAGCCATGTCCGATCCTCTTACTTTTGACCCAAATGATGAAAAAATTTAAATTCTGAACTTGGAATTCTCACTCGGGCACATTCATTATAGTTCTTTTACACCAGGCTTCACCACACAAGCTGGGTGACACTCCGATTTCTGTTTTTTGTGTTTTTTTTTTAAAAATAAATGAAACATTTAAGTTTCCTAAAGTGCAATACATCCTTTCATTTCAAGATCATTAATAATGGGTGCCCAGCCCTTTCCACTTGCCCCTGCTTTGCAGCATTGCCTAGTGGATAGAGTACAGGCCTGGGAGTCAGAAGGACCTGGGTTCTAATTCTGAACTTGTCCGCTGTGTGACCTTGGGTGAGTCACTTGACTTCTGTGTGCCTCAGTTACCTCATCTGTAAAATGGGAATTAAGACTGTGAGCCTATGTAGGACAGGGACTGTGTCCAGCCTGATTAGCTTGTATCTACCCCAGCACTTAGTAAAGTGCTTGACACATAGTAAGCGCTTAACAAATACCATTATCATTGTTGTTATTACTACTTGTGGTTCTGAAAGTCTGCCAAATGAAGTAGGACTTTTCAATCCCGATGGGCGGGTGGACAAAGCTCAACCAGAAATCCTGCTCCCGATTCAGCCAAATTTGGATCAATTTGACTACCAAAAGCTCTTGGATTTTCCACCATTTCAGCTGCCTCTGCTCTCGTGGAATGCAGCTAGCCAGCTCCGACCTCTTCGGTTACCTTTTTTAAATGATGGGGAATAAATGTGGAGGAGTGGACTGTAGCTTCAGGTGACTCCCTCACCAAATTAGTTCCAGACCTGGGTCGCTGAAGGGCATGTGGGCTAGACATGGAAGTCTAGGTTAATTTGCAGACGTGGTTGAAAATAAATCATGGAATTGCAGAGCTAAAGGGGAGGGAACTTCAAGAGGCCAATCCCCTGCTTCCAGGGTGGTGATTGACTAAATGCTCCAGGTGTGATGATTTAATGTTCTAGTCAAGTCTCTATGGACAGAGACTTCGCCACCTTCCTCAGTAGTCTGACCCAGTGTTTCTAATAATAATAATGGTTCTCTCCTTGACCCTCTCCAATCTGGTTTCCTTCCCCTTCATGCCACAGAAACCACCTTCTCAAAGGTCACAAATGATCTCCTTCTTGACAAATCCAATGGCCTCTACTCCATCCTAATCCTCCTCAACCTCTCAACTGCCTTCGACGCTGTCGGCCACCCCTCGCTCCTGGAAACATTAGCCAACCTCAGATTCACTGACACTGTACTCTCCTGGTTCTCCTCCTGTCTCTCTGGCCTCTCATTCTCAATCTCTTTCACGGGCTCATTCATTCATTCAATCGTATTTATTGAGCACTTACTGTGTGCAGAGCACTCCTAAGCACTTGGGAAGTACAAGTTGGCTCCCCCTCTGCCTCCCATCCCATAACCTTGGGTGTCCCTCAAGGTTCTGTTATTATTATTATTATTATTATTATTAATAATGGTATTTGTTAAAGCACTTATCCCTTGGGATACCTGCCTGCCAAGCAAGATCAAAAGATGGTCCAGATTTTGAGGCCCCCTCTCTAACCTACTCAGCCATCAGAACAGCTCTTCCAAGAGGCTTTCCCTGATTAAGCTCTCATTTCCTCTTTCCCCACTCCCTTCTGCTTTACTCACCTCTACCCACACCAGACTCACAGCACTTATGTACATATGCTTAATCTATTTAAACTGACTGTCTGCCTCTCTAGACTGTAAGCTCACTGTGAACAGGGAATGTGTCCGTTATTTTGTTGCATTGTACTCTCCCAATCACTTAGTACAGTGCTCTGCACATGGTAAGCGCTCAATAAATGCAATTGATCGATTGATTGGTGTTGGCTAAGCACCTTTTATGTGCCAAAACACTGTTCAAGCACTGGGGTAGATAAAAGATAATCAAGTCAGACAGTCCCTGTCTCCCATATAGGGCTCACAGACCAAGTAGGAAGAGGAACAAGTATTGAATCCCCATTTTACAGATGACGAAACAGAGGCACAGAGAAGTGAAGCAATTTGCCCACTGTCACACAGAACACAAGTCACAGAGCTGGGATTAGAACCCCGGTCTCCTGACTCCCAGATCCGGGGTCTTTCCATTAGGACATGTTGCCTCTTTAACAATCCCAACAGTCAGGAAATTATTTCTGACAATGAAAATGTTCTGGTGAAGACTGCAGATCATGTCTGGACATGAAATCTGATGGATGTAAATCAGATGTTCTCTCTGCCCCCGACATTCTCTCTCTTCCTGTGCATTATCATTCTCATAATCAGGACTATTTCAATAAGTATTTGGGTGTATACAGAAAACTATAGTAATAATTGTAGTATTTGTTAAGCCCTTACTATGTGCCAAAGCACTGTGAGTCTGTGAGACTCGGTGAGTTCTGTACCTAGCCCTGGGCTAGATACAAGATTGTCAGGTCAAATATAGTCCCTGCCCCCATGGGGCTCGCAGTCTAAGTCGGAGGGAGAACAAGTATTCAATCCCTTTTGGACAGATGAGGAAACCGAGGCCCAGAGAAGTGAAGTGACTTGCCCAAAGTTGTATAGCAGGCAAGTGGCGGGCCTGGGATTAGAACCCAGGTCCTCTAACTACCAGGCCCCTGCTCTTTCCACTAGGCCATTCTGCTTCCTCTTAAAAAATTTAAATAAACTTAAATAAAGGTATGGTCCCTGCTCTCAAGTAGTTTTTCAGAGGCAATGAAGGCAGGGAGGGCACTGCAGATACTTCTGTCAATCTCTTATTTACCCTATTACTTAAGCCCTAACTCATACATGTATCCCCTTTTCCTTTTTCTTCCCTGCCTGTCCCAAGTGTTTAGTGCAGTACTGTGCACAGAGTATGCACTCAGTAAATACTATTGATCAATTGTCTCCCCCACTACATTGTAAGCCCCTCCTTGGCCCTTGTAAAACAGGGATCATGTTTACTAATGTTTGGAGCTGGGATTAGAATCCAGGTCCTCTGGCTGCCAGGCCCATGCTCTTCCAGTAACGCATAGCGCTTTTTCCTTTTTTTCTTGTTTTACTAATCAGCTCATCAGTGGTATTTATTGTGTGTACTGTGTGCAGAGCACTGTATCAGACACTTGGGAGCATGCAGTCTCTGTCACTGTACTCTCGACTGCAAGCTTGTCAACAGGGAATGGGTCTACCAACTGCTGTATTCTCCCAAGTATAATTCCACTATACTCCCCCAAGTGCTTAATACACGGCTCTGTATACAGTAGATGCTCAATAAATGCCACTGATTGATTAATTGATCTATTGATTTGGATAGAAGGGAAAGGAATCCCTGTCCTCCCACCCCTTTTGGACTATGAGCCTAGTGTGGGCCAAATACAAAAATCAGGTCAGTGCTTGGTACATAGTAAATGCTTAACAAATGCCACACAGTAAATGCTTAAATCCAATAATGAATCATTCTTGATCATATGCTCTCAGCCTATGCAGGAGGGTCAGGTCAGGTTGGCAGGTCCCAGAGCAGACCTTGAGGGTCAGAAGATCCTTGCACTAAGGATCCATCATGCATGAACCATCATACTTATATCTGAACAAAATGAAAACACCTATTTCATCCGATGAAACCACTCTGGAATTTTCCACAAGAACGCAGACCTGAGGTAAAAATTACTGGCTAAATAGTACCTGAGGTAAAAATTACTGGCTAAATAGTACCATGTCCTATACCTTTAAGATTATGACACCTGTAAGTTGGGGGGTGGGGAGGGGAGGGAGGTGGAGAGGGGGAAGGTGGGGCACAGTCCAACAAGCAAAAGAGCACACAATCATGAATATAAGATAAAGTTCTTTAGCTGGATAGAACTGCTGTATGGGGACTGCTGGTGAATAAGGTTATGGCTGTCAATCAATCAATCAATGGTATTTATTGAGCACTTACTGCGTAGAGCTTACTGTACTAGAAGCTTGGAAGAGTATAATTTGATGGAGGCAGTAGATATGTTCTCTGTCCACAAGGAGCTTTCAAAGGGAGTCCTCCAATAACTGAGGAGGCTATAGAGAGCGGCTGTAAGCAGGTTCCCCAGTAACCATAGTAAGGGCTACATTCATTCATTCAGTCAGTCATATTTATTGAGCACTTACTGTGTGCAGAGCACTGTACTAAGCACTTGGGAAGTACAAGTCAGCAACATATAGAGACGGTCCCTACCCAACAACGGGCTCACAGTCTAGAAGGGGGAGACAAACAACAAAACAAAACATGTGGACAGGTGTCAAGTCGTCAGAACAAATAGAAATAAAGCTAGATGCACATCATTAACAAAATAAATAGAATAGTAAATATGTACAAGTAAAATAGAGTAATAAATCTGTACAAACATATATACAGGTGCTGTGGGGAGGGGAAGGAGGTAGGGCAGGGGGGATGGGGAGGAGGAGGCTACAGCCTGCTACTTTTTCATCATTTGACTGCCCCTGACCTTGTGAGAGTGGGTAAGTGGAGAATGTGACTTCCTTCCATCACATAGGTGTTTAAGACTGGGCTGTCATGAAAGATAAAGAGAAAATTCACCCTGTGCATTTTTTTTGTTTTTATAAACTTTCAGTGGGCTACAGATTATATAGAGTTAGTGCTTTAGAGCTCAGATTTCATACAGACTTTCCACCCATGTATTAGAACACACTCTCATTTTGACAAAGTCCATGATATCAAACTTTTCATTTTAAGAACATTTCAAAGTATTTGTTATGTGTCCCTAAGATAGATGGATCCAGTTTCAGTAAAACAAATTTGCAGATTAACAAACACCAATCTATGGTTCACTAAAATGAGTTTTTTTGGTTTAATACCTATAAATTATTTAAAATTTATCCCATATGTGCACATGTGCATAAATATAATTGTGGGGTGTATGTGTGTGTGTCTGTGTATAACCAACTCTGCTCTAACCTCTTTGATCTAAATTTTCCCCTCTTAACTCTGAGATCACACTCACCAAGGTCTCCAGTGAGCTCTTCTTCCTACACTCTAGGACAGGAATTTATACAATCCTAACCTTCCTCCACCTCTCAGCTGACTACTTCCTGCTCCTAGGAACTCTCTCTAGCCTTTCTTTCCATGATGGGGAACTCTCCTGATTCTCTTCTTACCATTCTGAAAGCTCTTTCTCAGTTTCTTTGCAGGTTCTTCTTCCTCTGCACACCCTTAACTGTGAGTGCCCCAAAGGGCTCAATTCTGGGTCCTCTACTCTTCTCTCTATATACTTGTTTTCTCAGGGAGCTCATTCCCCAAGGTTTCAACTGCTATCTCTAAGAAGAGGACTCCCAAACTTCCATCTCCAGCTTTGTCCACTCACCGCCTCTGTATTCTTGTATCTCCTTCTGTCCCTAGGGGGCCATCTCCACACGAATGACTGGATGGTCCCTTAAACCCAATTACTGCAAAACTGAACTCCTCTTCTTTAATAATAATAATAATAATAATGGCATTTATTAAGCGCTTACTATATGCAAAGCACTGTTCTCCTTCTTCCAAAACCTTCTCTTCTAACTTTCGGGCAACATCTACTGTCAATAGCAATACCTACCATCCTTCCTGTCTCCGAAGCTCACAACCTAGGTGTCACCTTTGACTCCTCTCCACCATTTACTTCCCACTTTCAATCAGTCTCTAAATCCTGTCAGTTCTTCCTCTATAGTATTTCCTGGATCCACCCCTTCCTCCCAACCACCAACCTGATTCAAACCTTCATCACCTCCCAGATAGATTATGGCAACAACCTCCCTACTTGCCTCCAGCCTCTCTTCTCTTCACTGTATCCAGAATACAGCTGTTCATACCACCTTTTTAAATGTCACAGAATACATCACTCTCCTTCTCAAAAAACATGTAATGACTTCCCATTTCTTCCTGCAGAAAAGAAAAACCCTAACTAGGGGCTTCAAGGTTACCATCCACTCTCTCCTCTCGCTACATAGCAGCTCACTCTCTTCACTTTCCAAACTAACCTAACAGTACATCACTTTTGCTCCTTATAGGCAGGGTGCATGTCTATCTACTCTACTGTATTCAGTCAGTCATATTTATTGAGCACTTACTGTGTGCAGAGCACTGTACTAAGTGCTTGGGAGAGGGCAATATAACAATAAACACATTCCCTGCCTACAATAAACTTACAGTCTAGAGGGGGAGAGAGGCATTAGTATAAATAAATTACAGATATTTACATAAGTGCTGTGGGGCTGGGGCAGGGGATGAATCAAGAGAACAAGTCAGGGCGATGCAGAAGGGAGTGGGAGAAGAGGAAAGGAGGGCTTAGTCAGGGAAGGCCTCTTGGAGGAGATGTGCCTTCAATAAGGCTTTGAATACGGGGAGAGCAATTGTCTGTCGGATTTGAGGAGGGAGGGCATTCCAGGCCATTTTATTATATTTTATAAATGTAGAATATTATATATTCTCCCAAGTACTTATGATACTGCCCATCCTAGCTTCCGGGAAACGGCTGCATCGCTATAGGACCTGTGATGGCCCATATCAGCCATGGCCATAGCACTCAGGGAAAGGCCTTATGTTGCCTCTAGTGGAGCTGCAAATCTGCTCACACTCCTGCTCACTAAAGACCATGAGAATGAGAACAATTTTCAATCAATAGTATTTATTGAGCACCTTCTATGTGCAGAGCACTGTACTACTACTACTACTAATAGTAATAATGGTATTTGTTAAGCATTTGGTATGTGCCAGGTACTCTACTAAGTGTTGGGGTGGATACAAGCAAATTGGGTGAGACACAGTCCCTGTCCCACGTGGGGCTCACAGCCCTAATCCCCATTTTCCAGATGAGGTAACTGAGTCACAGAGAAGTTAAGTGATTTGCCCAAGGTCACACAGCAGGTAAGTGGTGGAGCTGGCATTAGAACCCAGGTCCTTCCGACTCTCAGGCCCGTACTCTATCAACTAGGCCACACTGCTTCTCAAGTGCTTTCAGTGAGAAGAACCAGTCAAACTTGTGGGGAACAAATCTTCTACCCCACCCCCACTCTTTGGTTGGGTTGAAGCAGCTGGTCAGTGGAAAGAGCATGGGCTTTGGAGTCAGAGGTCATGGGTTCAAATTCTGACTCTGCCACTTGTCAGCTGTGTGACTTTGGGCACTTAACTTCTCTGTGCCTCAGTTACCTCATCTGTAAAATGGGGATTAAGACTGTGCGCCCCACATGGAACAACCTGATCACCTTGTATCCTCCCCAGCACTTAGAACAGTGCTTTGCACATAGTAAGCACTTAACAAATACCAAAATTATTATTATTATTACCTCCCTGCCCTCCTACTACATTCAGCTTCACATCCTGCCTGGGATCCAGAACAAGGAAACTGGCAATGGCCAAGTCCCCTTTACCCCAGAGGCTCTGTGTGATGGGTACATTCTCTCAGAAGGACCTCACGGTTCTGAGGCTTTTATGGAGCAGAATTGAGCTGAAGAGCTCGGCAAAATAAACTTTAGCTCTCCCCTATAGGATATCTCCAGAAATCAATCAATCAATCATATTTATTGAGCTCATATTGTGTGCAGAGCACTGTATTAAGCACTTGGGAGAATACAATATAACAGAGTTGGTAGACATTTTCCCTACCCACAAAGAACTTACAGACTAGAGGAGGAGACAGACATTAAAATAAATTACAGATATGTCTATAAGCGCTGTAAGGGTGGGGTGAATGAAGGGTAATAATAATAGTAATAGTATTAAGTGCTTACTGGGTGAAAAGCATTGTTCTAACTGCTGGGGTAGATACAAGTTAACTGGGTTGGACACAGTCCATGTCCCACATGGGGCTCACAATCTAAAAGAAGAAGAACAGGGATTTCATCCCCATTTGACAGATGAGGAAACTTTTGGCAGAAAGAAGAGAAATTCTCTAAATTTTGGGAAGCTTTCCCAGGATTTTACATTAGGATTAGTTTGAGTTCAGGGTGGAGTCCCATGCTTTGTGACTATATTCTAGATGATGCAGCTATTGAGGCTTCCTTGGCACATACCCCGTGCTCTTCAGGAGGCTAAATAATTAAAATCCTGGAAATTCAATGGGCAGGAAAAACTTGGAAGAAGAAAGAAGTGAGTGTGGACAGGACTTCACCAAGCTATGCTCCTTCCTTCCCTCAAAGCCTGTCTTAATAGCCACCTCCTCTAGAAGGGATTCACTAATTAATTAATCCAGGGGGGAGTAATTAATTCCTGCCCATGCAATCCCCTCACTCAACTCAGCACTCTTACACACTTCTCTGCTTATTTGTTATTGATTTATTTATGCACCTGTGTTTATTATTTAGCTCTAATCTCAACCTCTTTTCTTTATCATATATTTCTCTACTTATGTCTCATTATCTGTCCCATTTGACTGTAAGATCCTGATGGGTAGAGAGTATGTCTTATATCCAAGCACCTTGTACAGTGCTCAGTCCACAACAGTTGCATGATGAATATTGTTTGTTCATTAATTGTGCACACAGTAAGCGCTCAATAAATACGATTGATGATGATGATTAATTCAATCAGAGCATTTACCGTGTGTAGAGCACTGTATTAAGTGCTTTTGAGAGTACAGTATAACAATAAACAAACACATTCCCTGCCCACAACGAGTTTACAATCTACAGGATAAATTTACAGTTGACAGTAATGGTTCCTAGGCAGGAGGGAATGGGATTATCATCCCCATTTTGCTGATGGGGAAACTGTGCTATAGAAATCTTGTTTAAGTAAAAGGAATTCAAAGACAAGCACCAAGATAATTAAAAGGATGGGATGATTGACTTCCTCTTAAAGGAAAGATTAAAGGTGCTAAATCAGCCTTGGTTGAATAAATGACCACCAAATAGGGATCAATCAATCAGTTGCATTTATTGAGCGCTTACTGTGTGCAGAGCACTGAACTAAGCGCTTGGGAGATTACAGTATAGCAGAGTTGGAAGACATATTCCTGGCCCACAATGAGCTTACAGTCTAGAGGGGGAGATCCCAGGCAACGGATATCTAAAAGGAAGGAGAGGGAGGAGTCCTTATGCCAGGTTGCAGGGGATAGTAAGGGAACGAAATCCAAACAAGTTCATATTTCAGTGTGTAGCATTTCCAGTCACTGTGTGTGTGTGCGCATGGTGGGGAGGAAAGAGGAGGGGGAGGAGTGTCAAATGCCCAGGTGTAGCCCCAGTATCCTAGGGCCCACAGCTTTTTACGGTTTAGGTAGGGATTTCCATAGTGTACTATACTAGTGCACCCCCAGATTTCCCCAGTGTTGTTACTACTGTGACTCTAGGATTTGAAATACCCAGTAGGCTCAGTACTCATCTGGAATTTAGCTTGCCAGTCCTTGTGCCCTGCAGGCTGGCTACTGAGGACTAGCGGCATGCCCAATACCCTCTACTGGCTGTGAGAGCCAGTCTCCAAATGAGTTGGTTCCCTCCACAGAGATGGCTCAGGCACACTAATGGCTCTAAATGGGGAACCAGTATTTGCTTTTATTAAGGATTTTAACAGCAACAGTCATTATACAACAGAATGCTTTGCACACGGTAAGTGCTTAATAAATACTATTACAACTATTTAAACAAGGTCCAGGAATAACATCCTATCCCTGATCTGGAATTTGTTCCTGACTTAGACCCTGGGTAACTACCCTTCTAAAACCCACTACTCCACTTCTCCAGCTCCTCTGTGGGGAAGGAATCCAAAGGGTTTTCCCTGGTAGTTCCCCTTGCTGAACCTTCAACCTTCCTAGTAGTAGGAGCAGTAAAAGTATTAAGTATTATTATTTTTGTTATTATTATTATTTATTTACTATCCAAGTTTCCCCACTCCTCAAGAACTTCAGGTGCTTGCCCATCTACCTCCACATCAGACTGAAACTCCTTACTATCAGCTTTAAAGCTCCCTCCTACCGTGCCTCGCTGATTTCCTACTACAACCCAGCCTGCGCATTTCATTCCTCTAATGCTAACCTACCCGCCATACCTCGATTTCATCTATCTTGCTGCCAACCTCTCGCCCACACCCTGCCTCTAGCCTGGACTACGCTCCCTCTTCACATCCAACTGATGATCACTCACCCCACTTTCAAAGCCATATTGGAGGTTCATCTCCTCCAAGAGCCCTTCTCTGACTAGGCCCTCATTTCCTCTTCTCCCACTCCCTTCCATATCACCCTTTCACTTAGATTTACACCCTTTATTCACACCTCCCTCATCCCCACAGCCCTTATTGAGAAGCAGCGTACCTCAGTGGAAAGAGCACGGGCTTGGGAGTCAGAGGTCATGGGTTCTAATCCCGGCTCTGCCACATGTCTGCTGTTTGACCTTGGGCAAGTCACTTATCTGAGCCTCAGTTACCTCATCTGTAAAAGGGGGATTAAGACTGTGAGCCCCAAGTGGGACATCCTGATCACCTTGTATCCCCCCCAGTGCTTAGAACAGTGCTTTGCACATAGTAAGTGCTTAACAAATGCCATCATCATTATTATTATATCCATAATTTATTTACTTAACACCTGTCTCCCCCTCTAGATTGTACACTCGTTGTGGGCAGGGAATATGTCTACCAATTCTGCTATATTGTACTCTCAGAAGCCCTTAGTACAGTTTTCCGCACACAGTAAGCGCTCAATAAATACCATTGATTGATCGATTGATAAGTGCTGTGTGTGGGGGGGTGAATTCTGGGAAAATATACAGAAGTGAGAATTAGACATGGTCCCTGACCCTCAAGGGACTCTAGCCCACTCTCTGTAGATCCCTAAATGGATACCCTCACAGTTCCAAAATTCTGCGCCCCACCCCTACCCTCGACTCCCCCTGCACTTTTCTAGCCCCCTCCTCCTTGCCCAAATCTTCCCCTGTGTTCCAGCCGATGTCATTAGGTGAATGACTGACACACCTTGCAAAACAACTTGCCCTCTGGTTTTGGGCTGGTGGCAGGTGGGTGGAGAGGGGGTTCTTGAGAAGTAAACTTTTCCCCTGTTTTAGAAATTTCTAGGTCTTTCTATATGCAGAGAGATAGCCCCCATGTGTGGAGTGATCCTAGCTTGGACCATTCCAGAGCAAATTATCAGTGAAGAGACTGTAAACTCCTTCGCTATACTGTGGGCTCCTTGAGGCCAGGGATTATGTCTACCTACTCTGTTGTACTCTCCCGAGCATTCAGTACAGTGCTCTGCCTACAATAAGCATGAAGTAAGTTCCATTGATCTATTGATTGACCTTCGGGCAGGGAGAACAATGCTGACACTGTGACTTTGTGCTTGCCAGCAGAAGTGACCAACTCTTCATTGCTTAGGAAACTTAAGGGGAAAGGGAACAAAACTTCAAAGGGACAGACTTTTTCTCATGACTTGTATTCAACTTGAATATGATCGTTTAAAGCCGGTTCTCCTGACTCCCAATCCAGTGCTCTTTCCATTTGGCCAGGCTGCCTCCCTAGAGTGACTTGGAGAGAATCCCATATCTTCTCCACTCAGGAAGAGGAAACATTTGGGAACACTGTATTTGCTATTCTAGGATCCAGTTGCTTCATCTTTCACCTGGCCAGAAAGAATAGCAATTGGCCTGGGAGTCAGGTAAAAGCCGGGGTGCTGGGTCCGCTCTATCACAAGCTGTGTGACCATGGGTAGATCGCTCAACCTCTCTGAGCCTCAGATCCCAGCCCTTACCCACCTCCCAGGAATGTAGTGCTGACTAATGAGACTGATAGAAAAGCGCTTTGAGCTCTATGAGAGAGCTATGCTCCAGAAACCCAATCCACATTACTGTTATTACTAGAGAGTGTCAGTCAAATCAGGATTTTACTCTTTTTTTTTCCTCTGCCTCCTCCATCTTTTCCTTTATCTGAACTTTTAAACTCTGTGCCTGGTGCAGATTTTTACAGTAATTCAAGCCTTTGAGAATTGTTAATGCCACTCTGTTTTCACAGGCTAAATATCCAAAGCCGGTCATGTGCTTTTCCCGGGCTGGACTGCACGCCAACTGATCGAGCTGGGTCCCAAAGGGGTCCGAAAGGGGTCCAAAAAGGAAAGCACAAAATGGGGGCCTCAGAGCCATCTTAAAGGAACCCTCCTTTAGTAGGAGCGTGCAACATCTAATACAACTTTGCTCCTTGCTCTAAAATCTGTTAGCAATGTCCATATAATTCGGAGGGTATATGTTTTTAATTCTTAAGTGACCATTTTCCTAAAATAAATAAATGAAATCAATGCCAGAAGCTCAGAACGCACAAGCAGCCCTATAATAAAAAGCAAGTATGGGCCGCTCAGCCTTCATTAGTAACCCTACGATAACAACCCCCGCTCCTAAGCAACCCTCCAATGTTCAGGAGCAACCCTACAATAACAAATCCGACTGCATCCTCCAGCACTTACTAGCTACCCTTTAATAGCAAATGGAATATAAATGCAGTTTCAAGCTTATTAGAGGACTTTCCAACCCGACCTTGTAAACATACAGTGAAAAATCCTTCCTGGAGCATTTCCTAACAAGGGAAAAGATTTTAAAATGAAAACAAAAACTGAAATCAGAAGAGATGACCTAAAATGAGACAGGAAGGGCACGGGAATCCCAAGGCCGGTAACGGCTTGTGAATGAAATGCAGTGTCTGTACCTTTAAAGGGGTTCTGGGCCATCCTGTGGAGCAAGGAGCTAGCTGAACACACAGGCCTTTTCTGTGTCTCTCCACAGCCCCAACTCACACACTCTGTTCTTTGTTTCTCTCGTTTTGAGGGACTGAAGGGTGACTGCTCTGGTCTTTTTTCTTTTTTTTTTTTTTTACAGTTTCAGAGAGGGTTAAGACCCTCTGTGAACTTTGTTTCTGGGATCCAGAGTTTGGACTTAATTATGCTCAAGGAAGGAAGCTTGGGTACTTGAAGGCTTTGCTGGCTTCTGTGAGGGTGACCACCTTTCAGGCATTCAGATGGTATTGACCGGGCTAAAGAAAGGGTGGCCCTGCCCAGCATGAATTCTGTTCACACTACACCCCCTCAAGAGTAGTGTGAATGCATTCTTGGGCAAACGGTTCATAACAGATTACGAGAGGGGAAAGTTGGGGTTGAAGGAGGAAAAGTTAGGGGTGCTCCTCGTGGGCAGGGAATGTGTTTACCAACTCTGTTGAATCGACCTCTTCCAAGTGCTTAGTATAGTCAGTGCTCAATAGTCAGTGATTGATTGACGTAGGATGGTCCATCACTAACTGTGAGGAGAAATGTCCTAAGAGGGCAGCCAACTCCCCGGCCTTCCAAGCTGCATAGACCACTGGTCTGATTCAGTAATAGCACTGCCCATAGACCTAGAGTAAGCACTTAAATACTATGACTGTAACTACCACTTATGTTCACTACATCACACTAACGCATATTTATTTGTGGGCAGGGAATGTGTTTGTTTATTGTTCTAATGTACTCTCCCAAGTGCTTAGAACAGTGCTTCACACACAGTAAGTGCTCAACAAATACAAATTGAATGAATTTATCAATAAATACAGGTGAACACGCAAATATGGCCTTTTCTTCTTCAATCTCTTTCCTGGTTTGGCTTGTGGAATTTTTTAAGGGCTTACCGCGGTCTTGTGTTCCTAGATGTAACTTCAGCTCTGTTGGAGCAAAAGTACTGTTTTCTCCATACTCTGTAAAGCTCTATTAGACCCTTCTGGGTGTTGCTACACATCTTGTTGTGAACAGTGATGATGATCATTCATTCAATCAATCATTTATTGAGTGTTTACTGTGTGCAAAACACTGTACTAAGCACTTGATGATAATGACAATTGAGGAATACAAGAGAAGACTGGGGCAACTAAAAATCCACCCAGGACACCCAGCAGTCTAGGCGACCTCTCTAAAACCAAAACCCAATATCCTGAAAATGTACAGCAATCAATCAGTTGTATTTATTGAGCACTTCCTCTGTGTCAAGCTCTGTACTAAGCACTTGGGAAAGCACAATAGAGTTAGTAGACCTGATTCCTGTCCTCAAGGAACCTACGATCTAGCAGTGGAGACAGACATTAAAACATATTATTAATCCCTTCTAGACTATGAGCCAGTTGCTGGGTAGGGATTGTCTCTATCTGCTGTCGAATTGTACTTTCCAAGTGCTTAGTACAGTGCTGTGCACACAGTAAGTGCTCAATAAATACGATAGAATGAATGAATATTACAGGTAGGGGAAGCAACTGAATTTAAAGATATATACATCAGTGCTGTGAGGGGGTAACTAGGGGGTACCGGCTCAAATTCAAAGGTGACGCAGAAGAAAGGGAAGAGAGGGTGGGGAGATATGAGGTTGGTCAGGAAAGACTTCCTGGAGGAGATGTGATTTTAGTAGAGTTTTGAAAATGGGGAAAGCAGCGCAGCTTACCTGATCGGGCGATTCCCCTGGGTCTACGCTTCCCAGTGGGACCCATGAGCACCATAAACACAGAAAAGGTCATTCACAGCAAGAAGCTGAGTATATCGGCCAAGCAGCTCTGGTTTGTGGCAGAACATTTCCTTTAGAGGGAGAGAGGTTCACGTTTGGCTGCTTCAGAAAAGTTCCTTGAAATTTCAGGCCCCCTGCTCAGAGCCCACAACCATCCCTGCCACCTTCATGACAGGTTCCTCAATTTATCAGCCACCAGAAGAGGAAGCTGTGGCCTGAGGAAGGTGTGTGCTCTCCCAAGGGGATTCACACAGCTTACCAACCCTGTGGGCCAGCCCTCAAGAGGGGGAAAGATATACATCTAAACATAGTACCTGCATCAGGTCATCTGCTTCTGGGGTGCTTCTCTAGAACTAATACGCCCATTGGAATTTCAGATGGCAAACTGCACCGGGTGGTTAGCTTTCCTACTGGAAGATGACCTCACCAATGGTAAAGTCTAATAATCATAATAATAATAATAACATTGGCACTTGGGCGATTACTATGTGCCAAGCACAGTTCTAAGCATTGGGGTAGATACAGGTTGATCTCACATTGGGCTCACACTCTTAATCCCCATTTTGCAGATGAAGTAACTAAGGCACAGAGAAGTTAAGCGACTTACCCAAGGTCACACAGCAGACATGTGGCAGAGCTGGAATTAGAACCCAGATCCTTCTGACTCCCAGGCCCATGCTTTATCCACTAAGCCATGAAGCAGTTGTGAGACTGTACGCTCCACCTCTAGACCATAAGCTCCTTGTGGGCCGGGAATATGTCTACCAACTCCATTGTATAGTACCTTCCCAAGCGCCTAGTACAGTGTTCCTCACAAAGTGCCCAATAAAGACCATCGATTGAGTGTGGCTGAACGGACAGTCACAACGAAACCATGCACACACCTTTGTTCCAACAGACAATTACTCTCCCCCCTTTCAAAGTCTAATTGAAGGCACATCTCCTCCAAGAGGCCTTCCCTGACTAAGCCCTCTTCTCCTTTTCTTCAACTCCCTTCCGCGTTGTCTTACTTGCTCCCTTTATTCATGCCCCCCACCCCACACCACTTATGTACATATCAGTAATTTATTTAATGTCTTTCTCCCCCTCTGGACCGCAAGCTCATTGTGGGGAGGGAATGTGTCTGTTATATTGTACTCTCCCAAGCACTGTACGGTACTCTGCACCAGTAAGTGCTCGATAAATATGGTCATTGACTGAATGACTGACTGGCCTTTGTTGCGTTGTCAGGTTTGCTGTCTGCAGCGCCTGGTGCTGTTCTCACTTTGGCCTTTCTGTCTCAGGATCCTCTCAAAGCCTCTGCTCCAAAAGAACCACTCAATTCTTCACAGCAGTGGGCAATGCTCTCCTGTTTGCCACAGTGATCACCCAGCTCTCAGCTAGCCTGCCAGCAGCTGCTGTTTACAGCACCCTTAAAATATTGCCTCTGCTTCCCTCAATTCTTGTTTCTGTTTGTTGAGAAGTAGCATGGCTTAGTGGAAGGAGCACAGGCTTGGGAGTCAGAGGGCGTATGTTCGAATCCCAGCTCTGCCACTTGTCTGCTGTGTGACCTTGGGCAAGCCACTTAACTTCTCTGTGCCTCAGTTACCACATCTGTAAAAAGGGGACGAAGACTGTGAGCCCCACGTGGGACAACCTGATTACCTTGTATCTACCCCAGTGCTTAGAACAGTGCTTGGCACACAGTAAGTGCTTAACAAATACCATAATTATTAATTATTATTATTCTGGTGGCCCCTTTTCAGATAATAATACCTATGGTATTCACTAAGTGCTTACTGTCAATCAATCAATCAATCGTATTTATTGAGCGCTTACTATGTGCAGAGCACTGTACTAAGCGCTTGGGAAGTACAAATTGGCAACACATAGAGACAGTCCCTACCCAACAGTGGGCTCACAGTCTAAAAGGGGGAGACAGAGAACAGAACCAAACATACCAACAAAATAAAATAAATAGGATAGAAATGTACAAGTAAAATAAATAAATAAATAAATAGAGTAATAAATATGTACAACCATATATACATATATACAGGAGCTGTGGGGAAGGGAAGGAGGTAAGATGGGGGGATGGAGAGGGGGACGAGGGGGAGAGGAAGGAAGGGGCTCAGTCTGGGAAGGCCTCCTGGAGGAGGTGAGCTCTCAGCAGGACCTTGAAGGGAGGAAGAGAGCTAGCTTGGCGGAGGGGCAGAGGGAGGGCATTCCAGGCCCGCGGGATGACGTGGGCCGGGGGTCGATGGCGGGACAGGCGAGAACGAGGTACGGTGAGGAGATTAGCGGTGGAGGAGCGGAGGGTGCGGGCTGGGCAGTAGAAGGAGAGAAGGGAGGTGAGGTAGGAGGGGGCGAGGTGATGGAGAGCCTTGAAGCCCAGGCTGAGGAGTTTCTGCCTGATGCGCAGATTGATTGGTAGCCACTGGAGATTTTTGAGGAGGGGAGTAATATGCCCAGAGCGTTTCTGGACAAAGATAATCCGGGCAGCAGCATGAAGTATGGATTGAAGTGGAGAGAGACACGAGGATGGGAGATCAGAGAGAAGGCTGGTGCAGTAGCCCAGACGGGATAGGATGAGAGCTTGAATGAGCAGGGTAGCAGTTTGGATGGAGAGGAAAGGGTCAATGGGTGTACGTAAAAGATAATCAGATCAGACACAGTCCCTGCCCCACATGGGGCTCACAGTCTAAGTGGAAGAGAGAATGGGTATTGAATTCCCCATTTAACAGATGAGGGAACTGAGGCCCAGAGAATTTAAATACCACTGATTCATTAAGCGACTTGTCCAGGATCAAACAGCAGGCAAGTAGCGGAGTCAGGATTAGAACCCAGGTCCTCTTATTCGTCTGTCCACTACGCCATGCTTCTTTAGCAGCACTCCTCGAATGTCCCACCCAGCAGAGCTACGTTGAGGTGAACATAGTTCAGGGCTTGTAAATTAACTTTGTAATTCCTGATCCATTCTCTTCAGTCAAGGCAAATTGCAGAGCACAGCTGAAAATTTCCAGGAGGTTTCCAAGGCATTTACTATTCTGGTAACAAATCAGCTAAATCTCAAGGATCTGTGCTAATGAGGGAGCCAGAAGACATGGGTAATTGCAACATATTTTCCTTAACTTGACCAAAAATTCAATCAATCAATCAATCAATCAGTGGTATTTATTGAGCACTTACTGTATGCAGAGCACTCTACTAAGTGCTTGGGAAAGTACAGTGGAGTTGCTAGACACAACCCAAGTCCTCCTTACCTCTTCTCCCACTACCTTCTGCACTGCCCTGACTTGCTCCCTTTATTCACCGACCTCTCCCAGCACTTATGTACATATCTGTAATTTATTTACATTAATGTCTGTCTCCCCCTCTACACTGTAAGCTCACTGTGGCCATGGAATATGTCTATTATAAGGTTGTATTGTGCTCTTCCAAGCGCTTAGTACAGTATCTGCACGCAGTAAGTGCTCAGTAAATATGATTGACTTTCCAAAGAAGCTTACAGTCTAGAGGGGAAGATAGAAATTAAAATAAATTACAAATAGGGGAAATAAAAGAGTAAAAGGATATGCAGGACTGGGGTGAATATCAAAGTGCTTAAGGGATGCACAACCAAGTGCATAGTCGATGAAGAGGGGAAGGTGGGTAGGAGAAATGAGGGCTTGGTCAAAGTAGACCTCTTGGAGGAGATCTGATTTTAGGAGGGTTTTGAAGATGAGTAAAGAACTGTCAAGAAAGCAAAGATCATGACAACTGGTAGTTTTAACACATTTGTAGTGGATGGAGAGAAGATTGAAATGAGTTGACAAATTTTCTCTCCTGGGATCAAAAATCAATAATAAAGAAACTAGTAGTCGGGAAATATGCTGAAGATTAATGTTAGGAAGACTTGCTCTGAAGAGCCTGGAAAAGGTTGTGGAACATGCTGATGTAACAATTGCCACAAAAATACAAATTGTCAATTCTATGGTGTTTCCAGTGACAATGTATGGATCTGAAAGCTGGACTGTGAAAAAACAGGGTAGAAAGAACATCGATTCTTTTGAAATGTGGCATTGGAGAAGGCTTTTGCAAATACAATGGACTGCCCAAAAAACGAACAAATGGATTTAGGAACAAATTAAGCCAAAGAGGTCTTTGAAAGGCCAAATGATGTGACTTAGCATATTTTGGGCACAAAATCAGGAGGGCGAATTCTCTGGAGAAGACACTAATGCTAGAAAAAGTCCAGGGAAAATGTGGAAGAGGCAGACCAGCAGCTAGATGGATAGAGACCATACAACGGTAATGGAAGAACCGTTAGAAAGGTTGCGAATTATGGCAGAGGACAGGATGTTCTGGAGAAAATATACTCATGGAGTTACTAGGAATCGAAAATGACTCGATGGCACTTAATAGATAAATAAATAGAGAACTGTCGTAAATTTTGACTAGTGGGCCTGCTATCTAGGAGATGCCAGGAGAGCTTGCAGGAGACTCATTTTCAAGAATGCAAGTAACATCACAGGAAACCTAGCTCACAGTTGAGGTGCTAGGAGCAAGCAATAATAATAATAATAATAACAGTGGCATTTATTAAGCGCTTTGTGCAAAGCACTGTTCTAAGCACTGGGGAGGTTACAAGATGATCAGGTTGTCCCACGGGGGGCTCACAGTCTTCATCTCCATTTTACAGACGAGGTAACTGAGGCACAGAGAAGTTAAGTGACTTGCCCAAAGTCACACAGCTGACAAGCGGTGGAGCTGGGATTTGAACCCATGACCTCTGACTCCAAAGCCCGCGCTCTTTCCACTGATCCAAGCTGCTTCTCAAGAGAAACAGCAGCCAATGCAGCTACCACCTCCACCGTGGCCACTGTTGCTACTAAAATACTTGACATTCTTGCTGAGACTGCTCAGTGTGGAGCTCATAGTAGAACTCATAGGAGCCAGCAGAGGAGGGGAGCATCCAGTAGCAATAATAATAATAACTGTAGTATTTGTTAAGTGCAGACTGTATGCCACACACTGTTCTCAGCACTGGGGTAGATATAAGTTAATCAGGTTGGACACAGTCCCTCTTCCACCTAGGGCTCACAGTCCTAATCCCCATTTTCCAGATGAGGGAATTGAGGCACAGAGAGTGAAGTGACCTGCCCAAAGTTACACAGCAGCAGGTGGCAGAGCTAGTATGAGAACCCAGGTCCTTCCAACTCCCAGGCCTGTGCTCTCACCACTAGGCCATGCTGACCTCCCTGCAGAGGCAGAGGCAGCAGTGGTAGCGGTGGTGGTGGTGGTAGTAGCTGCATTGGCTCTTGTTTCTTTTCATAACTGCCCCTTGATAAGGAGGCATAGCTCAATGCGATTGTGTTTTTGTAAATGTATATGTGGGTGATTGTGGATCTGTCTGCTCCCCTTAATAATATCAATTAAGTTCTATGTACCACAACCCTGAAACTAAGTGCTGGGGTAATTACAAGATCCTTACTGTCCCTGTCCCACATAGAGAAGCAACATAGCCTAATAGAAAGAGCAGGGGCCTGGAACTCAGAGGACTGGGGTTCTAATCTTGGCTCTGCCACTCATCTGCTGTGTGACTTTGGGCAAGTCAGTTCACTTGTCTGTGCCTCAGTTCCCTCATCTGCAAAATGGGGATTCAATACATGTTCTCCCTCCTGCTAAGACTGGGAGCCCAATGCGGGATCTGATTATCTTGTATCTACCCCAACACGCAGTACAGTGCTTGGCACATAGTAAGCACTTAACAAACACCACAACTGCTATTATTATTATGATGATTATTATTAATAATATTAGCTCACAATCCAATCAATGGTATTTATTGAGTGCTTACTGTGTGCAGAACACTGTACTAAGCCCTTGGGAGAGAACATGACAGAATTGGTAGACATGTTCCCTGTCCACAAGGAGTATATAGTCTAGAAGGGGAGACAGACATAAAAATAAATTATGGATACATACACAAGTGCTATGAGGCTGAGGGTGGGGTGAATAAAGGATACAGATCCAAGTGCAAGGGTGACATAGAAGGGCTTAGTAGGGGAAGGCCTCTTGGAGGAGATGTGCCTTTAATAAGATTTTGAAGGTGGAGAGAGTGGTGGTCTGGCATGTACAGATGGGGAGAGAGTTCTAGGCCAGAGAAAGGTCATGGGCGAGGGGTCGGTGGCAAGATAGATCAAAGTATTGTGAGTAGGTTGGAGTTAGAGGAGGGAAGTAAGCATGCTGGATTATAGTAGGAAATCATAGAGATAAAATAGGAGAGGGCGTGGTGATTGAGTGCTTTAAAGCCAATGGTAAGGAGTTTCCATTTGATGCTGACATGGATGGGTAACCACTGAGGTTCTTGAGGATGGGAGAAACATGGACTGAATACTTTTGTGGAAAAATGATCCGGGCAGCAGGGTGAAGTATGAACTGGAGTGGAGAGAGACAAGAGGCAGGGAGGTCAGCAAGGAGGCTGATACAGTAATCAAGACAGGATAGGTTAAATCCCTGGATTAATGTGGTAGCAGTTTGGATAAATAGGAAAGGGCAGATTTTAGCGATGTTGTAAAGGTTGAACTGACAGGATTTAATGACAGATTGAATATGTGGGTTAAATGAGAGAGATGAGTCAAGGATAATATTAAGGTTATGGGCTTATGAAATGGAGGGTGGCGATGCTATCTACAGTGATGGGAGAGTCAGAGGAGGACAGGGTTTGGATGAGAAGATGAGTTCTGCTTTGAAACTGTCAAGTTTGAGGTGTTAGCAGGACATTTTTCATTCATTCAATTATATTTATTGAGCACTTACTGTGTGCAGAGCACTGTACTAAGCACTTGGGAATTACAAATCAGCAACATATAGAGACGGTCCCTACCCAACAATGGGCTCACAGTCTAGAAGCAGGAGACAGACAACCAAACAAAACAAGTAGACAGGTGTCAATGCCATCAGAATAAATAGAATTATAGCTATATACACATCACTAATAAAATAGAGTAATACATTTGTACAAATATACACAAGTGCTGTGGGGAGGGGAAGAGGGTGGGGCAGAGGGAGGGAGTGGGGGTGATGGGGAGGGGAGGAGGAGCAGAGGAAAGGGGGGGCTCAGTCTGGGAAGGCCTCCTGGAGGAGGTGAGCTCTCAGTAGGGCTTTGAAGGGAGAAAGAGAGCTAGTTTGGTGGATGTGTGGAGGAAGGGCATTCCAGGCCAGGGGTAGGATGTGGTCCAGGGGTTGATGGTGGGACAGGCGAGAATGAGGCACAGTGAGGAGGTTAGCGGAAGAGGAGTGGAGGGTGCAGGCTGGACTGTAGGAGAGAAGGGAGGTAAGGCAGGAGGGAGTGAGGTGATGGACAGCCTTGAAGCCGAGAGTGAGGAGTTTTTGCTTCATGCAAAAATCCAAGTACAGATGTCCTGAAGGCAGGATGAAATACGAGACTGCAGAGGAAACATAGATTTGGGAATCATCCACATAGAGATGATAGTTAAAGCCATGTGAAAGAATGAGTTCTCCAAGGGAGTGGGTGTAAATGGATAATAGAAGAGGACTCAGAACTAAGCCTTGGATTCCCTCAGTTAGGGCATGAGAAGCAGAGAAGGAACCTGCAAAAGAAACCGAGAATGAGCAGCCCAGGTGATAGGAGAACCAGGCGAGAACAGTGTCAGTGAAGCCAAGGTTGGATAATGTTTCCAGGAGAAGGAGGTGGTCCAGTGTTGAAGACAGCTGAGAGATTGAGAAGGATTAGGATGGTGTAGAGGCTGTTGGATATGTCAAGAAGGAGATCACTGGTGACTTTTGAAAGGACAGTTTCTGTGGAGTGAAGAGTATAAAGCCAGATTGGAGGGGGTCACGGAGAGAATTGGAGGAGAGGAAGTGAGGCAGTGGGTGTAGACAACTCCCTCGAGGAGTTTGGAGAAAAGTGTTTGGAGGGAGATGCAGCGGTAACTGAAAGGAGTCGAGGGGGTTGATGGAGGGGTTTTTTTAGGCTAGGGAGACATGAGCATGTTTGAAAGCAATGGAGAAGAACTTTTTAGACTGTGAACCCACTGCTGGATAGGGACTGTCTCTATATGTTGCCAATTTGTACTTCCCAAGCGCTTAGTACAGTGCTCTGCGCATAGTAAGCGCTCAATAAATACGATTGATGATGATGATGATGAGAAGAAGCCATTGGAAAGTGGAAGGTTGAAGATGGTGGTCAAGGAGGGAAGAGGGAAGGGAGAAAGTGATAAGGTGCAAAGGGATGGGGTCAGAGGTACAGGTGGAAGGGGTCGATTCTGAGAGGAGGAAGATCTCTTGAGATATTGCTGGGAAAGATGGAAGAGTCGAAGAGGGGACAAGAGGAAGGAGGGACTGATATCTCTGATATCAGAGAGAAATAGAGCAGGAGCAGCTATTTGGGGCCAGGGAGAAGTGGCACTGAATGATCATGGGAAGGAGGAGGGAGAGCAGGTGTTTTATCCTCATTTTAGAGGTGAGGAAACTGAGGCGCAAAGAAATGAAGCAACTTGCGCAGAGTCACAAGGCAAGCTAGTGTCTGAGATGGGATTAGAATCCGGTTCTCCTGACTCCCAGCCCTGCTTTTCTGTAATATCTCTCTCTCTCTCTCTCTCTCTCTCTCTCTCTCTCTCTCTCTCTCTCTCTCTCTCTCTCCCCCCCCCCCCCCCCCCCCCAGTCTTTCTCCACATGTTCCACCCTTTGCCCACTTTCAGCTCCAGAAAATATGGTCACTTGAATTTGGCCTTCCCTTCCTCAAGTTCCACAAAGGTGTTAATGGGCATCCTAATGACTCAAAGGAAGGCAACAAAAGGGAGGAAAAGAAGCAAAATGGAGCCACCACCTTGAATTTCAATTCTTACAGCCTTTTTTATCTGAAGCCCCTTATAAGTATGACCAGGAGGTAGAAATTGTTCTCGATTTTCTAAGAAGGGAAACTGAGGCACAGAGCAGGGCAGTAGCTTGCCTTGGGTGTCACAGTGAGTCTCAAGCACTTAGTGAGTTCTCTGCACACAGTGAGGGCTCAATAAATACCATTGATTAGTGGTGAAACCAAAAATTGAACCCAGATCTCTTGACACCTAATTCTCCATTCATAACAACAGCCTGGTAGATAGCTGCCAAAAGCATCAGTTCACCACCATTTTTAATGATTTGCATAACAGTCGTGAGCATCAGTAGCTTAAAGATGGTGTGGCACCAGCAACTGTGAGACGTATTTTCCTTTTTTATTTATGTCCTGGCCTGACAGACCCTCTTTCCTTCAGGCCCTACTTAATTTCTGTGGGGACCTGGAACTAGGCCTGCACTAATTTGCCTGACTGGATAGACCATGCTTCCTCTCAGTCTCCCTCACTGTCCAGACTAATAAGGCTAAGTGGTTTCAGCAGTTCCTTCCTGGCTGGCAAAGAAGGATGATTCCATTTGAGAGCAAACCTCCCTGGATATACAACGAGGTGGCAATGTAGCATGGTTATCGCAGCCTTAATTCCCTAAGCACCTGAACCCTTCCCAGTCAACTCACCATCCATCTGTGTAACTAGAAGAGTATATTTCCCACATTTATAACCCTGCTTATCAGGTGATGGGACTGATTTGAAAAAAGGACACACAAGAAAGAGCTTAGCCTGGGAAGGAGGGGACACTTAACTGAGTTATTTTAGTCCCCCTGGACTCCTGAGGAAAAAAAAAATCTGCCCCTCTTTTTCATCCTGACCAGTCAGCAGATGATCAGGGAAAATCCAAGGTGATGGAAGGTAGGGAGGGGGGAGAAACCCTTGTTTTCTCCCCCTTGACTATTTTGGGTTTCATTCCCATCCTCATGCCTCTCAGGACTCCAGCAAGAGAGCTTCCTTCACCATCCTGCTGACTCTCTAAAAGCCCTTTTCACCCAGTGCTCAATGGGAAGCAGCATGGCTTCACTGAGGATGAGGATGATCTCATATCCCATTCTGGGGTCGGGGGAGGGGTGCCTCCTTTCCACCAATCAATCGATTAATGGTATTTAATGGTGGAGAGAGCACGAGCCTGGGAGTCAGAAGGTCATGGGTTCTAATCCCGGCCCACCACTTGTCTGCTGTGTGACGTTGGAGAAGTCACTTCACTTCTCTGGGCCTCAGTTACCTCATCTGTAAAATGGAAATTGAAACTGTGAACTCCACGTGGGTCAGGGACTGTGTCCAATCCCATTTGTTTGTATACACCCAGCGCTTAGTACAGTGCCTGGCATATACTAAGTGCTTAACAAATGCCATAGTTATTAATTATTATTATGAAATGTTGGCATGTCGCCCAGAGACCACTCTGGAAATCAATCCAAGTGCCCCCAAAACCAGTCAGTGTATCACCTGCAGTGGAACATCCTGCTGCAGCCTGAGTCCAGTGGCCTGCTGACTAATGGGAAGAACCAATCAATCAATCAATGGTATTTATTGAGCACTTACTATGTGTGGAGCATATAATGCTTGGAAGAGTACAATACAACAGAGTTGGGAGACATGTTCCCTGTCCACATTGAGCTTACAATCTAGAGGAGAGCATGCAACTCAGGTTCTAGGAAGGACAGGAGGGACAGAAAGAGAATGTACAGTGGTCTAGGCTGGTTGACGGAAACTCCCTCCCTCCACCCATAAGAATCAGGAATTGGCTATGGCAGGGTAGAAGTGAAGGGAGAATGAGGATGATACTCCCTGGCAGATCTCATATCCCATTCTGGGGTCGGGAGAGGGGTGCCTCCTTTCCACCAATCAATCAATTAATTGTATTTAATGGTATTAATGGTATTTGGAGAAGTAGTATGGCCTAGTGGATAGAGCGTGGGCCTAGGAGTCAGCAGGTTATGAGTTCTAATCCCAGCTCTGCCACTTGTCAGCTGTGTGACCTCAGGCAAGTCACTTCACTTCTCTGAGCCTCAGTTCCCTCATCTGCAATATGAGGATTGAGACTGTGAGCCCCATGTGGAACAGGGGCTGTGTCTAACCCAATTTGCTTCCAATTTGCCTGGCACATAGTAAGTGCTTAACAAATACCACAATTATTACCACAATTACTATTCATTGAGTGCCTACTATGAAGCAAAGGACTGTACTAAGCACTTAGGAGAGTACAATGCAACAGAATTGACAAACACATGTTCCCTGTCCTCAAGGACCAAACCCACTTAGTCACCAAGAACAATCTGCCCTAGCTTTCATCGGTGGAGAGACGGGCAGAATCTGGGGGTGAACAAGAGGCAAGAATAATCCACAGAAGTTTTGGAGATTCCAGACCCAGAATGCACTGCACCATTCACTGCCGGACCTGAGGTAGAGCACCAGAGCATTATTCCTGGAGTTGCTGCCCCGGCCAGGTAACTACATAATAAGGCTGTTTAAATTACTTCCCTCTCTGCCAAAGGGGTAGGATTGGGGGATGCTTTGTTTGGAATAATGAACCTGTAATTACAGCACATTTCTTGGTTTTAGTCACTTTTCTCTTGTTGTTTTGTTCTCTTTGTTTTGACAGATTTATGATCAGGGTGTTCTCTGCTTCAACTTGAGCCCCACAACTTGCGGAGACTGTCTGACTATGTCGACTGCTTCTGCTGAAAGTTGGGGGTTGGGGGAGAAGGTGGTGTAATTGTAGAACCCCAGAGTGCAAAGGGTTAAATCTAGACCCATAGTCACTTCCTGCTGGACCTATCAAAACACAACGGGGGCCAGCTAGACACAAGATTTCAAACTCTAAAACACTCAGCAAATTGAAGATGATGGCAGACAGATTAAATTGTGTGGACGACAGGCTAGCATAATCTCCCATAATCTCCCATCAGTAAAGAGACACAGGACTCAAGACCAACAGCAAAGGTCTACCCTCCACTTCAGCCCTTTAAAGGTGACATCATAAAGAGGCTCTAACCCTTCATTCAGCCATTTACTTCAATCCATTGACTCAAAGAGGCCACTGCATCCCAATGTTTTGCAATACTCCACGCATTTTGCTTAAAGCTCTTTTTACAAACAAGTGTCTGGAGGTCTTGCCTTGCAGGTTTAAAAACCTCTTCAAGCCTGCAGAAATGTATTTTTCTGCATGCAATTATACTCAGCCTTTTCCACTCTTACTAGTGTCCCACTGTCGATGCATCTGATGGTAATGAACAGCAGGCTATACGTTTCTTTTCAATCTGAGCTAATTTCAGAACAGCTTGGCTTTGTGGATAGAGCACGGGCCTGCCTGAGTTCTAATCCTGGCTCTGCCACATGTCTGCTGTGTGACCTTGGGCAAGTCACTTAACTTCTCTGGGTCTCAGTTACCTTGTCTGTAAAATGGGGATTAAAAGTATGAGCCCCTTGTGGGACAGGGACTATGTCCAACCTGATTAACCTGTATCTACCCCAGCATTTAGAACAGTGCTTGGCACATTGTAAGCACTTAATAAGTACTATAATTATTATTATTCTTATTAGACCCCCGGGTTTGTAAGCCTAGGCTAATATCACATTATACAGCTAGAAAAGCTGAGGCATAGAGGGATGATGACTTGCCCCGAAGTCATATGCTAAAGTGGTGATAGAGATAAGACTTTTGGCTGCCAGGAATTATCTAGGTAATTCCCTTTCCACCATACCCCCTACCCCCCACCCCAAAGTACTATCTGCTAGAGCCCAGACCCCAGCACCTTTTATGGGGACAATTAGAAAATTGGCTCTCCCTGCGGGACTTGCAGAAGGCCCACTTGTGCCATGAATAGAGTAACAAGAACTCTGGGGAGCCCAGCCCAGAGCAGAGAAACAGCAGGAGGAGATCAATTAAAGGATCAGTCTAACAGAATCACCTCCAACTTCGAGGGGTGCCTATGTGTGTTCGTTTTGTGGGTCTTGTGATTGGGCACATATATGTGCCTCCCCCTGGTAAACCCAGGAAAAGCCAAAACAGGATAGACTGGTAAAAATGCCTCTTGGCTGATTCCATACTGATCTGCAAATCAAGTTATCCATTGATCTAGGGAACATCCTGATTGCCATCTTTTCCAAGGAATTTTACAGTGAAATTTTTGAAGTCTTGGAGTTCATTCCAAAGCACTCACATACGAAAGCCTCGTTCACCCATCTGTGATGGTGGGGTCAGAGGCAGGAAGATGGGGATTTCTGAAACAAATATTTAAAAGGAACTTTATAACCTGTGACTGTCGGTACCGAAAGTCCCAGCCTAAAAAATGTTCCCGCTCTCCTTGACACCTTAAAAAGATCATACTGATTTGAGCTTTCCCCTGAGAACCTCCAGGTGCTTCACAGCGGTCGGGTGGCCAATGGTACCCCATCACTATCCTCTTCCTCTCACAGATTGAAGCAACTGAGGCAAGAGAAGAGGAACCTACTTAAGATGATCAAGTGGCTCAAAGAAAACATTCCAGAATGTGGAATTCCCTCTTCTCCCCCACTCTCAGACGAATGCCATACTCCACATTAAGTCAGGACAGGAGGGAGTGAGGGACCCTGGTCCTGGAAAAGTCCTGAGCAGACTCGGGACTTTCTGAGATTCCCAAACTCAGTTAGACTAGGCAAAAAAAAAAAAAAAAAAAAGTCCAGCTGGGTTTAGATGCCCACAGAGTTTAGAGCCTCTGAGGAATAAGAGGCTGCAGCCCTATGGCTGAGGTTGATCTGGGTCCCTCCCCCTGCAACACACACACACACACACACACACACACACACACACACTCAGCCCACGACACTGGCTCACACACTGTTGTACAGAAACCTATAGGAACAACTTGTTAGCCATTACACACTATCCTGGCCCTTAGCCTACAAAGGGTAACTGGGGATGCATAGTGCGGATTTGAGCCTGGCCTGAACCTGTAGAGGGGATTTTTTTTTATCAAGTCCAACAAGCAAGGTGGCCATGTGTTCGGCTTTTAGCTAGTCTGTCCCCTCTCCGGTACGGTGGGATTGGGCAGAGGGAGGAGAGGGAGGGGGCAAAGGGATGTGTGGTATTCTGTGAACGTCCTATCAACAAGTCCTGTAGTCCAGCCAAGCTTGGAGTCTGGGGAGTGACCGGACCAGACTAAGGCTGGGGCCCCCCAACTCAACCCAAAGAAGTGAAGTTCATACCCTTGTAGATGGTCATTCTGGGTAAGTCATTTCAATCAATAGAGGTAATCGTATTTATTAAATGCCTACTGGGTGCAAAGCACTATACTAAGCTTTGAGAAAGAAATACAAGGATGAGCTATAGACGTGATCCCAAAGGGTGCACAATCTAAGACTAAAGGGGTAATGGGGTTCCAAAGCATAGTCATCAATATAGAATGCTCCTTGATTCAAGGACTTTGGATGATCTTCTCAGCCTATTGAATTTCCATTTCCCAGAGAATCAAAACCATATTCTGATATTAGATTCTACATTCCTTGATGCATCCTCCTGTGTTCAGAGCACTGTACTAAGGGACAGCACAATAGCCTCACAGCACTTATGTACATATCCATAAATTATTTATTTACATTAGTGTCTGTTGCCCTCCTCTACATTGTAAGCTCAGTTTTCTTTTTTTTAAATGGTATTTTTCAAGCACTTACTATGTGCCAGACACTGCACTAAGCGCAGGGGTAGATATAAACAAATCATGTTGGACACAGTCCATGTCCCATATGGGGCTCACAGTCTAAATCCCCATTTTACAGATGAGGTAACTGAGGCACAGAGAAGTTAAGTGACTTGCCCAAGGTCACACAGCAGATAAGTGCTGGAGTCAACATGTCTATCAACTCTGCTGTACTCTCCCAAGTGCCTAGTATAGTGCTCTGCACACAGTAGGTGCTCAATAGATACCATTGATTGAGTGGTAGATATGATTCCTGTCCTCAAGGAGTTTCCATTCTAGCAGGGAAGATAGATGTTAAAATAAATTACAGGTAGAAGAAAGCAATAAAGTATAAATATATGAAAACAAGTCCTGGAGCAGAGGGGGACCCAGGACCCAACTGCTTAGGTGGTGCAGAAATACTGAAGTGGCATTTGGGAGGGATATAGGGTAGGAAGATGGGAGATTAATCAGGGAAAACACTTGGAGGAGACGCAGTTTCAAAAGGGCTTTGAAGATGGGGAGAACAGTGTTCTGCTGGATGGGAAGGGGAGGGAGCTCCAAGCAGAAGGGAGCGTGAGCAAGAAATCTGCTGTGAGAGACAAGAACAAAGCACACTGAGTAGGTTGGTTTGAGAGGAACAAAGAGGGCAAGCTGGGGTGTGGTGGGACAAGATCAAAGATGAACTGGGGGGGGGGGTGAGAGTTGATTGAATGCCTTAGAGCCAATGGTCAGAAGTTTCTGCTGAATGTAGAGAAATGGGTAAGCATTGGAGATTTTAGAGGAATGGAGAGACAAGTACAGAACAATGTTTAGGAAAATGATATGGGCTGCAGAGTGAAGTTTGGATTGGAGAGGGACTGGAGACAGAAAAGTCAGCAAGGAGGAATCCCTTTTCCTGCCTCCAGGAAAAAGGTAGAATAAGGATGGGGTACCACTGGATCTCCGATGTTTACAAAGTACCTCCTATTCTGTCATTCCTGGGCCTGTCCAGGATCCTCATCTTCAAAGCCCTTCTGAACTGCCACCTCCTCCAGGAGATTTCCCCTAATGAATCTTTCTTCTGTCAAGGGTCACATCTTCACAACTACCACCTTAGCACTTTAGCATCTCCAGTAGCATTTCTATAGATATTAACTTACATAGTCTATTTTTATGGCATTTATTAAGCGCTTACTATGTGCAAAGCACTGTTCTAAGCGCTGGAGCGGTTACAAGGTGATCAGGTTGTCCCACAGGGGGCTCACAGTCTTCATCCCCATTTTACAGATGAGGTCACTGAGGCACAGAAAAATGAAGTGATTTGCCCAAAGTCACACAGCTGACAATTGGCAGAACTGGGATTTGAACCCATGACCTCTGACTCCAAAGCCCGTGCCCTTTCCACTGAGCCACGCTGCTTCACAAATCCATCTTTCCATTCTCTTCTTCCTCCTATCTGTAATTTATTTTATGTCTGTGTTCCCTGCTAGATTATAAATTCCTTGAAGGCAGGGACCACCTCTTCTAGGGCTGGGATCATAATATAACTCAATTATACTCTCCCAAGTACTCAGTACAGTGCTCTGCACACAAGAGTTCTTGTGACTTCTAGACTGTGAGCCCGTTGTTGGGTAGGGACTGTCTCTATATGTTGCTGATTTGTACTTCCCAAGTGCTTAGTACAGTGTTCTGCACGCAGTAAGTGCTCAATAAATAAAAGTGAATGAATGAATAGTTGCTCTATAATACTTCTGATTGATTGAAAAGAAAAGTAAACAAAGGTTAAGTAACTGGCCCCAGTCACAACTCTAGATCTAGGTTTAGAGACAGAGACATCAGGACACTGTATGTCCTGAGAACTTTAAGCAGCATATTAGGTCATAGCAACCAAAGCCTGACAAAACTCGGAAATCTGACCACTCTAGTTTACCCACAGGGGCCCAGCAAACAGGAATTGGGCCTAGAACTTCCTAATCCTAATCCTGGGTTAGCTTTAAATCTTTGAACCGCTTAGTTACTCATCAGCTAAATGACACCTTTTCTGTAAAATAGTTTGAATCTGGAGCCTTTGAAGGAGATTGCAGTTAAACTTCTCCATCTAGTAATAGCAGTAATAATAACATTTAGTACCTTATTGAGTGCCCAGTGTACTAGGTGTTTGGGAGGTACAGAATAACAAAATAATGCATATTTACTTTTCATTTGAGAGTGGAAAGGAGCCCCCAGAAATACTAGTGTATTTGTTTTCAGAAAGAAGACTATCCATCTGGCATCTCCCTAGCCTATAATCTCCTTGTGGGTAGGGAACTTGTCAACCAACTCTGTTGTATTGTTGCACTGTGTTGTACTGTGCTCTGCACACAGTAAATGCTCAATAAATACCATTACTTAATCCCCAGAATGCCAAATGAGCACATTCCATGATTGGCGTTCCCTTGAGCCAAGCCTAGCTCATAGCCCAAAGGTTACTGGTTTTTAGGGGGATACCCTGACAGCCACTGTGAATGAGACCTGAACCCCGCCCTGGCTCCTCTCTCCAGCCTTCAATCAGTTTGACCTGGAATTGGCCCTAATTTGCTCACAGGGCAGCTGTGGGACCCTTCAACACATTTGTTTGTAATCTGGCCCCTTTGTTGTTTTTTCAGGAGATCTTCTGCTGGGGTGGGAGTTGTGTGTGTGTGTGTTGGGGAGTTGCGGGGGGAGGCGGTCTTGAAATGCAGTAACATCTCATTAGGCGCTGGAGCCGCTTTTAAATGAGGCCTGTTGTGAAAAGGCCCAGCAGACACTCACAGGGCTATCTAAATGCAATTACCACATCACTGAGAAAATGTAAAACCTGCATGAGCTTAAACAAACACCCCACACCCCTCAGCTGCGGGGAAGGTGGTAAATACTTTGCTCCAGGCTGCCCAGGTTTAAAGCTACAAAAGAGATTACACTGGGGAGTTCCAGAGGCTGCGCCTGGGCCCGAGGGAACCAAGTGAGAGAATGCTCCCTAGTCAGAGCAGCGCATGCTGGGACCATAGTCCTCCTGGGCTATCGAAGTAGCAGTTGACTGGAGGAGCATGTAAAATTGTTCATTGTTATACTGTACTCTTCCAAGTGCTTAGTACAGTGCTTTGCACATAGGAAGTGCTCAATGAACATGACTGAAAGAATTAATCCATAATGTGCACCTCTGTCAAGGTCCATACCGAACTACTCCCTAATTTCTAAGATCGTCTTATTTCCACAAAGTGAGCTTTTCAAGTGCAAGTGTGAAAAACACCCAAATGACACCACCTCCTCCCATTAAGCAATTTGATTTGTAGGAAGATTTTCACACTTTTAAAAAGCCAGACCTTAGTGAGGTAGGGAATTGAAGGTCCACGAGATAACTCAAGCAAAACACCTCTGTCTCAATTTGGGGGATAGGTCAGGCATTTGGGGCCTGAATTTACTGTAACATGGCACCCATATTGGTTGGTTAACAGAAATGTCCGTATATGTAGCTGTAGTTTCTCATCCACCAACTTCCATCATACCTAAGAGTCAGGGGGGAAAAGGTGGGCCGAGAGAAGCTAGGAAGGGCTGGGAAGAAACTGGCCAAACAATTCCACAGTGGACTCTCACTTGCCCTCCTGCGTCTCCTTTTCCCAGCACCTTAGACCTGTTGTTTCTGGTCACAACTGTAGTGCCCAACTTCCCCATCAACCTTCATTTTCCAGTGTCCTTGACAATAACTTCCAAGCACTCCCAAAACAAGAAGTCCCGGCCCCCTCCCACCATTCTCCTATTGCTATGGTCCCTTGAAGGAAAAAATCAGTATAGTTTCAGGGATGTTTAGGAATTAGTATAGGAATGTTACCATGAAAAAGACCCTTTATTTCTCTTTCAATTACCTAACATGCGGGGCACCCCCACCTCCCCAGAAATGAACTTTGCTCCTTCTTTGCCCTCTCCCTTATATTACTTTCTGGTGCTGCCCTTGGGTACAGGTCTGGCTGTAGGGACTTGGATTAATTTGTATCCAAAAGGATTTGGTGGGTAGAGAAATGTGAGGAGAGGGTCAGTCAATCAGTGGCATTTACTAGCACTGAAGGCCACTCAATTTTGTTCAATTGGACATTGCGGTGGTATCCCGTGAAATTGTTATTGTCATCAACTGCTGGGTAAATTTAGAATTCTTAATGCATTTTGAAGAATTGTTGTGTTCAATTTTTAAAAAAAGGATCAAGAAGGAATGGGTCCCTAGCTGTTTGTCTCATGTTGGATTTGGCTTCCCCTTCTTCCTACCCCATCATGTGCTTTGTTTTTATAAAGCCTGGTGGGACAGAGGGTTTTCCCCATGAAAAATTTTCTGCCCAGCAGGGCTCCGACCCCAAGGGGAGAACCCTTCTTTCCAGCTTGGTGGGAATGCTGACTAGAATTCAAAATCCCCTGGTCACCAGCAACAGTATGAGTCCCTTTGAGAGACTGTGGAGAAAGCTCAGATGCTTATCCAAACCTCCAGACCTCTGGGGCCTGTAAAGTTGAGTTGGAAAAATCAGAAAGAATGAGGAGATTCTGGAACCTCCTGCTTCTCATTTGATTTTAGCCTGTTCAGCCGAAGAGCTTTTAGCATTGAGGAACTTCTGGTCCTGAAGTATCCCCAAACGTGAAACAAAAAAGTGAAGTGAACTTTGTGCCTCAAAAACGTTCCTGTTTGGTTTTGTCAGAAGGAGTGTGGGGAATTCTGCCATGATTTGGCAGCTCGTAAACTTGCACAAACTACTACCGTCCTCTTTGCCTCCTGCAAATTGTTTTCTTTGCCTTGGCATTGGCTTGGTAAAAGAAATGACGGAGTGAGGCGGCTGTGGAAGGATCATGCAGAGAGCAACCTAAGCAGCTCTGCCTGTTCCAAGACAAAATTCAGGCAAATTTTGGGGGTTCCTCCCACCTGAACTGACTTGGGGGGGGGGGGGCGGAAACCTAAAAGATCCCCAGGTAAAATGAGTTGGGGGGGATGTAAGGGAGGGGAGGGGTAGGGGAGGTTCCAACTGGTTCTGAATAGACAGGTGTTCTCAACCCTGAATGCTTTAAGCATTCCAAGTGGGAGGAAACTCACAGAAACAGTTCCTAGTTAGTCTTTCCAGATTGTGGGGAAGCAGCCTGGCCCTGGGGAAAGCTGGCCCAACTTGGGTCAGGACTGCCTTTGTTAGAGATAAACCGGAGACTTTAGTCTCCGAAGCCATAACACTCACCCCGCCCCACCCCCCCACCACACACACACATACACTGAAGCTGGGAAATGCTTCTTTCAAACTCTTAACTGGGAAGCCGTCACATCCTTCCCAAGTTTTGGAGATGATTTCCAGAGAGTTGTTGAGAAGCCAACCACAATTAAGAGAGAGAGTTTGCTGAGAGGGTGAGCAGAGAGATGCCTGTCGGGGAATTTTTGGAAATTTTTCAACCGATGCTTCCCTTTCCAAACAGCTCTGCCCCTCACCTGCTGCTGGAGAAAGAAGCCAGAGCGGCCAGAAGCAAAGCTGTTGCCTCTTTCTCTTACCGCTGGAGAAAAAGGACAGACTCTCCTTTTTCAGCCTATTCTGATCACACAATAGGCAAAGAGGATCAGCGCCAAAATTACAAGTGTGAGCCCTTAATGCATCAGGTTGAACAATAGCCCTTGGAAGCGTCTGTCTTGTCGAGAGAAGCAGTACAGCTAGTTCTAGCCATTCAGTGCCATGGAAAAAAAAGCTCATTGTCCTGGTGAAATACTCCCCAGAATGAAAACACCCTCCTCCTTTCTTCAGCTTCCTAATGGGAAGCAAAATAACAAACCAGGCCCACAATTAAACAAACATGCCACTAACTGTGCACAGCTCAAGTGTAACAGATGTTGTTACAGTTAGTCCAGGCTGCCGAGCAGAGAGGAGGGGAGTGGGGGGGGGGGGGGGGGGGGGGCTGTGGCGTCTGGCTGTGGTTACTGAGATGCTGTCACTGGAGGGGTTTCCTTGCCTGCTTTGTGCTTCTCTCTCTCTCTCTTTTCATACCTCCCTCCCTCCCTCTCTCCTGTCTCTCTGTTCTTTCACTCTTCTTTTGTATCCCTTGCTCTCTCCTCCTGACTCTCTGCTCTCTCTTTAGTCTGGGAATCTCTCTCCCTCTTCTGTACATCTTCTTCCTCCCCATTCATTCCAATTTCTCATTCATTGCAGATGTAAATTTTCTTTTTTTTTAATTTCTGAAAATCTTGAGGGAAAGAGAAAGTCACTTAAGTTTCAGGTTTGTTTGTTTTTCATTTAAAAAACAAACCCAAACTTTCTTTAGTCTTTAAGTGGGTCCTGCTATCACTTCCTTATTAAAGCTCCCACGCTCTCTACATTAACTGCCAGAAGGTTTTGACTCCCAGCTCCATCAGATCCAATATGACTAGCTCCCTGGGATTTCAACTCTTTATAAAACATATGACTGTGGCTTCCAACCAGGGAGTCCACAGATAAAAGCCCCAAACCAGGGCTTGGGGTCATGTCCAGTGCAAGGCTGGGGGGGAGATGCAAAGTGAAGCTTCCATATGTGAACAGAGGGATGGTGAACATCCCAGAGTCCTTTGGGGAAAAAAGCCAAGCCTCCACCCCACATTCTGGTTTCAATAGGTTCTGACATCCCCAGTCTCTGCTGTACACCATCAGCCACTTTGGGCCTTACTGATGCTCTAACTTGGTTGCTTTGTAAAGGGCTTGAGACTTCCCACAAGTAGAAAACTAAAGTATTTTTTATTCCCAACATCACCCAAGGCCTGACTGGAATGGTGAACAAGCCCTTGAGGTGAAGGGTTTCCTTTAACCAATGAGATTCCTTTGGCTGGAGTTCAGGGAGTCAGCCCTTAAGGAGTAAAGAAAGAACTGAAAGGACTGCTGTTGTGATTTTGAATCTAGGGCTTGGGAAGATGAGATTTGCGGCTCAGTAGTAATTGATGTGGGTTTACATGCTATCCTATATGTGATTTGTTTGTTATTCATTAAATGTCAAAATGCACAAAATTTTCCTGCAAGTACTGTTCCCTTCCCTCCAGTCTCTCATCCCCTTGTTCTTTCCTAGGAGTGAAAGTCGAAATTATATTTTTCACTAGGACGTAGTGAGTAGGCGTTGTGCTGGGAAGGGGAAGGAGGGAGGGAGGAAAGTGGGAGCAGCAGCAGGAGCCTGGGCCAGCTTTTCTCCTTAACCCCACCCCTGAGCCGCCCCCTACCCCACCCAGAGTCAGACCGGCTTGCCACTGGAGCTGACAGCTCTGCTGGTGGCCAACTGGCTGCCTGGCACACATGCGGCCTTGGGTGGGGACTCTTACCTCCTTGGGGCCAAGTCTGTTCTTTGGCACACACAGCTATCAGAGTCCTCAAATCAGTCAGGGGCAGCCCAGTCCCCACTCCACTGTAGAGTCCCCAATCAATCAGACAAACCAGCTCCTTCCTAAGCTAGGGCAGAGGGAGCCTCAACACCAAAGGTGGGGTGTGTGTGTTGGGCTGGGGGGGAGCAGTACAGCCACTGATGTTGTTTTACCAGTGCTCTATTCCAGAACATTCTGGTTTGCTTTCACCTCTGCTCCTTTCCCTAAAGAGGCTCCCAGATCTTCGCTGTCTCCGGTTGGGCTCTGCCTTGATTGTCAAACTGGAATGAGGAGTTTGGGCCAGAAGGCAAATATTGCTAGATTATGGGCTATGCCATCTTAAACTTAAAAACTTAAACTTGTCTTGCCCTCTAACCTTCCTCCTGTTTCAGGCCTTGCGGGGACAGTGGGGGTGACAAGCAGAGTGTGACAGCTGTTTCTTACCTACCCATCCTGCTTTTGGAGTGAATACTATTCAGTTGAGTGGTAAAGAGTCAGAAATACGGTAGAGGTAGGGTAAGGTGGTCATGAGAGCCTTTGCAGAAGTTCATGCCCACAACTCCATCCACGCTCTCCTCATTGAGTCCCAGCAATCCTATCATTGGCTTCCCCAAGGAGCAAGTGGGCAGAGTTCCACATGCCACATCATGGCACAAACTTACGTGCTCCCATCTCTCCTCACCTTAACATCGTTGCCCATGTGCAGCTGTTCATTGGCAGCGAGTGATGTCCCGTTACGTACCTCATAGCTCCTTAGATCACCTAGTCAGCCAATCATCAGCATCATCAAATATTTACTAAGGCCCCACAGGAGACACAGCACTGTGCTAGATATCAGGCCTACTCTGAAAGAGAACAGAGCAGATCCCTGCCCTCAAGGAGCTTACAGTCTGGTAGGGGAGAGAAGACGGAGCAACATACGCTCAACATAAATATGGACATAGAGCCACGGTAATAATTCTGCCCTGCCTTGCAGTCCACTCCCTCCCTTGAATTCCAATTCTCAGAGTCACACTCAAAGAGAGGCAGCCAGTCATTCCAAATCATCAATTATTTTTATGTTGACTCCAAAGTCGAAGACAGCATTACGAGGTGGTGGGGATGTGGCCATGTCCCAGGGGAAAGAGGGGAAGTTTGCAACAACTAAAAAGCAAAACAGCAAGGTTCCCTTTTGACCCTGTCTTTTCCCTGGAGCCATGATCAAAAGCTGAATGAGGACAAGCTGGGTCCTTGCCTCGTGGGGCCTGAGGTCAGGAGCCTGCAGGATGGGGGATCCTTCCAGAGGCCCCTGAACCCTCTCAATCTCCACCACAATCGGGGCTGAAGATTCTCACTTCAGTTGTTACTGTATCCCAGATGCCCCACGTTGCAGTCACCGAGGTGTTTGGTGGTAACCTCGCCTTCTATATTCCCAGATCCTGCTGGGACCAGGACAACTGCATTTGACTGTGTTTTCTGCAGTGCCACAGCAAGTATACAGTTATTTGGCAGACTACATTGTCGGGGCTTTGTCCAAGTGTGATGTGGGAGAAAACAGGCAGGGGCTCCAGCAAGAATTCAGCAAGCTCACAGTTCTTAGCGTCTAGTCCATCTCCCTGCCTTAGAGGCAAGTTTCACCCAAACCATCCCAAAGAGATAGATATCTGTCTTGCTTTCATAGAGCTTCAAAAAAGAAAATCCCACAGATCTCTCTAGCCCATTAAGTCTTAGTGCCAAAAATACTTCAGCACTTCTGCATCACCTAAGTACTTGGGTATTCCCCAGCTCCTATCTTCCCATGAAAAGCAGCATGGCTCAGTGGAAAGAGCCCAGGCTTGGGAGTCAGAGGTCATGGGTTCTAATCCTGGCTCCATCACTTGTCAGCTGTGTGACTTTGGGCAAGTCACTTAACTTCTCTGTGCCTCAGTTACCTCATCTGGAAAATGGGGATTAAGACTGTGAGCCCCATGTGGGACAACCTGATCACCTTGTATCCCCCTAGCACTTAGAACAGTTTTGCACATAGTAAGCACTTAACAAATGCGATCATTATTATTATTATTATTATTATTCCCCCCTACCGCCCCTCAAAAAACATAGCACCTCTCTTTAAACTCCACTGCTTTCTTCTGCCTGTAATATATCTGTCAATATCTATCTCTCTGCTAGACTGTAAACTTCTTGATGGGCAGATATCACATCTACTTACTAATTCTACTTTACTCCCCCAAGAGCTAAGTACAGCTGTCTGTACAAGGTAAGTGCTATGTAAATACTATTGATCGACTGATCAAACATGTCTTGGACATGTCTGACTTAAATCCCTCTGTTGCAATTAATCAATCTATCAGTGGTATGTACTAGGTGCATTAGGTGCATTATGTGTACTATGTGCATTATGTGTACTAAGCATTTGGGGGAGTATAACATAATAGAGTTGGTAGGCACATTCCCTGCTCACAAAGACCTCTTTTATTTTGTCCTCAGTGTTTGTAGAAATTAGTTATCCACTGTACTTCAAAATAACCATATAATTATATTATATAACCATATACATATAGTATGTATGTGTGTGATTATTGCCTTTCTCTGAATTGATCTACCCAAATTAGTGTGGAACCCCAGTGGGTGATATATTTATGATATATTTACAGAGGTGATTCCAAAGATCTAAGTTCTATCCCCAGTTCTGTTCATTCAGCCACTGACTTAAATAGCTCACTTCAGAACCTTAGACACAAAAATATTACTTGTTGGGGCTCCATCCGACAGAATCAGCAACTAAGGTAGAGCAAGGCTGATGAAGTTTTGTCAGGGTTCCTCTGGGGCTTCCCCAGATTCTCCCCAAACCCTCAGGGCTCACAGTAAGAGGGTGGGCAGTCATTTAACTTCACTGTGCCTCAGTTCCCTCAACTGTAAAATGGGGATGAAATACCTGTTCTCCTTCCCCCTTAGACTGTGAGCCCCATAAGGAAAAGGGACTGTGTCCAACCTTAAGCACTTGGGAAAGATTGGGAAAGTTCAACACAAAGAAGTGATGCTTTCTCTGCCAAACAAGGAGCTCTAATGGGGGAGACAGATATAAAAATATTTACATCTGAAATGCTCAAAATAAACAATTGAATATATGCAACTGAATAAACATATATATAATACTGAGGATGAGTATAAAAAGCAACATGGCCTAGAGGATAGAGCCCAGGCCTGGGAGTCATAAAGACCTGGGTTCAAATCCCGGCTCTGTCACTTGTCTGCTGTTTGATCTTTGGCAAGTCACTTAACTTCTCTGTGCCTCAATTACATCATCTGTTAAACGGGGATTAAGACTGTGAGCACCACGTGGGATATGGACCGTCTCCAATCCGATTAGTTTGTATCTACCCCAGAGCTTAGTACAGTGTCTGGCACATAGCAAGCACTTAAATACCATTAAAAAATAAAAGTGCTGGAAGTGACTGATGGATTTGTACAACCTGGGGTGTTGGAGTTTAAACAGTCAAGGTTTGTTGGAGGAGGTGGAATTTTAGGGGAGCTTTCAATACTGGAAGAGCTGTGGTCTGACAGATTTGAGGAGGGAGGGGAGTTCCAGGCCAGGGAAACAACCCGAGTGAGGGGACTGAGGTGGAAGAGTCGGAAGCGAAGTACAGTTCAGTTAGAAGGGGAGCTTGGGAGGAACAAACAGAGTGAGCTGGGGATTAACGGGTAGAGAGAGCAGCAATTTTAAGATGGGAGAGTTGGTGAAGAGCCTAGAAGCCAATTATGAATCAGTTTTGGTTGATGCACAGGGAGAGGGAAGCCATTGGATGTTTTTAAGGATGGGAGAGCTGTTTTAAGCGATTCTTCAAGATGATCGGTGCGGCTATGTGTAGTATAGATTGGAAGGGGAAGAGGATGGAAGCAGGAGACCAGTGAGGAAGCTGATTCAAAAGCCTAGTTGCGATATGATGAGAACTTAGATCAAGGTAGTAGCCGTTTTGGATAGAGCATGAGTCTGGGAATCAGAAGGACCTGGGTTCTAATCCCAGCTCTGCCACTTGTCTGTTGTGTGACCTTGGGCAAGTCACTTAACTTCTCTATGCCTCAGTTACCTCGTCCTTAAAATGGAGATTAAGACTGTTAGCCTCATGTGGGACATGGACTGTGTCCAACCTTGTATCTACCCCAGCACTTAGAACAGGGCCTAGCACATAATAAGTGGTTAACAAACACCATTAAAAAAAAAGAAGAAGAAAAAAGAGGAAAGGCCATTCCAGGAGGCATGGTGTAGAAAGAACTGGCAAGATCTGGCGTTGAATCAGGAAATTTAATTTTCTTTTTTTATGATATTTGTTAAGCACTTATGTGCCAAGCACTGTTCTAAGCACTGGGGTGGATTCAAGTTTATCAGGTTGGACACAGTCCCTGTCCCACATGGGGCTCACAGTCTAAGTAGGAAGGAGTAGGATTTAATCCGCATTTTATGGTTTTTCACACTGTTTCCCTTAAGGTCACATTTTTTCAACAGATATACTGTTCCTTCTCTGCCCTCCTGAACTTACAGCCCAACACGCTAACTCAACAAAAACCCCTTGCTGGATCGGATCACTAAGGAGGATTTTAAATGAAGTTAGTGGTGGATCTGAGTCAAGGTTCAATCCCCGGGATTTCATCCCTTTTTGCTAACTCATTTTAAATAAAGTTCATTTCCCTTTCCCTGATCTTGCTTGCAAAGGAATAGAAAGCTGGCAGAAGGTAATGCAATGCTTGTTTTCCTTAGACCCACCCAAAACAATTTCCAGAGAAACAGTAAATGGTTTCAAATAATCACGCTGCTTAAGAGAATCAGCATGGCCTAGCGGAAAGAACATGGGCCTGGGAGTCCTAGGATCTCGGTTCCAATCCCAGCTCGCCAATGGCTTGCTAGGTGACCTTGGGTAAGTCACTTAACTTCTCTGTGCCTCAGTTTGCTCAACCGTAAATTGGAGATTAAATATCTGTTCTCCCTCTTAATTAGACTGTGAGCCCCATGCAGGACAGGAACTGTGTCTGACCTAACTTGTGCCTATTCCTGCACTTAGAACAGTGTTTGACTCATAATAAACGCTTAACAAATACCAGAAAAAACATCAAATCCAGAAATAAATCAACCGAAAGAACTTGTAGAAAAGGTAGGAGTGAAACCCAACCTGCTGCGTTCAGCCACGCCTTGGGAATAGAATTCCTTGTTCATACAGAGAATGGACCTCCTTTGAGAAAAGCACTGAAGAGCTGGACAACTTAACTTACCACTTAGTTCCGGAATAATTACTCGTTGGTTTTCCCAAGACCCGTGAATCAGTGGGGTGCAGTGGATTTTAAATGGACTTGTCCAATATGTGCAGAGTCACATCATGTCACATCATCTCAGGTAACATACCTAAAAAAAAAAAAAAGGCAATTATACCCCTCCCCAAGTGTTATCCCAGCTTTACTGCAGCACCCATTAGTAGAAAATGAAAATAGGACACTGACAATGACAATTCATTCATTCGATCATATTTATTGAGTGCTTACTGTGTGCAGAGCACTGTACTAAGTGCTTGGAAAGTACAAGTCGGCAACGGATAGAGACAATCCCTACCCAACAACGGGCTCACTCATCTTTGTTGTTGATCTGAAGATGATGGCTGTTGCTCCTGGGTCCTATTTTCATTCGCTATTGCTCTCGCCTATCTACCACTCCACCACCACCACCCCCTAAACCCAACGTCCAGAGAGGGCTGCAAAAGTCACAAGGCAGCAGGGTAGCAGTATCTTCACACTCCCTTGCCCCTGCCTGGGCATGCACTAAGCAAGTTTAACCCAGCATGACTTGAACTGAGTTTTTGAGGTACAGTTCAGATGACACCAAGAAAACAGGATACTGATGGAAGGATAATAATAATAATAATAATAGTAATATTGGTATTTGTTAAGCGCTTACTATGTGCCAAGCACTGTTCTAAGCACTGGAGGGATACAAGGTGATCAGGTTGTCCCACATGGGGCTCACAATCTTAATCCCCATTTTACAGATGAGATAACTGAGGCACAGAGAAGTAAAGTGACTTGCCCAAAGCCACACAGCTGATAAGTGGCAGAGCCGGGATTAGAACCTGTGACCTCTGACTCCCAAGCCCAGGCTCTTTCCACTAAGCCACGCTGTTTCTCCAAGGATCAGAGCCATTCTGAGCTCACATGGCGTGAGACAAGATTAGACAGCATACTGGCGCTGGCTCAAGGGAAGTAAGTATAGGGAGCACACTTTATCATAAAAGTTTAGAGACAGGTTATTGTTCTGGGCTAGGGCCACCTATTTAGATTTCTGGTTGGTCATACACTGCCTGACTGCACACCTCTGAAGTGAGTAATGATGATGACTCTTAGTACTCCTGGTGGGAAGGAAGTAGGGTTGAAAGCTACCTCCATATGCATCATTACTTGGGGCCTTCGAGGTGTGTCAAAGAGAGGCTATGGTGTGAAGGAGCCAAGTAAATGGTTTTTCTGAAGCTGAGACACACTTAGGGTCTAGGAGGTAGAGAGGAGAGGCTGAATGAGATGATGATGATGGTATTTGTTGAGCTCTTAGTATCAATCAATCAATTGTATTTGAGTACTTACTGTGGGCAGAGCACTGTACTAAGCACTTGGGGCAGTACAATATAACAGAGTTGGTAGACGTGTTATGCCAAGCACTGTACTAAGTGCTGGGGTAGATACAAGATCATCAGGTTGGACACAATCTCTGTCCCACATGGGACTCACAATCCAAGTGGGTTTGGGAGGACAACATTTGATTCCTCATTTTACAGATGAGGAAATAGGCCCAGAGAAGTAAAGGTCACACTGCAGGCAACTGGCAGAACGCAGGTCCTCTGACTCCCGGGCCCAGGCACTTTCCACTAGGCCCCGCAGCTTCCCAGCCCTGAAGACCAAGTGTTAGGATTACCCTCAGGATTCCCTAGTCAGGACTTCCCCCTTCCCTTCTTTCATGTCCCCAAGAAGGTCCCCACTCACAGGATGTAAGCGATGACTCCAGTGGACCAGAAATCCACAGCCTTAACCGTGAGGCTTCTGAGTTAACTCTTCAAGGTCCGTGAGAGAAACTAGCACTATGACTGGCCATGGTGGACTCACCTGATGGCTAAACTGAACCCATTGTTCTTCGGGGACTGTCAATCCCCCTCCTTTCCACCAGCCAAAGGAAGTAACAAAGGTAGTTTTTCACCACGCATCAAGGCCTATCAAGCCCTAGCCTAGCCACATAGACAAGCTCAGAATCTCTAACAGGCCACAGAAGTTTTCTCCTGCCTTGGTCACTTTACTATCATCCAAGCAATGAGGCATTGGATAATAATAATAATGATATTTATTAAGCACTTTCTCTGTTGCAAAGCCCTATACTAAACACTGGGTTAGGAACAAGGTAATCCAGTCAGATAAAGTCCACATGGGGCTCACTGCTAAGGAGGAGAGAGAACAAGTATTGAATCTCCATTTCACAGATGAGGAAACCGAGCCACAGAGAAGTTTGTCCAAGAAGAATTGCCCAAGGTCACAGAGTAGACAAGCAGTGGAGCCAGGATTAGAACCCAGATCTCCCAACTCTTTCCACTAGTCCACGCTGCTTCTCGTGACAGTGAGTGGTGGTATTCTGCAGTGCTGGTGCAATGTGGTGAGAGGAAGAAAATGAACCCACTCACCCTGGCCTTCCCACACACTCAAGAAGCCTCTCTCATACTTGGCTAAGGCCAGAAGGGTAGGGCCAGGAAGAAGTATCAAGGTGCCCTGGTTAGCTACTTCAGGAACCAGGAGTGCCCAGAGCAGCTCCAGTAGCTTGAGAAATACAGTACTTTGAACTCTGGGCTGTCTTTTCCATTTCAGTGTTAAAATCTCACTCGCCTCCAGGAAACTTCTTTTTGTCCCAGACCACTTATTTCAGGTCTGGCCTATATAGGTCCATACTAATTTGCATGCCTGTCTTGGCTGGACAGCTGCTTTCTGCCTCACGACCTGAGCATCAGTAGAAATACACACAGAGAAGGTCCCTGTTTGTCCTGCCACGCAGGAAGGTGGGCTACTTCGCCTACTGTAAATGTGAATTAGGGACACACTCACTGGCCTGCCTGAAAGGGATTTGATGTTTCTTGCTGATGACATTCCTTACATTTTTGTTGAGCTGCCAAGAGAACTAAATAAAATGGCTTTTTTTTCAGTCATTTCTCTAAGAATAGCCCCTGCTTCTCTGTAAATATAGCATTGGAACTGTTGATAATGACTCTTTGTGAAAACAACTTTCATGATAACGACACTAGAAGTGGAGAAAACACTGTTTCTGTCTCCCAGAAATGGTGTTGACCCCATTTGGGTTCTCCAAACCTGCTGCATTGTTGGGAACTTATAAATAGCTGTCCTGGAAGTCTGGACTTTTCCGAGGACATATACACTGCACTCATAATTTTGAGGAAAGAGGATGAGGAGTGCGGTGAAGGAAGAACTGCCCTGAGACCATTAGGTCCATACCCTCCCAGCCTTCCCTAAGCTCAGAATCATGGAGGAACTACAACATTTTTTTGCTTTTCATTTTCTATTGTTCTGACCCTGATGCAGCCCAGTTGCCTGGCTTCTGAGATAGGTCTGGATAGAGGCAAAAGCCTGATCTTGTGTCCTTGAAAAAAACTCCTACTTAGATGTGAGTATCCTTCAGGTGTTGACAATGCATACAGAACATAAAGCCCCACCTAAGGTGTGGGAAAATTCACCCTGCTGGATCTTGCTAGGCCATCAAATTGCAGATTCCTATATTCCCCCTGACACACACCTCCGGGGTGGGGGGGTCTGCCGCTAAACCAGCCCAAGTGGCTGTCTATCCCCAATCTTAAAGATCTTCCAAGACTGCAAGTCCACAATTGTCTAGAGTAACAGGTTCCAGTCTCAAAGAACCCTGAAAGTCAGAAAAGGCCTTCAGCATAATCATAATCATAGTATTTTGGATTTCTATAGCATCTTGTTTCCTTTTCTCCATTCTTTCATTTTCTCCTCTCAGCAGCCCTAGATAGCAGCCCAGGGAATCTCTGTCTATGAAAGATCTCCCCCAGCCCCGAGAAGGCCATTGTAGACTCCCTGAGGAGTTCCCCAGCACCAATTTCCAGGTGCTGCACTCAATAGATACTCAGTCAAGGCTATTAATGATGATGTTCATTCATTCAATCATATTTATTAAGCACTTACTGTGTGCAGAGCACTGTACTAAGCACTTGAGAAAGTACACTACAACAATAAACAGTGACAATCCCTGCCCACAACGAGCTCACCCCCAAAGCCTTGTTTGGGGTAGAAGTAGGGGCAACATGATAGTAGTAATTCTACTGCTCGGATAGAACTGTCAACAAGAATTATTTGACCTTAGCGTTGCCAAGGCCTTACAAAACCTTTTTTCCAGCAGCCACATTGGGCTCTTTCTCATGAGGAACTATAGGACCCCAGGAGAATCTAGAAGGGAAGGAGGAAGGTTCTTCTCCCACCTCTACACCTGATACAACACATGCCTGACAGTGTAAAGATGACCCTCTCTTTAGACCAAGGACTGCCCAGCTAGGACTCTGATGACAAGAACATGGTACATTCTCCCAAATACCTTTTTTACATTACTCAACTCCCTTGGACTGTGACTGCAGCATGACATGGGTCCCAGGAAGCATTCTGGGACTGGTTCGATGACTCCTCCCTCCTCTCTCTCTGTTTCCCAACAATGATAACCCATATATTTCCCGACAAAGTCCCCAGTGGTCCCACAGTACTTATCTCAATCTCTCGCTCACTCGCTCTCTTCTCTCTATTTGTTAAGCACTTACTATTTGCCAGGCACTGTACAAGCTAATCAGGTTGGACACAGTCCATGTTCCACATGAGACTCACAGTCTTAATCCGCACTTTACAAATGAGGAAACTGAGGTATACAGACGATAAGGGACTTACCCAAGGTATCACAGCAGGCAAGTGGCAGAGCCAGAATTAGAACTCAAGTCTATCCACTAGGCCATGCTGCTTCTCTCTTTCTTTTCCTCCCAAACCCAGCTGGGAGGTGAGAGTGAGGGCCCAGAGTTGTCTTTTTTATGGTATTTGTTAAGCGCTTACTGTGTCAAACACTCTTCTAGGTGCTGGGGTAGGTACAAGTTAATTAGGTCAGACAGAGTCCCTGTTCCTCATGGGGTTCCTAGTCTAAGTAGGAGGGAGAACAGGTATCCCCATCTCACAGCTGAGGAAACTAAGGCATAGAGAAGTTAAGTGACTTTCCCAAGGTCACACAGCAAGTAGTTGTGTCTTCTTTTTTTGACAAAGGGGTGTTTCTAAGGCTCAGAGGAGTGGTGGGACTTGATCAAGATCCTTTAACAAATTAGTTTCTATGCTAGGAATTTTCAATCCAGGGTTCCTGGCTCCTTGTGCTCCTGTAGACCACGCTGCCCCCGATCACACGGTCATCTTACCAACAGCCTCACCCCAGGACAGGCAACCCAGCTGCCATTTCTCAGTGGCAAGCAGGTGGCCTCTCTGGTGAAAGAATAGGGTCAGCAGTGGAAGGGTTAATAAACTCTCCTTCTTCCAGGGCCCGGGAGGAGCAACTGCTCTGATTTGGAGAGTTGCTGCTTGCTGCTGAGTTTCCTCTCTTAAGTGACTAACTCACCAATGGCATTTTGCTGACTCATCTTTAGTTCCTTCCTGAGGTGGCCATCCTCTCCCTGCTGCTTCATCCCCTGTTCCCTCCCACTTCCCCACCTGGATCCAACACTAAGAAATCAGAAAGGGAAAAACAGATGTTCTTGTAGCCTCTGACCCAGACAGTCCACCCAGAAGAAGCCCAGGCCGACTGGAGAAGGGTGAGACGCGAGTGCATGCTACAGCTCGCACCGGGACCCTTCTGGGGAAGGGTAGTCTAAGGCCACGGGAAATGAGCCCCAAGTCCTGACCTCAAACGCAGACTTTCCGCTTGCAAACCCCCCTGGGGTCTGTTCTGGCAGCAACTGCCTGCCGCCACAACCAAGAGGTGCCAAGAGCTTGCTGGAGAGGTTACGATGGCTGTCAGAGAGCAGGAAACTCAGGGAATCTCCCAAGATAGCCCAGCCTCATGAGATTTCCTGCCCTGGACTGCTAGACTTGCCAGAATGGCAAGCTCTGCTTCTTACTATTTGGGAACAGCTTCCAAATGTGGATAGTTCAAGAAAGATTAGGACTTTTCAGCCTGGACTGAAAAAGCATAAAGGTGTGGACAGAGCAAAAGCAGAATTGTTGTTTGCCAGATCCCAGACAACCTGGGATGGGCTTTAGGATGATAGATTCAAAATAAACAACAGAAGAAAACATTTCTTCATCCAACAGGTGGTCAGCATATAGAATCTGTTACAAGAGGAATTGTGCAGGCCACAATTATCAACTGGTTCAACAAGGGCTTGGATCAAATTCATAAACAACAAGCCCATCATAGATTATTTAAGGGAAAACCTAGGGATGTTTGATGACCCAACCCTAACCATTAGGATGGATGTCAGAGGACCTGGGTTCTAGTCCCAGCTCTGCCACCTTGGACAAGTCACTTAACTTCCCTGTGCCTTAGTTCCCGCATCTGCAAAATAGGGAGTCAATATCTGTTCTCCCTCCTACTTAGACTGTGACCCCCAGGTGGGATTAGAATTGGGCCCATCCTGATTAACTTGTACCTACCCCAGTGTTTAGAACAATGCTTGATTCATTGTAAGTGCTTAACAAATATAATAATAATAATAAGGCCTCTTGGAGGAGATGTGATTTTAATAAGGCTCTGAAGGTGGAGGGAGTGGTGGTCTACGATATAGGAAGGAGTTGCAGGACAGAGGGAGGATGTGAGCAAGGGGTCGACAGTGAAAAAGATAAGATTGATCCCACTTAGACTGTGAGTCCCATGTGGAATACGGACTGCGTCCAACCTATCTTGTATCTACCCTGGCACTTAGTACAGTGCTTTGCACAAAGTAAGCACTTAACAAATACCATCATTATTATTATTGTTGTTATTGAGGTGCAGTGAGTAGGCTGGTGATAGAGTGGAGTGTGCGAGCTGAGTTATAGTAGGAGATTAGTGAGGTAAGGTAGGTGGAAGAGAGCTGATTGAGTGTCTTGTACTTCTCTGATGAGCCCTGAACTCTCTCTAGGCTCAGTCTAATTGGTTCCTTACCAACTGCTGCTAGGTCCAAAAGTGATGGGAAATATTGAGGGCAGAAACACACACCCCAACCCCGGTTCCAGGAACAAGAAAGCACCTGTTCATCCCCCTGAGATTAAAATCACGTTCTTGTATTTAACAAGACCACACAAATATGCACATGCACATGAGTACTCATAGTACACAAGCTTGGGCATGTGTATGCTGAATACATAGATACACACATTAAGCTATTTCTTTTAGAAATAGTTATAAGAAGCATAACTTATGAGGAGCAGCATGTCCTAAAGGAAAAGGCATTAACTCTGCCGCTTGCCTGTTGTGTGACCTTAGACAAGTTACTTAACTTCTCTGTGCCTCAGTTTCCTCATCTGTAAAATAAGGATTAAGTACCAGTTCTCATGCTTTCCCTCTCCCTAAGACTGTAAACCCAATGTGGGACAGGGACTTCATCTGACCTGATTATTTCATATCTACCCCAGTGCTCAGTGCAATGCTCTGCACATAGTAAGCACTTAAAAATTACCCCCAAAAGCCCCAAAAAACTAGATACAAAAGGGGCATGTATGCTGAGCAAATAAGCAGTAGAAGGGGCTGCATCCCTCATTCCTGGGCAGCTGACAGAGGATTAGAAAATGTGGTATTCAGACATGCATCTCCTCAGGCACCTTGTCAAAATAACTCCACCCCAGTTGCCACCTTTTCTTGGTCCCATGTGCTAAAGAGACATGGATCCTCCCTGTCAGTCTCCCCCTTTAATTCAGAAATACCAGTTTGCACAAAGCCATTCTGATCAATTCTTGCCAGGTGAGATTCTCGGCCAAGGAAGCTCCGTTCAACTAGAGAGGGTCACCTGTAGAAGAAAATGATGGAGGGGAGGCAGACTCATTTCAAGAAATAGGGCAGGGAAAAGGCAGCAATCAATCAATCAATCAATTGTATTTATTGAGTGCTTACTGTGTGCAGAGCACTGTACTAAGCGCTTGGGAAGTACAAGTTGGCAACATATAGAGACGGTCCCTACCCAATAGTGGGCTCACAGTCTAGAAGGGGGAGACAGAGAACAAAACCAAACATATTAACAAAATAAAATAAGTAGAATAGATATGTACAAGATAGAGTAGTAAATATGTACAAACATATATACATATATACAGGTGCTGTGGGGAAGGGAAGGAGGTAAGGCGGGGGGGATGGAGGGGGGAGGAGGGAGAGAGGAAGGAGGGGGCTCAGTCTGGGAAGGCCTCCTGGAGGAGGTGAGCTCTCAGTAGGGCCTTGAAGGGAGGAAGAGAGCTAGCTTGGCGGATGTGCGGAGGGAGGGCATTCCAGGCCAGGGGGATGACGTGGGCTGGGGGTCGACGGCGGGACAGGTGAGAATGAGGCACGGTGAGGAGATTAGTGGCAGAGGAGAGGAGGGTGCGGGCTGGGCTGTAGAAGGAGAGAAGGGAGGTGAGGTAGGAGGGGGCGAGGTGATGGAGAGCCCTGAAGCCGAGGGTGAGGAGTTTCTGCCTGATGCGTAGGTTGATTGGTAGCCACTGGAGCAAGTACAACTGAGATGTATTAACCAGAAATCAAATCCAGTTCTCCATTCAGACATCCTCACTGTTATCAGTGTTGACCGAACAGATTCAGCTTCCAGCTACCCACAATTACTTGTTTTGTGTCTTATCGACATTCTAGGCAGAGCCTAAACATTCCAAGTGCTTAAAAAATTATTGTTGTCATCATTACTCCCTGCTAATTCTGAAAACACTTGATAATCACTAGGGAGTTGTGCTGGGACTGAAGGCGAGTGAGGAGTTGAGAATGGCTAAGAGGCAGCACTGGGGGCTAGTGGGACTTCGGAGACTCTCCCCTCCATTTGGCTGGATGGCTCAGCATTTACAGGGAACTTTCCATTGTGGAATACTCCAGGCAGAAAACTAGAAACACATATGATCTGGAACTTGGAGGCTTTTAGAAATTCTGGAGGCAGCCAAGAATAGGCCTCAGTTCTGGCTACATAGAGAGTATCCCAAGAAGTATTTTCCCCCCAGCATTTCAGATCCCCCCTGCTTCAGGATGGATCCTCAAAGCAGGCTCTGCCAAGATAAATGCAACAACCTGATAACAGCTCAATGTGATCCCAATAACCCGTATGTTTTGGAAACATTTTGGAATTCACAAGGACTGGTTGGCTTTAATTTGGTTCTTCTCAGCCAATATTTTTGAGGAAAACTCCAGTTCCAAATCCTCCTTACTCACATGTCCAGAAAAAGAAGATTTTCTTTATTCTGAAAAAAATCAAAGCACTGGATTTCTCCTAGTCATGCCCCTGACAACCAAGCTCTAGTCAGGGCACAGAGATTATTATCCTCATGTCACAGGAATCTCCACCATCATCAGTATTTACTGAGCACTTCTTTGTGTAAAGTGCTGTACTAGGTACTGAGGGAAATTACTCCCCTCCTTCCCCCCCCCCCTTCCCCACCCCCCAAAAAAAGACTTCAAGGAGCTTACAGTGCACAAAAAAAACACAAAATATAATTAGGTTAAAAGGGCAGTAGCATAAATTACAGAAATATACATAGAGCCTAATAGACATACACATAAGAGCTGAAGTAACTGAAGTGGGCAGTAAGACCCAAGCACTTAGTAAGGGGAGATGAGGGATTAGTCTGGGAAGGCTCCTGCCAGAAGCGGGTTGTTGGTTTTTTTTAGTAGAGCTTTGAAAGAGGAGAAGTCTATCAGTCAGTTCAGTCAGTCATATTTATTGAGTACTTACTGTGAGCAGAGCACTGTACTAAATGCTTGGGAGAGTACAACAAATACATTCCTTGTCCCCCCCTCTAGCTTACAGTCTAGAGGGTGGGACAGACATTAATATAAATAAATTACAGATATATACATAAATGCCAAGGGGCTGGGAGGGGGAATAACTAAAGGGAGCGAGTCAGGGCGATGCAGAAAGGAGTTGAAGAAAAGGAGAAAGAGGGCTTAGTCAGGGAGGGCCTCTTGGAGGAGATGTGCCTATAATAAGGCTTTGAAGTGGAGGGGGGAGAGTAATTGTCTAAGATTTGAGGAGGGAAGGAAGGTTATGAGCCACCATGACGAAGGGTGAAAATAGATGATAAGCCAATTTCAAGGTGTTTCCATCTCCCAAGAAGGGGAGGTCAGTTTAGCTCTGATCCAGCCTGAGATGTGAGGCTGAATCAGGGTGGGCCCAGAGGGGCTGTTCCAAACTCCACTGTCTCAGGAGGTTACCTCAGGGAGGCTAGGGGAGTTCATTCAATCATATTTATTGAGCGCTTACTGTGTGCAGAGCACTGTACTAAGCGCTTGGGAAGTTCAAGTTGGCAACATATAGAGACGGTCCCTACCCAACAGTGGTCTCACAGTTTAGAGTTCTGTGACAAATTCAGAGAACTGGGTCCACTCTAAGTCAAATCCTAGGAGACAACACTGAATTTCACCAAACTCCACAAGCCTGACAGTAGGAATCCTCCTGAATAGATTCTGGGCCAGGGATGACCTGGCTGTGACCTCTCAGAATCCCCCTGGGCTGAAGTGGATGCCTGGTCAACCCTTGTCTAGCTCTACCCACTACAGCCTTCAGCAATGGTGGGGTGGGGTGCTGGGGGAGCAAACATTCACCTGCCTGCAACATACTTCATATTGAATAATAGTAATAACAATAATAACTGTGATATTTGTTAAGTGCTTACTATGTGCCAAGTGCTGTACTAAGCGCTGGGTAGATACAAAAGGATCAGGTCCCACACGGAGCTCACAGTCTATGTAGGAAGGAGAACAGGTACTGAATCCCCCTTTTGCAGATGAGGAAACTGAGACACAGAAAAGCAGTGTGGCTCAGTGGAAAGAGCACGGGCTTTGGAGTCAGAGGTCATGGGTTCAAATCCCGGATCTGCCAATTGTCAGCTGTGTGACTTTGGGCAAGTCACAACTTCTCTGTGCCTCAGTTCCCTCATCTGGAAAATGGGGATTAAGACTGTGAGCCCCCAGTGGGACAACCTGATCACCTTGTAACCTCTCCAGTGCTTAGAACAGTGCTTTGCACATAGTAAGCACTTAATAAATGCCATCATCATCATCATTATTATTATTATTATTAAGTGACTTGTCCAGGATCACACAGTAGGTAAATGGAGGAGCCAGAATTAGAACCCAGATCTTCTGACTCCCAGGCCAATGCTCTGGAATGGAGAAATTATTAAAGACTGGGAAGTTGGGATATAGAGAAGTGATTTACATAGGGTCCCCAAACACTCAGGGGCAAAGCCAGAAATAGGACCCAGGCATCCTAGCCCCAAAATTGGCACTCATTCCAACTGAAAAAGTGAAGTTTTAGGTTTGGCAGGTGAATCTGTGGTCATTTCAAACCCACCTCCGAGACCAGCTCCAGGCACACTCTCAATGATGTGGTGTGGAATAGCAGGCGGGGGCTGGTGGGTACGTGTGATCCCATCAGATCCATACCTCAGGGCTCCCAAGAGGTCTCGCCCAAGTGCTTTTTTTGGGGGGTAAGAAAATATATTTTATTAGGCAGTTTTATGAGAGCTGACAAAATGCCTCGTAAATAACCCAGCAGGAAATATGGTGGAAATAAAAATTTTACAACTTTATCATAAACCTGAGAAGTCTGTGGTTCCTTGAGGAGTGAAGAGAGCTGAGAATTTCAGGGTGGAAAGTATAGGATTGATGTTTCCACCGCCCAATCTTTAGTCCTACGTTCTGGCAATTGAAAGAGCTACAGTTTGACCTTTTGAGTTTAGTACCTTGCACATCTTTGTTCTAGATTTTCAGAGCACACATAGCAATCTGAGTGCTATACTGAAAATATTCAAAACACTGTCCCTGTACTCTGGAGCTGGCATCATTATGCTGCATGACACTCATATCATACACCCATACACAAATCTCATATACATACCCTGGTGAAAAGATGCTGCCCATTAGATTGTAAGATTCTCAAGGTCAGGGACCATGTCTTTGATTTGTTTTGTATTCTCCCAAGTGCACAGTGGTGTGCCTCATGTAGTAAATATTAGTCAATAAATTCAATAAAATACTATTGAATGAATTACCACTCTCTATGCTAGAAATGTATTTTTCTGTTTGATTTGCCATTTTTTCTGATTTGGAAGGCTTAATGTGGGCATGTGGATATGTGTATGTATGCATATATATGTATATAAATAAAATTAAATAATCAAGGAATTGGAAGGAATGGATAGAAAACTAGCTAAAAGATAGAAAATAAAGGGTAGGAATAAACAACTACTTTTCAGGTTGGAGAAGTAATAAAGAGTGGGATTCCTCAGGGACCGGTATTAAGACTGGTTTTGAATAATACCTTCATAAATGATCTGGAAGTGGAAGTGAGCAGTGAAATCTCCAAGATTACAGAAGACACTTAGCTCTCCTGGGTGGTGAAGTGCCGTGCAGATGGGAACCAACTGCAGGCAGACCTCACAGAGCTGAGTGTGGGTCAAAAGATGGCTGATGGACTTCAGTGTAAGCAAATGCATGGTAATGTCCCTGGAGAGTGTATCTTAATGCTCATGACCCAGGAAGGAGATCGCAGTGTCAGTGCTAACTGGTCCCTCAAATCACTGGTTTAATATGTTACAGCAGCCAAAAAGACCAACTTAAAAAAAAAAAAAACCAGTTCTGGCATCATTTAAAACTAAGTACAGTCAAAGTTTTGGTTGCTGCATCTCAAGAAGCATTAAAGAAGGGCCCAAAATGGACAACCAAGATGATCTTCATTTGGGAATCTCACAGTTGTCAGTACAATGCTCTGCACTCAGTGGACGCTTAGTATCTGGCTATGAAGGGAAATATAACAATTGGTGGGAGGAGTAGAGAACTTGGAGATTCTGAAAATGTAGAAAGGTACTAGCCACGGGGCCTAGAGAGAGGAAAATTTCACAAATAAGAATAAAAAGTGAGGAATTCACTCGAGTGCTAAAGAACAGAGAAGTCTTGGAAGTTTCTAGAATAGATCGATTAACTATCAATCAATTATATTTATTGTGCACTTACTGTGTGCAGAGCACTGTACTAAGCGGTTGGGAGGCTACAATTCAACAGAGCCGGTAGACTAATTCCTTGACTACAGGGAGTTTACGGTCTAGAGGAGGAGACAGACATTTGTATAAATAATAAATTACGAATACGTACATAAATTCCGTGGGGCTGAGGACAGAGTGAATATCTTGTGCCTAGGCAACACAGAAGGGAGAGTGTCAAAGAAAAGAAGGCTTAATTGGGGAATGCTTCTTGAGAGAGATGTGATTTTAATAAGGCTTTGAAGGTGGGAAAAGTGGTGGTCTGGCATATGTAGAGAAGAGAGTTCCAGGCCAGAGAGAGGATGTGGGAAAGGAGTTGTCAGAGAGAATGACGAGACTGAGACACAGGGAGCTGCAACCAGAAGAGTAAAATGTGCTGGTTGGGCTGTAGTAGCCGTCAGTGAGGTAAGGTAGGATCAATCAATCATATTTATTGAGCTCTTATTGTGTGCAAAGCACTGTACTGAGCACTTGGGAGACTACAATGTAACAGAGTTGGTAGACACATTCCCTGCCCAAAATGGGCTTACAGACAAGAGGGGAAGACAGACATTAATATAAATAAATTATGGATAGGTACATAACTGCTGTGGAGCTGAGGAAGGGGTGAATGAAAGGTGCAAATCCGAGTGCAAGGGTGATGCAGAAGGGAGTGGGAGAAGAGGAAATGAGGGCTTAGTCAGGGAAGGCATCTTGGAGGAGATGTGCCTTCAATAAGGCTTTGAAGGTGGGGAGAGTAATTGTCGGCAATGAAGAGGAAGGTCGTTCAAGGCCAGAGGCAGGACATGGGCGAGAGGTCAGCAGCGAGATAGACGAGACTGAGAAACAGTGAATAGGTTGGCATCAGAGGAGTGAAGTGTACAGGCTGGGCTGTAGTAGGAGAGGTATGGTGAGGTTGGAGGGGGCAAGGTGATTGAGTGCTTTAAAGTCGATAGTAAGGAGTTTCTGTTTGATGCAAAGGTGGGTGGGCAACCACTGGAGGTTCTTGAGGAGTGGGGAAACATGGAGTGAATGTTTTTGTAGAAAAATGATCCGGACAGCAGAGTGAAGTATGGACTGGAGTGGGGAGAGACAAGAGGCTGGGTGGTCAGCAAGGTGGCTAATACAGTAATCAAGGCAGGATAGGTTAATCAATCAATCAATGGTATTTATTGAGCGCTTACTATGCACAAAGCACTGTACTAAAAGCTTGGGAGAGTACAATACAACAGAATTAGCCAATACATTCCCTGCCAATAACAAGGTTACAGTTAGAGGACAAATGCCTGGATTAATGTGGTAACAGTTTGAGTGCTTTAAAGCCAATGGTAAAGAGCTTCTGTTTGATGCAGGGGTGGATGGGCAGCTACTGGAGGTTCTCGAGAAGTGAGAAGATGTACCCTGAATGGTTCTGTGGAAAAATGGCCTGGGCAGAAGAGCGAAGTATGGACTGGAGTCAGGGAGGTCAGCAAGGAGGCTGATGCAGTAGTCAAGATGGAATAGAATAAGGATCAAAATGGTAGCAGTTTGGATGGAGAAGAGAGGGGAGATTTTAGCAACGTTACACAAGAACTGACAGGATTTGGTGACATCGAATATGTGGGTTGAATGAGAGAGATGAATCAAGGATAATGCTAAGATTAATGGCTTGTAAAACAGGGAGGATGGTGGTGCTTCTACAGTGATGGGAAAGGCATGGAGAGGACAGTAGTTGGGTGAAAGATGAGGAGTTCTGTTGTTGACATGTTAAGTTTGAGATTTTGGCAGGACATCCAGGCAAAGGTATCCTGAAGGCAGGAGGAAATGTGAGATGTCAAAGGAGGAGCGGTATCAAGGATGGAGAGGTAAATGTGGGAATCAGCCATGAAAAGATGGTAGCTGAAGCCATGGAGTTCCCCAAGAGAGTGGGTGTAGATCGACAATAGGAGGGGACCCAAAACTGAGTCCTGAAGGACCCCTCACTGTCAGAGGGCAGACGGTGGGAGGCACAGGAGGAGCCTGCAAATGAGACTGAAATGAGCTACTAGAGAGATGAGGAGAACCAGGAGACAATGGTGTCACTGGAGCCAAGATAGGATAATGTTTCCAGGAGAAAGGAGTGGTCCACGGTGCTGAAGGCAACTGAGAGGTCAAGGAGGATTAGGACGCATTAGATTTGGCAAGAAGGTCATTGGTGACCTTAGAGGGCAATTTCCATGGAGTGAAGGGGGTGGCTTCCAGGTTGGAGTGGAGCATCACTGGGCTGTGTTCTGAACAAGACCTTGTCTTATAGACCTGCAGTCTGAAAGGAGAAACTGTATTCTGGAACAAAAAATAAGTTGGGATGATAGAAGCAGTGTGGTTTAATGATAAGAGCAAAGGCCTAGGAGTCAGAGTACCAATCCCAGCTCCGTCACTTTTCTGCTTTGTGATTGGGAAAGTTTCTTCTCTGGGCCTCCGTTTCCTCATCTGTAAAATGGGGATAAAATTCCTGCTTTCTCTCCCTCTCAGACTGTGAGCCCCCTGTGGAACAGGGACTGTTTGACCTGATTATCTTATAACTACCCTAGCGCTTAATACAGTGCTTGGCACATAGTAAATGCTTAACATATTCCACAGTTATTATTATCATGTTTGCAGTTTTAGCCAAGTAGAGAAGCAGCGTGGCTCAGTGGAAAGAGCACAGGCTTTGGAGTCAGGGGTCATGGGTTCAAATTCCAGCTCCACCATTTGTCAGCTGTGTGACTTTGGGCAAGTCACTTAACTTCTCTGTGCCTTGGTTACCTCATCTGTAAAATGGGGATTAAGACTGTGAGCCCCCCATGGAACAACCTGATCACCTTGTAACCTCCCCAGTGCTTAATACAGTGCTTTGCATATAGTAAGTGCTTAATAAATGCCATCATCACATATGGATACAAATTTCACAATTATTATTGTTATTATCATGCTTATCATTTTAGCCAAGTATGCACACATGGATACAAATTTCACCTTCAGGAGAGCCATCTTCAAAAACAAAAAGCGGTTCTCTCTACAAGCTACTTACCTAGGATCTTTCCCTCCTGGAGCTCAAAGCACTTCCCCAGTTATAGATTAATTGATTGATTGGTAGTACCCCCTTCTTCTTCATGACAACAGATGAAGAAATTGAGATAACCCAGTAAATACGTGATTAAGCTTCAGGTCATTTGGCTCTAAAGTCAGGCCTCTCAATTGAATCCTATGGCCATGAAAGCACTGATTTACCCTCTGGTTTCTGCCAATTTCCAACATGGTTCAATATTCAATCCACGAGCAACCCAGGCTCTCTGCAGGCAAGGCCTCCACGCAACTCCCTCCCTAAAGTGACTGACAGTATGTCAGAGAAAATTGGCTTCGTGGCACTGCCTGCTGCTTCAGTAAAAGCCCATATGTTACTGAGTTATCTGCTAGTATTCCCTTGGTATCCGAGGGACTCTGTCACTGGCCCTCCTGATGGATACAGGTTAAATAAAATATTGTTTCCTTTGGATTATTTAGCTTTTGTCTTTTGAAATCAAATGCCCTTTGGGCCCTTGGGGATTCAACCCATCAGGTCAGGGTGGGACATGGGAAAGCCCTTCTCAAGCATTTCGCTGCTGATAATGTCATAGCTGATTCATGGGATATTCAGTGCACTGCCTGCTGCCACTGCTGTTTCTTCTCTTCCTGGTGCTGGTCTTTCTGCTCCCATGCTTTCTCCTTTTCATTACCTAATAATAATATGAAGAAGAAGAAGGAGAAGAAGAAGAATTGTGGCATTAGTTAATTCCTTACCAGCACTAGGGAAGACACAAGATAATCAGGTCAGACACAGTCCCTGTCCCATAAAGAAGCAGCATGGCATAGTGGATAGAGTGTGGGCCTGGGAGTCAGAAGGTCATGGGTTCTAATCCTGGCTCTGCCACTTGACACACTCTGCTGTGTGACCTTGGGTAAGTCACTTCACTTCTCTGGGCCAAAGTTACCTCATCTGTAAAACGGGGATTGAGACTCTGAGCTCTACATGTGACAGGGACTGTGTCTAACCCGATTTGCTTGTATCCATCTCAGCACTTAGTACAGTGCCTGGCACAGAACAAGCGCTTAACAAATTCCACAATTATGTATTTTTTATTGTTATTATCATAGGGCTCACAATCTAAGTAGGAGGGAGAACAGGTATTTAATCCCCATTTTACAGATGAGGATGAGGCACAAAGAAGTGACTTGCCCAAGGTCACACAGCAGTCCTGTGACTCCCAGACCCAAGCTCTTTACACTTAGAGAAGCAGTGTGATCTACTGGAATGAGCACGGTCCTGGGAGTCAGAGAACCTGGGTTCTAATCTCACCTAGTCTCCCTCCTACTTCGACTACGAGCCCCATGTCTGACCTGATTAACTTGTATTTACCCCAGTGCTTAGGACAGTGCTTGACACCTCGTAACGGCTTAAACATCAAAATTATTAATAGCTATCATTATTAAACCATGCCACTTCCCTACCCTGCTTCAAATTCCTAGATGACCATTTTCTCAACCCTTCAGAGGCAATAGCACCCAAGAATCAGGAGAGAAATGGGGAATCCTATGACAAGTCCAGGAGAGGTCTGAAACAGGACTCAGGGGAAAGCAGAATCACACCTCAAATCACGGTATAAATAGAATTAAAGTCATATAACCCTTGATGATCCTAAAGCACTCTACTGGCATGTCAGCCAGCTATTCTGCTGGTCTCTGGAATGGGGAAGAGGAAAGCATGATAGCCTGCTGTGTGACCTTGGGTAAGTCTTCTCTGTGCCTCAGTTACCTCACCTGTAAATTGGGGATTAAGACTGTGAGCCCCATGTGGGACAGAGACTCTATCCAACCTGCATCCTCTAGATTGTGAGCTTGTTGTGGGCAGGGAATGTCACCATTCATTGCTGTATCGTACTTTCCCAGGTGTTTAATACAGTGCTCTGCACACAGTAAGCATTTAATACAATTGAATGAATTAGATGAATTACATTATATAGGAAGCAGCAGGGCTTAGTGGAAAGAGCACGGGCTTGGGAGTCAGAGGATGTGGTTTCTAATCCCAGCTCCGCCACTTGTCTGCTGTGTGACCTTGGACAAGCCACCTAACTTCTCTGTGCCTCAGTTACCTCATCTATAAAATGGGGATTAAGATTGTGAGCCCCATGTGGAACAACCTGATTACCTTATATCTACCCCAGTGCTTAGAACAGTGTTTGGCACATAGTAAGCACTTACCAAATACAATAATTATCATAATAATAATAATAATAATAATTACCTTGTATCTACCCCAACACTTAGAACAGTGCTTGGCACATAGTAAGTGTTAAACAAATACCATAATTATTATTATTACCCCCATTTTGTAGATGAGCAAGGGTTAGGTTACTTTTCTAAGGGTTCTCAGTAAGAGGGAGGGGCAAGAATTGGAACTACCCTATTATCTCCTGATTTCTGTATCTCCCTCTGTGTGTTTATGCTGATTGCTCTTTCCCCTATTCAGCTGTAAACTCTTTGAGGGCAGGAACTGTGTCTTTTCTCTAACATGCACTCCAAGGACCCAAAACAGTGCTCTACAGCTTGTGGTTACTCTTCAAAGATTTGTTGACTGATTGTAACTGGATAACACTGCCCCAGGACCTCAGAGGTTTATGAGGCAATGGGGATTCTGTTCTCTGTAGTAGTGATCAATTGATTAATTGATCCGTTGCATTTATTGCACTGTTACTGTATGCAGACCACTGTACTTTAAGCACTTAGGATAATTTGACAAAATAGAGTTGGTAGATGTGATCCCAACACTCGAGGAGCTTACAGTCTAGTGGGGGAGAATAGTAGCAGTAAGAGTGTTAAACATTTACTATGTGCAAAACATTGTACTAAGTGCTGGGGAAAGGCCTCGGGTAAGTAACCTAATCTTTGCTCACCTATAAGGTCCCTGGTCCTTAAGGGATTTACCATCTAATGATAAGGTGTGGGTGGAAGGGGTTAGGGGTGGGGGGAAATGGAACAGACACACAAGAAAGGCAAAAATGGAAAACAACATTAAAAAGACAAGAATAAAGACTAGAGGTGTAACAATTTCACATTCCTCGTTACTGGGCAGGGCTGTGTGCAGGAAAAGTGTCTGTTTATTGTTATATTGTACTTTCCAACCAATGGTGTTTAATGAGCACTTTCTTTAATAATAACAATAATAATGGCATTTGTTAAGCACTTACTACGTGCAAAGCACTGTTCTAAGCACTGGGGGGAATACAGGGTGATCAGGTTGTCCCACGCGGGGCTCACAGTCTTAATCCCCATTTTACAGATGAGGTAACTGAGGCTCAGAGAAGTTAAGTGACTTGCCCAAGGTCACACAGCAAACATGCGGTGGAGCTGGGATTCGAACCCATGACCTCTGACTCCAAAGTCCGTGCTCTTTCCACTGAGCCACGCTGCTTCTCTATGCAGAGCGTTGTCCTAAGCACTTGGAAGAGTTCAGTACAAGAATTGGAAGACACTTTCCCTGCCCTTGAGCCTTTTCACAAGCACACAGTACACAGTGTTCTGCACACAGTAAGCACTCAATAAATACGATTGAATGAATGAGTGAATGAATGAATGAAGAGGCCACCAGTCACAACACCCACTGCCCCAAGAACTCCAATCCTAACGCTCTAAAATTACAGGAAGTCTCAAGCTGATACTTCGTCCTCTCCCTGCCTCAGTGGAGAGAGGAGGATTGGGTCCAGTGGCAAGCTGCAAGGTGTCTTCCCAGTGGCAGGACTGGCATTCGGGGGTTCAAGATTCCAAAAGACTATAGATGGCCCTGCTGAATAAAATCAGCTTGGGTCACCTTGACAGAGCCAGACCAGAGGAGCTTAGATAGCTTCCTGTGTTTGCTTTCTAGATCCAGAACTCTGAATAATAATTATAATAATAATGGTATTTGTTAAGCACTTACATCGTGCCAGGCACTGTGCTAAGCGCTGGGGTGGATACAAGCAAATTGAGTTAGACACAGTCCCTGTCCCGTGTGGGGCTCACAGTCTCAACCCCCATTTTACAGATGAGGTAATGGAGGCCCAGTGAAGTGACTTGCCCAAGTGACAGCAGACATGTTGTGGAACCAGAATTAGAACCCATGACCTTCTGACTCTCAAGCCCTTGCTTGAATCCCCCTTCCCCAACCCAGCCAGTCATTGATATCTAGTTGGGCTGGGGGGGAGGAGGGGAAGGAAAGGGGTGTCAAAGGGGACACGGGTGTGTGGACCGTTTGTCCTGGGACCCTCATAACACAGGCACAAGGTCAACAACTGGAAGCCCCTTTAAAGAAGGCAGTATCTCCCTTTGGGGAGGGAGCAGAGCACTGTGGGAGACAGGAAGCCAGACAGGGGTGTGCCTATGAAATGTTGCAAAAAATTCTGAACAAGGAGCCTGGAAGGATGGCTCATGCCGCCAAGGGGATAAACACAATTCTGTCCCTAGCAGCAATGCTCTGAGCTAAACAATATCCCAGGCAAAGGAACATTTAACACATTTACAACTGAAAACTCACCTTGTTTCTTTCAAACCCTATGACGCCCACAACCCACCCTAGCCTGCAGGCTCCTGGGCTCGGGTCACAGCCCTCCAAAAGCCACTTCCAAGCCTGTGGTCCTTTTGAGCATGGAGCCAGCCGGCTGGTAAGATCACTTAAGCCTGGCTCCTTTAATCTGCACAACCGTAATCACTGTAATCATCAATCAATAATGAATAGTCCATTTATTAATTTTATTAATGGAGAGGGGGCTAATAAAAGTACCAAAAATCAGTGAATAACGTTGCCATCCCCTGAAGGGGTGGCTTATTTCTAAGCAACCATTGGAGATAACTGGGAGGGCTGAAAATGGGGCAAATTTGAAGTTTGAGAATCTCTCATCCAAATACAAGGAAAGCAAGTTTGCTTAAAAAACAAACAAACCAAGGAACAGCTCTATTTTCCTGTGTTTAGGTTGTTGCAAAGCAAACTCTGTCTTCCACATTTCCAGGTAAAATCGCCTTTGGGTTTTGCAAAATAGAAACTGCTAATCATGGCTAGCACTTAAGTTTTTATACTCATCTTCAGCACTTATATCTACTTATTCAGTGTAAATTAAATTATTTGTTCTGATTCATTCTGATAGTTTATCGTACTAGTTAGGATAGAGCATGGGCCTGGGAGTCACAAGGTCATGGGTTCTAATCCCAGCTCTGCCACTTGTCTGCTGTGCGACCTTGGACAAATCACTTCACTTCTCTGTGCCTCAGTTACCTCATCTGTAAAATGGGGATTAAGACTGTGAGCCCCATGTGAGACGGGGACTGTGCCCAAAGCCGATTTGCTTTTTTTAAAATATATAATGGCATTTATTAAGTGCTTACTATGTGCAAAGCACTATTCTAAGCACTGGGGTGGTTACAAGGTAATCAGGTTGTCCCATGGGGGGATCACAGTCTTAATCCCCATTTTACAGATGAGGTAATTGAGGCACAGAGAATAATAATAATAATAACGGCATTTATTAAGTGCTTACTATGTGCAAAGCACTATTCTAAGCACTGGGGTGGTTACAAGGTGATCAGGTTGTCCCACAGGGGGCTCACAGTCTTAATCCCCATTTTACAGATGAGGTAACTGAGGCACAGAGAAGTGAAGTGACTTGCCCAAAGTCACACAGCTGACAATTGGCGGAGCCGGGATTTGAACCCATGACCTCTGACTCCAAAGCCCGTGCTCTTTCCACTGAGCCACGCTTCTGCTTCTCTTGTATCCACCCCAGCGCTTAGTACAGTGTCTGGCACATATTACACTCAAATACCACAATTATTATCATTATTACTCCCTATCTGTTATTTGTTCTTCCTACTATCCCCAGTTTTGTAAATATCTTGTTAGTCTGTTTCCCCCTTTAGAGTGTGAGCCAGGAAGGTAAGTTTTGGGAACATGGGTTTTGTTTCTGGTGTATTTTTCTAAGAGCCTCCTACAGTGCATTGCACTCAGAAGGTACTCAGTAAATACCATTATAACTTTCACTACTAATGACAGGCTTATCATTCTCACGTACCATCATCACTGCTAACAATAATACAGTATAAAATAAAAGAAATAACAGTTGCAATTTTGAGTTTCCAGGGAGCCTAGCCTCCAAAATGTTTTCAGCTGACCAAATCTGACAGGTGTCCTACCCAGATCCTGGAAAATGGATAAAACAATCATAAGATAATCATAATAATAATGGTATTCATTAAATGCTTACTATATGCCAGGCACTGTTCTAAGCACTTGGGGTAGATACAAGATAGTTGGATTGGACAGAGTCCCTGTCCCACATAGGGCTCACAGTCTTAATACCCATTTTACAGATGAGGAAACTGAGGCCCAGAGAAGTTAAGTGACTTGCCCAAGGTCACACAGCAGACAAATGGCAGAGCTGGGATTAAAATCCATGACCTTCTGAATCCCAGGCCCATGCTATATCCACTAGGCCATGTTGCTTCTCATAGCCTGTCATCCCACGCAGCCCCTTCTTCCTCCTTCTGGAGACCTAATGACACTATTATTAGAAGCAGTGTGGCTTAGTGGAAAGAGCACGGGCTTTGGAGTCAGAGGTCATGGGTTCAAATGCCGGCTCCACCACTCGTCAGCTGTGTGACTTTGGGCAAGTCACTTAACTTCTCTGGGCCTCAGTTACCTCATCTGTAAAATGGGGATTAAGACTGTGAGCCCCACATGGGACAACCTGATCACCTTGTAAATTCCCCAGCGCTTAGAACAGTGCTCTGCACATAGTAAGCGCTTAATAAATGCCATCATCATCATTATTATTATTATTATTATTATTATATTCAAGGGTCTGGAGGTGGGGTGAGAATCCCCAACTGTTAGGCCTTTTAGTCCCTGCTATGGTTGGGCTGAGTCCAGATAATTTGGCTCCAGGAATGCAGCCTTGGATTGTGGACCTTCCTGCTTAGGAGATGGCCAGTGGCAGATCTCCCAGAAGGGTCTATAAGCCCCTGACTAGAGCAAATTGAGGGGAACAAGGGAAACAGAAGGTGATGATTTTGCAGGAGTTTTTTTTTTTTAATTAAAGAATTAGTGCTCTATTAATACAAGAGGGCAGCATGGTCTAATGGAAAGAGCATGAGATCAGGAGTCAGGAGACCCAAGTTCAAGTCCAAACTCTACCACTGGTCTGCTGAGTGACCTTGGGCAAGTCACTTAACCTCTCTGGGCCTCAGTTTCCTCATCTGTAAAATGGGGATAAAATATATTGCAAACTCTGTGTGGGACAGAGGCTTGATCCAATCTCATAATCTTGCATCTATGCATCACTGACCATATAGTAGTCACTTAATAAGTGTTATTACCATTATTATTATTATGTCCTGGTGAGCAATCGGATCTTCTAGAACACACATTTTACTACATGATTTGAGTAGAACACTGTTGAAGAATTAGGAAATGCACTCCCTTCGATGCATAGTTGTCTGGATGGAATGCAATCTACAAATTGGCACAAGTAGATGCCAACTACTTGACATGTATAAAGAAACAGTTGTGGTACACATGAGTGTGGCACATGTCAATCAGAGTGTGAGTACTATAATGTGATTTTTTCCATAACACAAGGTTTCTCAAAAATACAATTACCACTTTACAGGAGAATTGACTATTTATTCCATTGCAATCGGCACCCTACAAACAATTTGAGCACATGACACACAGTAACCAATGCAGTGGAATTCTTTATTGACTGTGGCGGCCTGGGACTATGAGCCCGCTGTTGGGTAGGGACCGTCTCTATATGTTGCCAACTTGTACTTCCCAAGCGCTTAGTACAGTGCTCTGCACACAGTAAGCGCTCAACAAATACGATTGAATGAATGAATGAGCTCACCCTTGGAGTGAGCAGTTGTGTAAGCAAGAGAATACATTTAAAAAACTCAAAAAATACCAAAAACAGTTGGAAGACAAAAGATGAGTGGATTTCAGTTTAATCTAAGCCCTCATTTCCTCTACACTCTTTCCCCTCTACTTCACTTCTTCACTTTAAGCACTTGATATTCACCCCACCTTCAGCCCCACGGCACTTATATATATCCATAATTTATTTTAACGTCTGTCTCCCCCTACAGACTGTAAGCTCTTTGTAGGCAGGGAACATGTCTACCAACTCCGTTGTATTCTACTCTCGAGAAGCAGCATGGCTCAGTGGAAAGAGCATGGGCTTGGAGTCAGAGGTCATGGGTTTGAATCCCAGCTCCGCCACATGTCTGCTGTGTGACCTTGGGCAAGTCACTTAACTTCTCTGAGCCTCAGTTACCTCATCTGTAAAATGGGGATTAAGACTGTGAGCCCCATGTGGGACAACCTGATCACCTTGTATCCCCCCAGCACTTAGAACAGTGCTTTGCACATAGTAAGCACTTAGCAAATGCCATTATTATTATTATTACTCTCAAGCACTTAGTACAGTGCTCTGCACACCTTAAGCCCTAAAAACCATTGATTAATTGACAAAAAGGAGCTAAAGTAAAATTAATTAAAGTATTGTCATCACTCTAAGACGTCGTCTAATAGCAGAGGTGTTGGGTTGAGTGACTCCCAAAGTAAATTCACAGAGCAATAGAGTCAATCATATTTATTGAGCACTTACTGCGTGCAGAGCACTGTACTAAGCACTTGGGAAGTATAAGTTGGCAACACATAGAGACGGTCCCTACCCAACAGTAGGCTCACAGTCTAGAAGGGGGAGACAGAACAAAACAAAACATATTAACAAAATAAAATAAATAGAATAGATATGTACAAGTAAAATAAATAGACTAACAAAAATGTACAAACATAGATACATATATACAGGTGCTGTGGGGAAGGGAAGGAGGTAAGGCGGGGGGACGGAGAGGGGGAGGAGGGGGAGAGGAAGGAGGGGGCTCAGTCTGGGAAGGCCTCCTGGAGGGAGGCCTGGAGGGCTTTGAAGGGAGGAAGAGAGCTAGCTTGGCGGATGTGCGGAGGGAGGACATTCCAGGCCAGGGGCATGACGTGGGCCAAGGATCGACGGCGGGACAGGCGAGAACGAGGCACGGTGAGGAGATTAGTGGCAGAGGAGTGGAGGGTGCAGGCTGGGCTGTAGAAGGAGAAAAGGGAGGTGAGGTAAGAGGAGGCGAGGTGATGGAGAGCCTTGAAGCCAAGGGTGAGGAGTTTCTGCCTGATGCGCAGGTTGATTGGTAGCCACTGGAGATTTTTGAGGAGGGGAGTAACATGCCCAGATCGTTTCTGGACAAAGACAATCTGGGCAACGGCGTGAAGTATGGATTGAAGTGGGGAGAGACAAGAGGATGGGAGATCGGAGAGGAGGCTGATACAGTAGTCCAGACGGGATAGGATGAGAGCTTGAACGAGCAGGGTAGCAGTTTGGATAGAGAGAAAAGGGCGGATCTTGGCAATGTTGCAGAGCTGAGACCGGCAGGTTTTGGTGACGGCTTGGATGTGAGGGGTGAACGAGAGAGCGGAGTCGAGAATGACACCAAGTTTGCGGGCTTGTGAGACGGAAAGGATGGTAGTGCTGTCAACAGTGATGGGAAAGTCAGGGAGAGGGCAGGGTTTGGGAGGGAAGACAAGGAGTTCAGTCTTGGACATGTTGAGTTTTAGGTGGCGGGCAGTCATCCAGATGGAGATGTCTAAAGGCAGGAGGAAATGCGAGCCTGGAGGGAGGGAGAGAGAGCAGGGGCAGAGATGTAGACTTGGGTGTCATCAGCGTAGAGATGATAGTTGAAGCCATGGGAGCGAATGAGGTCACCAAGGGAGTGAGTGTAGATAGAGAACAGACGGGGACCAAGAACTGAACCTTGAGGAACCCCCACAGTAAGGGAATGGGAGGCGGAGGAGGAGCCTGCAAAGGAGACTGAGAATGAACAACCGGAGAGATAAGAGGAGAACCAGGAGAGGACGGAGTCTGTGAAGCTAAGGTTGGATAGCGTGTTGAGGAGAAGGGGGTGGTCCACAGTATCGAAGGCAGCTGAAAGGTCGAGGAGGATTAGGATAGAGTATGAGCCGTTGGATTTGGCAAGCAGGAGGTCATTGGTGACCTTTGAGAGGGCAGTTTCTGTGGAATGTAGGGGACGGAAGCCAGACTGGAGGGGGTCGAAGAGAGAGTTGGTGTTGAGGAATTCGAGGCAGCGCGTGTAGACATCTCGTTCAAGGAGTTTGGAAAGGAATGGTAGGAGGGATATGTGGCAATGACTAGAAGGTGAGGTGGGGTCAAGAGAGGGTTTTTTTAGGATGGGAGAGGCATGGGCATGTTTGAAGGCAGAGGGGAAGGAACCAGTGGAGAGTGAGCAGTTGAAGATGGAAGTTAAGGAGGGGAGAAGGGATGGAGCGAGAGATTTCATGAGATGAGAGGGAATGGGGTCAGAAGCACAGGTGGCCGGAGTAGCACTTGAGAGGAGGGAGGAGAGCTCCTCTGAGGATACTGCTGGGAAGGATGGGAGAGTAGCAGAGAGTGTTGAGAGCCGGGGGGTTGGAGAGTGGGGGGAGTGACTTTGGGGAGGTTGGACCCAATGGATTTAATTTTATTAATGAAGTACGAGGCCAGATCGTTGCGGGTGAGGGAAGGAGGAGGGGGAGGAACTGGGGGCCTGAGAAGGGAGTTGAATGTACGGAAGAACTGACGGGGATGATGGGCATGGGTGTCAATAAGGGAGGAGAAATAGTTTTGTCTGGCAGAGGAGAGGGCTGAGTTAAGGCAGGATGGCAAACTGGTGTGATTTGGGAACTTTCCCTGGTGGCAGTTCCTAATAAATCTCCTACCTTCCTGATCATACAACCACATCAGTCACTACTAAACACTTATTTGCTATTTGTTATTGATTATTACTATTTTATATACTAATTGTGGTATTTGTTAAGTGCTTACTATCTACCAAACACTGTACTAAGTGCTGGGGTAAATACAGTGTAATCAGATCAGACACAGTCCCTGTCCCACATGGGGCTCACAGTCTAAAGGGGAGACCAGTTATGGAATAAAAATTTTACAGATGGGGAAAGTGAGGCACAGAAAAGTTGAATGACTTGCCCTGGGTCACACAGCAAACAAGTAGTAGAGTTGGGATTAGAACCAGCTGACTCCAATAAGCCCTTCTGTTTCTCCAATTGATTGACTGATCCACCCTTGTCTAGTATTTATCTTCTTGCACACTCTTTCAACTATTGTATATTTGTCCATTTATATCGGTTTGCCTTCCCCGTTAGATAGCAAGCTCCTCAAAGGTGGGGATCACATCTCAAACTTCTCCTATAGGTGTCCCAAGCCCCTAGGTCAGTGCTTGGCACACAGTAGATACTCAGTCAGCCCTGATGCTGCTGCTGATAATGATAGTGGTGTATCCTGAGAATTTCAGGCCACCACCATCTTTGATTTTAGTGTCCACATCCAGGCATGCTCCCATGCTCAAGAATACATATATATATATATACACACCTGCACATACTCAAATCAAAGATGCCAGCATGTCATTCTGAAATCTTCTTGCAGGGGAGATTGAATGAGGGTGTCCCCAACTAAGAGTCTGGGAAACACTCTTGTATCCTAATGTAAGGATCTCCACGGATGGAGATTTCACAGTTTTCTTTGGTTTCAATGATTATCTCCATGATGATCAGCAAGTCCCTCCTTCTAAACAGCTAATACTCTCTTACTGCATTTTATTCCACATCCTCTTGTTTGATCCTATATTCCAAGGAACGCTAGTGGATGCAAAAAGATCACCAGGTGGAGGGGTCAGGGGACAAGCAAGGAATTTGGTAATGTGGGAGAGTTTCCTTGGGGAGCCCAAATGAATTTCAATGTGCTGATGACAGGCTGTCCTCATCATTCTCATCAGGTGACTCACTCGAGTTCTCCACTCACCAGGCTTCTCCAAGACAAATCTGGCCCTAAGTCTCTGGCTCTGCAGGCATCTTTGCTGTCATTTTCTGCCAATCAGGGTGGGCCCTGTCAGGTTCCCTCTGGCTCCCTTCCCTGAGAGAGTTGATGAAAGAGGTATCCCTCTCATTAGAATATCCCACTGACAGCCAGATCATTCCCGTGTACTTTTTTACTTATACTGTGATTCCTGTGTGGGACCTGGACTGTGCCCAATCTAGCTATCCTGAAGTTACCCCAGTGTTTGACACATAGTAAGTGCTTTATAAATACCACAATTACGCCCGGATCATCTTTGTGCAGAAACGCTCTGGGCATGTTACTCCCCTCCTCAAAAATCTCCAGTGGCTGCCTGTCAACCTATGCATCAAGCAAAAACTCCTCACCCTCGGCTTCAAGGCTCTCCATCACCTCACCCCCTCCTACCTCACCTCCCTTCTCTCCTTCTCCAGCCCAGCCCGCACCCTCTGCTCCTCTGCCACTAACCTCCTCACTGTACCTCATTCTCACCTGTCCCGCCATCGACCCCTGGCCCACACCCTCCCCCTGGCCTGAAATGCCCTCCCTCCTCACATCTGCCAAGCTAGCTCTCTTCCTCCCTTCAAAGCCCTACTGAGAGCTCACCTCCTCCAGGAGGCCTTCCCAGACTGAGCCCCCTTTTTCCTCTCCTCCTCCCCATCCTCCCCGCCCCGCCCTACCACCTTCCCCTCCACACAGCACCTGTATATATGTTTGTACAGATGTATTACTCTGTTTATTTTACTTATACATATTTATTATTCTATTTATTTTGTTAATGATGTGCATTTTGCTTTAATTCTTTTTGTTCTGACGATGACACCTGTCCACATGTTTTGTTGTCTGTCTCCCCCTTCTAGACTGTGAGCCTGTTGTTGGGTAGGAACCATCTCTATATGTTGCCAACTTGTACTTCCCAAGCGCTTAGTACAGTGCTCTGCACACAGTAAGCGCTCAATAAATACGATTGAATGAATGAATGAATTTTCCTTTCCAAGGGAAGTCAGACAGAGACAAGGGCCCTTTCCACCTAGAGAGTTGGGAGGAAGTAGTTAGCGCATGAGAACTGTCTATAATTTATTTTAGTCTGTCTCCCCCCCAGATTGTAAGATCCTTGAGGGCAAGGTTCAAACAATCATCAATAAATGGTATTTGTTAAGTGTTTACTGAGTGCATAGTGCCGTACTAAGCACTTGGGAGAGTACAATACAACAGAGTTGATAGACATTTCCTGCCCACAATGAGTTTACAGTCTAGAAGGGGAGAATCATGTCTACTTTCACTACTGTACTCTCCCAAATGCTTAGTACAGATGTTTGCATACAGTAGGTGCTTATTAAATATTTTTGATTGAATAATTGATTAAAGGTCCTGGGTTCTAATCCCAGCTCTGCCACTTGTCTGCTGTGTGACCTTTGGTAGGTCACTTCATTTCTCTGGGTCTCAGTTACCTCCTCTGTAAAATGAGGATTGAAACTGTGAGCCCCAGTTGGCATAGGGACTGTATCCAACCCAGTTTGCTTGTACCAATGCTTAATACAGTTCCTGTTACATAGTAAGCGCTTAATAAATACCACAATTATTATAATTATTAATAATAATAAAATAGAACAACTCTACAAAGAGTGGAGAAGAGGCCAGCAGAGCCTGAAAGAAAGGGAGTCACAAGATTCAGGAGACAACTCTCACCTCACCGGCAAAGAGCCTAATGCCCATTAACCTGGCCCCTCCCTGACATTAGTAGTTACTGGAGAGGAGACTTCCCATTTTTTCTTTCTAGTTTAATTTTCCCCCACACCTCCAAGGAGATGATAGGGAAATTCAGCCCTCGGGAGATAAGGAAGGAAATCAAAGGGAAGGGGAGAAAAGGAGAGAGAGGAGAGCAAGAGGGAGAGCTGAGAAGAGAAAAAGAATATAGGGCAAAGATAAGAAAGAAGAAAAGAAAGAGAACAGAGGTAGGAAGTTACTAGGTTGGGTTTATTGATAGAGAAAGACCGTATCATTCCCAGGCTAAGGATGGACTAGCACCTGCAGAAGAGGGCTGTTGGAAGGGAGGAAAGTACAGACCCAAGAGGGGTGCTTCTCCCTGAAGGAAACTAGTTTACTCTGAGACCAGTCTCTCCCTCCTCCTCCTCTTCCTACAGAGTAAGTTCTTTCAGGCTTGAGAAGGCGAGGAAGGGGTCAAAGGAGAGTTGGACAGGGGAGAGACGTGTCTGGGGGCTTGGGGGTGGGGGGGTTTGCAGTCACTGCAAACACCTCAGGAGGACAAAAGGGCAAACGCCCCAACCGTGCTCCCAGACTCATTGTCACAACGGCCTATTAACAAGCCAGCCGCAGACTCCTTGGCTCCTGGCTCCGGGGGACAATGGGGCAGTACATTGTTTCAGCGTGAGTGTCCCTACTAGCACAACCTCCCACTCCTCCCCCCCAACCTCCCCAGCCTCCTCCCCCCTCGGGTGGGTGGGTGGGTGGGTGAGACTGGGCCAGGGAAGATATGCAGAGCACACCCACTGATTCCAGTCGTGCCGGCAAAAGTCCGCAGGGCCAGGACAGCGAATTAGAAGGAGATTTCAACTCTGGCTGGGGCCCTATACACTAATCCATAGCACTGCCCCCCCCCCCACCCCCACCCCGCCACCATCATAAAAACACCTAGCAGATCTTGGGGTTCCCCTACCTCCTCCGCATCTCAGTGGAGCGGGCAAAGGCAGTGACTTCGTAATAATAATAATAGTAATAATTGTGGTATTTGTTAAGCGCTTACAGAGAAGCAGCATGGCCTAGTGGAAAGAGTACAGACTTGGGAGTCAGAGGTCGTGGGTACTAATCCCGGCTCTGCCACTTGTCAGCTGTGTGACTTTGGGCAAGTCACTTCACTTCTCTGTGCCTCAGTTACCTCATCTGTAAAATGGGGATTAAGATTTGTGAGCTCCACCTGGGACAACCTGATTATCTTGTATCTCCCCCAGCACTTAGAACGGTGCTTGGCATGTAGTAAGTGCTTAGCAAATACCATCATTATTATTACTACATGCCAGGTACTGTTCTAAGCAGTGCGGTAGAAACAAGATAATTGAGTTGGACCCAGTCCTTGGACCACACAGGGCTCACGGTCTTAATCCCCATTTTACAGATGAGGGAACTGAGGCACAGAGAAGTGAAGTGACTTGCCCAAAGTCACACAGCGGGCAAGTGGTGGAGACAGGATAAGAACCCATGACTTGTACCTCCCAAGCACTTACTACAGTGCACTGCACACAGTAAGTGCTCAATAAATACAATTGAATGAATGAATGCCCTTCTGTCTCCCAGGCCTGTGCTCTATTCACTAGGCCATGCTGATTCTGACTTTCCTCTTTACTTCCTAGGTGGGAAACCTGAGGCTCAGCAAGGCAGAGCAACTAGAAAGTTAGGGGCAAGAAGCAAACACGTCACCTTGACTCACTCCCTTTGCTCTTCCCCCCTCTCCCCACCCCACAGCACTTATGTATATATCTATAGATCCGCCCTTTCCTCTCCATCCAAACCGCTACCCTGCTAATTCAAGCTCTCATCCTATCCCGTCTGGACTACTGCACTAGCCTTCTCTCTGATCTCCCATCCTCGTGTCTCTCTCCACTTCAATCCATACTTCATGCTGCTGCCCGGATTATCTTTGTCCAGAAACGCTCTGGACATATCACTCCCCTCCTCAAAAACCTCCAATGGCTACCGATCAATCTGCGCATCAGGCAGAAACTCCTCACCCTGGGCTTCAAGGCTCTCCATCACCTCGCCCCCTCCTACCTCACCTCCCTTCTCTCCTTCTACTGCCCAGCCCGCACCCTCCGCTCCTCCACCACTAATCTCCTCACTGTACCTCGCTCTCGCCTGTCCCGCCATCGACCCCCGGCCCACGTCATCCCCCGGGCCTGGAATGCCCTCCCTCTGCCCATCCGCCAAGCTAGCTCTCTTCCTCCCTTCAAGGCCCTGCTGAGAGCTCACCTCCTCCAGGAGGCCTTCCCAGATTGAGCCCCTTCTTTCCTCTCCCCCTCGTCCCCCTCTCCATCCCCCCGCCTTACCGCCTTCCCCTCCCCACAGCACCTGTATATATGTATATATGGTTGTACATATTTATTACTCTGTTTATTTATTTATTTATTTATTTTACTTGTACATTTCTATCCTACTTATTTTATTTTGTTGGTATGTTTGGTTCTGTTCTCTGTCTCCCCCTTTTAGACTGTGAGCCCACTATCGGGTAGGGACTGTCTCTATGTGATGCCAATTTGTACTTCCCAAGCGCTTAGTACAGTGCTCTGCACATAGTAAGCGCTCAATAAATACGATTGATTGATTGATTGATTGATTGATTGATGTCTGCTTACTTGCACTGATGCCTGTTTCGCCCTGCTCTAGACTGTGAGCTCACTGTGGGCAGGGATTGTCTCTCTGTATTACTGTATTGTACTTTCCCAAGCACTTAGTACAGTGCTCTGTGCACAGTAAATGCTCAATAAATACAACTGAATGAATGACACAAACAACAAACTCACTGACATACCAAGCAGCCAACCGGTGTGCCAGCAATATGCTGCCCACTTTGATGCCTTCCCCCACTTTCCCAGTCAAGGCATTCTCTTTGTCACCCCAGCACTCCCATGCACTCATCTATTTGTTATTGATTCATGAATCCACCCATGTTTATTATTTATATTTGCTCTCCTGCTCTTTTATCTGTTATATTGGTAATCGATGCCTGCTAGCCTTCTCCTATTTAATTGTAAACTCCTCCAGAGCAGGGTGCTATGTCCCCCAAGTACTAGTTCAGTGCTCTGCTCACAGTACGTGCTCAGTTAAGATTCTTTTTGATGACTATGGATAGCTATATATCCACCACCATATTACTTTCCTGTTGCACTCTGGCCTCTGGTTAGGGCTACTGGATCCAGATGAAATTTTTCGGATGAAAACAATCACTTATCCTATCCCACCTTGATTACTGTTTCAGCCTCCTTGCTGACCTGCCAGCATCCTGTCTCTCCCCACTCCAGTCCATACTTCACTCTGCTGCCTAGATCATTTTTCTACAAAAATGTTCAAGACATGTCACCCCACTCCTCAGGTTGCCCACCTACCTTCACAGCAAACAGAAACTCCTCACTGCTGTCTTCAAAGCACTCAATCACCTTGCCCCCTCCTACCTCACCTCTCCTACTACAATCCAGCCCTCACACTTTGCTCCTCTAATGCCAACCTTCTCACTGTGCCTCCTCATCCATCTCACCACCGACCTCTCGCCCGTGCCCCTCCCTCCTCATATCCAACAGAGAATTACTCTCCCCAACTTCAAAACTTTATTGAAGACACATCTCCTCCAAAAAGCCTCCCCTAAGCCCTCCTTTCCTCTTCTCCCACTCCCTTCTGCATCACCCTGACTTTCTCCTTTATTCATCCCCCCGCCCAGCCCCACAGTACTTATGTACCATACTGGTAATTTATTTATATTAATGTTTGCCTCCCCCTCTAGACTGTAAGGTCATTGTGGGCAGGGAATGTGGCTGTTTATTCTTGCATTGTGCTCTCCCAAGCGCTTAATACAGTGCTCAGCTCACAGTATGCACTCAGTGAATACGATTGACTGACTACTCTCCAAACCTTCAACAGAGAGAAAGTCCTCTCCCAGTCAGCTGCCTCTGCTTCCCAACAGCACCAGGGAATAAGCAAGTCTGGCATACCAAGCAAGAGGCAGGCCCTGCAGGGATACAGGATAATTTGGTGGGTGGAGTTAGGGATAAATAGCCCATTCTTTTGTCCCCATTATTTTGGTAACAGATGCTAAAAAGACCCCTTTCGAGGTGAATTGCAGGTGAATGAAGCAGGGCAGCCTCTGCTCTCCCTTCCCTCCAAACATGCTTGGTCCTTGTCAGAGCTTGAGGCCCAGCCTCTAGGATTAATAGGAGGTGAATGGGATAGACTTTCTTAAAGTATTCATTGAATCATTCAATCATATTTATTGAGCACATACTGTGTGCAGAGCACTGTACTAAGTGCTTGGGAGAGTACAATACAACAATAAACAGGCCCATTCCCTGCCCATAAGGAACTTACAGTCTAGAGGGAGGGAGACATTGATATAAATAAATAAATTGCAGGTATGTACATAAGTGCTGTGGGACTGAGAGGGGGAAAGAACAAAGAGAACAAGTCAGGGCAATGCAGAAGGGATTGGGAGAAGAGGAAAGGGAGGCCTTAGGCAGGGAAGGCCTCCTGGAGGAGACTGTAAACTGGTTGTGGGAAGAGAATATGACTGTTTATTGTTGTGCTGTACACTCCAAGCGCTTAGTTCAGTCCTCTGCACACAGTAAGCATTCAGTAAATATGATTGAATGAATGGAGGAATGCCTTCAATAAGCCTTTGAAGAGGGCAAGAGGAATTGTCGGATTTGAGGTGGGAGGACGTTTCAGGCCAGAGGCAGGATGTGGGCAAGGGGTCGGCGGCGAGATAGGCAAGATGGGGGCACAGTGAGAAGGTTAGCATTAGAAGAGTGAAGTGTGCAGGCTGGGTTGTAGGAGCAGAGTAGCAAGTTGAAGTAGGAGTGGGCAAGGTGCTAGAGTGCTTTCAAGCAAATGATGAGAAGTTTTTGTTTGATGCAGAGGTAGACAGGCAACCACTGGAGTTTTTTGAGGAGTGAGGTGACGTATTCTGAAAGTTTTTATAGAAAAATGATCTGGGCAGCAGAGTGATGTGTGGACTGGAGTGGGGAGAGGCAGGAGGCTGGGAGGTCAGCTAGGAGGCTGATGCAGTAATCCAGGTGGGATAGGATGGATGATCAGTACAGTCCTGATCCTCTCTCCACCTGCAAGCTGCAGCAGCTTGACTCAGCCTTGTAATAGTCTCTCCCAGCTCTCTCCTTCTGAGTCCTACCTACCCTTAGAGAACCCCTTAAGAAAGAACAGAATTTTCTTGCTTAGATGATACAAAAGGGAACTAAATTTGTCATGGAGCCTTCTTAAAAAGAGAGAAGTCTAATTATTATTTTGTTAGAATCTGAGCAATCAGAAGCCCAGAAATGTAGAAAAGAGAGAGAGAGAGAGAGAGAGAGAGAGAGAGAGAGAGAGAGTTAGCTTCTCTCCAGAGAGACTCCTGCAGACCCTGCACTGCCAGGGTTCAGACCAGAGGCAACTTGAGGGGTAGAGAGAGGATGTATATATGAGCAGAGCTGGCCTTTTTCCCTGAGTCAAGAGATAATAATAATAGTATTTGTTAAGTGCTTACTATGTACCAAGCACTGTTCTAAGCACTGGGGGGAATACAAGGTGATCAGGTTGTCCCATGTGGGGCTCACAGTCTTAATTCCCATTTTACAGATGAAGTAACTGAGGCACAAGGAAGTTAAGTGGCTTGCCCAAGGTCACACAGCTGATAAGTGGTGGATTCAGGATTCAAACCCATGACTTCTGACTCCCAAGCCCAGACTCTTTCCACTGAGCCATGCTGAGCAGGGCTGAGTGGACTACAGGCCCAAGGAGGAGGCCAGGGGAGGTGGTTATGGTGCATTAGCAAATGAACCCTCTGGAGAGATGGAGGGAGAAAAATCCATCCCAAGGATTAGAATTTGGCAGAAGAAAAGGGAATGGAGAGGGGGGGGGGGGGCACGGGGAAGTCTGGGGAAACCCATTGTGGTCAGCCCTGGGGCACCAAATCAGTTCAGCTCCACTCAGGGCAGAACCAGGAAGCAGAATCCTTACAGGGACAACCCCAGGGAAGGCCCTGTGAACAGAATTTGGTGGTGCTTACATTCAACTTCATTCAGGGGGTTCAGGAATGTGATGTTTGGCCTTCTAGGCCATAGAGCTGCCATGTGACCTTCACAAAGCTATGTCCCCTATCTCAGCCTCTATTGCTTCATTTGCACAATGGGTTGTCTGCTGCCTGGCTCTAGCCTACCTTTCAGTTGTCCAGTAACAGTTTTGCCTCAGTCTTCAAGACTCTGGGTCACCCTCTCCCCACATTTCTTCCCCCATGTTTGTACTCTGTCAGTTCTCCCATTTAGACTGGGAGTCCACAGGATACAAACCACCAGACCATACTGCAGTCAGCTCCTATGCACTGCTGTGAATCTGTAAATGTTGAATGGTAATAAAGCCAAAGTTGTTTTCTGATGGCTGTGCTTGCTCCTACCTCCTTACCATCTACCATCTCAACACAACTTTCCACTTTCCATGCTCTCTCTTATTGTTCTAAAATGCATCTTAAAATCCACCTCCTTCAGAAAGCCCACCTGGATTGGGAGCTCACTGGGGGCAGGGAGTGTGTCTGTTGTTATATTGCACTCTACCAACTGCTTAGTACGGTACTTTACAAACAGTAAGCGCTCAATAAATACAATTGAATGAATGAATGGTTTGGGTGGAGGCTTCCCCAAACTTCCTTGGGAAATACTCCCTAACCCTCCTGTACATGAAAATAGCCCCAAATGCTAAAAACCCAATAACCATAAAAAGAGAAGCATACTTGCCTGTCCTTCATGTCACCTTAGAAGAAAAGCAACTCATGTTCTTTCTTCTGTATATTGTGGGTTCACTATAAATACTAAGCAATAAAGCAATCTGTTCTGGCCCCTGGGAAAAACCTCCAACCCTTGATGAAAACTACTCCTCCAAATTTGTTCTATTTTAAGAATCTGTCATTTTCAAGGGGCCCTATTGGGATCAGTGGCCTCGGGCAGTTGCCCAAAGCCCCAGCCATAAGTGTGGCCAGGAGAAGCTGGTTGGTTCAGTTGCTTAGCTGATAATTTAGAACTCAAATGCATTACTTTTCTACCAACTGATCTACCTCCTGTGACCCACCCAGTGGAACAACTGAGAACTATCCTAAAGTAGTCCTGCGCTTCAGTATCTCCACCCCCACCCACCTCCTCCTCCTCCTCCACCCAAGCATCACCCACCCATCCTGCAGGCATGGCTCCCACCCACGTGTATGTGTGTGCACACACACCTGAGGCAGATTAGTTCAGAGAGACACCGGCAGGCGCCAGAGGGGTCAGAGGTCAGAGGTTAGGGCTTGAGGAACTGGAAGATGCATGTTTTCCAGCAGGGCGTCCTGCCCTCCTCACGCAGCCCAGGAGACTCTGTCCTCTCCCAGCCCTGCAGGCCTACATAGCAAACATCACCAATCTGGAGTCCAAACCATGTCCTGTCTTGAATTTACTGCCCACATCCCTCTACTCTGGACTGAAAAAGCCTCTCCTGCCCCATGTAATTCACCATTCTAGCCAGAACAGGATTTTCCTGTGCAAACTGCATTAAGTTTCTCATTACCCCCCTGGCCCCGTGCCTTTTTCTTAGTTGAAACCAGAATCTTATATTCCCTCTTCCCAACTCTTGTCGACATACGTGGGAATGGTCACTCTCAGCGAAAAGGGCCAAGATTTCCCTTCAACTGCCTTCCCTAATCCAACTCCCAATCTGTGAATTCTGATGTTGGCCTGGCCACCAGTTTGCTGTGTGTCTTTGAGCCTCAAATTCCTCAAAAGTAAAATTAAGGGAGTAATACCTGCCTAACCATCAGGGGGGTAATTATAAAAGATTCTGAGAACTCAAGGCTTTCAAAGCATCAATTATTCCTTTTGGTTTCCAATTCTGTCCCCTAGGATCATATAGATTTAAGTGTGGGTGCGACAGAATTATTGTCAGACACCCCCTTCCCCCCATTCTATTTGTGCAAAGACTTTATTCAATCTCCTTGTTTCTACCTCTGCCAATCTCCCCCCATCTTTTATTCCCCCTCCTATCTCTCCTTTTACCTGTCACCCCCAACCCAGTACCTCCCCATATCTGCCCTTCCCCTAGTCCCCATCTGTCCACCCCTTTCCCTTCCTGTCTTTCCTTCTGACTCTCTCTCTCTCTCTCTCTCTCTCTCCCTCTCTCCCTCCCTCTCCCCCTCCCCTACCTGTTCATCTCTTCCTCTGCGTATTTAATTTGTGACTGTAGTCCCTCATTGGGGTTCTCCCCTTGCCTTGGACATTTAGTCTTGGCTAGGATCTCAGGGCATTTCTCCTCTTAGGAGCCACTGAGCAATGCCATCACCTGCGCGAAATGCTTCCATTACACCCAGGAGAACTGGATCTTTTGAATCAAAGGATCAGCCCCTTCATCCCTCATCAGCCAGGGAATGGAGCACAGCCTGCTCTCCCACCACTGGCTGAGCCCTTCAGCTCAGGACCCGGGGGGGCGGGGGCTATCTCTAATGAGATCAGTGTCTGGCCTTTTCCATATCCCAGAGGGACAGCACCTGCCAATGGGAAAACAAAGGGGAAACCTGATGGGCTGGAAAAAGATGGAAAATCCCCTTTGAGAAGCCCAGGATTTGCCATCCTCACCCAGGCTCTGCCTAAGCAGTCAGGAAGGGCTTACCCTTTCTTCTCTGTCTTTCTCTCTCTCCCCATTTTGCGGTCATCTGTCTCTCATAGAGAATGAGAAGAGAAAAAAGGGAAAAATTGGGAAGACAAGAAAAAAACCATGACTTCAAAAATAGCAAATTATCTTAAATCAAGTAAAAATGGATAATAGTAATAATAATAATAACGGCATTTGTTAAGTGCTTACTATGTTCTAAGCACTGGGGAGGATACAAGGTGATCAGGCTGTCCCACGTGGGGCTCACAGTCTTAATCCCCATTTTACAGATGAGGTAACTGAGGCTCAGAGAAGTTAAGTGACTTGCCCAAGGTCACACAGCAGATAAGCGGCAGAGCTGGGATTAGAACCCATGGCCTCTGACTCCCAAGCCCATGCTCTTTCCACTGAACCATGCTGCTTCTCTGATACGTATGGATCTAAGCAGACCTGTACGAATAAGACACTATCTGGTTCCCTCTTATCTATCTCACTAAATCTCAGCTCATGCTCTTTGCTCCACCCAAGCAAACCTAACTATCCCTCGCTGTCAACTTCCACCTCTGACCATTGTTCATGCCTTCTCCCCACCACCTGGACCAACATGGGCTTCCCCAAACCACCCACATCCTCCCTTGCCTAACAATAATAATAATAATAATAACTGTGGTAGTAATAATAAGAAGAATAATGATGGCATTTATTAAGCACTTACTACATGCAAAGCACTGTTCTCAGCGCTGGGGAGGTTACAAGGTGATCAGGTTGTCCCATGTGGGGCTCACAGTCTTAATCCCCATTTTACAGATGAGGGAACTGAGGCCCAGAGAAGTGAAGTGACTTGCCCAAAGTCACACAGCTGACAAGTGGCAGAGGCGGAATTTGAACCCATGACCTCTGACTCCAAAGCCCATGCTCTCTCCACTGAGCCAAGCTGCATCTCTAAGAACTTACTATGTGTCAAGGACTCTAGCAAGGGCTCAGGAAGATACAAGATAACCAGGTGGGAGACAGTCCCTGTCCCACATGAGGTTCACAGTCTTAGAGAGAATGGGTATTGCAGGCCCATTGTACAGATGAGGAAACTGAAGCACAGAGAAGCTAAGTGATTTGCCCAAGGTCACACAGTAAGCAAGTTACCGAGTCAGGATTAGAAGCCAGGCCCTCTGACTTCAAGGTCTGTGTTTTTTCCACTAGGCCGCACCGTTTCTCCTTCAAAGCCATCCTAAAAAGTCACCTCCTCCAGAAGGCATTCCCTGAGTAATCACCTATCCTGGTCATATCACTCCAATAAGCCTCTTCAGCCATCAGATATTCTTTGTTTTGTTTATGTTTTATTTCTTTATGCACCTACTTCTGTTTTCTCACTCATTATAATCTATTTGACCATTTATATTTGCTGTCTCCGTTATTAAATTGTAAACTACTTGGAAACAGGGGCTGTGTCTTCTAACTTGTTTTCTAAGTCCCTCAGTTGCCTAGTGCAGTTCCCTGCTCACAACAGATCCTCAGTCAGTACTGCTGATACATTAGGTCTTAGGCTAAGAAACCTAAAAGAGACAGGGCACAGAAAAACAGGTGTGCTACTGTGAAGTCAGTTGTATCTGGGCAGTGGTCTTTGCTGCAAAGAAAGTGAGAATCTGTGTTTTTTGCTTTAGAGGCTGTAAAAATGCCAAGATCATTTTAAAATAACTTTTAATGCGCTCTGGGTTGGAATCAAATGAAGGAGAGACAAGTTGGACAGAGGACTGACTTCTGAGTCAGGCCTCTTGAGTTTGATTCCTGCCACTTGGCACCCATCTGCCTTGGGCCTCAGTTTCCCCAATTGTAAAACTGGGGGGCAAGCCCTTCTCTGACTGCCAGAAGCACTGGGCCAGGTTGGAGATGGAATATTTTATTTAAGAAACAACATAAACATGATAAATACATCAGTTTAAAAAAGGGAATTTGCAAAAACCAAAAAAGAGTATTAATGGAGTCTCATATTTTTGAAAACTTAGGTTGCTACTCAACATTTAGAAATGAGTGGAGGAATGACTAGAATATGTGGGATAAATTTGAATGTTATCTGTAAATATGTAAATAGACTTTTCTTTTATTTTAAAGAGAGTTTTGTATTATGTGCATGTTTGGCATGTGGCTCCTATAAAACTTTTAATTAAAAAAATCTGTGAAGATGAAAGGAATCAGGTCTCTTTTATGCTCATAGGAGACACATTCTGTATAAACCCAATATGACCAGCATTATCACCAGCACAGACCAAGTCCTTATTTGGTGCAGAGCACTGTGCTAGATGCTTGGGGTGGGGGGGTGGGGATGTACAGAAGTATTAAGTGGGATCCCTTGCCCCCAAGGAGCTTATGGTCTAAGAGGAGGAGAAACCGACATGAATTAGTGAAATAATAGTTAAAAGAGGGCAAGCATAGAAGTGAGAAGCACAGTAGATAAATAAATCAATAACAAAAAAGGCAGGTATATAAGACTAGCCAAGTGTGCTACAGTGTTTCAAATTTAGTCAAAATCATACTTTTACCCCAAATTAGGGAGTGTAATCTGAATAGTGAAAGGGGGGAATGGAAGAGCCATGCAGAATCAATTCAAAGCTTTGAAAGATGCGATCAACACATCCGATCTGGTTCTCCAGACATTTTCCCATCTTTTTCTATCCTTTTTCTCCTACTTGTTAAAGAATCACTTCCAAGCAGCAGCATGTTTAGGGTCCCAGCAGGCATTGCACCTTAGCATTAAGAAATTTTCTGCCTTCATCCAATGTAGAGGGTCAAGGGCTTTTTCTTCTCAGGTGTGGATGAGGCTGTGTTTAAAGGCACTAAGCTGGATTTTGGGATATCCTAATGAGCAACAGTGAAAGCCAATATTGTACTACTAGTGGAAAGGCAGACCTTCCTCTCCCACCATGAACATTTCTACATAACTGAACAACCTGATGGGAAGAAGATCCATATGGACTGGCCTTAGAGGCAAGTGGTCTAGATGACAGATTGAAGCATCAACCACTAAATGTTATCTATTAATCAATCAACAACATTCATTCCCTTCCTATTGTGTGCTGAGTTTTCTGTACTAAGGGCTTTAGAGCCCTTCTGAAATCACATCTCCTCCAAGAGGCCTTCCCTAATTCATCACTAATATAGATACCCAAATCTACATTTCTGCCCCTGATCTCTTTCCCTTTCTCCAGGCTCGCATCTCCTCCTGCCTTCAAGACATTTCTACTTGGTTATCCTCCCATCACCTCAAATTTTTAACATGTCCAATATAGAGCTCCTTATCTTCCCACCCAAACCCTTTCCTCTCCCTGACCTTCCCATAACTGTAAACTGCACCACCATCCTTCCTGGTCTCACAAGCCCATAATCACAGCATTATCCTTGATTCCTCTCTCTCATTCAACCCACATATTCAATCCATCACCTTCACAACATTGCTAAAATATGTCCTTTCCTCTCCATCCAAATTACTACCATGTTAACACAATCACTCATCCTATCCTGCCTAGATTACTGCATCAGCCTCCTTGCTGACCTCCCAACCTCCTGTCTCTCCTCACTCCAGTCCATACTTCATTCATTCATTCATATTTATTGAGCGCTTACTGTGTGCAGAGCACTGTACTAAGGGCTTGGAAAGTGCAATTCGGCAACAGATAGAGATGGTCCCTACCCAACAATGGGCTCACAGTCTAGAAGGGAGAGACAGACAACAAAACAAAACAAGTAGACAGGTGTCAATACCATCAAAATAGATAAATAGAATTATAGATATATACATACATCATTAATAAAGTAAATAGAGTAAAAAATATGTACAAATATACACAAGTGCTATGGGGAGGGGAAGGGGTAGGGCAGAGGAAGGGAGTTGGGGTGATGGGAAGGGGAGGAGGAGCAGAGGAAAAGGGGGGCTCAATCTGGGAAGGCCTTCTGGAGGAGGTGAGCTCTCAGTAGGGCTCTGAAGGGAGGAAGAGAGCTAGTTTGGCAGATGTGTGGAGGGAGGGCATTCCAGGCCAGAGGTAGGACTTGGGCTACCACAGTCGACGGGGGGACAGGCAAGAATGAGGCACAGTGAGGAGGTTAGTGGCAGAGGAGTGGAATGTGTGGGCTGGGCTGTAGAAGGAGAGAAGGGAGGTGAGGTAGGAGGGGGCAAGGTGATGGAGAGCTTTGAAGCCAATAGTGAGGAGTTTTTGCTTCATGCAAAGGTTGATAGGCAACCACTGGAGATTTTTGAGGAGGGGAATGGCATGCCCAGAGCATTTCCTTAGAAAGATAATCCAGGCAGCAGAGTGAAGTGTGGACTGAAGCAGGGGGCCCGGATCATCTTTCTACAAAATCGTTCAGGACATATCACTCCCCTCCTCAAAAATCTCCAGTGGTTGCCCATTCACCTCCATATCAAACAAAAACTCCTCTCCATTGGCTTCAAAGCACTCCATCACCTTACCCCCTCCTACCTCACCTTGCTTCTCTCCTTCTACAACCCAGCCCTCATACTTCACTCCTCTATTGTTAACCTTCTCATTGTGCCTCAATCTCACCCATCTCAATGTCGACCCCTGGCCCACATTCTGCCTCTGGCCTGGAATGCCCTCTCTCCTCAAATCCGACAGACAATTACTTTCTCCCACTTCATAGCCTTATTAAAGGCACATCTCTTCCAAGAGGTCTTCCCAGACTAAGCCCCACTTTTCCTTATCTCCCACTTCCTTCTGTGTCACCCTGACTTGCTCCCTTTGCTCTTCCCCCACATTCCCAGCCCCACAGCACTTATGTATTTACCTGTAATTTTATTTATTTGTTTTGATGTCTGTCTCCCCCCCTCTAGATTGTAAGCTCATTGTGGGCAGGGAATATGTCTGTTTATTGTTGTATTGTACTCTCCCAAGTGCTTAGTACAGTGCTCTTCACAAAGTAAGCACTCAAGAAATACCACTGATTGATAAAGAGCTGCCTTGGGTAGTAAATTAGTCTTTGCATGATCCTGGTAGGAGGTAAAATCATAGTATTACAGAACTGCAAAGGGCCCAGAGAGTTCATCTGGACAATCAATCAATCAATCATGTTTATTCATTCATTCAATAGTATTTATTGAACACTTACTGTGTACAAAGCACTGTACTAAGCACTTGAGAGAGTACAATATAAGCATAAACAGACACATTCCCTGCCCCCAATAAGCTTACACTCTAGAGGGGGAGACAGACATTATTGTAAATACATAAATAAATGTGCTTACTGTGTACAGAGCACTCTACTAAGCCCTTGGAAAAGTATAATACAACACAGTTCGTAGACATGTTCCCTGCCCACAGCAAGCCTACAACCTGGAGAGAGAAACAGATATTAATATAAATAAACACCTTATGGATATGTACATAAGTACAGTGGGGGTAAGAGAGGGGTGGAATTAATCAAATCAATCAATCAACCAACCAATCAATAGTATTCATTGAGCTCCCACTAAGTGCAAAGTACTGTACTAGGCACTTGAGTGAGTACCAGAGAAATAATCTAATGGAGGAAACAGAAGAAAAATATTTACAAATTGTGGGAACAGGAGGAAGAACAAGGATATAACAGGATGTAGTTCAGATATGTCAGAATGAAATAGCTGAATAAATAATTGAATATACAAGTAAATACACGTGTAAGGAGGAATTCCTTCTTCCACCCATGGTTGCACTTTAAACTATCCCTAACAGATGAACATTTATCCAAATTTTGAAGATTTACTAAGTGGCCATTCTAGGATAAAAATAATAATAATGGTAATAAGAGAAATAACAATAATAACTGTGGTGCTAGTTAAGCGGTTGCTATAATAATGGCATGTTAAATGCTTACTGTGTGTCAAGTACTGCTCTAAGCACTGAAGTAGAGACGAGATAATCAGATCCCACATGGGGCTCACAGTCAAAGTAGGACGGAGAATAGGTATTGAATCCCATTTTGCAAATGAGGAATCTGAGGTAAAGAGAAGTTAAGTGACTTTCCTAAGGTGGGGTGGGATTAGAACGCAGGTCCTCGAACTCCCAGGCCCGTGCTCTTTCCAATCAGCCATGCTAGAATTGCAAGGAAAATCCAACCTGTCGTTGGGATAAACCACAATCACTGAAACTGAGCTTCCCGTGTAGGAGGTTTTAGGGTAGTCAAATTTTTATCTCCAAAGTTAAAATCAGACTTCACATATGGCCAGTATTCCCATCATTATCATCATCATCTTTATCAAAGGCATTTATTGGGCACTGGCTGTGTGCAGACCACTGTGCTAAGCACCAGAAGTAAAAAGACACAGTCCCAGCCTTCATGTTATTCTGGTCGGACACTGTCACCCGGTCCCTGTCTCACATGGAGCTCACAGTCTAAGGGGCAGAGAGAACAGATATTTCATCACCATTTTACAGATAAGGAAACTGAGGCATAGAGAGGTTAAGTGACTTGCCCAAGGTGACACAACAGGTAAGTGGCAAAATCAGGATTAGAACTCATGTCTCCTGACTTCCACTAGGTCACACTGCTTCTCAAGATAAATTCTCAAGAGAACTTTTCTTATGAGCAACACAAACTCATGAAACCAGAGAAAACAAGCCCCAAGTTCCACAGCAGCTGACAATAATAGGATAATGAAGCCCAGATCTTCAATCCACCAGACTCCATCACTTTCCCCAGATTTGATGTCCGTCCCGAAGGAGTGAGGGCATGTGCTTTTGGGCGAGAAGTACGTTCCCAGTGTCCATGAGCCAATTCTCAACCTAATCTCAATAAATGATGGTATTAACCTCCTTGGCACAGACATTGGTACATCAAGGACATGGGAAGAGGGAATGACTCTTGCAGTTTTAATTAAGGAAGGAGAATAGAGAGGGAAGCTTTAAATTAGATAGGATAGCAGAAGATGTGTCTCTCAAAGTCTTCCATCAGCTGTTTCCAACATACTCTACTCATCTTCTGATATAGCTCACCTCTCATCCTCTTTCCAGTTAAGAGCCCCTTAGCAATCAACCAATCCTATTTATTGAGCACCTCCTACATGTGCTGCACTGTACAAAATGATTAAGGGAGTACAACAGTTAATAGCTATGATCCCTGTCTTTGAGGAGTTTATAATCTAGCAGGAGGACGAAGGAAAAGGCTAGGCAAAATATGAACATTAGTGCTCAGATGGTTGGAAGTATACAAGCATAAGGCATGTATGTTATATTTATGTTATAATTTATGTGTCATATCACATCCACATTCTAGCACTTACATAGTGGTTTATTCATATCTTCCCTCAGCATTTATCTATATGTGTATGATCGTTGTAGTTTATTCTGATTACTCCATTTGTAAGTATTTTATATGTCTGTCTCCCCAATTACAGTGTCAGCTCCTTGTGAGCAGTTAACATTTCTCATGCTTCTGCTGTACTTTTCCAAGTGCTTTGCCCAGTACATTGTACCCAGGGAAAACTCAATCAATACCTTTGCTACTACTACTATTACCATTACAACAACATCACCAGTTAGATTTCCCATCCCTCCTGCAACCCAGAGGCCTAATCCAGGAGCTATTCCCCAGTGGGTGTTTATAAGTATCATATTTATAACTGTACAAATTTATGGTGATTAGACTCAATCAATCAATTGTATTTATTGAGCACTTATTGTGTGCAGAGCACTGTACTAAGTCCTTGGGAGAGTACATTGCAACAGAGTTGGTAGACATTTTCCCTGGCCACAACAAGCTTACAGTCTAGAGGAAGAGACAGACATTAATATAAATAAATCATTTATAATGTATAGATATTGTCAAAAGTGCTGTGGGGTTGAGGGAGGGGTGAATACCAAGTGTCCAAAGGTCATAGATTGAACTGCATAGACTAAGTGGGTCTGCCTTGACTGTTAGATTATGAATCCTTGAGAGCAAGGACAATATCTATTTTCTAACGAAGACACACCGAGTGCCTAGTTTAGTGCTGGGCACCGTGTGGTGCTCAAGAAATAATTATAGCTGATAATGATGATGCCTGGAATGTGAGCCCTAGGATCTTTTAGAGACCAGCTAGAAAGGGGCTCCCTTAGTTAGGAATGAACGTGAGTCTATGGAGGGGCAGAGGAGGGCCGGACGGGGAAAGAAGATCATGGCAATTGGCCCAGACTCATTCCCAGAGGGGGTCCCTTTGCTAAGTGCTTTGCTGTCAACACAGGCTAGGGTTGAAGGTTGGGAGTCAAACTTGAATCAACTAGAATAGGAGAAAAAATGATTAAAGAGCATCTTTAAAGTGTAGCTCTCCCTCCTGCATCACTTCCCTTATTCGCCCCCCCAATTCCGCATCACCTTCACACTTGGATCTGTAACCCTCAAGCATTTTGATTCTCACCCCACCCCCACAGCATTTTTGTAGATATCCATCTGTAACTTATTTAAATTAATGCCTGTCTCCACCTCTAGTTTGTAAGCTCCTTGTGTTCAAAGAACACTTCTAGCTACTCTATTGTATTGTACGCTCCCAAGTGTTTAGTACAATGCTCTGCACACAGTAAGAGATCGATAAATATCATTGATTGATGGGTTGAGGTACCAGATTTAATTCAGCAGAAACTTAAATAATTGGCCATACTATTTTTGAGAATTGTGAGGGATGGGAGAATCTCTGAGGATTAGGAAAGGAAAGCTGTGGTGCCCATCTTTAAGGAAAAATGTAACCCTGATCATTTGAAGGGCAAATTTTGCCAGGCAACCTTATGACCGACCACATAGACAAGGGAGAAGCAAAAGGCGTAATTTGATCTAGACTGCAGTAAAGCTTCTGATTCGTCTTCATCATCATTATCATTATCAGCAGCAGCAGTATTTATTGAGCTCTTACTATGTGCAAAGCACAGTACTAAGTGCCTGGGAGAGTACAATACAGTCACGTTCCCTGCCCACAGCTAGCTTACAGTTCGGCCCAGGTGGCACTCAATCAACCAATCAAGGGTATTTATTGAGCACTTGCTGTGCCCAGAGCACTGAACTAAGTGCTTGGGAGAGCACAATATAGTATGGTCTTGACCACGCTAATGTTAGGTGAGTGGTTACCCATATGAATGGGTTACCAATTCTCCATCTTTGGAGAGGCTTAAGGAAAGAACAGACCCATTTGCCACAGTTGGTTTAGTCATGCACCTGCTCGGAGACAGGGGGCTGAACAAGATGACCTCTTAAGGTTTGTTCCAGCTCCAGGCGCTGTACTAGGCGCTGTGCATATAATAATAATAATAATAATAATAATAATAATAATGACATTTATTAAGCGCATACTATGTGCAAAGCATTGTTCTAAGCACTGGATAGCTGGATAGCTAAGCATATCATCTCCTGCCCCTCCCTACCATGGCATTCACTATAGTGGAGACTCACTTAACAATTAAGCCAATTCCAGGGAGGGAGGAGAGAGGGAGAATGCCTATGTTTTTGTGGGATTGTGGTTTCTCCAACCAGAAATCTTCTGGGAATTAACCCCCCAGTAATTCACCTTTCTCTATTCTAGGATCGTTTTCCTGTTAAATGTCCCGCAGGAGAAGCCCATGTTAACCCACACTGCCCTACTTGGCCTCCAGGCAGTGGAAGTGAGTATTCCCTGGGTTCCCAGGACCTAAAAAGTGCTTTGGGATCCACAGGGATGGAAAGCCCCTCAAAATGGCATTCAGCTGCTGGTTATCATTATTGCTCTTTATTAGATCTGAGGAGGAAATTAAATGTTCTCCCTTATCACCCACAGTACCGGAACACTAGCCCCTTCCCAACTCAGCAGGCCGGAAATATCCCAGCCCAAGCCCTCTCGCTGCCCGGTTTTTATTACCTCGCTAGGAAGCAATAGCCTGGCTGCCGCGTCTTGCTCAACTTTCCTTCTTCTCCCGGGTTCCTGAAAAATGTAAAAACTAAATGCAATTCCCCTGCCCGGTCCCTCATCCCCATTTCATACTTCATCCCCTTTACAAGACAGCCATGACAACTACAGAAGCAAAAGGATCTTGGCCAGAGCCGACTTCTCACGCTAAAGCCCCCGCCTACATCCGCGGGCATGGCTCGTTCCCTGCCTATGCTTGGGACAGTTCTGAAAAAGCCCTCGTCCTGGGCTTGGAGTTTGCCTTCCCCCAAGATGAACTATTTCCTGTGGAAGGTTACTCACTTCCTGTTTTCTGTATTTAGAAAACCTAGGTCCATAGAGAGGTTGTGATTTGTCATGCTCTTCAGCTGGGGAAGATGTTAAGGGGACAAGAGGCGGAGCAGAGGAGGAGGGAAAACAGACGGGACACAGCCAAGGTCGGTTTCATGTTGTTTTCTAAGTTGAAAGGTATAAAATTTGAATGATGCTTACAGTGCCAAGCGCTTATTACAGTGTTCTGCACACAGTAAGTGCTCAATAAATACATTTGAATGAATGAATGTTGAGTCTGTTTGTGTTGCTTTGTTTTCTAGTGACTGGTGGAGCAGGCTCTAGTGAGGCATCAATCGAAAATGGAAGAGCCCAGTCCACTCCATTGCCCAGACTCTCTAGGATTTCACTTTTGTCTCTGCCAGCTGTACAAAGAGGCCAACTGCTGGGCACAGCAGACAGAAAAGCACAGAATCCTTGATGTGTAAGGTGCTTCGGGAAGTCATCTGGTTCAGCCATCTACCCTTAGGCAGATGGATGTTCAAAACATAGATTTTTCAACCATGGTACAAGTCCTCTTGGGGTAGGGTAACTTCAGAATACTATAGTGGATATGGCCATTATGGCAGAGACAGCAACTGCTTCTTGCTGAGCCCTCTGATGAGATGAGAACTCCAGGGAGCCCAGAAAGATGTGAAACAGCAGCAGCCAGGGCAGGAGAGAAGAGAAACTGGTCTTATTGCTACCTCTACCAACTACTACTTCTACCAGTAGTAGTGCTAGTACTGGCAATAGTAGTAGTAATAGTAGTAGTAGTAGTAGTAGTAGTAGTAGTAGTAGTAGCAGCAGTGGCACTTATTGAGCATCCACTTGGTGCAGTGCACTTTATTAGATGCTTAGGAAGAACAAAATAAAGAAGTGACACATCCCGTGCCCTCAAGGAACTTACATCCTAAAGGGGGAGACAAACATGAAAATATTTCCATCTAAATCTGCTACAAGTCAAAATTCCCCTGTGCTGGGCATCAGCAGCATGGGAGAGAGTCGAGGGCAGAGACTCAAGTTTACTGAACAGAACGAGGCAATGCTAAACCACTTTCTTATTTTTACCAAGAAAACTCTATGGATGTCCTACCAGGGTGATTGTAGATGAAAGAGGGGTGTTCTGGGAGAGATGTGTTCATGGAGTCGCTTTGGGTCAGAAACAGGACATAAGACAAGACAAAGCAATCATATAAACATGAATCCTGAGTGGGGTATAAATAAGTTCATAGTTGCTGGAGTTGGCTGAAGGGATGGTATGGCTCCAAGTGCTGGGAATTAATCTGGAAAGGCTTATTGAAGAAAGTGGGATATTAGTTGGGTTTTGAATGTAGGGAGAGCTTGGATCCCTCTGATGTGGAGAACGTAGGGCTGGGGAACCACGGGAGGGAATGGAGGCAGGAGAGTAGAGCACAAGGTACAGCCAGAAGGTTGTCTTGGGAGAAACAAAGACAGCGACGTGGGGAATGGCGGCTGAAAAGAGCAGATAGATAAGATGAGGCCAGATGGGAGAGAGCCTTGAAGACTACTGTGAGGCGTTTTTGTTTAATGCAGAGGTGATACACAGGGAACCAAAGGAGGGTTTTGAGAAGAAGAGAGATTTGGGCCAAGTGATGCTTCAAGAAGATGATCTATACACGACTATGTAGTATAAATTGGAGGGAGAGACCCTGAAGATTATTATTTTAATGTCCATCTGTAAACGTCAAGAATCATATCTACTGATTCTATTGTACTCTCCTAACTGCTTAGGATAGTGTTCTGCACCAAGAAATTGCTCAAAAAATACCATCAGTTCATCGGTTGATATTTACTGAGCGCTAACTGTGTGCAGGGTTCTGTACTAAGCGCTTGAGAGAGTACAATACAATAACAGACACATTCCCTGCCCACAATGAGCTTACAGTTTGGAAGGGAAACAGACATTAATAGAAATAAATAAATTACAGATATGTTCATAGGTGCTGTGGGGCTGGGGGGAGGGGTGGTGAATAAAAGGAGCAAGTCAGGGTGATGCAGAAAGGAGTGGGAAAAGAGGAAATGAGGGCTTAGTCAGGGAAGGCCTCTTGGAGGAGATGTGCCTTCAATAAGGCTTTGAGACGGGGGAGAGTAATTGTCTGTCGGATATGAAAAGAGAGGGCTTTTCCAGGCCAGAGGCAGTACGTCTGCAAGAGTTTGGCAGCGAGATAGATGAGACAGAGGTACAGTGAATTGGTTGGCATTAGAGGAGTGAAGTGTGCAGGCTGGGTTGCAGTAGGAGAGTGGGGAGGTGAGGTGGTGGGGGCAAGGGAATTCAGTGTTTTAGAGCTAATGGTAAGGAGGTTCTGTTTTATGTGGAGGTAAATGGACATCGACTGGGGGTTCTTGAGGACTGGGGTGACATGTCCTGAACGTTTTTGTAGACAAATGATCTGGGCAGCAGAGTGAAATATGGACTGGAGTGGGGAGAGACAGGAGGCTGGGAGGTCAGCAAGGAGGCAGATAACAGTAATCAAGGAGGGATAGGATAAGTGTTTAGATTGATGTGGCAGTAGTTTGGATGGAGAGGAAAGGACAGATTTTAGTGACGTTGTGAAGATTGAACTGACAGGATTTAGTGATAGATTGAATATGTGGGTTGAATGGGAGAGAGGAGTTAAGTCTAACATCAGAGTTATGGGCTTGTGAGACAGGAAAGATGATGGTGCTGTCTACAGTGATGGGAAAGTCAGTGGGAGGACAGGGTTTGGGTGGGAAGATAAGGAATTCTGTTTTGGTCATGTTAAGTTTGAGGTGAGGGCAGGACAACTAAGTAGAGATGTCTTGAAGGAAGAAGGAAATGTGAGACTACTGAGAGGGAGAGAGATCAGGGCTAGAGATGTAGATTTGGGAATCATCTCTGCATAGAGGTGGTAGTTGAAGCCATGGGAGCGAATGAGTTCTCCAAGGGAGTGGGTGTAGATGGAGAATAGAAGGGGACCAAGAACTAAACTTTGAGGGACCCCTGCAGTTAGGAGGTGTGAGGCAGAGGAGGAGCCCATGAAAGAGACTGAGAATGAGTGGCCAAAGAGATAGGAGGAGAACCAGGAGAGAGAGGGCAGTGTCAGTGAAGCTGAGATTGGATAATGTTTCCAGGATATGGGGGTGGCCAACAGTGTCCAAGGCAGCTGGGAGGTCGAGGAGGATTAGGATGGAGTAGAGGCCGCTGGATTTGGCAAGAAGGAGATCATTTGTAACCTTTGAGAGGGTAGGTTCTGTTAATTTCTGGTAAGTACAAGTTAATTAGGTTGGGCATAGTCCCTATCCCACCTGAGGCTCCCAGTCAAAGTAGGAGGGAGAACAGGTATTGAATCCCTATTTTACAGATGAGGAAACTGAGGCCCAGAGAAGTGAAGTGACTTGCCCAAGGTCACACAGCAGGCAAGTGGCAGTACTCATTCCACTAGACCATGGTACTCCACACTGCAGCCCCTTGTCATTTGTAGTGGGCTGCAGGAGGAGCCTAACCTGACCTGGCAGTTGGCAAGGCCTCTTCAGGTCGCTTCAGGAAGAGCTGATAACAGTGAACACCCTTTCTAACTAGCCTTTAGACCAAAAAGTTCGGCTCAGTTTGTGAGCACTGTCAGGAGTTTTCTATCTTTCACTATGAAGGCTTCTCTGGAATGCACCTTCCATTTTTCTACTGTCTGCTGCCAGCCCATTAGTTCCCATGAACCACTGAAAAAACCTTCCTTCCTAGCAATCTGAACTGAATGGGTTGGGGGTCAAATCCCTAGGACACTAGCTGTGGCCTAGTTTACGTAGGCTTCCATGGACCTCGGCAGAGCTGGTTCCTATCATACAGAGGAATGGAGAAAGGAGTGAGAACTTTCCTCCCAGATTCACCTTGCCCAGCTGCTTTGGCCATTCTCTGAATTCCCCCTGTTTGCCAATATTTGGAGATGTCCAAATCTGGACATAACCAATGCTTGTATTTAGAGCATTCTCACTTTACAAATAAGGGTTATAACCATTTTCACCTGCCTCCATGAGGTAGTAAATCCTATTTGGCTCAGAAAGTCTCAGGGACTTTTCCAAAGTGAAGCAGAGAGGCAACCCATGTCCTGACTCCCCAAGTCACTGCTCTAACCCAGCCTTGCAAGTCGTCATTTATGCTAGCCATTAGTAAAGAGTTCTGGTTTTGTTAATGATTTTATTACCTGTGAAAACCTGGGTGGAGATGATCTGGCAAAAACAAAACAAAACAAAAAAAACCCCAAAACATGAGCCTATCAATCGTATTTATTGAGCTCTTACTATGTGCAGAGCACTGTCCTAAGAGCATATGAGCTACAAAGCTTTCTGTGCTTATTTGCAAGACTACCCCAGTTATTCCACCACGCTCTCTTTTGCAGAGCTGGGTGCTGGTATATGACTTTCCAAACTGTTTTACTTAGGGATGTTACACAGGATTTATAAGTCAAGAAGAGAAGAAGAAAACACTAGGATCCCAAGGCCAGAGGCGTCTAACCATGTGCTTTTCCATTTGAGCACCACTTTCTTTCCTTCACAGGCAGTCAAAATGTTCCCTTGAGCAAGAAACCAGGACATATCAGATGCTGAATGGCTCAGGTACTCCAAGACAGAGACTCAGAACCTCTTGTTCTTAGGACACCAGCTGGAGCCCGCCTAGGTCTGTGAGGAAATGTGGTGATGCACCTTCCTTCCCTGCTCAGTGGCAGATGGGAAATGAGCTAGATGTCTTAAGTCATCCCCAAGAAGCATGCCAACAACTCAAGCCCAGGGTTTTAGCTAACGTCAATCATTTCATTCATTCATTCATTCAATCAAATTTATTGAGCACTTATTATGTGCAGAGCACTGTACTAAGCGCTTGAGAGAGTACACTATAACAATTAACAGGCACATTCCTGCCCACAACAAACAGGGCTAAACTCAGCTCTACCTCTTACCTACTGTGTGACCATGGGCAAATCACTTAACTACTCTGTGCCTCAGTTTTCCCATTTTGTTAAATGAAGATTAAATCCCTGTCCTCCCTCATACTTAGATTGTGACCCCCATATGGGGCAGCGATAATGTCCAACCTGGTGATCTTATATCTACCCCAGCACCTAGGACAGTATTTGACACATATTGTTTAATAAATACCACGATTATTATCATCATTATTATCAGGGGGCTTGAAGAGGAGAGGGGAGAAGATTGGTCTTTCTACTTTCCTAGAGATGGTTCTTCCATGCCCTCAGAAAGGGCTCCTGGGGAAGAAGTTAGACTTTGTGGGGTGGATTTTAATCTAGAGAGCACCTGGATCTCATTCCTGGCTTGAGGCCTGACATACAGCTGTATGTAGTTGAACAGATGCCCAGGGAAATTTTGCCCCCAAACCCAGGTGCCAGAGGATCCTGAGTGGCCCAACTGGTGGTTTGAATACACTTTAGGGTGGACATAGAGGTCTAGTTGGGCCTCAGCCCTCTTCAGGTCCACTCTTGGAACTTCCCTGGCCTCCTGGGATTGATTGCTCCACCAGCCCATAGGTGACCTAGGATCATTTCAGACACTTAGGTCATCCCAATCCGAATCCCTAGATTAGAGTGAAACAGGGCAATTATCCAGACCCTGTGCCCTACGGGACTCCACACAGCAGCATGGCCGAGTGGAAAGAGCATGGGCCTGGCAGCCAGAGGACTTGGGTTCTAATCCTGGGTCAACCCCACAGCACTTTTGTACATATGTTTAAATTATATATTATAAATTACTTATATTAGTGTCTGTCTCCCCCTTTAGACTGTAAGCTCATTGTGGGCAGGAAACGTATCTGGTAACTCGGCTGTATTGTATTCTCTCAAGCGCTTAGTTACAATGGTCTGCACATCGTAAGCGCTTAATAAATGCCATTGATTGATTGGTTGATTGATCTCTTCCCACTGCTTAGACAGCCCTGCACTGGGCAACTCCAAGGTGGAATTAGAGGAGTGTGGGTTTGCCTTCCTTTCTTGCAAGTGTTGCGATCAGCTCCAAGAACTGTCCAGCTGCCTGGTTACCCCATCACTGGTTGGAAACAAGTAGAAGGACTTCCATTTGCTGGAAAACCAGCTCCATCCCTAAATTCATCATCATCATCATGGTATTTATTAAATTCACCGAACCCTAAATGGCAACACAAGGTCCCAGCTCGGATGACATTGCCACCCAAAGGCATATTTATATGCTTGATGTGGTCCTACCTACGAGTCCAACTAACAACAGCCAAATCCAACGAGCAAGTAACCAACGGCGCTAGCAGAGAAAATAGCCTCTACCCTTGAGAGCCCTTTCCTGAAAGATCCTAACCCCAAATGCTAGGCTGTCTTCCCCAAATCCTGATACTTTCAAAAAAACCAGAAAAACCACATCCAAAATCTAAAAAAAAGAAAGCAAGTACAGCACTCTCTTGTGCCTCTTCCTTTGTTTCTAAGGTCTTGTCATATCAAACAATTGCAAAACATAACCCTGGAGGTGTTTGATGTGGCTGTGGAACTATGACATTTAAAGCCTGGTCTGAATCGGTCATCATCAGAATACAAACCAAATGCAGATGATGTCAGCTGGTAGGCAACACTGGGCACCAGTTAGCAAGAGTTCCCCTGGGTGTGTTTTCAATGAAATGAGTTGCCGCCCAGATCTTCTTTCTCCATAGCTGCTTTGCACTCCCTGACACTTTGATTTTCCACCCTGTTCATTTCCTGTTTCATTCCTGGCTATTTGTTTTTCCCATCACTTATGTAAAATGCATGACCCACAACTCACCAGCATTAGTCAGGGATCCCCAGGCTTTTCCCAAGACTAATAGAACTTGTGGGGGAAACACTGACTGAGACCAGATTTCAATTCATTTCTGGATTTGAAAAAAAAAATGAAATGGACTAAATCCACTTCCAGGCTATCTGGAAGGCAAGCCCACATTTCTTGGACTTTTTTTTTTTTTTTTGGCTTATTAATCCTGTTGGCGCAGGCTGGAGTAGAGAGCTGACACTCGCATGTTTGAAATGGGGCAGAAAACCATGTACCTTTTATTCCGTGCTCCTTTCATATCAATTCTCTTCAGGTATTTAGTTAGCCAGTCTGTGCCCTTATTTGGTGAATATGCTCCTGTTCTTGCAAGGTAAAGCTTGGAGAATGGGAAGTAATGAGGAAAGGAATCATAAATTTAACTATTTTCTTTAAATCCAGGCTCTGCCACTTACCTACTGTGTGACCTTGGGCAAGTCACTTCACTTCTCTGGGTCTCAGTTACCTCCTCTGTAAAATGGGGATTGAGACTGTGAGCCCTATGCGGGACAGAGACTATGTCCAGCCTGATCAGCTTGTATCTACCCCAGAGCTTAGTAATAATAATAATAATAGCAGCATTTATTAAGCACTTACTATGTGCAAAGCACTGTTCTAAGCACTGGGGAGGCTACAAGGTGATCAGGTTGTCCCACGTGGAGCTCGCAGTCTTAATCCCCATTTTACAGATGAGGTAACTGAGGCACAGAGAAGTTAAGTGACTTGCCCAAAGTCACACAGCTGACAAATTGGCAGAGCTGGGGTTTGAACCCATGACCTCTGACTCCAAAGCCCGGGCTCTTTCCACTGAGCCACGCTGCTTCTCTAGTGCATTGCTTAGCTCAGAGAAAGCACTTAACAAATACCATTTAAAAAATGTAAACGCGTCCACCATCCTTTTTCTGCAAATATAAATGATTATTTTTCATGTTGACTTTTAATGTTCAACTGGAAATGAGGCCCTTCACTAGACTAAAGCAATCATCTGGGTGTAACCTTTGCATTCAGTTGCTGCCATGACAGGTGGGCAACGTGGTCTCAGATGAGGCTCATAACTATCATGAGGCAGTCCTCTCAGTGGTCAGTCTGTAAACCAAATTTGAGCCAAGGAAATGAGACTCCACCATTTTCCCTAGATGGTAGTTATCTCGGTCAAGGGGTGAGGAAGGAGGATTGGAAAAAAGGGATGAAGACAGCAGGGAGGGAAACCTGGCTTTGTCACGCCTGCCTGGACTGAGCTTCGCCTAAGGAGAGTATGTCTGTCTCTGGGGGAGTTTAATTCTCTCCTGCCACAAGAAGCAATTTCACATTTTAAAGGTGAAAAACCCAAACTGAGCCAAACTGAACTTGGAAAGTAGAGGGGATTTTTCAAGTCTACTCTTGACAGCTTGGAAGCTAACCATTCCAATGGTCATGCGGACCCTGTCGTACTAAAGATGAAGTGAGAACGCACAAGTGTGGGGAGACAAAAATTGTTCTTAAGACTCCAAACAAGTTCAATTGCTTTCACAAAAAAAGTATTTTATTATTCTTAGCAGTATTCACCTTGAAGGAGTATGAGGATAGCATACAATTTTTTACAGACAATATATAAATGTTGTACATAATTAACAATAACTTAGTTCACTAATCCAAAATAAACAAGCAAAATAAAAAATAAACAGAAAATACTGCAGATTTTTCTTATGCTGATACAAGTACAAAATAATTTAAATCCTGACTGGCGTTGCCTACGCTGCAGTGACTGACAATATATTGCACTTTGTCAACTGTATCAGTACAATTCCTTCTGCTCCCTCACTGTCCTACTTTCCCATCCCACCCCAACCCCTGCTTACAGAATTTAAGTTCGGTACAAATAATGTACAGCTGTACCATAGTAAAAGTCAAAAACAATGAAAGGACCAAATTTCAACTCAGTAGATGAACAACTTTACAATTTCTCCCAACCACCTTCCCCCCCCACCCCACCCTAACCCCTTTCTTTTGTGTTCATTTCTTTACAAAGTGCAGCTCCTTGCCTACACAGACCAGAAAAAAAGAATATTTAAAGCAGTTTTCCTGGTGGATCTTGGCTCTCTGTTCTGTATCAAATGGTTTTGAATTATATATTCAGAAAAAAATTAATGTACATCTTTTTTATTTTTTTATTTATTTTTAACATTACTTTTGCAGTAAGATATAATTGGCTTGTTCCAAAAAATTTTAAATTAAAAAAAAACAAACAAACAACTCATCACAGAGTTAAGCTTATGCAGTTTTTACGTAATCGATCCCCGTAGCCCAGAGGGGATTTTCATCAGAAGACTAGCTAAATATGTACATCTTATGTTATACTGGAACATATGCTCAGGAGAGGCATCAGATCATAACAATCAATAGGATACACATCACACCTGCAATAGCTTTAGTTTCAATTGTTTATGCACGATATGGTTTAATAATTGGAAATTTTTTTTGGATTTTTTTTTCTTCCCTTGAAATAAAAAAAGTATGCTACGGGAATCACCTCCCTTTGCCCACTCTCCCCAAGATATTTCCTTCCTCTAACCTATTGCCTTGACAGCACCTGTTGGACCTAGGTTTCTAAGTTTGTCTGAAGCTGAACTGATTGTCTTTTCCCATTCATTAGCAAGTTCTACCCTTCTCTTGCTCTGGTCTTATCCTCCCAAGTCCCAACCCTGCTCTGGGCTGGTCCCTCACAGCAGATAGACATTTTGGTCTTCAGGACAGATGGTCTTAGCCAGAGGACCCTTAAGTTCATTGCAACAAGAAGGCTGGGCCCTCAGAGACAAGTATCCCTCCAAAAGAGACTTGATAAAAGCTTAGACTGCATTCTGAGAGATTTCCAGAGTTTTTTGGAAACAAAGATGGTGGAATCCCCACTTTAGCCAGTTTGGGATAATGTCTCTCAGCCTGCTCTCCAGTGGTTTCTGCTGTTACCTTGAATGAATGAATTAATGCCTTGTGCTTACAGATTCATAAAAGATTGCATGTGAGGAAGAGAAGGAATGCTGGACTCAGGGCAAATTCTGGGGCTGAGATAACCCTGCCATCCAGCCAGCAAGCAGCTTGAGGGTTTTCCGCTTTTGTATCTCTCGTGAATGTTTGTGACAGAACATTAAAAAGAACAGGAACAAGGGAGCATCCAGCTGTTTGGCATTGCTTTAACTGAGCTTCCTACGAAAGCGAACATTTCTAAAACTGGCCCAAGCTCATGCAAAGTTTGTAGCTCTTTTTGGGGATATCAGAGCAAAATAAATAATGAATTTTTTTCCTCTGAAGTTAAGGCTTACTTTTTTTTATAACGTTGCCCTTTTCTTCCAAGCAATAGTCCGCAATAGAAATCTGGCCTGAGCTACCTGTCTGGAGCCAGGGTGAGACTGTTCAGTCACTTTGACAATATTCACAGTAATAACGAGAGAAAGGAAAGCCCTATCCATCTGCCTTCTACAGCTTCTCACTGCCTTTGCTGCATGCTGGACCAGCAGGGACCAGACTATTTCTTCTTTTTTCTTTAAACCCAAGGGGGCCCAGTGCACTGAGGCACCTATAAACAATTTTAATCAAAGACCCATCACTACATGCTTCTGAGTCCAGCACTGAGAGTTTCAGACCACTCTGGAGCCAAGGTGCCCTCTCCCCACTCTCCCATCTTGTCTTCTCCCTCCCCACCCCAACATCCTCCTTTCTTTCCTTGGTGTCGTGTTGGACCAAACCCCGAACCCCGTGATCTTCAGTCTCTGGCTGGGGTCTTATCCCATAGCCGTCACCATGCTGGATGGGTGTGGGTGTCCAAAAGAAATGCTGGAAGAAGGGTGGATGGGAGTGGGGGTGGGCAGGATGTGTCCCGAGTGACTAAAGGGGGGCAAGTGCCCCATGGGAGCCATGTGGCTGGCCAGTGCAGCAGCACTGAAGGGGGAGGATTTCTCCTGCATACATTTGGACAGTTCCTCAAAGCATTCTGACCCTTTCTTGCTCTTCTTCGACTTGCTAGACATCTTCCTATTCCTGGTCTGGATGCCTTCTTTCTTCATTGTCAGGGGCCTGTTCACCTGCAAGAAAGGAGAAGATCAGGTGCCAGTAGATCAGGGTCACATCCTTGAGCCAACAAGACTCTGCCTGAGTACCCCTTCCCCCCGTTCCCTAACCGTCCACACCTCCCAGACGAGACATTCAATCCTCCTGGAGATTTTTTAATCCATGAACCTATTTTCTGGGAGCGCCTATTCCCAATACTCCCTCTCATTCCCTCTTCCTAATGGAAAGGTTTCTAACATAATCTGACTTTGTCTACACAAAGCAAGTAGGAACCAGCTCAGGTCAGGAAAGCCCCCTCCCCCATGATTCCAACTCCTAGCCCCTTTCAAGAACTCTTTCCCCCCTGCCCCAGCAAGTCTCAATCCTGCTCTTCTGGGCATAGAGTCCTCTCCTGTCTTGCTCCTCTGCCCCCCCACCCATTTGGCTCTAATAAAGAGGAGAGTTCTGCCTTCAGGAAGACCCTCTGGGGTTAATCTTTTGCACTGATCTCAATTTCAGGGGAGAGTAGGGATCGGTGGGAGGGAGGGTGAGGCAGGGCAGAGGGCCTGGGGGAGGGATGGCAGTTTTGGGGAGGAGACTCGGTGCAGTCATTCACTTTGCCTGTTTTGCCCCAGCTTCCCAAGCCAAGCGGGAGACATTGTCATGTCAGGGGAACTCCGCATCACTATGCCAACAAAGAAAGACTGGGAATCCCTTGGGGGGGGGGGGGGGGAGGGGGGGGGAGGGACCACAGTGAGAGGAGGAGGAGAAGAAACAACACACTGAAACCAATAAAAAAAGGCTAGCTCCCAGGGGCAGGAAAGACATCAACCCTGTAAGGTTGCGGGGTGGGGGGCGGGGAGGGAAGGAAGGAGAGAGGGGGCAGGGAGGGCCACACTCACATTGTGCAATTTGTAGTAAAGTCCACAAGCATTGCAAACAGGATCCCCATTTGCGTTGCGTCTCCATAAGGTAGTGGTGGTGGTCTGGCAATTGGCACAACAGGTCCCTGCTCTTCTGGCCGCTGACTAATTAGAAGAAAATGAGAGAGAAGGAAATGAAGGAAACCCACAAGGTGCCATGCCAGGCAATCCAGCTATGCAGCTTAGGGAACTGCAGACTCAATATCCATTCCCGTGAACAAGGAAAAATATGAGGTCAACTCCCAGCTTTGCAAAACTGCTGTTCCCCTTGGCCCCACAGCCACAGACTCTTTGGTCCCAGTTTTACATCTTACATTTGCTGATGAAAAAAACAATACTGGCCTGGGCCATTCTCCTTGCCCCCAAGATTCCCAAGGCCAAAGGGAAAATATCAACATCCCAGGTGGGGAGGTCCCACATAACAAACTCCAAGATATGGTCTTCCCTTCCTCCGGGACCACTTCAAACTTAGAAGTCCTGATTCAGTGCTTCAAGAACATGTGAAGAGCATCAGAGCCAGTGTCGGGTGGTGGGGGGAGTCGCATCCCTGTGAATCGCTGGAAGGATACCAGGCTTTGTGTTCCAGGAGGAGAATTCCAAATTGCTCTTCAGAAGTATTTTCTTATTACATCTGAACTTGACTAGTTTCTACAGGCCCCTCCTCTCAGAGGACTTCAGCCAAAGTCCAAAATCTACAAGGTGGGCGGTGGTCAGAGGTGGTTACCAAAAGGGATGGGTGTTCCCTCATCCTTTCCCTTTATCCTGCACGCTAACACCCCCACCACCCCAAGACAGAAACCAATGGCTAGTGAACTGGGAGATGGCCAAAGGAATGGGGCAGCTTTCTCTGAGAGCCAAAAAGTTATCTTATTTCCTCAGAGGGCTGAGCCTTAGAATGGCAGCTCCTTGAGGAGAAAGACTGGGAACCCAGAACACTGTAGGCTCTTAGTAAGTATTAGCATGTGTCCCAGCTACTGTAGGACCCTGTGACATTGGGGAGTACCAATAAATGACCACTATCTATGTAGCTCCTGAAGAAAACACTTGTCCAGAAGAGGGATGGGATGGAGAAATAGAAGGACATAAAAAACAGGAATTCAACTGGTTAAAGAGAATGAGGTAAGAAAGACAAACTGGATAATCAAATAGATCTTTCGCATCTCCAGCTCTGAAGATTTAGTGCAGGTGAATAAATATCTCCTAACAGAGTTCTTCCCTCCACCCACCCCCCTCCAACTTTCTTCGAACTCCCCAGACAAGCAAACCACAGGCAGAGAGAAAAACTGACAGAACGAGTTCCCCCAACACCTTTCAGTGACCCAAGTGCTGTAATCTTCAGACACTCTAGAAGGTGGGGAACGCTGGAGCCACGTTTGCATACTTGAGATGACTTCTTGATACTAAACTATGCTGTCTTCGCTGCTGCTGCTGCTGTCCTAGTCAGTCTGGCTAGCACCTCAGCTTTGAGATGATAATGTTACATTGTTGTCTTAACGTTTTTCTATAGGTGTCAGTCCCTTTAGAAGGAAGAGCCGCGTAATTAAGCAGTTGCATAGCTGGAATTCTGACTCACTACTGAAACCCTGTCTCTCCGGTCCTCACATCAGAGAATTCAGACCATGTCTCCTGCCAACTCCGCAGCCACTTTCTCCGCTCCCCCTCCTTCTACCACCCCCAGCTCCAGTAAAAAAATGCACCCTAAACGGCAAACGATTTAGGCCTCATAAATCACATCGCTCTGAAAAAATATATTTATTATTCTTAGCATTTTACGCATTATTTGTAGTGCGGAGAGTATTAGAAATTTCAAAACAGCAGACCCGAGTGGCAGGCCCTGGCCGAAGAGACACTCTCAAAAGCTTTTAGAGTCAGGAAACAGATACACCAAGTTTCCTTATCTTCAACCCACAGATATCCGGATAGGAAACTACTGCCATAAGCTTAGAAAGGGCATTTTTTTTAATCACTCAAATGAAAATACACAGTATGGGTGACTCCATGGAAAAATAATAAAGAGAGGGGGTTTTTTTAGTGGTTTTTTTTTTTTATAAGCATTAGGGATTGTCTGAGAAGGGGAACCAGAGTTAACACTGCCCTAAGCTATCCAAGTGAAAATTACTTTATGACCTTGTTTAAAAAAAAAAAAAAGATGGAAGTGAGTTTGACTCATCTTGTCTTTAAGTACTTGTGGAGGTGCTAATCATTTTAACTCTTCCAGGCCTGATGCTTCCTACAGAGCTCATCTGAACTGCTCCCAAGACATCAAAGAAATGAAGACAACAAGTCATCTGGCCACAGTTACATTTTTTTAAAAAAATGCACCTACTCTTCAGCCTACACACAGAGATTTTCCATTTCCAGTAGGACTATAAACTGGAGTCCTAGTCTATATTCACTATATTCCCTGGCAGCTCAAAATTGCACCCAGGTTGTGTTAGAACCTTAGGCGACACAAACTTTTCATACAATCCAAAAATGAATACATCCCTTCCCTACCTTTCCCTACCTAAATCCCCCTTCCACACACACACATACACACACACACACCCTTCTGGAGCAGAAAGGCAATGAAACACTCTCCATCGCCCCTCTCCCTCCTGTAACCCCTGGGTGCGTGAAGTGTAGTTCCAAACAGTACAGAGACACCTACCAGTCTTCGTTTTGGTTTAATGAGAGGTCGATTTTGACCGTTCATTTTGTGGTAGAGCCCGCAGGCGTTACACAGATAATGCCCCGTGCCGTCTCTTCTCCAGAGAGGGGTGGCAGTGGCTCCACAGTTCACACACTCTCTGCCTTCTAAATGGAAACACGAAGAAACCGGATTTCTTTCTTTAAAAACAAATTCATAAAAGCTTTTTGCATTGTCCTTTAGGCATTTTCCAAAAATCAAAACAGTGCATTATTCACAGAGTCAAACAGCAACACAACAGCCAGATGGAGCATGCAACACGCCTGCTGCCTGCTCTGGAGATTCCTTAATATTTCTATTATTATTTGACAGACACTGGGCCCCTATAGGCCCAGCCTACACCACACCAAGGGAGCTCTAAAGTTGGTCTAGGATCAAAATAATCCAGGTGGAAACCCCATGTTTTACTCAATTATCAAGGTATTTCAGGCAAATGCAAGGATTTGTTGAGCCCAAATTCAACAAGTAATCATGACTGTGGGTAAAACAAACATCTGTAAATGAATATTTTATTCCAGACAACTCTACATTCGCATAGCAACCTGTTTCATGTATTGAAAAGCGCATGTTTACTGTCATCCATTTTTCTCCTTCCTCCTCATTCCCCTTCCACACCATACTGCAACTCTATATCTAGCTATTTTATTTTGTTTCCCTTTACTTCGTTGTTGTCCCAAACAACCTTGAATTGACAGTCAAATTACCTGGAACTTTATCTGGACAAAAATGGAAAAAACGAAATAGGAAAAGCTAAAAATAACTGCCCAGTAAACCTGCACTATTCTGCAACTAGGTGTGAGATTGAGAGATGGAGACCCTAGCGAAATGGGTTTGTCTGAGGAGGAACTATCGAGGCGGCAACAATCAAAAGACCCAAAGAGGTTTGGGACCTCTCCTGCTCTGGGCATTTCCATTTGCATTTCATTTCATTTGCAAACGGGCAGATCTTGGGGTTCCGAAGGGCTTTGGAGCCTGGCACTTCTGCCTCGGGTTAGGATCAGGGTGACCCTATGTGGGGTTGGTCTGCGGCCGCTCAGAGAGCCATGGGGAAAACGCTGACTGTCTCTATGTGTTGCCGACTTGTACTTCCCAAGCGCTTAGTACAGTGCTCTGCACACAGTCAGCGCTCAATAAATGCGATTGATTGATTGATTGGAAAATACAGTTTAGGCAAATTGGGCACAGCATCGGAGCTGGGAAAGCCTCTTTACTGGGAGGGTCAGCGGCTCCCCTCACTTCGGTTTAGCGAGGGAGAGGTTTTTTAATGCATGCATAAAAACACACACACACGCCTCATTTCCTCCCCCCCTACAACACAACCTCTCCGCGCTTTAAGAGAAACAATATCGTCTAGAGGGTAGGGGATGAGAAACCAGGGGCGCTGGCCGGGCCTCTCCGTCTCTACACGGGCAGGAAGCTACAGGAGTCGCTGTGTCCTGAGTCTTGTTTTTCCTACAGAAACCTGGCGTAGTCACGAACTCGCCGCAGCGCCAGGCTCGAGGGGGGGTGGGGGTGGGGGGCAGAATTGGGAATTGGGTGGGGAGGAGAGCCCTGCCCCTGAGAAGACCTCCGCAAACAACTCGGCCAGGGGCCAGGGTCCTCCACTTTCTTAATGTCCAGCTTGATCTGGCCGGTGGAATTTGGGAGGGGGCTGGGTCGAGAGGGAACATGTGTGTGTGTGTGTGTGTATGTGTGTGTGTGTGTGTGTGTGTGTGTTGGGGGGGGGGGGGATTTGCTTTAACCGCCATTAAACCCGGGCCTCAGGGTTTATTTATTTTAATAAGAATTGGAAAAAAGTAACCCCTTCCCTCTGCCCGAGCCTGAAATGGAGTGAAAGGGTTGGATCTCGACCTACCCTTCCGCTGCTAGATTGGGACGGCTAGAGCAACGAGATGACTTGGGACACACACACACACACACACACACACACACACACACACACACATACGTAAAACACCCTCTCTGTCGACATTGTTCACATGTATATTTGGGGGGCTTTAAATGAGTTCTTTACAGAAGATTGGTCTGAAGTCACCCTAAGGCCAGGAGTGCAGGGTCGTGGAGTATCGTGAGCGGCGTGGGCACTGTGGGCACGGGACCTTGGGTCCCGATTTGGGGATTTGGGATCTAGGTCGCCACCGGAGGGAAAGATCCGGTCTCTGGGGTTGAAGTAAATTGCTGGGCATTTTTTTGCACCAAGGTAATCCGCCCTCTCCCGGCCTTGGTTGAGTGGCCCAGCCAGTTTCTCTTTGGCAAAATAGTTTGTCTTTAGGAAGAAGCCTCCCTGTTCCCACCGCCACCACCCTAGAGATGGGGCGGGAAACTTGAAATCACGGGTCCTGTGCCCCAAGGTTGCTCACCTAGGGACCTGACCCACTACCAGAACAAAATCTATCGTCTCCACTCCCTCCCCAAACTACACGCACACACAACTCTAGCGGGGTCTGAGGCTGAGGGGGAGGAAATGGGGAAGGGGTGGTGGTCGCAGCACTGAGTCCAAGCACCACTCCCCCCCCCCCAAAAAAAACTGTCCACTATCCTCAACCTTGGAAGGGCAAGGACTGAGTTCTGACTGCAACTAGCTCCGGGTCCTAACGCCCCAGCTGCCAGACATCCCCTCTCTTCAAGGAAATCCTCTTGGAACAGAAATCCTTGGATTCCCCTACTCCCCATCAGTTGACCCCGAAACAGGACGGCGAGGGAAAAGGTGGCGGGGGGCGACGCTTCTTACCTGAGCAGGACCGGGCTTTGCTCCGTTGTTTGGGGGTGAAACTGGAGGCAGGGCCGCCCAGGAAGCCACCCGGGTGGAAGAGACTGCCGCTGTACTCGTGGGCAGCCGGCACGTAGGAGGGATAGGTGGGAATAGGGTGGTGGGTGGAGGGCTGCGTGCCCATAGAAGCCAAACTGGTCCGCAGGGGGCTGGCACTCTCCATCTTCATCCCGTCCGATAGTGACACCTGGTACTTAATAGCGTCCTTCTCCTCGGGCCGGGTCCCCCCGGCCGACGAGGAGGCGGGTGAGGCAGCGCTGGTGGCGCTAGGGTCCGGGGACACCTCCTTAGGAGGGGTCGGGGGGAAGCCGAAGAGGTGCGACCCCGAGTGGGAGGCCGGGGTGAGCGAGGACACGGAGCCGCCGCTGCTAGCGCTGCTGCCGCCGCCCGGGTAAACAGAGAGGGCACCAGGGGCCCCGGCTGCCGATGGGTGCAGGGGCGCCTTGGAGAAGGGGCTCACCGTCCAGGGATTGTGGTGGTGCGCTGCCGCCGCCGACAGAGCTGCTTTGCCGCTGTCCAGCCAGGGGATCCCGGGGCTGTGCAGGAGGTGAGGCCGGCACATCTGGCCACCGGTCAGGCGCGCTGCAGAGAGGGGACCAGTCAGCGGTATGGAGTCTCGGGGGGAGAAGAGTCCCCTGTCCCCCGCCCCCCGTCCCTGCCCTTCTCTCTCTCCTCTCCCCGACCCCCGCAGGCGAGTCCTGGAGGGGCTGGGGAAGAGTCGGGGCCGGGAGAATGGAATCTCCAGGGGTCCAAGGAACTGAAAAAAAGAGCCTGCGGGGAGGGAGAGGGAGGAAGGGGAGGAAGGGAGCCGGTAGACAACCCCCACCCCGGCCCGAGGCCCGGCTTTACCTGCCTCCCTCTCCCGAGGTGGGCTGCAACCTAAAACGGCTAGCCCTCAACCCCCGGGCGCAGTGTAGGCAGGACGGACAACAGCAGAGCGCGCGAGGGAGCGGGGGGCTGGGAGTGGGGGGTATCTGACTGACCCCCGGAAGGCCTACTGTTTTCTTGACCCTCCCGGAACAACCCCAGATAAAGTCTACCAAGGAGGAGCGGTCGGGCAGCCAGTTCAGCAGTGCAAGGAGGCAGACGAGGGAAGAACCTGGGCAGACCGAGTCCCCCAACTTCCCCCAAGCCCCGCGGCTCGCTCCGGCCGCCCAGCCCCCGAATTATTAGCGATTTAGAGTCGTTTTGATTTCACATCCGGGAAGCGGACGTGCCTCATTTCTTGTTCTGCGCTTCCCCCCCCCCCCCCACCTCACCCCTCTTTCTTTCTAGGGTTAAATCGCGTCTTCACTTCCCTCTCTCCTACCCCTCCCCCCGACCTCGTCAGGGAAACCAACGAAAAAGCCGCCCAGAGTCCCATCTTTCCCCGGCCCTGGTCCCCCCTCCCGCCCCCCGTTCTCCGCCCTTCCCCTGCCCACCCCCCTCCCCTCCGGCGCCGGGAAGCCCGCGGCGGGGAGCGAAGGAAGCGGTCTGAGTTACCGTGAGCCTGGCTGTAGGAGACCCGGGCCCGGGCGTGCGCCGAGTTCGCGTAGTAGGGGTTGCCTTGGGAGTCCAAATGATTGAAGAAGACGTCCACCTCGTCCGGAGGCAGCAGCTGTGCCGGCTCCATGTAGTTGTGCGCTAAGCCCGGGTGGTGTGAGTCAGGGTGCTGCCCGTTCAGTACGGCGTGGTGGGCCATCCAACGGGGTTGATCGGTTGCCACTTCCATAGCGTCACCCCCTCCCCGCCCTCCACAGTCCACCCCTCTTCTCCGCCGCCTCCTCGGCTTAAATCAGCGATCACTGGGAGTGGGGAGGAAGGAAGGGGGAGGGGTGTTTTAACAGAGAGAGAAGGGGGAAGAAAATTCTGCGAATCTGATGGGGGGTCTCGGGAACTGCAGGAGAAAGGGTCGGCGGCGGAAGCGCGGTGGGCCCTAGAAGGTTGTGGGGCGGAGAGAGAAGTCCTGGGCCCTCACACACCACCTGTGGAGGAGAAGACACACCGGTTAGTGCCGTACCCGGAGGGCAGTGACGGGCAGGCAGGCTCAGTTTTGTTCTCTCCCTTTCCCATCTCTGTTCTGACCGTGGGGAAATCCGCACATATCCAAATGATGGGCAAATCCAAAAAGGAAAAAAACAACAAGCCTAAATATTCCACTGTCCTCCCCTTCCGACCCAAACCAGATAAAAAGCCTGTTCTCCGACGTTCTGATTACGATAGCCTCTACAGGGGAAAAACAACCAGCGACGTAAACTTTCTTAAAATGAAAATAATAATGCCGCTACAACTAAACCCGCTTAGGATGAAAGCTGAAAGTGAAAGAAAAGCAAATCTGAAGTTTAAAATACAAAAGCATTATGTAAAAAAAAAATTAGCGGAGGATCGGAGAGAGAAATTTAAATAAATCATAAACCGTTTCCCGAAGAGCGAAAGAGGGAGAAAGGAAAGCCCCAGCCCTGTTGGGAGGGGAAGAGAGATCTAACATACTCACATAGCTCCTCGGGGTGAATTTAATCCTAAATCCCAATCGCCTTCCTGGGAGTTGCAGGTTTGGGGACGAAGGATGGGGTACGGGGAAGGGAGGGTGGCGATGAGGGCTGCTTGCAGAGTGTAAACACAAGAAGGGAAAAGGGAGAGTAGAAGAGAGAGGAGGGCTGGACGGAGGTTCTTACTCTGAAAGCAAACTCCACTTATTCTGGTCTTTTTTGTAACATCCCCAAAGCATCCTCTATCAACCCTGGCGCCAGCTGGACTCAGTTCAGTAGACATGAACTAGGGGGACGCGCACGGCTAAGAACCTGAAGACAGCCAATCAGCGGGCCCGGCGCCCTGCCTCCAGCCGTCATTGGCTAATCCCCAGAAACTCCAGTCTCCTAATTTACTCCAAATACTTGAAGAGCTGAACCCGCCAAAGGGAGTTGAACCTCCCCTCTCCAGCTTCCCCCTCCTCCCTCTTCTCCCCTCCCTCTTTTACCCAGGTTAAGGCGGGGAAAGGGCGAGGGGAGAGGGGAGGGGAGCGCAGCGCGAAGGGGGGACGCCACAACGGCTGCCGCTAGAAAAGGGGGGGGGGGTGAAAATGGGCATTTTGGGGTGGTGTAACAATATCCACATGCACATACTCCCAAGTTAAATACAGATGTTCCCCAATTTGGGGTGCGGAGGCAATTTGCCCCAGGGAAGAGGATTCTCTGCTATGGAAAGGAAAGGCTGGGGGAACAGAGAGTGGAAAACGAGTGGTACCAGGGAGGGGAAGGATCTGAGAATCATCGGGGGCGGGGGGGGGGGGGTCCCCGAGATCTCAGCCATTGAAAGCCGCAGCTAAATCGGCTGGGAAAGGCAGTTGTCGCCTCAATCTGGTTCATCCGGACTGGACAGGAGTGCATTGTGGAGGAGGAGGAGGAGGAGGAGGAGGAGGAGGAGGGCAAGGAGGAAAGTCTTTTTTTTTCTTCAAGTTTGAAGCAACAGTAATTGATCTCGCGGGCCCTCTCCCCAAGGAATGGAACAGAGACGGTTAAAAGGGGATACCGCCCCCCACACAACCTCCTCTGAAATACATAGACACGCGCACACACATACCCACAACGCAGCCGGGTCAGCCACCTGGTCAGTCACTTTTGAGCAACTGAAGTGAGCGAGGGCAATTTCCGGGGAGACTAATCTTAGTCTCTCGGGGCTAAAGATATGTTGCATGGAAAGGAACCTTATTGTTTAAATTTGTTGAGTGAACTTTTCTCGTTTCAAATCTGGGATTCTGGACCCAGATCTTGCCTTTGAAATACCGCTGCCCTGGCCAGCCAAACTTAGAATGGACCTGGACCCCAAAGTTTCCCCAAAGGACCTCCTGGGGGTGATCCAGGAGCTCTAGCGAAGGAATCGTGTGCCGCGATGAATGTTTCGAACCGAACTCTGCGGCGAAAATCCAAATACTCATGTTCTGCCTCTACCCGCACGTGTTGAGAGGCCGAGTGTGGACCGAACACGACGGCCTCGACCTCACGGATATAACCCGGGCTTCGCTCGAAAGCTCGGGCACCCAAGAGGGTGGAAACGGGGATCCGGGAACTACAGGTCTGAGCGAGTCGACTTTCACATGGGGAACAGAAGCGGAGTCGAGAACCGCCAGTTCCAGGGGAACAACAGGATTTTCTTGCCCCTGAAACTAGTGAATTACCTATCGACAGAATGATCTCACATCAAGACAGAGGTTCCAAGCCGGGATCGAGACAGCGCGGATCCGTGGGGAGGGAGAGGAACCCCGGACGGTGCTGGGGGCTCCAATCCCCAGCCTTTTCTTTTTTGTCTGTTCTAATCGTATCATCATCCAGAGATTCCCGCGCCATCGAAAAATGGAACGATCAGATTTGAAAGATCAAAATGAAAAAGGAGAATAAATTGGCATGCCATCCCCTCCCCCTTGCTCACGGCAGGATCCAGGTGGGGGCTGGCTCGGCCCTGGGCCCGGCCGGGGCCAGTGTGGCGGGGTCTGTCCTGGCGGGGTTGGGGGGCGGGGGGGGGGGGAGAAGGAGAATGCCCCGAGGGGGCGGGGGCGGAGGGATTGGCTTTGTGTGGCTGCGCCCGGCTCAGGGGCCGGCTCGCCTCGCCGGGGGGGAGGGGAAGGGAGGGGAGGGGGCGGCCGCGGGGATTGACAGTCGGTAATTGGGTAACAGGAGGCGGCTTCTCCCGAGCCGGGCGGCCCCGCCACTCCGACGCCGGGCCCCTGACGTCACCCGCCGCTGCCAAATTCGCCAGGAAATGAACTTTTTAATAATCTGAAAAGGGAAAAAAAGAAAACCCACACCCCAGCGTTCTCGCCCCTTTTTGGGCCCGGGGTCCGGCAACGGGCTCACCCAAGGCCCCTGTACCCCACCCTCCTCTCCCGGCACCCCCAGTTCGGTCCGCGCTTCAGACATAACAGTCCCGGAGAAAGTTAGGGGGCGGGCATGCCGGAGACAAAACATTTCTTTTTTTCTGATTTTGCTTTTTGCACCTTGATCCTCGAGGGAAGCGGGGAGCTTGCGCGCCTACCGACTTGGCCCTGTGTGTCTGTTTTAACGGGAAGGGGTGGGGGAGGAGGTCCCTCTGGAGGTCTGCACAGGTAAAGGAGAGAGGGGACTGTGGTTTGGACCTGCCTATTGCTGCGCGCATCTCTCCTTTAGCAGTCGCCGAGTCTCTTCCCCAGACTCCACGCCGAACTAGTCCTCGCCCGAAGAAATCCGGGGGAGGCGGGGGCGTTGGGGGTGTTTGTGTGTAGATGCTTTTAAAAAGTGGGAGTCCAGCGGATCTGGACCACAGGAGCCTCCGAGCTTGGATACGGGCCTGACTCCGCATCTCGCCTGGACCCCGCAACTGCCCGCATCCTCAAATACAATGGGATGGGGGCGTCCTGCAATGAGGATTTACGGAACGGGTCTGGATGGAGAGGGGAACGGGAAAAACCGTCAGATGTAATTTAGGTGGCCGCGAAGTGGTGAACAGTCACACACCGTCTTATCTCGCAGAGCTTCCTCTCCAGAACCCCCTCCTCTCCGAGCTGCTCGGCCCCAATGGGTCCGCACCCCAGAATTGAATGGGGAGGGGAAATCCCCCCCCCTCCCAAAAAAATGGAAAAGCAGGAACTTGGAGCTTACGCTGCCGACCGCCAGCTCCCTACGCTTTGGAACCGAAAACTAAACAGAAAAGGGAAACTCCGGAGGCGGGCGGAGTGGGGGGCGCGGCAGGGGAGTGTGGGAGAGGAGGGGAAGGAGGGCTAAAACGCCGCGGTCTGGAAAACGTTTTCTGGCCATTTTAGGATCATCAACTCGGCGGACCCCCCGGTCAGAGCCGGCCGAGTCCAGCACCAGGAGGGCGAGAGGGAACGGGATTCGGGGCAGTCGGCAGGCAGTGGGGGTGGGGGGCAGAGGGAGGGTTATTTGTTTTTAATTATTTGGATTCTCTACAGAACGACGCCGGCGCCTTCTGGAGAAGGAATTTTCGTAACAAATTGGAACCTCCAGTCACTTCGGATCTGGAAGGCGAGGTCGGACGTGGCCCGGGAACAGGAAGGTCCAGGTGAATACCGAGGAGTCGGAGTTTGGGCGCGGGCTTGGGACTTTCTGGCTCCTGGCTTCATGCAGGTGATAAAAAATCGTCTGGGAAAGAGTGGGGAAAACGCCCGCGGGTTGGGTTTTCTTCCTTACTTTTATGATTAAGGGCGGGAGGGTGTGTGGTGGTGGTGGTAGCAGAAAAGAATCAGACCTCATGATTTATAGGGGTGATCCTCCAGCCCCCCTATACAGCCCGCCGGGCGCCTCTCCCCGTGTCCCCGGCTCAGATTACTCGGTCACCGGGAGCGCCTGGCTCCAGAGTCCAGGAGGAAAACTCCCCGGCTCAGCCGGCGCTCCCTTCCCCGTTCCCGGCTTCTCCTGGCGACCCCAAATTCCTGCAGCTCCGCCGACTCCAATGGACACTAGCCCCAGGAGGGAGGAAGCGAGGAGGGCTGGCTCGCCCGTGGGACTGTCTGTGACAGCTCTAGGGAGTCCGGGCCACCTGGAGAGAGGACCCGGCTTCCATGCCCCGCCACTTTTGAAATCCTCCGCTTCAGTAAAAATCCTGGGGAGAAAAACGACTTGGCGGCGAGCGATTTTTCCTTCCCGAGAAAACGGATAGTGTCAGCCCTATTTCTCACACCGGCGCGGCTGCTTGATCCCAATGCCCGTGCAGTGTTTCTAGTACGTGTGTGCGGGTCCCTGATTTACGCAGGGAGTGTCTGAACGGAGAGCCCTGACATATGCCAATTTAAGAACCTACTTTTCTCCCAAGTGGAAATTAAAGGGACGCAATCAAAATTGAAACCGCTGCGATTGCTCTCCCCTTGAGCCAAACACCCCGTCCGCTGAGCGGAGTGAACATCCACCTCTGAATTGTCCGGGGGACGTGGGTGTTTCGATCGGAGGTGAGATGGTGGTCGGGGGGAACCTGGGCTCTTCGCTGCTGAAGCTTCTTCTGGCGCCTAGGAGTTGCATGATGGAGATTTGATTTAATTAAATCGCCCATCGAAACATAAAATCTCTAGCCCAAGGATTTTCGGCAAAGGAGGAGGTGGAGGCTTGGTAGTTTTCTGGGGCTGATCCCCCCTGCTTCACATGGTTGGTTAAACAACGTATTTGCAGGTTTCATTCAAGCCCTCTCTGGAGAGAAAGCCTCTTGAAGAAGCCTATCTCCCGTAGCGTCCGCCCGGGATTCCCTCTGCAGATGCAGCTGCGAGCAAGGACCCGACCCAGTCTACGCCGCGACCCGGGACACCCGCTTGCTCGTCTGTCTGCCCGCTTACGATGTCTCCCCATCCGTGTTGCTGGATTAAGCCTGAGATTGTAAATCCCACATTGCCAAAAAAAAAAAAGGGCAATTAGCGGGGAGAGAGCAGCCAGTGGGCTGTCATTTGAAAATACTGAAGTCGATTATAAACTCCGGAACAGAATCCTATTAAATTACATTCGCTGTGCGTTATGTGTCGCACATACGCCTCAAGTGCATCGTATGCAATAATGCATACACGCTATTTATACTTTTAAATACCTCTATGTCTGCCTGGGTGTGCATTTCTTCGCGAGAAATGGATGCCTGTGTCACAGTTTCCTATACAGTCGGTCTACAAGTTTGCATTTTTTTTCTGAATTGGTATACGCATTTGAAAACGAAAAATGCGGCATTTCACCGGTGCCTTTTATTAGATCAATTTTTTCTTGATTCTAAGGGGAAAATTAATATATCCATTTAAACGAAGCCCAACTGACTGGCTTTTGTTCATTTGAATATTTTATAATTTTGAGAAGTTGCTTGAGATTTGGATGGAGCTGCATTAATTTGATTGACAAGTGATGTCACATTAGTTAAGGAAAAATGATTTAGCAATGCAGTTAGTATGACAATGTAGTCAGACACCTGTTTCTGTGAATGGTAGGGAAAAAAAGTTGCACATGAAAACACGATTATATAAGTCTACAGTATCCATGGACATGCATGCCCCCATATGCCTATAGATTTGTTTATTTTACCAAAGCCTGGACCTTGAATTTATATAGGTTTTTACCCTAGATTCAGAAGTTTTAAAACAATATCCGATCAATCCTGAACAGAAATAAATTTTCCAACTGCGGGGCCCTTAACAACGTCGAGATTTCCCTTGCTGATCGGCTACGAATCTTGGGTTTAATTCCTATTGCAGTTTGTGTCGAGGTCAGCATAGCCCCCTTGGCGCCCCGCAATCTGGCAGGGCGCTCCCCGTCATCCGTACAGTACCGGCCTCCGATTTAGGGAGACATCAAAGGTCGATCTCTCTTTCCTCTACCCCTCTCTGCTTCCCGTTTGGGGGGAACCAGAGCCCCAGGCCTTTGTCAAGTCGCCATCCCGAGAGCGAAACGTTGCTCAGTTGCCCCTCATTGCAGCAGAAGCCCAGAGAGCGCTCCTCGACCTGGAGGAAAACTAGCTGTCGGATTCCTGCTTCTCCCAACCCCTAGTCCCTGGTCTTCGAACCGACCCCGCCGCCGCCCTCTTTACGCACCGGCCCAGTCCCGCTCCGGGTTAATGAAGACGCATTGTTCGGCTCGCAGCCCCATTCTCTTTCCTCTTTGTTTAAACTTCACTCATCCTGAGCCAGCCCCAGGGGGACCATAAGTTTTTCCTCTCTTTGTAACCCTATTCTTCTCGCCTTTTCCTATGTGCAACTAATTGGTGCAGCAATCCAAAAGGGAGGGAAGAGAGGAGAGAGGGAGAGGAAAAGAGAGAGAGAGAGAGAAAAAGAGATTGAGGATTGAGATTGGATTAACTCCAAAAAGGCCTGGGTTAGGGAGACGTTGACCGGATGCTAAGATTTCGGTCAAAGTCCAGGCTTATCTCCTGTTACCGCTATCGTCATTATCATTGTCACCATCAATAGCAAAAGTATCATCAACACTCCATACTCACTGGGGGCTGGTGGTCTCCAGCGAAGCCCCTGCCCCACGCAGGGAGAAGGCCGAGCTTCGGTGCCAGTTGGGGTTTCCAGATAGAGAGGGGTAAAGGATAGAGAGGGACAGGACGGACACGGAGCAGCAACAGCACTTAGCTGCTCTCCGCGGCCGCAGCAATCCCCAATCTCACAGCAAGCTGGGCTCGTCAGGTACAGAAATAGAAACACGTATAACGCGTCAGACATAAACTCTCGCTCGCTCTCTCCTTCTCTCTCTCTCTCTCTCTCTCTCTCTCCCTCTCTCTCTCCCCCCCTCTCCCCCCCCCTTCCTTCCGGGTTCGTTTTAAGCGGTCTCTTCTCTTGTCTCCTTTCTCCCGTTGTCTTCTCCTTCCGTACCTCGCTCCGCACCTCCAAGGTCCTAGCCCCACCAGATATTCCAGGAGCCAAACCGGATCCCCCACTCCCGGGCGAAAAACTTGCTGCCTGCAGGGGCTCTGAAACGCTGCAGGATTTCCTGCAGCCCGAACCCCGACGGTCCCCTCCCCATGAGCAAAACCGATACCGGAGGGCGCCCTGCGGACTCGGGGGTCCTTCCCCCACCTCCTCCCGCTCTCTTCTCTCCTTCCCCCATCCCCTTACGGGGCCCCGCGTTGCAAAGACACCGCTAATGGCAGCTAATAGGGTTATAAAATGACAGGTCCCTCGTAACCGCAAGGGCCCTATTTAAGCTGCATTAAAAGGGGACACATAAATCACCAAATGTTTCATCCTTTTAAAATACGGGAAGAAGCCCCCGCAGGTCTGCCCTTCCTCGGCCGTTTATCGGGGATTTCCTCTCCGGGAGTCCTGCTAACCCCCACCCACCCCCCTCCCCTTTCCCTTCGGTGGGGCCCGCGCCTCGGATTCGCCTGACAACTTGTAAATACATTTTGTTAACCTGCAATTTGTTTGCAATTTGTCAATCAGGCTAATGGAACGGTCTTCAGCCCTGTCACCCTGGCTGGGTTTCCCTCTCTGACTCTCCGCTTCTCAACGGGCGAGACATGGACCCGGCCTCCCGCCGGGACCCAGTCAGCGCTCCTACCTCCTTTGCTCTCTACTCCCTGCCCGCTGACAGCCTGGTACAGACACCACTCCCTCCGAGTACGGGGTAAAGGCAGTAAAAATAATCATCTTCCCAATGAGGCTTCTTTCGAGCATGAGTAGCACCGTTAGATACAATAATGCCGCTAATCACACAAATAAAAATCCTATGAATATTGCCCTAATAACAATAGCCCCTATAGTGAATTTCCAGATGTTTCTGCTCTTGGAAGAATTGCTTTTCCGATGTAACGTGTATTCTGGGAAACCTGCGGATCTCCTGGGCGAGGGGCGCATGCCAAGGGGTCAGTTTTTAGGGGGAAAACGGACCTGGACGGAGTGTCAGCTTTTTCGGGCTCCGTGAGGAGGGCTTTTCACCCGGGGATTGAGAGTGACGTGTTCCTCCGGGACAGTAGTGCGGGAGGGGCCCTGTACTCCGGCCTTTGTTTTATTTGAGTTTTCGGGACTGTCGTGTATGCGGATGCTGCCGGGACTCGGCAGTTGGGCAGCTGGATCTGGGGAACGTGATGTGCACATTGGGGTGACCCTACTAACCATAACCTGGGGGCGCGGGGTGGGAGGGAGTCCTGAAGATGTGCTCTACGCATGCACGTCTGGGTCCGACAGCATCCTGCCCTAGGTGCTGCGCGGGGAAGGAGTGGACTTCAACTGGCACTGCTGAACAATAAATATAAATCCCCTTTAATCAAGACGTAACTTTGGCTGCCGTTTTCCCCTCTCTAGCGGTTTCTCTGCCCTCCACTCCCCCGCCCCCCCCCACAACTCCCAAGTCCTGAGCCGTCTTCATTCTTATTGAAATCCCCTAAGCGAATTCCGGCTCGAACGCTGGAGGAGGTGGGGGAAGGCGGGGGCCGGGACAGGGCTCTTTTTCTCTCTCCCTTCGTACCCCACAGCAAAAAGGGAATAAAGAGAAAGAGAAGGGAGAAAAAGAACCCAAAGGCGGCTGCCTTGAAGGCGGGGGCTGCTCGGTGCGTGTGCGGCCTGGGCACAGAAAGAGAGTGGGGTTTAAATCATGCAAAGCCGGGTAAAGCTGGTGCACGGGACTCGGGCCGCAGTGCTGCGAGACCAGGCAGGTGCAGAGAAGCTGCGAGCTCGGCCCGGACTCCCGGGGAGAACAAACCCCGCAGCTTCGGCTGAGTGACAAAAGAGGAGGGGAGAGGGAGGAGGAGGAGGAGGGCTAAGGGACCCGAGCTCCCCCCCCCCCAACTTGTCTTTCTCCTCCCCCGCAACCCGGGCTCCCGTCAGGGGCTGCCTAGATTCAGGGCCCGGATCCAGGCCTGATCCGGAGAGAGGGAGATGCGGGGAGCTTCGCAACTGCCTCTAATTTAGGGCCTGGAGAAGAGGAGAATAGTTGGGACTCACCTCCCTATTTCGGGAGTCGAAAGCTTAGTCCATCAGAGAGGAGCTAGGGTCCCGAGCGGCCGAGGGACAGTCCAGATTCAGGACGCAGGAGTTATCACTCCCGACGGTGTTCCCCGACAGATTGAAACCCCGGGTTGACCATGGGGTAACTGGGAGACGGTGACTAACCCCCAGATTCTGACTTCTCCGGACTAATTCTTAAGATAAAACGTTTTCTCCCCGGACACTCTCTACCAACCAGCGAATTTTCATGGGGACGGGGTTGTCCGATTTTCTGCTTGGCCACTGTCATCTGGAAACGGGGGCTCCTTCTTGGTTTAAAAAAACGAAAGCGTTCGAGAGTTAGGGGTGGGAAGCAAGCCCTGGAGGTCGAGGAAGCGGGGGACCGGCGGGTCAGATCCAGGAGGGGAAAAAAACATCGTCCCAAATTTTGTTACAAATACAATTTGGGTGGGTGGATGTAGGGGTTCCCGTGGGCCCCCTGGACACGCACAATGTGTAACCTGAATATGCATATCTAATACCTATTCATAGATCTAGAGATGTATTTAATATTATGTCCCGCTGTGATCTGGGTTCTCCAGAGACCCCCCCAAATCATCGATGCGGAGGACTAGGCCGACTAGTTTTTAGCTCGGAACGAAGTCGCTTCCAGCGCCTCCCTCCCCTCTTTCCTTCCCGCACTTCCCCTCCCCCGCCCCCCCACCCCTCCCAGAGATCAGAGTCTCTTAGGGACAAGTGTCTCGCCTCTCTCTCTGCCCGCCTCCCCCCGCCCCGAACTACAGGGCAGGAGAGCGCCCTAAAGCCGGAGAAGCCGCCCTAATATCCTTCCTGGAACCACAAGGACCGGAGGGTGCGGGTAGAAGGTGGGCAAGCCCCGGTACACAGAAGATTGGGGTTCAGTGGACAGCGCCTATTAACGAGGCTCGGAGAGGCAGTTGCCCTCTCTCCCGGACATTTCCAACTCCCCGTGGCGCACCCCTCACCGCCCCCACCTCCAGTCCAGACCTGCCCTCTAACCTCCCCTCCCCCGCCCCCATTCACCCCCTCCTCCTAGTCCCCCCGAGTTACAAAAACAAAACCAGACTCATCTTACCTTCTGCAAAGTTGCTGCTAAGTTTGAGTCCCTGCTTTCTCCTCCTTTGCCTCGATCCCTCTTTCGCTGGAAGGGTCGTCGTCTCCCCTCTCCCCCTCCTCTTCAGTCTGGAAGCGTTGGAGTTCAGAGACAGAGGCGCGGCCACATCTGGATTCTCCAGCCCTGACCACGCTGCTGTCTTTCCCCTAGCCGGGCTGGCCAGGAATCCTGAGTCGCTGACGAATGCGCCACCAGGCCAGCAGAGGGGTTGCCAGGGGAGCGTGTTTCAAACTGGCAGCAATTTTCGAGGAGGGCTTTTTCCACCCTTCTCTCTCCCCTCTATGGCACTAGAAGCCAGTGTGTATTTATGTACATAATAAGGGAGCCCGTCTCCTCGCCTTCATTTGCATCATTACAATATCTGTACAAGCTCAGACCATTGTCTGCCGCTTGCACCTTTTGTTATTTGTTTCTGTCACCGTCTACGCGACTTGACTTTCATATTTTAAAATGAATTGATATTATAGCAACCAAGAAAACGGGATAGAGGGAGAGAGAAGCAGCTCCTGCCTCCCAAGAAATAGAGGGCTAGATTCAGTGCAACACCTCTTTCCCTCTTATACACATTTCCTTTTTCTCCCCTTATTTCCTTCTTTATATGTATTTCAGCCAGGTTTTCAGTGGGGGGGGGGGGGGTCAGTTTTCAATTGCCCTCGGTAACGGGTGCCTTCCCTGGATCTCGCGATTCCAGCTGTTGGACTCTGCCCCTTCCCCCTCCCTCTGCTTCCCCCTCCTCCCCCGTCCTGGGAGCAATGTGGATATCAGTCGCAGTCATTGTTGGAAATAAAGAAATCTTCAAACATAAATACACACGCACACACACTTATATTGATATACAGATATCTCCTTCCCTTATTAGCCAACTCAGACAGAACCGATTTATTAGTAGGAACTAAGTAAACCCCCCCGCCCCCCGCCCCGATGACTTCGTAGGGCTGGTATTTTCACCTGCTGGGGAGGATGGTACTGGTCTATTCGATTTGGACCGAGGGGAGGGGGAATTATTGTTGTATTTATTTTTCCATTTCTTTATTTCTTACCTATCACTTTCCTGCAGACTCCAGGTGCCCATTGGCAGCAGGTTAGGCAGCAAATCGTAAAAGTATTGGTGACCCCAATGGCCCAGGACCCTTACCAGTGGGTTAGGAAGAGACGCTAGGAACAAGGAAACGAATAATTTTTAAATTTCAGAGAGAGGCATAAAACTAGCCAGCACAGGGTGAATTACTGAGGCAATAGATCCTGGTCGTTAGGAAATACACATAGGTGTGTACACACATATCTATGCACAACTGTAAATAGATGCACACACACACGCACACGGTGTGAGTGTGTGAATGTGTGTTTGCTCATGAAACGGACAACTTTATAAAACCCAAATCCTCTGGAGACGAAAAGTTTAGCAGGGAAAGAATTACCATCACAATGCTGGCATTTTCTGTCTTTGTGATACGGTTCGCAGGGAGGGGGGGGATGGGGGGAGGGTGTTAGATATTCTGTCGATAACTCTTATCTGCCGCCACCAGCATATTTCCAAAATAACTGTTTTAATTACTCCCCGGGATCGTTCTCCTCTTGCGGAGAGGCGAGGCTCCCGACCAGATTTGTTCCGACGAAAAAGAGGGGCTGTCACTGGGCTGGGGAGGGGGCGATAGGCCAGTTCTCCCCGGCCGACCTCCATTCTCGTCCTCGAAGAGGCGGCACCTGCAGATACGGCCCGAACCGTCATTTTGCTCTGAGGGTTGGGAAAAAAAATTAAAGAATGAAATGAAATTTATCCAGCGCTGGGTGCTTTTGATGTCTTCCACCCCTCCACTCCCACCAGAGGCTACATTATTATTTTTTTTACTTTAAATGTCTGCATTTAGGCTGATGCTAGTGGTGGGATAATGATGTTTTTAAAACAGTGGATGCCTCATGGAGGTGTCCTACTAAATATGTCGTTTGAAATTCTGAGAGAGAGGAAAGACAGTGGCACACGCCTCTCCCTCTCTTTAACAACCATATTCTGTATATTGAAAAATATGATAGACAGTGGATGGGACGGATGAAAATCCACCGCACACTTTCAATATTGATTTAACAAAGAGAGAGAGAGAGAGAGAGAGAGAAGGGGGAATATAGGCTCAGCAACTCCAGAGGTTCTCCTTATTATTACTATCCAGGGGTAATTTTTCATCTCTGCTGGCTAATCTTTGTTCCTTGTGAAGATAATGAATAGCCCAATCGTTATCTGTCGAGCTCCTGGAGGCTGCAGGAGAATGGGGTTGAACAGGGTTGGAAATTGTTTCCAAAGTGCTGCTGAATAAATGGTGTTCCTTATCTCTGGCTTCCAGATTATCAGAACCCTTTCAAAACTCACACAACAAATACGTCCACTGCATCTAATGCATCATTTACTAGAGCAGATCCCTGCGTCTGATCGGCAGATAGGCAAAATCTATGTATTTCTCGCTTAACTTAGCATGCAAGCTCGTGTGCCCTGGGTATAAATATATGTACGAGCACCAGGGATACTTTCTACAGAAACTAATATATATATATATATACATATATATATGCATATATATGTGTATATATAGAGATGTATATATATATATATATAGATGTATGTATGCGTGTGTAGATATATGTACATATATACCTACACAGATATGTGCTCGTATATGTTAGGGTATAAGAATACATACGTTGTATATTTTTGTGGACCCTATGTGTGGATCTAAAAACATGTTTGTGTATCCATACGTTTATGTGGGAGAGCGCCTGAGATAGGTAGTGTGTGTGTTTTTGTGTCTTATAGAACATAGGGTGCAGTGGTATGGGAATAAGAGCCGTTTGCTTGCATGCGAAATGGCATAGGTGGCAAATTTACCCTTAGAGAAAAGACGGTGTAACTCAGGAGGGTATGAGTGTGACCGAAGAGGGATGTGGGATTCAGGAGGGTGAAGTGTTCCGAGAGTATGGGACCCAAGAGGTGTGTGTTACACAAATGTGAGAATGTATATATGTAATATAGGAGAGGAGCGCGTGGGTGAGAGACACAGGAGGGGAGGGAGAGGGCGTCGCACTCATCCTGTGCCACTCTCACGCACCCCCCATCCCGTGTCATCTCTCCCCTCCTTGTATCACACAAACGCACCTTCTGAATCATATACACGGGAGGGGTAAGTGAGTGCGAGACACAGAGGAGGTGTAAGGTGGACAGGACAGGAGGGACGGACAGGAGGGCAAATGAATGCAATTTACAGAGATATGTAGGGAGGTCCAGGGTACATTTCGGGCGTGATCGGCGGGTACCCATGCGAGTGGGGAGATGGAGGGGGCGGGAGTTCTAGATATAGATAGGGCACAGATCGCTGTTTCCTAGGGATCCTGGTTGCGCGCCGCAACTCAAACTCCGGCCGTCCCTCACTGGCTCTCGCACCCTCTCCCTCAAAGCCTCGGCACCGCCAGCTACACAGGCAGAGCCCTTTCTTCCCCAGCCCAAGCAAGCTCTCTGCTCGGGGGACCCGCGGGGAGGTGGAGAGAGTCTCCCCTGGGCCCGCTCGTCCAAGCCGGCTCAGTCTCCCACGCCCCCCAAGCCCGGGTGGACCCTCCCGACTGTCCGGGAAGCAGCCTCCAGCCCGGCGCCTTCCAGGATTAAGGCTCCCGGTCCTCCCTCGGTTCAGGGCGGTCGAGTCTGCCACCCGCCCTCCCACCCTGGAGGCGAAGCCGGACTTGGGAGGGAGGGAGGGAGGGAGGGTTGGAGGCTCGTCGGGGCCTGGGTTGCGGGAAATGGAGCGGCCGCTGGAGGCGGGGAGGGAGGGGCCCGGGGTTGGTTGTGGGGGGCGGCTGAAGCTCCTGGGAAGGAACAGGGGGACCAGAGGCCCATTTGGCTCCACCTGCGCTTCCCCCACCCCAGGCCCCATGCTGCCCCTGGGGATGGGAAGAGAATCGGCCCCGTTCGTTTCTTCGGAAACGCGAACCAGTTGGGGGCCTCGGGAGCAGAGACTTGTCTCTCCCCCAACACCCCTTTGCGGTCAGCTCCCTGCCCGAGACACCGCTCGCACCTCTCCCATCCTCTGGCTTCCTCACCCTCCCTCTCCCCGCAGGTCTCCCCCTGCTCCCCAACGACCTCCGCCTTCCCCTTCCCGGCTGAAAAGTACAACTGTTGGCCCTGCAAGCCGAGTAGGGCTCAAACCCATCCTTTGCCATCCTTTGCCACGGACATCCAAATTCCCCCAGGTCTCCGAGCCGCTTGCTTGCGCCCCCCACCCCGGCTCCCTGCCTTGCCAGCCTCTGCTGGAGACCCCCAGCCTTCTCCCCTGGAATGGCTCGGAGTTGGGCAACACGTTCAACTTGTACCGATACCTTCCCCCCCCACCCCACCCTCCACATTCAGAGTTGTTCTCGGTCAAAAATGGGCCCGTGTTAGTTTATTAATAACCTAAACATTACGTATTAAAGACCCGTGAGTGACACAGGATGACAAAAGCTGTATTTTTCCAATATACACAAGCACACATTTAATAACCTCCAATGCATCTCCGCGAGGCCCGCTCTCTGATGGTTTCCATGGCAACCTAGATAAAAAAGCAGCCATTTTCCATATCTCTATGAAAGTCTATTATATTGCAGGATTAGCTCATCTGCTCGTAAGGTCAAACACAAAGTCATACAACCTGAAATATTTAGAATCCATGTACATTCATTTTTTTATGCCCTTTCATATGCCACAAAAGACAAGGGCCCTTAAGAGGGTTTGATTCCCAAGAAAATGCAAACCCAAGCAATAAAATAACGTGATTAGCACCTGATGAAAAGTTCAATTGTTTTTTTTAAAAAACTATTGTTGCATAGATAGTGTATTGCCCATTTATCTCTATCAGCAGGAATGATTTTTAGGGATATTGAACGGCTAATTGGGACCGGGGGTGATTTGCAGGTGTAGAGCGCCACCTGCTGTCCATGAGCGGAGACGCTCGACGGAGAGGCGCACATGAGGCGGTTTCCAGAGGCTTCAGACGGCACAGATTCAGTTCGGCCGCTAGCAAGATGTAAGTCTGGTCAGAAATGGCACTTCCTAGGCTCTGGAATAAAGAGAAGTCCTGGAAGGAAGAAGAGCCGCACTTGTCATCCTCTTTGGGGCCTTGTGGGCAGGAGGAGCTCCCTGAAGCAGCCCCCCAAAAATCAGAAATGTTGCTTCCATCCTACCTCTAGGAGAGAATGAGAGGAAAATAATCCCAGAAGAGCAGAGGGAATGCCTCCCTTCTATTGATTTTCCTCATTTTCCCTAATATCCTGCAGGGTGGGGTAGGCCAGCTCTCTCTCCCGGAGCCATGGAGGACGCACAGAGTGTTCATTTCCTTTTCCCTGGGAGTCCCCTGGGAGCAGGACCAGAGGTACTCACTTGTGTCGTGTCCTTTAAACAAACCAACCTTGTTTCAACAACAACTCCCCCAACCCTAACAAGCCTGAACGGCTGCCACCAACCCCCTCCTCCCAACTCGACCCGGAGGAGAAAAACAAACCCCACTGGCGGTGAGGCCGTTGGGGGACTAACTCAGCAGGTTTGGTGACCTGAAGGAACTTCCTGTGAACTCCCAACCCAAGCAAACTCAGGTGCTGTATGGGTATTTGGAAGAGTAACAGACACATTTTTGTTTTCCGCTTTTTTTTGTTTCAGCCCAATTCCAATCCCATCATCGTTCTGTTGTTTAGATTGTTCCCTATCATGTTATAATATATCATATTAGATATGTAGCCCGCCCTACCTCCGGCATCATTTTTTGAAGTTTACAAGTTGGGGTGAGTGTGATTTGGCATGTGATTGTTTATTTAGGGGGAAGTGAGAGGGGTTTGTGGCTTGGAGATCCCCCTCCATCAGGGCTCCGGGGTCCATGGGGGAAACTGCCTGTTGACTCCCTCCCTCCCTCTCTCTTATTGCTGGGGTAACACCGACCTTTCCAGGAAAGCAGATTGTGGGGATGGGTGTGGGGTTCTGGACTAAGCACTGCCCTGCTTGGGGTGGTGAGGAACCCAGGAACTATTCCTATCCTCCCAACAAGGATGTGTGGACAGCTGTCCTGATTGGTGATATCTTTCCTGAATTTACCTTGTTATTTTTTTTCCCCATGAGCCTGTCCTCCTCCTTGCCCTGCTTCCCCTTTCCATCCTTCCTTTTATATTGGGAGTCATTTATGGACTAGAGACTGTGTTCTAAATCAGCATGCCTACACCCTTTCCCATTTCTCAGTGCAGTGTAAACACTTCGTAAGTATTATTGATACTAATAGTGATAATGCAGGTCTATGATCTAGATAATGAAAATACAGCTCTATAATACACATGAGCTGGGCCTGGATTGGATTTTAGGCCTCAACTGGACTGGAGTCAGGCCAGACTGTGATTGGGCCATAGTGGGCTCTCTCTCCATACCTTGTCCTGGGTTCAGACTTCTTTGGATCCAGAGGAGTCCTTGGCCCATATAATGTAATGGAACATCCAGAAGTAAGTGAACACCTGCTGGGTCTTCAAGCCCGATCCTGCCTCCCTAGATCTGCCAAGTTGGACCCCATTCTCCTGGGGTCTGGGACCGATTGGCCCAATTTGAATCCCATTTTCTGGCCCCTGCTATGCTCAGATGTGAATTTCTTTTGAAGATAATTGGAGGTATTGAGGGTACAGATGTTCATGTAAGAACACTGGTTTCTGCACATTAAGTATTTGTGGTGTGTGTGTGTGTGTGTGTGTGCGCGCGCGCGCACGCACGCTCAGACCACATTTGTGTTCCCTGGCTATTTTCTGAAAGATAATCATACATTGTCTCCAAGGAGCTCTGAGCTGATGTTTTTCTGCCACATGGCCAAAGTCTCCCCAGTCATCTGGGAAAAATAAAATTAAATGTTAATTGCACATAATAAGGTGGGAACTGCGGAAACCACATGTACAAGGGGTCACTGAGACTTAGGAATCCTCCTTCCAACCCAAATGTTCACAGACCTTTTCACAGGGTCCTTCCTGAGCCAAGCAAGGCCAAGGAAATCTAGTTGAACATTGAATGAGGCATAAATCTAGTTGAACACTGAATGGTTCTCCACTCTTGACAGGACAGGATTCTAACACTGAGACTTTCCTGGGAATTCACTAGCCTGGTATTCAGCGGAAAACTCTGGGAGAAAGACACAGGCTTATAGAGACTGAGGGCCCAGAGGAGACTGGCTCACACAATGTCTCTTAGACTCTGATAGACTCTTCCTGAGAGAGAGAGAGAGAGAGAGAGAGAGAGAGAGAGAGAGGGAGAGAGAGAGAGAGAGAGAGAAGCATAAGGAACGTCAGATTGGAACCAGTCACGTAAGGGGCTAACCTGAAAATCCCATCCCTCAACAAACACTGGATAGGCAATGAGCTCGTATAGCATGACATGAGATTAGATGGCATACTTGCCTGACCTCAGCCCTAAGTAAACATGATGAAGGCATGTTGTAGTAAAATCAATGGCAGGTTATTGTATCATGTTAGTGCCCCATTTTTAGATTATGGGTTGGTCACACCCTGCAATATTCACAAGACCTGACTGCACAGCTCTGATCAATAACTCTCTCCAGGGCACTGCACAAGCATTTGTGGTATATTCAGAATTAGTGAAAAACCCAATCCCTGCTCTCAAGCACTTACAGTCCAATGGGGAAGACAAAAAGACCTAAGTGGACAAATGGACAATGGGTAAAAGAGCATGAGAGTAGAGATAAACAGTCAACCCAAGTGAACAAATTAATCTATTTTTGGAAGAGATAGATTTTTAGAAGGGCACCTGATTATACCATCTCCCAGCTGGACAGCAACTTTTAGAATCAGCAGTGGAGATGGAGGTGCTGAGTAGTGGGACTGAAAATAGTTTCACAGAAAGCTGAGCCACAGGTTCCAAAATACTTAGGACCATGGACACCCTCTTGGTCTCTGAGTCTAACTGGAAAACCTGCCCTTATTGTTCTGCCCCTAACAGTAGTAATGGTAACATTTGTTTTGTTTTATGGTCTATCTCCCCCTTCTAGACTGTGAGCCCGTTGTTGGGTAGGGACCGTCTCTATATGTTGCCAATTTGTACTTCGCAAGCACTTAGTACAGTGCTCTGCACACAGTAAGCACTCAATAAATACAATTGATTGAATGAATGAATGAATGAATAATAATGACATTCACTAAGCATGCACAATGTGCCGTGGAGAGACAGGACATTGATTCAGATGTGTCCTTAGCCCACGGGGAGCTCACAATCTAAAAGTGCATGTGGGGAGAGGTGTGAGGGTGGGAGAAGCAGTGGAGGTGACAGACGTACACACAGGAAATCAGGAAATGAAAATAATGTAAATAAGCAAAAACAACAACGAGATTGGCAATACATTGTTGCTGGGAGAAAATGTTCCCCAGATTCCTCACTGCTTCAGGCGGGGCCACCCCTACCCAAACCCTCACACCCTTCTCAACAGAATGGTAATAATATTAAAAATAATAATAATAATAGTGGTATTTGTTAAGTGCATACTATGTGTCAAGCACTGTACTAAGTGCTGAGGTAGATACAAGGGGCTCACATTCATTCATTCATTCAATCATATTTGTTGAGCACTTACTGTTTGCAGAGCACTGTACTAAGCACTTGGGAAGTACAAGTCGGCAACAAATAGAGACGATCCCTACCCAACAACAGGCTCACAGTCTAAAAGGGGGAGACAGACAACAAAACAAAACAAATAGACAGGTGTCAAAACCATCAGAATAAATAGAATTATAGCTATATGCACATCATTAATAGAATAGAGTAGTAAACATGTACAGGTAAAATAAATAAAGTAATAAATATGTACAAATATATACAAGTGCTGTGGGGAGGAGAAGGGGGTAGGGCAGGAGGGGCGATGGGGAGGGGAGGAGGAGAGGAAAAAGGGGGCTCAGTCTGGGAAGGCCTCCTGGAGGAGGTGAACTCTCAGTAGGGCTTTGAAGGGAGGAAGGGAGCTAGCTTGGCGGATGTGTGGAGGGAGGGCATTCCAGGCCAGGGGAAGGACGTGGGCCAGGGGTCGACGGCGGGACAGGTGAGAACGAGGCACGGTGAGGAGGTTAGCGGCAGAGGAGCGGAGGGTGCGGGCTGGGCTGTAGAAGGAAAGAAGGGAGGTGAGGTAGGAGGGGGCGAGGTTATGGAGAGCCTTGAAGCTGAGAGTGAGGCTCACAGTCTGAGGGAGACCAAATATTGAATCTCCATTTTGCAGATGAGGGAACTGAGGCACAGAGAAGTTAAGTGACTTGCCCAAGATCACCCAGCAGGTACGTGGTGGAGTGGGGACTAGACACCATGTCCTCTGACTCCCAGGCTTGTAATAGTTCCACTAGGCCATGCTGTTTCTCTAACTGTTGTACAGAGGTTTCTGTTTGTCCTGAGCTCCTGTGGAGGTGGGTCTTGTCTCCGGCAACCATGGCTGGAGAGGGAGGGCCGACCCAGTTATCAGGTGGCCCCCACAGAGCCCAGGTGGAGGAGACATCTGGACCACTTTTTCCCACCGTTCTATACCGTAAAGGTCCTGAGCAAAGCAGTCTCCAGAAAGACCTTCCCCTCCAAAATTCCCTTCCCAGTGTGGTTCAAACAGAAGCCCCAGTGTGCTGGCCGTTAGGGCCCTGGGCATGAACTATCAACATTTGCTTGATGGTTGCAGGAGGCGGGGTAGGTGAGGTGGATTCCAGACCCAGTGTGTATCTAACCCAGGGGCTGTTTGCTTTTGAACAGACTCCCTAAGGGCTGAGAGTTGGGGCCTGATTATTATCATCAGCATTGTCATTAGAGTAATTATCATCATTCATGTTACTGGTTCTCACCCCAGGTTGCCATTTTCATTGACCTTGCCTCAGGAGAACCCAAAGGGTTTTTCCCACTGAGCTCCATCTTGGGATCTGGGCAGGGAACAGATGTCACTGAATTGTCTACATTTTCAGGCAGAACAACTGAGACTAAAAGGACAAGGTGGATGCAGTCTTCATTCATTCAGTTGTATTTATTAAGCGTTCACTGTGTGCAGGGCTCTGGTCAGAGTCAAGAAAGCAAGTTTCTAGTCTCCCCTTAAGCAAGTAGATTCCATCTATGGCTTCCTAGGTTCTGTGGTGAAATCGGTTTTGCTGCTAAATAAATGGCATGGGAATCTGCTGTTGTGGAAGCATTAGAGGCAGCCTCTACCCAACCAAGGGGAGACTCAATCCCATGCTGTGCTCCTTCCTGCAGTTCCAGTCAGAGAAACAGCATGATATAGTGGATAGAGCACGGGCCTGGGAACCAGAAGGTCATGGGTTCTAATCCTGGCTTCACCACTTGTCTGCTATGTGACCTTGGGCAAGTCACTTCACTTCTCTGGGCCTCATTGACCTCATCTGTAAAATGGAGATTGAGATTGTAAACTCCACATGAGACAGGGACTGTGTCCAACCTTATTTGCTTGTATGATGATGATGATGATGGTATTTGTTAAGTGCTTACTATGTGTCAAGCACTGTTCTAAGTGCTGGGGGAGATACAAAGTAATCAGGTTGTCCCACGTGGGGCTCACAGACTTAATCCCCATTTTACAGATGAAGGAATTGAGGCACAGAGAAGTGAAGTGACTGGCCCAAGGTCACACAGCAAACAAGTGGCAGGGGCAGGATTAGAACCCATGACCTCTGACTCCCAAGCCCGTGCTCTAGCCACTGAGCCCTTAGTACAGTGCCTGGCAAGTAGTAAGCGCTTAACAAATACCGTAATTATTGTTAGTATTATTATTGTTATCTAGGGCCAAGTAACCACTCTAGTCTAAAGCTTGTTCTCTTCCCCATAGAGATGAGACTTGGGTAGATTATATAATGCTGGGCTTGGCCCTCTTATTCTCCCAAGGTGCATTCACATCAATGATCTTATTTTGATTTTTTTTTTTACAGTATTTGTTAGCACTTACTATGTGTCAGATACTGTCCTAAGGGCTGGGGTAGGTAATTAGGTTGGACAGAGTCCCTGTCCCGCATGGGGCTCACAGTCTAAGTAGAAGGGAGAACAGGTATTGAATCCCCATTTTACAGTTGAGGATACGGAGGCACAGAGAAGTGAAGCGACTTGCCCAAGGTCACACAGCAGACAAGTGGCAGAGCCGGGATTAGTACTCAAGACCTCTGACACCCAAGCCCATGCTCTTTCCACTAAGCCACACTAATGGAGCTGGGTGCCCTTGGCTTTGAACCTGGCATGCAGTCAAATTCTGCAGAGGCATCCCTCCCTGGACTTATTTCAACCTACTCCCCTCCTATACGGGCTCAACATGACTAGATGTGTGGTTTCAGAGCAGTTAAGATGCAACAAAAAATCAGATGAAGAGATCTTTGTTGATAATGAATCAGAAAACGGAGATGTGAACCCCACGCGGGACAACCTGATCACCTTGTATCCTCCCCAGCGCTTAGAACAGTGCTTTGCACATAGTAAGCACTTAATAAATGCCATTACTATTAAAACCAGGTGATGGCAAAGCCAACAGTCCTTGAGAATTAAAATGATGAGGATCGGCAATTCGTTCAGAAAATAGAACGTTGTTTTAGCTCTGAGACAATCCCACTCACATGTACTGACTCAAAAGTCAAACAAATGTCATACCCGGCTAAAAAGATCATTTGGCTTCTTGAATAGCCAGGGTTACCTAAAGGGCTACTTGAATACCCAGGTATTACCTTGTTATCAGAGTGAAACATTCAACCTGGAATAGATACATTACACATTTTATTGGGCAGCAGTGTAACAATAAGAATAGTGATGTTTAAAAATAATTTCAGAGCATAACAGTGGAAAAGAAGACCGGAAATGAAAACTCAGTAAACTCAGAGAACATCTAGGAAGGTTTACCCTGTGTAAAAATAACAACCAATTAAGCAGATGGAATAATCAAGTTGTCCAGATAATTAATCCCCTTACATTTAACTACTTATGTGATGGTAAGATGATGGAAACAACTGATAAATGCATGGAAAAATTAGCTGCTTATGCAAAAAGATTATGGAGATATAATGTAAGCCAGGACAGGGAAAAAAGCACACCAAAATGCTTCCAGGATAATCAAAATCAATTTTATCAGGATTTTTTTAAAAATAGGTTGTAGTGAGGGTACCCCATTGATTGAAGAGGAAAATTCTTGGGAGGTCCAAGTAGCAAACCACTGAAGCAGTCAGAACGGGAGTCAAGAAACCCAAGTCTTCAGGTGAAATGGAGAGGACATAGGGTTTGGGACAGACTTAGGAATGGAATGGGGGAGGTTTCTATGCCCAAGGCATTTCTGGAAAGCAGACAAAACTTCTAGGACTACATGTCCCAGAAATGCTTGGGGGAGTTGTGGCAGTGGTTTCACAAAGGCACAAAACAGAAGCTACTGCTACTGGTGCCAGCTTCCTTACAATTGTCCGTTCCTGTTGCTTCTGAGCTGCGGCCACATGACCACCACAAACAATTTGGGACCCCCCAAATTCAGGGGTCCAGGTATCAGCCCTCACCCTGGCACTGAAAGCAGTGTGGCTGTGAGAGAAGAAAACTTAGATGGAATTAGGGAACTATCATCCTTGGGGTTATTGGAGCAGGATGTTACTAAAGTAGAACTGCTGGTAGCCAGAAAGCACCAAGTCCCCTTGCTGTAAGCTTTCTTTCCATAAACACATTATAGCACCAGGATGGCCAGGGCAGGCAGGAGGGGGGATCATCTCCAAGCAACCAGGACTTCATTTCCTAGAAGCTTCTTCCAGAAGCTGTTTCTCAAGTCCAGCGGATGGAGGGACTTTCCCCCTTTGGACCTGAAGACATACATTTTTTGCATCAACCCCAACCTGCAGAGGAAAATTGGGCAGGACCGTATAGTAAAAGTCACATCTGAATTTTGGCTAGCCAACACTGGTCTCCTGTTTAATTTTGTTCAGCTAGCCAAATTCTCAATTATCTAAGATAACCAAGGTCTAAACGAATAACATTTATTAGCTTTCTACTGTCTTGGGAAAAGACTACCACTGTTAATCAATGATGTGGGTATTTTCCATCATATTTCTGGACATAGTGGGGGAAAAAGGCCTTTGTTTTACCTGGAATCAACAAGATCAAAGGGATTTACTATGGAAACGACCCAGGGGGAGGAAACTGCTGGACAGAAACTCCCCATCCAGTTTGCCGTGTGCCAAACAATGGAGCATCAACTTCTGGCTCCTAAACACTGTTCCACACTCTGCTCCCTCACCCATAGTTTGTTTTTACTCACAGTTCATTTACCTTTAACTTGTTCTAATTTCACCTTATTGCTCTTAGTTGCCCTAGTTTGCACCTTATTAAGGAGTTCCTTTCCTTCTTTCACAGTTTCATTATTATTAACCGCTGCTCAGATGATTATTGTGGCTTTGAAATGCCTGCAGAAGATAAGATGCTTTGTTTCTTTCAAAGGAAGACATGGTCCCTGATGTCAAGGGACTCATGTAGTAGTCAAACCGGTCAGGTCCTACGTGCTACATACACACACATGAACCCAAGGAAAGATACTCCTTTTCCCTTTATTCCATCCCCAACCCCATAAGAACTTGTCCCTCACCCCCAAACCCCTCCCCCACACCCCCGACCCTCCTAGAAGGAAACAACAGAAGCCGTGGGGAAGAAATTGATCTGAATGAAGAAGACCTTTAGCAGTTGGGGGTAGGAGGGAAGGGCAGGTGCTCTTACCCCTACATCTGACATTTCCCTCTCTTTCCACCTGAGCTTTCTTTGGAATTTGGCTAGGTTCCAGGGGTCCCCTTTCAAACTTGTATTTTCCCTCCTCTATATTTTCTCCAGAATCAATATTTCTTCACTGGCATAGCAGTTTATTAACGTGCCATTAATTGAGTTATCCACCTGTGCTTAGTATTTAGAGCTAATAGCTGTTCTTACACTACTAAACAACCTCATTTTCTTCAATTTCTGATCACGTGTCTCCCTGATTAGATTATAAACTCCTCAAACACAAAATCATTTCTTTAACTTCTTCTGTCTGTCCTGCAAACACAGTGCTATGGCCACTCAATCATATTGGGTCTGAGGATAATGATGATGATATCTTTTTCCAGGTTCCCATTCTTTCTGACAGAAAACTGTCAGGCCTGACTCTGATAGTGACCAAATTTCTCTCTTAGGTAACTTCTCTTCTCTCTTTCCAAGCCTCAAGAATTCCCCTGTCTGGAGGCAGAGGGCTGGCCCATGGCCTACTGGATTGAGATGGGCCTGAGAGTCAGGAGGACCTGGGTTCTAATCCTGCCTCTGCCATTTGTCTGCTGTGTGACCTTGGGCAAGTGACTTAACTTCTCTGGGCCTCAGTTACCTCATCTGTAAAATGGGGATTAGGACTGTGAGCCCCATGTGGGACAGGGATTGTGTTCAATCTGATTTGCTTGTATCTACCCCAGTGTTTAGTATAATTTCTGCACATGATAAGCACTTAACAAATACTATTATTATATAATAATAATAAATAACTCCTTAAGGTCCTTTCTAGCTGTAGGATCTACAATCAGAAGGGAGGCAGAATGTCCTAGGGTAAAGAGCATAGGACTAGGAATCAGAGAGCTGGGTTCAAGTCCCAGCTCTGCCACTGGTCTGCTGTGTGATCCTTGGGCTAATCACTTAACCTCTCTGGGCCTCAGTTTCCTCATCTCTAAAATAGAAATGAGCTAGACTGTGGGACAGAAACCATGTCTGATATAATTAGCTTATATCTACCCCAATCCTTACCACCTAGTAAGGGCTTAATGAACACCATAATGATCATTATTATTATTATATAGAATTCTAGGATTCTTCTTCCTCCAGCAGCATCTTCTGGCCCTGGGGACTCTTGTAAGAGCTACAGAAGTGCCCAGGGATCCTCTTTCGGATCACACTTCCTTTCAACACATGTTGACTTGTACACATCTCAAGGATGGGGCTTATGTCTATTACAGTGCTCTGCAGAGTAGGCTCTCAATCAATCCTGGTGATGACAGTGATGATAATAATTTCCACATCCACTTCCAGCCAAACAGTTCAATCGTTGTCTCCATCTAGACTTTCAATTGACTGATCTTCCTGTTGAAAAATGGCAGAGAAAAATGGCTCTTCTCAATCACCCCCAAAACAAGCAGAGAGACTTAGAGTTTCTAAACTAGGACTGGAGTGTGCTGATGTAACACCAATTCTATAGGTAAGCATGTCCATTAGGGACAAAACACCCAGAGTTCTTTGTACTTTTGCAGGGGGAATTGGAAACATTTCAAGCAAAGAGAGGTGTCTTGTTCTTCCTTTGAAAGTCTCCAAAGAACCTAGATCTGCATACAGTGGGTACACAGTTCAGACTGATTGATTGACCTCTATTACTTGGGGAATTGTCCATCTCTCCTGGTCTTGAGTGACAGCTGAGAACACAGTGAGGTTGAACATAGTCAATTTCTTCGAGTCTCATTCAACCTTAAGTTTCCAGGAAAAGGGAACAAGCTCCAAGACCGGGCTCAGCACTTTGGTTCCTGCAGGAAATCTCCCTGCCCCGGGAGCATGTGGGCCTCTGAGTTTAGAAGGAGCAGCACCTTGGTGCCCCTTCCTGGAATGTTTTATTTCCCTTGATCCACTCTCTTTCTCTGCAAATAGGTCATTTTCCGAGCCAACAATAACTTCCAGCTGTGGCCTGTGCCAATTGCATGGCCTTCTGCTCACAAGCCTTGGAGCACTGTGTGTGTGTGTGTGTGTTTGTGTGTGTGTGTGTGGTGTGCGTGCATAAGCACAGGCACACACGCACACTCATAGGTCCTCCTGACTTTAGTTCCTTAGGGACTGTAGTCTGAACTCGACAAATGCATTTGAGAAGCAGGCCTGCCTGGCTCCTTGTAGTGCCTTGGCCCCATTTAAGAAAACAAAATGGACAAGATGGAGGGGGAATAAAGGAAAGGCCATTGAGCTTGGCTGGAAAGTAGCCTTTTTCTTTGCCTGTTCTCTTGAGCTGTTCTCTCTCATGAAGTAGCTGGAGTCACAGGAGCCAGCCACAAACCTCCTAATAATAACCCCGTGAATCTTTTTGACACTCTTATATTTCCAAAGTCCTTTCATGTCAGTGATCTTATTTTGTTCTCACAATATCCCATGGGTTATGGGAGAAGCAGGGATTATTTGCAAATTTTTACATTTGAGTAAACTAAGGCCCAGAGCAGTAGAGAATCCCAGTCCCCAATTTTTGCAATGCAGAAATGCAAACACAATTTTAATAATACTATCGTGGTATTTGTTAAGCCCTTACTACATACCAAGCACCATACTAAGCACTGGAGTAGATACAAGATAATCAGTCTTGACTCAGCCCTGGTCCCAAATGGGGTTCACAGTCTAAGAGGGAGGGAGAACAGGCATTGAATACCCATTTTACAGTTGAGGAAACTGAGGCACAGAGAAGGGAAGTGACTTGCCCAAGGTCACATAGCAGGCAAGTGGCAGAGCTGGGATTAGAACTCAGGTCCTCTGACTCCTGGGCCCAGACTCTTTCCACTTTGAAAACGAAAAATGTTAAAAATTGGTTTTAAAAGCCTGTTGTGGGCAGGGAACATGTCTACCAACTCTTATATTGTACTCTCCCAAGCGCTTAGTACAGTGCTCTGCACACAGTATGCTCTCAATAAATACAATTTATCTATCTACTGATTGAACACACTGATCTGTATGAACCAAAAAATTGGGTGCATGTAACTAGGAAAGAATGGCAGAAAAGGCACAATCTGATCAGCATTGTTTCAGTAACCGAAGTGCCAAATCTGGGGATGGAATCAAATGCAACTCAACCAGTGCCAGCACATGCACATCCAGCTAGGACTGGTCAACTATTTCACACAGCTGTTTCAGCCATGGACTCTACCCCAGAGCAGCCCTTTCTGTCCTCCCAGCCCTTATTGTTGGAAAATAGGAATACTTCTGGACTATCATTCTACTTAATGACACATAGTTGGAGAAGAAAGTGAAGGTACAAAATGTTCTAGTTATGTTGGTCAGGCAGAACACTGCTAGCAAGCTCAAAGTATTCACTGATAGCACAGAGAGGTTAAGTGATTTATCCCTGCTTACACAGCAGACCAGTGCCAGAACTGGGCCTAGAATCCAAGTTGCCTTGATTTCTAGACCAATTATTGTTCCACTAGACTACACTGTGCACCACCCCACAACATTTCCTGAAGAGTTCCCATCTCTGCACTCTCTCTTTCTTTTTCCTTATAGTTCTAGGACTACTGCTATAAATGCCAGCACACTCCCTCTGCTCCACTTGCTTACCAGGGATAACAGTGAGAGATGGAGGGAGAGGGGAAACGGTGCTGAATCTCTTTGCCTAGGCCCCTTCCATCCTCACCGGGGCCTGCTACACCCTAGATTAATGTCTCCATTATATATAGGCCCACTGGGAAGTCAAAAGGAGGAGGCAAGTCCTCCTGAGACTGCAGGGTGGGAGTGTGACTTTGGGTACGTCAGAGATGAGGTAAGGATAAAATGAGATCATGGATATGAAATTACTTGAGGGAAAGAAAGCTCCTTGTAAGTTCATGATATTATTCATACCCTCAGCAATGATAATCGGCAACAGGGAAGACGGTGCTTGAACATGTTGGGCCTGATCAGTGTCGGAGTAGTGGTCTTCTGGGGGCTCAAGGCAACTCCTTATCTATCCCAACAGTGTAATTATCCCATTTTTCCATTTACAATAGACACTTACATGCACACACACACACACACACACACACACACACACCAGTTTCCAGAGTATTTTAAATCGCTACCTTAATACAGTATGTGCCATTGGAATGAAAGGCAAAGCCTACTTGTGGAAACTCATTCAGTTTTCCACATGATTGGTATAAAGGTCATTTCCTTCCCAGTGGCAGCAGGCTTTTCATTCATTCATTTGATCGTATTTATTGAGCACTTACTGTGTGCAAAGCACTATAGTAAGCGCTTAGGAGAGTACATATAAAACAACAGAGACACATTCCTGCCCACAACGAGCTCACAGTCTAGTTCAGCCCAATTACAGGCTGGGAAACATGTTGGAAACCAGTTGAGATTTACTTACTCCACCCTGAAGCAAGATCTGTTGGTCAAGTGAGCTTGGTGGAGAACAGATAGTCAGCTGGTTCCTTGTCTCCTTTCAAGGGAAATCAAGTTTTCATCTCCTCTGCTTCCACCATGAACTCCTTCCCTCATCTTTCCACTGGTTCCTTAGTAGCTCACTATATCTCTTTTGCAAACTTACACTTTAACATTGTAACTTGCAGATGTGGGGACTGATCTCTTTCTCTCTCTCTCTCTCCCCCTCGCTCTCCCTTTCCCCTCCCCCAACCCTGCCTCTCCCTCTCACACACTCACACACACAGCTTAACCTTCCAATAGCACTTTGCGGTTTTCTTGTGTTCTACAATCACTTTTACTATTTATACCTGTGGTTAGTATTGTTCCAAATTTTACAGATGAGGCCACTGAAGCACAGAGAGGTTTAGTGATTTATCCAGTAAGTTAGCTGCAAAGTTGGGGTTAGGACTCGTAACCCTCAAAAGCAATCTGGAAGATGGCATAAATGGTGAAATTGCCACATTTTCAGACAACATTAAGTTCTTTCAGATAGGGACATTCCATTCTGATAGGGAAGGTCTCAGAAACCTAAATGAGAGGACAGAGAAGTGAGCAGGCCAAAAGTATTAATAGATTCAAAAAGGGGTTGGATCAATTCACAGATCCGTTGAGAGTTACTAGCGGGATAGTTAGAGGTGTAGTTGATCCCCACTTCACCATGAGGAGGGATGTCCTGGAGGCAACCACAGCTGCTCCAAACATCCTGCTGTCACTGTCAGAGGCAGAATCCAGGGCTGGGTGGGCCACTGGTTCAACCCAATATAACAGTTCATATTTTCTTGTTTCTAATCTTCAAGTTCCAACTTTGTTGCTCAGTCCCAGTGTCTCTCATTGGTGTGCCCACAAATATACAGGTCTCTTTTACTTTTCACTGGGATTATAAAAGGCAGGGCAAAGTGAAGCCAGGTCAAGAGCCCAGATTTACATTAAGAAGGGGAGGTTCCAGACCTCTTGAAACTGAGCCAAGTCCACCTTAGTCCCTTCAAGCTGCAACAGAATAGGTCATAGTTAGCTGCAAGTTAGCTGTAAGGTTGGGGTTAGGATTCGTAACTCTCAAAAGCAATCTGGAAGAGGGCATAAATGGTGAAATTGCCACATTTTTAGACAACCTTAAGTTCTTTCAGATAGGGAAATTCCATTCTGTTAGGGAAGATCTCAGAAACCTCACCACACCAAACCTCATAAAGCTGGAACTAACCAGAGCCTACCCTGGGCTTTAACGGGCCCAGAGGTGTCCATTTGTGCAGTTACTGATCTGGTGGAGGGGGTCGGGGAGAAGGGACTGAGTCTGTTCAAATCTACTCAGGTATGTGGTTGAACAGATCTCAGGGGTGTGAACTTTTGCTCTACCTCCTGAAGCTGAGTCAAACAGCAGAAGTGCAGCAGGAGTGTAGTCAGTGTGGCTGGAGCTTGAGCTGAGTCCTCCCTCAACCTACATAATAATTAATAATTATGGTATTTGTTAAGTGTTAATTATGTGTCAGGCACTGTCAGGCACTGTACATGCATGCCTGTGTAACTCTGTGGCACTGTTTGAAGGGCCCAGTTTGTCTGAATCCTCTTATGCCATGGCAAAACCATCCCTGTGCAAAATGCTTTTTTGGTGGGTTTTTTAGTGTAAATCAGAATTCATGCAGGAAGAATCCATGCATGTGAGGGAGACTGGTATGCTGATTGGGACATACTGATGCAAACATGTATACATTCATAAAACATACCCTACCAAGGGGCACATACAAAACGGGAATCCACAGATTTGAGCACAAAGACATGGACTGAGACATTCTCACACCTTTTGGGTAAACCACACTCGTGGATTTCCTCAAATATCCTTGACTCCTCCCTGTCTTTCAACCCCTGTATTCCATCTGTTGCCAAATCCTGTCATTTTTTTTCCTCCACAAGATTTCCAGAATCAGCCCCTTCCTCTCTATACAAGCAGCCATCACACTGGTCCAGGTACTTGACATATCCTGGCTTGACTGCTGCATCAGCCTCTTTGCTTATCTCCCTGCTTCCTGTTTCTCCCTTCTCCAGTCCATACCTCAATCTGCTGCCCGGATCACTTTTCTAAAACGTCATTCTATGCACATTTCCCCACTCCTCAAAAACTTCCAACAGTTGCCCATTCCTCTCTGCATCAAGCAAGTAACTTCTTACCATTAACATTATAAGACACTCAGTCACTACCCTCACACCTCTCGTACTACAACCCAGCCTGCACACTTCATCCCTTTAATGCCAACCTATTCACTGTGCCTCATTCTCACCTCTCGATCTCATCTCTTACTGCAGAGCTCATGCTCATTCCCTCCTTTCTGCCTGGAACTCCCTCCCCCCTTCACATCTAGCAGACCGTTATTTTCCCCATCTTCAAAGCTCTTCTAAGATCACATCTCCTCCAGGAGACCTTCCATGATAATCTCTTCACTTTATAACCCTCAACTGCCATCTCAGCACTTTCCTGCTACTTAGCACTCATCACCCTCACTCCTGGCCAGTACTTATGTACATATCCTCGTACCCTATTACTTCCTCCTATCTGTACTGTATTTTAATGTTTGTCTCTCCCCCAACCCCCAACTCCTGACTGCAAACTCTTTTAGGGCAGGGATCATATCTACTAATTCTATTGCAGTCTTCTAAACACTTAACACAGTGCTCTGCATGTGGTAGGTGCTCAGTAAATACTATGGGTTGATTGATTGACATATGCCTAACTCTTATATTTTCTTGTCTACATACACACCCCACCGACTTACCTAAGGGAGGTAATGTGAGAGAACACTGTTGTTAGTTTCGGTTTAATAGACAAATTGCTCTTTGCTGAATTAAAAAAAATCCTCTGCTTTCTAAAAAAGCATCGCACTGGCCTATACTCTACAGAGTTCATTATTAATGTTTTCCAGCCGCCTTGATGCCGAAATCAAGCTCCTTTTTAAAGTCCTGTCATGTTAAAAATTGACAAGTGTTGACTTTGGCCTGCTGAGAGACCAAATGCTGGTTGTAGGTAGGAACTTTGTGTGTTTAATCTGGCTTTGGTTGTATTTTTCCCTTTCATTGAATTAGTTCAGCTGTATATATTTTTTTTAGAGCAAAAAAAGGGAACTTTTTTGCCACTTGAGGTTCTGGGTCAGCAGGCCAGCATTCTTTTGGAACAGTTTCACCCTCCCCCAAACTCACCCAGAGAGTAACTTGGGGACTCTAGGGATTTATGCCTTTTATCCCATTTCGGGGAATTCCATTTTGCTGTGAAATTCCTACCCCCTGTAGCTTCTATTGAATTTGGGGATCTTCCTTCCTCTTCTACTGCTGTGCTAGGTTGATGAGCTACTACAGCATGGTTATACAAGCCAGAGAGGGTGGCCCCTGGCCCATGGCTGTCAGAAACGGGTGGGGTGTTCCACAACAACCCTTTGCTCTCTGGAATGTCATAACCTGGGTCAGAGAATAGACAGATAGGGGGTATCCAAGAGAGAGTCTGCAGTTGACCCCATATTTCCTGCAATGAAGAGGTGGAACTAGGGTCACATTGAAGATAAACCCCTGATTTAGATTACAAGTTCCTCAGGGACTTTTTTTTATGGTATTTGTTAAGCGCTTTACTATGTGCCAAGTACAGTACTAAGAACAAGTTAATCAGGTTGGACACGGTCCATATGCCACATGGGGCTCACAGTTTAAATCCCCATTTTATAGATGAAGGAACTGAGGCACAGAGAAGTTAAGTAATTTGCCCAAGGTCACACAGCAGACAGGTGGCAGAGCCGGGATTATAATCCAGGTCTCTCTCAGGCCCATGCTGTTTCCACTAGGCCCCGTTGCTTCAAGGGGCTTGTCCTTACCCAATAATCTGTGCCATGTAGCAGAGTGCCGGGTTCAGTGAATGCTTTGGATGATGATCTCTGCCAGGAGACAGATCAGGAATGAGTTGGGTGTGTGAGGGGGGTGGAGGGTGGGGAGTGGGCACATAGAAAAGGAACCAGGATGCCCAATGCCTTCCTCTTGGATCCTGCTCCCATGCAGGTTGGGTAGAGTAGGGTTAAGGTGTTCGAGAAACCACTGGGGTATGTCTTACCTGCTCCTAGCTTTACTCCAAGGGTATCGATCATAAAAGATCAAGCTACAGCAGGCACTTTCAGCCCTGCATGGCTGACTCAGCCTGATTGTTCTGTGCATGCTGAGCCATGGACTGGGTTGGATTGGGCAGAAACCAAGTCCATACAGGTTCAGGCTAGGCTTGAACTGTCCCTTTTGCAGTTTTAAGATGGTTTGGGGATGAGGGTAGGGAGGGGAATGTTGTGCATGGTCTGGATTTGGAACAGTAGTCCTCATGGGCTGCTGGGAGATCACGGCATCCATCCATCCATCAACCAATCAGTGGCATCTATTGGAGCACTTATTGTGTGCAATACTGTGCAAAGCACTTGGGATGGTACAATACAGTGAGCCTCCCAAGGAATAGGCACCATGTCTAATCCCATCTGGGTATTTTCTCTCAGCAATTAGTACAGAGCTCTGCACATAGTAATAACTTACTACTATCACCACTACAACTACTATTAGTAAAATTATGGTATTTGTTAAGTGCTTACTATGTGCAAAGCACTGTTCAAAGTGCTAGGGTAGATACAAGGTAATCAGGTTGAACATAGTGCCCTATAGGGCTCACAGTCTCAATCCCCATTTTACAGATGAGGTAACTGGAGGCACAGAGAAGTGAAGCGACTTGCCTAAGGTCACACAGCAGACGAGTGGTGGAGCTGGGATTAGAACCCATGACCTCTGACCCCCAAACCCATGCTCCTGCCAATAGGCCATGCTGCTTCCACTACTACTACTACTACTACTACTACTACTACTACTACTCCTAGACATAATCCCTGCCCTCAAGGAGCAGGGATTATCAAGCGCTTAGTACAGTGCTCTGCACATAGTAAGCACTCAGTAAATATGATTGATGATGAAGGAGCTCACAGTCTGAATATGCGTGACCCCACCATGCATGAGCAGCAAAATCTACCCCTGCCACCAACTCCCGGCTGCTCCCCAACACCACCTCCTGAAACTGAGACTCAGGCTGGGTAGCAGCCAGGACGGGGGCTGGATGAGGTCAGGCCTTGTTGGGTTCTACCCCGCCCTATGAATGTTTTTGTGTCAATATTGCATGTATCCCTTCCTCCTCTGATCATAGTTATGCTACACTGAAATTAACAGCTTTGGATTCCTCATCCAGTGTGCATGTTCTAGGTGCTTCTATTCACCTTTGCCTTGAAAACATCCTCAGATTTAATAACTTGGTTACTGCCTGCTCAATCCCAGCAGATCTTTCAAGTCGGTTAGCTGTGGTAAAGCCATATTACACAGTGGTGAAACACTCTGGATGGTTCCCTTTAACATGGAGCTGGGGTTTCTCAGTGAATTTCAGTGAATCTATGTGGGCAGAGAATATTTGCTGCTGTTTCATAGCCAACAAGCTGAGTTTATGAAACCCCTAGGAAGCTAATAACCAGAGCATGTCATCATCCTGCCACTTTTCAAATTGAATTCCTCTCCTCCACTCAGGGGAGATGAGAGATCCCGGCTCACAAAGCCCAGTTGGACAATGGAAAACCCTCAGCCGGACATGACCTTGAGAGAAGGGATGGGCTCAGCCAGTCTGGCCCTGCAGCCAATCTGCCTCCCTGGACTATTCTGCCACAGGACACACTCCAAAGCTGCCAGACCAGGCCCCAGGGCAGCCTCCCCTTGGGCCATGTGCCCTCCGCCACCCTTGGAGTGTTCTGGGCCATGCTTCAGGCCCCGCTGGTTGTCCGTGAAAGGACTATGGCGGACACTGTGCGCCCATCTTTTGAGGGGAGGGAAAAGATGGGGATGGAACTGCCACAGTTATTTTCAGCCCAGAGTGATGGCTGAAGCAGAAAAGATAGTAGGGGATTCTCTCTGGGTCATCCCCATCATCATCACCAGGACTGACCAAGGGCCCACTTTGTGCAGAAAATTATATCAGCCACTTGGGGGAATGTACAGAAGTAAAAGACCCAAACCTATCTGCGATTGGCTTACAGTCTATAAAAATAATTGCCATTGTTAACTGTTATGCACTTACTAGGTGCCTAGCACTGTACTAAGCACTGGGGTAGCTACAAGATTAGTCAGGCTGGACAAGTCTCTGGCCCACATGGGGCTCACAATCTAAGTAGGAGAGAGAACAAGTATTGAATCCCTATTTTACAGATAAGGAAACTGAGGCCCAAAGAAGTGAGGTGACTTGTCCATGGTCAGACGTAGCCAAGTGGCAGAGCAGGATTAGAACCCAGGTCCTCGGACTTCCAGCCCATACTCTTCCACTAGGCCACGGAGCTTTTTCTACCAGGGAAGATAAGCTGACAAAAATTGCTGAAAATATAATAGTCAAAAAAGGGGGAGAGTTGGTCTATGAGCCATCTCCAATTTAACCTGCTATGTTTCAAGTTAATTCAATTTAGTGGTCCTGGTCATGCTTCAGGCCCCGCTGGTTGTCTGTGGAAGGACTATGGCTGACACTGTGCCCATCTTTTGAGGGGAGGGAAAAGATGGGGATGGAACTGCTTTCACTTGATTAACTCGTTTTAGCCCTTGTTCAACTAGTGATGTGCACACCGAAGGCATCATAATGCCCACACAGGCTTCTTTAGAACGGTGCTTGGCACTTAGTAAGCACTTAACAAATGCCATAATTATTTTCAAGCACTTAGTACAGTGCTCTGCAAACAGTAAGCGCTCAATAAATATGATTGAATGAATCAATGTTATTAACCAGATTGAAAGTCTTCAGGGTGTTGGAATTGGGCTGGATGAAGTATAAGGGCCATAAGGAAAAATGCAGAGAAAATGAAAGTGTCTGAGTTCTCCATTTAACAAAATATGCCATTCACAACACTCATTAACCTCTCGGGGATGTGCCGTGGGAACGGTCAAAACCTAGTTAACATGAATTTGACTTTCTTAAGACTTATTTTTTTCCAGAACCAGTTAAGAACATTAAGTGAAACCTGGCCATAAATAAACATGGCTGATAAATCAATAACAAGAAAATAAACAGACAAGTGAGGAGTGCTAAAGTGTCTGAGGGAAAGGCATGATCTGGAAGGTGGAGGAGATTAATCAAAGACTGTTCACTGTAGGAGGTGGTCGGTGAGAAGGGAACTTTTGGAATGGCTGCCCCGTCCTTCCTGATTTTGCTTTGCTTATTTTGCCCAACAAAGTGCCCCTGCAGCCCCCCAAATGCCACCCTTCACTCTTCTCCCAGTAGGTACTCTTTGTGAGAGCCCTGTGGTCCTGCTGCCCCAGAGGTTGATGCTGGGGACTTCTGTACCAGAGGGAGGATTCTTAAGAGTGGGAGAAGAAAGGAATAAATTCCCATCCTTGTTACGTAAACTGCAGGGATCATCAGACAGTCCCTTCCTCAGCCTGGTTTAGAATGACATAACTATTTTTCTTCTGGATCTATTTTGAATAATTTTGATGGATATGGATGGCTCTTTTTCCCCCCAAGCACTTTCCCATCAATTATCTCATTTTACCTCACAACACCCCCGTGAAGGAGGTATTATTATCCTCCTTTCACAGATAAAGGAAAGGAATCCCACTGAGATTAAGTGAATTGCCCAAGGTCACACAGCAGGTCAGTGGTAGAGCTGGGACTTGAATCCACATGTTTTGGCCCTTCAACCTGGGCTTTTTCCTCGAGACCATATGGCTGCTCACAGCACGGGAAGGATCCTAGAGAATTCCCCCCAACCAACAATAAAATGAGAGGTCCAGGAACTGTGTCCAACCTGATTAACTTTTATCTAGCCAAGCATTTAGAACAGTGCTTGACACATAGTAAGTGCTTAACAGACACCATAACCATCATTATGAATGGACCAGCATGACTCACATCTTAACTAGACCTGCTCAGCTTCTTTCTCTTACACTCCCTCTTTGCCAAACCTTCCCTCTACTCCCTCCATTTCCTGAAGCTTCTAGCCTGTCTTCGATGCCAGCAAGGCTTGGCATGCTCCTTTCCAAGGCAGGTGGGTCCCTTCTCCACTTGTCAGAGTACAAATGTTACAGAGGATGGGATGCCAGCTGCTGGAATCACACAGTCAGCTCCGTCTCCTAAGAGAACCTGCCTTCTGGCAAGAAGGGGTGCTTCTTTCTGAAATGTCAACCTCCTCTCTCTGAGGCCTCCAAGAGGCATCTTCATGTTCAAGGAGCCATTCCCTGGTCTGGGAGCTGATCTCTTTCCCAGCAGCTCTGGCTGTGGTCCAGGGGTTTCCCTGGGGAGTGGTGTCAACCTCCTTGGAAGTCAAATTTTATAGGTCTTGTGCTGGATTCAGGGCCCTGGTTGAAAGAGTTCATTTTGGGTGGGTCTGTTGGGTTGCGGGGAGGAGGACAACCCAACCCTGATCCAATGAAAGGAAAGAGCTTTGCAGACATTTGATTCTATATCAAAATGAGTCACCTGACCTCCTGAGTGCTTACAGAGAGAACAAATTTTAATTTGCAGAATGAGAATGAGGTAGAGACAGAGGGGCAGGCAGAAGGGAAGGTGGGGAGAAAGAAGGTATGAGTGTGTGAGAGATAAAATGTACAGGATAGTGAATAAGTCGGTATACAAATACTGTAGCTACAAAACTCCATACTGTGGCAAACTGAGCATCATCCCTAGCCCATCACCCATGTGCCATGGAGTGAGCTGATTCTCTTCTGTGCTTCTTGTTACTCACCTGTAAACTGGGAAGAAGCAGCCTGCCCCTTGTGAGGGAGGTGGGGCAAGGTGATAATATTATTATCATTATCATTAATAATCATAGTAATAATAATTGTGATATTTGTTAAGTGCTTATTATATGTCAAGCACCGTACTAAGCACTGGGACAGATACACAGTATTTAGATCCTATATAGGGCTCACAGGCTAAGTGGAAGGGAGAACAGGTATTGAATCCCCATTTTGCAGATGAGGGAACTGAGGCACAGGGAAGTTAGGTGACTCACCCAAGGTCACAGAGCAGATAACAGCAGCACATTAGAACACAGGTCTTTTGACTCCCAGGGTGGTGCTGAATGAGGGGAAGAACTATGACTCTTTGACCTTAGGTATTTCCAAAACCTGGCTGGGTCTGTTGCTGAGGACACTGGAGGAGGAGGGTGGAAACTATGGCAACCTCTCAAGCTTTTTCTCAGAAAGAAAGCAAGGTCAAAAATACTAGGAATGTTCCCGTGATATCCTGCCACTGGGAAGAGCTTCTGGAGGTGGGTCTTCTGGTAAATGCCTAATGTGACATCCTAGGTGAGTTGCTGTCAGGAATGAGGTAGTTCCTCTCATGCTGAGAAACAGTGTGGCCCAGTGGAATGAGTACAGGCCTGGGAATCAGAGCCCTGGGTTCCAAACCTGGCTCTGTCACTAAGTTTGCTGTGTGACCTTGATCAAGTCGCTTAACTTCTTGGCGCCTCAATTTTTTCTTCTGTAAAATAGGGATTAAATACCTGTTCTACCACCCCCTTAGACTGTGAGTCCCCCTGTGGGACAGGGACTGTATCCATCCTGATTATGTTGGATCTACTCAATGATTAGTACAGTGCTTGGCACATAATAAGTGCTTAACAAATGTTATTATTATTGGAAAACTGTAAACAAGCCCCCAGGCCACAGGGTAAATACCTCCATCCTTTGGGGGTGTTCTGATTCTACTTTACACTTTGGGGGCTGGAAAAGGCTGAGGCCGTAGAGAAATGAGGAGTCTTTAGAGTGGAGAAGACCACCAGAAGTTTTGGAGACTTCCCAGGGAGATTGATATGAGAGTTGGAATCCCCTTTCCAGTCCCTGAAGAGAGAACATTTTAATTTTAAAATCAACCAATGGTATTTAATGAGCACCTTCTGTGTGCAGAGCACTGTTCTTGAGAGAGAACAATAGAGGTATTCAATTCATTCAATGGTATTTATTGAGCACTTACTGGGTGCAGAGCACTGTACTAAGCACTTGGGAGAGTGCAATACAACAGAGTTGGTAGTGTGTTCCCTGACCCCTTTCAGTGCTTAGTACAGTGTGTGGAACACAACAGGTGCTCAATCAATGATGATGATGACGAAGAAGAAGAGGATGACAGAGGATGGTCACTGGGGACTACAGTCAAAGGAGGAAGGTGCAATAGCTTAATTCCTTGGTTTCAGTCAAGGGAAACATTCACGATTTTCCCAAGGATTAGAACCCAGTGTCTTTCCTTCCCTGGAGGAACCCATGGGGAAAATACAATTAAGCCACTTCCTCTCAGATGGTGAAGACTTTATGGCCTTCAAACATAGTCTTTCAGCACTTAGAACAGTGCTTGGCACATAGTAAGTGCTTTACAAATACCATCATTATTATTATTATAGTCATCAGGTCTCTTGGCAAGGGGATTTTTTTCTCCATCTCCTCATATTAGCCTGGGTTACTTATTCCAGCAGATGGAGAAAGCTGGGAAGTGGGACAATGTTCACCAATGACTGGCATCATCACAGAGATGTCAAGGAACTTTTCTATGTGAAGTTTCTGGGTTCATTACTCCTTGGTAGGTCAACGCTGACCTCCATGGTCCAGCAGTACCAATGGACTCTACCCCTCACTTTGCCATATGTCACTCCAGAGAGTAGTATGTTTCTTTCAGAGCTTTGGGGAAGAAAAAAAATTCTGGGAACTGCACGCCATGATCCAGTCCATCCCCTTGCCTCCAAACATTATTGGGCTTAAATCTGTTGGAGTATCAGTTCCTTGTGGGCAAGAAAAGCATCTTGTGGTTCTGTCGCATCTCCCAAGTGCTTAGTACAATGCACTACACCCAGTAGGTACTTAATAAATACCATTACCACTAAACCATCTCAGCCAGGTAAGTATGTAGTCTACTCTTAAAGATCTTCAGGGAAGGAGAGTCCACAAACATCCTTGCTAAGCCAATCAAGTGATTCGGAGGGCTGGAAGGAAAGTTGTGGAGAAGGTAGACATTTTGCTGCCAGGAAATAACCCTTTCTTCTGGGCTCCTCCAATGGGAAACCAGCAAATGGACCTCCCACATCTTCAGACAATGAATGACCAATGGCACTAGTTTGGTTAGGGCTGCTGATCCTGTAGCTTAAAGAAGTTTGTTGGAAGATCTGTCGTTTTTTTTTTTCACTCTCAGACTTCCTCAAGGCCTCCTCAAAAGGCTCTGGCACCCCATCCTACAGATGTGGCACAGCAGGCCGGTTGCAAAATATATCCGGCATGGCAGTTGGTAGCAAAAGTTATGCAATCTCCACCAACTTACGGAAACCACTGTGAGATGCTATTAAAGGGGAGATGCCTCTTGTTCTGCCACTCCAGCCGGAGCTATATATCCATCTGTTATTGCCTGGAGGCTGAGGCCCAGATCCGTGCGTGGTTAGGAGCCACTGATAATTTTCCCCTTGAAGTCTTGTCTGGTGAAGCCTGGAACACGTGATTCTGATTTTACCCTGATGGGCAATGTCCCAGCAATCAAAGCCTCCACCTATCAGCCTCTGTAGGCTATGTAGGTTCACCAGGGTCAAAGAAAGCCTCAGTGGGGAGGGAAGAGAGAGACAGAATCGTAGACAAATGGCTTGATTGGTGGGATATTGTCTATAGTGAGATATAGATGTATGAGGGGACATTCCAGGGTGTCTGAAATCCCTGTCCGTCTCACGTACCATCATCACTAGAATTGACTGAATGTCTATTGTGTGCAGAACAGAGGGTGGTACTGGATGCTTGGGGGACAGACAACAGAAGTATGGAACTTAGTCCCTGTCCTTAAGGAGCTTACAGTCCAGCAGGGGAGACTAACTGACATAAATGGACAAATATACAATAGTTGAAGAGAATGAGACTAGATATAGATAGCAAACGAAGGAGCATCAATAAATCAGGAACAAATAATCAGAGCACTGCGAGCCCGTTGTTGGGTAGGGACCGTCTCTATATGTTGCTGATTTGTACTTCCCAAGTGCTTAGTACGGTGCCCTGCACACAGTAAATGCTCAATAAATGCGATTGAATGATTACTAAGCTGGCTGAAAGGATGGAATGTCTGGGATGGTTGGGGAATTTATCAGAGAATGCATTCTGGAGAAGGTGGTTTTAGAAGGGCTTTAAAGAAGAGGAGGGACAGGCTTGGGTGGAGCCAAGCAGGGAAGGTGTTCTAGGAAGGAGGATAACCATGTGCAGTGGGTTGGAGACGGGAGAGTCAAGAGTGAAGGATAGTAGGAGGTTTTCTTGGGAGGAGAGAGCTGGAGTATAAGCAAGGGAGCCAGCTAATGGCAAGCTTAGAAAGCTTTGGCCAGGAGATTCTACTTTATGTGAGAAACAATGGGGAGACATTTGAGGAGGAGAGTCTTGTTCTCTGGTCAGGGTTTTAGGAAGATGATACCTGCAGCTCTATGGAAGTTGGACTGAAGAAGGGAGAGGCTGAAGGGAGAGGGAGATCAATAAGGAAATGTTTCAGGCCAGATCCCAAGAGTTCCTGTTTCCAGCCCCATTCTCTTTGATGGTGGTGGTAAATGTTAAGCACTTGCTATATGTGTCAAGCACTGTGCTAAACGGGGGGATAGATAAAAGATAATCAGATCAGGCACGGTTTGTGCCCCGCAATTTAACTTAAAAGATTCCTTTTCCACAAGGGATCAGTCCACCTAGATTACCAGTGTGTTGGATCATCAGAGATGCCAGTTTCTAGAGATCTTCTGGGGGTCTTCAGGGTGCTACAGGGCCAAAAACAGCTTTTACTGTAATTCCTAACTAGACCATGAATTTCAGATGATTTTCTATATTTGACATTGCATTCTTTATTCACCTCTCCCTCAGCCTCACAGGACTTAGGTACATATCCATTTATTTAATGTATGTCTCCCCTTCTAGACTGTAAGCTCATTGTGTCTACCAGCTCTTATATTGTTATATTGTACTTTCCCTAGTGCTTAATAATAATGATGATGGAGTCTGTTAAGCACTTACTATGTGCCAAGTACTGTTCTAAGTGCTGGGGTAGACACAAGGTAATCAGGTTGTCCCACGTGGGGCTCACGGTCTTAATCCCCATTTTACAGATGGGGTAATTGAGGCACTGAGAAGGTAAGCGGCTTGCCCAAGGTCACACAGCGACAAGTGGTGGAGCCGGGATTAGAACCCACGTCCTCTGACTCCCAAGCCCGTGCTCTTTCCATTAAGCTATGCTGGTTCTTAGTACAGTGCTCTACACAAAGTAAGTGCTCAATCAATAGAAATGATTGAATATCTATTAAATAGATCAATAGAATATTCAGATTTTAAGTGTTGTACTAGAACCATGCTAAAATGAATCCTAGTTTTTGAGTGATCACTTCCAGGCAGATGAATAACCAAACCATCCAAGACAGATGGCTAACCAATCTTTCCTTCAAACTCTCCAGGGATAGGAACTCTACAACTGATAGGACCAATTTTTGCCCTGCCACTTTTCTAAATTGGCTCTTGGTCAGACAAAGATCCTTGGAAGCTCTCTCAGATTTCTCCTGTTCTGGGAAATACCTGACGAGGTATAAGTCGGAAGATCGAGAAAAGACTAGTTTGCATTCCTAGACCAGTGGTCTCCCATCAAACAGCAATAGCCCAATAGCACACTCAATAAGTGCACTCAGAGGCCCTGCTGGGGTCACAAGATGAGACAGTTGATGGCAGAAGATGGGCATTTCCTGGAGTAATTTCCTAGAAGAGCCTCTACTAGGAGGAGTATTATTCTTCTAGACCTTAAAGGATGATTTCATGGGAGAGCAGTAGCTGTCTAAATACTATAATCTTGTGGACAGGGAATGTGCCAACCAATTCTGTTATGTTGTATTCTCCCAAGCACTTAGTACAGTGCTCTGCACACAGTAAGTGCTCAGTAAATATAATTTATTGATTGAATGATTGATTGATCCATTTGGAACATAAGCCCATATATCAGTGGTCCATTCAGCTCAGAATTTTGCCTCCAGAAATGGCAACAGGATGTTTGGAGGAACCATGAGATGGTTGCCCTCCTGGACATCCTCCCTCATATTCAGTATGAGCAAGTATAAGGTAATACATTTGAGAAAAATAATCCAAATTATAGCTAAATGATGATGATGATATTTGTTAAGCGTTTACTATGTGTCCAGCATGGTCCTAAATGTTGGGGAAGATACAAGTTAATCAGGTTGGACAGAATTCCTGTTCCACATGGGGCTCAGATTCTACGTAGGAGGGAGAACAGGTATTTAATCCCCATTTTACAATTGAAGAAACTGAAGGACAGACAAACAATTACTCTCCCCTCTTTCAAAGCCTTACTGAGGGCACACCTTCTCCAAGAGGCCTTCCCTGACTAAGCCCCCCTTCTGTCTTCTCCCACTCCCTTCTGAATCACCCTGAATTGCTCCCTTTGTTCTTTTCCCCTCCCAGGCCCACAGAACTTATGTACATATCTGTAATTTATTTTTTTTTAATGATGTCTGCTTCCTCTCCTCTAGACTGTAAGCTCATTTTGGGCAGGGAATGTTTCTGTTTATTATTGTATTGTACTCTCCCTAGTACTTAGTACAGTGCTGTGCACTCAGTAAGTGCTCAATAAATACGATTGCATGAATCAATGAATGAATGAAGTTAAGTGACTTACCCAAGGACACACAGCAAGCCTTTGGCAGAGTCAGAGTTAGAACCCAGGTCCTCTGACTCTCAAGCTAATGCTCTTTCCACTAGACCATGCTGCTCCAAGGTTTGGAGCTGTCAGTTATGACTCAAAAGAGAGAACTTGGAGTAACTGGGATCCGACGTGGGATCCAATGAATGCTGCTCTCCATTCGCCATCACTGGGGAGAAGCCGAAATGGGAGTACACTTTCCCACTATTGGAATACTGGGAAGGGACCATCAGACCAGGCTCAGCTCTGCCAGGAACGGCAAAGAACCTGAAAATTCCTTTAATCATAATGTATTGCATGCTTACTGTCAGTACTGTTAGTTAGTTAGTTAGTTAGTTAGTTAGTTAGTTAGTTGTGTTTTCATTTATTGGTTTTGGTTTTTTATCCTGTTGGTGTTTTTCCCCTGTGTCTTCAATCAGTCAATCAATCAATCGTATTTATTGAGCGCTTACTATGTGCAGAGCACTGTACTAAGCGCTTGGGAAGTACAAATTGGCAACACATAGAGACAGTCCCTACCCAACAGTGGGCTCACAGTCTAAAAGGGGGAGACAGAGAACAGAACCAAACATACCAACAAAATAAAATAAATAGGATAGAAATGTACAAGTAAAATAAATAAATAAATAAATAAATAAATAGAGTAATAAATTGTCATCAGTTCCTCCCTTTTTAGACAGTAAGACCCCTGTGAGTCTGGGACTGTGTCTGAATTATCCTGGTACTCAGCAGAGTACTTTTTGCAAAACATAGGTAGTCGACAATTGCAATAAATAACCTACTAGCTATATCTTGCTCTCGACCCTCCTGTCTCTGCCATATTACACATTCATTCATTCATTCATTCAATCGTATTTATTGAGCGCTTACTGTGTGCAGAGCACTGTACTAAGCATGCACCTTGCCCCTTCATGGAACTCCCTCTCCCTTCAAATTTGCCAAACTACATCCCTCCTCCCCTTCAAAGTCCTCCCACAAATCCACCTACTTCAGGAGGTTTTCCCCAGCCAATCTCCACATGTCTGATTATAGAAATCTTTCAGCTGTGGCACTTCTGTGTAAATCACGTCATTTACTCCACTTCATTCATGTTTTGCTGACTGTTGTTGCTACTAATTGCTTTTCCTTTGTTCTTATTAATAACAATAATAATAATAATGGCATTTATTAAGTGCTTACTATGTGCAAAGCACTGTTCTAAGAGCTGGGGAGGTTATAAGGTGATCAGGTTGCCCCACGGGGGGCTCACAGTCTTAATCCCCATTTTACAGATGAGGTAACTGAGGCACAGAGAAGTGAAGTGACTTGCCCAAAGTCACACAGCTGACAATTGGTGGAGTCGGGATTTGAACCCATGACTTCTGACTCCAAAGCCCATGCTCTTTCCACTGAGCCACACTGTTTCTCTAATTTATATATATATATATATATCTGTCTGTCTCTCCTATTAGTTGGTAAGTTTCTTGAGGTCAAGGAGAAAGATTGTACCCTAGACTGTAAACTCATCCTCTAGACTGTAAGCTCATTGTGAGCAGGGATTGTGTCTGTTTATTGTTATATTATACACTCCCAAGCTCTTAGTACAGTGCTCTGCACACTGTAAGCGCTCAAAAAATACAACTGAATGGATTGAATGAATGAACTTCAACTTCTCTTGCAATGCTCCCCAAGAGCCAAGTACCAAATGAATCTCAGGAAGAGGATAGAAAACAAAACCAAAGGCAGAGTTTTGCCATGGTACACCTAGAATACTATGTGCAGCTCTGGGTCACTCCATCTTAAGAAAGTACCAAGAAGCGACACCAAAATATCAGGAAAGGAGAAGCTTCCTTTTGAAGGTAGACTGAAAAGAGATAGGATTTTTCAGTCTGGAAAGACCCGGGCTGAGAAGGGACAAGACTGAAGTTTGCAAACTCATGAAGGGAATGGACAGGGCAAACCCAGAATTGTTTTTGCCCAAGTCCCACACCACGAAGACATGGAGGCACCCTCTAGGCCTCAAAAGTGGCAGGTTGAAAACTAATAAAAGGAAACACTACTTCACCCAAGAGAGTGGTAAATTAAGGAAATTTGGTATCATAGGAAGTCATGACTGCTGAAAATATCAGCAGACTGAAGAGGGATTTGGATGAACTCATGGCTGAAATGTCCATACTGAGAGTCAGTAGAGTGGAAAGTTTGGAATGTTCAATGGTCTGTCCCTAACCATTAGGTGGGATATCCAGAAGGGCAACCAATACTAGTTCCTTCAAGCATCCTATCACCACTAGAAAGACAGCATGGCCTAGTGGATAGAGCATGGGCTTTGGTGTCAGAAGGTCATGGGTTCTCATCCCAGCTCCACCACTTGTCTACTGTGTGACTTTGGGCAAGTCACTTCACTTCTCTGTGCCTCAGTTGCCTCATCTGTAAAATGGGGATTGAAACTAGGAGCCCCAAGTGGGACAGAGATGCGCTTAACAAATACCACAATTATTATTATTATTAGCCCCTTCAAGCATCCTATCACCACTGTCAGAAGAGAAATACTAGACTGGATGGACCATTGGTCTAACAGCATTGTGCATGGGCTAATTTTAGAGATGCAACCATCCAATACCCCTAACATTCCTTCTATAATAATAAAAATTATAGCATTTATTAAGCACTTACTATGTGCAAAGCACTGTTCTAAGCGCTGGAGAGGTTACAAGGTGATCAGGTTGTCCCACATGGGGCTCACAGTCTTAATCCCCATTTTACAGATGAGGTAACTGAGGCACAGAGAAGTTAAGTGACTTGCCCAAAGTCACACAGCTGACAATTGGCAGAGCCGGGATTTGAAACCATGACCTCTGACTCCAAAGCCCGTGCTCTTTCCACTGAGCCATGCCGCTTCTCTGTCTAATCTATTTTGGACCTCACCTCCAAGATTTGGCCATGGACTCAAACCTCCTTCTTTCCCCAACCCTTTGGCCCATTCCCAGTTTCAGTACAAAATCCAGGAGGGCTCTAGGATGCTGGTTGGAGCAGCTTGGGTGCCTGAGGAGCTGCTCCTAGAAAAGGGAATGGGAAGTCAGGGAAGGAAAAAGGCTCATTCCAGGCTCTCCCATTCCTTCCCAAGCTCCCGGTACTCATCTCCCAGATCTGCAAACATAATAAATCTTGTGCGGTCTGTCCAGGTGATGTCATCACTCCATTTTTTGATTGTCAGTGTCGGTTCCTCTTGGGAGAATCAGACATCATATCAGAACATAATAAAACTAACTTTAAGAGTCAGTCAGTCAGTCGGCCGATTGTATTTATTGAGCGCTTATTGTATACAGAGCACTGTACTTAGCCGCTTAGGAGAGTGTAATATAACAATATAACAGACACATTCCCTGCCAGAGCAGAGGGGAGAGATTAGAAAAACCGGTGTAAAGGGCCTCCTGCTCCTGCAGCCATTTATTGCACATCACAGTTTGGAGACAGTGTATATGTTGCTTTTTGAGCAGATATGACAGCTGATTCTGACCATTTCCCCTGAGGAAGCAACACCTCCTGACCTCCGTCTGATAGATGATTGCCTTTGCAGCCCCCACAGAGGAGCCAAAAAGGAGGCTGTAGGCAGGGTTGGAGCCCAGCCCATCAGGGCAGACCAACTCCCATTATGCCAGGGCACTTGGAGGAGGAGTTTTTGAGAGGTGAGGAGAGATTTGGACTTAACAGGGCAGAAGTTTTAGCAGTTATGTATTTATTCCCATCCTCAACACTCATGCATATACATGAGTATATTCAACTGACATTTCATCCTGACATAATTGTACTCCTACCTGTTGCGTCATTGCCTTTCCTTATCTTTCCTATCCCTCCTTGACTACCACATCAGCCTCCTCGCTGACCTCCCTGCCTTCTATACCTCCCCACTCCAGTCCATACTTCACTCTGCTGCCTGAATCTTTTATTTTTTCTGGTTTTTGTTAAGTGCTTACCATGTGCCAGGCCCCGCACTAACCACTGGAGTAGCTACAAGATAATTAGGTTGGACAAAGTCCATGTCCCACATAAAGCTCACATTTTTCTAAAATACCATTCAGTCCACATCTCCCCCACTTTTCAAGAACCTCCAGTGGTTGCCCAGTACTCAATCAATTTGCCCCCTCCTACCTTACCTCACTGATGTCCTATTACAACCCAGTCCACATGCTTTACTCCTCCAGTGCCAGCTTGTTCACTATGCCTCTATCTCATCTATCTCACCACTGACCCCTTTCCCATGTCCTTCCTCTCGCCTGGAACTCCCTCCCCCTCTATATATGCCAGACCAATGCTCTCCCCATCTTCAAAAGCCTCCTAAACTCACATCCCCTCCATGAGGCCTTCCCCAATTAAGCCCTCTTTTCCCTGACTCACTTTCCCTCCTTCATCATCTATGCACTTAGATCTGAACCCTTTGGGTATTTGATATTCACCCCACCCTCAGTCCCACAGCACTTATGTACATATCTGTAATTTATTTATATTAATGTCTGTCTCCCTTCTAGACTGAAAGCTCATTGTGGGCAGGGAAGGTGCCTACCAACTCTTCTATATTGTACTCTTCCAAATGCTTAGTACAGTGCTCTTGCACTGTGTTCAATAAATACCACTGACTGATTAATTCCTTCTGCTTCCACTATCTGTAACATATTTTTGTCTGTCTCGCCCACTAGATTTTCATCTCCTTGAGCTCAGGGACCATGTGTGCTTTGCTTCTGTTATACCCTCCCAAGCACTTAGTACCATGCTCTGCATCCAGTAAGCATTCAATAGATACCATTGGCTGATCTATTGCTTCTGGGGATTGATTAAGTCATAAGAACATAAGGCCATCAGCAATGCCAGTTGACCAGGTCAAATCCATAGTTCTTCCAGTCCAGGCTTCTGTCTCCTATAGTGGCAGTCGAATGGTTGGAGAAACCATGTAAACAGCCTTGATGTGCTTGTATCGATTTGTTTCTGGTGATAGGGTACCCTAAAATTTTGATAGAAGGAGAATTTTTTTTTTTAAATACTATTTGTCAAGCACTTACTCTGTTCCAGGCACTGTAGCAAGCTAATCAGGTTGGACACAGTCAATGTCCCACATGGGGCTCGCAGTCTTAATCTCCAAGGCACAGAGATGTGAAGTGACTTGCCCAAGGTCACACAGCAGTCAAGTCAGGATTAGAACCCAGATCCTTCGGACTCCCAGGGCCATGCTCTAGTCACTAGGCCACCCGAATGAAAATAGTAACACTGCAAAAAAATGCAAATTCCTATCCATCCTGGAGGAGGTAGGGTTCAAGGAGTGTTTTGAACATAGAGAGTGCTGTAGTCTGGTGGATTGGAATGGGGAGGGAGTTTTAGGAAAGGGGAACAGTGTAAGGGTCCAGAGATTTGAAAGTGAGGTTCACTTGTTTTTTCATTTGTTCATTCATTCATTGTGTTTATTGAGCACTTACTATATGCAGAGCACTGTACTAAGCACTTGGGAAAGTACAGTACAATAAAATTGACAGACATGTTCCCTGCCCTCAATGCGCTTACAGTCTGGAGGAGGGCTTCCACCTCTCACATCCCCCAGCCCGTGTGTCCAGACCATGCCCCAACCCTCGAGGCTGGGAGGTTGGGGGTGGGGGTGGGTTATGTGGTGCCCCCTCACAGGGGGCTTACAGTCTAGAGGGGGAGAGAGACATTAATATAATTTAATAATTTAGAATATATAATTAAATATATGTACACAAGTGCTGTGGAGTTGAAGACAGGGCAAATATCAAATGCCCAAGGTCACAGATCTAAGTGCATAGATGATGCGGAAGGGAGAGGGAGCCAGGGAAAAGAGGGCTTCATCTGGGAAGGCTTCTTAGGGGAGATATGACTGTAATAGGCTTTGACGGTGGGGAGAGTGGTAGCCTGGCGTATATGGATGGGGAGGGAGTTCCAGGCTAGGGGGAGGAGGACATGGGAAAGGGGTCGGTGGCAAAAGATGTAAGATCAGGGCACAATGAGCAAGCTGCCACTTGAGGACTGGAGTGTGCAGGTTGAGCTGCAGTATATCAGTGAGGTGAGGTAGGATGGGGTGAGCTGATTGAGTGCTTCAAAGCCAATGGTAAGGAGTTTCTATTTGATGCAGAGGTGGATGGGCGGCCATTGGAGGTTCTTTGAGGAGCAGGGAGACATGGACTGAACGTTTTTTAGAAAAACGATCTGAGCAGCACAGTGAAGTATGGACTGGAGTGGGGAGAAACAGGAGGATGGGAGGTCAGCAAGGAGGCTGATGCAGTAGACAAGGTGGGATAGGATAAGTGCTTGAATCAACGTGGTAGCAGTTTGGATGGAGAGGAAAGGGCAGATTTGAACAATGTCGTGAAGACAGAACCGACAAGATTTGGTGACAGATTGAATATGTCGGTGGAGTGAGAGAGATGAGTTGAGGACAACACCAAGTTTATGGGCTTGTGATATAGAGCGGATAGTGATATTGTCTATAGTGAAGGGAAAGACAGGGGTGTGCAGTTAGGGGGTGCAGAGCTGAAAAGGAGTGAAGAGTGTGAACTGGGGAATAGTGGTGAAAAGAGCTGATATGACAAGCTGGTGGAGGACCTGGAAGGCAATTGCAGGAATTTCTATTTGATGTGGAGAGAAATGAGTAGCCATTGAAGGTTTATAAAGAGTGGAGTGATATGTGCCAAACAAAGGTTAGAGAGATGATCTGGACAGTTTCGTGTAGTGTAGATTGAAGTGGGGAAAGACTGGAGGCAGGGAGACCAGTGAAGAGGCTGATACAGTAGCCTGATATTGAAAGTATTGATAACTTCTGCCTGCATAGCTTCCCATGGGAGCAAATGGCACATGCCACTGCCCAAGCTAGGAATAGAATGGGTATGCCTCTGCTTGACTCTCCCTCCCATAGTCGAGACTTGCAGAGTACTGGAAACCCTCCAGGTGCGATCCTGAGAGGGGCTTAATGCAGTGTGGCTCAGTGGAAAGAGCACGGGCTTTGGAGTCAGAGGTCATGGGTTCGAATCACGGCTCCACCACAAGCCTGCTGTGTGACCTTGGGCAAGTCACTTAACTTCTCTGAGCCTCAGTTCCCTCATCTGTAAAAATGGGGATTAAGACTGTGAGTCCCACGTGGGACAACTTGATAACACTGTATCCCCCCCAGCGCTTAGAACAGTGCTTTGCACATAGTAAGTGCTTAACAAATGCCATCATTATTATTATTATTATTATTATTATTATTAATCTGTTCACCTCCTTATTCAGAAGCTGACCACTTAGGCTACCACGAAAACTTGTACCTACCCCAGTGCTTAGAACAGTGTTAGACACATATCAGTCAATCATATTTATTGAGCACTTACTGTGCTTAAAGAACTGTATTAAGCACTTGGGAGAATACATTATAACAATATAACAGAGTTCAAAGACACATTCCCTGCCCAAAGAGAGTTTACAGTCTAGATGGGGAGGCAGACAGTAATATAAATAAATACATTATGGATATGTACTTAAAATGCTGTGGGGCTGAGGGAGTGGAAAATAAAGGGAGCAAATCAGAGTGAAACAAAAGGGAGTGGGAGAAGAGGAAATGAGAGCTTTGTCAAGGAAGGCTTCTTGGAGGAAATGTGCCTTCAATAAGGCTTTGAGGGTGGACAGAGTAATTGTCTGACAAATATGAAGAGGGAGGGCATTTCTGGCCTGAGCCAAGATGTGGGCAAGGGTCAGCAACGAAATAGACGAGACTGAGGTACAGTGAGTATGTTGGCATTAGAGGAGTGATATGTGTCAGTTGGGTTATAGTAGGAAAGCAGCATAGTGAGGTAGGAGTGGGCAAGGTGCTTGAGTGCTTTCAAGCCAGTGGTAAGGAGTTTCTGTTTAATGTGGTGGTGGATGGGCAACCACTGGAGGTTCTTGAGGAGTGGGGAAACATGGACTGAATATTTTTGTAGAAAAATGATCTGGGCAGCAAAATGGAGCGTGGACTGGAGTGGGGAGAGACAGAAGGCAGGGAGGTCAGCAAGGAGGCTGATACAATAATCAAGGCAGGATAGGATAAGTGCTTGGATTAATGTGGCAGCAGTTTGGATGGAGAGAAAAGGGTGGATTTTAGCAATGTTGTGAAGGTTGAACCGACAGAATTTAGTGATAGTAAGTTCTTAAATAATAACAATAATAATAACAATAATAATAACAGGTTGGCATTCAACCTGAGAAGCAGCATGGCTCAGTGGAAAGAGCCTGGGCTTGGGAGTCAGAGGTCATGGGTTCAAATCCAGACTCTGCCACTTAGCTGTGTGATTTGGGGCAAGTCAATTAACTTCTCTGGGCCTCAGTTCCCTCATCTGTAAGATGGGGATTAAGATGGAGAGCCCCATGTGGGACAACTTAATAACCTTGTATCCTCCCCAGTGCTTAGAACAGTGCTTTGCACATAGTAAGTGCTTAACAAATGCTATTATTATTATTATTATTATTATTATTATTATTATTATTATTATTATTATTATTCAACCTAACCCACCTCAAAACACATGCCCAATAAACATGCCTGCTTGGGAAGCAGTGAGTATGTATGTGTGAATCTGTGTGCAGCTGTATAGGCATTTGTGTGTGAATGTGTGTAGAGTTGTCTTTAGTATTCAAAAATGCTGTTTCTGATGATGAGACTGTTCATGTGCATGGCACTGAGAGACTATCTCCACACTGTGCCCATGAAAACATGATAGGGCACCTTTTCTGGCCCCTCGCCATTCAGGCTGGGCCCTGCGTCTCTAAGTAAGACTGCTCAGATAGCAAGAGAGCTATCAAATGGCATTACTGTGCCTCTTCCTCAGAAAAAGACCAAAATGGGGACTGCTGATACAATAATCAAGGCAGGATAGGATAAGTGCTTGAATTAATGTGGCTGCAGTTTGGATGGAGAGAAAAGGGCAGATTTTAGCAATGTTGTGAAGGTTGAAGGTTAAAGGAACCATAGCTTAAGGTTGGGAGGAGAAGAGGGGAATATATATATATATATATCCCACCATGCATAATAGGATACGGGCTGTTGTCTTTGCAGTACTAGTACTGGTCTTTACTGAGTACAATGCACTGGCAATACAACAGAAGAAAAAGACATGTTCCCTTCCCTCAAGGAGTTTTACAATGTAATGTGAGAGAGAGCGCTGCACAATATTTACAAACTGTGGGAAATTACAATTGAAATATCCCCGTATGCTGGTGCTTCCCCTATCTGTAATTAATTTTAGTGTCTGCCTGGCCCACTAGATTGCCAGTTCCTTGAGGAGAAAGATCCTGTCTACCAACTCTACTGTATGGTACTCTCCCAAATGCTTAGAAGAGTGCTCTGAACACAGTAAGCACTCAATAAATATCATTGATTAAATGAATATATATATATATTCATAGGTTCTGAAGACAATAATATAAATAGTATAATAGTATACTTAGCAATTGTGGTATTCGATAAGTGCTTATTATGTGTCAGGTACTGTTCTAAGTGCTGGGGAAGATACAAGATAATCAGATCAGATGTAGTACCTGTCCCACACAGGGCTGACAATCTAAGTAGGAAGGAGAACAGACATTGAACCCCCATTTTACAGATGAGGAACCTGAGGCACAGAGAAGTTAAGTGGCTTGCTCAAGGCCACATAGCAGGCACGTGGCAAAGCCAGGATTAGAACCCTGATTCCCAGGCCCATGATGTTTCCACTAAGTCACATTGCTCTTCAAATACTTAAGCGTCAGGGATGGTTAGGGTGTTGAAAGTGGGTTGTGCTGAACTATCTACACTCTCTCACCCGCTCCCCTATACCCAGCAGCCCAGGACCATGCACTGTGAGATGGGTGGCCAGGAAAGCAGTGAAATGCACAGACACCGAACCAAATACCTTAGGGAGCTTTGACCAGTGGCAGACACTACTATAGCCTGATCTATTTCATAAGGCATTATTGAGTAGGGCCCTCAAGTTGGCTTTAGCAATGGATGATGGTGGTCTTTTCTGCTTCCTGGTGACCTAGTGGAATGCAGAGTCGCCTAATGGAAAGGGCAAGAGCTTAGGAGTCAGAGGAACAGGGTTCTAATTTGTTTGCTGTGTGACCTTGGGCCAGTCACTTTACATCTCTGTGACACAGTTTCCTTACCTATAAAATGGGGATTCAATGGCTGTTCCCCCTTCTACTTAGACTGGGAGCTCCATGTGGGACAGGGACTGTGTCCAATCTGCTTATCTTGTATCCAACCCAGTAAGCACTTAAATAGCATTATTTTTTTTTATCACGGTGAAAACAAATGGAAAAATAGAAACAAACATCATTTACTTGTCTTTCGTATTCCAAGACATTGCCACTGATGATGAAGCTTGCCCACGGGTGCCAACGTGGCCAAAAAATGGTAGAGAAGAGGGCATCCTACTGCCAGCAGGACATAAACTTGCATTGTTTTTGCAGTAGTGGTGATGGTTCACAGCTAGCCATCCTCTTTCTCAGTCCGCCACTTATGACCTGCAGTGCACACGGCAAGAGAGTTGGTCGGGGTAAGGGTGCAGTCAGTGGCCAGGGACAAAATATCTCTTCATTAGCAGGGACTGCTGTTCTCTCATCAAGTTTATAGACCATTTCAGAGTGACACTCTCATGTTACACAGACACATCATTGGGGTCTTCACTGAACCCCAGTGTTTGGAAAGTGGAATTGATCATTGTGGGTAACTAAGATTGGGAAGAAATGGCAAAAGATAGAGAAGGAAGAGAGGAAAAAGGAAAACTATCAAAGAGAAAGACAGTTTCAGGTTAGCACACACACCACGACATCCTTGCCTGGGGAAAAGGCGGCCCTTAGTATATGTGTACACATTGATTTATAGAGTCCATTTATCAATTCATCTATTTCATTTTTTCAGGCTCTTGCTGTTAGCAGTTATAGCTATATTGTTCCTCCTATTCCAATTTAAAGGCGTACAATTTATGCTGGCCTGTTTTCCCATTAGATTGTAAGCTCCTTGAGGGCAGAAACCAGGTCTTTTACTTTTACTGTAGGCTCTCACATGCCTAGTAAATCCTCTATAAATACCACTGAATGAATGAACGAAAGAAGGAAGTCCAGAACCCTCATATATCCTAAGATCATCATCAATCGTATTTATTGAGCGCTTACTGTGTGCAGAGCACTGTACTAAGCGCTTGGGAAGTACAAGTTGGCAACATATAGAGACAGTCCCTACCCAACAGTGGGCTCACAGTCCACTAAGATGCACCATGCTGTGGGATGTCAATAAAGAAGCATTCTCTTACCCTGCTGCTTTCCCTCTGGCTGGCTGACTGTCTTCCTGAGTCCTTGTCTGCAGCACACAGGGAAGCAGCGTGGCTTAGTGGAAAGAGCACAGGCTTGGGAGTCGGAGGTTGTGGGTTCTAATCCTGGCTCCACCGTTTGTCAGCTATGTGACTTTGGGCAAGTTACTTAACTTCTCTGTGCTTCAGTTACCCCATCTGTAAAATGGGTATTAAGACTATGAGCCCCATGTGGGACATGATTTGTGTCCAACCTGATTAGCTTGTCTCTACCCCAGTGCCTAGTACAGTTCCTGGCACATAGTAAGCATTAAACAAATACCATAAAAAAACGGAGTTGGAATGACACAGAGAAGAGTTGCATGGCATCTGCTCAAGGATGACATACAAATTAATGGAACACTTCATGTTTTTACCACCCTTAATTCTTGACTCTCCTCTCTCCAAATCAATTGTCATGCATTTCCCCTCAACTTCCACATGGAACCGGCTCTCCACTCAGCTTTGACAAACCATATCCCTCCCCTCCTTCAAGGCCTCAGGCAATAATAATAATTGTGATATTTCATGAGTGCTTACTATGGACCAAGCACTGTACTAAAACCTAGGGTAGATGCAAGGTAATCAGGTTGGACACAGTCCCTGTCCCACATGGGGCTCATGGTAGGAGGGAGAGCAGATACTGAATCCCCATTTTACAGATGAGGAAACTGAGGCTCAGAGAATTTAAGTGACTTGTCCAAGATCACCCAGCAGGCAAGTGGCAAGTGGAAAGTCGCGTCTTCTGAATCTCAGGCCCATGTACTTTGCAGGCCCATCTGCTTCTCTAGAAAGCCACTGAGCCTCCCAGGGTTTCAGGTTCCTCATCTGTAAAATGGAGAGAACAATACCTGGCTTTCCCTTCCGCTCAGAGCTACTTTGAGGATAAAATGAGATCATTAAAGTTGAAACTGCTTTGGAAAAAAATAATTAAAAAAATCTTTGTTCAAATTCAGGATATTCCCAGTTTTGCCACTGTGTTTGCACTACATGTTCTGGCTGAAATACTGTTAGGGAATGTTCGCCTAATAACACCACCCTGTTTGACTGACAGACACAGCAGTGTTGGAAGAAACAACTTGTACACATGCATATGTCACGCACACAGCATCAGACACAGGAGTAGGACAGCATGAATTTCTCTTAACAGAGAGTTTGGCAAGAACACAATCCCCTCCCACCATTTTAGAACTAAGTGCATTATCAATAATAATAATAATAATGATGGCATTTATTAAGCGCTTACTATGTGCAAAGCACTGTTCTAAACACTGGGGAGACTACAAGGTAATCAGGTTGTCCCATAGAGGGCTCACAGTCTTAATCCCCATTTTACAGATGAGGTAACTGAAGCGCAAAGAAGTTAAGTGACTTGCCCAAAGTCACACAGCTGACAAGTGGCAGAGCTGGGATTTGAACCCATGACCTCTGACTCCAAAGCCCGGGCTCTTTCCACTGAGCCACGCTGCTTCCCTTCATTCAATCAATTGTATTTATTGAGTGCTTACTGTGTGCAGAGCACTGTACTAAGGGCTTGGGAAGTACAAGTCGGCGACATATAGAGACGGCCCCTACCCAACAACGGGCTCACAGTCTAGAAGGGGGAGACAGACAACAAAACAAAACATGGAGACAGGTGTCAAAACCGTCAGAATACATAAATACCAGTCCCCTAGCACTCAGATCCTCTCTCAAGGTCACACAGGGAGAGTTTCCAGTACTCTACCAGTCTCAACTATGGGAAGGAGAGTCAAGCAGAGGCATACCCATTTCATTCCTAGTTTGGGCAGTGACTAGTGAGTGGAAGGCAATCTGCTACAAGTCAAAAATCCCCTGTGCTGGACAACAGCGGCATGGGAGAGAGTCGAGGATGGAGACTCAAGTTTACTGCACAGGAGGCAACAGTAAACCACTTCCGAATTTTTACCAAGAAAACTCGATGGATACACTACCAGAATTTTTGCAGTTGGACGTTCTGGGAGAGATGTGTCCATGGTGTCACTATGGGTCGGAGATGACAGTGTAAGACAAGGCAAGCACTTAAATAATAATGATCATTGTGGCATTTGTTTTGTTTTTTAAGCGCTTACTATGTGCAAAGCACTGTTCTAAGCAATGAGGAGGTTACAAGGTGATCAGGTTGCCCCACGGGGGGCTCACAGTCTTAATCCCCATTTTACAGGTGAGGTAACTGAGGCCCAGAGAAGTTAAGTGACTTGCCCAAAGTCACACAGCTGATAACTGGTGAAGCCGGGATTTGAACCCACGACCTCTTGACTCCAAAGCCCATTCTCTTTCCATTGAGCCATGCTACTTCTTACACTGTTAAGTGCTTACTTTGTGCCAGGCACTGTACTAAACACTGGGGTGGATAAAAGCAAATCAGGTTGGACACTGTCTCTGTCCCTCATGGGGCTGACAGTCTTAATCCCCATTTTACAGATGAGGTAACTGAGGAACAGAAAATTTAAGTGACTTGCCCAAGGTCACATATATCTGATACACGCACACACACACACAAAAAAAAAATATTTGTAATCTGTTTAGTTGCTTATTTTTGTATTTATCATTTGGTTCTAGGCTCTTACTCATCTACTGTACATTCAGACAATTTGGTTATCATTAGATTGAAAGCTCCTTGAAGGTGGGGACCATATCTCCTACAGCTGTTGTATGTTTTCAAGCACCTAGTCTGGTGCGTCACACAATAAGTGGTTCACCAAATGCTGTTAATGATGATAGAAGCAGCGTAGCTTAGTGGAAAGAGTGCAGGCTTGGGAGTCAGAGGACATGGGTTCTAATCCCAGCTCCACCTCTTCTCAGCTATGTGACTTTGGGCAAGCCACTTAACTTCTCTGTGCCTCAGTTATCTCAACTGTAAAATGGGGATTAAAACTATGAGCCCCATGTGGGACAACCTGATTGCTTGTGTCTACCCCAGCGCTTAGAACAGTGCTTGGTACACAGTAAACACTTAAATACCATTATTATTATAATTATTTCACTATCTCTGAATACCTGTTTTTCTCTGTCTTTCTGTTTCCGTTTCTTTCCCAGTATTCTTGTCATAATAATAATAATAATTGTGGTATTTGTTAAGCGCTTACTGTGTGCCAGGCACTGTACTAAGCGCTGGGGTGGATACAAGCAAACAGGTTGGACACAGTCCCTGTCCCACATGGGGCTCACAGTCTCAATCTCCAGGCCCTAAACTGCGTCCAAGAGATGCGCATCAGCCAGGTGATCGTAAGTGTGAGGGAACAGGCCCTGCACTGTTCTAGAGGGACCAAGTGGTATGGAAGGGTTGTAGGCAGGGAATGCCTCTGTTTATTGTTCATTCATTCAATCGTATTTATTGAGCACTTACTGTGTGCAGAGCACTGTACTAAGCGCTTGAGAAGCACAAGTTGGCAACATATAGAGACAGTCCCTACCCAATAACGAGCTCACAGTCTAGAAGAGGGAGACAGACAACAAAACAAAACATATGGACAGGTGTCAAGTCATCAGAATAAATAGAAGTAAAGCTAGATGCACATCATTAACAAAGTAAATAGAATAGTAAATATGTACAAGTAAAATAAATAGAGTAATAAATCTATACAAACATATATACGGGTGCTGTGGGGAGGGGAAGGAGGTAGGGTGGGGGGGATGGGGAGGAGGAGAGAAAAAAGGGGGCTCAGTCTGGGAAGGCCTCCTGGAGGAGGGGAGCTCTCAGTAGGGCTTTGAAGGGAGGAAGAGAGCTAGCTTGGCGGATGTGCGGAGGGAGGGCATTCCGGGCCAGGGGGAGGATGTGGGCCGGGGGTCGATGGCGGGACACGTGAGAACGAGGCACGGTGAGGAGGTTAGCGGCAGAGGAGTGGAGGGTGCGGGCTGGGCTGGAGAAGGAGAGAAGGGAGGTGAGGTAGGAGGGGGCGAGGTGATGGACAGCCTTGAAGCCGAGAGTGAGGAGTTTTTGCTTGATGCGTAGGTTGACTGGTAGCCACTGGAGATTTTTATGCTCTCCCAAGCACTTAGTACAGTGCACTGCACACAGTAAGCACTCAATAAATCTGACTGACTGACTGATTGGGAGAGCTAGAACCAGGGGATGCAGTGTGTGAGCCCGTTTTCTAGACTGTGAGCCCGTTGTTGGGTGGGGATTGTCTCTATTTGTTGCCGAATTGTACTTTCCAAGCTCTTAGTACAGTACTCTGCACACAGTAAGTGCTCAATAAATACGATTGAATGAATGAACGAATTTAGGATCTAGGTTTAGGGCAAACACTCTTATGTTGTGGATGATGAAGTCTCCCTTTGGATAATCCTCGGTCCTGAGGCCTCCTGACTGGGAATCTGAAGGACTTGATCATAGGGCTCGTGGTTCTGCACTCTCTCTTGACCCTGCTGGTCACCGTTCCCACTGGGACATGGAGTGCAATGATAGAGTAGGCGGGCAGGGATGCAGCACACTGCAAAGTGTACATGTGGTTTCCACCCATGTTAGTCAGCTACCGGTAGAACCAAGAATAGAACTCAGGTTTCCTGATTCCCAGAGCACTGTTCTTCCCGCTGGACCAACAGTGGGGCTCCTGTGTTGACCCCTCCCCAGCCAATCCATCCCGGCCCCCGGCATCTAATAGGTTGAGTTAGGGGAAGGACTAGGAGCAAGTCAGAGTGGGAACTCTGGGACTGTTCCAAACTTCTCTATCCTTGCCTTTTGGCTCAAAAGTTGGGCCAGCTCGCTAGGCCATTAGACATTTTTGCCAGTTCCCATCAAGCTAGTCCTCCCCAGGTTGCTAGCATTGCCCTGAATGTAAAGGGAAGAATTGAGCTTAAGAAAATTCTTGCGGTTAATACCACCAACCTACTTCCCAAGGAGGATTCTGGGAGGAGAGAACAAATTAAGATTTTTAAATTCAGTTTGGAATTAACAACAAAGGAAGTAAAGTAACTGGTAAAGAACCAAGCTTCTCCATGGACAGTGTGGCCTAGCAGGAAAAAGAATGGACCTAGGGACCTGGATTTGAATTTCAGCTCTCCAACTTGCCTGCTTTGTGACCTTGGGCAAGTCACTTAACTTCTCTCTGCCTCAGTTTCCTCATGTGTAAAATGGAGATAAAACACCTGTTTTCTCTCTCCTACTTAGACCATAAGCCCCATGTGGGACAGAGACTGTGTCTAAACTGATTACCCTGCATCTATCCTAGCTCTTAGTAGAGTGTCGGGCACTTGGGAAGTGCTTAACAAATACCATAATTATTGCTACATATCTGTAATTTTATTTATTTGTATTGATGCCTGTCGCCCCCACCCTAGACTGTAAACCCGTGTACTCTCCCAAGTGCTTAGTACAGTGCTCTGCACACAGTAAGCGCTCAAGAAATACAATTGAATGAATGAATGACTGAATGAATGTTACTATTACAAAGTTTAAACAATGAAACCCGGGTCCATTAGGAGGTATTGTTGCTCCTTTCAATTAATCATTTACTCTGCCAAGTGCTGGGATTTAAATAAGATAAACAGTTCATACAATTTTCTGTCCCACAAGAAGCTCACCAACTAGGTGTGAACAGAATCAGTTACAGACAATGGGAGCAAATAAAAATTAAGGACAATCAATAAGTATATAAACAATACTTGGAAGGGACAGTACTTATGTTTCCCACCTCATGCCTACAAATGCTACTACACTGTACTTTTCCAAGCCCTTGTTACAGTGCTCTGCAGACAGTAAGTGCTCAGTAAATACCATTGATTGATTGATAAAATGCAGGTCTCCCCAAAGATGCCAAGATCTCTTTGAGTCGTGGCTGATAACTCTAAACCCATCATCTAGACTGTAAACGTCTTAGACTGTAAACTCCTCCTCTAGACTATAAGCTCATTGTGGGCAGGGACTGTGTCTCTTATATTGTTATATTGTACTCTCCCAAGAACAGTGCTCTGCACACAGTAAGCACTCAATAAATATGATTGACTGATTGACTGACTGATCACCAAATGGATGTAATTTGCATTATTTGGCATTAATATTTAAGGTGCATTACCTTGCACTTAAAATGAAGCCTATCTGCCATTATTATTATTATTATTATTATTAATAATTATTATTATTAATAATAATAATAATATTGGTATTTGTTAAGCGCTTACTAAATGCCAAGCACTGTTCTAAGTGCTGGGGTGGATACAAGGTAATCAGGTTGTCCCAAGCAGGGATCACAGTCTTAATCCCCATTTTACAGATGAAGTAACTAAGGCCCAGAGAAGTGAAGCGAATTGCCCAAGGTCACACAGCAGACAAGTGGCAGATCTGGGATTAGAACCCACATCCTCTGACTCCCAAGGCCATGCTTTTGCCACAAGGCCTGGATCAGTCCACCCACTTAGCTTTGTTCCTGTAGTTTATTCATTCATTCAATCATATTTATTGAGCGCTTACTGTGTGCAGAGCACTGTACTAAGCGCTTGGGAGAGTACAACAATAAAAAAACACATTCCCTGCCCACAGAGAGCTTACAGTCTAAATTTAACCCCATCCTCATGACATCTCATCCCCAGGAAGATCTTAAGGTCATTTGCAGACTTGGAGAGTTCACTGCACACTCCTTCTTCCAGAGTATGTACGAAGTTTAATCATAACCAGTCCTTGCATTGATCCCTGAGGGACTCCATGAGCTTTGAGTCAGGGTTTTATTTTGAAGAGGGTTTTTTGTTGGTAAGTGCTTACATCTCTACTTAGATGTCCTCCTGTCACCTCAAAGTTAATATGGCTAAAAGTGAACTTCTTATCTTCCCACCCATACCCTGTCCTCCTGCTCACTTTCCCATCACTGTTGACGGCACCACCATCCTTCCTGTCTCACAAGCCCGTAACCTTGGCATTATCCTTGACTCCTCTCTCTCTCATTCCACCCACATATTCAACCCTCACTAAAACCAGTGGGTTCTGCCTTCCAAGCATCGCCAAAATCCACCCCTTCCTCTCCACCCAAACTGCTACTACATTAATGCAAGCACTTATCCTATCCCACTTTGATTACTGTGTTAGCCTCCTTGCTGACCTCCCTGCCTCCTGTCTCTCCCCACTCCAGTCCATACTCCTTTCTGTTACCTGAATCATTTTCCTTCAAAAACGTTCAGACCATGTTCCCCCACTTCTCAAGAAACTCCGGTGGTTGCCCATCCACCTCCACATCAAACAGAAACTCCTTATCATCTGCTTTAAAACACTCAAGCACCTTGCCCCCTCCTACCTCACCTTGCTACTTTCCTACTATATCCCAATCAGCACACTTCACTCTACAGGGGATGTTGTCTTTCCTCTAACAGGCTATGTTTTTCTAAATTCTGACCAATTTTAATCTTCATTACCGAGTCTACTAATTTGTCAGGTATAGGAGTGAGACTTACTGGTCCATAATTATAAGGATTATTTCTTGTAATTATTCCTTTTCATATACAGGAGTTACATTGACAATTCTCCAGTCCTCCTGTACAGTAGCCATTTGCAAAGATAGGTTACACACTCTAGCCAGGAGTTCTGCAATTTTCCCCTCTAAGTTTCTTCAGAATTCTTAGGTGGATGCCATCTGCTTTCAGTGCCATGTTCATATTTGGTTTATCAAAACATCCTGTGTGGTCACCACAAATATGATCCAGTTCCTCCCTCCTGTCTGCTACAAAAAACAATTTGGCTGTAGGAATCTCTCTAGCATCTTCCTCAAGAGAGAACAAATTACAGACTTCATTGAACTTCTCGGCTAACTCCTTTTCAACCCTGAGTGCACCTTTTACCCCACAGTCATCAAGTGGCCCCGTTAATTTCCTAGATGGCTCCCAGCTTTTGCTCTGCTCTGAATAAATGCTACTGCTGTTGATGATGGCATTTGAAGTCTCTTCTGTTATTAGCTGTAGCATCCCTTTATGGCCCACCTAATTTCCTGTTTGCACCTGACCCTGTTACTATGGTCTTTCCTGTTCTCCATACCAAGATGAGCTTTCCATTTTTTAAAGGATGACCTTATCCCTCTGATGTTCTCTTCTACCCTGACGTTCTCTTTTACCCTGACCATTAGCCATGCAACATTTCTGTTTGGTCACCTGGCTTTTTTCTTCCATGACAGGCATTTCACCTGGGCCTTGAGCACAGTATTTTTAACAACCTCCAAGCTTCTACTAAGTCACTTGTTTTTTATAGCTACCCATTTCAGCTTATTCCTAACTACCATTCACATTTTTTGTAGCTTCATTTTCTAATGTGAAATGCCCTTGGGTAGGTGTACTACATCTAGGTCTAAAGGAACAAATGGGTTTGGCCCATATCCGATTCAGATCAAGATGACTCAGCCATAAGCATTCTGATATTTGTTCAATATTCCATGCAGGGGGAGGCTTGCACAATGGGATAGAGATAGACGAGTGATGAGTGAGGAGCAGTTAGGAGGTTAGCTTGGGAGACAGGGCAGATAGGAGGATAAAAATGGCTACTGTGCTGCTGAACATAGCAGGGAAACAAGCCCTTGCAGGGAAAGGGCTTCCAGAGCTGCCCGAACCTCTACGGTGAGCCCTGGGCCATCTCCAGAATAGAGACTGGAGCTTTTGAGAGAGATCAACCTAGTTTAGAGCAGAGCCACCAAACACCAGAGATGCAGGACCATCATCTTACTGGTGGTTTGAGCTTCTTCTGAGGCTCTGGCCTGTGTCAGAGAACGAGGGGTTGGGGGGTGGGAGAGAAGAAGAGAGGGAGAGGAGAAGGAAGAGGAAGTGAGAAGGAAAGGGAAAGGAAAAGGGAGAGGCATAGAAGAAGGAGAGAGGAATGGAGATTATAAACTATTCCTAGTGCTAATATTGGATCAGACCCAAGGACCCATCAGCCCAGGACTCCGTCTCCAACAGGGACACCAGAACGCTCGGAGGACTAGGATGACGGCTGCCTGTGATGTGATGTGATGTGATGCCAATTTGTACTTCCCAAGCGCTTAGTACAGTGCTCTGCACATAGTAAGCGCTCAATAAATACGATTGATTGATTGATTGATTGCCTTCCGAGAGGTCCATCCTTGTGCTTAAGGTCTACTTTCAAACGTCTCTCATTTTCCCCTCTATGCCCCTAATCTTCCCTCTAGGAACCAACTATGCAGCACTCATCCTGAGATTGCCTCTTGAACCAACATTCACTTCTTTACCTCATTTTTATCCACACCACACCCCTGGGGGGGGGGGGGGAGGCAAACGTTATTTTCCCCATTTTGCAGATAAGGAAACTGAGGCACAATGAGGTTAAGTGGCTTGCCCAAGATCATAGGATAGGCTAGCGGCAGATCTTCTGGCTCCCAGATTTGGGCTCTTTCCACTAGACCCCACTGCCTTATCACAACCCCAACTGCCTGATTTAAACATATCCATCTTGAGGGACTGTGAGGTGGGGAAGCCAACACTGCCAGTACCTTCAATAAACCTATCCTGATATTTTGTTCAGCACTTACTATGTGCCAAATGCTGAACTAAACCCTGGGGTAGATACAAGATAATCAGGTCAGACATAGTCCCTGTCTCACATGGGGCTCACAGCCCAAGTAGGAAGGAGAACAGGTATTCATTCATTCATTCATTTGTTCATTCAATTGTATTTATTGAGGGCTTACAGTGCAGGGCACTGTACTAAGCATTTGGAAGAGTACACTACAACAATAAACAGACACATTTCCTTCCTACAAACGAGCACTGAGGTGGGTACAAGCTAATCAGGTTGAACGCAGTCCCTGTCCCGCACAGGGCTCACACTCTTAATCCCCATTTTACAGCTGAGGGAATTGAGGCCCAGAGAAGTGAAATGACTTGCCCAAAGCCACACAGCAGACAAGTGGTGGAGCCAGAATTAGAACCCATGACCTTCTGATTCTCAGGCCCATGCTCTATCCACTATACCATGCAAGGGGCCACTAAGAGGCAAATGCAAAGCCAGACTGGCTTTGTAGCAGCCCACCAAGATTCTCCCCATGTCTTCGCTGGTCAGTCTGCCCTGAAAGGATTTCTCCTGACAGAAGAGACGATGGCCATGACTCTCCCTGGCATGTACCTCCATCCCCTTCTCTTGAGTCGGTAGGTGGGAGCCTGGCTGGTTTATCACTCTGACGAAGCAACGGGCTGGGTCACATTAGAACATGTGGCATATTTCAAAATCCCCAGTTTAAGGAACTTAAAGCCAGGAATCCAGGTGAAGTGTTTCAGAGCAGCAGGAAGGAGATGGCTGCTTTGTAATCAGCCCAGGTCACTGTTGAAAACATCGTGGTCAGATGCTATCAGCAACCAAACAGGAAAAGCTTTGATGGATTGTCTCTAGGAAGTTTAGAGGTCTTTGGGGGTCGACTAGGATGAGACGAGATGCTTCGGTCTCTCTAGGAAAAGAGGGATTATTAAAGCTATCCCAATTTCTAGATCTCTTTAGGAATTGGGGAGGGATCTAGTTATGGGAAAAGGTTGATCAGGGTCTTGACTGGTGAGAATCTTAGGAAGGCACACAGTAAGTGCTCAATAAATAACCATGGTAGTAATCAGGTAATATGATTGGACACAGATCTTGGCCCAGGAGGGGCTCACAGTCTAGGGGAGAGGGAGAGCAGGGTTTGAATCCCCGTTTTACAGATGAGGAAACTGAGGCCTCGAAAAACAAAGTGAATGTCCAAGGTCACACAGTAGACAGTGGCAAAGCTGGGAATTGAACCCAAGTCCTCTGATTCCCAGGCCTTGCTCTTTCCACTAGGCTACACTACTTTTCATTGATTGATTGATGGCCAAGTTTGGGGTGGGAAGAAAGGGTCCCTAAGGTGGCAATGAGCACCTTCCTCCTCCTAAGCAGTCCCAGAGGAGGAATAATTAACAGAGAAGATGGTAGCGAATGAAGTTTCCCATAGATTGCCCCCTGGGGCCAGGATGGGGACTCATTGCTGGAGGTGAAGGTGAACATATTCAGAGACATGATAGCTAAGGACTGCTCATCTCCTGGGGCTAACTCCCCACCCGAATTCAGCTCTAGGAAGGGAAACTTAAAATAATCTTCCACACAACTTGACCCCTTTAATGCTACTGCTTTGGTGTCAGGCAGACACGCAAATCTAATTTGCCTGAAAGGGTTGGGGCAAGTTGGATGATGTGTGGCTCACTACTGTGTAAATGTGGTGGGCTGGAGGTGGAGGGTCTGGCCCTCCTAATAATAATAATAATAATAATAACTTAGGTATTTGTTAAGTGCTTACTAGGTGCCAAGCACTGTTCTAAGAGCTGGGGTGGATTCAAGGTAATCAGGTTGGACACAGTCCATGTCCCTCATGGGGCTTGCAATCTTGATTCCCATTTTACAGATGAGGTAACTGAGGCACAGAGAAGTGACTTGCCCAAGGTCACACGGCGGACATGTGGCAGAGATGGGATTAGAACCCACAACCTCTGAATCCCAGGCCCATGCTCTTTCCATTAGGCTTCCATTAGGCCATGCCCTGCTCCCCAATAACTGCCTGCCCTTTCCTCCATCTTTGCCAGAAAAACCCTCTATTTAGATAGTACCGTTGACTTTGAAGAGTTCAGAAATTTCCAGTGGTAAGCAGGAAGCATTGGAAGCAGAGAGCAGCAACAGGGGCTGTTTTGTAAATAGTTTAAAGTATAAGACCAAACCATTTATTTGTGGCTATTAAAAAAATTTGAACTGCTTGCTTAATTCTGAGAGAAGTACACAACCTGGTACAAGTAGTGAATCAAATACAGAAGCGAGCAAAAGAAAAAGGTTACCTATTTAAACCCAGAAGAATTTCCAAAGGCTGCATATCGAGATAATATATCCCCAAAAGTGGTGACTGAAATTCAGATGTCACAAAGAAAATTCCCTTCCCCTGACAGGGATTGAGTCATGAATTAAAAGTAACAGATGAAATACTTTTCAAAGGTAATCAATCAGATAATGATGGTGTCTACTATCCTGAGATGAGATGTCTTAGCAAGGACATATATGGGTCACTCAGGTAGATGTGGAAAAGGAGAGGGTTTTCTTTTTTTAATGGTATTTGTTAAGGATTTACTATGTACCAGACACTGTACTAAGCACTGGGGTAGATATGAGCTAATTAGGTTGGACACAGTCCATGTTCATTCATTCAATTGTATTTATTGAGCACTTACTGTGTGCAGAGCACTATACTAAGTGCTTGGGAGAGTAAAAAAAAAACAATAAACAGACACAGTCCCTGCCCACAATTAGTCCCACATGGGGCTCACAGTTTTACTTCCCATTTTATAGATGAGGTAACTGAGGCACAGAGAAGTTAAGTGGCTTGCCCAAGGTCACACAGCAAACAAGTGGTGGACCCAGGATTAGAAGCCAGGTCCAGAATGAGAAAAGTTAAGTATTAGTGACAAATCAATAATGATCCTGAGAAAAGTGAAATCTTGTGAAGCATCATGATCACTGATAGATAATTAACAAAAAATTATGAATCTCAGCTCTGTTGTTGATCCAGTGCAAAGAACACTGCTCTGGGAATCAGGAGACCTGGGTTCTAGGCCCAGATCTGCCTGTTGGGGCCAGGACACCAGTGGTGAAGTTTTTGATGGAAGAACCACCTAGGGCATTCCTCCAGGTGGACAGGCCCAATGGGAATCTCAAAAAATAACGGGCTCATTTGGGCAATCTCCTCTCAGGGTCACACCTGGAGAGTTTCCAATACTCTACCAGTCTCGACTATGGGAGGGAGAGTCAAGCAGAGGCGTATCCATTCCATTCCTAGCTTGGGCAGTGGCTAGTGAGTGGAAGGCAATCTGCTACAAGTCAAAACTCACCTGTACTGGGCTGCAGCATCATGGGAGAGAGTTGAAGGCGGAGACTCAAGTTTAATGAGCGGAAGGAGACAGTGGTAAACCACTTCTGTATTTTTATCAAGAAAAATCTACAGATCCACTACCAGAACGATTGCAGATGGAGGGAGAGATGTGTCCACGGCGTCGCTATGGGTCAGAGACGACTCAACGGCGTAGGACAAGACAATGAGGGCAAAGACCACCAAACTGTCAAACCAAACCCAAACTATCACCTGCCGATTCATGGCACTGGAGCACAGCATCAGCACTGTGCTTCAGTCACTCCGACCTTAAATGGGTCTTACACATAAAAAAAGCTTCATGCACACGTTATGATGCACTTCTACCCGCCTACTCTCTCACTGCCCTCCATGCCCCAGAGGGAACACCACTGCCAGAGACAAGAATATGAGTGGTTTTGCACAAACCACTACCCCTCTAATCAATTTCTCCATACAAAGTTCTTGGCCCCTAAGTCTCCGGATCAAGGCTCATCTATTATTCTCGATACGAGGCTCCATCACTTTGAATTGGGAACTACTGAGATTTCAGCCAAAAGTGGGAATTTACTTTTTAAATATTTAATAATACATAGTGAGAAAGGTTTTATTTCTTACTTCTACTGCTTGTCTTGGGTATTTTCATTTACTCTAATGGAGAAGATGTTTGGACAATACAGTACACCTATAAGAGTTTGGAAGCAGGCAGGGACCATCACTGGCTCTGAAAAGATGAAGAAAACCAGGCAGAGAGGATCAGTTGTACATCTCTAGACTGTATGCTCAACATGGGCGGGGAATGCGTCTGTTTATTGTTGTATTTTACTCTCCCCAGCGCTTAGTACAGTGCTCTGCACACAGAAAGCACTCAATAAATACGACTGACTGACCTATACTGTGAGCCCATATAGGACAGGGACTGTGTCCGATCTGCTTATTTGTTTCTACCCCAGAGCTTAATACAGTACTTGGCACATAGAGAACACTTATCAGATACTGCAATTATTATTATCACTATTATTATTATTATTATTATCATTATATGAACTTTGGGTTTAGTGATTCTTTCTACTCCCTTTCCCTTTCATTGTAAGTCTCCGGGGCAATAGACTGGTTGTTTTTATCAACCTGTCAATCAATGGTATTCACTGACTTTTAACTGTGAGCACTGTAGTAAGGGCTTGGGAGAGTATGATACAATAGAGGAGGTAGACAAAATCCCTACCCACAAGGAGCTGGACTCCACTGATCTCTATTTCAAGGAGTAAACAGAAGACAAATTCTGCTTTAGCCACAGCCCATCCCCAGGCAGGGTGAGGCTTTCCAAGGATTCACGTGGTAGAGCCAGAAGAGCCCTGGATAAAAGAGGTAGGAGAGAGGGCAGGGGCTCGCCCAGAGGGACCAGGCCTGGAAGACTGGTGTCACCATGGAAATAAGGCCTAGTGCGAGCAGAGGGACCACTAACCTACTAAGTTGTGGTTCTGGGGTATCCACTGATTTCTGTTCCTGAGTTGAGGGCACGGAGCATGTCTACTAACTCTACTGTACTCTTCCAAGCGTTTAGTATGATGCCGTGCACGCAGTAAGCCCTCAGTCAGTACTATAGATGGATTGAGGCTGTTGCTTCCTATATTTCTCCCTCACACCACATGTCTGCCCCATTCCCATTTGTGGGGGCCCAGTGCTCGGAGCCACTAGCAGACCCCCACCCCGCACTTTCTCCTTTCTATTTTTAATATGTTTTTTTAACTTTCCTATGAGCCCCGTGAGGGACAGGAGGGGCTCCCTGGGCCAGAGCTAGAGGTGGAAGGGGGAGGGGGCAGAGCGAGAGGAGGGGGAGGAGAAGGTCAGAGTGAATCACCAAATGGAAACATTAGCCGCTCCAGTGGGGGCAGTCACTCAGAATTTCCAGTAAAGTTCCCTGCCTCAGTCCCAGCACAGGGGTGAGGACAGGAAGCGGGGCAGGAAGCTTGCACTGGCGTTTCAGGAAGTGAGCCTGGGAGAAGCCAAATCGGCAGGGCCCAGCAGCATTCCTAAACTGTGGAAACCTGAGTCTTTCTTCCTGCTGCATGCATGGAATACTTGGACTTCTTAAGAATCCTGCTGATCTGGGGCCTCCAAGGAGCCCCCGCTTCATTACACAAAAGGATGGGGGCTACAGACCAAGGAAAGGGATCTTGCCTCCTCTGGGGAGGGGACAGGCTCTTGGACACTTAGCTCAACCGAAGCCACAAGGGAGAAAAGGGTGTAAGAAGGAGACCGTCGTCTCCACTCCTGGCTGCTCCAAAGGGGAGCTGTAACGGAATTAAGTAATTTGCTGCGGAACAGGGTCCCTGGGGAAGGCAAGAACCCTGCTTAAAGAATTCCCAAGTGGGGAGGATGATTAAGGGTCAAAGAACCATTTAGACTTTCCCCTGCCTAGAGGCAGAGAGCTGGACCAACCCCAGGATTCAACGATTTGCCTTGTGCCTCCGTGTTCATCTTTCGGCCTTGGATATCTTTTACTGTATTTGCATAGCATTAGAAGTTTTGGATCATTCAACATCTGCCTTGCTGCTCCCCTCCAGGAGGAGCAGAAGGTCCAGGAAGGGAGCCACACTGGGAAAGCTTTCAGTAGAAACTGCAAAAAAGAGGCCAAACCCAACTCTCCCCAGTCAGATCTCTTACTTAAAAGTAATTGTGGTATTTGTGAAGCACTTCCTATGTTTCAGGCACTGTAGTAGCTACAGGGTAATCAGATCAGGCACTGTCCCCATCCCACCCGAGACCCCCAATCTAAGGGGGGGGGGGGAGAAAGGGCATTGGCTCCCCATTTTACAGATGAGAGAACTGAGGCCCCGAGAAGTGAAGTGATTTGTCCAAGGTTACATAGCAGGCAAGCAGTAAACCCAGATCCTCTGACTCTCTGGCCAGGTTTCTTTCCACTAGACCACACTACTTCTCTAAATTCTCTTACTAGCTCTCTTCTTTGTTCTTCCCCAAGCTCCCACAGACTGGGTCTCTATGGCCACCTGCCCCCATTCTACCACAGGTGTCACCTCTCCTGCAGCAGCTCCTGACATCTCCAAACGTAACAATAATAATGCTATTATTATTATTATTATTAGAGGGGTCACCCACACACTGCTGCTACCCCATCGTTTGATAAGGCCCTAAGACTAGCATCTACCCGCTGCCCAATAGAAACAAACATTCTGAGGACACAGAGAGAACAGTGCATTTTTCAACAAACAGAATACAGCAGCAACATGTTTTGCTTCTTTGAGGAGGTTGATTGTCTTAATTTTTCCATGGAAAGAGCCTGGCTCTGAGAGTGGGGGGAACCTGGTTTCTAGTATTCTAAGAAGTCCCAGTTCTGCTAATGGACCCATAGACTATAAGCTCGTTGTGGATAGGGACCATGTCTACCAACTCTGCTATACTGTACTCTTCCAAGCACTTAGTGCAGTGCTCTGCACACAGTAAGCCCTCAACGAATATGGATTGATTGATTTATCTTCTGCCTCAATTTTCTCATCCTCAAGATGGGGATAATAATGCCCGTAATTCACTGGATGAGAAGTTAAAAACTGAGATAATTGATATAAAATCACTGTACAAAATCAAGGTATTACAGAGGCAACCTTGAGTGAACTGTTAGAGTTAAAGAGAAATCAATCAGTGGATTTATTAAGTACTTACTGTGCACAGAACACTGTACTAAACCATGGATTTGGAGCTGGGGGATGAGAGAGACAGATAGGGGTAAACTGAAGAAGGAGAGAAAGAGGGAAGGAGCCAGGACTTTAAAGGCACATTAGAAAGTTGACTTTTCAAACTAATTTGGATTGGAGATAATTCCAAAAATTCAAAATTTGGATAGTTGAACCAAATAGGGTTTGGCTTGCTTGGGAAGGTGTTGTAATCAATCAATCGTATTTATTGAACACTTACTGTGTGCAGAGCACTGTACTAAGCGTTTGGGAGAGCACAGTATAACAAAATTGGTATCCTTGATTTTGGGTTAAGGAACTGACTCTGGGACTGCAATCGCACTCTCCCCTGATATTGGTTTCAAAAGATAGCGGTTCATTCTATAAAACATCCTATTCATTAGGAGCATATTAATGTCTGTCTCCCCCTTTAGACTGTAAGCTCGTTATGGGCAGGGAATGTGCTTATTCTGTTGTACTGTATTCTCCCAAGCGCCTAGTAGAGTGCTCTGCACATAGTAAGCGCTCAACAAATATCATTGATTGATTAATTGATTGGGTCAGGCAGAGGTTCGTTTCACATAACCAAAGTTTACATGATCAACTTTCTTGTACCAAATTTCCCCCCTCCCTAGGGTTGTCATGGTTCAGCTTGGAGAAAATAGTTAGCCTTAACCCAACCTCCATTTTTGCAGGAAGGAAGGGCTTGTGTTACTCAAATACAGGACAATTATGCCGCCCCCTTCTCCTCCTCCTCACCAACCCACCCAAGAAACAGGACAAAGCCAAGAAGTAAGCGACAATCCTGGATATGCAGAATGTTAGATTGTAGTAGACTGTAGGCTCCTTGAGAGCAGGGATCATGTTTACCAATTCTATTGTATTCCACTCTCTCTCTTCTAAATTGTGAGCCCCTCAAGGGACTGGAACCATGTCTAATTCCCAACTGTGTTTTCTTTCCCAGTGCTTAGTTCAGTGCTCTGCAAGCAGTAAGCACTCATTTCATACCATTGATTGATTGGGCAACCCTACCCCTTCCCCACTATATTTTTCAGTTCCTTCTCCCCTTTGTCCATTTGCATAAGGATCCAGGTCTGGACCCTTGTAAGATCCCATGAAGTTAAACCCTGGGAAGAAGAGGTCTAGGAATTGTGAGTAAGAACAGGGAGTAAGTGGAAATATGATAGGGAGGGATGGGGGGTGGGGGGCGTGTGTGTGTGTACTGAAAGAGAAAGAGTGTGAGTTGAGATGAGATGGGGAGGAAGGGAGCTAGATATGAAGTAGAAGAACAGAAGATTCAGCCTACACACTCTGACTCAGTGGTAATCGGTGGGTGGGTGTGTCTGGTTTGTGACCTCAGAGGCACAATTACTGCAATGGAGACACAGAAATCAGAGCCCAAAAAGAGCCATGAGGTCATCTTGTTCACTCCTCCCATGGGTATCAGGCCTGAGCTATTCAGCAGAGTATAATCTCCAGTGCTTTGTCCAGTCCGCTTGTGAATAACTCCTCCACTTCCCCTGGCTGACGTTCCAGAGTTTAATCGGCCGTATTGTTAGGGAATGTTTCCTGATGTCCAGCCCGCATTTTCCTTTACTCACTTTCATCCCGGGGCCCCTCATTATTCCTCCCTAAAGAAGTCCTTCCCCTCACTCAAGTTGATGCCCTTTAAAATATTTGTAGACACTTATCGACTTGACTGTTCAATATCTCTGAGCCAAGTGGCCCGAGGACACAAGTTGCAGGATGGGGAGTTGGTGACATAAAGTCCTAACCCCAGAGCCGCTACTACCTTGCCATGTGACCTTGGAAAGATTCCCTGACCCCTGCGGTGTCTCAGTTTCCCTTCCTGCATAATAGGCCTGGCCATCCTGAGGTGCCGTGGTATGAGGATTACTTTAAGCATCTCCACCATTATAAGCACCATTATCTAGTTGTGCCTTTTGTGCTTGGGAATGACTGGCCTCACCCCCAATACCACTCCTGCTGGTGAGGCTCTCTCTCGCCTTGATACTCCACCTCATCTCCAAGGCCTCCCTGTGTCGGACAGACACAGGATGAGTGAATTCTGAGGAGGGAAGAGATCTGAGCATCAGGTATCAGAGTCTCTCATTGGGCAAATGGCCTTAGAATGAGGTGGGACAGCCACTTTCCTGGGCTGGAATCCTCTCTCTATATGCCCAGTCAATTACTGGGCTAACTGTTCCTTGTGCCTTGGATTTCAAACTCCCATATACTGTGCAGTTCTTAGCTGACCAAATCTAATCCCTTTGTCTCCATCGTCTCAGTCTCTTAAGGCCTCCAGGGCCTTATAACCACCCCATATCAAGAATAATCTGCCAAATTCATTGGGAACCTTCAAGTTTTATTTCCCAGACATTTGGTGAACGTCCAAGGCCACCCATGCCCAGCAGTAACTCTCAGAGGGTCAACACTATTTGCAATCCATCATCCTTTGAGGTGCCCCATCCAGGATCTCTGCCAACCCTACTTTTCTCAGTTATCTGATATCACTGCCTCTCTCTGCCACACCTCCTTCTCTGGCTGCTTGGTCATTAGAGAGAAGAGCGAGAGAGAATGAGCCAACTCCTTTGGCTGTCATTTTGCAGACGTTTCCTGATGTTCCCTGATTGCTGAGTTCTGTGCGTCTCAAAATGAAGATGCATACCAGCATTGCGGGAGAAGGGGAAGCAGGGCCTGGGAAGTGACATTTGAAGATGAGGGGGACCCATGAGTGACCGGGCATTTTTTTTGGAGGCACGTTTCCCCAATCATCACTACTCCCATCCCATCCCTCGTTCAAGTGCTTTTTCCCCTCCCCGCAGAGCAACCAGAGGCTCCAAAGGCAAAAAGCAATGAGCAGAGGGATATGGCTACTGAGCTTGCTGTTCTCGCTTCCGACAGGCAGATCTGCAAATTCACAGGATGGGTTCTGATTAAAACCCACTGCATTTAATCACAGAAGAAAGGCTACAATAATCTAGATCTCCCCAAATAGCTAATCTCTCAAGAGTAATTATTAAGTGCCTACTGTTGGCAGAAAGTATTCCATTTTGCTCCCCTCAGAACAGTATAGGTGAGGGGAGATAACGATTTTTCTTTTAAATCAGGACTCACAGTAGTAGTAATCATCATCATCATCATTGTGGTATCTGCTAAATGCTTATGACGTGACAAGTACTAAATGCAGGAGTAGATTCAAATAACAAAAACAATAGTATTTGTTAAGCGCTTGCTACACTCCAGGCATTGCATTAACCGCAGGGTTAGATACAAGATAGTCAGGTCAGACACAGTCCCTGTCCCACATAGAGTTCACAGTCTAAATAGGAGGGAGAACAGGTATTGAATCCCCATTTTCTAGATGATGAAACTGAGGCCCAGAGAAGTGAAGTGACTTGCCCAGGGTCACACAGTAGGCAAGAGGCAGAACCCAGGTCCTCTGACTCCCAAGCCCATGTTCTTTCCAGTAAGCCACTCCGCTTCGAGATAAGAATGTTATCTTTGAACACTCCCACTTCATGGACCTCATACCAGTTCGCCTCGAATCTGCAGGCACATTTTCTCCTCAGGCAGCCAGACCCCTCGCCTCTTCCCGATCCGTCCGTGTCCCAGAAGGTTAGGGCTCCCTCCGTGACTTCGGTGATCTCTCAGCCCACAGATACCGGCTCTTTCTGCTCTGGGCAGAGGGAGGCATCAGGGTCTCTATATGTTACCAACTTGTACTTCCCAAGCGCTTAGTACAGTGCTCTGCACACAGTAAGCGCTCAATAAATACGACTGATGATGATGATGATGATGAGAGGAAGCTCTCTTCTCCTGGTGTTCAAGGTGTTCCTGCTCGTTCAAGCTCTCATCCTATCCCGTCTGGACTACTGCATCAGCCTCCTCTCTGATCTCCCATCCTCGTGTCTCTCCCCACTTCAATCCATACTTCATGCCGCTGCCTGGATTGTCTTTGTCCTGAAACGCTCTGGGCATGTTACTCCCCTCCTCAAAAATCACCAGTGGCTACCAATCAATCTGCGCATCAGGCAGAAACTCCTCACCCTGGGCTTCAAGGCTGTCCATCACCTCGCCCCCTCCTACCTCACCTCCCTTCTCTCCTTCTACAGCCCAGCCCGCACCCTCTGCTCCTCAGCCTCTAATCTCCTCACCGTGCCTCGTTCTCGCCTGTCCCGCCTTCGACCCCCGGCCCACGTCATCCCCCTGGTCTGGAATGCCCTCCCTCTGCCCATCTGCCAAGCTAGCTCTCTTCCTCCCTTCAAGGCCCTACTGAGAGCTCACCTCCTCCAGGAGGCCTTCCCACACTGAGCCCCCTCCTTCCTCTCCCCCTTGTCCCCCTCTCCATCCCCACCATCTTACCTCCTTCCCTTCCCCACAGCACCTGTATATATGTATATATGTTTGTACATATTTATTACTATATTTATTTATTTATTTTACTTGTACATATCTATTCTATTTATTTTATTTTGTTAATATGTTTGGTTTTGTTCCCTGTCTCCCCCTTCTAGACTGTGAGCCCACTGTTGGGTAGGGACTGTCTCTATATGTTGCCAACTTGTACTTCCCAAGCGCTTAGTACAGTGCTCTGCACACAGTAAACGCTCAATAAATACGATTGATTGATTGATTGGTGTCTGAGCAAGCAAGAACTTGCTTTGTAAAACTAGCTGTCATAACTTTGCCCTTAGTACACTTGGTCTTGAAAAACCTCAACTTGTCTGCTCCAATAGCAATCGCAGTTTTAGACACTACGCAGTTCTAAACCCAGCTCCACCACTTGTCTGCTGAGTGACCTTGGGCAAGTCACTTCACTTCTCTGTGCTTCAGTTAACTCATCTGTAAAGTGGAGATTAAGACTGTGATCCCCACATTGGACATGGACTGTGTCCAACCTAATTAATTTGTATCTATCCCAGCGCTTAGTACAGTATCCAGCACAGAGTAAGCACTTAACAAATAACATTAAACAACAACAACACTGTCATCGTTATTACGACTGAATAGCTCAGAATGGCTTGCATTTTTGGCTCCAAAGCCACTGTTGGAGAGTTTGGTGTTTATAGCATCAATCTCTTCTGGATGCCATTGGTGCCAGTGTGACAGCAAACACAATGCAAATAGAAGAACAGTAATTACCCCAGCCTGCCCAGAAAAAAAAAAAGGCAACAGCAAAAAAAATAAGGCTGTTGTGTTTTCCAGGAAGGAAATCCCAGTTCCCCAGGAATCTGGGACTTTCAAATAATCCCAGTGACTGTGAAGGATGGAATAAAGAAGTCAAAACACCAGACCCAACAACAAACTTTTGAGGAGAGGAGGGGAAGGGCTGAAGCGAGCCATCCAAACCGGGGTGAAATTCCAAGAGGCTCCCCCGGAAGGTTGGGTGGTGCTTGAAAGAAAGGTCCTGACCATTTTAAGGGCATTACATGGAGACGGCCCTGAAAATACTCGTGAGCTGGGCGGGGTCCCGGAGAGACTGGGGAGCCACAGAAGCAAATGCTTCACAATGTGTCTCATTAATCAGCCGGAATTCCTCTGGCGTTCTTTGTTCCCGCGGTGAAAGCCTGCTAAAGCCATCAGGTTCTATGTGGCTGGAATATGCAGTTCCTCCAGCACAACGACACCAGCCACACTTGGTACTGCCCTGGACATGATTAAGACTTCAGGTTTCCTTCTCCGAATGCGCCAAAAGAACAGCTACCTGGGAGTGGACAAGGGGAGCCAGCTTTGACAGGCTTCTCTTCCTGACTCCCTCACTTGCTAAAATACTCTCCGGCTAGTGGCCACCCCATTCTCCTGCTGCCCTTCCTCTTCCCTGCCCCGTAACACGTCCCCAAGTCCTCTTTCCCCACCACCATCCCACAGGAATTAAGGAGGAGTCCACGTGCAAGGAAATTGCACCGAGACCAGTTGGAAAAGTCATGTTTACTTCAGCCTCTGAAGTAGACTTTTAGACTGTGAGCCCACTGTTGGGTAGGGACTGTCTCTATGTGTTGCCAATTTGTACTTCCCAAGCGCTTAGTACAGTGCTCTGCACATAGTAAGTGCTCAATAAATACGATTGATTGATTGATTGGACTCAGCTGGCAAATATCAAGACAAACTGAAATCAGGAGACCTCTAGTTTTTTGTCTCTAATTATCAGTGATCTCCTAGCCCCACCTCCTCATGGTGTTAGTTCCTCAGAGGAATCCCACTAAGCCATGGAGCTTCTGAGAGGTGATGCTAGTGTTTCTCTGAGTTAGGCCTGGGAGGGGAGAGGGAGGGCTGTTTATTAAGGTCCCCCTCCCTCAGGTTAGCACTAAGGCTGTATCCTTTTTTTCCCAAATTTGAGGAAGTAACAGTGGGAAAGGAGATGGAGGGAGTAGGGGACTGTATCAGCAAAGGATTCAGCATAGGGCTGGGGGGTGGCTGGGGGAGCGGAAAGAGGGAACAGAGGTGGAGGGAGCAGGGAGCGGTGTTGGGGGGGGGATGAGTCTGAAAACTTAAAGAGCAATTAGTCAAAGTTGAATTGTTTTTCTAAACTCTTAATGAAAACAAAGAACGGGGCATGGCCCAGATGGTGCCAGGGGATCAAATAAACGTCGCACTCAGGAAGCAGGTGCTACTGGGAATGTTTCCTGCCAGCCCTGCTGCTGCTCACAGCCACTTTTATTATTTGTTATTTTTCATGACTGCAGCTGGGGTTTCCCTCCAGCTGCGTGGAAATATGTTAAAGGTTGGTCATCAGCTAGAGGTGGGGGAAGGGGGGAAATCGTGGGGAGGTGACGAGGGGAAGGGCGAGAGTGGTTCAACCTGCATTTCTCTGACTTCTCAGTCCAAGAGGGGAAAAAACACGTGTTTTCTGTCTACTTAGGGACCCATCCGCTCATCTTTCTATAATTATGGTACTAAGCCTGGACTCAGCCCAAGAAATGGCTCTGCAAGATGTGTTACTGTTTTAATCTTCACATGGGAGCTCTGGACAGTGGTTTTCATTATTACTTCCAGAAAATAAGGAAACAGAGGCCCTGAATAAGAAATAGAATAATAAATACTGGTAACATAAACAGAGAAGTCATTTACATAAGGTGACACAAGTCTAGCCCAGAGCAGAATTCACAGGTCTTCCCGTCAAACTCCATTGTTTAGTTTTCTAAACTGGCTTTCTTCCGGTTCCCTAGCTCTGTCCCCTCTTCTTGAAGAAAAGTGGAGGAGAAGGGGAAGCCAGGAGGAAAGGCTTCCTCCTACCTCTGCTTGCAAGCTTCCTCTTGAGGTCTTCAGTCAAAAGCCTAGGAATTCTTTTGCCCAGTTGGGTCTGGCTTGCTGCCATGGGTGGGCTGAAGGTGCCGATGCTCAGGAAAGGGTTTGATTGTCTAGAGATCGTTAACACCGGGTGATTGCCCCCAGAACAGGTCCAAGGGCTACTTTAGGTTATTTTCCCTTAATGGACTCAGACCTGGTTGCCAGCATCCAGAAGTTCAAGCCATTTTCACGTTTCTGGTCGGAGGAATTCTAGGGCAGGGCAACCAGTGAAGGCCCTATTGGTCACTAAAGTTTAAGCAAGCCTGATGCTGATGACGTTTGATCACATCTTTCCACTGGTTGCAAACTATTTACTAGAGATGAAAGAGTCTGGAGTCAGCTCACGCCTCTCCCGCAAAGGGAGCCTCCTCCCTGGGTGATCTGAGCCAGGCCAAGTAAGTGATGTACGCATCAGGAAGCTGCGTGGTGAAGTGGGTAGAGAGAGCACGGTCCTGGGAGTCAGAAGGTCATGGGTTCCAACCTGGCTCCACCACTTGTCTGCTGGGTGACCTTGGACAAGTCACTTCACTTCCCTGTGCCTCAGTTACCTCATCTGTAAATGGGGATTGAGCCCGTGAGTTCCACGTGGGACAGGGACTGTGTCCACCAGGATTTGCTCGTGTCCACCCCAGCGCTTAATACAGTGCCTGGCACATAGTAAGCGCTCAACAAATACCACAATTATTATTATTATTACCTACCCTCTACTACTTGAGCACTAACTCATGGGTCTACTCCTCTTCCTTCTTTCTTCCCTCTCTAGACTGTAAGCTCATTGTGGGCGGGGAATGTGCCCGTTATATTGTTAGATTGCACTCTCCCAAGTGCTTAGTACAGTGCTCTGCACACAGTAAGAGCTCAATAAATACGACTAACTACCTGTAATGTACCTGTCTGTCTCCCCGGCTAGAGTGTAAACAGCAAAGCTCTTTTATTCAGGGGCTCTGCTCACAGTAGGCACCCAAGAAATCTCACTGATTGATCGATGCATTTTGACCTTTCAGGAAGCTTCCAAACTGAAGACTCCGGCTTCTCTGGCAACGATCTCCCTGGCTGCATAGGTAGAGCTACCCCTCCTCTTAATTCATTCAATTGTATTTATTGAGCTCTTACTGTGTGCAGAGCACTGTACTAAGCGCTTGGGGAGTACAAGTTGGCGACATATAGAGACGGTCCCTACCCAACAGCGGGCTCACAGTCTAGAAGGGGGAGACAGAGAACAGAACAAAACATATTAACAAAATAAAATAAATAGAATAAATATGTACAAATAAAATAGAGTAATAAATACGTACAAACATATATACATATATACAGGTGCTGTGGGGAGGGAAAGGAGGTAAGGCGGGGGGATGGGCGGGGAGGAGGGGGAGAGGAAGGAGGGGGCTCAGTCTGGGAAGGCCTCCTGGAGGAGGTGAGCTCTCAGTAGGGCTTTGAAGGGGGGAAGAGAGCTAGCTTTGCGGATGTGCGAAGGGAGGGCATTCCAGGCCAGGGGGATGAATGGGCACTTAATGAGCACCTGTGTGGGGTTCTTTCCCAATATTGGTCTGGAGCTGCCCTGCAGGGGAAGGAATTGAGTCTTCATCTTGGTGCTGTACTGGGCACTGGGGTAGATATAGGTTCATCGGGCTGGATGTCGCCCTTGTCCCACATGGAGCTTGCGGTCTTCATCCCCCATTTTGCAGATGGGGGGATTGAGGCCCAGAGAGGCAAAGTGAATTGCCCAAGGCCGCGCTGCAGGGACGGCTGGGGCCTCCACCCCCCTGCCCTTCGAGGCCCACACTCTTGGGGACACTGCCTCGGGCAGCGACTAATATGGTGAACCCCCAGATCTGGGCACTAGATTTGCGCACCTCTCTGCTCCCAGCCCCACAGCACTAATGTTCAAATCTGTAATTTATTTATTTCTATTGTTTGTTTCCCCTTCTAGGCTGTAAGCTTGTTGTGGGCAGGGAATGTGTCTGTTATATTGTTCTGTTGTAAACTCCCCTGTGCTGGGCAGCAGCGGGGTGGGAGAGAATTGAGGGCAAAGACTCAAGTTTACTGCATGGAAAGAGGCAATGGTAAACCACTTCTGTATTTTTACCAAGAAAACTTTATGGATACACTACCAGAACGATTGCAGATGGAGGTGGGACGTTTTGGGAGAGATGTGTCCACGGCTGTGGGTTGAAGATGACTCAACGGCATAAGACAAGACTCTCCCAAGCACTTAGTACAGTGCTCTGCACACAGTAAGTGCTCAATAAATATAATTGAATGAATGAATGATTTAATGATGGTATTTGTTAAGCACTTACTGTGTACCAGCCACTGTACTAAGCGCTGGGGTGGATACAAGCAAATTGAGTTGGACACAGTCCCTGTCCCAAGTGGGGCTCACAGTCTCAATGCCTGCTTTACAGATAAGGTAACTGAGACACAGAGAAGTGAAGTGACTTGCCCACAGTCACATAGCAGACAAGTGGCAGAGGTGGGATTAGAACCCATGACCTTCTGACCCTTGCTGTATCCATTTCAAATCCCGGCTCTGCCGCTTTCATTCATTCAATCATATTTATTGAGCGCTTATTGTGTGCAGAGCACTGGACTAAGCACTTGGGAAGTACAAGTTGGCAACATATAGAGACACTTGTCAGCTGTGTGATCTTGGGCAAGTCACTTCACTTCTCTGAGCCTCAGTTACCATCTGTAAAATGGGGATGAAGACTGTGAGCCCCACGTGGGACAACCTGATCACCTTGTATCCTCCCAGCACTTAAAACAGTGCTTCGCACATAATAAGCGCTTAACAAATGCCGTCATCATTATTATTACACCATGCTGCTTCTCCAATTTGGCAGTAGTTACTTGAGAAGGCAGGAGAAGCTTGCTCTCAGAGGCTGTGGTGAGCGTTTATACCTTGAGAACTCACAGTGCTAGAGTCGAAAGATCGAGAGGAATCGGGAGAGATCGCAGGACAGGAGTAATGAATGAAGACTAAAGCCAAATGCAACCAGTTTTATCTCTGCCCAGAACTCCCCGCGCCCTAGTCCCTCGGCACAACTGGCCTGGTGGCTCACTGCACCCTCCATTCTCCCTGTGCTACTAAACTGGGACCTCCCATCATCATCATCATCATCAATCGTATTTATTGAGCGCTTACTATGTGCAGAGCACTGTACTAAGCGCTTGGGAAGTACAAATTGGCAACATATAGAGACAGTCCCTACCCAACAGTGGGCTCACAGTCTAAAAGGGGGAGACAGAGAACAAAACCAAACATACTAACAAAATAAAATAAACAGAATGGCTATGTACAAGTAAAATAAATAAATAAATAGAGTAATAAATATGTACAAACATATATACAGGTGCTGTGGGGAAGGGAAGGAGGTAAGATGAGGGGGATGGAGAGGGGGACGAGGGGGAGAGGAAGGAAGGGGCTCAGTCTGGGAAGGCCTCCTGGAGGAGGTGAGCTCTCAGTAGGGCCTTGAAGGGAGGAAGAGAGCTAGCTTGGCGGATGGGCAGAGGGAGGGCATTCCAGGCCCGGGGGATGACGTGGGCCGGGGGTCGATGGCGGGACAGGCGAGAACGAGGTACGGTGAGGTGCTCCCCTGCGGTGTCAAGCCCCTTATGTACTGGGGGTGCCTTGCTTGAGTCATGGCTTGGACAAAGACATTGCCTCCTGAAGCCATTTTTGGTGGTTTTGGGGGGAGAGCTGCTGAAATTCAGACTTTCCATTGACACCACTTGGGCGGGAAGAGCTGTCAGCATGGGAGGGTTGGCAGTGAAGCCCTTAGCTAAATATAATGCCAGCCGGGAAGCCTTCCTCTGGATGGAGTGCCTTTTTTGCTGATCACACAGTTTTCGGTGCTATTCTTATCATCACAATCCTAATCCTACCCCTTACTGGTATTAAGATTTTACAGTTTCATGTTTTTCAAAATGTTTTGCTGCTACGTGGCAATGGGGATAGAGAAGCAGCCTGGCTCGGTGGAAAGAGCACGAGCTTTGGAGTCAGAAGTCATGGGTTCGAATCCTGGATCTGCCACATGTCTGCTGTGTGACCTTGGGCGAGTCACTTCACTTCTCTGAGCCTCAGGTACCTCATCTGTAAAATGGGGATTAAGACTGTGAGCCCCACGTGGGACAACCTGATCACCTTGTATCCCCCCAACACTTAGAACAGTGCTTTGCACATAGTAAGCGCTTACCAAATGCTATCATTATTATTATTATTACCCTGGAAGAGGTCTCTGAGAAAGATTTTGGAATTCCCTTCTCCGGTGGTCTTTGAAAATAGGTTAGATTCTCATCCAAGTGGCATGGCTTAGTGGCCTCCTGCCCAAGATGGATCAGCTAACGTCCCCTTCTGGTCATGGGTTCAAATCCCGGCTCCGCCACTTGTCAGCTGTGTGACTTTGGGCAAGTCACTTAACTTATCTGGGCCTCAGTTACCTCATCTGTAAAATGGGGATTAAGTTTGTGAGCCCCACGTGGGGCAATTGATCACCTTGTAACCTCCCCAGTGCTGAGAACAGTGATTTGCACATAGTAAGCGCTTAACAAATGCCATCATTATTATTAGCAAATTCCCAGTGCTTCCACAGAGAGCTGCGTCAGAGCCCTGGTCATCTCATAGTCAACCACAACCAACTTCTTACTTCTTTCTCTCTCCTCTCTGCCAGTCCATAATGTTCTTGCCAAAGTCACCTTCCCACCAATTTGCTCACCTTCTCTCTCTACCGATGCTCTCTGTGGGTAATACAGACGTCTTGTACTCAGTTTTTGGGCTCTTCACCATTCCACCCCTATCTCTGTCGCCTCTCATCTCTCTCCATACTCCCTTGCTTATTCTTTTTACTTTAGGCCGGCAAAATTTCTCCTTTTCTTTTTTCTTCCTCTTCCACTTCTCAGTATCGTCAGTTTCCATTTGGGAGTCTTTACATGGCATGGCATGATATTTGATCTGCTCCCATCTGCTCCCGGAGCAGCAACGTGGCATAGAGTATAGAGCATGGTCCTGGGAGTCAGAAGGTCATGGGTTCCAATCCCGGCTCGGCCACTTGTCTGCTGCGTGACCTTGGGTAAGTTACTTCCCTTCTCTGGGCCTCAGTTACCTCATCTGCAAGATGGGAATTAATAATGATGATGATGATGGTATTTGTTAAGTGCTTACTATGTGCAAAGCACTGTTCTAAGCACTGGGGGGATATAAGGTGATCAGGTTGTCCCACGTGGGGCTCACAGTCTTAATTCCCCTTTTACAGATGAGGTAACTGAGGCACAGAGAAGTTAAGTGACTTGTCCAAAGTCACACAGCTGACAATTGGAGGAGTGGGGATTTGAACCTGTGACCTCTGACTCCAAAGCCTGGGCTCTTTCCACTGAGCCACGCTGCTTCTCTAAGATTAAGATTAAGATTGTGAGCCCCAGGTGGGACAGGGACGGTGTCCAATCTGATTTGCTCGTATCCACCCCAGCTCTTAGTACAGTGCCTGGCACATAGTAAATGCTCAACAAATACCAAATTATCAGTAAGAGCCAGAACCGTGCCCCATGTGCTCCAGAGGTAACCCCCACCACACCAAGATCCAGGAGTTAGAAGCCTCCAGCCTTCCCAACTGTGGGAACGCTGGGAAAGAGCTATAACAGTTTGGAAGAAAAGACTGAGGACCATCAGGACCGCTCCCTCCTAGCACTGTTCATCTATTTTGCCCTTTGTGTTTTATTACTTGTGTTTGAAAATGCTTCCATTGTCTGAAATTTATTTATCTTTTCTATGTGAGCCCACTGTTGGGTAGGGACTGTCTCTATGTGTTGCCAATTTGTACTTCCCAAGCGCTTAGTACAGTGCTCTGCACATATTAAGCGTTCAATAAATACGATTGATGATGATGATGATGTATTTTGTCCTCTCCCACCTCCTCTCTGAGTCCCATTTGGGAGAGGGACCACATCTGAACTGCTTAGCACAATGATAGGCATATAGTAAGCACTTAAGACTGTGAGCCCCATGCAGGACAACCTGATTACCTTGTATCTATCTGAGCACTTAGAACAGTGCTTGGCACATAGTAAGCGCTTAACAAATACCATAATTATAATTTAATAAATACTACAACTAACTAGCTGTGGAGTAAATTCCATGGAATTTACAAGCTGAAGGGACAGGATTAACCACCATGTATTGAATGTGATTCTTACCTTTGAGGCCAGATGGTTGCTGGCTCTCTGCTCTCCAGAGCCTGGGCAGGACCTGAGCCTTCCTCAGCCCCTTCCCACCTGATTCAGAGCAGCCACTTGCTTTATCAACCTCAACCGCATTTATTGAGCGTCCACAGTGAGCAGAGCCCAGGAATGTCAATGGGCAAGAGCATTGTTCTAGGTCCTTGGGATCACGCACTAGAATTAAGAGACAGGGTCCCTAGGAACCTCCAGAAGTTTACAATCAAATCATCGTCTTCGTCCTCAGTATTTCCCAAGTGCCTACAGAAAGCACAGCCTGTACTCAGCATTTGGGAACATAGTAGAAAAGCTTAAGACATGATCCCAGCCCTCAAGAATCTTACCATCTAAGGGTGGAGACAGGGAGATGCAAGAAATGAGGAGAAAAGGAAAAACAATAGAAGTAAAGAAAGAGTGGATAAACGAATAAGTGGAATAAACCAACGTACACCCAAATACTAAGAGATGGGGATTAATAGACAAATGCTTCCTTGAGGAGGTGGTTATCTTAAGAGAGTTTTGAAGGTGGGGAGGGATGAGGCTTGGTTGATTTGAGCTGGGAAGGAATTCCATGCAGGGGGAAAGGAGTGAAAAATGTCTTGGAGACAGGAGAGTTGAGAGAAAGGTACAGCTCAGGGGGTTAGTTTGGGAGGCACCAAAAGTGCGAGCTGGGGTATAATGGGTGTGAGAGTGGAAAGGTAAGAAGGAGACAGCTAGTAGAGAGCCTCAAAGTCAATCAATCAATCAATGGTATTTATTGAGCACTTACCATGTGCAATGCACTGTACTAAGCACTTGGGAGACATTCCCTGCCCACAACAAGTTTACAGTCTAGAGGAGCTTCTGTTTGATGCAGAGAGCTATTCGAGGTTTTGGAGGAGAAGAATGATACATCTTGAGTAATATTTTAGGAAAGCGATCCAGGCAATGGCAGTGGAATAGACTAAAGAGGGGAGAGACTGAAGGCAGGGAGACCAGTAAGGAGGCTTTGGACCAGGGTGGTGGCCATAAGGGTGGGAAGGAAGGAGGGGGCTATGGGAAATATTGTGGAGGAAAATTTGACAGAATTTGGAGACATGCTGAATATGGGAGGAGTCACAGATGACGCTAAATTTGCAAGCTTCTGGGACAGTGAGGGTGGTGGTGCTGTCAGTGGTGATGAGAAAGTTGGGAAGAAGAGTAACTTTAGGAAGGAAGGTGAGGAGTTTGGATTTTTCTGTATGGAATTCCAGGTGTCAGTGGGTCATCCATGCGGAGATGCCCTGAAGGCAAGAGGAACTGTGAGATTGAAAGACAGGTGAGAGGTCAGGGCTGCTGAGGTAGAGTGGACAATGGAAACCTGGTGAAGAGCATGTACTAGTGGTTAGAGCAAGGGCCTGAGGGTCAGAAGTCCATGGGTTCTAATCCCGGCTTCACCACTTGTCTTCTGTGTGACCTTGGGTAGGTCACTTCACTTCTCTGTGCCTCAGTTACCTCATCTGTAAAATGGGGAATTAGACTGGGAGCCCTATGCGGGACAGGAACTCTGTCCCAATTTGCTAGTATCCACCCCAGTGCTTAGTGAAAGGCTCAGCACATAGTAAGTGCTTAACAAATACCATAATAATTATTAATTATTATTAGGTGGTAGACCAGTTGTATAGTTAAAGGAACATAGGCTCTTCCTACCACCTGCTCCCCTGTTCTCTTGTCCAACCCTAAAGAATCCCCAATCCAAAGTGGCTCCAGGCATGTGGCACCTTAATCCAGTCCTGACAGGAAGAGAGAAAATACTTAGACTAGGAAAAGATGGGAAGAGGGAAGAGTTTTTTTGTTGTTTTTTTTTTAGTCAAAATGCCCCAGCACAGCTGTTAACAGTCCCTGGGATGAACATTACTGAGGAATCTTGTCCCCTCCTCTTTCTCTCCTGGCCAGACTGTGATGCTGAAGGTGACTTTTAATTTTTTTTAATTATTATTAGTAGTAGTAGAACAAAAACTGATTCTGTTTGACTGGACATTCTGTAGGTCTGTCTCCAAACATTCTCTAGCAATTCCTCTTCAGCATTCCTGGGAACATAGCCCAGGTACTTCTCTGGAAAGGGTTTCCACCGGGTTTCTCTCCACCAGAGTCAGGGTCAGGGGAATGAATAGTAGATGGTAAAGATGACCTTCGAGCAATTTTTTTGGCCTGTACACTGGCTCATCAAAAGAGGATATGCAAGTGGCCCGGGCTTTGGAGTCAGAGGTCCGTGGGTTCAAATCCCAGCTCTGCCACTTGTCAGCTGTGTGACTTTGGGCAAGTCACTTCGCTTCTCTGTGCCTCAGTTACCTCATCTGTAAAATGGGGATTAAGACTGTGAGCCCCACGTGGGACAACCTGATCAACTTGTATCCCCCCCCCAGCACTTAGAACAGTGCTTTGCACATAGTAAGTGCTTAAAAATGCCATTATTATTATTATTATTATTATTATATCCAGAATCTGAACCCCATTAGTAGGGCCATCAGCAAGTTTATTGGAAGAAAAAGAGATACCAGATTCTTCTATCTGTCCTACTCCCTTCCCCTTGCTCACATCCTCCCTCTGCCCTGGCACCCTCTCCCCCTTCATATACAATAGACCACCACTCTCCCCACCTTCAAAACCCTCCTAAAATCACATCTACTCCAGGAGGCCTTCTCTGACTGACTAAACCCTCATTTCCCCTCATCTCCCCTGTGCATTGCCTATGCACTCAGATCTATACCCCTTAAGCACTTGATATTCACCCCATCCTCAGCTCCACCGCGCTTATGTACATATCCTTACACTCTGCCATTTTCCCTATCAGTAATTTATTTTTATGTTTGTCTCTCCCTTTAGACTATAAACACCTTGTGGTCAGGGATCGTGTCTACCAACTCGATTGTTTTGTATTTTCACAAGCGCTGCCCACAGTAAGCATTCAATAAATACCACTGATTGATTGGCCCTGCATTAGGCACTCTGATTAACGTTAATAAAATCATGAAGGGTTTGGACAGAGCAAACAGAATTTCTGTTCACCCAATGCCACAACACCAGGATGCGGGGATGCCCACTGAAGTTTGAAGGTGGGAGGTTCCAAACAGATAAAAAGAAACACTTCTTCACACAATGGGGTGGTAAATACATGGAATCCATTATCATAGGAACTTGGGCAGGTTAGAAATATCGAGAGGTTTGAATAAATTCATGGACCAGTGGCCCATAATGGGTTACTAGAGGGACAGCTAGGGATGTTGAGGGGAAAAGTGGGGCCGTTGGATGGTCTCTGACCACGAGGAAGGCTGTCCATGAGGGCAACCACCACAGTGTTCCTCCCACCATCCTCTTGGAATTTTGGAGATGGAATCCTGGGTTGGATGAACCACCGTTGGTCTGAACCAGTAATGGTATTGCTTACATTCTCCATCAAAAGCCGGCACCACATACTGGGCTTCGTAGACTTGTGAGGGAAAAGCAGCAATCCCAGAATGGGATGTATGGGCAAGTATGCTGATTGCAGGAATTAACGTTTTGGGATAGGGTACATTCAAGGATGGAATGCCCTCTAGACTGCAAGCTCCTTGTGGACAGGGAACGTGTCTACCAACCCGGTTATACTGTACTTTACCAAGCGCTTAGTACAGTGTTCTGTGCACCTTAAGCACTCAGTAAACTTGATTTATTGAAAGGGGTGTCTCCAGGTGGGTGTGTCCTGGGACAAATGTGCCACAGCACTGCTTGGGCATTCAAAAATAAGCAGGAGAGAAGGGAGGGGGGCGTGAGGAGGTTGGGGAGTGTCCATGGAAGGGAGGGAGGGGTTGCTATTGCTGTGTTGGATGCAATGATAGTCTTGATCCCCAGTCTTTGTGCTATAAAAGCAATCAGCACCTATGTCATAGTATATACTTCTTATCTTCAGACCTTTCCAACCATCTACCAGCTCAAGTTGTTAGTTCCCTTGGAAAAAAGTAAAACTCTTAATGCCTACTCTTGTAACAAGTTATAGCTCATATAATTACATATTACTCATCCCATGATAGTCAGTTTAGAATGTGAGTTTATGGTGGGCAGCATTGGTTTTTCAGCTATGTGGGCATGAGATTTGGAGCACCTCATAAATGTCGTTATTTATTGATAATGATTATTAGACTTGACAGCATGGCCAAAAGCGGCTCCTCATTGCAGCTTGGCCCTTTTAAACTGGCATGCTCCAACACAGATCTGCGTTGCCACAGAAAATTTATAGGTAAATGCCCTCTTTTCAGCCATACTGCTCCTCTAGCTTCTGCACAATTAGCTAGCATCCTTAATCAAATCCAATTCGTCATCATCGATATTTATTGAGCACCTTCTGTGTTCAGAGCACACGGTGAATATACCATAAAAGACACATTCTAATGGGGGAGGCAAGCAGATGCAATTATCTACCTTCAGTGGGAATAGAAGAAAACACAGAATTGATAAGGGCTAAAGTGTTTATATATATATAGAGAGAGAGATTGCAAATTGCAAGCTTCTGGGACCAGGAAAATGGTGGTATTGTTAACCTTGTTGGGAAAGTTAGAAGGAAGAATAAGTTTAAGAGCAGATATATACATATATACATGAAACCACTATATGCATAAATGCTATGAGAGGATGATGAAATGACATGTTCAGGGAGGTGAGGATTAGTTGGAAAAAGTGTCCAAAGAGAGGTGCTTTTTAGAATGACTTTGAAGGAGGGGTGGGATGTGGTTTGGCAGATTTGAATGCTCAATAAATACGATTGAATGAATGAATGAAGAGGGAATTCCATAGAGAGAGAAGGGCATATGCAATGGATTGGGGACAAGAGAGTGGAGAGTATGGTACAGCTAGGAGGTTATCTCAAGAGGCACAAAAGAGTGAGATGAGGGTGTAATAAGTGTTAAAAGCCAAATGGTAAGGAGACAGCTGGAGGAGAATCCTAAATCCAATGGTTAGGAGTTTGATGCTGAGAGAAATTGTTAGTCATTACAAGTTTTTGAGGAGGGGAGTAATGTGTTTTCCTCGCCCCCTCCTACCTCACCTCCCTTCTCTCCTTCTACAGCCCAGCCCGCACCCTCCGCTCCTCCACTGCTAATCTCTTCACCGTACCTCGTTCTCGCCTGTCCCGCCATCGACCCCCGGCCCACGTCATCCCCCAGGCCTGGAATGCCCTCCCTCTGCCCATCCGCCAAGCTAGCTCTCTTCCTCCCTTCAAGGCCCTATTGAGAGCTCACCTCCTCCAGGAGGCCTTCCCAGACTGAGCCCCTTCCTTCCTCTCCCCCTCGTCCCCCCTCCATCCCCCCCTCTTACCTCCTTCCCTTCCCCACAGCACCTGTATATATGTTTATATGTTTGTACATATTTACTACTCTATTTATTTATTTATTTATTTTACTTGTACATATCTATTCTATTTATTTTATTTTGTTAGTATTTTTTGTTCTCTGTCTTCTCCTTTTAGACTGTAAGCCCACTGTTGGGTAGGGACTGTCTCTACATGTTGCCAATTTGTACTTCCCAAGCGCTTAGTACAGTGCTCTGCACATAGTAAGCGCTCAATAAATACGATTGATGATGATGATGATGTTTTGAATGGCATTATAGAAAGGCAACCCAGGAAGTCATATGTAGGTTGCACTGAAGAGGGGAGAAACTGGAGGCATGACCAGTAAGGAGGCTGATGTAATAATAATAATAATAATAGCATTTATTAAGCACTTACTGTGTGCAAAGCAGTGTTCTAAGCGCTGGGGAGGTTACAAGGAGATCAGGTTGTCCCATGGGGGGCTCACAGTCTTAATCCCCATTTTACAGATGAGAGCACTGAGGCACAGAGAAGTTAAGTGACTTGCCCAAAGTCACACGGCTGACAATTGGCAGAGCTGGCAGAGCTGATGTAGTAATTCAGCCAGGAAGTGACAGGGAATTGGACTAGGGTGGTTGTCGGATAAGGGTGGAGAGAAAGGGGTGGATCTGGGAAATATTTAGGGAGGAAAAATTAGCATGATTTAGAGACAGACTGAATGTGACAGGTGAAAGACAGAGAGGAGTCAAAGAAAATGCCAATCATTCAATCAACAATATTTATCAATCAACCAATCAATGGTATTTATTAAGCGATTACTGTGTGGGGAGCATTGTATTGAGCACCTGAGCAAGTACAATACAACAGAGTTGACAGACACAATCCCTGCCCACGAGGAGCTTACAGTCTCTGTTAGGCACCTAGTGAGCCCAAAGCACTGTTCTAAGCTCTCAGGAGAGCATACCAGAAGTAGGACAAAGGTTGCAAATTGCAAGCCTCTGGGACCAGGAGAATGGTGCCACTTCTCTGCTGTGTGACCTTGGGCAAGTCACTTAACTTCTCTGTGCCTCAGTTCCCTCATCTGTAAAATGGGGATTAAGACCGTGAGCCCCACATGGGACAACCTGATTACCTTGTATCTACCCCAGCGCTTAGAACAGTGCTTGACACATAGTAAGCGCTTAACAAATACCATCATTATTATTATTATTATTATCATTATTATTATTGTTAACTGTGATGGAAAAGTTAGAAGGAGGAGTAGGTTTAAGAATGGAGATGGGAAGTTCAGTTTTTTCCCCTATTGAATTTAAGGTGCCAGAGAGACCTCCATGAGGTAAAGTCCTGGTGGCAGGAGGAAATGCAAGATTGTACTCAGGGCTGGCAAGGTAGATTCGGGAGCCAATTCCTATAAGGTGGAAGCTGAAGCCTTGTGAGTGGATGAACTTCCCGAGATAGAGTGGCTGTAGAGAGAGAAGAGTAGAGGACCCAGAAAAAAGTCTTGTGGGAAACCCACGGTTTAAGAACAGGGACAGAATAAAGAACCAACAAAGGAGAATGAGAAGGAGTGGCCAGACGGTTAGGAAGAGAACCTGGTGAGGCAAACGATTTAGAAACAAATCTTGGTTCAGCAAGAAAACCTTCAGGTCTTCCATACTTCTCAACAAATTGTATGAAGAGGGCTTTCTCTTCTCCTACTGCCTCTATGCGGAAGAGACTCTCTTAAATCCAGGAATTCACAACGTACTGCTCAAGAGCACTGAAGTGTAAGAAATACCCAAAAAGTGAAATCCTGCTGGGGAGGGAATATTGTACTTTGGGGAGTATCAAGTCTTAGGAAGTATGAGAGACCTAGAAAAAAGAAACAGAAAAGAAAAAAAAAAACAGGAAATGACAACTTTAAAGAGAGCTCAATTATTTTAAGGAGTTGATTCTCCCTTAATGAGCCAGGACTTGCTAAGCAACATGTGTTCCCCAGCTGTAGAGGGGAGAAAAATTTCCTCTGCTCGGCTTCACCAAGGCTTGAACAAAGGAAAGAATGAGGTGGCCAGCACAGGAGCTGATCTTCTGACTCTAACTACTAGAAGACTGGATCAGCCTTGCTTCTTCTTTCAGGGACTTAGTTCCCGCACCGCACAGGGGGAGCAAGCTGGAGTAAATGTGGGCGGGTCTGATCAGAATAAATTTATATGAGAGCAGGGCAGAGAAGCGATCCTCACCCCCACCAAAGCAACTGGGAAGAATCATGTCCAGCTAAAGGTATGGCTTTATCTGTGCAAATGAAATCAGAAAAAAGATGAGAAGCAGCATGGTCTAAAGAAGCCGTGTGGCCTAGAGAAAAGAGCATGGGCCTGGGACTCAGAGGATCTGGGTTTCAATCCTGGCTCCACCACTTGCCAGCTGTGTCTCCTTGGGCAAATCACTAAACGTCTCTGTGCCTCAGTTCCCTTATCTGCAAAATAATAATAATAATAATAATGGCATTTATTAAGTGCTTACTATGTGCAAAGCACTGTTCTAAGCGCTGGGGAGGTTACAAGGTGATCAGGCTGTCCCACGGGGGGCTCACAATCTTCATCCCCATTTTACAGATGAGGTAACTGAGGCCCAGAGAAGTTAAGTGACTTGCCCAAAGTCACACAGCTGACAATTGGTGGAGCCAGGATTTGAACCCATGACCTCTGACTCCAAAGCCCGTGCTCTTTCCACTGAGCCACGCTGCTTCTGCAATGAGGACTCAATGCCTGTTCTCCCTCCTAATTGGACTGTGAACCCCATGTGGGACCTGATTATCTTGTTGTCTACCTCAATGCTTAGTACATTGCTTGGCACATAGTAATCACTTAACAAATACCACAATTATTATTAGCATAGTAATTTCTCTGAGCCATTCATCATTATCATCAACAATAGTAATGACTGTGCCCTTCTTGTACTAGGCACTTGGAAGAACATACAGAAGAAGCAAAATAAGGATAATGGCATTTGTTAAGCGCTTACTGTGGATCAAACACTGTACTAAGCACTGAAGTATTCACTGCCTTCAGGGAGCTTTCAGTTTCATAGGGAAGATGAGCTGACCAAGAGGAAGAAAGGAGATCGAAGTAATAAACCCAAGCAAAACAAATCATCATCATCATCATCAATCGTATTTATTGAGCACTTACTATGTGCAGAGCACTGTACTAAGCACTTGGGAAGTACAAATTGGCAACAGATAGAGACAGTCCCTACCCAACAGTGGGCTCACAGTCTAAAAGGGGAAGACAGAGAACAAAACCAAACATACTAACAAAATAAAATAAATAGAATAGATATGTACAAGTAAAATAAATAAATAAATAAATAGAGTAATAAGCATGTATAAACATATATAAATATATACAGGTGCTGTGGGGAAGGGAAGGAGGTAAGAAGGGGGGGATGGAGGGGGGACGAGGGGGAGAGGAAGGAAGGGGCTCAGTCTGGGAAGGCCTCCTGGAGAAGGTGAGCTCTCAATAGGGCCTTGAAGGGAGGAAGAGAGCTAGCTTGGCGGATGGGCAGAGGGAGGGCATTCCAGGCCTGGGGGATGACGTGGGCCGGGGGTCGATGGCGGGACAGGCGAGAACGAGGTACGGTGAGGAGATTAGCGGCGGAGGAGCAGAGGGTGCGGGCTGGGCTGTAGAAGGAGAGAAGGGAGGTGAGGTAGTAGGGGGCGAGGTGATGGACAAATCAGTCAAGAGCAAATAAATAAAAGTGTCAGCTCCATGCTCCATTCAAGAGGTCCTAAATTCAAAATATCCTCAGCGTCCCAGGGCATCGGGGGAAGCAAGGGGAGCTCTTCTCTGCTAGGCTCCACTTCCGCACAGTGGGGGTGGGGGTGGGGGTGGCAGAGAGCAAGCTTCCCCTGGGATGCGCCCTAAAACCCAGGCCAGTTCTGATGACAAGCTACAGCTGAGGGCAGAAGAGCAGAGTTAGAGCCTGTACCCTCAAATCAGAGATAAGCGGTGATCTTTCACTAAACATTACTGTTGGTTTTATGAGAAGCCACAATTTTTTTTAATGGCATTTGTTAAGCACTTACTAGAAGCAGCGTGGCTTAGTGGAAAGAGCATGGGCTTGGGAATCAGAGGTCATAGCTTCTAATCCCGCCTCTGCCACTTGTCAGCTGTGTGACCTCGGGCAAGTCACTTAACTTCTCTGGCCTCAGTTACCTCGTCTGTAAAATGAGGATGAAGGCTGTGAGCCCCATGTGGGACAACCTGATTACCTCGTATCTACCCCAGTGCTTAGAACAGCGCTTGGCACATAGTAAGCGCTTAACAAATACCAATATTATTATTATTATTATTTGCCAGACCCTGTTCCAAGTGCTGGAGTAGATACACGGTAATCATCATCATCATCAATCGTATTTATTGAGCGCTTACTATGTGCAGAGCACTGTACTAAGCACTTGGGAAGTACAAATTGGCAACATATAGAGACAGTCCCTACCCAACAGTGGGCTCACAGTCTAAAAGGGTGAGAGGTTGGACACGGTCCATGTCCCACTTGGGGCTCACAGTCTTAATCCCCATTTTACAGATGAGGGAACTGAGGCCCAGAGAAGTTGACTGGCTTGCCCAGGATCAACAGGCATGAGGCAGAGCCGGAATCCGAACCCAGGTCTTTTGACTCCTAGGCCAGTGCTCTATCCGTTCGGCCATGCTGCGTCACTGAATGCCCAATTGTTTCTCATTTTCAACACATATCTTTCCCTACTGGAGGAACAACCTCTGGAATGAGAGTGGGAAACAGCACAATTTGCAGGCGTCAGGATGAAACCTGGCAAAGGTGGCAGAATCAGAATCAGCTCACTCAAGCAGACAACTCTTCCTCCAATGACCAGGTGCCCTAAAGGCTTAGTATCTCTCAGAGGCAGAAAGGAGTACTCTTGCCCAAGTCTGAGCTTAAGGGGCTCTTCTGCATGTCTCACCTTTGGAATATAAGGGCATATGCCCTGGTGTCATTGAGAACAGTGGGAATCCAGTGTCTGAGAGTCCACTCATCTGGAAATGGAGCTCTTTTCAACGGTTCTATTATCAGATGGAGCGTTTCCTTCATCAGTGTTAATATCCATGTAGCGAAACAATGAAAGGGTTTCCTATCAGTTCCAAATAGGACGTGAAAAGCTCTCAGCATTAAGAGTAGAGGATGCTGGAATAGGGCAATGGGAAACGCCTGAGTCACCGAAATGCCTCTTTGATTCCAGTGGCCTGATATGTTCAAAAGGAAAAAGAGAGAGCAAGCAACTAATTAATGATCAGAGGGAGAGGACAGGAAGAGTCAACCTTATCGGGGACTCTCCCCGAAAAGAGAGGGAGGGAGGGAGAGAAGGAGAGGGAGAGAGAGAGAGAGAGAGAAAGAGAATTAAGGTTGTGGGATGCAGACTTGAAAAGGGGACAAGGCCAAGACAGTAAATCAGTCCCAACACACTGCAATTCCAGGCAGATTTCTGTACCCAAGAAACAGTTCTAAGACCCAAAAGTAAGGTGTGCTTTCTAAAAAGGAAATGAAGAAGCACCATTAATTGTTTTTTATAAAAAATCAATCAACTATAATACTCGACTCTTGGCTATATATTCACCTCAAAAGAAAGAAAACCCTGTGATTCAGGGCACAGTACCAAGTGGGGCTCTGTTCAGGCAGGGAGTGCATAATGAGTGTTAGTGGATCCATCGGTGGAGTCAAACACTGATGACTGAGAGCTGGAAGGGTTGGATTCTACACCTAGTACGTCCAGGCTTGAACTGGGTGGCTCTGAACAAGTAGCTGGGCCTCAGTTGTTCCACATGCTAAATGGAGCTATTACTATCTGCCCAAAGGTGAACATTCAAGAGTGGTCTTGGGCAAATGTCCCAGCTCGTATATGAAGTGAGTGTACTTATCCCTACTACCCCCTACCCTGGTCGGATTCTTTCACCTTTCAGAGGTCTTTAAGAGGCAAGCAAATGTGTCACTTGCCCTTCAACCCCATGAGCAAGGATGTTGTCTCCATAAAGTGGGGAGCAGAGATTGAGCTCAGGTCTGGAAGGGACTCTGAGCTTCTCGGAGGAAGATGCAATGACCATTTCAAATGAAAAAGACTAGACGGGTCAGTTCAGCTCAGTGCAGGTGTGCGTGCTAGAAATGTTCTTTCTAAATCATCCAAGGTCATGGGACCAGGAGCCAGAGAGGTTGGCTGCTTTTATTGTCTATTGTCCCAGGCCAGGAACAGGAAGCACTTTCTGTGCATTGAGACCAATTGCTTGGGTGGATTGGCTCAAGGCAGAGTTTGCAGGGCTGGGGAACCAGCACCTGTTTTCCTCCCACGCACAAAGGGCCCAGAGGCACAAAATTCCTGAGCTGTAAGTTCCCAGTCTGGCGTCTCTATACGGCCAGTGCCAACCCACGAAAAAGAGAACCGTCAGTTCTCCTAGAACGCAGGGGTGATGTTCTTGACAAACTCGTCACTAAGGAAATCTCACATTACGATACTCACCCCACGTCCGATGCCAGGTGCATGCACAAAACCATTACTTCCATTGCCACGTTGTGTTGCATCCAGACTTGTGTTGCATCCAGACCTACGTGTGTTGTTGAAAGAACATTCCCTAATTCTGCCATCGCCACTACCCAAACCAAACATTTTAGGAGAACTGACTGTAATGCTTCCAGGATGCCTACTCCATCGGTGCTCTCCAGAGAAGACATCAATTGGAAATTGTTTTCCGTTTTCAGTCCAGTTCAGACCCTGAAGCAGGGTTGCCCAGTTTCCTTGGCCGGGTTCTCCACTGGCAAATCAAGATTAAAGGGATTTTTCCCCTTTTGTCTTTCCATTGACATCCCTTAAGAAATCTTGGTTGATCTGAGCCCATGGTAGGGAGCAGTGTTGGAATGAGCATTCAGGCCAGGAAGGCCTAGGCCCATTGAGGCCTCTGGGTACTCAGAGGGAGAGGAAGGTTACGGTCCGCTGGCCCTTTCATTAGGGCTTTCTGGCCACATTTCTCCAGGGCCCTGTTTTTTCCCCCTTGTCCAACTCTGCCAGGGCGAGCAAGGAATCTAGAAGACCAGACCCCATTGATTTAACCACCGGTTCACCCACCTGCTACCACATCTCTTTTGTATCAGGTCTAAATGCTGTTGCAGGTCTTCTTTTCCATCCTCCAAATCTGGGATTAAAAATAAAGCACAATTTGGCATAACCTGACTTCTCTATCCATCCTCCGTCTCATCTAATGACCCACCTCCCTGCAGGCAGCCCCCAGCCTAATAGCTATCTGCAAGATCCACCTCACTGTGGCTGGTGAGGCTGCATTATCTGCGGAGACCTGGGATCCAGGTATGTCTCTAATTCCCTGCAGTGACAGGGCTGCCCTTTGTGGAGGGGAAGATTAGAGGCAGGCGAGTGGCTGCAGAGCCCTCGCCCGCCCGCCCGGGTGACAGGAGACGTCAGCCCGCATGCGGCTGAGCGGCAAGACGGAGGAGGAAAAACCGTGACAGGCCTGGAGAGGATCCAAAAGGGAGAGGGAGGAAAGAAAAGCAAGAGGGAAAAAAAAAAAAACCTTTAGCACACAAAGACCAGTCCTGTCTTCACACCTGCGGAGATGAGCTGAGAGCACAGGGCTAGCCCTTGGGGGGAGGGAGGGCAGGCAGTGGCTGATGGAAGCCGAAAGGGGATAGAGAGGGGGTGAATAATTCTCTTTGAAAGAAGCATGTCACAGGGAGATAGCTCAGTGAGACACTTCAAATAAAGGGAAGCAGCAGTGGTGACAGCGGACATTCTTCGCCTCCGAAGCTCCGCCGGTACCAGAGTGCTGAGATGCCGGTGGAAAAGAAAGGCTGTTTGAGTCGCAAAAGTTTATTTTTATTAAAAAAAAAATGGGCCCAACACCAAAGCATGCTTGGGAAACCGAGCAAGTGAAAAGGCCATTTTCCCAGCTCTGGGAGGCCAATCGCTCCTTTTCCTATGCTGCGAAGATGGCCACAGGGCCCTGGCCCGGCCACGAGATACTTGCAGGAGAAGACAGTGACTGTACTCTCTCCTACTTAGACTGAGTCCCGTATGAGACAGGAACCGCGTCCAACCTGATTACCTTGGATCTATATCAGTGCTTAGAGTTTGAAGCATAATAAGTGCTTAATAAATGTTATTATTATTATTCTCGTTTTGGGGGAAAATGACAGTACAGATGACTTGAAGTTCAATATATTCAGTCCACTAGAATATAAAGCAGCTGATTTTCTGAATGGCTTCAAAACTGAAAGTTGGTTTAGTCATAGTCATTGCTGGCTAGAAGCTTTTGCCCTCAGGTTGGTTCTTTGGCGGTCACCTCCAGCTCTGCTTCACAATCCCAGGCCTGCATAACCCTACTCCCAGCACAGAGCTTTTTCCTTACCTCAAGGAGCAGCGTGGCCTAGTGGAAAGAGCACGAGCCTGGAATTCAGAGGTCCTGGGTTCTCATCCCGGCTTCGCCACGTACCTGCTGTGTGACCTTAAGCAAGTCACTTCACTTCTCTGGGCCTCAGTTCCCTCGTCTGCAAAATGAGGATTAAACCCTTCTCCCTCCTACCTAGACTGGGAGCTCCATGCTATACACTTAGGCTGTGAGCCCCATGTGGTGGTCTCTCACTCCCCTGCATCATCATCATCATCATCAATCGTATTTATTGAGCGCTTACTGTGTGCAGAGCACTGTACTAAGCGCTTGGGAAGTACAAGTTGGCAACATATAGAGACAGTCCCTACCCAACAGTGGGCTCACAATCTAAGATGATCTCTGTTGCAAACCTCCACCCTCAACACCTCACCTCTCTCGCCCAATGAGTTAAGTGCTATGCACTTAAGCTGTGAACCCCATGCAGGACAGGGACTGCGTTCAACCTAATAAACTTGTATCTACCCCAGTGCTTAGAACAGTGCTTGACATATAGTAAGTGCTTAACAAAAACCATAAAGAAGAAGCCCATCATATCAAAAGCATCTATTCTGTTAAGCACTTCCTTTCCTTCCCTGAATCTCCTTCCCTTTCCATTACAGGTGACCTAATATTACATTGAACGTATCACAAGTTCTGTTTTATTGTACTCTCCCAAACGCTTACTACAGAGCTCTGCACAAAGTAAGCACTCAATAAATATGATTGATTAATTGAATTTATAAAGCACTTCCATTTTCCAAAGCACTTGCACATTATTATTATCATCATTGTATTTGTTAAGCACTTACTCTGTTTCAAACACTGTACTAAGCGCTGAGGTAGATACAAGTTAATCAGGTTGGACACAGTTCCTGTCCCACATGGGGCTCACAGCCTAAGTGCATAGCACTTAACTCATTTGCCAGGGAGACAGGTATTTGAAATTCAATATTGTTTTCCTGCATCCACCATACATTATTCCCTTCCTCGGACATTTTTCCTGTCTCCTTCCCTCATCCACCTACTCCCATTTCCCCCTCTCTGAGGCTCACATCCACAAGGCCTCCTCTTTTCAAGCTACCTGCCAGTATTTGAGGCAGGAGGCAGGCTATTTATAGTCCTGAGCGTCTTCAATGCCTGCCCCCTGCAAGTCTGGCCTGATATAATTTCCAAATCCCCCAAGGTTTTGCGGAGCATCCCAGCCATTTTTAGCTATAGGGAATGGAAGAAGGCTGGTCTGGTCTGGTGGGGATTCAACGCTGACTTTAGGATTCTTGTTTTAGGATGCTCCAGGGCCACAGGGAAGATTGGGCGGGAGAGGTGAAGTGTTGAGTGTGGAGGTTCGCAACAGAGAGAATGCAGGGGGGGCAAGAAGTTGCACATTTCAACATTTGTTCCTTACTGTATTACAGAATTTTATTTTTTAAGGGAGGTGTCGTGGAGAATTTTTCGGACAGATGCCATGGTTAATTTCCCACTCTGCTTCAAGTCAACTGCATTCCTGTATCCTTAAATGGGGAATGAGATCACGACTGAGCTAGATTAGATTAGAAAGCCAAGGGTGAGGAGTTTCTGTCTGATGCAGAGGTGGATGGGCAGCCGCTGGAGGTTCTTGAGGAGTGGGGAGACATGGACTGAACGTTTTTGTTGGTAAATGAAGTATAGAAATACAAATCTAGACTCTTCAAAACTTGCCCAGCCACGACCCACCATCCTCCCAGAGAAACGGGAGGGGTATCAGAACCTTTCAGCAAACGGCCCCTCAGCAACATACTATGGAAACTCGGGATGGTTTGGCTTGGAACCATCCCTAGGAGCCTTTCTTCTGTTGTACTCTCCCAAACAATCCATCAGTGGCATTTATTGAGCGCTTACTAAGTGCTGAGCACTGTACTAAGCACTTGGGAGAGTGCTTAGTACACAATACAACATAATTAGCAGACATGTTCCCTGCCCATAACTAGATTACAGTCTAGAGGGAGTGACAGACATTGAATGAATAAATGATTTATAATGCATAACTTTTGAATGTCAAGAAAACCAAGATCATGATAACTGGAAGTTTTAACACATTTGTAGGGGACGGAGAGAAGATTGAAATAGTTGACAATTTTTCTCTCCTGGGATCGATAATCAATAATAAAGGAACTAGTAGTCAAGAAATATGCCAAAGATTAATGTTAGAAAGACTTGCTATGACATGTGCTGATGTAACAATTGCCACAAAAATACAAATTGTCAATTCTATGGTGTTTCCAGTGACAAAGTATGGATCCAAAAGCTGGACAGTGAAAAAACAGGATAGAAAGAACATCGATTCTTTTGAAATGTGGTGTTGGAGAAGGCTTTTGTGAATACCGTGGACTGCCTGAAAAACAAACAAATGGATTTTAGAGCAAATTAAGCCAAAGTGGTTTTTGAAAGGCCAAATGACTTGACATAGAGTAGCATATTTTGGACACATAATCAGGAGTGCAAATTTTCTGGAGAAGACACTAATGCTAGGAAAAGTCCAGGGAAAAGAAAGAGGAGGCAGACCAGCAGCTAGATGGATAGAGATGATAACGGAATAATAATAATAATAATGGCATTTATTAAGCACTTACTATGTGCAAAACACTATTCTAAGCACTGGGGAGGTTACAAGGTGATCAGGTTGTCCCACGGGGGGCTCACAGTCTTAATCCCCATTTTACAGATGAGGTAACTGAGGCACAGAGAAGTGAAGTGACTTGCCCAAAGTCACACAGCTGACAATTGGCAGAGCCAGGATTTGAACCCATGGCCTCTGACTCCAAAGCCCATGCTCTTTTCCACTGAGCCACACTGCTTCCCTATGAAGAACTGCTAGGAAGGTTGCGGATTATGGCAGAGGACATGATGTTCTGGAGAAAGTATATCCATGGAGTTGCTGGGAATTGGAAATGACTCGACAGCACATAATAATAATAATAATATATAATTTAAAGATATGTACATAAGTGCTGTGGGGTTGAGAGTGGGGCGAATATCAAATGTCCAAAGGTCACAGAGCCAAGTGCAAAGATGACTCAGAAGGGAGAGCAAGCAGGGGAAAAGAGGGTTTAATCAGGGAAGGCCTCTTGGAGGAGATGTAATAATGGTGGTATTTGTTAAGCTCTTACTATGTGAAAAGCACTGTTCTAAGAGAGTGGTGGTCTGGCTTCTATATGGAGGGGGAGGGAGTTCCAGGCTAGGGGGAGGACTTGGGAAAGGGGTCAGTGGTGAGATAGATGAGATTGGGGCACAGTGAATAAACTGGAACTAGAGGAGCAGAGTGTGGCGGCTGGGCTGTAGTAGGAAATCAGGGCGGTGAGGTAGGATGGAGCGAGCTGATTGAGTGCTGTAAAGTCAATGTTGAGGAGTTTCTGTCTGATGCAGAGGTGGATGGGCAGCCATTGGAGGTTCTTGAGGAGTGGGGAGACATGGACTGAACGTTTTTGTTGGTAAATGATCCATGCAGCAACACGGATCTAAACACTTATGTGCTCTGCCCTCAATAATCAATCAGTCGGTCCTATTTAATGAGCACTTACTGGGTGCAGAGCACTATACTAAGCGCTTGGGAGAGTACAATATAACAGAGTTGGTAGACCCTGTCCCCGCCCACAGCAAGCTTACAGTCTAGAGGGGGATGATGATGAGGACGATGGTATTTGTTAAGCGCTTACTATGTGCCAAGTGCTATTCTAAGTGCTGAACAGAAAAGCTGAAGCGCTGGGGGTGACAGACATTAATATAAATAAATAAATTATGGCTACGTATGTAAGTGCTGTGGGGCTGAGGAAGGGGTTCAATTGTATTTCATTCATTCAATTCAATCGTATTTTTTGAGAGCTTAATGTGTGCAGGGAACTGTACTAAGCACTTGGGAAGTACAATACAGCAGTAAAGAGAGACAATCCCTACCCACAGTGAGCTCACAGTTTGGGCGGGGGGAGAGAGAGACATCAATACAAGTAAATAGACATCAATATAAATACATAAAATTCCAGATACATGAGTGCTGCGGGGCAGGGAGAGGGGAGAAGAGCAAAGGTGAGCTCTCAGTAGGGCTTTGAAGGAAGGAAGAGAGCTAATTTGACGGATGTGTGGCGGGAGGGCATTCCAGGCCAGGGGAAGGACGTGGGCTGGGGGTCGATGGTGGGACAGGCGAGAACGAGACACGGTGAGGAGGTTAGCGGCAGAGGAGCGGAGGGTGCGGGCTGGGCTGGAGAAGGAGAAAAGGGAGGTGAGGTAGGAGGGGGCGAGGTGATGGAGAGCCTTGAAGCCGAGAGTGAGGAGTTTTTGGTTGATTCATAGGCTGACAGGCAACCACTGGAGATTTTTGAGGAGGGGAGTGACATGCCCAGAGCGTTTCTGTACAAAGATAGTTTGGGCAGCAGAGAGAAGTATAGGCTGAAGCGGGGAGAGACAGGAGGATGGGAGATCAGAGAGGAGGCTGTTGTAGTAATCCAGTCAGGATAGGATGAGAGATTGAACCAGCAAGGTAGCGGTTTGCATGGAGAGGAAAGGGCGGATCTTGGAGATGTTGTGGAGGTGATACCGGCAGGTTGTGGTGATGGATTGGATGTGTGGGGTGAATGAGAAAGCAGAGTCAAGGATAATAACAATAATAATAATAATAATGGCATTTATTGAGCACTTACTACGTGCAAAGCTCTGTTCTAAGCGCTGGGGAAGTCACAAGGTGATTAGGTTGTCCCACGGGGGGCTCACAGTCTTAATCCCCATTTTACAGATGAGGTAACTGAGGCACAGAGAAGTGAAGTGACTTGCCCAAAGTCACATAGCTGACAATTGGCAGAGCTGGGATTTGAACCCATGGCCTCTGACTCCAAAGCCCATGCTCTTTCCACTGAGCCATGCTGCAGGTTGTGGTCTTGTGAGACGGGAAGGATGGTGGTGCCGTCTACAGTGATGGGAAAGTCAGGGAGAGGAAAGAGTTTGGGAGGGAATAATAATAATGACATTTATTAAGCGCTTACTATGTGCAAAGCACTGTTCTAAGCGCTGGGCACTGTTCTAAGAGGGAAGATAAGGAGCTCAGTCTTGGACATGTTGAGTTTTAGATGGTGGGCAGACATCCAGGTGGAGATGTCCTGAAGGCAGGAGAAGATACGATCTTGGAGAGAGGGAGAGAGAACAGGGGTGGAGAGGTAGATTCGGGTGTCATCAGCGTAGAGATGATAGTTGAAGCCATGGGAGCGAATGAGTTCACCAAGGGAGTGAGTGTAAGGGACCAAGAACTGACCCTTGAGACACCCGTACAGTAAGGGGAGGGGAGGGGGAGGAGGAGCCCGCAAAGGAGACTGAGAATGAATGGCCAGAGAGATAAAAGAAGAACCAGGAGAGGACGGAGTCCATGAAGCCAAGGTTGGATAGCGTGTTGAGGAGAAGGCAGTGGTCTACAGTGTCGAAGGCAGCTGAGAGGTCGAGGAGGATTAGGATGGAGTAGGAGCCATTGGATTTGGCAAGCAGGAGGTCATTGGTGACCTGTGAGAGGGCAGTTTCGGTGGAGTGTAGGGGACAGAAGCCAGATTGGAGGGGGTCTGGGAGAGAGTTGGAGTTGCGGAATTTGAGGCAGTGAGTGTAGACGACTCATTCTAGGAGTTTGGAAAGGAAGGGTAGGAGGGAGATAGGGTGATAACTAGAAGGGGCAGTGGGGTCAAGAGAGGGTTTTTTAGAATGGGGGAGATGTGGGCATGTTTGAAGGCAGAGCGGAAGGAACCAGTGGAGAGTGAGCGGTTGAAGATGGAAGTTAAGGAGGGGAGGAGGGAAGGGGGCAAGAGTTTTCATAAGATGAGAGGGAATGGGGTCCGAAGCACAGGTGGATGGGGTGGCACTTGAGAGGCGGGAGGAGATCTCATCTGAAGATACTGCTGGGAAGGATGGGAGAGTAGCGGAGAGGGTTGAGAGCCGGGGGGGATGGAGAAGGGGTGGGTGACTTTGGGGAGCTCAGACCTGATGGTGTTAATTTTACTAATGAAGTAGAAGGCCAGGTCATTGGGGGTGAGGGATGGAGGAGGGGGAGGAACAGGGGACCTGAGGAGGGAGTTAAATGTCTGGAACAACTGACGGGGGTAATGGGCATGGGTGTCAATAAGGGAAGAAAAATAGTTTTTCCTGGCAGAGGAGAGGGAAGAGTTAAGGCAGGAAAGGATAAAGTTAAAGTGAACAAGGTTGTCTTGGTGTTTAGACTTTCACCAGCAGCGTTCAGCAGCTTGAGCATAAGAGCGAAGGAGGCGGACAGTGACAGTGATCCAAGGCTGTGTGTTAGCGACGAAGGGAAAGGGGAGTGAGGGAGTTGAGTTGAGAAGAGAGGGTGGAGTTGAGACCCTGGTCATCAAGAGTGGGTAGAGAGGATAGGGAGGCGAGGTGGGGTGTGATGTGCTGAGAGAGATGGATGGGGTCGAGAGAGTGGAGGTCTCTGTGGGGTAGTAACATAGATTTACGGGGGGAGGAGTGTGAGTGAGGAGGCAGGCAAGAAGATTATGATGAGAGAGTGGGATTTCAGAGTTGGTGAGGGTGGAGATAGTGCAGTGGTAGGAGATGATGAGGTCGAGGGTGTGACCAAGTTGGTGAGTGGGCAAAGTGGGGTGGAGCAGGAGGTTGGCAGCATCAAGGAGTGATAGAAGGTGGGCGGCAGAGGAGTCACCAGGGACATCCATGTGGGTGTTGAAGTCTCTGAGGATCAGAGTGGGCTTGGAAAAGGAGAGAAGGAAGGTGAGAAAGGGGTCAAAAAAATAGTTTAAAAAGTTGGAGGTGGGGCCAGAAAGGCGGTAGATGACGGCTACAAGAATCTGGAGGAGGTGGTAGAGGCAAATAATATGGGCTTCAAAGGAGGGGAAGGAAAGGGAAGGGGGAAGAGGGATAGTGCGAAAGTGACATTGTGGTGCGTGAAGGAAGCCGACACCTCCTCCTTTTCCGGGAGTGGGAGAAGAAGAGGCTTCCGCTGGAGAGAGCAGCAGAAGAGACCGTGTCATCCGGGTGAGCCAAATTTCGGTAAGAGCAAGGAGGAGAAGAAAGCGGGAAAGGAACAGGTCGAGGATGAAAGGGAGTTAACCTATAATGGAGCAGAGGTTCCATAGGCCACATTTGGCAGCAGCTGTGGAGGGAGGGTAGGGAGGGGGAAGGGTGCGAGGGGTGGGAAGGGTTTGGATGGGAATGAGTTGGCAGGGGCCTGGGCGGGGAGAGGGGGAAGAGGGGTAGCGATGAGAAAGGTGAACTGGGATGGGGGGTTGGTGGGGAGGGAGGGGGTTGGAAGGAAGGGGTTGAGGGTTGGCGCTGGTACAGAGGGATTCTGGGGAGGGGTGGGGAGGAGGGGTAGGGGTGGGGGAAAGGGAGGGAAAGAGCTGGGTGGGAGAAGGGAAGGGGAAGGCGAGGACTGGGAAGGGCAGATGGGAGCAGGGGAATTGATAGTTCATGATGAGGTCAGCGAGGTAAATGACAGCACAGTGAGAAGTTAACAATTAACACGCAACAGCAATAATAAAATAAGCAGCTGATGACATCATGGAGAGCAGTTAACAATTAACATGCAATAGCAACAATAAACTATGTGGATGATGCCCACAGCAGAAGGTTGAATTATCCATGAGTCAGTCAAATCAAAAAGGCTAATGGCAAGGAGAGTCCAGGGGCTCTTGGCAGAATTGTCTCTGAGGTGGTGGAGGATGGAGTCCTGTGGATGGCAGCTCTAGAGTAGGGTGGAACTGTTATGGGGGGTTCATGAGAGAGGAAACGCCTGGGAAGAGGAGTAAACAGCCAAATAACATGGGTGGGATGAGTAGGTGCGAATGGGGTTGTTGCTAAAGTAACACAGTGAGAACAAGCGCTTTGAACAGTGCCCAGTGCTTAGAACAGTGTCCAGCGCTTAGAACAGTGCTTTGCACATAGTAAGCGCTTAACAAATACCATCACAATAATAATAATAAGGGCCTTGTTCCCCGGAGAGGGGGGTGGGGGGAATACAATCTAACAGAGGAGCCAGATATTGAAGTAAATTCCAGACAGGAGGAACTAATTAGAGTATATAAGACGCGTACATAAGTGTTGTGGGGGATTATGGGTGTTTACATGCTTAGGTAGTGTGAAAGTGCCGATGTGGGAGTTGGGGGATATAAAATGGGGAAATTAGAAATTAATTAGGGAAGGCTTTCTGGAGGAGATGTGATTTTAGTAGGGCTTCGAAGATGGAGAGAGCAGTGATCTGTTGGATATGAAGGCGGAGGGAGTTCAAGACAGTGGGGGTGGGAAGGTACAAGAGGTGAGTGGCGGGAGAGATGAAAACGAAGCCCAGTGAGTAGGTTAGCCTGAGAGCAACAAAGAGTGTGAGCTGATGTGCAGTGGGAGAAGAGAAAGGATAAGTAGGATGGAGAGGGCTGACCGAGTGCCTTAAAGTCAATGATCAGAAGCATCTGCTCGATGCAGAGAGGAATGGACAACAATTGATGGTTTTTAAGAAACTGGGGAGACTTGTGCAGAACGTGGTTTTAGTAAAATGATCCGGGTAGGAGAGGTCGTATGTATGGACTGGAGAGAGGAGAAACTGGAGACGGAGAAATCAGGGAGGAGATTGTTAGAGTAGTCAAACCAGGATATGACAAATTCTGGACCAGCGTGGTGGCTATTTGGATGGAGGGGAAGGGGCAGACCTTAGAAATATCACGGAGGAAAACCTGGGTTCTAATCTTAGCTCCACTACTTACTTGTTGTGTGACCTCGGGCAAGTCACTTAAATGTTCTGAGCCTCAGTTTCCTCACCTGTAAAATGGGAGTTAAATACCTGTTCTCCCTAGACTGTGAGACCAGTGTTAGGTTAACAACTTTGTCTGACCCGATTATCTTGTAACTACCCCAGCACTTAGTACAGGGCTTGGCACATAGTAAGTGCCTAACAAATTCCACAATTATTAGTAATAATAATATTATTGTTGATATCATTAAGAAGAAGAACCTACAGTATTTGGTGAGAGACTAAATATGGAGGTTGAAAGAGAGCAAAGAGCAAAGGAGAAGGGTATGGTTTGGGGCTTGACAGGAGGAAGATGGTGGTGTCAACGGTGATGGGAAGATTAGGAGTTCAGTTTTGGCCATATTGAGCTGGAGATGCTGAAGAGACCTCCATATAGAGATATTCTGGAGACGAGAGGCAATGTGACATTTCAGAGGAGAAAGGTCAGGGTTAGTGAGATAGATGTGGGAGTCATCTGCATAGAGGTAGTAATTGAAACCATGAGAGTGTGTGCAAATTGACAGGATTTGGGAGGGAAGACAAGGAGTTCAGTCTTGGACATGTAGGAGTTCAGTCTTGGACATAATCAAGCTATGATGTGACCTAGGCTTGCCATAAATCAAAAAATACCATCAATCAATGGTATTTATGGTATTTATTTAGCACTTACTTTGTAAAGAGCACTGTAGTAAGTGCTTGGGGAGAGTGCAAGAGCACTGGTAGACACAATCCCTGCCATCAAGGACCTTACAGTCCGACGGAGGAGAGAGACGTGAAAATAAATTGCAGGGATGGGAAGCGACCGAATATAAAGGTACGTACATCAGTTCTGTGAGGGTGGGGACCACAACTAAGAGTTTAGAGAGCAGGACCAAGTGCCTGGGGTGAGGCAGTAGGGAGGGAAAATGGTAGGGGGGAGATTGATTATGGATGTAGGAGCTTTTTTATGGTATTTGTTAAGCGCTTACTATGTGTCAGGCACTGCACTAAGTGCTGGGGTAGATGCAAGCTAATCGGGTTAGACACAGTCCATGTACCACCTGGGGCTCCCAGTCTTCATCCCCATTTTGCAGAGTGGGTAACTGAGGTACAAAGAAGTGAAGTGACCTGCCCAAGACAAGTGGCAGAGGTGGGATTAGAACCCAGTTCCTTATGAATCCCAGGCCCATGCTCTATCCACTAGCCCACGCTGCTTCTCTACTAATACATAGGGAGAACCAGGATGATCTGGCAGAAGATTAAATGAAAGAACTGAAAGGCAAAGAGGAGTCTGCTCAGTTGTAAATTCCTTGAGGGGTGGGCCATGTCTGCCAACTCTATTGTATTATTATTATTCCTTAATAATAATAATAATTTAATAATTATTGTATTATTATATATCATTGTATTATTATTGTAATATTATAATAATATTATTATTATTACTCTATTATTCTTTTAGACTGTGAGCCCACTGTTGGGTAGGGACTGTCTCTATATGTTGCAAATTTGTACTTCCCAAGCGCTTAGTACAGTGCTCTGCACATAGTAAGCGCTCAATAAATACGATTGATGATATTGTACTCTCCCAAGCACTTAGTACAGTTCCCTGAACATAGTAAGTGCTCACTAAATACTCTTTATTGTTCGACTTTAGCCTTGAATGACACCAAAGTTGCAAGCAAGCTAGTTGTGGGCAGGGAACGCGTCCATTTATTGTTATATTGTGCTCTCCCAAGCCCACATCGCTCTGCACACAGTAAGCACTTAGTAAATATGAGTGAATGAATGAATGAAGCTTCTGAAACAGGGGAGAAGGGAGTGTTGTCAATTGAGATGAGAAAGTTGGAAAGCGTGGAGTAATAAAAACCTATGTCTGGCCTGTTCGCCGAACCACTCAAGGTACTTTAACGTCTTTTCAATATAGACTAGCCCCTGGAGTCTGTAAGCTTGTTGTGGGCAGGGAGGGTGTCTGTTTTTTGTTGTATTATATGCTCCCAAGCGCTTGGTACAGTGCTCTACGCACAGTAAGCACTCAATAAATACGATTGAAGGAATGAAAGAATCAAAACGGTAATGGAGGAGAGGAGAAGTGGGGAAAAAAAATGCACAATTCCACCCCACCTTGAGTTGTGACTGATTTTAACTCCACCAGTCAGTCCCTAGGCGGGGCGGCGAATGAGCCGGGGGAAAGAAGCAGTGTGGCTTAGCGGACCGAGCGTGGGCCTCGGGGGTCAGAAGAACGTGGGTTCTACTCCCATCTCCACCACACGTCCGCTGTGTGACCTTGGGCAACTCGCTTCGCCTCTCTGGGCCTCAGTTATCTCATCTATATAATGGGGATTGAGACCGTGAGTCCCACATGGGACAGGGACCGGGTCCGACTTGATTTGGTTGTATCCACCCCTGCTCTTAGAACAGTGCTTGGCACCTAGTAAGCGCTTAACAAGTATTATCCTTAAGAGAAGCAGCATGGCTCAGTGGAAAGAGCCCCGGCTTGGAGGTCATGGGTTCTAATCCCGGCTCCGCCACTTGTCAGCTGTGTGACTTTGGGCAAGTCACTTCACTTCTCTGGGCCCCAGTTCCCTCGTCTGTAAAATGGGGATTAATGTGAGCCCCCCGTGGGACAACTTGATCACCTTGTAACCTCCCCAGCGCTTAGAACAGTGCTTGGCACATAGTAAGCACTTAATAAATGCCATTACTATTATTATTATTATTATTATTCTCTGTGCCTCAGTTTCCTCATCTGTAAAATGGGGACTAAGACTGTGAGCCCCACATGGGACAACCTTGATCACCTTGTATCCTCCCCAGCGCTTAGAACAGTGCTTGGCACATAGTAAGCACTTAATAAATGCCATTATTATTATTATTCTCTGTGCCTCAGTTTCCTCATCTGTAAAATGGGGACTAAGGCTGTGAGCCCCACGTGGGACAACCTTGATTACCTTGGAACCTCCCCAGCACTTAGAACAGTGCTTGGCACATAGTAGCACTTAATAAATGTCATTATTATTCTTATTATTCTCTGTGCCTCAGTTTCCTCATCTGTAAAATGGGGACTAAGACTGTGAGCCCCACGTGGGACAACCTTGATTACCTTGTATCCTCCCCAGCGCTTAGAACAGTGCTTGGCACCTAGTAAGCGCTTAACAAATGCCAACATTATTATTAAGAATGCGAAGGGTGGGGGAGCTGTGAGCCCATTGTTGGGTAGGGACTGTCTCTATATGTTGCCAACTTGTACTTCCCAAGCGCTTAGTCCAGTGCTCTGCACACAGTAAGCGCTCAATAAATACGATTGATTGATTGATTGATTCAGGGAGTCCCCCAGCAAAGGCTGCCTGGGGACGTTCCCGAGCGGCAACAGCCGCGGGGCGACGGTTGGGGATTGGCATGGCTCCCAAGGGGCATACAGAGAAGCAGCGTGGCTCAGCGGAAAGAGCCCGGGCTTTGGAGTCAGGGGTCATGGGTTCGAATCCCGGCTCTGCCAATTGCCAGCTGGGTGACTTTGGGCAAGTCACTTCACTTCTCTGGGCCTCAGTGACCTCCTCTGCAAAATGGGGATTAAGACTGTGAGCCCCACATGGGACAACCTGATCACCTTGTGCGTCCCCCACAGCGCTTGAAACAGTCCTTGGCACATAGTAAGCGCTTGTAGACTGGGAGCCCACTGTTGGGTAGGGACCGTCTCTATATTTTGCCAACTTGGACTTCCCAAGCGCTTAGTCCAGTGCTCTGCACACAGTAAGCGCTCAATAAATATGAATGAATGAACAAATACCATCATTAGTACTATTATAGCTGAAAGCTCAATTCATTTATTTTACTTGTACATATTTACTATTCTGTTTATTTTATTTTGTTAATATGTTCTGTTTTGCTGTCTGTCTCCCCCTTCTAGACTGTGAGCCCACTGTCGGGTAGGGACTGTCTCTCGATGTTGCCAACTTGGACTTCCCAAGCGCTTAGTCCAGTGCTTGGCACACAGTAAGCGCTCAATAAATACGATTGAATGAATGAATGAATGAACAAATACCATCATTAGTACTATTATAGCCGAAAGCTCAATTTATTTATTCTACTTGTACATATTTACCATTCTATTTATTTTATTTTGTTAATAAGTTCTGTTTTGCTGTCTGTCTCCCCCTTCTAGACTGTGAGCCCGCTGTCGGGTAGGGACTGTCTCTCGATGTTGCCAACTTGGACTTCCCAAGCGCTTAGTCCAGTGCTCGGCACACAGTAAGCGCTCAATAAATACGATTGAATGAATGAATGAATGGGGATTATTTATTTATCTTACTTGTACATATCTATTCTATTTATTTTTTGTTGGTATGTTTGGTTTTGTTCTCTGTCTCCCCCTTCTAGACTGTGAGCCCACTGTTGGGTAGGGACTGTCTCTATGTGTTGCCGACTTGTACTTCCCAATAATAATGATGGCATTTGTTAAATGCTTACTATGTGCAGAGCACTGTTCTAAGCGCTGGGGGGGGGATACAAGGTGATCAAGTTGCCCCACGTGGAGCTCACAGTCTTAATCCCCATTTTACAGATGAGGGAACTGAGGCAGAGAGAAGTTAAGTGATTTGCCCAAGGTCACACAGCAGACATGTGGTGCTTTTAGACTGTGCTTTTAGGCTTTTAGACTGTGAGCCAAGCTTTTGGACTGTGACCCCACTGTTGGGTAGGGACTGCCTCTATATGTTGCCAACTTGGACTTCCCAAGCGCTTAGTACAGCGCTCTGCACGCAGTAAGCGCTCAATAAATACGATTGATCGATGTGGCAGAGTCGGGATTTGAACCCATGACCTCTGACTCCAAAGCCCGGGGTTTTTCCATCATCATCATCAATCGTATTTATTGAGCGCTTACTGTGTGCAGAGCACTGGCCTAGGCGCTTGGGAAGTACAAATTGGCAACATATAGAGACAGTCCCTGCCCAACAGTGGGCTCACAGTCTAAAATGGCCCCTGAGCCATGCTGCTTCTCTTCAGTAAGCGCTCAATAAATACGATTGATTGATTGATTGATTGATTGATTGACTGATTAAGAGTGTGAGCCCCCCGTGGGCCAAACTGATCTCCTTATAACCTCCCCGGCGCTTAGAACAGTGCTTTGCGCAGGGTAAGCGCTTAATAAACGCCATCATCCTCATCAGGCGCTCAGTTCAGTGTTCTGCACACAAGAAGCGCTCAATAAATAGCTTAATAAATACGATTGATTGATTGACTAATGATCAATTGATCACAGCGGAGCCCGGCGGGCGACCGCGGCTCATTGCCGGGCCGCGGGCGCCCTCGTGCGGCCGCCGGCGGCAGAGCGCCACCACCGATCCCGATCCCGCCCTCCCTAAATCGCTCCCGACCCCGACTTTCCTGGGAATCTCCTGGCGGGATCCCCGGCTTCCCAACCCCATCCCCCCCCCCCAAAAAAATACAATCTCCCTCTCTCTTCCTCCCTCTCCCCGAAGAGAAACTGAAGGAGGAGACAGGGACGATATCAAAGGAACCGGCTCCTGTCGGGACCTAGGGATTAGGGGATGAAGGGCCTTCACTGCTATTTCCCAGGTCCCACAGAATAATAATAATAATTGGCATTTGTTAAGCGCTTATACTAGGTGCAGAGCACTGTTCTAAGCGCTGGGGAGGATCCAGGGCGATCAGGTTGTCCCACGTGGGGCTCCCAGTCTTAATCCCCCTTTTACAGATGAGGGAACTGAGGCCCAGAGAAGTGAAGCAACTTGCCCAAGATCACACAGCAGACATGTGGTAACTGAGGCACAGAGAAGTGAAGTGACTTGCCCAAAGTCATACAGCTGACAAGTGGTGGAGTCGGAATTCGAACCCATGCCCTCTGGCTCCAAAGCCCGGGCTCTTTCCACTGAGCCACGCTGCTTCTCTAAGTCTCTTAGTCCTCCTTAGAGAAGGAGGATTAGTCAGGCCAGACATTTCCCTTGATCTGAGATCTGAGAAGCAGCGTGGCTCGGTGGAAAGAGCATGGGCTTTGGAGTCAGAGGTCATGGGATCGAATCCCGACTCCACCCCTTGTCAGCTGTGTGACTTTGGGCAAGTCACTTCACTTCTCTGGGCCTCAGTTACCTCATCTGTAAAAGGGGGATTAAGACTGTGAGCCCCACGTGGGACAACCTGATCACCTTGTAGCCTCCCCAGCGCTTAGAACAGTGCTTTGCACATAGTAAGCGCTTAATAAATGCCATTATTATTATTATTATCTAACAGAAACATCGAGCCCGACAAAGAGGGAAAGCTGCCCGTCTGCCCCAGGGTCTCCCAGCGCCCATGCCCCTCTTACCCCTCCCCTCCAAGGAGTCCCCCCACTTAACCCGTGGGCGTCCCAAATTCTTTCCAGTTGGGATTTTCTGGGCCACCGTAGCCCAATCTTTTTTCGACTTGTCGATGTTGGTTTGGGTTTGGTTGGGTGTGTTTTTTTCCACACTCGTGAGATGTCTCTGTCCGGACTGACCTCTGAAGGAAGGCAACCATTTTGACTCCTGCTCAATCCTGCCTCTGACCCCTTCCAACAGGTCTCAATGACCCCTGGCACCACCCTAAAACAACAGTAGATCACTGTTTACCGAGAGCCTACTGGACTCTCAATACTAGGTTTTTTATAGCAGTATACTAGACACAATTTCTAACCGACAGTGCCTTTTTGGGGTCTATTTTCCGGTGCATGGAAATTTAAAGAGCTGTTCACCTTGATTCCAAGCCTGCTCCCCCATAATGGTCAACTTGCCCCAGGTCAAATGTGTATCTGGATATTCTCGAGCCTATGGCGGGACTGTATTTCTTAGCCCTCTCTCATCTTCCTCTTGCCCATTCTACCTCCTCCACACTTGAATTTATTTTAAAAGCCTCCACTCCCAGGCCCACCCCTTTCCAGACATGTCATCTTTCCAGTTCTGTCTCCCCCTGAGTTCTGTTAGCTCTGTCCGCCTGTTGGTCCTAGCAGATCAATCAATAATGTACTCTCCCAAGCGCTTAGTACAGTGCTCTGCACACAGCAAGCGCTCGATAAATACCACTGATAGATTGATAATGAGCACTTACGGTGGGCAGAACACTGTACTAAGCACCTGGGAGAGTGTAATACAATCCTCACCGGAATCTAAAGCCCTGGTTAGTAATCCCTGAAAAACATGCAAATACCCTTCCATTTCTCCCATGGGCTGAAGAGAAATGTTGGAAACCTCAGCTGAAAGTTACTAAAGAAATGTAAAGCAGTTTCCTAATATTTGTCCTTTGTATAGCCTTTCATCTCAGGAGCTTAAATTGTTTTTAGGTCATGACCAAGTGCTATCAGGTCTTTGACAGTTAAAATAAAATATAAAAGTGAAGTCACTCCCTTCCCATGCCTGCAAAGTTTCCAGGACTTTCTCTCTGAACCCACCCAAAATAGTACCAGATCTGAATATGATATCCTGCGTGAGATTTCATCTTGAGTATTGTGCACTCTGTTTTTCCAGTGTTAAAAGTACCTACCACAAAATCACACTATGAGAACGTTGGCCTGAACGATTGTAATGTTGGTTGGAACCGGAACTGATCACTATCCCCCGACCTAGGCCCTAGTGCCAACGCTGTGCAGTGGACAGGTTTTGTTTTGTTTTTAATGGTATTTGTTAAGCATTTACTATGTGCCAGGCATGTACTAAGCTCTAGCCTAGATACAAGCTAATCAGGCCGGACACAGTCCATGTCCCACTGTCAAATGGCAAAGCTAGCTCTCTTCTTCCCTTCAAAGCCCTACTGAGAGCTCACCTCCTCCAAGAGGCCTTCCCAGACTGAGCCCCCTCCTTCCTCTCCCCCTCCCCATCCCCACCGCCCTACCTCCTTCCCCTCCCCACAGCACCTGTATATATGTTTGTACAGATTTATTACTCTATTTTACTTGTACATATTTACTATTCTATTTATTTTATTTTGTTAATATGTTTTGTTGTCTATCTCCCCCTTCTAGACTGTGAGCCCATTGTTGGGTAGGGACCGTCTCTATATGTCACCAACTTGCACTTCCCAAGCGCTTAGTACAGTGCTCTGCACACAGTAAGCGCTCAATAAATACGATTGAATGAATGAATGAATGAACGAATGGGGCTCACAGTCTTAATCCTCATTTTTACAGATGAGGCACAGAAAAGTGAAGTGAGTTGCCCAAGGTCACGCAGCAAATAAGAGGTGGAACCAGAATTAGAACCCAGGTCCTCTGACTCTCAGGCCCTTGCTCTATCCAGTAGGTCATGCTGCGTTGGTACTCACCAACACTTCCACCCAACAATTCCACCCACGAATTTATAGTCCCAAGTGACAATCTGGTGCCTTTTGCAATAGCTACAACTAATGAATAAATGCGTCTTAGATCACTGCATTATCATTAGCCCTTTAACTATTTTTTATTGCTCTATTCGAAACAGTAGTAGTGAAAATCCCTACTTTGACACTCCAGTACACTCCACTCCTTAATGCCGGGCGGTGGAAATATTTCTGTGAAATAATAATAATAATGACGATGGTATTTATTAAGCACTTACTATGTGAGCCCACTGTTGGGTAGGGACCGTCTCTATATGTCGCCAACTTGTACTTCCCAAGCGCTTAGTACAGTGCTCTGCACACAGTAAGCGCTCAACAAATACGATTGAATGAATGAACGATTGAGTGTGGCAAGCGCTGTTCTAAGCTCTGGAGTAGATGCAAGGTTATCAGGTCGTCCCACGTGGGGCTCACAGTCTTAACCCCCATTTTAGAGATGAGGTGACTGAGGCGCAGAGAAGTTAAGTGCCCAAAGTCACACAGCTGACAAGCGGTGGGGCTGGGATGGGAACCCACAACCTCTTGAGTCCCAAGCCCGTGCTCTTTCCACTGAGCCACGCTGCTTCTCTAAGCAGTGCTTCTCTGTGCGAAAAGACTTGTCCTCTTTCTCTTAGGCTGTGAGCCCCATGTGGGACAGAGACTGTGATCAATCGGATTATTTTAAATCCACCCCAGTGTTAAGCACATTATAAGAGTTTTACTAAATGGCAACATTCCGATTTCCTTAATTCCAGGTGGTCAGGAAATCCTCGCCAGCCACTGGGTGGCATCCATAAACTACACAATAATATTCACCAAAAGCAGTCATATTTTTCAGAGGGAAAAGCCCAGATGGAATTCGGACGGTCATTCTTGAATTTACCTCTTCACTCATTCCTAATCTTAATATGCTTCCCGCTTATTTATTTCACTTGGGGTTTTTTGATGGTATTTAAGCCCCGGGGGACATGCTAGAGAAGCAGCGTGGCTCAGTGGAAAGAGCCCGGGCTTGGGAGTCGGAGGTCATGGGTTCTAATCCCGACTCCACCACTTGTCAGCTGTATGACTTTGGGCGAGTCACTTAACTTCTCTGTGCCTCCATTTCCTCATCTGTAAAATGGGGATTAAGACTGTGAGCCCCACTTGGGACAACCTTGATTATCGCTTGGGAGTCAGAGGTCATGGGTTCTAATACCGACTCCACCACTTGTCAGCTGTATGACTTTGGGCGGGTCACTCAAATTCTCTGTGCCTCCATTTCCTCATCTGTAAAATGGGGATTAAGACTGTGAGCCCCACTTGGGACAACCTTGATTATCGCTTGGGAGTCAGAGGTCATGGGTTCTAATCCCGACTCCACCACTTGTCAGCTGTATGACTTTGGGTGAGTCACTTAACTTCTCTGTGCCTCCATTGTAAAATGGGGATTAAGACTGTGAGCCCCACTTGGGACAACCTTGATTATCTGTTGGGTAGGGACTGTCTCTATATGTTGCCAACTTGTACTTCCCAAGCGCTTAGTACAGTGCTCTGCACACAGTAAGCGCTCAATAAATACGATTGATTGATTGATTGATTGAGTCCCCGTCCCGGGCTTAGAACAGTGCTTGGCACACAGTAAGTGCTTAACAAATACCAACACTATTATTATTATGCTAATCAAGTTGGACACAGTTCATGTGCCACGTGGGGCTCACACTGTTAAATCCCCATTTTACAGATGAAGTAACTGAGGCACAGGGAAGTGAAGTGATGATGATGATGGCATTTATTAAGCGCTTACTATGTGCAAAGCACTGTTCTAAGCGCTGGGGAGGTTACAGGGTGATCAGGTTGTCCCACATGGGGCTCACAGTCTTAATCCCCATTTTACAGATGAGGGAACTGAGGCACAGAGAAGTGAAGTGACTTGCCCGAAGTCACACAGCTGACAATTGGCGGAGCCGGGATTTGAACCCATGACCTCTGACTCCAAAGCCCGGGCTCTTTCCATTGAGCCCCGCTGCTTCAAGGTCACGCAGCAGACAAGTGGCCGAGCCAGGATTAAAACCTGGTCCCCTGACTCCTAGGCCTGCGGTTTTAACCACCAGGTCAAACTGCTTCTTGTTATTGTTATTTATTATTCACTTATTTATTGTCCTTCCCAGCACTTGGTAGGGTGCTGCGTAAAACCGGCATTCAATAAAGTGCTAGTGATAATAATGAAAAAAACATATGGGTGAGAATTAGACGTGGTCCCTGGCACCCAAGGGATTCACAATCTAAGTATAAGGTGGGGAGAGTAGACTGGCAACAAATACACGAGGAAAGATTAAACAATAAAAGCACAAAGACAAGGACTAAAACCAAAAAAAAAAGCAGCCAGGAACCGTGGCTACAGGAATAGGGTTTCAGGTTCCTCGGGGCTCAGAGTGCAAATCACAGCTGCACCCCCACTAACTCCACAGCCACGGCAGTCACCACAACCACGACAGCTGCACAGCCACGGCAACCACCACCGGCTTCCCGATGTTCAAAGTTTTGTGGAGGCCCCTTACTGCTGCTCCTTCTGTCCTTCCCACTGGGCAGGCCGGGGGCAAGGCCCCAGGATGGCAAATAAAGGTGGGGAGGGGGCAGTTTCCAGTCAAGTACCTCGGTGGTCCAGTTGTGGTAAGAGGCTGAGGGAATGAGACGATTCATTCAGTTCTTTTAATATTTAGGGAACTGCCTCTACGTGCCCTTCATCAGTCAATGTTAATTTTCTCCGTCAAACCCATTTGAGACTGGTGACCTACAGATAAGATGCTAGGTAGGTAGTAATGGCGACATTTATTTGGAAGTCAGTCGACTAATCTGTAGTATTTATTGTGCATCACCTGTGTGTGGTTCACTGTACTATTTGAGAGGGTACACTGGAGAGAAAGGACATTTGGGGTGCTCTTGGGAGAAAACCCTGTCAAGTGGAATTTGATACCTGAATACATAGGCTGGAGCGTCACTTCATAATCATTGCTCTCCACAATGCCTACGTTGGATGCAACAATTAGAACCACGTCTGCAAAATTTCCCTTATCCAGTACCTAACCCAGCACCACTTGCAAGTCTGCACTGTTTTTGATGATGATGATTCCAAGAGCATGTTATTTTTCTTCTTTTAGTTATTCTGCCAAGACCTGCTCCTGTTCAGATATACACATCACTGCGCTTCTCACTTCCTTCAGTATAGTGCTGCAGATCCCGATATTTCTCTCAAGTCCCTTCTTCAAAATTCCTTAATGAATTTAGTGCCAGAACCTACTTCCAGAAAAGACTCCACCCCAATCAGCTTCAAATCCCTTTAAGATTTGATTCCTTTATTGAAACCTATGGCTGATTTACCCATTTTAAGGTCCCTCTGAAGTTTTAGGAATGGACAACATGGGATGAAGAAGCCAAGAAAAATAACAACTCAAGAAAGGAAGGACCTGAACCTGGTGCTCACTTTACAATCAGCCTAGCATCTTCCCACCATGTTTGCCACTTCAGCTAATAGATCATAAACCTTCGAGCATGAACCATGCCCCATGGCATCCCAAAGATGTGCCTAAATTTGTTAATTCCCAAGCCTTGTACTCCCCTTTGCCTATGGAAGAGCATATTTTCTGTTTGGATCTGTGCCCTTTATTCACCCCACCCTCAGCCCCACGGCACTTACATACATATCTGAAATTTATTTTAATGTCTGCCTCCCCCTCTGGACTGTAAGCTTCCCGAGCTCTGTTATATTGTACGCTCCCAAGCACTTAGTACACTGCTCTGCACGGAGTAAACACTCAAGAGATACAAATGATTGCTTGATTGAGAACAACTAAAGGTTTGGAGAGAAGGGATAAGATTCCTCAACATCATCAGTAGAGGAGAATTGTCCTTTGGTTCAATAATTTTACTCCCTCTAAAAAGCCTCTTCCCTCCACTCATCTTTTTCCCAAGTGTAGGTGTTCACCTTTCTGTCGTGATTGCTGATTACTCATTGAGCACTTATGTGTTTTTCCCCTCCCCCATTATCAGAGGTATCTGAATTCCTTTAGAAAAAGACAAGCCCCGCATTTCGGGAGGGAACTAAAACCACCGAGTGAAGAGTGCTGAGTAAATCAATAAATTCAGAAGTGAAAAGCTTTAGGGACTTTTTAATCATCTGAGGACATCACAGTCACCCACAGTGTGTCTTTCATTTCAAATATATTAATTTCCCCCCCAGGAGTATTTTCGCTCAAAATACACAAAGGTGATTAAGAGAAGAAACGTCTTTACCAAATAAGACTCCTGGAAAATGTTCATAGGCATTCAAGAGGGGAAGCACGTTGCATTTGAACTATATATATATATAAAAAAAGAAAGCAGACAGGTGTGTTTACAGGGTGCAGAGATGGTGGGAGAATCGCTCTCCTCTAAGCGAGCACAGCCAGCATAGGTTTGCCAGCGGGAATGGGGAGGGTAACTGGAAAAGGGAGCAGGGTCTCTGGAAATTCAAAGAGGAGTGGGGAGGAGGTTGCAGGGGGTCAAGACTTTCTGGGACACGGGTCCAAGCATAAGGAGGAAAAGAGAGGAAAGAGGGACGGGGGAGGAGGAGGGAGGGAAGGCAGAAGGAGACAAGCACACGCACAAAAATAGATGCCCAGAGAGAGAGAAAGAGAGAAGTTCTCACCTTGGCGCAGAGCAGACAGGAATAGGTAAAACTAAAAACGGAGAAACGGCTCAGCTCCTCCCATCACCCCTGCTGCAGCCTTAGTGAAGCCCCTGGCCGTGCGGGGGGAGGAGTGGGAAGGGAGAAGAAGACCCATTTCTCCGCTTTTTCATCTAATTCCCATTGCCCCCACCTCCAGGGACCCTGCCGCTGACCCCCGCGCAGCCCAAAGTGGGAATCGCTCAGTCCATGAGCTCTGACTGTGTGCAGAGCACTGTACTGAGCGCTCGGAAGAGAGTACAGTAGAACAGAGCCGGTAGACACGTCCCCTGCCCACGAAGTTACTGCAACTTTGAGGAGTCCCAATGAGGCAGTTTTTTGAGTGGTCCCCCAAATTTCGGTAATGGTCTCAACTCATGCGGAAACTGTCGATCACTTTAGGCGGAGGGCAGCCCCAGAACGGAGAGAGGAGGCCCGTTAATAATAATAATAAAGATGATAGCATTTATTAAGCGCTTACTATGTGCAAAACACTATTCTAAGCGCTGGGGAGGTTACAAGGTGATCAGGTTGTCCCACGGGGGGCTCACAGTCTTAATCCCCATGTTACAGATGAGGTAACTGAGGCGCAGAGAAGTGAAGTGACTTGCCCAAAGTCACACAGCTGACCATTGATGGAGTCGGGATTTGAACCCATGACCTCTGACTCCAAAGCCCGGGCTCTTTCCACTGAGCCACGCTGCTTGTGGGCAGGGATTGTCTCTATTGCTATATTGTACTTTCCAAGCGCTTAGGACAGTGTTCTGCCCACAGTAAGCGTTCAAGAAATACGACTGAATGAATGAAAAGGAAAGGCAGAGTCAGGGAAGAGGGCAAAGTCACATTAATTAGGGGAAGCAGCGTGGCTCAGTGGAAAGAGCCCGGGCTTGGAAGTCAGAGGTCATGGGTTCAAGTCCCGGCTCCACCACTTGTCAGCTGTGTGACCTTGGGCAAGTCACTTCACTTCTATGAGCCTCAGTTCCCTCATCTGTAAAATGGGAATGAAGACTGTGAGCCTCACGGGGGACAACCTGATCATCTTGCAACCTCCCCAGCGCTTAGAACAGTGTTTGGCACATAGTAAGTGCTTAACAAATACCAAAATTATTATTATTATTATCATTATTAAGTCTGCAAGAGAGCACCCCTCCTAAAGCCGACTCTCCTACACAGTAAGGCCATCTGCGTTTAAAGAGTGCCCTGCTCCCAGGTGCGCTCTCATTGCTAGATTGCCCCAGGGATGGGGAGGATTTTTTTTTTAATGGTATTTGTGCTTGACTCTGTGTCAAGCACTGTTCTAAGCACTAGGGGTAGATACAAGGAAATCAGGTTAGACACAATCCCTGTCTCACAAAGAACTCACAGTCTAAGCTGAAAGACTCCAAAGATCTGAAAAGGAAACAATGCAATTCAAGTCATGCGAAGTTTCACATTTAAACATCAGTGATCACGGAGTTAGGTTCACCTAGGCAGCACGTTCTGTAAAATAAAACCCCGTTCAAACACCCTTAACTACTGATTCCAACTACTCCCCAGTGGGCAAGTAGGGCAGCTAATCTGTCTACGAAAAGCTTCCCTGAAGCATGTCCTCACTCATTTCATAAAGCATAAGGTGGTAACGGTACATCTGTGAAAGTATTTGCGTCTGATTTCCTTTTTTTGATCCACCCAAAATAACCAAAAGGGAAAAAAGAAGGCAGAGTCTATCAAACTCCAGCTGGGCTGAACATTTGGCCACTGCACAGAAATTCCTCATCCTTCAAAACAAAAGTAAACCCCTGAATCTTTGATCCTGGGAAGCTCCATAATTTCTTTATTTATATTAATGCCTGTATCTCCCCTTTAGATTGTAAGCTCATTGTGGGCAGAGAACGTGCTTATCAACTCTATTGTACTCTCTCAAGCACTTAGTATAGTGCTCTGCATATAGTAAGCACTCAATAAATACAATTGATTGATGGACGATCAACTGATTGCAACACCAGGGTCCAGAAGGAATTAGTCTGAGAATGGGCAGACTTCTTCAATGGGCATAGATGGAGTCACTTTATTCATTCAATCATATTTATTGAGCACTCACTGTGTGTAGAACACTGTACTAAGCGCTTGGAAAGTACAACTTTACAATCACATCAAACTTGGGCTACTATATTTGGGGCAAATTTTCCTGTCTTCTCTCCAGGAATAAACAGATAGGAGGTTTGACTTTTTAAGCAATTCAGTTATTTTGGAATTACCTTCTTCAAAGCCCCTCTGAAATCCCATTTCCTCCAGGAGACCTTCCCTGGTTAGTTTTTCTTCTCCCTAAGCCCAGCTGGGCACTCATCTGTAAACTTTCTGAATGTATTGTCTTACACACCCTTACATTTAAGCACTCGCTCATGTGCAGCTATCTCCCCTGCTAGATTGCAAGCTTTTTGAGGGTAAGGATCACATCTACTAATTCTATTGTAATAATAATAATAATAATAATTGTCATATTTGTTAAGCGCTTGCTAGGTGCCAAGCACTGTACTAAGCACTGGGGAAGACGTGAGATAATCCGGTTGGAAATAGTCCCTGTTCCACTTGGGGCTCACGATCCAAGAGGGAGGGAGAATAGAGGAAACTGATAGATGAGGAAACTGAGGCACAGAGAAGTTAACTGACTTGCCCAAGGTCACACAGTAGGCTCTGCACTCAATAAAGATTATTGGTTGATTAATCTGCTCAGCCTGTATTGCAACAAATGTCAATCTTTAAATGGGACAGGATCTCAGATTTAATGCCATTTTGGGACGGGTACTGGAGAAAGGGCTGGGAGATCTGTCCTCAGGTGGCCTGAGCCTTTTTCCATTTCCCAATCTTGCCCTTCACTCTGCTGCCACTCAGGAGAGTCTCCAGGCAAGCTGATAGCAGGACCCTCGTCCCCCTCTCCATCCCCCCGTCTTACCTCCTTCCCTTCCCCACAGCACCTGTATATATGCATATATGGTTGTACATATTTATTACTCTATTTATTTATTTATTTATTTATTTTACTTGTACATTTCTATCCTACTTATTTTATTTTGTTGGTATGTTTGGTTCTGTTCTCTGTCTCTCCCTTTTAGACTGTGAGCCCACTGTTGGGTAGGGACTGTCTCTATGTGATGCCAATTTGTACTTCCCAAGCGCTTAGTACAGTGCTCTGCACATAGTAAGCGCTCAATAAATACGATTGATTGATTGATTGATTGACCAGAGCAATGTCGCGCTCCCAGGATGCCCTGTGGAAGCAGCTATCAATCAGACAGATGCCTGGGTCAATCAGAGAGCACACAGTGCACAACCAGTAATCCTCCTCTGCCTGAACCCAAACAGCTTTCAGCTAATCTGTAAAAACGATTGCAAAAAGAACCAATTCAAATTCCACCTTTGGTTGTTGTTAGATTGAAAATGAGATTGCTTCTGATTGAGTTATTAAGAAATACATTGTTTAGGGATTTTCCTTTTCTTTTCCAAGCAAGTACTGTTTTGCTCCATGTAGACTTGAACACGGTGACCTTGATTCTCCACTTCTTACAGCTGCCGGGAGACGAGTGTAGCTACAAACACCTTGAAATGTACCAAATCCCTCCCCACCGGGTTCCATTCAGTCTCAGACCACATCCCCTTTTCAGTATTACATGACCTCGGAGATGCAAAGACAAATCACTCTCACGTAGCAGCTCTTCGTCGTAACGGGGGGTGGAGGAAGCGACTCTCCCCCACCGTCGCGGAGATGTTTGAGAGCACTGAGGTCTTCCGTACAGATACTTTACCAGGCCTCTTACACCAGAAGGTGGTCATTCTGGCCAAGGGAGTAGTGTGAAGGGGGGGCAGTGGAAAGAGCTGGGAGTCAGAGGACCCTGGTTCTAATCCCGGGGTCTGCCTGCTTTGTGACCTTGGGCAAGTCACTTAACTTCTCCATGCTTCCATTTCCTCATCTGTAAAATGGGGATTAAATCCTCCTCCTTCTTTCTTAGACTGTGAGCCCTTTGTGGGACAGGGACTGTCTGACCTGATGATCTTCTATCTGCCCCGGTGAGCCCACTGTTGGGTAGGGACTGTCTCTATATGTTGCCAACTTGTACTTCCCAAGCGCTTAGTACAGTGCTCTGCACACAGTAAGCACTCAATAAATACGATTGATTGATTGATTGCCCCACTGCTTGGTACATAGTAAGCACTTCATAAATACCACAACTGTTGTTGTTATTATTATTATTGTTAGCAAAGATGGTGGTGAGCAGGAGGGATCCCCCAGCCCGTGCCTGTTGCTATGAGATTCCAACGGCCCTGCTTCCCTTTGAGGGAAAGCCTGATCTCTTAAAATTGCAAATAATTTTCATTTTTGTATTTCATAATACCTCTGTCAGGGAGGAAATTATTTAGGGGAAAAATTGGGTGAGAGCCCTAAGTCACATCTCTAAGAGCTGAAGTCTGCCAATCAATCAATCAATGGTATTTACCAAGCACTTATTATGTGCAGAGCACTATGCTAACTAAGCACTTGGGAGAGTACAACAGAATTAGTGGACACATTCCCTGCCCATAATGAGCTTATAGTCTAGAGGGGGGAGAAAGATGTGGATATACATAAATGATTTATGATATATAATTTCAAGATATGTGCATATGTACTGTGGAGTTGGGGATGGGACGAATATCAAATGTCCAAAGGCCACAGATCCAAGTGCATAGATGATTCAGAAAGGGGAGAAAGCAGGGGAAAAGAGGACTTAATCTGGGAAGACCTCTTGGAGGAAATATGACCTGCCAGGCCTTAAATTCTTCCTGTCTCCCCTCCTTCCATCCCTCCCTCCCCCTATTCCCTTCTCAGGATGTGATGGTCCTAAGATACAGGCTGTTTGTTCTTGTTTTTTGTTTACTTTTATGGTATTTGTTAAGCGCTTTTCCATGTGTCAAGCACTGTACTAAGCCCTGGAGTAGACGTAAGCTAATCAGGTTGGACACAGTTCATGTCCCATATGGGGCTCACAGTCTTAATACCCATTTTACAGATAAGGTAAATGAGGCACAGAGAAGTAAAAAGGCTTGTAGGCAGGGAATGTGTCCGTTATGTTGTTGTGTTGTACTCTTCCAAATGTTTAGTACAGTGCTCTGCACACAGTAGGCGCTCAATAAGTATGAAGCGTTGATTGATTGATTGATTGCCCAAAGTCATCCAGCAGACAAGTGGCAGAGCCAGGATTAGCCAGGTCCTTCCAAGCCTGTGCTCTATCCACTAGACCACACTGCTTCTCAGGCCGTTATTTTGTAATTGGCACTTCAACAACCCAATCAGACCCTGAGTCAAGTTACTCCCTGCCGATTATTCAAGGAACTAGAAGTAATAGAAGTAGTAGTACAAGTAGTAATAGTAGTAGCAAAGGTACTTATTGAGTGCTCAGTAGGCGTAATGCACTGCATTAAGTGCTTGGGGAAAAAAAGAAGAACATGGAGCTAACGTTTAATGGGGGAGACAGACATAAAAATATTTACTACTAGTGGAACCAGAATAAATAAAATGTCTGTACAATTGACTATACACATGTAGTTTTCCTCATTCTTATGCCACTTCGTGGCTCTCACGAGTCAAAACAGGGGCAGTTTAGATTAGCTCTACGCTTGGATTGGAGGCTCCAGAGTGAATTCCAAGATCCTACAGGAAGCATATCCATGTGCCCGTGCCCATTGGAGGAGTCAGGGATGCTGGGTCAGTAAAAGTCCCATCTAACATATGAAACCAAAAACCAAAGTCCTAACCACTTATAGTCACTAAAAAACATTTTTCACCACGTTTGAAGGGAGAGCTGTGGCGTCCCGTTAGAGTAAAACCCCACAAAACACTAGAGTTGGCTTCTTGGAAAGCATCCTGTCTTATAAAAATCACTTCTTTGGAATCATTGAGTCAATGGGAAATAAAGGTTTGGATCTAAAGCTCTCAAATTTTTCATTGATAAGTTTTTAATGTTTTTTGGCAAGCATTGGGGGAGAGGAGAGGTTGGGCACAATCTCCTGCCTCTTCTTCCTCAGTTCATGCCTACTCCTGTCCCTCTCACCCCTTGACCCCAAAGCCATCTTCTTTCACCAGCCCTCTAAGAGCACTGGCTGTGCCCATGGGAAGTTGCTGCTGCAGGGAAGGTCTGAATGAGGAGCTTCCTGGGAAATGTACAGCCCTATCTCTCAGGGCACCAATCGATCAATCAATCAATCGTATTTATTGAGCGCTTACTGTGTGCAGAGCACTGTACTAAGCGCTTGGGAAGTACAAGTTGGCAACATATAGACACAGTCCCTACCCAACAGTGGGCTCACAGTCTAAAAGGGGGAGACAGAGAACAAAACCAAACATACTAACAAAATAAAATAAATAGAATAGATATATACAAGTAAAATAAATAAATAAATAAATAAATAAATAAATAAACAGTCAGGTTGCCTGGTGGATAGAGCCCGGGCCTGGGAGCCAGAGGGGCCTGGGTTCTAATCCTGGCTCTGACACTTTGCTATGTGACTTTAGCAAGTCATTTCCCTTCCCTAGGCCTCGGTTGCCTCATCTATAAAATGGGGATTAAGACTGTGAGCCCCATGTGGGACAGGGACTGTGTCCGACCCGATTGTCTTGTATCTACCCCAGCACTTAATACGGTGCCTGGAACATAGTAAGCGCTTAACAGATATCACAATTATACCACAATTAGGAAAGAATTTACTACTCCACTCCCCACCTCCCTGGCCTTGCCCCAGAAGCAAGAGTCAGCTCTTTGGCTCCAGGACAACGTGGCCAGGGAGATGGGAAAATCCATTATTTCCTGGTCACCTTCAGAATGCCCTTTGAAATGGTCTCTTAATGAAAGTGATTTTCTTCCACCATTTTTTTCCACCATTTTCTTTGTTTTATTGTTCTCTTATCACTTGGAATTTCACCGCCAGATCCAGCTGAATGCTGTGGGAGCTATCTCCACTTAGAACACTAAGGTATTTGTGGAAAAGTTCCACTGCTGTTGATTTCCTTCTGTGCCTCCTTAAATTACCACCCCCTCCTGATTTTCATTGAAATTTGATTTCATCAAACAGGGCCTGAACAGGGAAATTACTGGGTTTCCTGGGCTTGGTAGGGAAATGAATACCCTGTCTTGGCCTAATGTGTCTGTCTTTGGAGGAGGTGCTACCTGAGGTTTTAATGTAGATGGGTTCTGCTCCCTTCCATTCCCTTCTGCTTCTTCAATCTGATGTCCAAGGGCCCTTCTCAACTTCCTGAAAAGCTGGAAAGTGGCTTGAGGAGCTTGGATGGAAGATGCAAATGATATTCCTAAGGGCCCGTGTAGAGTCCAGTCCGTGGGATGTACAAGCTGCACGTGTGAGTCTTGCAACTTGCCAACAAGTTTGTGTCTTTATGGCCTCCAGGTGACATACCCGGAACATTTGTCAAATCGGGCCCTGGCTGCAGTCAGAGAAGGCAGGGTAAGGGGTTGTGAAAAGAGGGCAGAGGCCAAGAACCTCCGCTAGAGTCTTCGGGGTCACAGGACCATGCTGCGGAGCTTCTGCCTCAGCTGAGAACTAGGGAAATTTGACACACCTCAAGCTTGTGAAGAAAGGCAGTGCCAGCCTAGCAGAGAGGGTGGAGAAGACCGTGGCATCCCCAAGGCCATCGGTGTTGGTGTGTTCGGAGCCTAGTCGGCAGCGGATGGTGGCTCTGCGTATCCGTTAAATGCCAGCGGCCTGGCTCTGGCCCTCGCCACACTGCAGTGATAGATAGTTTGTGAAATACCAAGAGCTTGCGGTTGACCAGAGTTCTGAAATAATTCCATTGAAACCGGAATTCATGCAATGCTCTGTATCCTGATGTGGTAAAGAAGTCAGCCTGAGAGGTGGGAGGGCTGCTGAGGCTGCTGATGGCAGAGAACGTTGTGAGATGATTGCCAGGCATCTGTGCAGGGGGCTCTGCCTGCCCCCCCCCCCCCCAACTCTGAGGGCTCCGGAAGGCCCGGCTGACATGAACGGAACCGTGATAAGCAGCACCCTGACCAGGAGGCCCGAGATGGAGAGATTAATGTTCAAATTGTCAACAACCTCCCTCCTTCCCTCCCCAACCCCCTGAAAAAGGGCAACAGGAGGACGCCCGCCTCTGGGGAAGGAAAGTCTGTATAGACGTCAGTAGAGATCCACTGAGGTGATGTTCCCTATGAGAGAAAGCCGGTTCATTTTAGCTCTGCCTCTGTTGGCTCCTATCCCTAGATCTTGTTGCCCCCAAATCGGGGAAGAATGAGAAGGGCCAACAAGCTGAAGCCAACTCTATGAGCCTTCTATCTTTAGTTTGGCTCCGGAGCCAGGGAGCTTGACACATTTCAGCCAAGTCCTACCATCTTGTAGGTCTCTCCTCAACCCTTCGGCTAGGCTCTGGGGCTCTAGAAAGGCAGCTGAACATTTGATACTGAAATGGGGCTGGTGGGGAAGTGGAGGCCTCCCACTGGTTCTCCATTCAACTGAGCATCACTGAAGCAGTTCCCTTTCTTTCACCTCTATTCAAGAGCGGTGAGCAGAGGGGTGAAGTGATTCCAGAAGACCCCACCTAGAAAATCAAGAGTTAGAGTATTCCGCTGGGTGTTCCTCTCTGGATATGGAGAAGGGCACGATTGTCTTCATAACTGTGGCTTCCAGCAAACCCCTTGAATTCACTTTAGGCTGTAAGCTCCTCTTGGGCAGGGAACGGGTTTCTCCCAACTCTGTTGTATTGTACTCTCTCAAGCGCTTACTGCTCTGCACGCAGTAATTGCTCAATAGATGCCACTGATTGACCGATTCACCAGAGCATCAAACTCGGATCTTCTATAAATACTTTCTAGGTTGGAGTGGTGGAAAGGGGTCAGAATTCTCTCTAATAAAATCCTTCTTTTTAAGGGTTTCAAGATGGGTCTGCAAAACATGACCCTCTGTCAATGATGATGTGAAGCAGCGTGGCTTAGTGGAAAGAGCATGGGCTAGGGATTCAGAGGTCGTGGGTTCTAATCCCGGCTCTGCTGCTTGTCGCTGTGTAACCTTGGGAAAGCCACTTAACTTCTCTGGGCCTCAGTTACCTCATCTGTAAAATGGGGATTAAGACTGTGAGCCCCACATGGGGCAACCTGATTACCTTGTGTCTTCCCCAGTGCTTAGAACAGTGCTTGGCACATAGTAAGCGCTTAACAAATACTGTAATTATTATTATTATTATTAAGTGCTTACTACGTGCCAACCACTTTATCAAGTATTGGGACAGACACAAGATAAGCAGTTCAGACTCAGTCCCTCATACGGCCCACAGTCTAAAAGGGAGAGAGAACAGGTAATTAATCCCCATTTTACAGATGAGGAAACTGAGGTCCAGAGAAGTTAAGTGACTTGCCCAAGGTCACATAACAGGACAGTGGCAGAGCCAGAATTGGAACTCAGATTCTCTGACTCCCCAGCTTGGGTTCTTTCCATTAGGCCACACTGCTTCTCTGTCAATGTCCCCAAGGATTCTGAACCCGATTGGTTAGGTGCTGTTCTTAATTAGTACAATATTTCTACCCAAAGGAGTAAGATCTGATTAGAGCATTGAGAGATGTTTTTGAATCTTTGAGTCATGGGATTGGAAAGGACCTCGGGGAGACCATCTGGGCCATGCCCCTGTATCCTGCACAGATGGGTCCTTTTTTCAAGGTCACCTAGGGAGCTCCTTGTGGGCAGGGACCATGTCTACCAACTCAATTTTATTGGACTCTCCCAAATGCTTAATACCATGTGTTGCACACAGTAAGCACTCAATAAATACCACTGATTGTTTGAAGAAAGTCCCACATCCTCCCTTGATAACTCATTCAAGTGTTTAGCAACTCTCACCTTATTCCTCAAGATCCTCTTCTTCTCCTTTCACATCATCCCAGAGACGAGTTGCCCAGCAGACCAATAAGAATAGTAAGCGCTTAACAAATGCCATCATTATTTTTAATTGTGATATTTGTGGTGTTTGTTGGGTGCTTACTATATGCCAAGCACTCTACTAAAAACTGGGATAAATATAAAATTATCATTCATTCATTCATTCATATTTGTGGAGCGCTTACTGTGTGAAGAGCACTGTACTAAGCTTGAGAAGCAGCATTGCCTAGTGGCAAGAGCACGGGCTTGGGAGTCAGAGGTCGTGGATTCGAATTCCGGCTCCACCATTTCTCTGCTGTGTGACCTTAGCAAGTCACTTAACTTCTCTGTGCCTTGGTTGCCTCATCTGTAAAATGGAGATTGAGACTGTGAGCCCCACGTAGGACAGGGACTGTGTCCAACCTGATTGCCTTGTGTCTACCCCAGGGCTTAGAACAGTGCTGGGCACATAGTAAGTGCTTAACAAATACCATAGTTATTATTATTAGCAGTAGTAGCCGCAGCAGCAGCATTTATTGGGTGTCCACTTGGTGGGGTGTACTGTACTAGGGCCTTGGGAAGTACAGAATAAAGAAGTGATATGTTTCCTCCTGCCCACAAGGTGCTTACATTTTAACAGGGCAGACAACACAAACAAATTGAGTAGGCATATATATGCATTCTAAGGAGGGTGTAAATAATTGCTCGAGCTGGCTGAAGGGATGATATGGCTCAGAATGCTGGGAGATTAATCAAGGAAAACTCATTGAAGGAGGTGGGGCTTTAGTATTTACATCTCATTCCTTTACTTTATATCAAAGAAATAGGAAATAATAGCATTCAGTAGAATGCTAATTCTGAAGCAAACTCCAGAGATGCCATCTCATCTTCTGTAGGGGTTTCCTACCTCAGAAGAATCGGAGGGAAGAGAAGAAGTCCCAATTTGACCGACTCATATAGCTGACACTAGCTCTAGTACTCAGATTTACAAACTGCCTATACGTGCTAGTTCGGTGGCCCTCTGAGGCTCTGGACGTGACTCCACAACAGGAGAAGCTCACGATTCTGGAATCCAGAATGCCGTTCTGAAGGCTACCCAAACCCCGGCCCTGCTTTGGAAGCCTCTGGGGAGCGGACTAGGATATCCTGGATATTATCGACAGAGCTTGGCCCTGGTTTAGCTTAGGGCATGATTCCTTTCACCCAGCGAGGTGATAATTCAGGGAGATCCTGAGCCTTCCCTTTGTGAATTCAAAATTGTACTGTACCTTGACTTTCGAAATTATGGCAGCCTTAGAGCGCCATCCAGTGGCTCCTAGAAGACATAGCATTCGTCCGTTGGGCCGGCAGGCACTTGATCAATCAATCAATCAATCGTATTTATTGAGCTCTTACTGTGTGCAGAGCACTGTACTAAGCGCTTGGGAAGTACAAGTTGGCAACACATAGAGACTTAGACACATAGAGTCTTTTAGACTGTGAGCCCACTGTTGGGTAGGGACTGTCTCTATATGTTGCCAATTTGTACTTCCCTAGCGCTTAGTACAGTGCTCTGCACATAGTAAGCGCTCAATAAATACGATTGATGATGATAGAGACAGTCCCTACCCAACAGTGGGCTCACAGTCTAGAACTTGATGATGATGATGATAGTTGTATCTGTTAAGGGTTCACTATGTGCCAAGCACTGCATTAAGCACTGGGATAGATACAAGATCATCAGGCCACACACAGGACTCACAGTTTAAGAAGGAGGGAGAACTGGCTTTGGATCCCCATTTTGCAGATGAGCCAACTGCGGCGCACAGAAGTTGATTCGTCCAAGGTCACACAGCAGATAAGTGGCAGGGCACTCGTAAAGAAGGATCAAAAAGGGCTCCTCTCTGCCCCTGAAATCCTCAATGGTGTTTTGAAATTTGTCTTTTAACCTGCAAACCTTCCGAGAATATTATTTGTCCATTTCTAGTCCCTCCTGAGCATCTCCAAGCACTTTACTAGCACTTAGTGGGATTTATTAAGTGCTTGCTATGTGCTAAGTGCTGGTGTAGCTACAGAATAATCAGATCATGGGAAGTGCTGCTTCTTCCCATTTTATAGATGAGGAAACTGAAGCCCTGAAAATGGAAAAGTAACTTTCCCAGGACCACACAGAGAATCACTGGCTGTGCGGGAAAAAACGGACAGACAGAAAATCATTTACAAATAGGAAGAAGTAGAAAATAGAAAGATGGCTATGTGGGAAAGCAAGTACTTACAGGATAGAGTAGGTAAATTGATATGCATCTTGGCAACAAGCAAATCAGGTTGGACACAGTCCCTGTCCCAAGTGGGGCTCACAGTCTCAATCCCCATTTTACAGATGAAGGAACTGAAGCACAGAGAAGTCAAGTGACTTGCCCAAGGTCACACAGCAGACAAGTGGCGGAGCCGGGATCAGAACTCATGACCTTCTGAGTTCCAAGCCCATGCTCTTGCTACTACACCATGCTTCTTCTGCTGCGGGGAGGTGCACAGTGGGCTCAAGAGTCAAACCCAGTGGCTCAAGATCAACTCGAGACAGGGGAGCATAAAGGGTGGTGTCCTTGGGATTCAATCCTGGGATCAGTTCTATTCAATATCTTTATTAATGGCCTGGGTGAAGGAACTGGCACAGGCTTATCAAATTGGCAGATGATACTCAACTGGGCAGGGTGCTAGCAATTTGGAAGGTGGGAATGAAATTCAAAGTGATGCAGAAATAATGGAAAAATGATCTATCAAAAACAGGATGAAATTCAGTAGGGACAAGTGCAAGGTAGTATACTGAAAGCATGAAAAACAATAGCAGCACAGGATGGGTAAGACTGGCTTAGAACCAGTGTAACAGAAAGAGACCTGAGGAAAGGATGCTGAAAATGAGTTGACAATGTAGCGTCACTATTTTTAAAAGCCACGGTCAGGGAATGTCACTGTTTATTGTTGTATTGTACTTTCCCAAGCACTTAGTTCAGTGCTCTGCACTCAGAAAGCGCTCAATAAATCCGACTGAATGAATGAATGTGTCAAACAGGAATACGAAAAGCAAGAGTTGGGAAATCATCCTTCTGTAATGCCCTAACTCGACGAGACCCTTAGAAAACGACTTTATCCATTTTTGGTCCCCACATTTTCAAAGTGATCTAGAAAAGGGGAGGAGGGTGGGGCAGTAGAGAAGAGCAACAAAAATAATCGAAAGGATAGAAAACGAGTCCTAAGAAGAAAGGCGAAAGGAATCGGGGGCTTCGGCTACAAAAGTTTATGCTAAGGGATACCTTAATAACTGTTTTCAAGCCTAATGTGGGCTTTTATTGGTATGCTTGCTGAGAACTGAACAAGGGACTTAAATTAAATTGTAAATGCCTTGAGAATAGAGGCAGCACCTTCCGCTCCCACCATCAAGCGCTTAGTACAGTGCTCTGCACACAGTAAGCGCTCAATAAATACGATTGATTGATTGATTTGTAAATTCTGTTTGACTCTTCCATTAGACCGTAAACTCCTCGAGGGTAGGAATTCTGTTTGACTCTTCCATTAGACTGTAAACTCCTGGAGGGTAGGAAAAGTAAGTCTAGCTGCTGTTGGCCTCATCTAAGTGCTTAATTCAGTGCTTTGTATACAATGCTTTGCACATAGTAAGCACTTAACAAATGCCATTATTATTATTATTATTATACCACTGATTGATTGATAAATGAAAAGCAGCATGGCCTCATGAATAGAGCCGGGGGGCCTGGAAGTCAGAAGGACCTGGGTTCTAATCTTGGCTCTGCCACTTGTCTGCTGTGTGACCTTGGGCAAGTCACTTCACTTCTCTGTGCCTCAGTTCCCTCATTGTAAAATGGGGATTAAGACTGTATCTTGTATCTCTCCCTGTGCTTAGTGCAGTACCTGGCACTTAGTAAGTGCTTAACAATTATCACAATTATTATTATTAATTATTGGAGAGGCTTGGTTGGCCATGAGAAAAGACTACTTGGCTGTCAGGGAGATGGGGCAGTGGACTAGGCTATCGAGGAAGTTTTTTTGTTTTTGTTCTTTTAATGGTATTTGTTAAGCACTTACTATGTGCCAGGCACTGTACTAAGCCCTGGGGTAGATACAAACTAATCAGGTTGGACACAGTCCATGTCCCACATGGGGTTTATAGTCTTAATCCCCATTTTACAAATGAGGTAGCTAAAGAATGGAGCGGTGAAGTGGTTTGCCCAAGGTCACACAGCAGACAAGTGACAGAGTCAGGATTAGCACCCAGGTCCTCCGACTCCCAGGCTCTTGCTCTTTCCACTAGGTCATGTTGCTCCTCCATGCTGCGGAGTCTCCATTTCTGGTGATCGTTAAGGAAAGAATAAACACCCACTGCTGCTGTAATGGGCATCACTTTGGTGCAGAGATGTTGCCAAGCACCATCAGGACATTCGAATGACTCCTACAGGATCTCTGCTTATTGGAAGCTACCGCATTGATTAAGCACTGAAAATGTGCAAGGGCAGTACGTTGGGCTAGGAAGATTACATGAAAATCAATTAGGACTTAGTCTCTGGCTCCCAAGAAGCTCACAGTCTAAAGGGAAGGGCAGACACAAGCGTCAGAATAATAACTAAGGCTTGAAAAGGACAGATTAAAATTCAACAGCGCAAAATTATGGACGGTAGAAAAAAAAATCACAATTCATGGTCTGTTGGAGGGGTCAGAGCTCGGACACCTTCTCAGCATTCTTAACGCGATGCAGGAGACAGTGTTTCTCTCCTGTAGTGGTGAGCTTAGTAAAGCGCTTAGTACAGTGCTCTGCACACAGTAAGCACTCAATAAATATGATTGATGATGAGAGGGAGGGGGCTGCCTCAAACCCCTAGATTGTTGGCCGCTGCTTGAGGACAGGGATAGTGTCTACTTACTCTATTGTACTTTCCCAAGCACTTGGCAAAGGCTCAATCAATCAATCAATCGTATTTATTGAGCGCTTACTATGTGCAGAGCACTGTACTAAGCGCTTGGGAAGTACAAATTGGCATCACATAGAGACAGTCCCTACCCATAACTATGATTGACTGATTGACTGATTGACTGACCACTGCTCCAATGCTGTGCTTTGCTAAATGTGAGCCAAAAAGGGCAGGGCAGGCCAGAGGGTGGACTGACAGGTAAAAAAGTTCTTGAGCCAAAAGATGTTTGGAACAGATCTGCAAGGCTGCCTGCTGGTGATTTCTGAAAAATTATAAAGTAGTTGAGAAGGACAAGAAGTTTAGAGAAAAGCAAAAAAGGTAGTCTCAAAAAAAAAAAAAGGAAAGAAAAGTGTTGCTAAAAATTACTGTTTCCGAATTTCAATTTTAAATCCCCCCCCCTCAAATTAATGGATAAAAATTATAAAAGACTGTATAGATTGTACCTATAAACATTTAGAAGGAGTAACAATAATAAGCAGTAACAATATCTGGGTTTATCAAGAGTAAATCCTTCAAAATAAGCTGTATTCCTTTTGGGATGCAATTTATAAAATTTTCTTTGGAAAAAACAGAAGCTGTAAGAGGTGCCTGAGGAACAGTTGCCAAAATGAATTGGGTGGCTTGGAAATAAAGCTTGTGACCTGTCAAAATTGGCTGTAGAACTGCAAAGGGAGAGTTGAGATAAATACTATGTTACCAGGCAGGCTTTAGTGCTTGCATAAGATACAGATCAGAGGAGATATGGTCTTGTCTGCCAATTAACGATTAGGTAGCTGTAAACTAGAGGGTGTTGGGAAGGCTTGGAGAAATAAAAACTCTGTGAAATTATACTAATAGTGAAGAGATCAGAAATAGGGGCAAAAAATTACTAAACAAAATGTAGAAAAAAATAATTTTAGACCCAGATATGTACTAGGCAGGAAGAATGGGCAGGGGAAAGGGAAGGAGGGAGAGAGGGGATAGAATAGTTTGCAATGTGATTCAGCCTAAAAGGTCAGTGCTATTTTGGGGGCTACAAGTGAAAATGCATCATGGGTGGAGCAGGGAAGGGAGAGGTCTTTTTCTCCTCTCTACTGAGACCCACCTCCTCCTGCCCCTCCACCCCAATCAGGAAAATATTGTTTTTGGTCCTGGAAAGTTGGAAGGAGATCAGAACAGAGCTACAGGATGCTGACAGGGCAGAGAAGGGAAAAAGGGCAGCTGAACTGGGGTGAAATGGGGGAGTCTACGCTGGACCTGGGGAGTGGGTTCGGTCATTTCCTCAGAAATCCCACCAAAATGGGGAGAGTTGATTTTCCCTGAACCAAAAAGGTCAGCTAGCTGGGGAATTAAGGAAATGAAGGCTGACTCACAGACCTGAACAGGAAACCCTCTTTACTGAAGGTATGATCTTCGAAAGGGAAAAGACCAAGAGTTAAATGATCCGTGTTGTTCACATCTGCACTGACAGGTCCAGGGAATGCACCTCTAGAGCTGGAAGTACAGAGGCAATATAGAGAAGGATAACTAAGGTGATCAGGAAAATGGAGACGCTTCAGCCTGAGGGTGGTCTTTATCTGGAGAAAGAGGATATGATGGAAGTTTACCAAATCATGAAGACAGACACAGGATAAATCCTCCCCCACCCAGGATTAAAGGATAGACAGTGAGGTATAAAGCTGGTAGGTTGTAATTAAACAAAAGGAAACATTTCACTTTTCAGGTAGTAAACGTGGACTTTGTTCCCACAGGATGGTGGGGAGGCAGAAGAAATAGGTTGGTTCACGCGGTGTTTGGATAATTTCACGGATTGAGCAGCCTAGTTATGGCATAGTTTAAGGTCAGGGTTGGACTGAGGCTTTCAGTCACCCTGGGCTAAGTGGGCTCTCCCTCCCTGTTACCCCTGGTCTTTCACCCTCAAGTCTTCTCTACTGTGGACATGTTTTTGGATTTGGCTCAGCTCTGTACTCGGCAAATAGATGTAGCTGGAGACACTCTTCTCCTTTCTGATTTACCCTAAGAGTATATTGTTATATTAATACCCAATATGTCATATTATTATAGATCATAGCATTATAATATTAATATATTATATTGATGGTGTATGCTAATAGATTAATAATAAGATTCTAGGGCAAACCAGAAAGAAGACTAATAATAATAATAACAATTGTTAAGCACTATGGGCCAAGCAGTTACCTCATCTGTAGCCTAGTGGCAAGAGCACGGTCTTGAGAGTCAGAGGTCGTGGGTTCTAATCCCTGCTCTGCCACTCGTCTGCTGTGTGACCTTGGGTAAGTCACTTAATAATAATAATAATGGCATTTATTAAGCGCTTACTATGTGCAAAGCACTGTTCTAAGCGCTGGACTTAACTTCTCTGTGACTCAGTTCCCTCATCTATAAAATGGGGATTGAAACTGTGAGCCCCATATGGGACAGGGACTGTGTCCAACCTGATTACCTTGTGTCTACCCTAGTGCTTAGAACAGTGCTTGGCACATAGTAAGCTCCTAATACCATAATTCTTATTATCATTATCTGTAAAATGGGGATTAAGACTGTGAGCCCCAAGTGGGACAGGGACTGTATCCAACTTGATTAGCTTGAATTTACCTCAGCACTTAGAAGAGTACCTGGCACATAGTAAGCATTTAACAAATACTACTATTATTATTATCATCATCATCATAATTATTATTATTATTATTAAGCACTGGGGTGGATAAAATACAATCAGATCATACGATCAGATCAGACACAATACCTGTTCCATGGGGCTCACAGTCTGAGATGGAGGGAGAAAAGTATTTAATTAATTTAAGCTGTGGAGACTATTGGATAAATTCTCCAGGATGCCCCAGTATGAGTTGTTGCAGCCTTTTCAGCTCTGATTTCTATAGTTCTAAGGGATCAGCCAAGGGCTTCCAGACTAAGACGGTGGAAAAAACGTCCAGGAGCAGGGACCAGACTAACATCTTGATTGGCACGCAGGGTGAAAGTGACCTGGTTCCTTTTGCCATTGGCAAGAGCTTTATATATCCCTCATTTTCACATCAGTAACGGCAGATGGTTGGGGAGGAAGCGGATTCTCAAGCGGGGATCATTCCCATTGCCCCTCAGCTTCGATAAATCGCAACCTTCCTTAAGAGCGCTTTAAAAACCCCATTCCCTCTAGGAAACACTTCCTAATGAACCCTCCTTCTTCCCAGTCATGCCTTCCCCTCAGCCACCTCAGCATTTGTGCACTTATCTGTTTATTTGCTGTTGATTTGTATCTATGTTCATTAATTATTCCTCTTACCTTCTTTGTACTGGTGTGTATTCAACAATTTATGTCTGCTTGTCCTGGCTTTTAGACTGTAATCTCATGCTGGGCAAGATATGCTGCTTCAGAGTTTCTCCCAAGGGTCTAGCACAGGACTCTACATACAATAGCCCTCAGTCTGTGTATTGTAAAATACCTCCTCTAGACTTTAAGCTCTTTGTGGGCAGGGACTGTGTCTACCGACTCATAATGTATGCTCCCAAGCGCCTAGTACAATGCAGTAAATGCTCAATAAATACAATTGATTGATTGTTGATAATAGTCATGTTCCCTTTCCTGGCAACTATGCCAGCCTTCCCCCAGATTAATACTGTTGTTTTTCCACTTCTCGACGATCTGAACAAGTTACCAGATCTCTAAAAACAAAATGGTGCCAGAATCACACTTCCAGAACAAACTGCCAAACATTTGGCGGCTTCTTACTTGCGCTACTGATGACCCCAGGACCACTTAGCTTTTGTTGAAGGCCTTTTTCTTACGTCAGTAAAACCTCCCCGGACAAAAAACTCTGGTCACTCTTTGGCTGCTCCACCTCTTCTCAGGAACATAATTTGAGCCCATTATTGGGTAGGGACCGTCTCTATATGTTGCCGATTTGTACTTCCCAAGCACTTGGTACCGCGCTCTGCACACAGTAAGCGCTCAATACGATTGAATGAATGAATGATTTCTATATTGTCATATTGTACCTTCCCAAGTTCTGAGTGCATTGCTGTGCACACAGTAAGTGCTCAATAAATACAATTAATTGCTCGATTGATTGATCGACTTCCTCCTTGCTAACTGCAGGTATTCTTCAAATCCCTAGGTGATTCAGGAAATTCTAGATTAAGGCCCTGGTAGGACAAAGCAATGGAAGGCCAGAAGATTACATCAGCCAAAACGGGCCCATCCACACTTGCCTTACCCCCTCCAACTCAACATGCCGGCCGCTGTAATGGTGACGAAGAGGGAGGGATGAAGTGCTGTCCAGATCCCACCACCCCAGAAAGCAGTGGGTCTGCTTTGTCCAGTGATTAAAAAGCCCTGGTCTCAGGCTGTGTCTTTATTTAATAATAATAATAATAATGATAACGTTGGCATTTGTTAAGCGCTTACTATGTGCAAAGCACTGTTCTAAGCGCTTGAGGCTGTGTCACTGCTCTAGACTTGAATTTCTCCTTGGAAGGTTTTTGTCCATTTCACCAAGTGCTTTGATCAACCTTTCTTGTCTTATGCTGTCTAGTCTAGCGACGCCATGGACACATCTCTCCCAGAGCACCCCGCCTCCATCTGCAATCATTCTGGTAGTGTATCCATAGAATTTTCTTGATAAAAATACAGAAGTGGTTTACCACTGCCGCCTTCCGTGCAGTAAGACCTATCAATTCATCAATCATATTTATTGAGTGCTTAAAGTGTGCAGAGAGCACTTTACTAAGCACTAGGGAGAGTACACTACAACAGAGTAGATAGACACCCTCTGTCCATAAGGAGCTTACGGTCTAGAGCGGGAGTCAGACATTACAATAAATTGTGGATATGTACATAACTGCTGTCGGGCTGAGGGTGGAGGAGAATAAAGGGTACAAATCCAAGTCCTGGGATGATGCAGAAGGGAGTAGAGGAAATGAGGGTTTAATGGAGGAAGGCCTCTTGGAGGAGATGGGATTTTAATAAGGCTTTGAAGCGGGGGAGAGGGATGGTCTGTTGAGCATGAAAGAGGAGGGAGTTCCAGGCCAGAAAGAGGACATGGGTGAGGTGTTGGCGGCAGCGAGATAGCTAAGATCAAGGTACAGTGAGTAGGTTGGTGTTAGAGGAGCGAAGTGAAATTCCTGGATTACAGTAAGATATCAGTGAGGTAAGAAAGGAGGGAAGCCAGGTGATAGAGCGCTTTTAAGCGGATGGTAAGGAGTTTATGTTCGGTGCAAAGGTGGATGGAACCACTGGAGGTTCCTGAGGGGGGCGAAACATAGATTGAGCATTTTTTTAGAAAAATGATCCAGCCAGTAGTGAGTGGGAAGAGACAGGAGGCAGAAAGGTCAGCAAGAAGGCTGACGGAAGGCAGAATAGGATAAGTGCGTGGATTAATGTGGCAGCAGTTTGTACGGAGAGGAAAGGGTGGATTTGAGCAATGCTCTGAAGGTAGGAGCGACAGGATCTGGTGAATATGTGGGTTGAATGAGAGAGGCGTGTCGAGGATACAGGTTTGTGAGACAGTGAGGCTGCCTACAGTGACGGGAAAGTCAGGAATGGGACAGTTCCTAGCACAGACTAAACTGTGCTATGAACACAGAGGGAATTTACCCTTCCAACTGAACGTGCAGTCACTAGTGCTGACTCAGCCACAATAAAGCCCTGTCCCACCTCACTTGAGAAACCCCCCATGTGTCTTTTCCTTTCCTCTTCACATCAAGGAGCTTCCTGTGTTCTTTTTCCTAGTATTGAACATCACTGTCACCTTCCCTCAGGCTACTCAGTCCTGGTAAGAGACCTCAGAATTCAGAATAGGAGTCCTTGGGCATACTATATGAGAGAGACAAATTCATTCATTCATTCAATCGTATTTATCGAGCGCTTACTGTGTGCAGAGCACTGTACTAAGCGCTTGGGAAGTACAAGTCGGCAACATATAGAGACGGTCCCTACCCAACAACGGGCTCTTCCTTATGCTCTCTCTACGGTGGGCACTCAGTAAATACCGCTGACGCCCTTCCTGACCAACTGACTGACGAAGCCACAGGTTGACTGAATGGGATTTAGAAGCAGCGAGGCTCAGTGGAAAGAGCCCGGGCTTTGGAGTCAGAGGTCATGGGTTCAAATCCCGGCTCCACCAATTGTCAGCTGTGTGACTTTGGGCAGGTCACTTCACTTCTCTGGGCCTCAGTTACCTCATCTGTGAAGCGGGGATTAAGACCGTGAGCCCTCCCGTGGGACAACCCGATCACTATGCAACCTTCCCAGCGCTTAGAACAGTGCTTTGCACATCGTAAGCGCTTAAATGCTATCATTATTATATTATTATCTGCACATAGTAAGCCCTTAATAAATGCTATCATTATTATTATTATTAAGACAGACACTTCCCTGGCCTTTACTCGATGACCATCCCATAGAGAAGGCACCGCCACACAAAACGTCATTTGGGTTTGCCGCCCCATCTTAAGACATCCTAACCTACCCCGGCGACTGCCAGTTGGAGAAGAGGCTCAATGTCTCTACTCTTGGGGCCAGAACTGAGGGGATGACAGTGAGAGCCCCGTCTACTATGCAGTTGCATTTTCTTCCCTCTTAGGGATTGGGGCTCCAACTAAAGACCTTTAAGAGACAACCACTTGGAGTGGACTAGTCCCTGTCTACAGCAATCACCAGCAAGGCGCTCGTGGAAAAGGATTTTCTGGCAGTGCATTATAGCTTTTTCGGCCACTAGAGAAAAATAGCATTTATCTTGCAGAAAATGACTCTCCCTGCCTTTGTCCTTTGCAAGGAAACATCCCCCCTGCTCCCAAGGAGCCTCCCTGCCTCTGGGGTTTCAAGGGAGTCAGAGCCTGCAGCAGCAACCTCGCTCCTGCTACCCAGTAAGGCCTGAGCGAAATCCCTCTCCTTCCACCTTCAAAACCCTTCTCAATCAATCATGCAAGCAAGCAATCAATAATCAATCATATTTATTGAATTAATAATAATGATGGCATTTGTTAAGCGCTTACTATGTGCAAAACACTGTTCTAAGCACTGGGGGGGGATACACGGTGATCAGCTTGTCCCACGTGGGGCTCACAGTCTTAATCCCCATTTTACAGATGAGGTAACTGAGGCTCAGAGGAGTTAAGTGACTTGCCCAAGGTCACACAGCAGACATGTGGCGGGGCCGGGATTAGAACCCATGACCTCTGACTCCCAAGCCTGTGCTCTTGCTGCTGAGCCGCGCTGCTTCTCAGCGTGCAAAGCACTGTACTAAGTGCTCGAGAGAGTACAATATAACTTCCCTGCCCACAACGATCTTACAGTCTAGAAGACAGTCAACAGTCAAATTAGGAGAAGCAGCGTGGCTCAGTGGAAAGAGCATGGGTTTTGGAGTCAGAGGTCATGGGTTCAAATCCCGGCTCTGCCAACTGTCAGCTGTGTGACTTTGGGCAAGTCACTTAACTTCTCTGGGCCTCAGTTACCTCATCTGTAAAATGGGGATTAAGATTGTGAGCCCCCCGTGGGACAGCCTGATCACCTTGTAACCTCCCCAGCGCTTAGAACAGTGCTTTGCACATAGTAAGCACTTAACAAACACCATTATTATTATTATTATTAACAGTATTCACAGAGCATTTACTCTGTGCAGAGCACTGTACTAAATGCTTGGGAGAGTACCACATAGTTTAACAGACCTGATCCCCGGCCTCAAAGAGCTGAGAATCAAGCTGGGGGAGGCAAGATGGAAAATAAACTATCGGTAGAAGAAAGCAGCAGAGTTCAAGACCAAGTACAATGCTCCGCACAGAGTAAGCACTCAATAAATACTATTGACTGATTAACTGATTGACCAAATGCTTGGGTGATGAGGAAGGGCTGACATGGCAGCAGAAGGGTATCAATGGTATTTATGGAGCACTTAATATGTGTAGAGAACTGTACGAAGCATTTGGAAGAGTACAATCCCTGCCCACAGCGAGCTTAGTCTGATGCCCAGAATGGGCACCTTCCTCCCTCTCAACACCGTGCAAGGGATCCTGCCACTGCTACAGAAGCCCAGTCCAGGCAGAAAACATTTCACAAAGTCTAGAACCCTGGGAAAATTACAGCGGTTTCTTACCAAGGACTGTTTGCCTGAAGTGGTGAAATCCCCTCAGGCTACCCCTGGCAGGAAGAGTTAAATTTACATATTTTACCGTCCATATGTTTTGATTATCGAGTATTGTTTTCACTGTTGACTGGATTATGTTATTATACGCGTCTGTCCTTAGAGCCCCCTTGCAGGCCAGAGACAATGACTGAGTTTGTTTTCATCTAATTACCCCAGCAACTAGAACAGTCCTTTATACACCGCATGTCCTGAATACATGTCATTTTAAAAAAAGGCAATTACAGTCATTAAGCTAAGATACTTCCCTTTCCAGCCTGGAGCAGTTTGAGGCAGTTAGTAATACATCCTTTATTGTTTTAGGAAAATAACCTTCAGGATCTGTGGAATATCATTATCATTATCATCATCATCATCATCACTCATTCATTCATTCAATCATCATCAAGGGCAGCATTTATTGAAGGCTAACTATGCACTGCACTGCACTAGACCCCTCAGGGATCTGAAAACCTAAAGGATCACAGGATGAAAAGGAGAGGGAAAGGAAATAGCTGGGGACTCAATGAATTCTTTAGCTGTCTTTCCAGAGGAAGATTTTGGAAGAGATTCCCATGCCTAAATTGTTTTGTCTCAGAGAGACAAGTCAGAGAAACGCAAATTGTGGTAATCACACAGGATATTTTGGAGCAAATTAATAAACTAGATATAAACAAATGACCAGAAATTATAGATTTCTTGACCTGGCAGATGGGGAGAATCTACAATCAAGTTTTCAGATGACTGAGCACTTAACCAATTGGGAGAGACACAGTGTGGTTTCTGTAAGGTCTATGATAAGCTCCTACTCCAACGACTTTTTAAAAAAACGGAGTATCGTAGGATCGGCGGGAATGTCCTTTCCCGGTTCGAAAACCGGCTCGAAGGCCATTTCCAGGGTTTGAATTTTGGCAGGGAAACCGGTGACAAGATTGCTGGCTGAGGAAGTGGGAAGTGGAGAACCTCGTGCTTTTCTTTCCAACTCTCCCAACTAAGCGGCCCCCTCTCCACCCATGGAGCTACCAAGCTGCCCTTATCAGCCTCCTGCCATCTGTCTGTAGTGGTTGGCAGCCACGTCCCTTCGTTCCCTCCATTTCTTTCGTCTAATAAGGGCCCTTGTTCTGGATGTGCATCTGCTGCAAAGGGCTTCAGGAGCTGCTCCTAGTGAAAGTCTCGCCTGCTTTTGGCAGGGCACTCAGATCCACTCCGGCCCCAGCATACCAAGCTGCGCCACCAAATAGAGTAATAGCACTACTAAGCGCCTACCGTGTGCAGAGCACCGTACTAAGCACTGGGAAAGAGTACGCTGGTGGGAATTAGACACAGACCCTGCTCCTTGGGGGGATCAAAATCTGTGAATATAGCTTTCGGGGATGGGGGGGCAGGACCGGAGACAGACATATTAGGGGTGATGAAACATTAAAACAACTTTAGGGACCAAGCTACGCAAAAGGCAAGGCGCAGGGAGTTGCGGCTAGAGGAGCAGAATCTCCTCGTGATTCAGAGTACACAGCAACGGCTACACGGTCACCCATTTTCCCCAGTTTCTATGGGACCTCAAGCTGCGGGTGCTGTTCTCACTGACGCTGGGTTGGTGAAAAGCGCGGCAGGATAGGGTCACCTCAATGGCGCGCAGGAGAACCCGTGTAAGTCCTGGGGGGCGAGGAGGGAAGGCAGGTGGCTTGGCTGCGGTGAGGAGGGCCAAGAGAAGGCAGGGAGGCGAAGCTGCAAATGCCCGACGTGACGTAAAAAGGCACCACGGTAGCTTTAAGGTACTCGACCAACTCTCTCCCTTACCTTACCATACCCTGCAGATCTCCCACAACCCAACCCGCACACTCTACTCCTGTAACGTCAACCTCGATTTCGTCTAGCTCGCCACGGCCGTGCCCATGTCCTCCCTCTGGTCTGGAACACCCTTCTCCTTCATATGTCACAGACCACCACTCTCCCGATCGTCAAAGCACTCCCCAAATCACATCTCCTCCAAAAGGCCTTCCCCGACTAAATTCTCGTTTCCCCTACCCCACGCTCCTCCCTGTGTCACTTATGCATTTGGCTTTGTACCCTTTAAGCAGCTGTATTGTACTTTCCCAAGCATTTAGTACAGTGCTCTGCATCATCATCATCAATCATATTTATTGAGAGCTTACTGTGTGCAGAGCACTGTACTAAGCCCTTGGGAAGTACACGTTGGCAACATATAGAGACAGTCCTAAGTGCTCAATAAATACGATTCAGTGAAGGAATGATACTCACCCCATCCCCCCAGCAGTTATGTGCATATCTTTATGAGGGGCAGCATGGCTCAGTGGAAAGAGCCCGGGCTTTGGAGTCAGAGGTCATGGGTTCAAATCCCTGCTCCGCCAACTGTCAGCTGTGTGACTTTGGGCAAGTCACTTAACTTCTCTGTGCCTCAGTTACCTCATCTGTAAAATGGGGATTAAAACTGTGAGCCCCCCCCAGGGACAACCTGATCACCTTGTAATAATAATAATAATAATAATAGTATTTGTTAAGCGCTTACTATGTGCAAAGCACTGCTCTAAGCACTGGGGGGATATAACATGATCAGGTTGTCCCACGTGGGGCTCACAGTCAATTCCCATTTACAGATGAGGTAACTGAGGCTCAGAGAAGTTAAGTGATTCACCCAAGGTCACACAGCAGACATGTGGCGGAGTCAGGATTCGAACCCATGACCTCTGACTCCAAAGCCCGTGCTCTTTCCACTGAGCCACGCTGCTTCTCTAACGCTTAGAACAGTGCTTTGTACATAGTAAGCGCTTAGCAAATACCATCATTATTATTATTATCTTTATACTCTATTTCCCCTAGCTGTAATTTATTTTAACGTCTGCCTCCTCCTGTAGACAAAGCTCCTTGTGGACAAGGATCACGTCTACCAATATTTTACCGAACTTTCCCTAGCGCTTAGTACAGTGCTCTCCACACCGTAAGCGCTCTCAATAAATACCATTGATTGAGTGATCTGTGTTGAAAAAAAGGTAGAAGAAAAAGTCATTTGCCCAGAAATCTGCTGTCCGGCCTTTGACGACACCCATGCTTGCCTGTTAGATCTGAACTTTTATGTACTCGATATAAATATTTGTAATATAAAAAGACTGGAAACACTAGTTCCCGCAGGGTAAACAAGATGTCTTTCTGAAGAGCTCGGTGAAACTCAGCACGTGTTTGAGAAGACTGTCGGATCAGAGGGCGGTTACAAGGTTGGCATCGAACTTCAGGCCAAACTGAAGGTCTTCAGAGCTAGTGTTGTCCAATCTTCTAGTTGTGAAACCTGGACCAGGAATACCGCATCCAGGTCCTTGAAACAGTCCCATCAGCATCACTTATGGGCCACATTCAACATCAAGTGACATAACAGAATCATGAATGGTGTTAGACCAAAGCCAGTCCACCAGTACCAAAGCTACGCTCACCTGAACCCAACTTTATTGAGCGTGGGATGGAATAATGGCTGATGCCCCAACAGCTGCTTATGTGGTGAGCTAAAACGGAATGGGGGAATCGGAGGAAAAGTTTTAAGGACGACGCAGCACGGCAGCTAAATGTGGGGAGACAACAGTGGCAGATGAGCCTGGTGCACTACAATCAAGAAGTGAGTTTTTCCCCCCCGGCAGAAGCGTTGAGAGGACCATGAGACACAACTGAAAGCAATGGCAAATGCTGCAAACCCAACGGCAAGAATGACGGTCATTGGGTATGCATGGGAGGGAAGGAAGGTAGAAGGGATTATTGGTGGCCTCACATGGGCCTTTTCACCCACACTTGTACTCATTTCACCATTAGTGGATTCACCCACTGGGGGATGGTGGGGGGCAGGACTGGAGACAGACGCATTGGGAGCGAAGAAACAATAAAACATGAAAACAACTTAAGGGACCAAGACACACACTACACAAAAGGCAGTAGGGTGTTGCGGCTAGAGGAGCAGAATCGCTCCTCGTGATTCAGAGGACACAGCAATGGCTTCACAGTCGCTAATTTTCCCGAGGTCCTAAGGGATCTCAAGCTGCAGGTGCTGTTCCCGTTCCCCCTGGGTTGGTGAAAAGCGGGACGAGGGTCACCTCAGCAGAGACCCTCCCAGCCCCACAGCACTTCTGTACATATCTGTAATTTTATTTATGTATATTCATGTCTGTCTAGACTGTATGCTCATTGTAGCTAGGGAATGTGTCTTTTATATTGTTATACTGTACCCTCCCCAGCTCTCTGCACACAGTAAGTGCTCAATAAATATGACTGTAGACTCTGGATACAGTCTCTAGACTGTATGCTCATTGTAGCTAGGGAATGTGTCTTTTATATTGTTATACTGTACCCTCCCCAGCTCTCTGCACACAGTAAGTGCTCAATAAATATGACTATCTTCAAATATGAACTATGAATGTACACATACACACACACCCTCCAAATAAAGTGAACACAGAGCTCGAGTCTGTCTGGAGTTTCTTCCAGTATTTTTTGCCTCATGGGTCATCTTATTTACAATTGACACAAAAAAATCTATAGTCTATTAGTTGCGCGTGAAGTCATTTCTGTTTGCTTGGTCCAGTAACAAATACCTCAGGGATCCCAGAAAATGACACGGTGTGTGTGACTGTTCAACTGGCACGGCAACCAGCAATGATAAGTGACATCAGAGGTATCAGTGAACGGAAACGCGAAAAGCACACTCAAGAGTGTCTGGTTGGCAAGGTGAGTGATGTCAGAAAAACTCAGGACAGCAGCTCCTAGTTCTCAAACACTTAACACAATGAGACACAAGAGAGACCAAGTCACACACACAGAAACACTCATAAAGACAGGCCCTTTCACTTTTCCTGCCACCAGATTGCAGGAATCATATCTTCCTCAGTGCATGGAGGATGTTATTCAGAAATCTCAGAGGGTGTTGGCTCGTTGGCGAACTGGGATGATGGAAGAAGCTGAGGGGCTGAGGTTCATAGTTGACATGATATTGAGTAACGGGCAATGATGATAGAGATTGCAGTGAATGATCTCAGAAACGTATACATCCTCTCTAAAGAGAAAGAGGGCTTCAGGCTCAGAACAGGCTCCTTTCTGTAGCAGCAAAAGCCTGGAGGAGGAGACTGGGAAGGAGAAGAGTTGGCAACCTTGGTGGGCAGCTCTAGTCTCCCCCTCCTTGGAATGGTGAGGCCGAGGTGCCATGGGTCAGTCCTCTGTGAAATATTTTCCCAGAAATTTGAAGGATTCCGATAGCGTGATCCTATCTCACCCAACACAGCACTCCCTTACCTGGAATATTTTAGAGTCAGACTAATCTCGGGCTCATGCCTTCTGGATTTATTTTGACTACACCAGATCCCCAGGGCTTCCGTTAGGCAGAATCTCAGAGTTTTCACATCTAGTCTCTTTTTGCAATAAGTAGATAAAGAAGTGACTCAGCCGTGGAGAGGAGGGAGAGGTCTTATCTCTTTTCTAATCACTGAAGCCCTTTTCACAGAGTGTATTTTATAGCCACACGGCACTTGGAATACAAAACTGCACTCCGCACTTATCCTAGATGCACTTGTTCTCTTGAACCTGGCCTGCTATCCTGAACCTTGGCTTATCTCCAGACAACCCCCCCACCTCACACACCTTTCTCCAGCCCCTCCGCCACACCCTTCCCAAACAGAGCCCATGATCTTCCCAGCAGGTAATGGGACGGATTCTAGGAGTCGAGCCCACAAGCAGGGAGAGCTGGAATCCCTGTCAGCTGGGTGGATGAGGCTCCTGGGTTGAGCTGCAATGAAGAGGCATTTTCCCATCTAGTAGAGCACGTAGCAGTAAACGTATCCAAATTCTCTTGGTTGATCTCTGCGTCCCGGGGGTTACGTCAAGAGCCGCTGCCGCCCTCCACTCTCGGCTGAATCGTAGGCCACTCTTTCAGGCTCCCCGGAAGTTGACATCACACTCAGGATGTCTCGCTTGCTCTGAGGGCCAGGGACAGCCAACAGCCCACCAGAGGCTTCATGGGTGTCCGATTCACCCAGCCAGCCTAGCCCGTTCCCTTAACTCCAAAATGGCGCCCAATGATAGTGGCAGAGTGAGGGAGGCTGGGGTGGCCAGAGGACATTGGCCTTTGTGCTGGAAGCTCTGCAGAGCACCAAGACCACCCGACCAAATTGCTCTCTGAGCCTTGTGGAGTTTCCTGTCTGAGACGTCGGGAACCCAACCGCTGGCAGCGCTGGGTTTCCGGCGGGGCTCCCACCGGGGCCCCCCTGCACTATCAGCTCCGCACCAGATGCCTCTCCAGGATACTGTGGTAAAACTGTGAAGGGCACAGTCGGCAATTTGGGGTTTTCTCTCGTGTCAGCCTCAAAGACAAATTGGAGGGGGGAAAAGAAGGGCGCGGTAGCACTTCTCGTTATTCAGTTTTGTTTTTCTGCCACCACGTGGGGCAGGGAGAGAAGCGGGCCAAAGCCGTGACGGGGCACAGCCCAGGGTGGAGATGTTTCAGGGCCACTGGGTTGGATTCCCCAATTTTCTTGGGCCATGGAGGGCGCATGGCTCACTCGGGGGTACTGCCCCCTGGTGGCCGAATGGGGTATGCCAGGCCCTCCAGGACCGGCCCGAGGAAAGGCCGGCGGGGACGAGGAAAGACCGGCGGGGACCGGGGACACCGGGCTCACCTGGTGTCCTGCCAAGATGGCACAAAAGGAGCCGGTGAAGGCCTAACGGCTCCTCCACCCTTGGGTTCAGAAACCCTTGGCTACGTCCCCCGGAAAGGCAGGACAAGGACTCCGGCCCCCTTCCAGTAGCGCGCTTCTGTAGCCGCAAACGTCTCCGATCCAGATCGACGGGCTCGCTCCCTCCTCCTGGACGGGGTTGCCTAAAAGCAGAAAAGCCGAAGGGCAGCTTGAAGGAAGCTACGGCGGGGGGGGGGACATGGGGATATCTAGGGTCTGAGGTGGTCTTCTCCGCCCTTGTTCAGAACCGGCCCCTTCCCAAAGGGATTCACGGTTCTAGTCATCAGAACTGGCCCCTTCCCAAAGGGATTCACGGTTCTAGTCATCAGAACTGGCCCCTTCCCAAAGGGATTCACGGTTCTAGTCATCAGAACTGGCCCCTTCCCAAAGGGATTCACAGTTCTAGTCAATCAGTGGGGTTTAATCAATCAATCAACCGCATTTATTGAGCGCTTACTGAGTGCAGAGAACTGTACTAAGCGCTTGGGAAGTACAAGTCGGCAACACAGAGAGACAGTCCCTACTCAACAGTGGGCTCAGAGTCTAGAAGGGGGAGAATGCTTACTGGATGCTTAATGCTCAATGCTTAATCAATCAATCGTATTTATTGAGCGCTTACTGAGTGCAGAGCACTGTACTAAGCGCTTGGGAAGTACAAGTCGGCAACACACAGAGACAGTCCCTACTCAACAGTGGGCTCACAGTCTAGAAGGGGGAGAATGCTTACTGGATGCTTAATGCTCAATGCTTAATCATTCAATCAATCGTATTTATTGAGCGCTTACTGAGTGCAGAGCACTGTACTAAGCACTTGGGAAGTACAAGTCGGCAACACATAAAGACAGTCCCTACTCAACAGTGGGCTCACAGTCCAGAAGGGGGAGAATGCTTACTGGATGCTTAATGCTGAATGCTTAATCAATCAATCGTATTTATTGAGCGCTTACTGTGTGCAGAGCACTGTACTAAGCGCTTGGGAAGTACAAGTCGGCAACACATAGAGACAGTCCCTACTCAACAGTGGGCTCACAGTCTAGAAGGGGGAGAATGCTTACTGGATGCTTAATGCTTAATGAATGCTTACTGGATGCAGAGAATGCTTACTGGATGCTTAATGCTTAATGAATGCTTACTGGATGCAGAGCACTGAACTAAGCACTTGGGAGAGTACAACAGAGTTGGGAGACATTTCCTGCCCACCATGAGCTTACAGTCTAGATGGGAAGACAGATACTAAAACAAATTACGGATATGAACGTTAAGTGTTGTGGGGCTGAGGGTGGCGATGAACAATCAGGGACTTAAAGGGAACAGATCCAAGGGCATAATTGATTGCTTAGGAATCAGTGTTGTCTAGTGGATAGAGCCCGGGATCGGGAGTCAAAAGGACCTGGATTTTAACCCCAGCTTTGCCACTTGTCACATGGAATATGCTTGTTATATTGTTATACTCTCCCAAGCGCTTCATACAGATCTTGCACAGTAAAGCGCTCAATAAATACGACTGACTGACCTTGGGCAAGTAACTTCACATCTCTGTCCCTCAGTTACCTCATCTGTAAAATGAGGCTCGAGACTGTCAGCCCCTTGTGGGACAGGGACACTGTCCAACCCAGTTTGCTTGTACGCACCCCAACGCTTAGTACAGTGCCTGTCACATAGCAAGTGTTTAACAAATACCACGATTATTATTACTACGGCTGCTTAGGGAAAACTTTCACAGATCCACCCTTCTCTTAGAGACTTCAGAGGCATTTGCTACTTTTTCTTTTTTGTAATTCAGCACAGTAGGGCTGAAATGCATTAAGCTGCACTAATGAAGAAAGGGTAATTGGGGGATATTTCGAGTGGACTGCTGGGCCAGTTGAGGCGCGTGCGCACGCACACACAACACTACCAAAGCCCTGCACTCTCCTTCACCTCTTCACTCTGGGAACTGCTCTGAAGTCACTCAAGACGGCAGCGGGGTTGGGGACCGGGGGAGAAGAGAAAATTAGGTGGAAAAAGTTACTTTCTCTCTAGATATCAAACAGGGAGGGTTTGGAAATAGACTAACGGGCCACAGTTGTAAAACGCCAATCTTGTGTGCATGAAGTGCATGGTGCACTCCCTGCTAATGTTGTGGGCCCCATGCAGATTTAGGCCCCAAACGGATTTTTCTTCCAAATGCTCTTCAGAAACATGCTTGCCCCGAGCAACGCGGCCACTGGGTCCTCGAGGGGTGATTCCTTAATGTCGGCTAAGGCCTTCGAGCTGAAAAGCGTAGCTTGAAATGTAAATGGAAAGAACGCAGCCTGCCAAGTTTTAGGGCCTTGATCAGAATGCCCCGCTGTGGTATAACATACACAAGTTGGACGTCACAGCAACCGGGCCCTGCCAGGGAGGAAGCCCTGAGGTCTTTGATCAACAAGAGAGCCCGGGCCACTGCCGGTATTGCCCGGCTGCATCCCCTGGATGGCCTGAAGACACACTCTCCCACCTCTGCTGGAGCCCGCCATCAGGACAGCACCAGATCTCCCAAGGCGACCCCCTCCCTCCATGTTATCTATCCCCCCTAACCCTTGTCAGCCCAGAGGCCTGGCTGTTAGTGTCCACCCCTGAACCTGACTTCAAACACCTTGAAAGGGGGCCTGTTCCAATGAGAAATCCAACGGAACTATGGCACAAGAGATCAGATCCTCCCTTCCCCGGGATTTATCAGTATCTAGTACCAACGGAATCCCTCCCAGCCCAGGTAAGCTTCCCACCTCCCCATTCATTCATTCATTCATTCGCATTTAGGGTTATTATTCATTCGTATTTATTATCCCCACTCCTCTGTGAGCTGGGGGTCTGCACAATTAGCCCTACCTATGTGTTGTCTAGGGATCTGTTTTTGGGGTGGAGGGGGAAAATGCTGACACTCTCTGTTCCCCAACTTCCAGAACAATGCTCATGAGTGGCTGAAAAGGAAAATGACCATTTCGGCCACTCCTAAAGTAGCACTAAGGGTTGCAGGATGTCAAGGACTGCCTCCCCCTCGCCCCCCAAGAAAGAAGCAGCTCCCGTTAGTTATGCTCAGGGTGGCTTGCTCAGTCAGTTTTTCAAGACACAAAGTGATCTGGCTAGCCATCTCGCAGCTCAGAGTACTTGTTCAGTGCTGCACGGTGATCCCAGTAAGGGAACAGAATTTTTCTACCTCTGTGAGGACCCAGAGACAAGACATACAGCCTATTAGTTCACCTCTGCACAGGAAGCGCTATGTTACTGGGAAAAGAGGGACAATCCATCTCATTCTTAGTCGTCACTACTCTAAGAGTGAAAGCAGAGGGGGCATTTATGCGTCTTCCCTGTCTTTTAGAATGGAAGCTTGTTTAATGCAAGCGAATCGAAGGCAGGGCCCTACTGAATTAGCAGGGGTGGTCTTAAGCTGCCAGGACCTACTGGCTGCCATCTGAACCCATCAGGAAGTTCAGCTGCTGAAACCGGACTGTTACGGTTGTAATTATTTTGTTATTTTTTTAATGGTAAGTAATAAGCATCTGTAGCATGAAGGAGGCTTTAACACAACACTTACAGATCCCTTGAGTGCAAGAGTCAGAAAGCAAGTGCTTTCAGGTGAGCCGAGGGTAGGAAAGAGGGAGACTGGCCTCTCTGTCACAAAGTTCGGAGGCCTGGATATCCTACAACACCAAGACAGACAATTCACCAAACATTCACAGTCCCTGGTTTATTTCAATTTGGTCTCACAAGCAATTTTAAACACACACGCACATATACAAAAACGAACAAAAACATCGCAAGCTGGAAGGGCACATACTAGAGGTTTTTCAGGTTCGCTCTAAAACACTGCGTTGAACAATTCAATTTCTGCACAAAAACAAAACAAAAATCCGCAGCTCAGTTTCCTTCCCAATAGGTTCTGAAAGGCTTACCTTCTTACCTTGCCTATTTTTTTTTTTAAAAGGAAACAAAACAAAAAAAAGATACAAAGAAAAAAAGGAAAGGTCTTTTCAGGTTCTTCAGGTGAGACAGGTAGCCCTACGTGACCCCGTACGCTCTCAACCTCTTCCAGGAACACAAAGGATTGGGGAGAGCCAATTTCAAAAACCCTACACCATTTGAAAAATTGGGGTCGTCAACATTCCCCACTTCCACATTCAATCCAACATACCTCTAATCCCCACCCCCACCCCCCCAGCCCCCCCCGCCACCCCAGGGGGCATCAACTGCTGCGACAAACACACTCAGGGACCATTGATCGCACACGGGAGCTGCTCCCTCCCCAACGTGGCAGTACCGCAGTTACAAAGCATCGAGGATGCTGTCGATTTTGGAGACTAGATCCTGTCGTTTGACTGAATGGTGCTTCTCATTCTCGATGTAGGTGTCTTTCTTGAGCTTGCCGGCCACCAGCCTCTCTGCTTCTCCGGATGACTTCAGCACCAGCTCCTTCACCTGGCTGTCGAATTTCTGGATCTCGCTGACCTGGTGATGCCCAAAAGAAGATGCGGCGTTACACCGGGACAGAAGAGACTGGGCAGGGCCCGGGGGGCTGGTGAGGAGCGTTGCGACCAATGCCCAATTAGACCGGTCTTGGACTGAATGGGAATGGCAAGACTCAAGGTTAGGGAGATGGGGGACGATGGAGGGGAGCATCTTTCTCCGTGATAACAGGGCTCATTATATAGGGCATGGCCAAGGGCAATCTGGGACACTTGGTCTCCTGTTCCCCGTCCACGGTCTTGGGGCTGGAGGGGGTTTCGAACCAGCTCGGGACCAACTTTGGACGGCGCCTCTGGTAGGAGGTCAGCCGACTGGATTGCCAGGACCATGACATAACTCTGAACTTTGGGGGAAACTTGGGCTAAAATTACAGCTGACCTGCACCTTAACTCATTACATATTACCAGACAACACAGTGACTTGGAAATGTTTCTAGTGGCCGGATTCTAAATACTTCAAATAGCACTCCAGCCCCACTGCTCATATCACTGAGAATCCCCTCACCAGCGTCTATGGTTTGCAGGACTTTGGTTTGGTTACATTTTCCCCATATTTGCTCTGCAAAGGGGCTTTGCGAGTGGAGCACGGGAAAGGAGAGCAGTCCGGGCTTGGGAGTCGGAAGACGTGGGTTCTAATCCCGGCTCCGCCACTTGTCAGCTGTGTGACTTTGGGCAAGTCACTTACTTCTCTTTGCCTCAGTTCCCTCATCTGGAAAATGGGGATTAAGACTGTGAGCCCCACGTGGGACAACCTGATTACCTTGTATCTACCCCAGCGCTCAGAACAGTGCTTGGCACGTAGTCAGCGCTTAACAAATACCATCATTATTATTATCATTATTAATCCAAACATTGTAAATGAGTACAAATCAGAGGCTTGTGAGATAAGCAGGCACCTAATGATGAAAGTGACGCGCTAGATCCCTGCACAGGCCAAAATGTTCCATCTGGCTTGGCACCACCAAGTTCCAACTAAACTGAACCCCAGACCTATGGGACCTTAATCTTCTTTTTGGGTTGGGGCCACAATTATGCAGACAGAGCAGAGAGCTGCAGCACAGAATTGTCAAACACAGGAAGAGGGAGCCCGCTTGGCATGGAAGTGACTCCACCACAGTGCAGTTACACACACGTGATAGCCCCAAATCCCCCTGGTTCTCAGAAAGAGGAAAGAAAATGATGTTCCACCACACCTGAGGTTGCCCCCTCATTCGCAGACCGTTCAGAACTCGAACGGGCGACAAACCCGAGTCGAGCGGAGTCCGTCCAGCCCCCACCCCCCGAATCCCACCAAGACCGGTAAGCCCCTTACTTTATCGCATAAGTCAGAGCCCTCAGTCTTCAGGCGGGCCTGCAGTGAGGCAATCTCATTGGTAAGGGCCTTGTGCTCGGTCTCCAAGGTCTTCTTGCCACTGTTGAGGGTGGAGATGTCGCGGGACTGCTTGTACTTATTGACGGCTTCGTCAAAATGGCGGTACAGGCCCAATCTCTTATTAACCAGGGTCAGAACCTGCTCCGTGATGCAGGCCACCTTCATCCGAGCTTCAGCGGCTGGATCCTATGGGAGACGGATCCCTGTATTGATCAGGCACCCTAGAAGCCCTGAGCCCACCCTAATATAGCCCCTGCCAACCAAGTACCAATCTGAATAATAATTATGGCTTTTATTACGCCCTTACGGGTACTCGGCGCTGGAGAAGGTACTCAACCAAAGGTACATCGGGCAAAACCCACACAGGTGCTCACAATTGAAGAAGTGGGTAATCCCTGTTGGGCACAGTGATTAACATGACAGCACAGAGAAGTGAAGGCAGGCATCCTGGCTTCCTGAGGTTTCTAAAGGGCGGGGTGGTGGAGCAGGGGAGGGAGAGCTGTCACTGACTTAAACAAACCTTGGAACGTCTGGATTGTGATTGTCCCTGAAGTTGCTGGGAGGGGGAGCAGGGGTAAGGACCAGAAAACAAAACCATCACCCTCAAGAGCAGGATAGGTCCAGGGTGCTCACCCAGGCTTTTACACACTTGAGTCGTGGAAGAGGCAGAGTCTCAGGAGAGACAGGAAATCAGAAATATGAATCCTTCCCTCTCTCGGAAGAAGCTGCCCCTCACTCCCAAACTGCCTATCAAGTCTCCGGCTGCTGACTGCTTAAGGGTTAAAGTAGTCCAGGAAACAACTCATGTCAAAAGAGACATTCTGCATCCCTAAATGGTCCCCTACTTTGATGCTCCCTCCACACCTCGCTGCCCACCCTCAAAACCACACTTGCTCAGTAAGACTATATTAGAGATGAGACGTCCAGTATTCCAAAGAAAAGAACTGAGGTGGGGAATGATTAAAAGCAAAACCTCTAGCTTTAAAATGGGCCAAAAGCCATTTGGGATGCGGCTTCAAGTGATTCACTTGCCAAACCATCTATACACCGCATCACCCCATGGGAAAGTTTCCTTCACGTGACAACATGGCCTAATGGAAAGAGCAGGGCTCTGCCACTTGCATGCTGTGTGACCTTCGGCAAATCCCTTAACTTTTCTGTGCCTCAGTTTCCTCACCTGTAAAATGAGGATTCAATGCCTGCTTGCCCTCCCACTTACACGGGTCCAACCTGATTCTCTTGTGTCTACCCCAGGCGCTTATCACGGTGATCAGCACATAGTAAGCACCAAAAAAAAAAAAATTATTATCATGACACATGGGAAACGAATCATCAAAACACACAACTTAGTCAGAGAGGGCACCTCAGAGGAGTCAAGTGGCCATTTCCTGAACCGCTCTAGTGAGTCTTTTGAACTGTGGCTCCTCCCCTAGCTGCAATTTAGCCTCAGAAGGGACTCACCTTGGTGATGGAAAAGTCCAGCCTCACATAGAGGATTACTGTGAAGAACAGGATATAAAAAGCTGCAACCACCAGAAGGGGCTCCTGAAGCATGAGGATCTTATTGAACGTGTAGTGCACCTGAGAAGGAAGCAGGGGAGTTGGGCATTCGAGAGCTAGAAAGAGAGAACCTATCACCCCACCCAATTCCTGAGAAATAGAGAAGTTGGGAGCAACTGCAACAAACCCTCCAGGAGAGCTATCAACGCACCAGAGAGCCTAAACCATACAAAACCCACTTTTTCCCACATTCAATTTGGTAATTTATCCTCTGCCGCTCTAGCAGGAATGCAGAACCTAGTCAATCCTGTGTTTCCAAAGTCCCCTCGGGGAAGGAGCTGGTGGGCTAGCAGAAGACGTTTCGTATTTTCAGATCACAAGTTGCTCAGGGGCCAGGGACTGCGTTTAATTTCCCCCTTGCATCTTCTCTTTCATTCGATCGTATTAAGCGCTATGTGCAGAGCACTGTACTAAGTGCTTCTCTCCCAGCACTTAGGACAGCGCTCACTAAACTCTACGGCTACAACTTACCACAATGTCCTGAATATGCTGCTCTACCAGGTTGTTCTTATGGGCCACAAGCACAGTCCGGCCAAATGTGTCCAGGTAGGTGTAGTGCAACTCATCCGGTGCCCGGTTGATCTCATAGGGGCTGTCGACATGGATGTTCCTGCGGATGAGAGCCCAATATCCCCGTCACCTCTCTGCCCGGGAGTGAGCGGACAGGGGGCCTGACATGGCCTCCAGCACACAAAACATCAAAAATAAATCTCCCTGCTACAAAGAAACTCAACTGGAGGCTATTTCCCCCAAATGGCTGAGAAATCGATTCGTCTCTAGGACTTCGGCAATGCCTGTTACTTTGAGGATACGGGGATCACCTTACCCCTCACAGATAAAGCGGGTCAGGGAAATGGGCAGGACGGAGAAAAGCAGGGCAAAGGTGCTCTAGGGGACTGGGAAAGGGGTGCGGAGAGGAGCCTGGAGTGACCTTTTCCTCGGCTCACGCTCAACGGTATTTAGGCACTCAGTGCAGCGGAGCACTGAACTAAGCACTTTCTGCCTTGAGCCCCTTCTTTCAGCACTCATGGCTTTCCCCACCCTTTCACTTGCACAGCCTGGGGGCTCTGGACTGCCCATTCTGCTTGAGAACAGACGGAGTTGGATGTGGGGCACAAGCTGGGAGTCAGAAAGACCTGGGTTCAACCCCTGGCTCCGCCACCTGTGCGCTGTGTGACCATGGGCTTCACTTCTTCGGGCCTCAGTTACCTCATCTGTAAAATGGGGATTGAGACTGAGTTCCATGGGGGACAGAGACTGTGTCCAACCCGATTACCCTATATCTACCCCAGTGCTTAGAACAGTGCCTAGCATAGGGTAAGCACTTAAATACCACCGAAATAAAAAGCACCCCAGGGAGAGCCAGGGTCCATCCACAGTAACCCCAGAAGGAGACACAGCCTCGGGACCCGCAGCTGGCTTCTCGAGAAGAGCTCGGGCCACTGACTCAGAAAGATTCAGTTTTCTGGCCCACGCCACGTCCACTGGCCTCTGTCGTTACGGGGCACCTCAGGAGCAACAACACACGGGATGGAGGCCAGGGCCGTACCAGCTGTGAGCTCCTTGACGGCTGTTCCCCCCTGCAATGGCACCGGGAAGATAACACAGAAAGGCGGGTGGAACAAGGTCATGCGGAGGATGGGCTCTCAGGAAGGCTGGGAGCTGTACCCTGCTGAGCCCCAGGTCCCACCGCCCCAACCCGCTGTCTCCTCTCAGGGCATTCCTAGTCAGCAGCCTTGTTCTCAGACTAAAAAACAAGCAGACAAACAAGTCTCTTGCTCTTCCCCTGCTAGCATTCATACTCACTTGGCCCCTTCTGGCAGGATTATCTTCACAGTAAGAGCATCGGTCACCTGCTCATCAAACACATGATCCACAAACCTCATCTTCAGGGCATACTGATCACCTGGAGGAATAAAAAAAAGAATAAGTGACTCCCTCAACCAGTCTGAAGCTTCCAAACTTCCCCTGGGTGCCTAAAAAATGCCAACCCAGCACCCTGGACAGACCCCAAGGTTAGAAAGGACCCTGTCGGGAGAAAGAACAATCTGTCCCATCACTTTCCATACGGGCAAGCACTGACCCAGATTATAGAGGTATTCGTAGCTCGGCAGGTTGTAGCCAATGATGTAGTGGGTCTTCCATCCCCCGAAGAGTGGGAAGCGGGGCCGAATCTCCATCTCCACAGAGTCATCCAGGATCAAAAGGTGGCTGGTAGAGACATTTCCAATCTCATCTCGGTAATAGACATCCTGAGCAGCAGCAGGGAGGATGGTCTGCAGGGAAGATGATCCAGGCACTCAGTGATTGCAGGACACAAACCATTTTGCCACCGCCGCAACCAAGAGAACGACCATCCAGTTCTCCCTCTAAAAGGCAGCTTCAAGAACTGCCTTGAAGGGATTCAGAAACCTGGATAGTCTCTCAGGCTACTGTATGAGGATTTCCTCATGGCCAACAGTAACTTCTACCCCAAAGGAATTTCTCTGGCTATCCACTTTAATAGCAAATCACTTTAATATCCAATTCAAAGATAGAAGACTTCAGTCTTCTAGACTGTGAGCCCGTTATCGGGTAGGGACCGTCTCTATATGTTGCCGATTTGTACTTCCCAAGTGCTCAGTACAGTGCTCTGCACACAGTAAGTGCTCAATAAATACGACAATGAACGGATGGCTCTTCTTCATGTCAGTTTCACATAAGAAGCAAACCAATAAATCACCACCATCCTTAATGTCCAGCAGCAAAGAAGAAATCACAACTTCCCTCCTGCTTGAGAGAAAACAAACATTTCAGGCATGCAAACTGGCGGTTGGCTAGAAACTGACCTTTAAGGCAGGTTTTTTATTACATCATTTACTCACTTCAGGTTGGAACTAAAGAAATGATGTTGATGCTCAAAGTTGTGTTCAGGCCTACCCTTCCCACAAACACTATGGATAATTCATTCATTTAAACACAATGATGGTATCTGGGCATTATTCAAGTTTTCTGATGGAAAGCTCATCCTGAGAAAAGCTCACCAAATCCTGTCATTTCTATCTACAACCCACCCCTCCCTCTAGATCCACCCTAGTCCAAAGTCTTGTCAGGCCACATCTGGATTTCTGCACCAGCCTCTCCCTTCTCCAGTCCACACTTCACTGCTGTCCGGATCATTTTTCTAAAAAATAATTGTTCTGAGCACATCTCCCCACTCCTCAAAATTCTCCATGGTTGCCCACCCATTACCTCATTAACCAGAAACTCCTGATTGGCTTTAAGGCATTTAATCAGCTCTTGCTTGCTCCCTTCCCACTTCATCCCACCTCACGTGCTTCACTCCTCTAGCACCAACCTACTCACTGTGCCCCCATCCCACCTCTCTCATCAACCCTTTGGCTCAAGGCCTACCTGGAACTCCTTTCTCCCTTCATATCCCACAGACCATCACTTTCCCCATCTTCAATGCAATATTAAAATCTCACCTCTTCCAGAAAGCCTTCCCTGATTAATCTTTCACTTCCCCACCCTACTGTCCCTCCCTTCTGCGTCATCTATAAACTTAAATCCTTGTCCCCTAAGCACTTACACGGGATTGTGTCTCCCCTGCTAGACTGTAAACTCCCTGAGGTCAGGGATCTTGCTATTTAAATGCTTAATATAGTGCTGTGCACATAGAGAGAGCTCAATAAATGCCACTGGTTGATTGATTCTCTCTTAGAAGGGTTTGAGGATGTGAAGAAGGCTTAGTATAATATGTTAACAAGATTTCCAACAGACGGCTCAACCTCCGGTTTCCAGACCAGGTTTACATATGAGAGAGCCTAAGAGCCTCACTAATTTATGTGGAAAAGGTGCTGGGGCAGGGGAGGCTTAAATAAAGATGTGGGAGTGTTCCGGGCATTTCTTCCTCTTCTCCCTGCAGGATGGAGTCATCTTTTTTTTGCATAGGTGACACCCAGGTCTTTCAGCATCAGGCTCATTATCTCACTAACAAGGTGAATTCTCCCCCATTTGCCTCAAATGCTTTCTTCCTGCTCTCAAAAGGTCACCCCCCACCCCCACTCCAGGAGCAGAACCACTAAAACAAAGACTTAACTGATTTGAAAGACAATACCCCACTGCTCCGGATGGTAGGCAGCCTCAAATGGCCAAAGAAAGGTTCGGCCTATTGATGCTACAGTTGTAAGTATCAGCATTTGATATCCCCACCCCCCCCAGCACTTGTGTACATACCTGTAATTTTTGTTTATTTGTACTGATGTCCGTCTCCCCCCACCCTACACTGTAAACTCTTTGTGGGGCAGGGAATGTCTGTTTATTGTTGCATTGTATTCATTCATTCAATCCTATTTATTGAGTGCTTACTGTGTGCAGATATAATATATTGTACTTTCTCAAGTCCTTAGTGCAGTGCTCTGCACGCAGTAACTCAATACGTTTGAATGAATGAATGGTAATTATTGAGCACTTACTCCTTGCCTCCACTCTCTCACCCCACATAGCCAATCTATCACCAAAGCCTGCCGGTCTCGCCCTCACAAAATCGCCAAGATCTGCCCTTTCCTCTCCATCCACACCGCTACTACATTAATACAATCACTCATCCTATCCCAACTGGATCACTGGATCAGCAACCTTTATGACCTCCCAACCTCCTGTCTCTCCCCACTTCAGTCTATACGTCACTCTGCTGCCCGGATTATCTTTCTACAGAAACGTTCTGGGCATGTCACCCCCCGTCCTCAAAAATCTCCAGTGGTTTCCTATCAATCTTCGCATCAAGCAAAAGCTCCTCACTCTTGGCTTCAAAGCTCTCCATCACCTTGCCCCCTCCTACCTCACCTCCCTTCTCTCCTTCTGCAGCCCAGCCGGCACACTCCGCTCCTCTGGCACTAACCTCACTGTGCCTCGTTCTCACCCCTGGCCCGCATCCTACCTCTGGCCTGGAATACCCTCCCTCCTAAAATCCGCCACACTTTCCCCCTTCAGAGCCCTACTGAAGGCTCATCTCCTCCAAGAGGCCTTCCCAGACTAAGCCCCACTTTTCCTCAGCTCCCCCTCTCCATCGCCCGGACTCGCTCTTTCCTCTACCTCCCCTCCCCACCCCACAGCACTTGTGTATATATGTACACAATTCTATTTATTTATATTAATGCCTGTTTACTTGTTTTGATGTGTATATATCTATTCTATTTATTTATATCGATGCTACTGATGACTGTTTACTTGTTTTGATGTTCCCCCTTCTAGACTCTAAGCCCACTGTTGGCAGAGATTATCTCTATTGCTGAATTGTACTTTCCAAGCGCTTAGTACATTTCCCTGCACACAGTAAGCGCTCAAATACGATTGATTGAATGAATGAATGAATGAATACTGTGTGCAAAGCAGTGTACTACCTAGGCACTGGGATAAAAGATTACCAGATTGGATGCAGTCCCCATCCCACCTGGGATTCACAATCTAAGAGATCCGTTAATGTTCTCTTCAATCCCCGTTCAGCAGACACTGAAGGGTACAGCTTTTTCCATATAAACAGGGCTAATACCTTGGTGATTAGTTAAATTTGCCTGCATGAGGAATTGCTCAAAAATACTACCAATGGAGGGGCAGATGAAAGAAGTGCAGCATTCAAATGGAACACAGACTGGTATATGTATATATGTTTGTACATATGTATTACTCTATTTTACTTGTACATATTTATTTTATTTGGTTTATATGTTTTGTTTTGTTGTCTGTCTCCCCCTTCTAGACTGTGAGCCCGCTGTTGGGTAGGGACCGTCTCTATATGTTGCACACTTGTACTTCCCAAGCGCTTAGTACAGTGCTCTGCACACAGTCAACGCTCAATAAATACGATTGAATGAATGCATGAATGGGAGCTTTAAAGTTAGAAAGTCACAGCTCAAGTTGGAATTGTCATTTAAATATGTTATGGCACCATTTAATCAAGCCTACCTGGGGGCTCTCTGCCCTGCCACCCATTCTTCCAATAACTTTCTAGAATGAAAGCTGCTCTTTTCTCTACTCCAGAACCCAATCCTTAAAATACTTTACCTTTAACTTTCAAGGGCTTGATTAGGATTAAATGATGGCATTTATTAAGCACTTACTATGTGCAAAGCACTGTTCTAAGCGCTGAGGAGGTTACAAGGTGATCAGGTTGTCCCACCGGGGGCTCACAGTCTTAATCCCCATTTTACAGATGAGGCACAGAGAAGTGACTTGCCCAAGGTCACACAGCTGATAAGTGGCGGAGCCGGGATTTGAACCCATGACCTCTGACTCCAAAGCCCAGGCTCTTTCCACTGAGCCATGCTGCTTCTCCATAAAAGCCTCTCTACCTTGTTTTATGGTATGTGTTAAGCGCTGCAGTAGATACAAGTTAATCAGTTTGGGCACCATTTCTGTCCCACATAGGGCTCGCGGTCTTAATCCCCATTTTACAGATGAGGTCACTAGGGCCCAGAGAAGTTAAATGACTTGCCCAAGGTCACACAGGACACATATGGCAGGGCCAGGATTAGAACCCAGGTCCTCCGACTCCCAGGGCCGTGCTCGATCCACTAAACCAAGCTGCTTCTACCTGCCAAAAGAATCTCTTGTGTGGGAAACTGAAAGCCGCTCCACAATTTCAACGTACTTTTAGCTCCCATGCGATTTTATGAGGTTGAGAAGCAGGGTGGCCTAGTGGATAGAGCACGGGCCTTGGAGTCAGAGGGTCATGGGTTCTAATCCCGGCTCTGCCACTTGTCTGCCGTGTGACCTTGGGCAAGTCACGTATATTAATGGGCCTCAGCTACCTCATCTGCAAAATGGGGACCGAGACTATGAGCCCCACATGGGACTTACTTGTATCTCACTTGGTACAGTGCCTGCCACACAGCAAGCACTTAAACATCATCGTTATTGTTATTATTATTACCTAGCCGCGATCCAGCGGGAAGGGTTTCTTTACAGAAACGGAACCAAGACGCACATACCTTGAAAGACTTGACGGAAGAAATCCCGCTGTCTGGCTGTCGTTGATAGTCATATCGGGAGAAAGGACCTTTAAGCACAGCTCCTGTGTGCTTCAAGTCGACAGTTTCCTCCACTGCAATATTGCCCCAGTGAGAAACTTCAATGACGCGAGTCATGCTGGTGATGGTCAGGAAGGGGCTGTTATTCTCATAATGCACTTTGAAAGAATCCTGTCAGAGAGAGGAATGGGAAAATAGACAAGTCACAATCAAATCACAGAGTGACATCTAGTCAAAGGAGGAAGAATATTAATCAATCAATCAATCGTATTTATTGAGCGCTTACTGTGTGCAGAGCACTGTACTAAGTGCTTGGGAAGTACAAGTTGGCAACATATAGAGACAGTCCCTACCCAACAGTGGGCTCACAGTCTAGAAGGGGGAGACAGAGAACAAAACCAAACATATTAACAAAATCAAATAAATAGAATAGATATGTACAAGTAAAATAAATAGAGTAATAAATATGTACAAACATATATACATATATACAGGTGCTGTAGGGAAGGATTAGAAAGGATTTTTACTCTGACAGCTCTGGATTCAAACTGAGGAATATGTAAATGAGTAGTAGGAAATTAGCTCCATTCCTCCCAATTCAAGGTCCCTGCCTCCTTCCTCCTCCCCCAGTCTTGGGTGAGCCAGCTGGTGCTTAGTTCAGAGCTCGGCACCCAAGGGGGCTCGTGAACATGACAATGGGGAAGAGGGTACGATTGTAAACTCACTAGAAAGTACTAAGAAGCTTTAAAGTCTCCTCAAGGACCTAGCTCACTATGGGGCTCCCGGTGGCCTCCTCTTAAGAAATTGAGGTTTTGGATTGCGAACTCGGGTTCACTAAGACTCCAGCTGCTCTCTTTCCCAATATGGAATATTTCCCAATATTCCCCCTTTTAGACTGTGAGCCCACTGTTGGGTAGGGACTGTCTCTATATGTTGCCAACTTGTACTTCCCAAGCGCTTAGTGCAGTGCTCTGCACACAGTAAGCGCTCAATAAATACGATTGATGATGATGATGATGTCGGAAACACTGGAAACATTCCTCCTTGCCTTGGGAGTTCCAGCTCACCTGACGCTATCGACAATTCACTTCGGAGAGTGTAAGCACCTTGAGGGCCAGGGACCCTGTCTAATTCTCACCCATGTATTCTTTCCCAGCACTTAATACAGTGCTTTGCACACAGCAATTGCTTAATAGGGAAGCAGCGTGGCTCAGTGGAAAGAGCCCGGGCTTTGGAGTCAGGGGTCATGGGTTCAAATCCCAGCTCCGTCAGCTGTCAGCCGTGTGACTTCGGGCAAGTCACTTAACTTCTCTGTGCCTCAGTTCCCTCATCTGTAAAATGGGGGTTAAAACTGTGAGCCCCCCCATGGGACAACCTGATCACCTTGTAAACTCCCCAGCGCTTAGAACAGTGCTTTGCACGTAGTAAGCGCTTAACAAATACCATCATTATTATTATTATTCATACTCTACTACTGTTCCTACTCCTCCTGCCTCTTCTGACTTACAGATTTCTGCTAAAGAGGGGTGTGATATATGGTACATTATAAATATCTCAACACTAGGAGAAAACAGCACAGGCTAGTGGAAAGATCACAGGCCAAAGAGTCAGAGGACCTGAGTTCTAATCTTAGCTGTCACGTGCTTACTGTGTAACCCTGGATGAATCAATTCTGTGCCTCAGTTTCCTCAACTGAAAAATGAGGATTCAATACCTGTTCTCTCTCCTACTTAAGACTGTCAGCCCCATGTGGAACCTGATTATCTTATATCTCTTATATATTTTATATCTACCCCACCACTCAGTGCAGCACTTGGCACAGAGTTAGTGCTTAACAAATATCACAATAATTATTATATAGAGAAGCAGCATGGCTCAGTGAAAAGAGCACGGGCTTTGGAGTCAGAGATCATGGGTTCAAATCGCGGCTCTGCCACTTGTCAGCTGTGTGACTTTGGGCAAGTCACTTAACTTCTCTGTGCCTCAGTTACCTCATCTGTAAAATGGGGATGAAGACTGTGAGCCCCAAGTGGGACAACCTGATCACCTTGTAACCTACCCAGTGCTTAGAACAGTGCTTTGCACATAGTAAGCGCTTAATAGATGCCATTATTTTTATTTTTTTATTATTCACTCAATCATTTATTAAGCACTTAATATGTGCAGAGCACTGTACTAAGTGCCTGGGAAAGGACAATACAACAATAAACAGTGGCATTCCCTGCCTACATGGAGCTTACAGTCAGGAGGATGGGGGGAGAGAACAGATATCGATACAAATAAAATTACAGATATGTCCATAAGCCTGTGCGGCTGGGAGAGGGGAAGAGCAAAGGGAGCAAGTCAGGGAGATGAGGAAAAGTGGGACTTAGTCTGGGAAGCCCCTCTTGGAGGAGGTGTGCCTTCAATAATGCTTTTGAAAAGGGGGAGAATAATTGTCAATTTGAGGAAGGGGGGCGTTCCAGGACTTGGGCTAGGGGTTGGCAGTGAGACAGGCAAGACAGAGGCACAGTGAGAAGGTTAGCACTAGAGGAGCTAAGTGGGCGGGCTGCTTTGTAGAAGGAGAGCAGTGAAGTGAAGCAGAAAGGGGGCAAGGAGTGCTTTAAAGTCAATGGTGAGGAGTTAACTCAAGAAGGACACTAGTGCAGCAGGACCGGGAGGAATTGTTTCCTGCACTGCCCCTTGGATGATGAATTTGAGGAAAAGGGTCCTTTGGATCCGCTAGCTTAGTTGTTCTCACTACTTATCTGTCTCAATCCTTTCATCAAAGGCCTACTGCCCATACAGTCAACCTTAGAGATCAAAATGAATGACCTAAAAGTTGGCACCAGGCCACCCAGCTTAAAAAAAGGAGAAAGATGACTACAAAGACATGGAGAACACAATATGTCACACAGAGCAGCAGCACCATCAACAACAGTATTTCCGGTGAGGTCTCCTGGGGAGGGAGCATCCTTACATTTCAAAGAACCGTGTTATGAGTCATCTGCCGTCATATTGTACTAGTCTACTCTCCCCAGCGCTTAGTGCTCTGCGCACAGTAAGTGCTCAATAAATGCCACTGATTGACTGATTGATCAAAGAGCAGAGAAGGGAGGAGGCTCAACAGCAGTGACCAGTTTCTGGAGGTGTCCTAAAGGGGAGCCCCCGAAAAGCAGCATGGCCTGGTGGATAGAGCACAGGCCTGGGAGTTAGAGGGACCTGGGTTCTAATCCCAGCTCTCCCACCTGTCTGCTGTGTGATCCTGGGCAAGTCATTTCACTTCCTCTGTGCCCCAGTTACCTCATCTGTAAAATGGGAATTAAAACTGTGAGCCTCACATGGGAAGAACTGTGACCAACCTGATGTGCTTCTAGCTTTACTTCTATTTATTCTGATGACTTGACACCTGACCACGTTTTGTTGTCTGTCTCCCCCTTCTAGACTGTGAGCCCGTTGTTGCGTAGGGACCGCCTCTATATGTTGCCAACTTGTACTTCCCAAGCGCTTAGTACAGTGCTCTGCACACAGTAAGTGCTCAATAAATATGACTGAATGAATGATTAGCCTGCACCTACCCCAGTGCTTTGTCCAATGCCTGGCACATAGTAAGTACTTAACAAATACCATTAAAAAAAAAAATTACGCTTCAGGATCTGAACTCTGACCTCTCTATCCCCAACTTCCCCCAAACCACTGATAAGGTGGATGGAGGTCATCCTACAGGTTGCACTGCAATGTGGGCGGGGAATGTGCCTGCTATATTGTGTTGTACTCTCCCAAGCACTTAGTACAGTGCTCTGCGCACAGACAGCGCTCAACACATACAACTGACTGATGTGTTTTGGGAGCTTCTAGACCGGACCCCACAAGTCACATTCTGTAAGGGCCTCGAGGGCCGGGATCATGTCTACCAGCTTGACGGACCTCTCCCCAGTGCTCGGTGCCGTGCTCTGCACACAGTAAGGGCACAGTAAATACCACTGATTGATCGCTATTAGCTTACCTGACTGAAAGCCGGGATATCCTTGAAAGGCCCGTACTCTAGCATGTCCTCAGAGCGTGTGGGGTTGCCCAGTTTGGTGTAGCTCTCGATGTTGCGGGAGGCCAGCTTCACACGCATGGTCTGTGTCTTGGTAGGATACGGCGAGTAGAAATAGTGGTTCCCCTCAAACACCACAAACTGCTTCTCTGCCTGGGTGATCTGGGTTGGGTAGGGCTGCAGGGCGTGGGTGTAGACGGTTTCGATCGATACGCGGATCTTGGCTCCGGCAGTCAGGGGAGAGGGGAGCTTCACGGTGAAAAATGTGCCGCTGGAGGAGGAACGTATATCCAGAGGTTAAGTAAGGAAAGCCAAAATGAGTCTAACAGTTTCAAGATACAAGATATCTTGAGGTGGGCAGAAGTGGGCAAAATGCCACCGGAGGACCGGATCCAGCTGCTTCTGTCAGCAGCTCCTACCTGGCCATCCGCAGATACACTCAGCAAACTCCCAGCACATTGTATGCCCTGACACTGAAAAGAGGAAGATGCAAAGGCTGGCTAGGAGCCAGGTAGGAGCCAACTAGAAGTGACTGCACTACTGCAATTTAAACTTCAGCCTTCTCCCTGCCTTCCGCCGTCAGTCAGCCCACAGACCACCAGAAAAAGGGAGAAACTAGCTGACAGTCAAAATAAGTGCCCACCCATGTTCTAGAGAGACTAAAGAAATTATTTTCACTTGCTGTTGCCACAGCCTCAGAAACACAGACAATGAGAAACCAATGGAGACAATGCCCGAGAGAAACAAAAAGGCAGGAAAGAAGAAGAGGGAAAGATGGGGGTATTTTGAGATCCTATGGATGAGTGTATTTTTCAAATGTGCAACCACTCAAAAGTTAAAGTGGTCATAGCCAAATTTTCTGAAGGCCACAGCAGTTGGTCTTAAAAATGCTATTTTTTAAATTTGCTGTTCTCCTCCTTTATGGCTGATAATCCCCGGAGGTTGATCCTATGTGTTATCAGACCTAAATGGGGGAACTAGAAGCGAACGGGACATGAGGAGCTGAAACCCGGTACTTCCACCTCCAGCTCAATGTAGAACCTTTCTCTCCGGCCAACCTTCCCCACCTCAGTGGGAATCACCCATCGTTGTCTCCAAGCTTTCCAACATCCGAGCTTTCTTTGGTTATTTACCATATATATCCAGGCAGTTGCTAGATTCCAGGGCTGCTTCTTACACACCCATTCTGGCTGCTACCTCTCCCCAACCCACACCCTAGTAAGCTCTCATCTGGCTTCTCCAACTTCAGCTTTTCCTTCTGTTCTGGAGGCCATCAAGGTCATCATTCATTCAATCGTATTTACTAAGCGCTTACTGTGTGCAGAGCACTGTACTATGCCCTTGGGAAAGTACAATACAACAATAGTGACAATCCCAGCCCACAATGAGCTCACAGTCTGCCGGGGGTGGGGGAGAAGAGAGAAATACAAATAAATAAAATGACATATACGTAAGTGCTGTGGGGCTGGGAGAAGGGGGAAGTGCAAAGAGATCAAGTCAGGGTGACGCAGAAAGAAGAGGGAGATGAGGAAAAGTGGGGCTTAGCCTGGGAAGGCCTCATGGAGGAGATGGGCCTTCGGTGAGGCTGGAGGGGCGGGGGGGGAGGGGGTGGGGAGTAATTATCTGTTGGATTTGAGGAGGGAGGGCGTTCCAGGCCAGAGGCAGGACGCAGGTCAGGGGTCGGCGGCAAGACAGGCAAGATCGAGGCACAGTGAGAAGGTGAGCACCAGAGGAGCGATGTATGTGGGCTGGGTTATAGGAGGAGAGAGGCTCAACTCCAACTCTGGCCAGGACTGCCATTCTCAAAGGTCTCCAAAGGGTCTAACTGGTCTCTACATTAGGTTGAAACAGGACATCGGCTACATCCAAAGTCCTCCATCAGCCTGCTCCATCCTAACTCATTACCTTCTGTCACTCTACCATTATACTTCTCCCTTTTGCTACAATATGGCTAACTTGGTCTCCTGCCCCTGATCTCGCTCCAGGCTCGCATCTCCTCCTGCCTTCAGGACATCTCTTCTTGGATGTTCTCCCGCCACCTCAAACTTAGTATGTCCAAAACAGAGCTTCTGATCTTCCCTCCCAGTCCCTGTTCTCTCCCGAACTTTCCCGTCACTGTAGATGGCACAACCGTCCTTCCCGTCTCACAAGCCCATAACCATGGCGTCATCCTTGACTCCGCTCTCTCATTCAACCCCCATACCCAATCCGTCACCAAATCCTGCCGGACTCACCTTCGCAACATTGCTAAAATCCGCCCTTTCCTCTCCATCCAAACTGCTACCATATTAGTATAATCACTCATCTTATCCCACCTAGATTACTGCATTAGCCTCCCTTCTTCCCCCCCAGCCTCCTGCTTCTCCCCACTCCAGTCCATACTTCACTCTGCTGCCCAGATTATCTTTCTACAGAAACGCTCAGGGGCACCTCATCCCCCTCCTCAAAAGTCTCCAGGGGTTGCCTATCCACCTCTGTATTAAACAAAAACTCCTCACTGTTGGCTTTAAAGCTCTCCTTCACCTTGCCCCCTCCTACCTCACTTCCCTTGTCTTCTTCTACAACCCAGCCCACCCACTTCGGCTCCTCTCATGCTAACCTTCTCACCGTGCCTCCATCTCACCTGCCTCGCCACCGACCCCGGCCCACGTCCTGCCTCAGGCCTGGAACGCCATCCCTCCTCAAACCCGACAGACAATCTCCCTCCCGCCCCCTTTCAAAGCCCTGCTGAGGGCCTATCTCTTCCAAGAGGCCTTCCCAGACTAAGCCCCATTTTTCCTCCCAATCCCTTCTGCGTCACGCTGACTCGCTCCCTTTGCTCTTCCCCCTCTCCCTGTCCCACAGCACTTTATGTATTTATCTGCAATATTAATTATTTATATTGATGCCTGTTTACTTGTATTGATGTCTTGATGCCTATTTATTTGTATTGATGTCTGTCTCCCCCTGCCCTAAACTGTGAGCTCATTGTGGGCAGGGACTGTCTCTCTTTCTTGCTGTATCTCACTTTCCCAAGCATTTAGTACAGTGCTCTGCACACAGCAAGCACTAAATATGACTGAATGAATGAACTGTACTTCCTCTAACGCTAACCTTTTCTGGTCATGTCCCTTTCAAACCAAAGAACATTTTACCATAAGCTACAGCCCTCCATGGGCCAGGTCATAACCATGTCTGAGCATGTTTTCTGTCCACTGTATGCATATTTAGTTGCACATTCAATTATTTGACTACTCCTATAAATATTTTTGTCTCCCCTGGGTAAGTTCCTTGTGGGTAAGGGAAGTCTACCCTGTTTCCTCTGTACTTCCCAAGGTTCCAGTCCACTGCACTAAGTGGACACTCAAACACTAGCACTACTAGGCACTTTGGTAACATACCAAAGAAAGAAGTGTGAGACACGGTGCCTATCCTCCAGGAGCTTACAATCTAATGGGGACGACAGCAAACAATAATGTGAGGATACATTAAAAACAACAGACATCTATAAATTGGGGATAAGAAATGACCGGGAGGCAGGGTCTGTTTTGATTTGAATACCTTACTGAATACAGTGCTTGGCATCTAGTAATTGCTTGATAAACACTAAAACTCACTCAATTTTTTTGGTTCAGACTTAAGATGTTAGGTAGGTGTGCTAACCACAGCAGATGTTTTAGACCAAATCGATAAAAACTCTATGTAACCAAAACCCAACCAAGAATTCTGAAGGAACCAGGAAGGGAAGTTGCAGAAGTTCTAGAGGAAATATGTACCTAACTTTGTTACAAATGGCCACTGCACTGGAGGTCTAGAAGACCTCCACTGTAATTCCCAACTATAAGAAGAATGTTAGACATGGTCTTCCCCTCTCAGGGTCACGCCTGGAGAGTTTCCAGTACTCTACCAGTCTCGGCTATGGGAGGGAGAGTCAAGCAGAGGCATACCCATTCCATTCCTAACTTGGCCAGTGGCTAGCAAGTGGAAGGCAATCTGCTACAAGTCAAAACTCACCCGTGTTGGGCAGCAGCAGCAAGGGAGAGAGTCGAGGGCAGAGACTCAAGTTTACTGCGCAGAAGGCAATGGTAAACCACTTCCGTATTTTTACCAGGAAAACTCTATGGATACACTACCAGAACAACTGCAGATGGAGAGGGGGGCGTTCTGGGAGAGATGTGTCCACGTTGTCACTACGGGTCGGAAACGACTCGACAGCATAAGACAAGAGATGGTCTAGGGAAGCTTATATGACTTTCATTTCACCACCTGGAAAACCGGCAGACTCTCTAAATCATCCAAGGTCACAGTGAGGGAAAGACAACATGGACTCCATCAGGGGGAAATCAGGCCTCAATAATCTGTTGGGAGTTCTCTGAAGAGCTCAGAGAACCAGGGGATAGAATATATGTAGATTTTCAAAAGACCACCAAAAGTTTCACACCAAGGATTTTTTAAAAATCTGAATAACTATGGAAATGGAGGGAACGCTCTCGCACATAGAAAAAGGAACGCAATGGTTTGCTAAGCAACAGGGTGGAGATAAATGGCCACTTTTCTGGATGGAAAGAGAATTGGGGTCCCCTGGGAATCAGTGCTTGGACTGATTTTATTTAACATTTTCATAATTGATTTGGAAGAGCGTGCAGTGAAATCTCCATGTCTAGAGATGATCTGAGGAGTGATAGGGTGATATGACACCATGCGTTTATAAATTACATAAAAGCCTCTTAAAGCTGAGTGAGCCAAAATAAAGTGGGAGATGAGCTTCAGTACAAGCAAGTGCAAGATATGGCTTCTGGGGAAAGATGTAATTATAGTCAGCCCTCAAATTCAAAAACAATGCCACGGTTAAGATTCAACTAATGTCACCTCACCAGGATGAGCAGATATCCACTGACACCTGAAGGAGATTGGTTCCAAACAGAAGCAAGCACCTTTATGTGGCAGATAAACATAGTAAATTGGACGGACCCAAAATAGTACATTCCAGAAGTGTTTAGATAAAATGAAGGGCGAGATGCCCGTAATGGATTATTAGAGGTAAAGTTAGGCATGTTAGAAGACTTGAGATGGATTAAGTAGATATGGGCAGAGGTCTGGGATGGGTTTTGTTTGATGATTTTTGGGGGGAAGTCAGGGATGTTAAAGGGTACATCCATAACCATTTGGATGAATGCCCCAGGAGGGAAACCTACACGTAGTTCCTCCAGGCATCCCAAAGCCACTGTTGGGAAGCCACTGTTGGGAGACAGAATCCAGGGCTGGATGGGCCATTAGTCCGACCCAGTTGTGGCTTTACACGTGGTTTTATGTTAGGTCATCACCAACAACCCAAGTTGGATTCGAACAGGTGTAAGAGGGGTCACTGAATCTCCCCTTTAACAGTGGGCTTTCGGTGTCATGATGGATCACAGAAAACCTCACTGATTGACACAATAAAGATCCAACTTGCCCCATGTGTCATTTTGGGCCTGAGCAACTTTTGTGGTTTAGGATCCCTGAATATTACTCGGGAAGGACTGCGGCTGCCCTAAGGTAAGTTTAAACATGGTCATAAGCAAGACAAGAATGAGACTCATTGCTTACCTTTTACCTTTAATTTTCGTCTCTCGCACCTCTAAGGTGTTCTCCTCCTCTTCTTCTCCCTTCACCTGTGGCAGAATAAAAATTAAAACGCATCTGTGCCACCTGAGTCATTTGTCCTTTGCAATTTAAGGTGTACATTTATACTTTGGCATTTATACCCATTCTTAGCACTTCGCTTATGTTTGTTTAGTCTGATAGTCCCTTTGACTACCTATTATATCCTCCTTCTTCCCCCTGCTCCTGTTATTTGGAAGTAGTTTTTGTGTGCCTTTCCAATTTTTTATTTCTAACGCACTCTCCCAAGCCCTCAGTACAGGAAGTCCTCAGACTTACGACACAATCTGGTTCCTGACAATCGCCTTCAAGTCAAAACATTATAAGTTGGAACTGATTTCCTCATAGGAACAATGCCATAAATTGGGAATTGGTCCCTGAACCATGACCAGATACTCTGTATTTACCAAAATTACCCAGATTCACGTACTCGATTACACAATAATATATGTACATTAGGGTATGATATTTATATTTTAAACAGCTTTATTGACCCAAAAAATCACAGTTAAAAATACAAGAGCACTGTAAGAATGCACATTACCCCTACCTACAACAACATTAAAAGCACAATTTTTTTTAATGCAGTTTCTAAGGTGAATGGAAATTCCTTGTTGATTACCCCTATGTTGGAGCTGCTGCAAAGCATCATATTCCCAGACGTGTGCTATACCTTTAAGGCAACCAGCAGATGCGGAAGAGTAAAAGGAGAGGGGGTGGGGAGTGGGGGCTTCATGCCAGCTGGGACTTGCTGGAGGGGTGACACCCTGGTATTATGACAACAAAACAGCTGAAGCGGAGACCTTGGAAAAGGCCAGCTGCTGGACAGTTACTTAGGGCCAGAGTAGTTTCCAGGAGAGGTGACTTAGCAGAGCCAAAGGCAGCTCTGATTCGTTTCTCCACCACTGATGGCTCGTCCACCGCTGTGGAGCCGGGGCCAGAGATGAAGAAGAGGATGAGGAGACAGCATGGGAACCCCTGTAGTGGCTGTGGCCACTGCTCCCGCTACCAGGAGTGGTGGGGAATGAAGGAAAGAAGTGGGGGGGGGGGGGGGGGGGGCCTACATGGCAATCTCCACAGTGGTGGCTGCCACTGCTTTCACCCTCTGTTGCTTCCCCCAACCTGTGATGTATTTTGGTGTCTGTCCCCCCCCCCCCCCCCCCCCCCCGATAAGACTGTAAGACCCAAGAAGGCAGGGATCGGGTCTACCGGCTCTACTGTACTCCCCCAAGCATTCTGCATAGTGTTCTGCACAGAGTAAGTGCTCAGTAACTACTAACTGACTGGGGGCAGGGAAAGAAGAGGAGGAGCTTCAACAATCCCACTCCCTCCTCCTACCCCAGCCCTTTGGCTTGGTGGCCAAAGAGGGGGTCGGGAGCCACAGGAGTGACACTGAGCAGAGGGAAGGGGCGAGGGGAACCAGGAAAGTAGCGTGAAGGGAGGGGGCAGGGTTATACAATACTTACCTTAGGAGCCTGATGTCGTAAAGTCGGATCCGACGGCGTAAACCTGAAACGGTGTAAATTCAGAGATGTCGGAAGCGCCGCTCGTCAAAACTCGGACGGTGGTAAGTTGAGGACTTCCTGTACACTACTCTGCCCTCAGCAGGTGCTCAATAAATACCCTCGATTGGTTGCAATATCCAGATTCAGAATCAGTGACTACCATCTGGTCCAGAACGTTCCCAAATAATTCCAGCGACCAAGGTTTCAGAGTTCCGCGTCAAAGCCATAACCGAACTGTGTAATATTTCTGAGTCCCACCAGTGAAAGCCAATCATTTCTCCAGCTGGAGACGTGCCATACAGTCATCGCATGCTCTCTTTGTGGGTCCTCCCCAGCCAACAGCGCCAAATTCTAATGTAGCTTTGGGGTCCAAGAGGCCGCCCCACAAGGCAAGCCGGGCTCAAGGGTCCTGCCCGAATCCAAAGTCCCCCTTGGGAGAATCACTCCTGAGCAGGACCTTCTTAGACCCCTAAAGGGTCACAGCCCCTGGAAACTAAATGACTGTGTACGAGACTAAAAATGAGCATTATTGTTTCATCAACTCCTAAGTAGTAGAGATTTTTGAAAATACCAAGCCCTATCTGCTTATATGGGGTACCTGAAAAGTTTGGCTAAAAAAAAAAAAAAAAAAAGAAAAATCAGCTTTTCGCAGACTACCGTTTATAAATGCGCTACATACGAGTCTCGAAACACGTTACACTTGTCCGTGCATGTCTTATGTGTCCTTGGGCCTCCAAATTCCAGAGGCACATGCAAACAACCTCAAGCACACCAGTTTAGCATACATAGCCGACTCCCTTTCCTCTCTGCAGCCCTCAGGCCAGGCCAGACGTGGGGTTTCAAAAGAAAAACGGGTTTGGGACTAGAGACCCATCATCTTTGGCTCAGGTCTGGGGCTAAAGTGACAACCAGCCCAGGCAGAATTCTAAGCGCTAGAACTCGCAGCAGACTCAAAATCTAGTCATTTCTGCCCAAAAGTCAACTTTAATGATTTGGACAATTGTCCATTGAAAAATGAATTTAAAACGTTGAGAAGAGCTCTTTAGATGACTTCTGACCAGATTAAAGAGTCTTTTTAAATGACAACGGACAATTCTTTTGTGTTTATGATAGCCAAGCAAAAGAGATGGGAAATTTGCAACGTGACCTATAGTGAGAAACTGAGCATAGGAGAAATGCATATATTACAAATATTGGGGGCAAGAACCAATACCTGATAAGCATTTCTTTAAAAATGGCTATATTGTGGTTTTAATGTTTAGTAATCTAATGGAAAGAACACTGGTCTAAGAGTCTCAACTCCCAAACTGTGTGTGACTTTAACCTTTCTGTGCTTCAGTATCCCCATCTGCAAAATGGTATAACCTGCCCCTTCTCGACTCCCAGAACAAATCAGACAGTAGTACAAGAAAGGTGCTCTACAAATACAAGATATTTTTCCTCAAAATGCATGGCTGCAGTAGCATGATGTACTGCAGCCCAGGGAAGTAGCTTTCCTCAGGCCTTCAACAGAGAAGCAGCTTGGCTCAGTGGAAGGAGCACGGGCTTTGGAGTCAAAGGTCATGGGTTCAAATCCCAGCTCAGCCAATTGTCAGCTGTGTGACTTTGGGCAAGTCACTTCACTTCTCTGGGCCTCAGTTCCCTCATCTGTAAAATGGGGATTAAGACTGTGAGCCCCCCGTGGGACAACCTGATCGCCTTGTAACCTCCCCAGCGCTTAGAACAGTGCTTTGCACATAGTAAGTACTTAATAAATGTCATTAAAAAAAAACTAGTACAAGGGCAGAAGGTTATGTGGAAGGTGTGGGATGATGGAAAAGAACAGAAACCTGGAAACGTAAAGCAGCACTGGCTTTGGAGAAGGAAAGGGAAACATTACAAAAAAAAAAAAATCGAGGGGAATCTATAAAGTTGCAACAAATCAAATCACACCCCACGTCAACCTCGCTATTGAAAACTGGAGAATCTCAGTTTGTTTCAAATCACCAGCCCAATCCACACTGCACCCGTCTCCCCCTGCCCCTTCCCCAAGCAATTTTAAAACTAGAAGACCCAGAACTATTCCCAGCATGGACAGGGTTGGTTCTCCGAGAACTAGCTATTGTACTGGGGTACCCCGATTTAGAGAGCAAGGACTATCTTCTTCATGATCTTTACAATCTGCATACTGCAGGAGTCATACACTGAATCAACCTAGAAATGAAAAGTCCACCTCCCTGAACCCATATCATTCCTGTAAGCAAATTTCACTCCCAAGGGACTCATCCTCAAATATGAAAGACAACTTTACACACATACAGTCAAATGTCCCCTCCCCTCCCCCCTCCACAAATCTCTTAACTTTTCTGAACTTTGTGCACATACTGTGACTGGATTCTCAGACGATAACGGTATTTGTTAGGTGCTTACTAAGTGCTGAACACTGTATTAAACACTGGGGTAGACACATGATAGGCATGTTTGATGGTCCCTGCCCCACACGGGGCTCACAATCTAAGGAGAGGGGAGAACAGATGAGGAAACTGAGACACAGAGAAGTAGCGAGGCTTAATGGAAGGAGCCCGGGCTTGGGCGTCACAAGACGTGGGTTCTAATCCCGTCTCTGCCACTTGTCTGCTGTGTGGCCTTGGGCAAGCCACTTAATATCTCTGTGCCTCAGTTCCCTCACCTGTAAAATGGGGATTAAGGCTGTGAGCCCCAAGTGGGGCACTTAGAACAGTGCTTGGCACATAGTAAGTGCTTAACAAATACCATAATAATTATTATCATTATTATTATTATTATTAAGCAACTTGCCCAAGGTCACAAAACAGGCAAGTGGCAGAGCTGGGATTAGGACCCAGGTCCTCTGGTTCCCAGGCCGTGCTCTTTCTGGGCCACTGTGCTCCAGAATGTCTCGACTGAGGTCTAATCATTATTTCAACCACGTTATAAAGGGTGAGTGTTTATTAAAGGAAAAGATTCTCCACGCATCAAAAGAATACAGCAGCAATGTAAATGAAGCTTTTCTGTAATTCAGAAAATGCTGTAGAAATACCAACTTGATCACAAAAAAACTCTGGTTAGAACTGCCCCAACGCATTACATACATAGTACATATTTACTATTCTATTTATTTTATTTTGTTAATATGTTTTGTTTTGTTGTCTGTCTCCCCTTTCTAGACTGTGAGCCCACTGTTGGGTAGGGACCGTCTCTATATGTGGCCAACTTGCACTTCCCAAGCGCTTAGTACAGTGCTCTGCACACAGTAACCGCTCAATAAATACGACATTGATTAGTACGGTGCTCTGCACACAGTAAGCACTCAATAAATACGATTGATTAGTACAGTGCTCTGCACATAGTAAGCGCTCAATACGATTGATTGATTAGTACAGTGTTCTGCACACAGTAAGCGCTCAATAAATACGAATGAATGAATGAATTAAAGGAAACTGATGGCAAGTTGGCACATTTGGCACCGGATAACTTTCTAACTACATATTTAGCTCTAAAAGAAACATTAAACGGAAGTGCAAAAGTGCAGTAACTGCTCTTCTTTTCACCAGCCTTGCTACGATTGGGTTTACTTCAACAAATGTACGGGTGGGCATTTAAGTGCTGTTTTACGACGGTTGATATATATATGTATATATATAGTAAGCCCCTAACCTGTATATATGTTTGTACATATTTATTACTCTATTTATTTTACTTGTGCATATCTATTCTATTTATTTTATTTTGTTAGTATGTTTGGTTTTGTTCTCTGTCTCCCCCTTTTAGACTATGTGCTGCTGCTCTGCACATAGTAAGCGCTCAATAAATACGACTGATGATGATGATATAAAAGTTCGAACTATATACAATCAATCGTATTTATTGAGCGCTTACTGTGTGCAGAGCACTGTACTACGCGCTTGGGAAGTACAAGCTGGCAACATATAGAGACAGTCCCTACCCAACAGTGGGCTCAAGTCCTTCCCACTTACAAGTTACTCGCCGGGAGAGTTGCTTTAATAAAACTAATGCGCAATCCCTATAAATAGGTGTGTTAAACCTGCCTCTAGTTTGAATTGCACACTTATTTCAACCTGAGATCTGGGTTTACCTACTGAGCGCTGCCTGCCGAACAGCCAGCTCGCGACAAGAGGTAGGCCCAAACGGGTTGACGCTGGCCAGAAATTCGGGAATTTGAAGAACATTTCGATTTAGAGGAAAAAAGGCTGCTCTTTCCGAACTAGCCAGCTATGGAGTCGCCACGGAGGGCTCCGGTTTCCTCTGAGGCGGCTGGCTGCAGGCCGGGCCTTTTGCTTACGTGTCAGGATCTGCAGGGCTGAGAAAGGGAGCGTGACACGGAAGTATTGCACACTGTAGTAGCCGCACACGGCTGAAGAGCTGTAACCCCCAGTGCTTACAAGGTGGGAGCGAAATACCTACACTTAATAACAATAATGATGGTATTTGTTAATACACACTGTGAGCCCGCTGTTGGGTAGGGACTGTCTCTATGCGTCGCCGATTTGTACTTCCCAAGCGCTTAGTCCACTGCTCTGCACACAGTAAGCGCTCAATACGATTGATTGATAAGCGCTTACTATGTGCGACGCACTGCTCTAAGCGCTGGAGGGGGAATACAAGGCGATCGAGTTGCCCCACGTGGGGCTCACAGTCTCCAACCCCATTTTCCCATTGGGAAGCAGCGTGGCTCGGTGGAAAGAGCCCGGGCTTTGGAGTCGGAGGCCGTGGGTTCAAATCCCGGCTCCACCAACTGTCAGCTGGGTGACTTTGGGCAAGTCACCCACTGTTGGGTAGGGACTGTCTCTGTATGTTGACAATTTGTACTTCCCAAGCGCTTAGCACAGTGCTCTGCACATAGTAAGCGCTCAATAAATACGATTGATTGATTGATTCTCTGGGCCTCAGTTACCTCACCTGTAAAATGGGGATTAAAACTGTGAGCCCTTGGGAGCAACCTGATACCCTTGTAACCTCCCCAGCGCTTGGAACGGTGCTTTGCACATAGTAAGCGCTTAACAAACACCATCATCATTATCATTATTGTCCAGATGAGGGAACTGAGGCACGGAGAAGTGAAGGGACGTGTCCAAAGTCACCCAGCAAGCAAGTGGCGGAGCCGGGATTGGAACCCATGACCTCAGACTCCCAACCCCGGGCTCCTTCCACTGAGCCACGCTGCTTCTCGTGCAATTAAAAGCGATTTACACCCCAAATCTGGCTCCGGGGCCGCATGTTTTCAACGAGTTTTCGGCGGCTCATCTATTGCTTTTCCTCCCTCAAACTCGGGCTGCTCGGCAAGATTGGGTTGGGTTTTTGGTTGGCTTTTTTTTGTTGTTTTTTTCCACAACTCCGCGGCGTCTTACTCCTTTTTTTTCCAAAAGCAAGTGTTCACGCCCCGCCTCGGTCAACGTTAAACGGCAAGAGGGCGCGGACGAGAGAAGGGAGGGGAAGGGGGGAAGGGTGAGAGGAGGCCCCGGGGATGGGGGCCCAGCTCCCGCACTCACTTGGACCCCGAGGTGGGCCATCTGGGCCTCCAGCTCGGGCTCCAGGGCCACCAAGAAGGAGGCGGCGGGTGCCGCGCCGCCCGGATGCGCCAGGGTCACATCGGCCGTGACTTTGGCCAGGTGGCTGCTCAGGTCCACCGTCCGTTTGACTTCTTCGTTCACCAGCACCGGGTCCTCGGCGTCGCAGGCCGCGGTGAAGGCCCAGAGCAGCAGGAGCAGGCGGGCGGCGGGCGCCTCCATGGCCGACGAACGGGCGGATGGAGCCGGATTAGGGACCGCCCTCGCCCCGGCCGTTACCGTCGCCGCCGTCGCCACCGTCACCGCCGCCGCCGCGCTCATTGGACAGGAGGTGGCGCCACAAGATGGCGGCTTCCAGCCTGCCAAGGACCCCGTCGCCTCGGCAACCGGGGCTGCCCGCTAGGTGCCTGATCCCAAAATAATAATAATAATAACAATAATAACATTTATTAAGCGCTTACTATGTGCAAAGCACTGTTCTAAGCGCTGGGGTAGATACATGGTAATCAAGTTGTCCCACGTGGGGCTCACAGTTTTAACCCCCATTTTCCAGATGAGGGAACTGAGGCCCAGAGAAGTGAAGTGACTTGCCCCAAGTCACCCAGCTGACAGTTGGTGGAGCCGGGATTTGAACCCATGACCTCGGACTCCCAAGCCCGGGCTCTTTCCACTGAGCCACGCTGCTTCTCATAATAATAATAATAATAATAATAATAGCATTTATTAAGCGCTTACTATGTGCAAAGCACTGTTCTAAGCGCTGGGGTAGATACATGGTAATCAAGTTGTCCCACGTGGGGCTCACAGTTTTAACCCCCATTTTCCAGATGAGGGAACTGAGGCCCAGAGAAGTGAAGTGACTTGCCCCAAGTCACCCAGCTGACAGTTGGTGGAGCCGGGATTTGAACCCATGACCTCGGACTCCCAAGCCCGGGCTCTTTCCACTGAGCCACGCTGCTTCTCATAATAATAATAATAATAATAATAATAGCATTTATTAAGCGCTTACTATGTGCAAAGCACTGTTCTAAGCGCTGGGGTAGATACATGGTAATCAAGTTGTCCCACGTGGGGCTCACAGTTTTAACCCCCATTTTCCAGATGAGGGAACTGAGGCCCAGAGAAGTGAAGTGACTTGCCCCAAGTCACCCAGCTGACAGTTGGTGGAGCCGGGATTTGAACCCGTGACCTCGGACTCCCAAGCCCGGGCTCTTTCCACTGAGCCACGCTGCTTCTCATAATAATAATAATAATAATAATAATAGCATTTATTAAGCGCTTACTATGTGCAAAGCACTGTTCTAAGCGCTGGGGTAGATACATGGTAATCAGGTTGTCCCACATGGGGCTTACAGTTTTAATCCCCATTTTCCAGATGAGGGAACTGAGGCCCAGAGAAGTGAAGTGACTTGCCCACAGTCACCCAGCCGACAGTTGGCGGAGCCGGGATTTGAACCCATGACCTCGGACTCCCAAGCCTGGGCTCTTTCCACTGAGCCACGCTGCTTCTCATAATAATAATAATAATAATAATAATAATAATAATAGCATTTATTAAGCGCTTACTATGTGCAAAGCACTGTTCTAAGCGCTGGGGTAGATACAAGGTAATCAGGTTGTCCCACATGGGGCTTACAGTTTTAATCCCCATTTTCCAGATGAGGGAACTGAGGCCCAGAGAAGTGAAGTGACTTGCCCCAAGTCACCCAGCCGGCAGTTGGTGGAGCCGGGATTTGAACCCATGACCTCGGACTCCCAAGCCCGGGCTCTTTCTACTGAGCCACGCTGCTTCTCATAATAATAATAATAATAATAATAATAATAGCATTTATTAAGCGCTTACTATGTGCAAAACACTGTTCTAAGCGCTGGGGTAGATACAAGGTGATCAGGTTGTCCCACGTGAGGCTCACAGTCTTAATCCCCATTTTACAGATAGGGTAACTGAGGCACAGACAAGTTAAGTGACTTGCCCAAAGTCACACAGCTGACAATTGGCAGAGCCGGGGTTTGAACCCATGACCTCTGACTCCAAAGCCCGGGCTCTTTCCACTGGGCCACGCTGCTTCTCTGTAGATACAAGGTAATCAGATTGTCCCACATTGGTTTTACAGTTTTAATCCCCATTTTCCAGATGAGGGAACTGAGGCCCAGAGAAGTGAAGTGACTTGCCCCAAGTCACCCAGCCGGCAGTTGGCGGAGCCGGGATTTGAACCCATGACCTTGGACTCCCAAGCCCAGGCTCTTTCTACTGAGCCACGCTGCTTCTAATAATAATAATAATAATAATAATAATAATAATAATAATAGCATTTATTAAGCGCTTACTATGTGCAAAGCACTGTTCTAAGCGCTGGGGTAGATACAAGGTAATCAGGTTGTCCCACATGGGGCTTACAGTTTTAATCCCCATTTTCCAGATGAGGGAACTGAGGCCCAGAGAAGTGAAGTGACTTGCCCCAAGTCGCCCAGCCGACAGTTGGTGGAGTCGGGATTTGAACCCATGACCTCGGACTCCCAAGCCCGGGCTCTTTCCACTGAGCCGCGCTGCTTCTCATAATAATAATAATAATAATAATAATAGCATTTATTAAGCGCTTACTATGTGCAAAGCACTGTTCTAAGCGCTGGGGTAGATACATGGTAATCAGGTTGTCCCACATGGGGCTTACAGTTTTAATCCCCATTTTCCAGATGAGGGAACTGAGGCCCAGAGAAGTGAAGTGACTTGCCCACAGTCACCCAGCCGACAGTTGGCGGAGCGGGGATTTGAACCCATGACCTCGGACTCCCAAGCCTGGGCTCTTTCCACTGAGCCACGCTGCTTCTCATAATAATAATAATAATAATAATAATAATAATAGCATTTATTAAGCGCTTACTATGTGCAAAGCACTGTTCTAAGCGCTGGGGTAGATACAAGGTAATCAGGTTGTCCCACATGGGGCTTACAGTTTTAATCCCCATTTTCCAGATGAGGGAACTGAGGCCCAGAGAAGTGAAGTGACTTGCCCCAAGTCACCCAGCCGACAGTTGGTGGAGCCGGGATTTGAACCCATGACCTCGGACTCCCAAGCCCGGGCTCTTTCTACTGAGCCACTTTGCTTCTCATAATAATAATAATAATGATAGTAATAATAATAATAATAATAGCATTTATTAAGCGTTTACTATGTGCAAGGCACTGTTCTAAGCGCTGGGGTAGATACATGGTAATCAGGTTGTCCCACATTGGTTTTACAGTTTTAATCCCCATTTTCCAGATGAGGGAACTGAGGCCCAGAGAAGTGAAGTGGCTTGCCCCAAGTCACCCAGCTGACAGTTGGTGGAGCCGGGATTTGAACCCATGACCTCGGACTCCCAAGCCCGGGCTCTTTCCACTGAACCACGCTGCTTCTCATAATAATAATAATAATAATAATAATAATAATAACATTTATTAAGCGCTTACTACGTACAAGGCACTGTTCTAAGCGCTGGGGTAGATACAAGGTAATCAGGTTGTCCCACGTGGGTTTTACGGTTTTAATCCCCATTTTCCAGATGAGGGAACTGAGGCCCAGAGAAGTGAAGTGGCTTGCCCCAAGTCACCCAGCCGACAGTTGGCGGAGCCGGGATTTGAACACATGACCTCGGACTCCCAAGCCCGGGCTCTTTCCACTGAGCCACGCTGCTTCTCATAATAATAATAATAGCATTTATTAAGCGCTTACTATGTGCAAAGCACTGTTCTAAGCGCTGGGGTAGATACATGGTAATCAGGTTGTCCCACATGGGGCTTACAGTTTTAATCCCCATTTTCCAGATGAGGGAACTGAGGCCCAGAGAAGTGAAGTGACTTGCCCACAGTCACCCAGCCGACAGTTGGCGGAGCCGGGATTTGAACCCATGACCTCGGACTCCCAAGCCTGGGCTCTTTCCACTGAGCCACGCTGCTTCTCATAATAATAATAATAATAATAATAATAATAATAATAATAATAATAGCATTTATTAAGCGCTTACTATGTGCAAAGCACTGTTCTAAGCGCTGCGGTAGATACAAGGTAATCAGGTTGTCCCACATGGGGCTTACAGTTTTAATCCCCATTTTCCAGATGAGGGAACTGAGGCCCAGAGAAGTGAAGTGACTTGCCCCAAGTCGCCCAGCCGACAGTTGGTGGAGTCGGGATTTGAACCCATGACCTCGGACTCCCAAGCCCGGGCTCTTTCTACTGAGCCGCGCTGCTTCTCATAATAATAATAATAATAATAATAATAATAATAATAGCATTTGTTAAGCGCTTACTATGTGCACAGCACTGTTCTAAGCGCTGGGGTAGATACAAGGTAATCAGGTTGTCCCACATGGGGTTTACAGTTTTAATCCCCATTTTCCAGATGAGGGAACTGAGGCCCAGAGAAGTGAAGTGACTTGCCCCAAGTCGCCCAGCCGACAGTTGGTGGAGTCGGGATTTGAACCCATGACCTCGGACTCCCAAGCCCGGGCTCTTTCGACTGAGCCGCGCTGCTTCTCAAAATAATAATAATAATAATAATAATAATAATAATAATAATAATAATAGCATTTGTTAAGCGCTTACTATGTGCAAAGCACTGTTCTAAGCGCTGGGGTAGATACAAGGTAATCAGGTTGTCCCACATGGGGTTTACAGTTTTAATCCCCATTTTCCAGATGAGGGAACTGAGGCCCAGAGAAGTGAAGTGACTTGCCCCAAGTCACCCAGCCGGCAGTTGGTGGAGCCGGGATTTGAACCCATGACCTCGGACTCCCAAGCCCGGGCTCTTTCCACTGAGCCACGCTGCTTCTCATAATAATAATAATAATAATAATAATAGCATTTGTTAAGCGCTTACTATGTGCAAAGCACTGTTCTTAACGCTGGGGAGCTACAAGGTGATCAGGTTGTCCCACGGGGGGCTCACAGTCTTCATCCCCATTTTACAGATGAGGGAACTGAGGCGCAGAGAAATGAAGTTCCTCTCAATCATCCAATCAATCGTATTGATTGAGCGCTTACTGTGTGCAGAGCACTGTACTAAGCGCTTGGGAAGTACAAGATGGCAACATACAGAGACAGTCCCTACCCAACAGTGGGCTCCCCCTCCCCCCCCCCCATCCCCCCGGCCTTACATCCTTACCTTCCCCGCAGCACCTGTATATATGTTTGTTCGTATTTATTACTCTATTTATTTATTTATTTTACTTGTACATATCTATTCTATTTATTTTATTTTATTAATATGTTTGGTTTTGTTCTCTGTCTCCCCCTTTAAGACTGTGAGCCCACTGTTGGGTAGGGACCGTCTCTATATGTTGCCAACTTGTACTTCCCAAGCGCTTAGTACAGTGCTCTGCACACAGTAAGCGCTCAATAAATACGATTGATTGATCGATTGATTGAAGTGACTTGCCCAAAGTCACACAGCTGACAATTGGCGGAGCCGGGATTTGAACCCATGCCCTCTGACTCCAAAGCCCGGACTCTTTCCACTGAGCCACGCTGCGGTGATCAGGTTTTCCCACGTGGGGCTCACAGTCTTAATCCCCATTTTACAGATGAGGGAACTGAGGCACAGAGAAGTTAAGTGGCTTGCCCAAGGTCACACAGCTGGCAAGTGGCTGAGCCGGGATTCAAAAAGCTTCCAAATGAGCCATTTGGGGCTCTGGATTACTATTTTCACTACTTCTTTTTACTAAAGAGAAGCAGCGTGGCTCAGTGGAAAGAGCACGGGCTTTGGAGTCAGAGGTCATGGGTTCAAATCCTGACTCTGCCAATTGCCAGCTATGTGACCTTGGGCAAGTCACTTCACTTCTCTGGGCCTCAGTTCCCTCATCTGTCAAATGGGGATTAAAACTGTGAGCCCCCCGTGGGACAACCTGGTCACCTTGTAACCTCCCCAGCTCTTAGAACAGTGCTTCACACATAGTAAGCACTTAATAAATGCCATCATTATTATTATTAAAATGCAATCATCCTGTAAATATTGGCAGAACTGCCCTTCAAGTACAAATACAGGGAAGCACAGCCCCCCCAGTCAGAAAGTACTGCAACAGTAATAAAGTCATAGTTCTCAGAATACAAGCATTATCCCTGAATATGAAAATTTGCGCGTATCAGTCTGAAGTAGGTAGGAATTTGAAAATCTGAAAGCCAAGACCAGGCCTTGTAGGGTGGTCGCTTGGGAATATCCTACTCCTTCCCTCTGCTCTACCCGCCTCTTGTGTATAGATATACATCTTTATTATTCTATTTATTTTATTAATGATGTGTTTATATCTATAATTCTATCTAGTTATATTGGTGCTATTGATGCCTGCCTACTTCTTTGGTTTTGTTGTCTGTCTCCCCCCTTCTAGACTGTGAGCCCTTTGTTGGGTAGGGATTGTGTCTCTTTGTTGCCGAATTGTACTTTCCAAGCATTTAGTACAGTGCTCTGCACACAGTAAGTTCTCAATAAATACAATTGAATGAATGAATGAATGAATGAATATCAAGCGCTTAGTACAGTGCTCTGCACACAGTAAGCGCTCAATAAATACGACTGAATGAATATCCAAGACCCCTTTGTAGACCTCCCTTCCCCTACTCCTACTCCTTGTCCCCCCCGCCACCCAAGCACAATAATGTAATAATCATCATCATCATCAATCGTATTTATTGAGCGCTTACTATGTGCAGAGCACTGTACTAAGCGCTTGGGAAGTACAAATTGGCAACACATAGAGACAGTCCCTGCCCAACAGTGGGCTCACAGTCTAAAAGGGGGAGACAGAGAACAAAACCAAACATACTAACAAAATAAAATAAATAGAATAGATATGTACAAATAAAATAAATAAATGAATAAATAGAGTAATAAATATGTACAAACATATATACATATATACAGGTGCTGTGGGGAAGGGAAGGAAGTAAGATGGGGGGGATGGAGAGGGGGACGAGGGGGAGAGGAAGGAAGTAATAATGTCACATGCTTAGGAAGGCCAGCAACAGCGGTCCAGAAAATAGAGACTGAGATACATGTGATATCACCCCTGCGGTACCAGCATTCAGTATGGTGTGATGCTGCTGACATTTTAAAAGACGTCCACCCAGTTCAACATTAATCGGCCAGGACTTAAAACTTTGTTCTGGGGTATCCTCCCAATTGCTCCAGAGCTTTTGAGTTCCCCTCCCAGGTCCACCAGAACCTCTGAGTCGCGGAACTAAGCAGCAGGAGCTGGGGCAGGAGAAGAGTGGGTGTTGAAGACAAAAATAACAGACGTGAAGGCGTCCGGTACAGATTCCATAGGCTAATGAAACCCAGACTGTCCATTGTAAAATTATACAAATGGCCACACTATGGTGTGCTTGCCTAATTCTGTGCTTCAGCATTTCTCCAAGGGGAGCCCTGATCTCCCTAAACTTGCTCCACAGCCTTTGTGTACCTTTCCCAGATTTATGTGAACATGGGCATTGTGTCTAATCCACCCAATTGGATAGCAGGAGCTGCTGCAGAAGAAGGCCGGGCATTGAAAATCAAATATTGGATATAATGATGACCAATGCTGTACGGCAATGGACAGCGGACCAACTAAAAACCGAAAAGACAGCCACCTTAATTCCTCGGCATTTCTATGCCCGTGCCCTGTGGCAAAACCCTGCTTTCTGCATCCCAGCAATATTTACTTGCTATTACTAACCAAAAAGTTGCGGGGTGTGCATGAGCGTAGCGACACGATCCCTACTTGACACAAAGCTGGGCAAATAGACTTAGCATAAGCTAGGCTAAGAGAACCGAAGGCCTGAAAATCAGCGAGAGCTGTAGATCGTGACAAGACGGCAGTTCACTGAGATCACAGGGACTACGACGGTAATAGGATATGAAAGCTGTAAGAGTGTTTTCGTATGACTGTGGAACAGAAAGAGAGACTTTGGGACAGAGAAACAAACAAGGCATAACTTGTGAAAACAGACACCAAAGAAGCAGAGTGGCATAGGGAATAGAGCACAGGCCTGTGAGTCAGAAGGACCTGGGTTCTAATCCCAGCTCTGCCACTTGTCTGCTGGGTGAGCTTGGGCAAGTCACTTCACTTCTCTGTGCCTCAGTTACCTCGTCGGTAAAATGGGGATTAAGACTGTGAGCCTCATGTGGGACATGGACTGTGTCCAACCTGATTAACTTGTATATACCCCAGCACTTAGAACAGTGCCTCGTAAGTGCTTAGCAAATGCCATTATAAAAAGTAAAATATACGTCGATGATGATCACGATAGTGACTGTGAGGCTGAATTTACTGGTTAAATGGATTCAGGAGAGAGGGAACAGGAAGCCCCATTTAACCCCCCCGCCCCACAGCACTTTATATGTATATATCTATAATTCTATTTATTTCTATCGATGTCTGTTTACTTGTTTTGATGTGCATATATCTATAATTCTATTTATTTATATTGATACCTGTTAACTTATTTTGATGTCTCCCCGCCCCCCCGCCACCCCAACAGGCTGTAAACCCGGTGTGGGCAGGGATTGTCTCTCTTTATTGCTGAATTGTACTTTCCAAGCGCTTAGTACAGTGCTCTGCCCACAGTAAGTGCCCAATAACTATGATTGAATGAATGAATGAAGCAAGGAGCCATGCCAATCCTCTTTTTCCAAACCAGTTTCACAACGCAACGAAAATAAGGTGACCAGATGTCCTGAAATAGGTCATCCCTCTTGGGGATTCCGTTCCACTCCCCAAAAGACCCATTAGGGTCAGGTCAGGGAGATACTGGTAGCTGGCAATGGGGCCTAACCAGCTCCTCGGACCAGGTAGAATTAGCCCTCCTGAGCCGCTATTTGGAGTTTCAGCCCAGAAAGGGCCCTGGACTAGGCAACGGCAATGATGGAGAAGGGGTGAGTGTAAAGTGAAAAGAAAACGACAACACCCAGAACAGAGCACAGAGGTACACCCACAGTTAGGAGTGAGGCAGAGGAAGTGTCGGTGAAAGGGACTCCGAAGGAAACTGAGAAGGATTGGCCAGAAATCTAAGAGGAGAACCAGAAGAAAACTCCCTTCTACTTAGGCTGCTAGGCCTATGTGGGACAGGGACTATGTCCAACTTAATTAACTTGCATCTACCCCAGAGCTTAGAACAGCGTTTGACACAGTAAGTGCTCTTAGAACAGTGCTTTGCACATAGTAAGCGCTTAATAAATGCCATCATTATTATTAACAAATTCCATATTTTTAAAAAAAGAAAAAACTTCCTTCTCAGTCTCTCTGGCTGGCTCTTCCTCTTCTCTTCTGGCCTTACACTCACCCCTTTGGGTAGCCCATCCCCCACCATGGTTTCAGTGATGACCTCTCTGCAAATGACTCAAATCTTACCTCATTAGCCCTGACCTCTACTAGGCACTTAGGAAATACGGAATAACAAAGCAACCCATTTCCTGCCCATAAGGAACTTACACTCTCACAGAGGAGACAAACATAAAAATATTTTCGGGTCGAGTTATCACAAATAAATACATTGAAATAAATGATAATAAATATACATATGAAACAGATAATACACATATTATATAATCTATAATGAACGTGTAAATGAATAATGTGCACAAGCACCAGAGAGGGTGTAAAGTTCCTAAATTCTACAGTTGATCTAAGGGATGATTCATTCATTCAATCATATTTATTGAGCACTTGGAAAGTACAATTCGGCAACAGAGACAAACCTTACCCAAAAACGGGCTCACAAGGATGATATGGCTTAGGGCTTTGGTTTTGGACTTTGGAGGAGGTGGGATTTTAGGAGGGATCTGAATCCCTTCCCTTCCCCACAGCACCTGTATATACGTATATATGTTTGTACATATTTATTACTCTATTTATTTATTTATTTATTTTAGTTGTACATATCTATTCTATTTATTTTATTTTGTTAGTATGTTTGGTTTTGTTCTCTGTCTCCCCCTTTTAGACTGTGAGCCCACTGTTGAGTAGGGACTGTCTCTATATGTTGCCAATTTGTACTTCCCAAGTGCTTAGTACAGTGCTCTGCACATAGTAAGCGCTCAATAAATACGATTGATGATGATGATGATGATGATGTGGGGAGAGCTATGGTCTATCGTGGGGAGGAAGGGGATTCCAGGGTGGGGGAAGAACATGAGCAAGGGATTAGAGGCGGGAGAGTTGAGAGCGAGGTATGGCTAGAAGTTTGGCTCAGGAAGAACAAAGAGAGGGAATTGGGGAATAGCAGATGAAGAGAGCAGATTGGTAAGGTGGGACCAGATAGTGGAAAGCCTTGGAGCTGACTGTGAACTTTTGTTTGATGCCAGTGGAAGGTTTTGAGGAGAGAAGAGATTTGCGTCGAGCGATGCAGAGATTTGTGTCGAGTGACGCTTCAGGGAAATGATCCGTGCAGCAGCGCGTAGCATAGAGTGGAAGGGGGAGAGACTGGAGACTGGGAGACTAGCAAGGAGGCTAATGCAACAGACTAGCCATAGCAAGACAAGAGCTTGTACCGGGGTGGTAGCAGTGTGGTTAGAGAGGAAGGGGCAGATCCAGGAGATGTTGTGCAGGAAAACTCAGCAGGAGTTGGCAGTCTTGGCAATATCACATTTCCTCCTGCCTCCGGGACATTTCCCCATGGTTGTCCTGCTAGCATCTCAAGTTCAATATGTCCAAAATTAAACTCCTTATCTCCCCTCCCAGATCGTCTCTGATACTTATCCCTTCCATCACAGTTGACAGCATCACCATCCTTCCAGTCTCCGAAGCCCTACCCTCAGCATTATCCTTGACTCCTCCCTCTCATTCGACACCTGTATTTCACTCTATCCACATCCTGCCAGTTTTTCATCTAAGATCTAGGATCTGCCCCCCTCTTCTCCATCCAAATGACCAAAACGCTGGTCCAGACACTTGCCATACCCCTACTAAACAAACTACTGCATCAGCCTCCTCGTTGGTCTCCGCCTCCAGTCTCTCCCCTGTTAAATTCATATTCCACTCCGCTGTCCGGATCACTTTTCCATGCACGTGTTTTCCTACTCCTCTAGAACCTCAAATTGTTTCCCATTCTACTCTGCATCAAGCATAAGCTTCCGATCCGGCTTTAAGGGAAGCAGTGTTGCCTAATGGAAAGAGCACAGGAGACCTAGGAATCAGAGCCATGGGTTCCCATCCCGGCTCTGCCACCTGCCAGCTGTGTGGTCTTAGACAAGCCATTTCACTTCTCTGGGACTCAGTTTCTTCATCTGGAAAATGGGGATTCAGTACCTGTTCTCCTTCCCCCTTAGAGTGTGAGTCCCATGTGGGACAGGGACTGTGGCTGACCTGATTATCTTGTATCTTCCCCAGCATTTAGTACAGTGCTTGGCACATAGTAAGCGCTTAACAAATTCTGCAATGATTATTATTATTATAAGGCACTCAGTCAGCTCTCTCTCCTACTTAGCCCCTCTCTTCTCTCACTACACCCCAGCTCACACTCTTCATTCCTCTCTTATATACATATCATGCCTGGTTCTTGCCTCATTCTTGTCTCTCCTGCCTTTGATTGTTGGAAGCAATTGTGTAGAATGCTTTGGAGTGCTTGGTGGCCCAGGTTGCTCAGAGAGGGGGGATAAACTGGATGCCTTATGGTTTGGCAGAATTTTGGTTCAGGTATATGAAATGTAGATGTGAAATATAGATTGTGTGCCATATTGACAGGGCCCATTAAGTTCCTTGGGGAGAAGCTGGGTACCTTAAGGGTTGATAGAATTATGGTTATTAATAATAATAATAATAATGGTATTTGCTAAGCGCTTACTATGTGCTGAGCACTGTTCTAAGCGCCGGGATAGATACAAGATGATCAGGTTGTCCCATGTGGGGCTCACAGTCTCAATCCCCATTTTCCAGATGAGGTAACTGAGGCACAGAGAAGTGAAGTGACTTGCCCAAAGTCACACAGCTGACAAGTGGCGGAGCCGGGATTAGAATCCACGACCTCTGACTCCCAAGCCCGGGCTGCTTCTATGCTGTATAGGAAATGTAGACGCAGAATGTAGATTGTGACCGACGGGTGGGTGCTAGAGAAGAAAAGTAGGGTGCCTGGGGGATCGATAGACCACAGATGGAAGCAAGAGAGTATCTCCAGCCAAAGAAGATGACGGCCACTCCAAGGATGGCACACTTCGCTCCTCTAACGCCAGCTCACCCGCTGGGCCCCGATTTTGTCTGTCTCACCACCGACCCCTTTCTCATGTCCTCCTCGTAGCCTGGGACTCCCTTCTCCACCCATATATGCCAGATCACCACTCTCCCCACCTTAAAAGCCACATTAAGGCCACAGAGTGGTCTAGTGGGTAGAGCACAGGCGTGGGAGTCAGAAGGTCCTGGGTTCTAATCCCAGCCCTGCCACTTTGCTGCGTGACTATGTCCAACCTGATTAGCCGACTGAGAAGCAGCGAGGCTCAGTGGAAAGAGCCCGGGCTTGAGAGTCAGAGGTCATGGGTTCTAATCCCCGCTCTGCCACTTATCAGCTGTGTGACTTTGGGCATGCCACTTCACTTCTCTCTGCCTCAGTTACCTCATCTGGAAAATGGGGATTAAGACTGTGAGCCCCACATGGGACAACCTTGTATCGACCTCAATGCTTAGAACAGTGCTTGACACATAGTAAGTGCTTAACAAATACCATCGTTATTATTATTATTTTACTATTAGCTTGTATCTACCCCAGTACTTACTGAAATGCCTGGCACATACTAAGTGCTTAACAAATACCATTAAAAAAAATTGTTCCTTATCTCCAACACACCCTAGTTTATGCTGTCCACTCCAGCTAAACAAACCTGTTTACCATGCCACCGATCCAATTCTTCCACCCCTGAACCATTGTATAACCTATCCCCCTTACCATCAATCCATGTATTTTCCCTCTTTCATAACGCTGTTTAAACCCCATCTTCTCTATGAATCTTTCCAAGATTAACCCTGACTGACTGGATCCAGCCCATCCGATGACTCTAGAAACCCCTTTGTATTTGCTTATGTACCTGTACGATATCTGCTTATCTGGTTTTTCTGTCACTGAGGTTTTTTAAAATCTTTTATTTTTGACATTCCTATCCTGAATCTTTATTTGCGTTCACTATCAATCGATATTTATTGAGCACTTACTGTGTACAGAGCATTTTATTAAGCACTTCGGAGAGTAGAGTACAATGGAGTTGGTAATGTTCCCTGCCCACAAGGAGCTTACGGTTTAGAGTTCACTCCATCTTCCAGTTTACATTGTAAACTCCTCAGGAGCAGGAACCATGGCTTGTACTTCTCTAATTCCCCACAGCAGGTACTCAATAGAGAGAAAACTATTCTTTGCAAATAGTAATAATAACTGTGGTATTTGTTAAGCGCTTATTCTATGTCAAACAATGTACTAAGCACTGGGGTAGATGCTAGTTAATCAGGATGGACACAGTTCCTGTCCCACCTCATGGTCTCAGGGGGAGGGAGAACAGGTATTGACTCCCCATTTTATAGTTGAGGAGTTAAGTGACTTGTTCAAGGTCACACAGCAGGCAAATGGCGAAGCCAGATTAGAACTCGGGTGCACTGACCCCCAGGCCCGAGATTTTCCAACTGGGCCACTAGGCTGCCTAAATATCCAAATAATAATACTAATTATGGTATTTGTTAAGCTCTCACTATGTGCCAAGCACTGTTCTAAGTGCTGAGGGAGATACAGGGCAATCAGGTTAGACGCAGTCTTTGTTCCACACGGGGCTCACGGTCTCAATCCACATTTTATAGATGAGGTAACTGAGGCACAGAGAAGTTAAGTGACTTGCCCAAGGTCACACAGCAGACAAGTGGTGGAAGCCAAGATTAGAAGCCCCAACCGCTGACTCCCAAGCCCGTGCTCTTAATAATAATAATAATAATAATAATGGCATTTGTTCAGTGCTTACTGTGTGCAAAGCACTGTTCTAAGCACTGAGGGGGGATACAAGGCGATCAGGTTGTCCCACGTGGGGCTCACAGTCTTAATCCCCATTTTACAGATGATGGTAACTGAGGCCCAGAGAAGTTCAGTGACTTGCCCAAAGTCACACAGCTGACAAGTGGCAGAGCCGGGATTAGAACCGGTACCTCTGGCTCCCAAGCCCGTGCTCTTTCCACTGAGCCACGCTGCTGCTTCTTATGCTTCCAAATGACTAGGCAAGTCTCAATTATTCCCAAACTATATCTATATGGTTTATTCATTTGTGACATCCTTAAAACAACTGAACTGTGCATTATGACATTAAAAAAATCAGGCGGCAGACTTTTCTCTTCCACCTGTTAGAACTGAGGTACAGGCCTGTGCCCATCGCCTCACGGTACAATATTAAATTCCCCCTTTTAGACTGTGAGCCCACTGTTGGGTAGGGACTGTCTCTATATGTTGCCAACTTGTACTTCCCAAGCACTTAGTACAGTGCTCTGCACACAGTAAGTGCTCAATAAATACGATTGATTGATTGATATTAAATAGTTGGGCTCCCTCAAACTAGGAAGAAAGACATGAGAGTTTAGAGCTGTGTGACTACACTAGAAAGCATAATAATAATGGTATTTGTTATGTGCCAAGCACTGTTCTAAGCACTGGGGGAGATACAAGGTAATCAGGTTGTCCCACGTGGGGCTCACAGTCTTCATCCTCATTTTACAGATGAGGGAACTGAGGCACAGAGAGGTTAAGTTCATTCAATCGTATTTATCGAGCATTTACCGTGTGCAGAGCACTGTACTAAGCGCTTGGGAAGTACAAGTCGGCAACATATAGAGACGGTCCCTACCCAATAACAGGCTCACGGTCTAGAAGTTTAGTGACTTGCCCAAAGTCACACAGCTAATAAGTGGCGGAGCCGGGATTAGAACCCATGACCTCTGAATCCCAAGCCCGGGCTTTTCCCGTTGAGCCACGCTGCTTCTCTATCCCACCACTCCCTAGAATTCAAGTGTCAGGATTTTGGATGTCAGCAGACGCCGATCCCTGGTATTTGGTGTCACCGTGTAAGGACTTGAGGTGCTGGGATAAAGAGTCAGGTTTGGCTCTCGCCAAAGGGATCTGAGAAAATAATGATCAAGTCGCCTTGTGAAATTTCTTGGGAATTTTTGGGAAGGATGTCATGAGGGGTAAAAGATCTGAAGTTCAAGTGGCAATTAGTTGCTATGGCAATTGCTACTCTGAGAAAATAAGCTCCTTAGCCATTTGGTTAATGAAGCTTAGAAACCTTTTTGCTGTATTTGAGGAGGTTCTCTCAAGAACCTGTGCTGCCCAGAAGTAACGTGGACATGGTTTCAGAGACTTCACTAGGGGTTAGACGAAACAGCATGGCCTAGTGCATAGAGTACAGGGCTGGGAGTCAGAAGGACCTGGGTTCATTCATTCATTCATTCATTCATTCATTCAATCGTATCTATTGAGCGCTTACTGTGTGCAGAGCACTGCACTAAGCGCTTGGGAAGTACAAGTTGGCAACAACAAGCTGGGTTCTAATCCCAGCTCTGCCACTTCTCTGCTGTGTGACCTTGGGCATGTCACTTCACTTCTCTGTGCCTCAGTTACCTCATCTGTAAAATGGGGACTGTGAGCCCCATGTGAGACAGGGACTGTGTCCGACCCGATTCGCTTGTACCCACCCCGGTGCTTAATACAGTGCCTGGCACCTAGTAAGGGCTTAACAAATACCACAATTATTATTATTATTACTGAGTACTGCAAACGAAGAAACAGAAGTGTTCATTGTGGAGAGTCGAGATACCCCGCCCCCAAATCTCCCTTCTGAGTGACAGATTCTGGGATGGGATATTTCAAAAACCCCCGCCAATAAGAGTTGCTAAAAGGGCCACCTGACTGATAAGACTCTATAAAAACTCCTGTCAATCACCGAGCCAGAAAGCTACATTGGAATCTGTCCCACTTGCAGAATCAGAGCTAAGTTATTTTCAGAACTGAGCTTCGCACACTGTTTCTTAGAGCAGGGTTGCACTGCCATAAATATAAACCATTGCGCTACTCTGCTAAGAGAGACTTCTTTTTTCTTCCCAATTTTTGCTCTTCACCTCGGGGTTCAGCGGCCTTCCGTTTCTCGACGGCCTAGGGCCCCAACTCTGGCTCGGGGTTCCCTATTTTTTCCTGTTTGGGTTTCCAGAAGATGTAAAACAGAGCAGGCACGTTGAAAGTTTTCCCCAAATCATTTGAGAGCAAAGGGAAAGTTCATTCATTCACTCGTTCATTCAATCGTATTTATTGAGTGCTTACTGTACGCAGGGCACTGTACTAAGTGCTTGGAAAGTATAATTCAGCAATAAAGAGACAATCCCTGCCCATACTGCATCATCATCATCAATTGTATTTATTGAGCGCTTACTATGTGCAGAGCACTGTGCTAAGCGCTTGGGAAGTACAAATTGGCAACATATAGAGACAGTCCCTACCCAACAGTGGGCTCACAGTCTAAAAGGGGGAGACAGAGAACAAAACCAAACATACTAACAAAATAAAATAAATAGAATAGATATGTACAAATAAAATAAATAGAGTAAAAAAATATGTACAAACATATATACATATATACAGGTGTATATACATATATACAGGTGAATACTGCATTAACATCTTGTGGTAAGCGTGGCCTAATGGATAGAGCATGGTCCTGGAAGTCAGGACTGTCACGTCTGCTGGGTGATCTTGGGCAAGTCACTTCATTTTTCTGTGCCTCAGCTACCTCATCTGTACAATGGGGATTATGATGGCGAGCCCCATGTGGGACAGGGACAGTGTCCAACCTGATTTGCTTGCATCCACCCCTGCGCTTAGAACAGTGCTTGGCACATAATAGTAAACGCTTAACAAACACCACTATTATTAATAGATGCTTTGGTTAGCCTGTAGACTGTGAGCCCACTGTTGGGTAGGGACTGTCTCTATATGTTGCCAACTTGTACTTCCCAAGTGCTTAGTACAGTGCTCTGCACATAGTAAGCGCTCAATAAATACGATTGATGATGAATAAATACGATTGACGATGATGATGATGATGATGTAGACTGAATCACGAAAGGGGGAGGGGGGAGAGAAGGGGGAGAGAAGGGGGAGAGTTTCAATTGAGATAGCAGATGGGAAAACCAAACTCAAGTTACCCAAGTAACCCAAACCCTCGTTCTCGCCCGGCCCGCCGTCGACCCCCGGCCCGCGTCCTCCCCCTGGCCTGGGATGCCCTCCCTCCGCACATCCGCCAAGCTAGCTCTCTTCCTCCCTTCAAGGCCCTACTGAGAGCTCACCTCCTCCAGGAGGCCTTCCCAGACTGAGCCCCTTCCTCCCCCTCTCCATCCCCCATGCCTTACCTCCTTCCCTTCCCCACAGCACCTGTATATATGTATATATGTTTGTACGTATTTATTTATTTATTTTACTTGTACATATCTATTCTACTTATTTTATTTTGTTAATATGTTTGGTTTTGTTCTCTGTTTCCCCTTCTAGACTGTGAGCCCACTGTTGGGTAGGGACCGTCTCTATATGTTGCCAACTTGTACTTCCCAAGCAGTTAGTACAGTGCTCTGCACACAGTAAGCGCTCAATAAATACGATTGATTGATTGATTGAGGAAACGTTTCCTCTCGAGTGTGTAACCCCCAGCCTGACTCGGGGCCAACAAACCCCAGGGGAACAGGGCCGAACGGGGCGCAGATCAGGACCACAGGGACGAAATTGGGCTTTTTCCTAAAATAATAAATAAATAAATAAATAAATAAATAATGGCATTTATTAAGTGCTTGCTATGTGCAAAGCACTGTTCTAAGCGCTGTGGCTCGCCTCCCTTAGCGCGGCTCAGTGGAAAGAGCACGGGCTTGGGAGGCAGAGGTCATGGGCTCGAATCCCACCTCCCCCACATGTCTGCTGTGTGACCTTGGGCGAGTCACTTCGCTTCTCTGCGCCTCAGTTCCCTCATCTGTAAAGTGGGGATTGAGACTGTGAGCCCCACATGGGCCAACCTCATCTCCTTGTGTTCCCCCCCGGCGCTTAGAACAGTGCTTTGCACACAGTAAGCGCTCAATAAATACGATTGATGATGATGATGCTTTGCACATAGCGCTTAACAAATACCAATATTATTAATTACTATTAATTATTATTATTATTATTATTATTATTATTACAAGGTGATTGGGTTGTCCCACGTGGGATTCACAGTCTTAATCCTGTTTTTCCAGATGAGGGAACTGAGGCCCAGAGAAGTTAAGTGACTTGCCCCAGGTCACACAGCTAACTGGCAGAGCCGGGATTTGAACCCATAGCCCGGGCTCTTCCCACCGAGCCACGCTGCTTCTCTCAAAGGGAAAGGCAGTGGGCTTTCTGGGGACCACACGGTGACAAAGGGCGAGACTGTGAGCCCACTGTTGGGTAGGGACTGTCTCTATGTGTTGCCAATTTGTACTTCCCAAGCGCTTAGTACAGTGCTCTGCACATAGTGGGCGCTCAATAAACACGGTTGATGATGATGATGATGAGTGAAGGGACCCCCAAGACTCCCCGGGTGGGCGACGCCTCATGAATGCTTTTTTTTTTCTTCTTCTTCTTCTTCACGATGACTTGCAGTCGGCAGACGATAAATTCCCGGATGCGGCCACGAGGGGGCAACATGGCGGCCCCATCTCCGCCTTGTCCGGCCACATCACCAGAACGCACGGCTTGGGGCCTGCTTAACCCGGAAGGGAAAAGAATTGCCGTACAAAATGGCTGCCGGGGGGTGCGGCCTTGCCTTCCTCCTTGGGGAATGGTATTGGCGAATGGCTACTACTTCGGCCTTTGAGGCCAGTCGGACTGGCACCAGGTCTATGGCGACCCCAAGGGGGGGCCCACACGGGGGAGGGGCTTGCCGCCCGAGGAGAAAATGGCGGCTCCCAGGCCAACCCGGGCAACTCACGCTTAGGCCGCTCCGTGAGGCGGGCTCAGGCCCGAACGGCTCTGTTTTTCCCCCTTGAAACTGTGGACCGCTGGGGGAGAATAATAATAATAATAATAATAATAATGTTGGTGTTTATTAAGCACTTACTATGTGCCAAGCCCTGTTCCAAGCGCTGGGGTAATAATAATGGCATTTATGAAGCACTTACTATGTGCAAAGCACTCTTCTAAGCGCTGGGGAGGTTACACGGTGATCAGGTTGTCCCTCGGAGGGCTCACAGTCTTCATCCCCATTTTCCAGATGAGGTAACCGAGGCCCAGAGAAGTGAAGCGACTTGCCCAAAGTCACACAGCTGACAGTTGGCAGAGCTGGGATTTGAACCCCTGACTTCTGACTCCAAAGCCCAGGCTCTTTTCCACTGAGCCAGGGTTGTCCCACCTGGGGCTCCCCGTCTTCATCCCCAGTTTCCAGATGAGGTCACTGAGGCCCAGAGAATCAATCATCAGTCGTATTTATTGAGCGCTTACTGTGTGCAGAGCACTGGACTAAGCGCTTGGGAAGTACAAGTTGGCAACATATAGAGACAGTCCCTACCCAACAGTGGGCTCACAGGCTAAAAGGGGGAGGCAGAGAACAAAACCAAACATACTAACAAAATAAATAGAATAGCTATGTACAGGTAAAATAAATAGAGTAATAAATATGTACAAACATATATACAGGTGCTGTGGGGAAGGGAAGGAGGTAAGATGGGGAGATGGAGAGGGGGACAGTGAAGTGACTCTCCCAAAGTCACACAGCTGACAATTGTTAGAGTCAGGATATGAACCCATGACCTCTGACTCCAAAGCCCGGGCTCTTTCCACTGAGCCATGCAGAAGCGCTCCAAGGTTCCCAGAGCTTTCCTTTCAAGCCTCACTGTGTGGTCGTCAATGCCCCGCAGTGATTTAGCAGGCTTCTAAATTTCATAAATGTGCCGCCTCCCAAAATGAATGCCTAGTTGTCCTTTCTTCTAGTCGTCACGAGCCCGTGGCAGGGAGCCAGGATGGGCACGGATGCTGGGGGCCGCAGGGCGGGACTCTGATTAATCAATCAATCAATCGTATTTATTGAGCGCTTACTGTGTGCAGAGCACTGGACTAAGCGCTTGGGAAGTACAAGTTGGCAACATATACAGTCCCTACCCAACAGTGGCCTCACAGTCTAAAAGGGGGAGACAGAACAAAGCCAAACATACTAACAAAATAAAATAAATAGATTAGATATGTACAAGTAAAATAAGTAGAGTAATAAATATGTACAAACATATATACATATATACAGGTGCTGTGGGGAAGGGAAGGAGGTAAGATGAGGGGGATGGAGAGGGGGTTGGGGGGGGAGGAAGGAAGGGGCTCAGTATTAAGAACAGTGCTTGGCACATAGTAAGCGCTTAACAAATACCATCGTTATTATCCTCAGTTTGGCACAAAAGACTCGGCACCATTAGCCTTGGCTTAGTCTGGAGCCAACACCCGTAGTTTCTTGATTTGTAGGAACACCCGAATCAGAAGGTTTCTCTCTGTGGCTTCAAGAGAACTTGCCTGTTTTGTTGGAAAATCATCTCCGAATTTGAATTTAAATTAATTCCCAGGGCAGGCACCGTGTCTCACCTAAGTAGAGGGCTTAGTGTAGTCCATGGATCATCAATAAAATGTCGATAGAGATAATGATTCTACACACTGTCTATTTTCCTCCTACCAGGAGCTCTTGCAAGCTATTTTTCTGACCAGTTCTTTCACTTGCGGGGACTTAATTTTCGGGTTTGAAAAATGAACGTAATGCTAAAGCCTCCAAATTAGTTCTAAGAGCTCAGGGGGAAAAGTAAAAAAAGAAAAAAAAAAACACTTCCCCGAATGACAGTTGAGAAACTTAAAAAAAAGTCTGTTGGGGATTGTTTCACGTAAACAGTGAGTTCTTGATTTCACTTTTATCTAAAAAGCAGGAATAGTGCATGTCATGAGAGATTCTGAAGTCGACAAAAATCTTTAGAGAACTTAAAACATTTTCCTGGCCATGTTCCCTTGCCACTCTTCTACTGTTGATGCATTTCACGGGGATGAACATCAGTAAACTGAAGGATTATAATATTTTTAATTTATATTAATACTATTACTGGTGTACAGCCCACTTTATATTCATTCATTCAATCGTATTTATTGAGCGCTTATTGTGTGCAGAGCACTGTACTAAGCTCTTGGGAAGTACAAGTCGGCAACATTTAGAGACAGTCCCTACCCAACAATGGGCTCACAGTCTAGAAGGGGGAGACAGACAACAAAACCAAACCTGTAGACAGGTGTCAAAATCGTCAGAAAAAATAGAATTAAAACTATATGCACATCATTAACAAAATAAATAGAATAGTAAATATGTACGAGTAGAGTGAATAGAGTAATAAATCTGTACAAATATATACAAGTGCTGTAGGGAGGGGAAGGAGGTAGGGCAGGGGAGATGGGGAGGAGGAGAGGAAAAAGGGGGCTCAGTCTGGTAGGTTCCAAGCCTAGAGCTTCTTTATTTGTTGGCTTCATATGCTCTGGGCTCCTAAAATGAAAGTCAGTATTCAAAAGCATACGATAATGGACACATGTTCATTAATGGCGCATTGTATGTGTGTGGAACTTCTCTTCCTAAAAATTCAATTTGCTTTACAATATACTCTCTCAATCTATAGGACCTACGGTCTGGATTAACAAAACAGTTTTTAGGATTTGCTTTAAGTTCGAGGCAAGAACCTCACAACATTGCAACCTATTGCAGAAGTCTCTTTAGACCTTTAGAAGCTCTTTAGACCACCTCTTTTCTTCTTCGATTTTAAAAATATATTAGTAATATCGATAATTGTGTTCATCTCTGGGCTTTCCACATTTCAGCAAATAGCTTCGTGATTATTTCTAGTTATAATTTCAGGAAGGTAGGTTAGGATTCTTCAGAGCCATCCTAAAATCTCTGGGTGTCCTGAGAAGACAACAAGCCAGTGGCTTGTAGAATCTTTTCTTGCTGCTAATTACGTCTTGAATGAGCACACAACATAGTCCCGGCCTTCAAGGAGCTTACATTCCAAGGTAGCGCAACACATTCCAAAATAGTATATAGGTCATTATGGTTTTGCTTACCAGCCAGGTATCTTACTGGTCATAAAGGGAATAAGAGATTCTCTTAGAGGTGCCAGATCCATTAAGATGAGGAATGGGCCCAGTGGGAGAGGTGAAGCTATTAGCTTTCCACAGTTATCCTGTTCTGTCATTTGGAGCCACATGGAGCCTGAAAGTGGAACCGATGCCTCAATTTCATTTTTTGTCTCCTGCTGACCAACCGTGGTTCCTTCTCCGACCAGATCCTCACCCCCACCCGGCTCGGTAGCCCAGCAGTGGCACCGGAAAGTTCATACCTCATCCCCAGCCTGGCCGGGGAGACTGGAGATTGATCTATAGGTGTAACGGGTATCCGGCCTTGGGATCCGCTACACGGCTCCCAGAGCCAAGTCCTCGGTGCGGAGCCAGAGCCGCTGCCCTTTGCCATTATCACTCAAGCAATAGTGTGGTCCAGGCTCAACTAGCCCATTCTGAGCTGGGCCCTGAAGCTGCTTCGCTTGGCTGGTATTGGTGGCAGCAGAAAACATCAGAGACAACAGAGCAGCAGAGAGTGAGTACCCTTTTTTTAATGGCATTTGTTAAGCTCTTCCTAATTGCCAGGCGCTGTACTAAGCACCGGGGTAGCTACAAGGTAATTGGGTTGGACACAGTCCCTGTTCCACTTAATAATAATAGTACTTTTGAGTGCTTACTGTGTGCCAGGCTTTAAGCACTGGGGTCGATTCCTGTTAGGTTGGACACAGTCCCTGTCCCACATAGGGCTCACACTCTTAATCCCCATTTGAAAGATGAGGTAACTGAAGCCCAGAGAAGTGAAGTGACTTGCCCAAGGTCACACAGCAGACTTGTGGCAGAGCTGGGATTAGAACCCATGACCTTCCGACTCCCAGGACCGTGCTGTACCCACTGGGCCACACGGCTTCTCTGCTAGGACTCACTGTCTTAATCTCCATTTTACAGATGAGGTAACAGACACAGAGGGGCTAAGTGACTTGCCCAAGGTTATGCAACAGAGAAGTGGCAGAGTCAGGATTGGAACCCACATCCTCTGGCTTCCAGGCCTGTGCTGTTTCCACTAGGCCACACATGCTTTCTTCCCAGCTTTCCTCTCTACCATCTTCCTTTGTTTTTCTCTTCCCTTCTTTCACTTTACTCTCTCCCTACTTCCCTGTTCTCTTTTTCCCTTCTCTCTGGTCACTTTCGGCTCTGCCCCATTCCGCCTCAGGTGTCTAGGCAGACCGACAGGTGCTTTGAGGGAAATGCGGGAGTGTGTCTCATCCCTGGCCTGGCCAAGCAGTCTAGCAGGTGGTCCAGGGGCAAGGTGGACGCTCCTCTTGCCCACAGCCCAGCCCCGGAGCCTGGCCAGAGCTCCGGCGATGAGCAGGGGGATTCCTCTCACCCCACCAGGCTATGGAACCAGGTCAGATGCTCTTTTCCCTTCAATCCAACCCCCGAACCCAGCTGTCACTTCTATGAGTTCCAGGATTCCTTGTGTCCTCTGCGCTCCATTGTTGCCAGGTCCTTTCCGCACCTCCACGGGCTCTAGAGCCAGATCAAGGGCTCTAGATCCCCTGGGTTCTTATCCCAGCTCTGCCACTTCTTTGCTGGGTGACCTTGGGCAAGTCATCCAACTTGTACTTCCCAAGCGCTTAGTACAGTGCTCTGCACACAGTAAGCGCTCAATAAATACGAGTGATTGATTGAACTCCTCAGTTACCTCGTCACACAGCAGACAATAATAATAATAATGGCATTTATTAAGCACTTACGATGTGCGAAGCACTGTTCTAAGCGCTGGGGAGGTTACAAGGTGATCAGGTTATCCCGCGGGGGGGCTCACAGTCTTAATCCCCATTTTACAGATGAGGTAACTGAGGCACAGGGAAGTTAAGTGACTTGCCCAAGGTCACACAGCAGACAAGCGGCAAAACCGGGATTAGAACCCACGACCTCTGACTCCCAAACCCGTGCTCTTGCCGCTAAGCCCTGCAGCTACTCTCATGAAATAATCTCTAGTACTCACTTGCCTTGTGCTTGAGAGTCAGAGGTCGTGGGTTCTAACCTCAGCTCTGCCACTGGTAAGCCGTGCGATTTTGAGCAAGTCACTTCTCTGTGCCTCAGTTCCCTCATCTGTAAAATGGGGATTAAGACTGTGAGCCCCACGTGGGACAACCTGATTGCCTTGTATCTACTCCAGCGCTTAGAACAGTGCTCGGCACATAGTAAGCACTTAACAAATACCACCATTATTATTATTATTCCCAATCTGTAATTCATTTCAGTATCTTCCCCGCTATACTATAAGCTCCTTGAGGGCCGGGACCTTGTCTGCCTACTTAATTGTACTCTCCCAAGCTTTTAGTACAGTGTTCTGCATCGTCAATTCTTAGTAAATACAATACAATTAATTGATCGATCAGGTCATCCCATTAGTCGGCCTTAGCGTTTATATCTTTTTTTTAAATTCCACTTATTCATTATTGATTTACTTGTGCTGTTACCAATTGTACCTACGTTTTCCCACTTGTTTCCATTGTCTGTATACTATATCTGCCTGCTTCCCTTATTAAATTGTAAGCTCCTGGAGAGCAGGAACTGTTTCTTTTATAATATGCTCCCAAATTCCCAATTCTCTGCCCACAAAAGGCCCTCAATAAATAATCATCATCAATCGTATTTATTGAGCGCTTACTGTGTGCAGAGCACTGTACTAAGCGCTTGGGAAGTACAAGTTGGCAACACATGGAGACAGTCCCTACCCAACAGTGGGCTCACAGTCTTAATAATGATGGCATTTATTAAGCGCTTACTATGTGCAAAGCACTGTTCTAAGCGCTGGGGAGGTTACAAGGTGATCAGGTTGTCCCTCGGGGGGCTCACAGTCTTAATCCCCGTTTTCCAGATGAGGGAACTGAGGCACAGAGAAGTGAAGTGACTTGCCCAAAGTCACCCAGCTGACAACTGGCAGAGCCGGGGTTTGAACCACGACACCGATGATGTCGATCATGCCGCTGCAATCGGGAGATTCATGCTCACTGGTCATTTTCTCAGATTCCCTTTTAAAAAAAAATCTGGTTCTGTTTTTTTTTTTTTCCTTCTATAAAATTCCAAGGACTACATAGAAAGTTGGAGGGATTGGACAGGAAGTTTGAAAGTGAAAGGTCTCACCTCCGTCTCGTTTGTGAAGGCTGCCGCCTTCATCTCCTGAATTTTGCTCAGTGCCCCTCTCAGGTGGCGTGTAATGTCTGGGAGAGATTGCTGTCCCTCCGACCTCCTTGGGAATGAGGATGCAATTGTTCGCCCTACTTGGCCAAGGTCACCCTTGATATGTTGCCAACTTGTACTTCCCAAGCGCTTAGTACAGTGCTCTGCACACAGTAAGCGCTCAATAAATACGATTGATTGATTGATTGCTATGCCACTGGCAGAACTGGGTTTAGACCTCCCAGCTGGACTTGGCTGTTGTTTAGTTTCCTGAAAAGGCTTCCATTTAGGTGCTGTGGACACGGAATGGGCTTACCGACTCTGTTCATCATCATCATCATCATCAATCGTATTTATTGAGCGCTTACTATGTGCAGAGCACTGTACTAAGCGCTTGGGAAGTACAAATTGGCAACACATAGAGACAGTCCCTACCCAACAGTGGGCTCACAGTCTAAAAGGGGGAGACAGAGAACAAAACCAAACATACTAACAAAATAAAATAGAATAGATATGTACAAATAAAATGAATAAATAAATAGAGTAATAAATATGTACAATCAATCAATCATATTTATTGAGCACTTACTGTGTGCAGAGCACTGTACTAAGCGCTTGGGAAGTCCAAGTCGGCAACATATAGAGACAGTCCCTACCCAACAGTGGGCTCCCAGTCTAAAAGGGGGAGACAGAGAACAAAACCAAAGACTCTGTTATATTGTACTCTCCCAAACGCTTAGTACAGTGCTGTGCACACAGTAAGCACGCAATAAATATGATAGATTGATTAATTCCCTGCCTTCTCCCCCACCCCTCATCCAGGAGCCCCAAGACGCAGAGCTACTCCAGTAGCCCAGTTAAAAGTCCAATTACATGGCGCTCTGGAAGGCTATAGAAATTATGCTGAGGCACAGAGAAGTTAAGTGACTTTCCCAGGGTCACACAGCAGGCAAGTGGTGGAGCTGGGGTTAGAACCCAGGCCTTTCTGATTCCCAGGCCTGTGCTCTATCCACTAAGCCATGCCGCTTCTCTGTAGTGAGCAGTAGCGATGGCAAGAGGAAGTGCTTTGGGGGGAATTTCTGGGATTGGGGCTGCAAGCAGAACAGTTTGCAAGCCTTCCACACGCTGGCTGGGGAAGATGCAATGTCATACAGCATTTCTTAACAACTGTCTTTCAGTTGAGAGATCAGTTCTTCTCTGGTAGATTGGATATTTTGAAAGATAAAACTGAAGATGAATTTCCTTTGGGGGTGTTCTGTATTACAAGCAGTATTTTTTCTTGCTTTCCTCATGCCCAGATCTCGTTGATAGTTCATTAATGAGGCTATGTGGCCAGAAGACATTACCTAAACGTAAACATTCTCTCACCTCTTAGGCAGTGATGGTTACTTCGCTGAAGCTGAGAGATGGTAGTGCTAATCGACTCCATTTCGGTCTTACTATTTAACCTCAGCACCTATAGAAACAGGCCAGAAGTTGCATCATCATCAATCAATCAATCAATCAATAAATCATATTTATTGAGCGCTTACTGTGTGCAGAGCACTGTACTAAGCGCTTGGGAAGTACAAGTTGGCAACACATAGAGACGGTCCCTACCCAACAGTGGGCTCAATTCTATTTATTGAGCACTTACTATGTGCAGAACGCTGCACTAAGCCCTTGGGAGACAGAGTTGGCAGACACATTCCCTGCCCACAACAAGCTGATTTATTAAAATAATCATACAATAATAATAATAATAAATAATAACAATGATCTGTTTTCATGTTTATGGAAAATCAGACTGAAGAGCTGAAAAGAAGGGTCTCTGGGATGCTCACAGTAATGACTTAGCAAGGCTGGAACTAAGCAGCGTGGCTCAGTGGAAAGAGCCCGGGCTTTGGAGTCAGAGGTCATGGGTTCAAGTCCCGGCTCCGCCAATTGTCAGCTGTGTGACTTTGGGCAAGTCACTTCACTTCTCTGTGCCAGTTACTTCATCTGTAAAATGGGGATTAAGACTGTGAGCCCCCCATGGGACAACCTGATCACCTTGTAACCTCCCCAGCACTTAGAACAGTGCTCTGCACCTAGTAAGTGCTTAATAAATGCCATTATTATTATTATTATTATTATAACTGAGGAGAATTGGGAAAGGTTGGTTTGGGAAGTGAAAAGAGTCAGAAATTTGCGATTACATTTTGTGCCTTTGACATGATCTTTAGGCTCACCAAAACATTATCGCTTCATCAGACTTATCCGTCTGACACTGAGAAACAGGCTAAGCCTCTGAACTATAGTCTGCATTGACACAATTGAGAAATGCATCACACATGGTGTCCAGGCACGGGAAGCAGGAGGACTGTTGGAGAGTAAGTGATGGGTTTTCGGAGAGATGTCAGTAGCTGACCTAGCCACCCTCCCTGGATTAAGTCAAGGAGGACAGAGACCCCAGTATCTGTTCAGACCTCAGGCTCTCTAGGACAAACAGTACTGTGTGCCTGAAGTTCTTCAGATATTCTTCCCAGTTGTGTAGAAAGGGCAACAGAGGCCCAGAGAGGGGATGTGCCCTGCCCGAAGTCACATAGCAAATTGGCAATGGAGCCCAAATCCAGGGCTTTACGGCCCCTTCTTTCCAGGCTTATCATCAAAAACATCTGGGAGATCCGGGGCCCTCTGACGTCCTGCTTACTCAAGTCCTACTAAGAACAAAACGCAAGAGTCCCGACTTCTAGGCCAGTGACTTATTCCCTCGATTATTTTCCAGGATCCATTTGGCACATGACTACACTTCAGGGGAAGCTTTATTTTATATCTGCTCCACCTTCTTTCATTCCCCTCAGCCAATGTCCACAAAACGTCCAAGCCAATCCGTTTTGCTCTTTCCCTATCTGCTTCTTTCCCCCCAGAATACGTCTTCCTTTTCCTGCTCCTTTCCCTCACACTCCACCCTGATTCTGGACGCCCTCCTGTCCCCGCCCCCGCCACTCTCCGACGGCATTTTCCATCTCCGAAGACGCCTCGGTGAATGAGATGAGGAAAGTCCCTCTCTGCCGCCCTTTCCATCCCCCTCAGGGTCCTTGAACAGCACCAGATTATCCTGGTTCTGTTCCAGTCCTCTTGGTCCCAGTTGTTCGGTGCTACTGACTCACCAGTCAGCCCCCACAGGTTCTTCCGCCTACCGCATTGTGCTGGGTGACTCATATAGTATGTTATTTCGGGAGTAAATCTCTGCCTGTGGCCTGTGGGGTATTTTTCAGGGTCCTGTTCTTATTCCAAATACGAAACCCCCAAACGGCTCCCAAATTCTACTTTCTCTTCTCTCTGAGAGGGAAAGGGGCCTCATTGCAGAGACCCACTAGCAGCACGTTGTGGTTCTCCAGCTAGATTTGCCCCAGACCACTGGCAGACGTCACTGCATTTCACCCCTTGCTTCCCGGGGAAAATCAGAACATTTCTCCTGTTTTGACATCAAGAGAACCTGAGGCGCGGAGCAAGGTGTAACAGGAAAATGGCCCAGGCTATATAGTCAGGCTGGAGAATTCAGTAAGACTGGTTTCCCCCTCCTCTGCTGTTCACCCAGAGGGAAAGCACTGTTCTGACTGAGTTGTTGGATAATGAAGACGAAGGAGAAGAGGAAGTTGAGTGTCAGCTCTTTCGCTTCCCTAAGGATGTCGTTGATGAGGTTCCAAGAGTCGGTCTTCTGGGGCTGGTCTTGGCTCTCCAAAGCCCCTTTCTCCAGGTCTCTTCTGCTTCCCCGCTTCTAATCATGGCGCTCCCCCTGAGGGGACGGTAGCACTTGAGCTCCTCGCCGATGTTGCACTTTGGCATTTATCCTGACTCCAGAAGGATGTTCAGCCACTTCATACCTGAATTGCGGCTCAACCTACCTGAGTCATGCCGCCGGTTAAGAAATCCACCTGCGGCCCCAGGGAATCAGCTGGTCTGGAACGTAAAATGCCTCTGATGGTTCTGTTTATTCCATCCGCAGAGGTAGGAGGCATCGGGAATAATAATAATGATAATGATTAGCCGAAGCGCTGGGGAGGTTACAAGGCGATCAGGTTGCCCCACAGGGGGCTCACAGTCTTAATCCCCATTTTCCCGATGAGGTAACTGAGGCCCAGAGAAGTGAAGTGACTTGCCCAAAGTCACACAGCTGACAATCGGCAGAGCTGGGGTTTGAATCCATGACCGCTGACGCCAAAGCCCGGGCTCTTTCCACTGAGCCACGCTGCTTCTCACTGGTTCCTGGTTCCGACCCTGGGATGTGAGCCCAGGCTGGAAGAGGGCTTCCAGAGTGAAAGGTCCCCAGGACCCCTCTGTCTCCAAGGCAGGAGCTTGCCTGTGGGTACTCTGCCTTTTGCCTCAGCCCACTCAGACACCAAATGAATCTCGAGGACCTGTCTTGGAGGGGCTGGTGTGATCCAGACAGCATCTTGACGTAGTTTTGGGGGTAGCTGGATGTCCAGGGAGGCAGAAAGCCTGAATTTTGTTCCTGGCTCCTGTGCCTCAATTTCCTCATCTATCGAATCATCCCACCGGCCCCCTCTCCACTGAGCGTGGCTCAGTGGAAAGAGCACGGGCTTTGGAGTCAGAGGTCATGGGTTCAAACCCCGGCTCTGCCAGTTCATTCATTCAATCGTATTTATTGGGCGCTTACTGTGTGCAGGGCACTGTACTAAGCGCTTGGGAAGTACAACTTTGCAACGTATAGGGACGGTCCCTACCCAACAGCGGGCTCGCGGTCTAGAAGAGAGTCCCTCCCCCCAAAACTAAGACCCGGGACTGTCTATCCAGGGCGGCCACTGATGGCCCTTTGCTGGCACTGGACAGGGAGATGCATGTGACATCGCAATCGGCGTCAGGGTGCCATGGGTGCCATTTTCCAGAAAAGTATAGGCTCCTGATAGTCCAAAAGCATTTCTTCACTGGAGCTGGTGGGGAGGCGTCCCTTTGAATCTCCCACTTGCTCCAGAACCTTTGCATTCTTCTCCCAGGTGAATAGACCTTTGCGTTCTTCTCCCAGGTGAATAATTGGGGTTCAATGGCTATGTTGCAAAACTTGTGGCAGGAGTCACTGAAGAAGGAAGCTTGACCCTGAAGTAAAAAAAAAAAAAAGGCAGAGAAGCAGTTTCTTTTCAGTACCAGACAAGGGACGGGCCAGCTGAAAACTGGACTGACTCTGGGCACATCACTTAACTTCTCTGGGCCTCAGTTACCTCATCTGGAAAATGGGGATTAAGACAGTGAGCCCCCCGTGGGACAACCTGATCACCTTGTAACCTCCCCAGCGCTTAGAACAGTGCTTTGCACATAGTAAGTGCTTAATAAATGCCATTATTATTATTATTATTCCTATTGACACAGTGAAGACCGATGAAGTACGGGCTAGAAAATGTTTTGATTTCCTAGAAAGTTGGTATTTAAGTAATTTCCGTCGACATGGTTGGGGTGGCCTTTGGGAAGGCATGGGCCTGGGTGAGAAGGTGTCCATCCATGGAGCCTGTTGTTGCCAATTTGTACTTCCCAAGTGCTTAGTACAGTGCTCTGCACACAGTAAGCGCTCAATAAATACGACTGATGATGATGGAGCCTGGACTTGAGAGTGTAATGTGGATGACTGAGGGCTAACAATGCCCCCTCCCATTGTTGCTGGTACACACCCATATTCGAATACACGGGGCTTTCCTCCCTGTTTTGGGTCATCCAGCTTAACCCACCCACTTTCCTCCTGCTGGGAACTAGATAGTAGGGTATAATTATGACCGTCATCGCCGCCACAACTGGAGAGCCATGCTGTAAAAATAAACCAAACCCCAAACGAACAAGCTACTGTGTCTTTAAATCTTCCTTCTCACTTGAGTAGCAGCAGTAGGAGGAGAAGCAGCATGGCCTAATGGATAAATCGTGGGCCCGAGAGTCAGGGGGACCCAGGTTCTAATCCTGCCTCTGCCACGTATCTGCTGGGTGACCTCGGGCAAGTCACTTCACTGCTCTGGGCCTCAGTTACCTCATCTGTAAAATGGGGATGAAGACTGTGAGCCCCCCGTGGGACAACCCGATCACCTTGTAACTTTCCCAGCGCTTAGAACAGTGTTGTGCACATAGTAAGCGCTCAATAAATGCCATCATCATCATCATCATCTACCCCAGCGCATAGAACAGTGCCCGGTAAACTCTCAACAAATACCGTTTAAAAAAAAGAAGAGAAAAATATATTTCTTTATGTTTGTCCAGATCTACAATGGGCAGGGACGTCGACTCTAACATTTGAACATTACTCAGCACATGTAAGAGCTTAATAACTATTAATAATAATAATTGTGGTATTAAGTACTTACCGTGAGCCAACTACTGGACTAAGTGCTGGGCAGATACAGTCCCTCTCCCACATGGGGTTCACAATCTAAGGGGGAGGGAGCACCGGTATTGCACTCCCATTTTATAGATGAGGAAACGGAGGCACAGAGAAGTTGAGAGACTTGCCCACGGTCACACAGCAGACAGGTGGTGGGTCCAGGATTCGAACCTAGGTTCTCTGACTCCCGAAATCTGCACTCTTTCCAGTTTGCCACACTGCCTCTCTATTATTTGACTAAATGGAGTAGAGTGTGGGCAAGAAGCCTGGGAGCAGGTGACCCCTGACCCATCAGGACTGGGTGGGTGGGGGCGGGCAGAGGGGAGGAGGAGAGCCCTGCAGGAGCAGAAGGTGGGCAGGAAATATGAGGACAATGGAGGGGAGTCTAAGCAGCTGCCTAGGGGGTGGTTCTTATTAGAGCAGTGAGGAGCCCGGGGAGTGGGATTATCCCATTCCAACCCTCCTATCCAAACAGGAAGAGATAAGTTAAATTTTCCTTAGAATGGACTTTCGAATGGTTGAATTTTACCTCTCTAGCTTGAAGTTTGAATTGCATTTTAGCTGTCGATTCTCCCTTCGATGTCTGGCCTCCCTTCTTCACATTATGAACGCAAATAAATTAGTTACTTTAATTTATGGGACCCCTTCTGAACCGTTGCAGACACAGTCCATTCATTTCTTCATTCAGTCGTATTTATTGAAGCGCTTACTGTGTGCAGAGCAGCTGTACTAAGTGCTTGGAAAGGACAGTTTGGCAACAGATAGAGGCTATCGTGTGGGATATGGCTCGAATTTGGAATGAGTCTGTTAGGTGTAGGAGCAGAGAAAAGGGATGGAGTCTTGAGATTTTATAGAGAGGGCCAGGGAGGATAATGGTGCTGCGTATGATGGAGAGTACATCATCATCATCATCAATCGTATTTATTGAGCGCTTACTATGTGCAGAGCACTGTACTAAGCGCTTGGGAAGTACAAATTGGCAACATATAGAGACAGTCCCTACCCAACAGTGGGCTCACAGTCTAAAAGGGGGAGACAGAGAACAAAACCAAACATACTAACAAAATAAAATAAATAGAATAGATATGTACAAATAAAATAAATAAATAAATAAATGGAGTAAAAAAATATGTACAAACATATATACATATATATGTACAGCGCTTAGTACAGTGCTCTGCACACAGTAGGTGCTCAATAAATACGATTGATTGATTGAGTTATGAGTTATGAGTGTAAGAGGAAGAAGCATTCCGTTTTGATGTGTTTACGGGGGTCATTTGGGACGTTCATTGAAGATGTCTGAATACAGGAGAAGACACGGGACTGGAGAGAAGGTGAGAGGTCAGGGCTGGAGACCGGATTTGGGAAACATCAGCCGAGAAATGGTAATTGAACTGTGTGAGTGAATCAGTTTCCCAGAGAGTGAGTATAAAGTGAATAGAGCAGAGGACCCAGATCTGAGCTCTGAGGGTCCTCGACAGCAAACAGGTGAAGGAAGAAAGAAGAGGCAGCGAAAGTATGATCAGAGAAGCAGAAGAAACAATTGGGTATGGAGTAGTTTAATCCAAAAATCGGAAGAAGTTTCAAGGAGGAAGAGGCTGGCTGAAGGTATCAGAGGCATCGGAGAAGGTCCGAGGCAGAGGATCAGACTATTAAGGCGCTTAGAACAGTGCTTTGCACATAGTAAGCGCTTAACAAAAATGCCATCATTATTAAGGGCCCAAATATTCATTGCACATTTTAGACACAATTCACAGGCAAAACAAACCAATATAGTCCTTGTCATCGAGGAGCTTAAATTTGCAAACAGATGAGGATTTGGTCTCTCAGAAAAGGGGAGATTTTGCCCCTTTCCTCAGCATTTTCCTCTGACCAATTCGAGATTCTGGTTGAGGTCTGTCCCTCATCCTAGCAATTACTGTCCTTTTCTTTTCCCTTCTTCCTTTCAATCAATCAATCAATCAATCGTATTTATTGAGCGCTTACTGTGTGCAGAGCACTGTACTAAGCGCTTGGGAAGTACAAGTTGGCAACATATAGAGGCAGTCCCTACCCAACAGTGGGCTCACAGTCTAGAAGTGGGCTCACAGTCCTTTCTGGCTTTGCACACAGTAAGCACTCAATAAATACGATTGATTGAATGAAGGAGGATATGTTTAATTCAAATAAATCTCCTTAAGGTAGGTATTGATTTCAATTTTACGTAAAATACCAAGCACATCAGGTGTTCAGCAACTGTTGGATAACAATAAACACATCATCCACCAGGTATTGGTACATACTCTCAAATTACAGGTGGGGAAACCGAGGTAAGGGGAATGGAATTACAGGTCACCCTGGTCATCACGGTACTCGACAACTCCGATGTGGATTTAGAAATAGGACTCAAGAGGAGCAGCCCAGTATGTTGATTGTTGAGCCAGGAAGAAACAGGCAAGTTTCCTGGAGAGAAGAAGGGAGCTCAAAGGAGAAGACGCTGGCTGGGACCAAAAGAGAAGAGGAGACTCTTCCTTACCCACCTCATGGATGCCCACAACAAAGATGCGGCTTAAGTAGTCAGTATCTGGACGGGGGCACAGGTTCGGGTGCCAACCCTTATCCTAGGCATCCTGATGTGGGCAGGGTAGTGCTCCGCACACAGTAAGCGCTCAATAAATACGATTGATGATGATGATGCTCTTTCATTCAGCAAGAATCTCAGATTGTTAAGAAAGAAAAGGCTGAGGAAGTGGGCAGTGCCAGGATTAGACTGATGGTATCCCAATTCCCAATTTAATATCCTTTTCCTCTGGCCTACAGCTTCCTTTAGACCAGTTGGGAAGCACACTATGAGCACACCAGTACTAGCCACTCTCTCCCCAGAAGCCCTTGGGAGCGAGGTGATAAAGGTACTCATGATGCTCATCAGTCGATCAACCAATCATTTTGATTGAGCGCTTACTGTGTAGCGCACTGTACTAAGCACTTGGTAGAGTAAAATATAACAGAGTTGGTAGACAACGTTCCCTGCCCATGATGAGCTTACAGTCTAGAGGGGAAGACAGACAATATTCATTCATTCATTCAGTCGTATTTATTGAGCGCTTACTGCGTGCAGAGTACTGTACTAAGTGCTTGGAAAGTACAATTCAGCAACAGAGACAATCCCTACCCAACAATGGGCTCACAGTCTAGAACGGGGGAGACAGACAACAGAACAAAGCAGGTATACAGGCATCAATAGCATCAATATAAATAAATAGAATATTATATATATATATATACATACATCATTAATAAAATAGAATAATAAATATGTACATATATACAGAAGTGCTGTGGGGCGGAGAAGGGGGTAGAGCAGAGGGAGGCAGTCGGGGTGATGGGGAGGGGAGGAGGAGCAGAGGAAAAGGGCGGGCTTAGTCTGGGAAGGCCTCCTGGAGGAGGTGAGCTTTCGGTAGGACTTTGAAGAGGGGAATTGTGCTAGTTTGGCGGATTTGAGGAGGGAGGGCATTCCAGGCCAGAGGCAGGATGTGGGCCAGGGGTCGACGGCGGGACAGGCGAGAATGAGGCACAGTGAGAAGGTTAGCAGCAGAGGAGCGGAGTATAACATGCATATATACATTATTATCCATCATCAGTGGTATTTATTGAGTACTTAATGCATGCAGAACACTGTACTAAGTGCTTGGGCGAATACAGTATGTGCTGTGGGGCTGTGGGTGGGTTAAAAAAGAGTACAAGAGTGACACAGAAGGGAGTGGGAGAAGAGGAAATACGAGAGCTTAATGGGGAAAGGCCTCTTGAAGATGTACTTTTAAGAAGGTTTTGAATGTGGGGAGAGTGGCGGTCTGTCAGATGTGAAGGGGGAGGGCATTGCAGGCCAGAAGCAAGACGTGGGCAAGTGGTCGGCGGTGAGATGGATGAGATCGAGGTACAGTGAGTAGGTTGGCATTAGAGGAACAAAGTGCGTGAGCTGTATGGGGGTCAAGTCTCTCGTTTGGGGTGCCAGCTTCATTTATTTCATAACGTTTGCACAGGTACGCTTTCAACTGTGGAAATGCATATGCACCTCGCAGTCAAATTCTCCAAGACGAGTGGCAGTCGACGCTGCCGATCTTCCTCCTCAGCCACTGCCCCAGCTGCTACTTTCGCGCATCGTTCCCCGGTGGTTTCCCTTGCCGTCAAATCTACATGCAAGGCAGTCATGCTGGATGGAACAGCCCATGGCAGCTGTAGCCATGGTGGCAGTGGAGGCAGGTCGGCAGCGTTGGCTGCCTTTCCCCACCCCTCTTCACTTTGCTGCTGCTCCGTACTTGTCTGCTGTGTGACCTTGGGCCAGTCACTTCACTTCGCTGGGCCTCAGTTACCTCATCTGGAAAATGGGGATTGAGGCTGTAAGCCCCACGTGGGACAGGGACTGTTTCCAGCCCGATTTTCTTGTATCCACCCCAGCGCTTAGTGCAGTGCCTGGCACATAGTAAGCGCTTAACCGAAACCACAGTTATTACCGAAGACGTGGGAAGAGTGCTTCTCTGAGTGTGCGCATCTACTGCTAGGTGCTGAGGATCTCCGGAGAGTGCTCCTCCCTGTATCCGCTGCTCATTTCTCCCAACTCCCTCTCTCCTTCGCTGTGCCTGTCGTCTATTCAGTTTCCTTTTCTTGTCTTTTCCTGCTTCTTCCCATTCTCAGGCCACTGGCTCCGTCCCATGGAAGTGTTCTTCCCTCTCCTCTCCTCCCATCCTGCTTTGAGTTCCAGAAAATATGGTCCCGGAGGAAGGAAGGACATCAGTTCAGGCGCAGCTAAACAAACTGTTTATTTAAATGCGCACTGTCAAAATGGCAAATTGGTTCTAATCCATTGAATTGCTCAACTACAGATGTTGGTTTTTTGGGTTTTTCATTTTTTTTTCTTTTAACCAGTCCCTGGAGACTGAAATAAAATCACCTCCGGGTGTGTGTGTGTGTGCGGGGGAGATCAGTTTTCTGGGAGGTAGTACGTGCTTAATAAATACTATTATTACTGTTATCAAAAAGATGGACATTTGAGTTACCTCCGTGCTAATACGTCATAATAAAATGTGTTGAAATTGGGGTTTTCTTCTAATGCTTTTCCTGGGTCTTCTTTTCACTTCTTGATTGCAGTGTCTCGGCTGATTCGAGCCGTCAGCATCCGGTGGCCTCGGTGAATACACCAATGTATGTAGCACTGAATAATTAAAACCAGCTGCTGCCAAGTGCAGGTCATCAGGCAGGAAGGGTCTGAATGAACAGGTCAGTTGCTGTCACTCTGGGGCCAGAATCCTATCCCTAGATAATTCAGAGTTCCTTCTCTAGTCTTGCTTTTACCCCATATGTCTCCATTTACTAATTCCTTATACTCTCTATACTTAGATTTTCAGTCCAAGCCTAGTTCTTCATGTTTCAGCTAATACCTTTCTTTCAAAAGGGAGTCAGAAGGACCTGGGTTCTAATCCTGGCCCCACCACTCGTCTGCTGTGTGATATGTGCATATAGATCCATAATTCTTTTTATTTATATCGATGCCTGTTTACTTGTTTTGATGCCTGTCTCCCCCCTTCTAGACTGTGTGCCCGTTGTGGGCAGGGATTGTCTCTGTTTGTCTCTGAATTGTTCTTTCCAAGCGCTTAGTATATAATAATGATGGCATTTGTTAAGCGCTATGTGCAAAGCACTGTTCTAAGCGCTGGGGGGGATACAAGGTGATCAGGTTGTCCCACGGGGGGCTCACAGTCTTCATCCCCATTTTACAGATGAGGTAACTGAGGCTCAGAGAAGTGAAGTGACTTGCCCCAGGTCACACAGCAGACATGTGGCAGAGCTGGGATTCGAACCCATGACCTTTGACTCCAAAGCCCGGGCTCTTCCCACTGAGCCACGCTGCTTCTCAGTAAAGTGCTCTTAGTAAAGTGCACTTCTTAGTAAAGTGCTCTGCACACAGTAAGCACTCAATAAATACGATTGAGTGAATTGAATGAATGAATGAATGAATCTCGGGCAAGTCGCTTCACTTCTCTGGGCCTCAGTTCCCTCATCTGTAAAATGGAGATTAAGGCTGTGAGTCCCACGTGGGACATGGACTGTGTCCAACCTGATTAGCTTGTATCTACCCTAGTGCTTAGTACAGGGCCTGGCACATAGTAAGCGCTTAACAAATACCATCAAAAGAAAGGCCTCTAAGAGGCCCTAAGTGATTCTCCTGCCTGGAGGCCAAACCATCCTAACACCCAACTGATCCCACCTCCCTAATACCTACATGTCCCAGATACTTTGGTGTCCACAACTGAAAATGACATCAATTTCTTTTTTGTTTAGAGAATGTATACAGTTGTCCTTTGTATTCAAAGGTAACACCACTGACAGTGTCATTCACCTCTGAGTGCATGTGTGGCTGAAAACATCACTGTGGGATCCCCAGCCCCAGCCATGTTGAGCAAATGAGAAGGTTGTATCCCGTTGGGTGTTATATTTAAGACAGATTAATTCCATGTTCTAGCAAGATGCGTCCTGGTGACGGTGGTTGAAGGATGAAGACTTTTTTCTGAATTCACTTCTCCTGCTTTTTTTTCCATGGGAAGGATCCTTTCTGAACCAGTTTCACATCCTCCCAGTACATTTCACAGAATGATAAACTTAATACTGGGCGGTCCCTGGAGCTGGTACATTTGTAGAACACTCACATCACCTTAGAACTCAGAACAGTGTCGAGAAAACCTGATTCAAACAGTATTTTTTCTGCAAGAGTCTCACATTATCCCCCAGGGGAAATTTTTAAGGGTGAGGATTCAAGTTTCATGGCTCAGGAAGACTGAGTTAGAGGCTCTGGATGCAGTTTTTTTTTTTTAATGGCATTTATTAAGCGCTTACTATGTGCAAAGCACTGTTCTAAGTAGTGTACAGATTCGACTGTCCCCACTGTGGCATCCTGGTGATAACTTCCCCTTTTTTGGCAACCTCAACTGAGAAATGAGGGTGAGAAAGGGCCTTAGAAGCGGATTTTTCCTCTTACCGGTTAAGGAGGTGCTTCCCCTAGGTCTGAGCAAATTGTAAGTATACGGAAAGAGTTGTTCAAATTGGGAGCACTGGGGAGTGACTTCCCCCTCCTACATCTCCCTGGCTACCACTTATCCTCCTCCCAGCTGACCAACTGCAGAACAGCAGTGCCAGGGTTGGGTTGGGGGAAGGAGGGGAGGAATTCTCGCTGTTTATTTTTTAAATGGCGTTGGTCACTCGAGAGGCAACTTGTGTGGTGCCTCTCCCTCCCACGTAAGTACCTGCTTCCCCTCGGTTGCCTGATAATGGTCCCAGCTGAGCAGTGTTTGCAGCGCCTGGGGATGGAAGGAGTACTTGAGAGCAGTCGACAGCAAGGGTGTAGTGCCAATGGCAATACTATGTTCTTGACGTGGCCGTAGCCATCGCTACAGAGCAACGGTACGTGACTGCTGGAGGGCCCCTGACCACTTGGAGAGTGGCTCAGAGGAAAAAGCCCGGGCTTGGGAGTCAGAGGTCATGGGTCCTAATACCGGCTCCGCCACTTGTCTGCTGTGTGACTCTGGGCAAGCCACTTCACTTCTCTGTGCCTCAGTTCCCTCATCTGGAATGGGGATTAAGACTGTGAGCCCCATGTGGGACAACCCGATTACCTTGTATCCCCCCAGCGCTTAGAACAGTGTTTGGCACATAGTAAGCGCTTAATCAATCAATCAATCAATTGTATTTATTGAGCACTTACTGTGTGCAGAACACTGTACTAAGCGCTTGGGAAGTACAAGTTGGCAACATAGAGAGACAGTCCCTACTGTAGGCTCACAGTCTAAAAGGGGGAGACAGAGAACAAAACCAAACATACTAACAAAATAAAATAAATAGAATAGATTTGTACAAGTAAAATAAATAAATAAATAAATAACTAGAGTAATAAATATGTACAAACATATATACATATATACAGGTGCTGTGGGGAAGGGAAGGAGGTAAAATGAGGGGGATAGAGAGGGGGACGAGGGGAGAGGAAGGAAGGGGCTCTGTCTGGGAAGGCCTCCTGGAGGAGGTGAGCTCTCAGTAGGGCCTTGAAGGGAGGAAGAGAGCTAGCTTGGCGGATGGGCAGAGGGAGGGCATTCCAGGCCCGGGGGAGGATGTGGGCCGGGGGTCGATGGTGGGACAGGTGAGAACGAGGCATGGTGAGGAGATTAGCAGCAGAGGAGCGGAGGGTACGGGGTGGGCTGTAGAAGGAGAGAAGGGAGGTGAGGTAGGAGGGGGCGAGGTGATGGACAGCCTTGAAGCCAAGGGTGACGAGTTTCTGCCTGATGCGTAGGTTGATTGGTAGCCACTGGAGATTTTTGAGGAGGGGAGTAACATGCCTAGAGCGTTTCTGGACAAAGACAATCTGGGCAGCGGCGTGAAGTATGGATTGAAGTGGGGAGAGACAAGAGGATGGGAGATGGGAGAGGAGGCTGATACAGTAGTCCAGACGGGATAGGATGAGAGCGTGAACGAGCAGGGTAGCGGTTTGGATGGAGAGGAAAGGGCGGATCTTGGCAATGTTGCGGAGCTGAGACCGGCAGGTTTTGGTGACGGCTTGGATGTGAGGGGCGAACGAGAGAGCGGAGTCAAGGATGACACCGAGGTTGCGGGCCTGTGAGATGGGAAGGATGGTAGTGCCGTCAACAGTGATGGGAAAGTCAGGGAGAGGGCAGGGTTTGGGAGGGAAGACAAGGAGTTCAGTCTTGGACATGTTGAGTTTTAGGTGGTGGGCAGACATCCAGATGGAGATGTCCTGAAGGCAGGAGGAGATGCGAGCCTGGAGGGAGGGGGAGAGAGCAGGGGCAGAGATGTAGATCTGGGTGTCATCAGCGTAGAGATGATAGTTGAAGCTGTGGGAGCGAATGAGGTCACCAAGGGAGTGAGTGTAGATCGAGAACAGAAGGGGACCAAGAACTGAACCTTGAGGAACCCCCACAGTAAGGGGATGGGAGGGGGAGGAGGAGCCCGCAAAAGAGACTGAGAATGAATGACCGGAGAGATAAGAGGAGAACCAGGAGAGGACGGAGTCTGTGAAGCCAAGGTCGGATAGCGTGTTGAGGAGAAGGGGGTGGTCCACAGTGTCGAAGGCAGCTGAGAGGTCGAGGAGGATTAGGATAGAGTATGAGCCATTGGATTTGGCAAGCAGGAGGTCATTGGTGACCTTTGAGAGGGCAGTTTCCGTGGAATGTAGGGGATGGAAGCCAGACTGGAGGGGGTCGAGGACAGAGTTGGTGTTGAGGAATTCGAGGCAGCGCGTGTAGACGACTCGTTCAAGGAGTCTGGAAAGGAATGGTAGGAGGGAGATGGGGCGATAACCAGAAGGTGAGGTGAGGTCAAGAGAGGGTTTTTTTAGGATGGGAGAGACATGGGCATGTTTGAAGGCAGAGGGGAAGGAACCAGTGGAGAGTGAGTGGTTGAAGATGGAAGTTAAGGAGGGGAGAAGGGACGGAGCGAGAGATTTCATGAGATGAGAGGGAATGGGGTCAGAAGCACAGGTGGCCGGAGTAGCACTTGAGAGGAGGGAGGAGAGCTCCTCTGAGGATACTGCTGGGAAGGATGGGAGAGTAGCAGAGAGTGTTGAGAGCCGGGGGGTTGGAGAAGGGCCGGGGGGAGTGACTTTAGGGAGGTCAGACCTGATGGATTTAATTTTATTAATGAAGTAGGAGGCCAGATCGTTGGGTGTGTGGGAAGGAGGAGGGGGGAGGAACCGGGGGCCTGAGAAGGGAGTTGACCATACAGAAGAGCTGACGGGGATGATGGGCATGGGGGTAAATAAGGGAGGAGAAATAGTTTTGTCTGGCAGAGGAGAGGGCTGAGTTAAGGCAGGAAAGGATAAACTTGAAGTGAACGAGGTTGGCGTGGTGTGACGGCAGACAGGAGAAGGAGGTGCTGTCCCACAGGGAAGCAGCGTGGTCTAGTGATTAGAGCACAGGCCTGGGAGCCAGAAGGACCTGGGTTCTAATCCCGGCTCTGCCACTTGTCTGCTGTGTGACCTTGGGCAAGTCACTTCACTGGGCCTCAGTTCCCTCATCTGCAAAATGGGAATTAAGAATGTGAGCTCCATGTGGGACATGGACTGTGTCCAACCTGAGTACCGTGTATCTACCCCAGCGCTTAGAACAGGGGCTGGAACATAGTATGTGTTTAACAGATACCACTAAAAAAAAAAAATATCCCAGAGCCCCACTGGTGGGGAAGCTCCAGGCCACATGGCAATAGCCCCACGTCCACACTAAGCTGATCTTAACCCACTTCTAGGCCCTGAAGCCACTTGATGTGCCTCTTGTCTATACCGTACAAACCTTATAATCTGTAAAAATTTCAGTCCATGCAATCAAGGAATTTGGGGTGACTTCTTTAAATACTATTAGACGAAAAACCAAGACAAGTCCAGCCTATAAATTGATCGACTGACTGTTTTTGGATGCTTGGACTCCTGGGTTGCTTCCCTCATTTGTGAGGATTTCATCTCTGGATAAGTCTGTGAACCATAAAACCAGAGATCACAGCGGTCATCAGAGATACCCTGATGTAGAGACTTGCACAGACCAAGCCCAGCTTGTGAACCTGGGGCCTGTTCAAAAATCAGACTTTCTACCGGGTTTGGATATTTTTCTGGAATTTCTGCTGCCCGTTTCAGGCAGGGAGGGCTGTGGCATGCCAAATGAGATCCCGCTGAATGAGAAGGAAGCTGGGGTGGAATTAGAAGTCGTCTGGTCCTCACTATGCTGCAGGGACTACAAATCCTAGCTAACCTCAAGGGCAGCCACACTTTTCCCCAGGCAACAGTCCCCCCCAAATGAGGTTGGAGCCCCTTCTGGGTAAGCCAAATCTCTTATGATTTGGCAGTTCGTGGCACTCTCCTGTACCACAATCCCCTTTCATGGCAAGGTGTACTTACTTAGTCAAAGTGAGTTTTTCCATTATCAAGTATGAAAATACTCCAAATAACCCGTCCAGCCCACGTGAAGCTTCTCTGATCCAGAATTTTGGTTTCACTCCCACGAAACAAACATCTGCTTAAAAATCCATTTTCTATTCCTGCTTGCAAGTCACCAAGGGATGACTACTAAAACAAAATTAAAGTCAATGCCAGAGAGCTCTGGGAGCAGGAGCTATGCCTTTTACTCTTATTGTATTCTCCCAATGCAATGCTTGGCACATAATAGGTGCTCACAAAATACTAGTGAATTGAGAGCCAAGAAAGCTTGATCTGTGGGCAGGGAATGTATCTGTTTATTGTTGTATTGTACTCTCCTAAGCGCTTAGTACAGTGCTCTGCACACAGTAAGCATTCAATAAATATGACAATGAATGAACGAATGAATTCATTTTGGGGTGTGGTCGGACAGTGGGTAAATGCTTCCCTTCTCATCACTACTGGGATTACTTTTAGTTCTGGAAAAGTAGCCATGGAGGAGGAGGGAGATGGTGCTTTCAAGCCAACAGTGGCTAGACTCCCTGATTCGTTCATTCGTTCAATCGTATTCATTGAACGCTTACTGTGTGCAGAGCACTGTACCAAGCGCTTGGGAAGTACAAATCGGCAACATATAGAGATGGTCCCTACCCACCAACAGGCTCACAGTCTAGAAGGGGGAGACAGACAAAAAAACAAAACAAGTACACAGGTGTCAATACCATCAGAATAAATAGAATTATAGCTATATACACATCATTAATAAAATAAATAAATAAAATAAAATAAAATAAAATAAATAAAATAAAATTGATTGATTGAAAATAAATAGAGTAATAAATATGTACAAATATACACAAGTGCTGTGGGGAGGGGAAGGGGGTAGGGTGGAGACGAGGAGAAGGAAAAGGCGGGGGTTCAGTCTGGGAAGGCCTCCTGGAGGAGGTGAGCTCTCAGTAGGGCTTTGAAGGGAGGAAGAGAGCTAGTTTGGCTGATGTGTGGAGGGAGGCCACTCCAGGCCAGAGGTAGGATGTGGGCCGGGGGTCGACGGCGGGACAGACGAGAACGAGGCACGGTGAGGAGGTTAGCGGCAGAGGAGCGGAGGCTGCGGGCTGGGCTGGAGAAGGAGAGAAGGGAGGGGAGGTAGGAGGGGACGAGGTGATGGAGAGCTTTGAAGCCGAGAATGAGGAGTTTTTGCTTGATTCGAAGGTTGACAGGCAACCGCTGGAGATTTTTGAGGAGGGGGGTTACGTGCCCAGAGCATTCCTGTACAAAGATGATCCGGGAAGCAGAGTGAAGTATAGACTGAAGCGGGGAGAGACAAGAGGATGGGACCTGATGACTGGTGGGCTCCTCTGAGGCTTCTGGGCCCAGTGCTGCAGCCTATTTGTCTAATGGATAGTCCAGCTCCCCTAAACAGCGACAGAAGTATCTCTGTGAGCTACAAAATGGTAGAAAGGGGCAGGAAGATACCCTATTACAGAGCTGTCTGGTGGTGCTCTGGCTATCAATCAATTGTTTGGTTTTGTTCTCTGTCTCCCCCCTTTTAGACTGTGAGCCCACTGTTGGGTAGGGACTGTCTCTATATGTTGCCAACTTGTACTTCCCAAGCGCTTAGTACAGTGCTCTGCACACAGTAAGCGCTCAATAAATACGATTGATTGATTGATTGAATTGTATTTATTGAGTGCTTACTGTGTGCAGAGCACTGGACTGTTTGGGAAGGTAATAATAATAATTAATAATAATTATGGTATTTGTTAAGCGCTTATTATGCACCAGGCACTGTTTAAGTGCTGGGCAAGCAAATCCAGTTGGACACAGTCCTCGTCCCACATGGGGCTCACAGTCTTAATCCCCATTTTACAGATGAGATAACTGAGGCACAGAGAAGTGGAGTGACCTGCCCAAGGCCACACAGCAGGCAAGTGGTGGAGCAGGATTCGAACCCATGACTTTCTGACTCCGAGGCCCACGGTCTAGCCACTATGGCATGCTGCTTCCCCAACAACATAACAGCCTCAGTGTCCTCATCTGCAAAATGCCCGTTCTCCTTCCACTCAGACAGTGAACCCTATGTAGGATCTGATTATCTTATGCTTAGTACAGTAAGCACTTAACAAATACCACAATTATTACTATTATTATGATGTGCAGGGGTAGATACAAGCAAATCAGGTTGAACACAGTCCCTGTCCTACATAGGGCTCTCAATCTTACTCCCCATTTTACAGATTATTATTCTTTCACTTCCCTTTTTTGGGCCTCAGTTTCCTCATGGGCAGGGAATATGTCTGCTTATTGTTGTATTGTACTCTCCCAAGTGCTTAGTACAGTGCTCTGCACACAGTAAATGCTCAATAAATACGTTTGAATGAATGAATGAGTGAATAACAGACTTAGTCATCATTCATTCATTCATTCATTCATTCAAACTTATTTATTTGAGCACTTATCCCCAACAACATAACAGCCTCAGCGTCCTCATCTGCAAAATGCCCGTTCTCCTTCCACTCAGACAGTGAACCCTATGTAGGATCTGATTATCTTATGCTTAGTACAGTAAGCACTTAAATACCACAATTATTACTATTATTATTATGTGCAGGGGTAGATACAAGCAAATCAGGTTGAACACAGTCCCTGCATAGGGCTCTCAATCTTACTCCCCATTTTACCGATTATTATTCTTTCACTTCCTTTTTTTGGGCCTCAGTTTCCTCATGGGCAGGGAATATGTCTGCTTATTGTTGTATTGTATTCTCCCAAGCGCTTAGTACAGTGCTCTGCACACAGTAAATGCTCAATAAATACGTTTGAATGAGTGAATGACAGACTTAGTCATCATTCATTCAAACTTATTTATTTGAGCACTTATCCCTAACAACATAACAGTCTCAGTGTTCTCATCTGCAAAATGCCCATTCTCCTTCCACTCAGACAGTGAACCCTATGTAGGATCTGATTATCTTATGCTTAGTACAGTAAGCACTTAAATACCACAATTATTACTATTATTATTATGTGCTGGGGTAGATACAAGCAAATCAGGTTGAACACAGTCCCTGTCCTACATAGGGCTCTCAATCTTACTCCCCATTTTACAGATTATTATTCTTTCACTTCCCTTTTTTGGGCCTCAGTTTCCTCATGGGCAGGGAATATGTCTGCTTATTGTTGTATTGTACTCTCCCAAGCGCTTAGTACAGTGCTCTGCACACAGTAAATGCTCAATAAATACGTTTGAATGAAGGAATGAGTGAATAACAGACTTAGTCATCATTCATTCATTCAAATGTATTTATTTGAGCACTTATCCCCAACAACATAACAGCCTCAGTGTCCTCATCTGCAAAATGCCCGTTCTCCTTCCCCTCAGACAGTGAACCCTATGTAGGATCTGATTATCTTATGCTTAGTACAGTAAGCACTTAATTATTACTATTATTATTATGTGCTGGGGTAGATACAAGCAAATCAGGTTGAACACAGTCCCTGTCCTACATAGGGCTCTCAATCTTACTCCCCATTTTACAGATTATTATTCTTTCACTTCCCTTTTTTGGGCCTCAGTTTCCTCACGGGCAGGGAATATGTCTGCTTATTGCTGTATTGTACTCTCCCAAGTGCTTAGTACAGTGCTCTGCACACAGCAAATGCTCAATAAATACGTTTGAATGAGTGAATGACAGACTTAGTCATCATTCATTCAAACTTATTTATTTGAGCACTTATCCCCAACAACATAACAGTCTCAGTGTCCTCATCTGCAAAATGCCCATTCTCCTTCCCTTCAGACAGTGAACCCTATGTAGGATCTGATTATCTTATGCTTAGTACAGTAAGCACTTAAATACCACAATTATTACTATTATTATTATGTGCTGGGGTAGATACAAGCAAATCAGGTTGAACACAGTCCCTGTCCTACATAGGGCTCTCAATCTTACTCCCCATTTTACAGATTATTATTCTTTCACTTCCCTTTTTTGGGCCTCAGTTTCCTCATGGGCAGGGAATACGTCTGCTTATTGTTGTATTGTACTCTCCCAAGCGCTTAGTACAGTGCTCTGCACACAGTAAATGCTCAATAAATACGTTTGAATGAATGAATGAGTGAATAACAGAGTTAGTCATCATTCATTCAGTCTTATTTGAGCACTTACTGTGTGCAAAGCATTGTACTAAGCTCTTGGAGAGTAAAATTTGGCAACAAATAGAAACAATCCCTACCCAACAACGGGCCCATGGTCTAGAAGGGGGGAGACAGACAACAAAACAAAACAAAACAAGTAGACAAGCCTCAATAGCATTCCCTGCCCACAATCTGTGTGTAGAGTTGCTTACTCTATTCATATTGGGCTGGAGTTCCCAAAATGGAAAACTACCAGTTTTTCAGTGCCAGATAGTTGAACGCAGTCACCGTGCTGAATTGAAACTATCTTCAACTCAGTTGTTCCAAACATTTTTAAATCAAATACACATATTGCAAAGGATCTGCAGACCACAGTCAACCGACATAAATTCATTAGCAGCCCAGGGAATAGCTTCAGAAAATATCAAAACATTTCACGCAGAGCCATTTTCTTAAGGAAACACAAGCCTTCATTTCATGGGCAAAAGAATGCACAAGAAAATTGAAGTTGCGCTAGAAGTCTTCCCTGCCTAAAATAAGCCCCTAATTTATGAAAAGAATGGAAGAAAATACGTGATAGATCTATGACATTAAATTAAACATTCAGAATAAAAGGCCAATTATTCAATGACTCAAGACTGATTTAAAGCACATTTCCATTTTGCTGCCGGTATCAACTATCTGGAGCCAATATCGCTTTAGGAAACATTTTCACCTCGTAAACAAAGAAGGCCTGGTGGGATTCAAATGGGAAATTCAGGATCCCAAAGGTAAGCTGAGATTTTTACTTCAGAATGGGCCAGACTGAAATAAATCTCCACCAAAGGACCCTGAGGTAGAAAAGGAGATTGAGTTAGAAGAGGGAAAAGGCTAATGGCATTCTGAAGAATGACAATTGTCGCTAATTAAAAACAAAATTTGCAACATAATTGTTCAGGTTCCTGATGGTTTAAAACCTGAAAAACTTGAGAGTGATGTTTCTGAAAATGGTTATCTGGCTTAGAATAGAGAAGCAGCATGGCCTAGTGGCAAGCGTGCGGGCTTGGGAAGTCAGGGGACGTGGGTTCTAATCCTGGCTCCACCACTTGTCTGCTGTGTGATCGTGGGCAAGTCACTTCACTTCTCTGTGCCTCAGCTACCTCATCTGGAAAATGGGGATTGAGACAGTGAGCCCCACGTGGGACAACCTGATTACCTTGTATCTACTCCAGCGCTTAGTACAGTGCTTGGCAAATACCATCAGTATTATTATTATTACTAGAAATAAATGTTGACATTTTCTGTTACTCAGGTTGAATGTGAAACAAGTTTTCCTGTCAAATAATTTCAGAATCAGGCTAAGCATATGCTCATTGAAAAAACACTTGAGTTTTATGACTTTTGACATAAATTACTGAACGTCTCAAGGCAAAAAGCAAAATTCAAATACCTCTTCCCTCTAGACTATAAACTCATTATAGGCAGGGAACGTGCCTGCCAATTCTGTTGTACTCTCCCAAGCGCATAGTGCAGTGTTCTGCGCATAGTAAGTGCTCAATAATAATGATAATTGTGTTATTTGTTAAGCGCTTACTATGTGACAGGCACTGTACTAAGCGCTGGGGTAGATTCATTCATTATTCAATCATATTTATTGAGCACCTATTGTGTGCACAGCACTGTACTAAGCGCTTGGGAAGTACAAGTCGGCAACATATAGAGACGTTCCCTACCCAACAACGGGCTCACAGTCTAGAAGGGGGAGATACAAGCAAATCGGTTTGAACACAATCCCTGTCCCACGTGGGGCTCACAGTCTCAGTCCCCATTTTACAGATGAAGGAACTCAGGCACAGAGAAGTGAAGTGACTTACCCAAGTCACACAGCAGACAAGCGGTGGAACCGGGATTTGAACCCTTGACCTCCCGATTCCCAGGCCTGTGCTCCATCCACTCCGCCAAGGTGATTGATTGAAATGTTGACAATAAGTTGATAGTTTTGTCTTGTCTTACGCTGTCAAGTCATCTCCATGGGCATAAATGTTAATTACACTTACTAAAGAGACATATAGAAGTGGTGTTCACTATGATCAGGACTGTTTAACTGTAGAAATGTGCATCTGACAATGATACCAGTGATGGTGAAATGTTATCCATGAGTGTAGACTGTGAGCCCTTTTAGACTGTGAGCCCACTGTTGGGTAGGGACTGTCTCTATATGTTGCCAATTTGTACTTCCCAAGCGCTTAGTACAGTGCTCTGCACATAGTAAGCGCTCAATAAATACGATTGATGATGAGTGTAAAAGTTATATAGCTCAGGTTTAATATTAAATAAAAAGATTGTCTCAAAGTGAGCATGGGTATTGATCTCAACTGTCCCCCTGCTATCTTTAATATTCAAAGTTAAACTAAGGTATAAGAGTCTTCCACAAAGGTAGACTTGAAAACTATTTTACAGTAATAATAATAATAATAATGGTATTTATTAAGTGCTTACCATGTGCAAAGCACTGTTCTAAGCGCTGGGGAGGTTACAAGGTGATCAGGTTGTACCATGGGGGGCTCACAGTCTTAATCCCCATGGCTTAGTGGAGAGAGCACGGGCTTTGGAGTCGGAGGTCATTGGTTCAAATCCCAGCTCTGCCAAGTGTCAGCTATGTGACTTTGAGCAAGTGCCTTTGTGCCTCAGTTTCCTCATCTGTAAAATGGAGATTAAGACTGTGAGCCCCCCGTGGGACAACCTGATCACCTTGTAACATCCCCAGCGCTTAGAACAGTGCTTTGCACATCGTAAGCGCTTAAAAAATGCCATTATTATTATTATTATTACAGATGAGGTAACCGAGGCCCAGAGAAGTTAAGTGACTTGCCCAAAGTCACACAGCTAAGTGGCGGAGTCAGGATTTGAACCCATGACCTCTGACCCCAAAGCCCGTGCTTGTTCCACGGAGCCACGCTGCTTCTCTAATTATATTCTTCTCTAATTATATTCTTCTCTAATTATATTCTTCTCTATTAAGATGGCAGGCAGCCCTAAAACATTTCGCGGCACACTGTGGCCCCTTCGGACGGTTCCCGGGGGCCGGCTGGCTTCTCGGGTCGCCTCTGCACTGGTCAGTCATCTAAACATCACCTTTTTAGGGTGGCAACAGTCGCCTCAGTTGGCTATGAGCTCTGCTAGCTACTCTCCCAAATAATTAAAAAAGCTATTTATTTTTGGAAGTGGTCTTGGGAAATTTTCTATGAGCTTATTTAAGAATAAAAGAAGTATTTCAAATGGGAAGGTGGTGGAGTCGGGGTTCAAGGGTAGTAAACTCCCCAGATCCACAGACTTTCACTTTAAAAATATCGACTGTGCTGCGTTATAAAGGTGAACGGCTTGTTAAAAAGTTCCTTTCAATTTTCCACTCGATTTCCCATTCTTTGGTATTCCACCGTCTCCCAACGTTCTGTCCAATAAGTTCCCGAAGAGATGGCCTGATTCTGATCGCGTCTCTGTAATTCCGTATTTCTGTGTCGCAACGCATGTGAATAGAAAGGAAAAAAAAAAATGACCTACCCTTTCCATGCAGGAATCCATGGAGTTCGAGTCCCTTTGGACAACAGTCCTCTCTCTCCCCCATGCTCGAGGTAGATGGGACACAATGGAATGATTCAGCCCCACGATGTCAGGAGGGCAGCCTGACATATCACAAAGTTTTAATGTCACATTAGTCTTGGCGCGTGGCACAATACCTTGGTACATCACTATGCTAGAGTATGGAGCAACATAACGTCGATAGACCGTACTGTGATTCGAGGATGAGGCCCAGAGATACCACAGCAATCTCATTCCATTGTGGAAGAAATAAATAGATGCAGTGGCCTAGATCCAAAGACATGAGTCAATCAATTGTATTTATTGAGCGCTTACTGTGTGCAGAGCACTGTACTAAGTGCTTGGGAAGTCCAAGTTGGCAACATATAGAGACGGTCCCTACCCAACAGTGGGCTCACAGTCTAGAAGGGGGAGACAGAGAACAAAACCAAACATATTAACAAAATAAAATAAATAGAAATGTACAAGTAAAATAAATATGTACAAACATATATACAGGTGCTGTGGGGAAGGGAAGGAGGTAAGGCAGCGGGGGGGGGGGGGAATGGAGAGGGGGAGGAGGGGGAGAGGAAGGAGGGGGCTCAGTCTGGGAAGGCCGCCTGGAGGAGGTGAGCTCTCAGAGTCCCTCCCTGTTGGAGGTTAATCAATCAATCAATCGTATTTATTGAGCACTTACTGTGTGCAGAACAGTGTACTAAGCGCTTGGGAAGTCCAAGTTGGCAACATATAGTGACAGTCCCTACCCAACAGTGGGCTCCCAGTCTAAAAGGGGGAGACAGAGAACAAAACCAAACATACTAACAAAATAAAATAAATAGAATAGATATGTACAAGTAAAATAGAGTAATAAATATGTACAAACATATACACATATATACAGGTGCTGTGGGGAAGGGAAGGAGGTAAGGCGGGGGGGAATGGAGAGGGGGAGGAGGGGGAGAGGAAGGAGGGGGCTCAGTCTGGGAAGGCCTCCTGGAGGAGGTGAGCTTTCAGAGTCCCTCCCTGTTGGAGGTTAATCAATCAATCAATCGTATTTATTGAGTGCTTACTGTGTGCACAGCACTGTACTAAGTGCTTGGGAAGTCCAAGTTGGCAACATATAGAGCCAGTCCCTACCCAACAGTGGGCTCACAGTCTAAAAGGGGGAGACAGAGAACAAAACCAAACATACTAACAAAATAAAATAAATAGAATAGATATGTACAAGTAAAATAAATAGAGTATTAAATATGTACAAACATATATCCAGGTGCTGTGGGGAAGGGAAGGAGGTAAGATGATGGGGATGGAGAGGGGGATGAGGGGGAGAGGAAGGAAGGGGCTCAGTCTGGGAAGGCCTCCTGGAGGACTCAGGTGAAGTAGGGGGATGTTGAAAACTGTCCATCTTTGCTGAGAAGACAGGCAGCTCCTTGAGAAGTTCTTTAAAAAAAACAAAACACTGGAACCCAGGGGAGGACTTTATTTTAGAATTTGGGCCGTGGAAGGTGGAAACTTTAGGTTTTCCCTTCATAGGATCCTGGGCTCCTTCTTCATCCTGTTTTCTCCCCCCACCCCCTCCCACTGCCGGGGTAGAGCTCTGAGTTCCAATCTTCCCGGCTCCGCTCCCCCCGGCCAGGGCCCGCGCGAAGGAAGAGGATTCAACATGGCTCCGCCCTGCGCCGGGTAGGGCGCCCAAGATGGCGGCCGCCAAGGGGGGCCGCCATAGGCGGCGACGGGGCCGGCCAATGAGGGAGGAGGAAGCCTCACGTGACGCGGGGCGAGGCCGGGCGGCGCGCGGGGGGGGGGGGTCTCGTGACAGCTACTTCCGCTCGGGGCGGCGGCGGGGGCGGAAGTGAGAGCGGAGCCCGAGTGGTGGCCATAAAGCCTGAGGCGGCGGCGGCGGCGGGGGTGCTGCTCCTCACCATCAGCTTCTTCATCAGCATCATCATCATCATCGTCGTCGTCGAGGCCCCAGCCGGCGGGATCCGTGCAGCGCCTGCCGGCGACCTCGACTCGAGAGCGGTGAGCACCGGGCCCGCTTGTGGCTGACAGGGGCCTAGTAGCCAGTCTCTGGCGACTTGGGAGTCAGCCAAGGCCGGAATGGGGAAAAGTGCCGTCGGGCGCCTTTCCCCTCCCTCCCCTCAGGCCGCAGCTGGTCAAATCCAGCGGGAAGGGGGGCTTGGAGTGGGTGACAGGCCGGGCCAGTGGCCCTGCTTTCACCGCCGTCGTCCCGGAGGCCTGGGGGTTGGCAACGCGCTGCCACCTTCAGTGTCCTTATGTTGCATGGACCCCCTTTAAAAAAAAAAAAAAACCTCACAAACTTAGTTTTTTTTTTTTTTTTTTTTTTTTACTATATAATACGATTGATGATCAGAACCGGTTCGGGCTACTCGGCGAGCGCGTTCACTTGCCATTCAAGGCCCTGCTGAGAGCTCACCTCCTCCAGGAGGCCTTCCCAGACTGAGCCCCTTCCTTCCTCTCCCCCTCGTCCCCCTCTCCATCCCCCCATCTTACCTCCCTCCCTTCCCCACAGCACCTGTATATAGGTTTGTACATATTTTTTTACTCTACTTAATTTATTTGTACATATCTATTCTATTTATTTTATTTTGTTAGTATGTTTGGTTTTGTTCTATGTCTCCCCCTTTTAGACTGTGAGCCCACTGTTGGGTAGGGACTGTCTCTATATGTTGCCAATTTGTACTTCCCAAGCGCTTAGTACAGTGCTCTGCACATAGTAAGCGCTCAATAAATACGATTGATGATGATGATCCCCCCGTTTTTTCTGCTCATCAATCGTATTGAGCGCTTACTATGTGCAGAGCACTGTTGAATCAGAGCCTTCTGATTCAAGGCTTTGGGGCGAGTAGGGGGGTTGGCGGTGTTCCACCCGTCTAATAACTCACTTGGAGTTAATCAATCAAGCGTATTTATTGAGCGCTTACTGTGTGCAGAGCACTGGACTAAACGCTTGGGAAGTCCAAGCTGGCAACATATAGAGACAGTCCCTACCCCACGGTGGCGGAGGCACGACCGGGGACCCTCCTGTGACTTCTGCCTGTATCGGAAGGTATTTCTAGTAGAATGTAGATTGTATTTGGCTGCTGCTTATATGGGCAGACAGGTCAAGGGTGGTAACTAGAATTCAGCTTCGGTGAGTTCCCCGGTGTTTTTCTACGGTTGGTGGGGACTCCGATCGTCGGTGTGATCCTATTAGTCTTCCACACAAATAACTCGAGAATGTTGCCTACGAGAGGTTCCCCATACCAACTGAGTCAAACGGAGTGAGTCAAGTCACGTGCTCTGTGCTTTTCCTCAAAGCTGGGTACATGTGGGGAATGTCAGTTCGTGTAAAACAATAAATGCTTTGATGTACAGATGCATAAATCCGTGCTAAGGGGTGTAGGTCCAGTACCATAAGAGGATAGGCCATTTTTTTCAGAGATTTAACTATCTAGAGGGCCTAGTTCTATGACCTGTATATATGTTTGTACATATTTATTACTCTATTTATTTATTTATTTATTTTATTTGTACATATCTATTCTATTTATTTTATTTTGTTAGTATGTTTGGTTTTGTTCTCTGTCTCCCCCTTTTAGACTGTGAGCCCACTGTTGGGTAGGGACTGTCTCTATATGTTGCCAATTTGTACTTCCCAAGTGCTTAGTACAGTGCTCTGCACATAGTAAGCGCTCAATAAATACGATTGATGATGACAACTTTTAGAAGTTGGTCAACTGTAAATTCCCAGATTATCCTGCACCAACCTCCTCTTCTCACTCCCACCTTCAATGTTCTTGTGTTGCATGGACCCCCTTAAAAAAAAAAAAAACCTCACAAACTTAGTTTTTTTTAAAAAAAAAAAAAAAAACAAACCCAAAGTCCTGTGGCATTCTGAGTTCAAGTTCAGCAGTCTCAAACTCGGTTGGATCCTACTTTCTTCAAACCTGTGGAAGATTTTTTTGAATTTTTGTCCTTAATTAGTTTATACTAGATCTAAGATTCTCTTTAAGCAATTTAAATCTGTATAATGCAGTTAAGGTGCATGTCCTGTGTTGTCTTCATTCTTAGCTAACATTGAACTAGGTGGAGTTACTAGTATCCTAAGTATTCCAAGTGTAAGCGTCAGACCCTCTTTGGGGTCAGAAATATAGCTATCTTTTTTTTTTTTTTCCCCCTTGTGACTTCAGCAGCTGATTGAACACATGACTTGTTGCTCATGGATTAATAACGTTTTTGTCTTGATGCTCTGAATGTTATACTGTTAACTCCCAGGTTATTGGACAGCAACCTGTTCTGCCTGCCTTCACAAGATTACCTTGGGAATTTTCAGTTTCCTTTTATCGGATGTAGGAATCAATTTTGCAGTATTGTTTCTAGCCAGGAGGCTGGTTAAAGCTGCAGGTGGATGAGGAAGATTAGTCCTTGAGTGGGAAGGCAGGGAGTAGTTCTGCAAATCATCTGCGGATGGTAGAAAGTGAAGTAATAATAACTACTGTATTGGTTAAGCTCTTATGTGCCAAGCACTGTCCTAAGAGCTGGGGTGGATACGAGATAATCAGGTTGGACACAGTCCCTGTCCCACATGGGTCTCGCAGCCTTAATGCCCATTTTACAGATGAGGCAGCTGAGGCCTGGAGAAGTGAAGTGACTTGGCCAAGGTCACACAACAGACATGGAGTGGGGATAAGAACGCAAGTTCTATGACTCCCAAGCCCGTGCTCTACTGGTTGGGAATGATCCTAAACCAAGGCTCAGTTGGAGCACATCCATCTCACCTTAACTTGTGTGACTAATAATAATCATCATAATGATGGGATTTCTTAAGCGCTTACTATGTGCTAAGTGCTGGGGTAGATACAAAGTAATGAGGTTGTCCCACGTGGGGCTCAGTCTTCATCCCCATTTGACAGATGAGGTAACTGAGGCACAGAAGTGAAGTGACTTGCCCGAAGTCACACAGCTGACAATCAATCAATCAATTGTATTTATTGAGCGCTTACTATGTGCAGAGCACTGTACTAAGCGCTTGGGAAGTACAAATTGGCATCACATAGAGACAGTCCCTACCCAACAGTGGGCTCACAGTCTAAAAGGGGGAGACAGAGAACAGAACCAAACATACCAACAAAATAAAATAAGTAGGATAGAAATGTACAAGTAAAATAAATAAATAAATAGATAGAGTAATAAATATGTACAACCATATATACATATATACAGGTGCTGTGGGGAAGGGAAGGAGGTAAGACGGGAGGATGGAGGGGGGACGAGGGGGAGAGGAAAGAAGGGGCTCAGTCTGGGAAGGCCTCCTGGAGGAGGTGAGCTCTCAGCAGGGCCTTGAAGGGAGGAAGAGAGCTAGCTTGGCGGATGGGCAGAGGGAGGGCATTCCAGGCCCGGGGGATGACGTGGGCCGGGGGTCGATGGCGGGACAGGCGAGAGCGAGGTACAGTGAGGAGATTAGTGGTGGAGGAGCGGAGGGTGCGGGCTGGGCAGTAGAAGGAGAGAAGGGAGGTGAGGTAGGAGGGGGCGAGGTGATGGAGAGCCTTGAAGCCCAGGGTGAGGAGTTTCTGCTTGATGCACAGATTGATCGGTAGCCATTGGAGGTTTTTGAGGAGGGGAGTAATATGTCCAGAGCGTTTCTGGACAAAGATAATCCGGGCAGCAGCATGAAGTATGGATTGAAGTGGAGAGAGACACGCGGATGGGAGATCAGAGAGAAGGCTAGTGCAGTAGTCCAGACGGGATAGGATGAGAGCTTGAATTAGCAGGGTAGCGGTTTGGATGGAGAGGAAAGGGCGGATCTTGGCAATGTTGCGGAGCTGAGACCAGCAGGTTTTGGTGACGGCTTGGATGTGAGGGGTGAATGAGAGAGCGGAGTCGAGGATGACACCAAGGTTGCGGGCTTGTGAGACGGGAAGGATGGTAGTGCCGTCAACAGAGATGGGAAAGTCAGGGAGAGGACAAGGTTTGGGAGGGAAGACAAGGAGCTCAGTCTTCGACATGTTGAGCTTTAGGTGGCGGGCGGACATCCAGATGGAGATGTCCTGAAGGCAGGAGGAGATGCGAGCCTGGAGGGAGGGGGAGAGAGCAGGGGCAGAGATGTAGATCTGGGTGTCATCAGCGTAGACACCCAGTGGCGGAGCTGGCATTAGAACCCATGAACTCTGATCTCTGACTCCCAAGCCAAGGCTCTTTCCACTGAGCCACGGTGCTTCTTTAGTGAAGACCAGATACATTGGAATTAGTGTGTGCACAATGAACACTCTTTTTTTTTTTTTCCCAAAGACTTGTGGGCAAAAATTCTAGATTCTTTCTCAAAAACCCGTACATACAAATCTTCATATATACATTTCTAGGCTGTGAGCCCAGTGTTGGGTAGGGACCGTCTCTATATGTTGCCAACTTGTACTTCCCAAGCGCTTAGTACAGTGCTCTGCACACAGTAAGTGCTCAAATATGATTGAATGAATCCTGGGGTGTATGCAGTAGGTTAGTGATATTCATTCAATCGTATTAATTGAGCGCTTACTGTGTGCAGAGCACTGTACCAAGCGCTTGGGAAGTCCAAGTAAATACATCAGCTGGTAGGCCAAGCCGCTCTCCAACCTTGCCTTTGCTAATAAATTTAAACAGGTAGGATGCACCAGTGTAGATGTTTGCATTTTGTGAGATTTGATTGTTGTGGGTGAGGTAATACAAATTTAGGATCAAATCTTATCCTTGAGGAAAATGTAGGGAGTGCAGCCAGTAATCTAGCTCTTGTGCCAAGTTACCCTGAGACTCCAGCTGTTTCTTGAAGCCTGGTTTATTTTGGAAATCTGATACTCAAGCTTCTCGTTGCACAAATGGTGTTTTCTTTAAAATGAACTTACCCTATTGCTATTGATCTGTAGCTGTCAAAAAGTGCACTTCTGAGTTTGAGGCTATATCAAAAGTGAGATGGGAATATTGGAGTGTTTCCCTAGCTGAGGTGATTTGAGGCAATTACCTCCCCCCGCCCCCAAGAAAAATGCTTTCTGTGCCACTTAAACATCTTGACTTGTTTTGACTTAAATTAGCCTCAAATACTCAAATCCAACAGCAGCAGTTCACAACCATTTTTTATGGCATTTAAGCGATTATTATGTGCCAGGCACTCTGTGCTTGGTGGCTAGATAGAAGATAATTGGGTTGGACACAGTTCCTGTCCCACATAGGGCTTACAGTCTTAATCCACACTTCACAGCAGAGGTAAGAGGTCCAGTGAAGTGACTTGCCCAAGGTCACACAGCAGATGTGGCAGAGCTGAGATTAGAACCCAGGTCCTCTGATTCCCAAGCCCATGCCTTTTTCGCTAGACCAAGCTTCTACTCCTTTCTCTTGCTGCCTGAATTCTCCCTTTCCTCTTTCAGTGACTTAATTTGGTGAGGTTTTTCCAGCATGACTACGTATTCTGGTTCACTGCTTATAACACTATTTCATCCATCCTACCCCTGCTTATTCAGATATCTGACCGTTCTTGGCTCAATGCACACTAACTTGCAGCCGCTATGTCTGCGCCATTTCAGGGCAGTTTGCTCAGAGATAGGAGATATTCCAAGGTGTCATAGAAGCTGACTGAATCAAAAGTCAATTTTTTTGATATTAGAAGCCATTTAAGTACCTCTGTCTTATAATCAAGATCTGTCTTTAAATGGGGTTGATTATTGTAAACCTAACACTAATAAAAGTGATCTGCTGATAGTGTCTCTTCTCCCCCCCCCCACCTACTTTTCATCTACTAATGCAGTCACTTGAGTGTGTATAGGGTAGGACTTCTAACCTTGAAGGTTAATCACTTATAGGTGTGGTCTAGGCTAGATGTTTTTCTGAATGGAGATGAGATTATAAACTCCTTGAGGTCAGACATCATATCTCTTAATCACATGTCCCTAGTACATTGCTCTGCTCAAGAAATACGGCTGGTAATGTCAGGATTCAACTGTGACCTTAATTTATTGAATTGAAACCTGAAAAACTATACCCCTAAATTTTCTTCAGTATAAGATTTTTTTTTCCCTAGTATAGGCTGGTATGAATTTCCCCCAAATCCAAGAATTTATGCAACAACACTTAATGATTATCCACTACTGAGCCCAGATGCACTCATGTGGATTATCCCACTACTTGATTTCTCTGCTTCCCCTCCCCCTACACCAAATCATTAATATTGCACACCTATTGTGTGCAGAACACCATACTAAGCTTGGGAGAGTATAATAGAACTAGTAGACCTGATCTACAGTTTAGGTTGGGCTGGAGGGAGGCAGGCACTAAAATTAAATAGCTTAGGAGGAAGCAATATAATATAAAGAGATGTACATAAATGGGGAGACGTCCTGGGGGTATTTTCAAAGGGCCTTTGAACACGTGGCCTGCCAGGGATATGTAAAAGCAGGGAACATGTCCTACTCAACAGCTTAATACGGTATTTAACAGTGGGTATTCAGTAAATGCCATTAACTGACTAATGGGAGCAAGGAGAAGATTCCTCCCTAACAAGGTGCAGCAGTAGTTCCTTTACCCCACCCAAATCTTCAGAGCTAAACAAAATGCCACCTTCCTCCTCACTGGATTTCAAAGCCAGTTATGTTCATTCTTATCTCCTGTGTAACTGCTGCTGAATGCCTAGATCCACTCTTGGGTTATCAGTTACTGCCACTTTAATCTTTGCTCTTTCAGTTGCAGTCTGCTGCAGTAACATTTTTGCATTGTGCTAATCTCAAATACCAGCCCCCACATCTTGCTCTATTCTTGTCAGACTCTTTCTTCCCACTTCCAGTAGTGATCATAGGAAAAAGTCTGCATTGGACTTCAGTCGAAGTAATGGTAGAAGTCAGTTGCTTAAGCTCTGAATCCTAGCTAACGGTTTGGCAGATGAATCTCAATTTTCTACATTGTAAACAGTTCCTTAACCTGAAACCGGTTAACATTCTGAACTGATTTCACAAACAGATGTGACTAGGTATTTCTAAAACACGTTCCCGTTGAGTCAGGGGTTTCGGGGGTGGAGGGGAGAAACTACAGGCCTCATTTGTGTTGAAAGTGCTGTGCTTATTGCAGGGGGGGAAGGGAGGAGCTTCTGCCTGGAGTGCTGCTCTTTGCCTTGGTGATGACATCACTGCTGTAGAGATTAGTCTGCCTGATGCTGCTTCCCATTTCCCCTAGTGCCAAGTATCACAAGTTTCCATGGGCAAGCAGAAGCTTGGCAGCAATGCAGTAACGCAGTTAAGGGACTCGATTTGGCTCTAGGAGCCCTCCAGTTTGGAACTTTTCTCCAATGGTCTTGCTTGGATTAGTGTTGAGGAAACATTTTTGGCTTGGGAAATGATGGTTTCCAAGCAACCTTCCTAGATTCCACTTGTCACTAAATTGATAGATTACTTGAGTGTTAACACTCGTATCTTTATCTTTTTGGAATCTTCTAAATTGTGTAAAGTGGGCCTATGAACCTGTTTTAGTGCTTAGAAATCTCAAATACTTGTCCTTTTCTCTTCACCCGTTTTCCTCACTTATTTCACTGGGCTTTAGTACTCCCATTTCGCATGTTCTCCATTCTTCAAGAAGTGGGCACTTCAGCTTGGAGCTAACAATCCCTGCTTTGTGGAGTTTCATGCCCAACCTAGCAGAGTTGCGGTGAGAATGGATGGCTTTTAATGTGGTGCTCATGAACCTTGTTATTGGGCGAGCTTTTTTGACCATTTTAAGGGCCCTATCCCTGTTTAGACCAGTTGCTCTGTGACTGTTGGGCCCAAACCTTGGAGATGGCTAAACTGAGAACAGCACAGGATTGATGAGTTGAGTGCCCAATGTATATAGACCTGTGTTCCGGCTTCTTAATGTAGCTTAGGCAATGTGCAGGTAGTAGAACCAGTGATGACTTTCAGTGCTAATGTCAATGAGCATTGTTGAATCAGCCTGAAAAGAGATACATGTACCAACCTGCACCAGATTAACAACATAACCAATTCTGTAGCAGCAACGGCAAATTAATCACTCCCTTTAGCTTATGTTCCTGGAACATAGAGCAGTACTTAAGAAATAGACTGTGTTTTAATGCTCCTACCATGACAAGGCTGTAACTTTCCAAGTTACCCAGAAATGGTTTCTGGACTTTGTTACATCTTTGAGCAGCAAAGCCCATGTTATGTAAGCCCTGCGTCTCTCCCCTGAGGATAGAATGATGATCAGACATTCTTCTGGCCAACCAAACTTACTGAGAAATACCATTCAGACTCCAGTACCAGCAGAAGTTTGAAAACCTATGGCTTTTCCTGTCCAAATGCTTCATAACTGGAGTTATCTGCATTTCAGATCTGGCCCTCTTACAAAGTAGAGTAATGGATCTGGTTAGTAATAAGTGGAATGGGAATGGTAAACAAAATAGTGAACTTGCCTGTTGCCTAGATCGCTCAAGGCTGAGGCTTTTTGTGTGTGTGGCTTTTTTTTTTTTTTTTTATAGGGTCATGCTGAACAGCCATCTAGGGGTATCTCACATTAATCCCCTATTTTTTTTTCAAGATAGCAACTTTCATAGATTGTGTAACAGGTTCACTTCTTGCCAACTGCTTAGGGCAGGATGAATGCGATATTAACCTCTTAAACTTTGAATATTTCCCTAGCTACAGTTTATCAGTGCTGTCTTTTTTTAATAGTCACTCCTGATCCCTGCACCAGAAAATTGCCCCTTACAGTAATTACAAATCAAATGGCAGAGGTGTACCTATCAAATCCTGATGGCAAATGGATCGTACTTTGCTCTATGAATAGTCTGATCCAGTGATGTGATTACTACCTCTTTTGGAATCTCTTTACTAAATAACATAATGCCTTCTGTCATTAGACATGACTTCTACATGGGCCTCTCTGCCAATACAATTGGCAGGAGGACTGTGAAAAGCCAAAGGGAGTAAGCCATCTCTTTTTAAACTTGGTTAGCTTTAAATGATACCATTTTCCTTTGAATTATCCAAATCATTCATTCATTTGTATTTGAGTGCTTACCTTGTGCAGAGCACTGTACTAAGTACTTGGGGGGAAAGTACAATGCAACAGTAAGCAGTGGTATTCTCTGTCCACTGTGATTATAGTCTAGAGAGGGGGAGACAGACATCAATACAAAGAAATAAAATTACAGATGTGTGCATAAGTGCAGTGGGGCTGGGGCAGGGGGGAGAGCAAAGGGAGCAGCAGGTCAGGAAGATGCAGAAGGGAATGGGAGATGAGGAAAAGTGGGTCTTAGCCTGGGAAGGCCTCTTGAAGGAGATGTGCCTTCAATAAGGCTCTAAAGCAGGGGGGAGAGTGGATCTGTTGGATTAGAGGAGGGAGGGCATTCCAGGCCAGAGGCAGGACATGGGCTAGGGGGCGAATCTACATCTCCAGCCCTGTTCTCTCTCCTGTCTCATATATCCTCCTGTCTTCAAGACATCTTTACTTGGATGTCTTCCTGTCACCTCAAACTTAAACATGGTCAAAACAGAGCTCCTTATCTTCCCACCCAAACCCTGCCCTCTCCCTGACTTTCCCTTCACTGTAGATGACACCACCATCCTTCCTGTCTTATAAACCCATAACCTTGGCAATATGCTTGATTCCTCTCTGTCACTCAACCACGTATTCAGTCACCAAATCCTGTCAGTACCACCATCGCAACATCGCTAAAGTCCGCCATCTCCTCTCCATCCAGACTGCTACCACATTAATACAATCACTCATTCTATCCCACCTGGATTACTGCATTAGCCTCCTTGCTGACCTCCCAGCCTCCTATAATAATAACTGTGGTATTTAAGTACTTAGTACGTGCCAAGCCCTGTGGTTGGTACAAGGTAATCAGATTGTCCCACGTGGGGCTTAGTCTTAATCCCTATTTTACAGATGAGATAACTGAGGCACTGAGAAGTTAAGTAGCTTGCCCAAGGTCATCCAGCAGACAAGTGGCAGAGGTGGGGTTAGAACCCATGTTCTCTGACTCCCAAGACCATGCATGCTCTTTCTACTAAGCCACACAACTCCTGTCTTTTCCCCACTCCAGTCCATACTTCACTCTGCTACCCGGATCACTTTTCTGCAAAAATGTTCAGGACATGTCACTCCCTCCTCCCTCCCCCTCAAAAAAAAAAAAAACAAACCCGTGAAACTCCAGTGGTTTCTTATCCTCCTCTCTATCAAACTTCTCACCATTGGCTTTAAAGCATTCTGTCACCTTGCCCCCTCCTACCTCAGCTAACTTCCCTCCTTCTACAATCCAGCCTGCACACTTTGCTCTTCTAGTGCTAACCTCACTGTGCCTCCATCTCGCCTATCTCACAGCCGACCCCTAGCCCCCATCCTGCCTCTGGCTTGGAATGCCCTCCCTCCTCTAATCCGACAGACAACAACTCTCCCCCGCTTCAGAGCCTTATTGAAGGCACATCTCCTCCAAGAGGCCTTCCCAGACTAAGCCCCACATTTCCTCATCTCTCACTCCCTTTTGCGGCACCCTGACTTGCTCCCTTTGCTCTCCCCCTTCACAGCAGTTAGGTACATTTGTAATTTTATTTATTTGTATTGATGTCTGTCTCTCCTCTCCTCTTCCCTCCCTGCCCCCCCCCCCCCGACTATAAACTAACTGTGGGCAGGGAATGTTATTTTTGTACTTTCCCAAGCACTTAGTGCAATGCTCTGCACACAGTAAATGCTCAAAAGATTGAATGAGACAGGTGAGATTGAGGCACAGAGAGGAGCTTAGCACTAGAAGAGCAAAGTGTTTGGACTGGGTTGTAGGGGCGGGCAAGGTGATTGGAGTGCTTTAAAGGTGAGGCTCTGTTTGATACAGAGGTGGATGGGCAACCATCAGAGTCTCAAGGAGGAGGGTGCCATGTCCTGAAGGTTTTTGTAGAAAAATGATCTGAGTGCATTATGGGCTGGAGTGGGGAGAGACAGGAGGCTGTCCTTGCCTTTGCTTGGCATTCCATCTTAGCATCACTTCTGGTGTGCCTTTTTCAGACCTCCTCACTACACATTCTTTGCCAATTAAAATTGGCCAAGACTAGCTGGAATCAGAGGAAAGCAGTGCACTCTTGGCTTAAGGTGTAGTATCTTACCTTGTTTGGCAGCTCTGCTGGCTGGTGTCAGACTTTTTGTTACCTATGGAAACCTTCCTCTTTAAGCCCTGTGTGGACAAGTGGCTTTTTGGAACTGGGTTTGGGCTCTTTCTAGAGTTTCAGGGGATTTGAGGAGGTCACAGCATGATGACTTGCTCTTCAGCTTGTAGTACTGTAAAGCACCTGGAACAGATATTAAGCTAGTGACTTGTAAATCATTCCCTTATCTCCTTTATATTGTCTTTCTATTAAATGTGGGCCTTATGATAGAGCCTCAGAGTTCGGCACATGAGCTCAACTGTAGTTGACTAGAGCACTCCTAGGCACGGGAAGATATATCGGGCACTTGAGTAACTGCCTGCCATTTCTTTCTCGTCCGTACTTAGTGAGACCTGAGCCAAGCTCCTGTAGCTGTCTTGACTTGAAGACTAAGTCCTTGTAGGGCACCAAAACACACTGGATGTACAGCAATGAAAAGCAATTTTCTCTTGCATATTTTGCACTAGGCTGGTCCAACACTTTAAAGCTTAATTTAAAAAAAAAACCTGGGGATATAGCTCAGCTCTTGAAGAAATTCTGAAGTACCAAATTTGGAAAAAAAAATCTAGCTTCGAGTGGGGAAAATCTTTTTTTTTTTTTGTCATCTGTAGTTTGAAGGGATAAGAAAACTGGAGCACTATCTGTGGTCTCTTTACTAATCAAGTCTTACTTCCACAACCCAGGTCTGTCTTGAGTGTGTGTGTGTGTGTGTGTGTGTGTGTGTGTGTGTGTGTGTGTGTGTACACAAACTGCCAATGATTTTGTCCTTCAGCTCACAGTGTTGTAAACCCTTCTCCATGCCTTTAGCTCCTGATCTACTAGATCTTGTAAGTTGTTATCTATATGAGGCTTATGACCTCAATTCTCTAGGTAATTCCAACAAAGCCCAAATTCTCTCTTGCCTAACAGAATTGCTAGTAGCTACCTGGGCTGATTTTTTTTTTTTTTAATAAACCATATCACTAAAACTGGTATGGGCCATGGGTAATCTTTAAGCAGTGTCTCTGGATGTTAACAAAGGCACTGTATGATGTAGGACCTGCTTTTTGAAAGGTTGTGTACCTGACTGCCCAACCCCTTTCCAGAATAGCATAAAAAAACCAATTTGAATAACAGGAGCTGCTTCTACAGCTCCAGATTTTACCATCTTTCATGAGCTGCTAGCAGGTAGTAAAATTAACTAGTTCCATTAGCTCACTTATTTTTTTTCCAGTCCACCACTTGATGGAGGCAGAATGTATTTTGAAGCAAGCAGCCATTGGGCGGTGCGGGGGTAGTAGCAGAGGTCTCGAATAATCACGTTGGAAACTCATCCACGTAAGCATTGATCTCTCCAGCACTCAGTTGCTAGCATGTGAGCCCCTGTCTAAGCAAAGCATGCTACATTCTGACGCAACCTGTGTTTTATGTAGAATGATGAGGAATTGAGGAATGTTCTTCTGAAAACGTAGAACTGTTTTGTGTTCACAGTATCAGAATGGGTAAGTGCTCCTGAGCCGGTTTTTCCTTAGTGTGAGGTTCTGCAAGAATGTAACATTGAGTTGTAAGAACTCAGTGTATTAAGCAGTTGATAATATCAATGGTACTTGAGTGCTTGCTGTGTGCAGAACAGTATACTAAGCACTTGAGAGAGTACAGTACAACAGAGTTGGTAAATACACTCCTTGCCCATATTGAATTTAGTGTCTAGAAGAAAGAACAGAGTCTGATCCCTACCCTTGAGGAGCTTGCAGTCTACTGGAACTAGTTCTGACAGTGTCTTCTGAGACACTTGGCAGTTTTAAAATCTTGGAACTTCCAACCTGTAACAGTTGAATTTAAGACCTGGAAGAATCAAGGGAGATTGGGGAGACAGAGAGGGATGTTAGCAATTAAGAGCTACGGGCAAGGAATTCTTAATATTTCCTGACTAGAAAACCACCTACCTATACCATTATTTCTGTAGAAGTGAAACAGCAGAACATCACCCCCACAGAAAAGAGTGTAAGGGCATCTTTGTATGTCCCCTAAAACTCCTGAGCTTCACTGAAATGGTCGGGCGGGGGCCTGGCCCTGGGGGTTGACTCCTTGATTTAGTGGTGATCCAGGGACATTTTAGCCTGCATAGCCCTGGTACTGTGGCACCTATGGACTTGCTCCATAGCAACTAGAAGGGTTGGCTTCTTGCCCCTGGGGATATGCTATGGGCTTGGAGGCTACCCTCCCCACCCACTAGCTTAGGCAGAAGGCTCTGCACACAGTAAGTACTCAGTAGATACGACTGAATGAATAGGGAAAATGAGGTTTAGGATCGGACAAACTACAGTGGGCCATAGCTTCCCACCATCTTCCTCCCTAGCAATCCCAACAAATACTGATTGATACCCCTAGACCAAACCCAACTCTCCTTCCATTCTCGCTTCAGCCCAATATTACAGCAATATTTTAATTCAAAGTGGACATAAACCTTATCTACACAAAGCAAATGGGTTTTAGTGGATACCTAATGTTCTTAATTCAAAGCTACATGGGACAAATCTGCAAAGTTAGTCCCACACAGAAAAGGGGACAGATATCACCAGTGTTCATTTTCCCTCTTGAACTCTGCTCTTAATCACGGCCTTGTCGTTCCGTCTCCTTGCCCCTTAATTGCTAACATCCCTCTCTTTCTATCTCCCCATAGTCTCCCTCATTCTTCTAGATTACTGCCCGTCCCACCCCAACTCCTTCTGCATCACTTCTTCTCCCTACCCCGAGATCATACAAAGCATTTTGAGGTAACCCCCTCACTGCCTCATTCTTGAGTCTTCCACTCCAGCCTTTTGCATACTCCCTTCACTTTCAAACCTACCAGATGCCAGCTCTCCCCACTTTCAAAGCCCTTCTAAAATACCCTCTGAGTGGCTTTTCCTAATTAATTTCTCTTCTCAGGTTATGTACCCTTCTAACCACCAACTTATTTGCAGTCACCTGTAACACTTCTGGACATATTGTCTTACCCTGTTCCTTAAGCACTAGTCTACATATCCCTTCTTCCTCCTCCTTCGTGTCTGCAAATTATTTTTGTCTCCCCTTTAGACTGTAAGTTCCTGGCGGGCAGAGGATCATGCCTCAACTGTATTGCACACTCTCCCAAGAGCCTAATAAAGGGTTCTGTACAGCAGTAGGTACCAAATACTGATTGATACCCCTAGACCAGACCCAACTCTCCTTCCATTCTCACTTCAGCCCAATATTACAGCAGCATTTTAATTCAAAGTAGACATAAACCTTATCTACACAAGGCAGATGAGTTTTAGTTTTTAATTCAAAGCTACATGGGACAAATCTGCAAAGTTAGCCCCATACAGAAAAGGGGACAGACATCACCAGTGTTCATTTTCCCTCTCATTCATTCATTCAGTTGTATTTATTGAGCACTTACTGTGTGCAGAGCACTGTACTAAGCGCTTGGAAAGTACAATTCAGCAACAATCCCTACCCAGCAATGGGCTCACAGTCTAGAATGGGGGAGACAGAAAACAAAACAAGTAGACAGACATCAATAACATCAATATAAATAAATAGAATTATAGATATATATATACATCATTAATAAAATAGAATGATAAATATACATATATACACAAGTGCTGTGGGGCGGGGGTGGGGGGTAGAGCAGAGGGAGGGAGTCGGGGTGATGGGGAGAGGAGGAGGAGCAGAGGAAAAGGGGGGCATAGTTGGGGATTCAGTCTGGACAGGTGGTCACTTTTCTTGATCTGCCCTGAGTCATGCCTGTACCAAGTCTTGCTGACCTGATTCAAGGGTGCTTCTCTGCTCTCTCCTTTTTTTCTCCCCAACTCTCTTCTCTTCTGTTTCAACACTACTGGATGTAAGGGTGGGAAGAATTCCAGGAGGAAACTGGGACAAGTGTTCAGGTTCTCGGGACCGAAATGTGTGGAATGCCTCAGGAGAAGTTCTCAAGTCATAAAGTAGTAATCCACTCTCCTGCTCTGGTTGCATAACTTAATGACTCTTACAAAGCTTCAAGGGCTTTCTGGGTCCAGCTCATTGCAACAAGTTAGAAATATGAATGTAGAAATTGCAAAATTCATTTTGCAATACATTTCTCTTAGAAAAGGAAGGGGGTGGGAGGAGTCCTGGAAAAGGAAGGGTCAATCTAATTGACCAGGGTCAGCCCCTTCAGAGCAGAAGACAATTCTGTAAAGTCTAACCATGACTGAAAACAGCTGTCATATAGGGGTTGCGAGCAGGGGTGTCGAGATACCAGTCTGGTATGTTCACTCTTTCAATGTTTCTCTCCGCCCCCCTTTCCCTTCCCTAGGTTGTTAACTCCTTGTGGGCCATAACTATCTCCAATTTATCACCTCTGCATATTTCCAAATGCCTAGTATGGGGTATCTATTATCTAGGCAATTGGTAACTTGAAAGGGGCACCTCATTAATATTGAGTACCTAGTCTACAGCTAGACACTTAGTATTGGTAAGGTGCCTCTCTTCCAAATGAGCTGCCTTGGTAAACTCAGCTAAAATGGCATTTCTAGCAGGAAATACTCCTGTCCTAAAGCAACTATCTGCTGGACGTCTTTACCGCAAGTAAAATAAAAACATGTGGTATTTGTCATTGAAATGCCACTTTAAAAGGCCAGTCTTTAGCATTTCTCAAGCCATAAGTAGCCAGATGTTGCAGCATTTCCCTCAGTGCCAAGGGGTGACTACTTCCAGCTAGATCTTTCCTATCAAAAGCTAAAATGGAGGGAGGGGGAATCATTTATCATCATCAATCGTATTTATCTATTATTTATTTATAAATTATTTATAAATTATAATTTATTTATATAATTTATAATATAAATTATATAAATATATTATATAATATATTATATATATAATAGAGCTCTGAAGATGCAAGGGTGGGGGAGTAGTGATCCCTTGGATGTCAAGGGGATGGGAATAAGGGGCCTGCAGCAAGTAGGCTGGTGTTTAGAAGAGCAAAGCATATGAGGTATGGGGTCTAGTGGGAGGCGTTTGGTGGCAGTGCAGGTTGAAGGAGTGTGTCCAGGCTAATGTCAATGTAATCCTTACACCTTCCACAATGTATAATTTATAAATAATGTATAAATAAATTATAATTATATTACATAATATATACTATAATATTAAATGTAATTATATTATATAAATTATAATTTATATACATTATAATTTATTTATTTATTTATCCAAACTAATTTGAGTCCCTGGTCTTCTTAAAGTCACCTCCTTGGGGAGGCATTCCCTGATGAAATTCTCACCAGTTGTGTATTTGGAGGCCTGTCAGGCTGCCCAGTATACCACCCTTCCTCCACCACCCCCATCAGTTTGGCTTACAGTGTAGCAGGGGGTAGACAGGCATTAAAATACAGGTAGAGGAAGCAGCAAAGTATTAAAAAAAAATGCACTCAAGTGCATAGGCGATGCAGTAGGGAGGGGAAAATAGGAGGGAGAGAAAAGGCTAGTCACATGATTTCCTGGAGGAGATGTAATTTTTGGTAAAGCTCTGAAGATGAGAGGGTGGGGGAGAGTAGTGGTCCCTTGGATGTCAAGGGGATGGGAATAAGGGGCGTGCAGCAAGTAGGCTGGTGTTTAGAAGAGCAAAGCATACAAGGTGTGGGGTCTAGTGGGAGGCGTTTGGTGGCAATGCAGGTTGAAGGAGTGTGTCCAGGGTAATGTCAATGTAATCCTTACACCTTCCATAGCACCTAATTAAAGGCAGCTTCAGTGGAGAGTGGTTTTTAGTTGTTTTGAAAAATCCTGCCCCCTCCCAGAAGAGGGGAGGCCATAACTTTCTTTCCTTCTCCCCCATTAACTGGGCTGGAGAGCAGAAGAGTGCAGCCAGGTAAGGAATCAGGGGAATCCCTTCAAACAAACTTATGCCATCAGCTGAGCTAGGCAGGCTCTTTAAAGCAACATCGATTCATTCCAGAGGTGTGACAAAAACTAAAGGGATCAGGAGAATTTGGGGGTAAGGTAAACACAGTCTGTCTTGCTGTACGTGGCATAGAGGGAGCAGTAACAGGAAAGCTACGGACAAGATACCTAGAAGACACTTGGCCTCCTGGAGTCACAATCCAGAGTATTGAGCACTTACTCTGTGCAGAGCACTGTACTAAGTGCTTGAGAATATAATAGCAGTTGGTAGACATGCTCCTTGCCCATAACCTTAGTCTAGAGGGGGAGACAGACACTTGGAGATATGGAACCTAAACTCTCAATGGCATACCTCTGTTTATCCATGATCAAAATCATATTTAAAGACTCTTTTCACTTAATGGGTGAGAGCCCTCTTGACACCGTCTAAGGATTATCATTTAATCAACATGACTGAGCTTTCTGAAACCAACTAAACACTTCATGGAAAAATACAATGGGTGGACGAACTGATCTGGAGATATGGTGGCTTGACTCCATTTCAGGTCTGGAAGTGTCCTGCCAAAACCCAGGACCAGTTAAAGGTGCCTAGCCACCCTAGGGAGGCAGAACCTAACGTGCGTGGTAGAGCATACATCCTTCCTGGATGGAGACTCCATCACAAATGTCAGAATTTTTTATTAAATCCCATGGTATAATCTATGCCAGGATTTCCAAGGTTGAGAGCCTAAGAATCTAAGTATATCTGACTTATTCAAGAGAAGCAGCATGGCCAAGTGGATAAAGCACAGGCTTTGGGAGTCAGAACCTGGGTTCTAATCCCAGCTCTGCTGTGTGACCTTGGGTAAGTTACTTAACTTCTCTGTGCCTGTTTCCTCACCTGTCAAATGAGAATGAAGTGTGAGCCCCATGTGGGACAGGGATTGGGTCCAAGCTGATTAACCTCTATTCATTCATCCATTCAATTGTATTTATTGAGTGCTTACTGTGTGCAGAGCACTGTACTAAGTGCTTGGTAAGTACAGGTTGGCAACATACAGAGACGGTCCCTACCCAACAGTGGGCTCACAGTCTAGAAAGGGGAGACAGAGAACAAAACATTAACAAAATAAAATAAATAGAATAAATATGCACAAATAAGAGTAATAAATTCATACAAACATATACATATATGGGTAGGGACTGTCTCTATGTGTTGCCAATTTGTACTTCCCAAGCGCTTAGTACAGTGCTCTGCACATAGTAAGCGCTCAATAAATACGATTGATTATATACAGGTGCTTTGGGAAGGAGGTAAGGCGAGGGGGGGGGAAGGGGAGTAGGGAGAGAGGAAGGAGGGGGCTCAGTCTGGGAAGGTCTCCTGGAGGAGGTGAGCTCTCAGTAGGGCCTTGAAGGGAGGAAGAGAGCTAGTTTGGCGGATGTGTGGAGGGAGGGCATTCCAGGCCAGGGGGATGACGCGGTCCGGGGGTCGACAGTGGGACAGGCGAGAACGAGGCATGGTGAGGAGATTAGTGGCAGAGGAGCGAAGGGTGCGGGCTGGGCTTTCCGGAGAAGACCTGGATGCCAAACCGGGAGCGCTGGGTATAGGCCTGGATGCCACTTGTCCGGATGCCGGCCCACAAGGCGGTCCCTCCGTGGGGGCGGGAGACCCCGGCCCGAGGAGGCCCCCAGATGTGGAGAGACCCTGAGAATGTAGCGGAAGCATCTCCGCGCACTGGTTCGGAATACAAGGTTGTATGGAGGTGATTCCTCTGGATTCCCGGGGACGCGGGGGCCGGTGGCTCAGTTGTCTCGGTCATTCGGTCAGCTTCCTCACCTTCTGCAGCATCTCTATGGGCTTCCACTGCTGGTTAATCGAGAACAACTTTAGAGGTTGGGTAGGATCCATGCTCTCCCATGGCTCTGGATTTGGGGACCTGCCGAGGCCAGGTTTTTGCGGTTTGGACACTGAGGGTCCGGCGCATGGCCATATGAAGCAGTGTGGCTCAGTGGAGTCAGAGGTCATGGGTTCAAATCCCGCCTTCGCCACTTGTCAGCTTTGTGACTTTGGGCAAGTCACTTCACTTCTCTGGGCCTCAGTTCCCTCATCTCTGTGGTTGCACTTGAGGGTCACTGAGAGATGGATTGTTCCAGAACGTTGGTCAAGCGTTGTCATCCGAGTCACGGCCCCAAATTACGGAGCAGCATGGCTTAGGGAAAAGAGCACAGGCCAGGGACCCAGAAGGTCGTCGGCCCCAATCCCGACTCCACCACTTGTCTGCTGTGTGACCTTGGCCAAGTCACTTCATTTTGCTGTGCTTGTTCCCTCATCAATCTGACTGGCTTCCCCAAGTTTCCTGAAGATAGTCCCACGTCAGAGGAGTTTCAAGGAGTCCGGCCCCCCGCAGCATGTCACCCTGGTTCAAGTCTTAGGTGCTTTGGCCTCGGCCCCAATAAGTTGTCTATCTACCTTAGCGCTTAGAACTGTGTTTAACACATAGTAAGGGCTTAAGTACCGTTTGTTGTTGTTGTTATTATGATTAATAAAGGCCAGTGGTGTTGGACATTTCATGAACCTGAAGGCATTGTCTGCTTTCTTCTCCCTTTTCTTCCTGCCCCCACTCCCAGCTTGTTCAGCCACTAACAAACTCAGAGAAGCGATTGCTAAGTTTTTCTAAGTGACCCTTAAGCTGAGCATGGTTACCTGGGGCCAGAGACTGCCGACTAGTGTATACCCCATCTGCAGTGTGTCACTGGTCTCTGGCTTACTGATGTAGTAATAATAAGTGCTTACTATGTGCAAGGCACTGAGGTGAATACAAGCAAACCAGGTAGGACACAGTCCCTGTCCCACATGGGGCTCACACTCTTCATCCCCGTTTTCCAAATGAGGTAACTGAGGCACAGAGAATTGACTTGCTCAAGGTCACACAGCAGACAAGTGGTAGAGTTGGGGTTAGAACCCAGGCCTGTGCTCTATCCACTAGGACACGCTGCTTCTCTAGGAAATGATCTAGGAGTCAGTGGAAAAATGGGCTGGCCTCCCCCATCCTCAACCAGTGTTCTTGGGGCTTCGAGACAAAGGCTCTTGACAAGTACAGTAGCACTTTTGTGCGTGTACTTGTGATAAACTCAACACCGAGTACTTCCAGTAACACTACTGGAAAGAAGCGAAAATTTGCAAGCCCAAGAAGCAAGCAAGCATGCATGCTGCGCTGGGCAGGGCTTGCTGCAGACTGTAATCAAATGAAGCAAGTTCCTCAGGAGTAGAGTGTTCCCAGGGGAGGTATGGTTAATCTGAAAGTACCTGCTCAGAAGGAAAACCTGTAGCCACGGGGACCTGGAAGGGGTATGCAGTGATTTGGGAGTCCCCCGCACCCCCAAGACACATTCGGTTTAGGGGTTTGAGCAGACTTCCGTATGCTCAGCTGCAGCAGTCTGTCCTACAGAATGGGAGGAAGGGCTGGATATGGTTTCCCATTCAGTGAGTGTAGGGCTCTACTGGTTCCCGTCTTCTGAAGCTTCTGGAGCTGGGCTAGGAGTTTCCTCTTCTGTCCCCTCCAGGCCCAGCTTGATTGTGGAGATCAGGTTAATAATAGTCCTGAGGAAGCCAAGAAACAGGGCTGGGTCTACAGGAAGCCTTAGAGGAACCTGATAGCAACTCACTGAGCTGTAATTTAAGATTGTAAACAGTCTCAATCTTGGCCCTCGGATGATCTCACCCTCCAGTAGGCCTCCTTCACTACCTCCAGGCTCAACTCCTGCTTCACGTCCACATCGTTGAGCTCCCCTTTTAGGGGCTTAGTCTTAGGAGCAAGTTGGGGCTTCTCTTGAAAATGGTGACTTGGAACGTGCAAAACACATGACTCTGCTCTCCATGCCTACAGCTAAATTCAGGGGTTCAGTTGCCAGCTTTGGCATTATTTTGGAAGGTGCCACAGGATGTCGTTCAATCAGATCCTTGAAGGCAGACATCATGACTAACACTTCTTTTTGGACTCTCCCAAATACCCTGCCTATACACCCAATGAATTGACTTGCTATGAAGTGAAGGGGGAAGTAACAAGCAAGTGAAGACTGACATTTCCCTTGGCTGTAATGTCACGGTGACCTAATTGTATTGAGCGCTTACTGTGTGCAGAGCACTGTACTGAGAATATAATATAAGGCATTCCCTGCCCACAATGAGCTTACAATCTAGAGTCTACAGTATCTACCCCACCCAGCATTCTGGGCCTATCAAAATCCTGGTATTAAGTGTTTACTGTTCTCAAGCATGAATCTCTTGTGCTCCTCTTATACCTCCACACCCCATAAGCATAAAGTTATTCTCCGTCATCAATGGTATTTGCTGTGTGCAGAGCACTGTACTAAACACTTGGGAAAGTGCCATGCAACAGGTGGCAGACACATTCCCTGCCCACAATGAGCTTACAGTGTATGGGATCTAACTCTGTTTTGTTCATGGTAACAGTCTGTTGCCGACTTGTACTTCCCAAGCGCTTAGTACAGTGCTCTGCACACAGTAAGCGCACAAATACGATTGATTGAATGAATGATTTGGGCCCAATCTCTCTAACCCTTGGAAAGCTTGCAACTGTGTCCAAAGAACTTTTGTTACCTAATCTGGTCACATCCAATTACATTTCCCATTGTAGTAGACTTTGGAAAGGCCATTTTTGGTAGCCTTCACCTAGGCATTTGATAATTTCATACTCCTCTTGACAAGCACGGAGGTTAAGGTTTGCTTAGTTCAGCTTTGAAAACAAACCTCTTCTTTCTTCAGTTTTCTTTGTTTCATCCTATTGTCAACCTTTCTATTTGAAGAGGGTTTAAAGGTGCAGTCGACCATTTTGATTTCATCTCAGCATTACCATATGTTAGCTCTGATCATAAACTGTTTTAATTGCTTTTTCTGGGTGCTTAGTCCCAGGTGTGGGAAGGAAAGTAATCATATGCATAGGCAGGCTTCTAACTTATTGGGTCCAATTGGTAACCTACTTCTAATTCATTGGCTGTGAAATGCATTTGCGCTATTGCTAATAAAGGATTTATGTTGTAGTGCTGAAACATGTAAATTTGACTGCCTGTTCATTGTTCAGGAAGGGAAGTCATTTAGGTGTGTAGTTAGTGGTCTAATCAAGTAACTGCCCCAAATTCTGATGACATACTTTTTTACTATCTAGTAGCATGAACACAGGGATGTTTTTTGTGTTTTTTGTTTGTTTGTTCAGTCTTTAAGTGTTGCTATGACAGTGGGGCCTACCAGGAGTGTGTATCCGTGCAGATGCATTTTTACAAGGCAGGGCCATTGTTTTCCTAATGAGGAGCTACTCAAACCTAATGAAGCCTAATTAATCTGCCACCAGCAGGCCCTAATAAACCCTTAATCAGAATGCAGTTGGCAATTTTAGAACAACTTAACCCTCTCATGCCCATCTTATACAGCTGGTGAGGTCTTTTTTTGGGGGGGAAGTTCCCATACCTAAATGCTTGCTGTTATCTCCATGCTAGAGGCCTGCTTGTCCCCAACTTTGCACGTGGGCACCTGCGGCAAAATTGTGCGTTTGACCACAGTTTGGGTCAGGTCTACTGGCACTAGGAAATGTGTGACAGGGTAATTGCTACCAGCAGGATGCCCGAAGAGAATCCTGGGGCTTAAAGGAGGGTAGCATCCCAAGTACTAGCCGAAGGAACACCTTTAAGGGTATGTAAATGAAGATATGGCAGTGCTGCTGTTTGCCCAGCCTGTGTGTACCTGTGGTACTAATGTGGTGAATAGGTCTGCCATCTTCCCACCACCCCCTTATTCCTTGTGGGTATGGGAGGATGGTCTGTAAGATAAGTCCAAATTATTATACTGGTGCAGGCCTATTCCACAGACTGTAAGCTCACTGAACAGGGAATGTAATAATAATAAAAATAGTGGTATTAAACACTATGTCCCAGGCATTGTATTAAGCGCTGAGTGGAAATACAAGCAAATCAGGTTGGAGACAGTCCCTGTCCCACATTAGGCTCATAGTCTTAATCCCCAGTGTACAGATGAGGTAACTGAAGCACAGTGAAGTGACTTTCCCCAGGTCACACAGCAGACCCCAACTCTGTTGTACTCTCAAGTTCTTAATATTCTGCTCTGCACATAGTGTTCAAATACCATTGATGAAATAAATTTCACTCAGTTATAGGAACCTGTTAGTGCTTTTGGCTTTTTTTAAAAAATTTCGCTAAAACAGACATCCTGTAAGATGTTACCTGTCATCTTCAGTCTAAGCTTTCTGCACATAATTTGGGTTTATGGGGATTTTCTGTACCCCAATTCCACTGTTAAAGAGTATTCTGAGCATAGCTCATGAGTGCAGGCTTCAGGAAACTCAGTGGAACCATGACATACAGGCTGTTCATGGCCAGGAGGACCGAAGACTGGCATCAAAGCAAACTTGTTCCTTGTAGAACCTGCACAGGCAGCAGCAGGTCACTTGAATCTGGGCCAAGCTCTGACGTGGAACTTGGTAACGGTGGTAACCTGTATCTGTTTAATATTCTGTCCAAGAGGATTACACTCTCCAGCAGTGTTTCCGTGCACAATGAACTACTACGTATGCATGAAGGTACCTCTGAATACATGCGAAGTGAGTACAGGGTCAGGCTGAACCGAGCAGAAGAAAATCAGGTGTTGATTTTGGCCTTGGCTGTATTGGGTCAGATGGGGCTAGGTCCTGGGATCTTGGTTCAAGCAGGGAGCTATTCAGTTCACTGCCTATTACCCCTTCAAAACTCAAGCAATGGCTGAACAGACCGCATGTGCCTGACTCTACTGTCCTGAGAGCCAAGACTACCTGAATCTGTTAAACCCCTGGCCCTTAAAGGAAGGAAAGAATCTCAACCATAGGAAAGCTCTCCTACAACTGAAAATCAACACTACTGGTGGTGAGATTGGATATCAAACCATTACTGAGGGACTCTTACACCCTGCGCCCAAGGGCATAATAGACTACTTCTTCTGGCTCCTAGCCATTAGGGGTGGGTATTGCTCCTCAGGCTCTGTAAGAAATCAGGCTAGGTTAGCAATGTTTCCAGGGATTCTAGAGTTGGGAGAAGTGGGAAGTAGAGCCTTCTATCAATGGGTGTGATCTATTTCTTGCAGTAATAATAATAATATTGGTATTTAAGCGCTTACTATGTGCAAAGCACTGTTCCAAGTGCTGGAGTAGTGCAGGGTGGCTTGTACTGAGCCACCCTCTCACTCCTTTGTGTCTGTCTATTCCCCCCACCCCATTCCCAGCAAAACACATTACAAGAAGTCTAGTAAGGATAGTGGGTTTAGCCTGTACTCACAGAACAGAATATCTTTTTGAGCAGTCTCTCTCTCTCTCTCTCTGGGTGTCTGTCTTTCCAAAAAGCAGCAGATACCACTCTACTGTAAGCCATCATTTAGTATGGAACTCAGTGTATTGTCTCTCTGGACAGTTAGGAGCCAGAAAATGCCAGGCAATATACAGACCTGCCTTATCAGGGGTTAGTGTAGTCCCCAGAGGCTCACTTCTACCTTAAGGTAGATATGGAAAGCTCTATATCAGCAACAGTGTAACTGAACAACCATGAAGGCAGGGATGATGTCTATTTAGGTCATACTGTCCCAAATGCTTAGTGCTCTGTACACTCATAAACGCTCATTGCTGTGACCTCTACACACCTGGCCAGCCTGCATGGTGCAAGTGCCATCCTTTCTGTGTGACTGTTCCCCCTCATTAGAGTGCAACATGGGCATTCTTGTTGTAGCTAGAAAAGGAGGGAGGGAAGAGCAAAATTCAGACACCGCACAAATCTGCTTCATGTTAGCCAGAATGCTGGGGTCAGGGAAGTCCCGCTTCCCCAGGAGTCGTCCCCCCCCCCCCCCTTTTTTTTTCCTGGACCTGGACAAGGTAGTTGAAACAATCAAGGTAGTTGAAACAATCCAACCGATAGAGGTTGCTTGTCCTGCTATCTGGATCTGTCTTATTTGAACTAACCCTATGTAATCCTCAGTGCATAAAGCCTCCTTAAAGTGCATAAAGCCTCCTCAAAGTGTTCTGTGCTTCTGATAACTTTCTCTTTAGTTGGCCTTAGTATTTGAAGAGGACATTGCTTGACGGAAGCTTACTCATGGGTGAGTGGTTGAAAAGGCTGATGTGAGATGAAAAGTTTCAAACACACATACACACTCTCACACACTCATAGCGCAACAGCAGGCAGTTTTTGTGGCCTTGCTTTGTTGTGTGGTGCTCTGCGCATAGTAAGTGCTTGATAAATACCATTGATACCATTTGACAAGGCACTTTTGAAGCCAACTGAAGATAATCCACATCTGACTTGGTTAGCCTAAATATGGATAACCGAAGAGGCAAGAGATTCATCTCTTGGGCTCAGATTAAGGTAGTTCACTTTAAGGAGCATTTGCTCTAGCAGAATTAGTTGAATAGTTAAATTCCTCAGTGCTTCATGCTGTAATCTCCAATTCAAATATGTGTGAAACAGATTTTCCTTACTCTGTTTGGAAAAACCCTTTTAATGAGGTCAAAGAAAATCCTTAATCTTAAACCCTAGTTATTGCCTTAAATGTGGCAGGCTAATGTGACCGGTCAGTGCAGTCTTAAAGACTTTTTTTTAGATAAGCATTATGTTGGTGTATGTTAATGCTCCTTAATTTGGATAACAGCAATATTTCACTGTTGGTGTTTTCAGCAGCCTAGGACTCTTTCTGTGCACTTGGAAGGATCTAGGACAAATCTGGTTCTGTAGCAGATCTTTCCCAGCAGCCCCCTTGTTCAGAAAAAAGCAGTCACAGTCTTATGTCAAGAGCAACAATATTGATTGAGTGTATGGAGCATGGTGTTGATCCTGCCATCCCAGGAGGTGCTTAGTCAAATGAAGGAGATAGTTATGGTATTTGTTAAGTGCTTACTATGTGCCGAGCACCGTTCTAAGCGCTGGGGTAGATACAAAGTAATCAGGTTGTCCTGTGTGGGGCTCAGTCTTAACTTCTCTGTGACTGTTCCCTCATCTGTAAAATGGGAATTAAGTTGCTTGCCCAAGGTCACAGAGCAGACAGAGGAGGAGCCGGAATTCGAACCCACATTCTCTGACTCCCAAGCCCGTGCCCTTTCCACTAGGCCACGCTGCTTCTCTAACGCAATGCAAATGGAACCTGCAGTCATTAAGAGTAGATGTGAATAATAAACCACGTTGAGGTGGTTGAGATGGCATGGCCAGGGAAGTTGGCTGGAAAGAGAATTAATCAGGTAATGCCTTTGGAGGAGGTGACCCCTTTTAGGAAGTGAGGGATGTGGCTTGAACACCTTCATCAGGATGTAGGGTAGCTTTGAGCAGTAGAGTGGAGGTGGAATGAAGGGACCATTAAGTAGTGGGAGAAGAAAGCAAAACTAAGAGCCCATTGGAGGGCCTTGAAGCCGATTGGAGCCTCTGTCCTCCTGAGGGAATCTGCAGATGCTGTGTTGAGATGCTGGATTTTATTTGCCTTTGGCTTACAACATTCTTGCTGCTACCAAACTATGCAGATTTGAAACCCAAGTAAGGCTAGTTCCACTTAGCTGTAGCCTACATCCTTTTCATAAGAAAGCTTGCAAAATCCTGGCAGCAGCATACCAAAAGCTGAATTAATAAAAGCTCTCAATGATCCTCAGGCATGCAGAGCAAGCTACCTACTTCATATTAAAAAAAACAAAAAACCACTGCCTCTGGGTTTGTCTTCAGTCGTAGGTATATAAGCTTCTTCAGGTTCATGACTAATGAAGCAAACAAATCACCAGGACCAGATGGCCTCTCCCTCTGGCTTCCTGTGAAACTCAGGAAGCTGCCAAACTCCTGGGAACAGTGCTACTGGCAGATTACCAATAGATAACTACCATCTTTAAGTGAGGTCCAAGAGCAGGTCCTGAGGATTGTAGATGAGGGAGGCTTCGCTGCTATGCCAGGCAAATTGGTCTTATCTATAATCAAGCATAGGACTAAGTGCTTAAAACACAACCTTTTGGGGAAATCATGCTTCCCTAATCAGGAATTCTTTTGAAGGGGCCAGTAAGCATGTAGATAGAAGGGCACCAGTGACTGACATATACTGCGCCCCCCCACCCCAACCGTCCCAAGGCATCATAATAATAATGATGGTATTTGTTAAACGCTTGCAATGTGCCAAGTGCTGTTCTAAGTACTGGGGGAGATGCAAGGTAATCAGATTGTCCCACATGGGGCTCACAGTCTTAATCACCAATTTACAGATGAGGTAACTGAGGCACAGAGAAGTTAAGTGGCTTGCCCAAAGTCACACAGCTGACAGGTGGCAGATCTGGGATTAGAATCCATGATCTCTGACTCTTTCGACTGTCACGCTGCTTCTTGCAGACACCTGACAAGGGTCCCCAAGGGGTGGGTGTGTGTACACATATGTAAATAAAATAAGCAGCCTGGAGAAAATGGACTTGGGTTCTAATCCTGGCTCTGACCTTGGACAAGTCATTTAACTTCCTAATGCTTCAGCTGTTTTACAGCTTTCCTCAGTCTGTAAAATGGGGATTAAATCTAATTTCTCTCAAACTGTGAGCTCCATGTGGGACAGGGACTGTCAAACCGGATTAACCCAGTGCTTGGTACAGTGCTTGGCACACGGTAAGTGCTTAACAAGTGCTATAATTTTGGGATTGGGGTAATGTCATGTTGCCGACTTGTACTTCCCAAGCGCTGAGTACAGTGCTCTGCACACAGTAAGCGCTCAATAAATACGACTGAATGAATGAATGTCATGAGTTGCAACCTGGCTTAAAAAAAAAAGCCAAAGAGAGGGGTAAACAATTCCTTTCTCTAGGAAATAAGTATGAAAGCTCATGGGCGGGGAATGTCTGTTGTTTTCTCCCAAACGCTTAATGGTAATAGGCAGCAACTTGAGTTCATCAGGACTCCAAACCTGTCTTGTAGGACTCAATGCAGGCAGTCCACTTCCCAGAGGTTTGGGCACACTGTCTACCTGGGAGTAATAGTAATAATAATGGTATTTAAGCGCTTACTATGTGCAAAGCATTGTTCTAAGCGCTGGGGGGATGCAAGGTGATCAGGTTGTCCCACGTGGGGCTCAGTCTTAATCCTCATTTTACAGATGAGGTAACTGAGGCACAGAGAAGTTAAGTGACTTGCCCAAAGTCACACAGCTGACAAGCGGAATGAAATGGACAAGATAGCGTCCCAAGATTCTATGTTAGCTGTGGTATTTATTAAACATTCACTATGTGTCAAGCCCTGAACTAAGTGATAGGCAAGACATAACCAGGTCAGAAATTGTCTGTCCCACAAGGGGCTCACAATCTAAAAGTTCTTTTTGAGCACTCTGCCAATATCTAGAATTTACTGTCCCAGCTGTCAATTGAGGATAGACCTGGATGGCACACTGCCACCAAGAAAGGAAGGCAAAAGCTTCAAATGGGAAGAGGTGAGAGAAATGGTGCCAAGCACAACACAGGGGCCAGAGTTAATGGGCAGAATGTGGCTGGAATGGTGAGTTCTGGCTTAGTTTTCTCAGCCACACGCATGCTTATAAGTGAACGTGATCAGTGGTGCCTTCAAATACATGCGCACACATATATTCTTAGATATCTTGCTAGCATTCCACTATTAGGAGCAAGCATAGTAATAATGATTATGGTATTTGTTAAAAGCGCCTACTTGGAGAGATTTTCACGAGCCTGCAAAACATCCCTGAGCCCTCTCTCGTGTCGTAATATTGATTTAGCCTCCAGCATGGCATTCTTATTCAGTTACTTGACTTAAAATAACCTACTTGTCGGGGTTGTGGGCTCATAATAATCTTCATTGGCAGTATAATTGCATGTCAACCTCCATTCCGTGCCATGTAGATTAAGCTCATGGGCAGGGAACATGTCTAACAACTTTATGTTGTACTCTCCTGTGCACTTATGCTTTGCACATAGTAAGCACACAGTAAGTATGATTGTTTGAGCTCCATCCAGCCAGTTTGGGTCAGGAAGAAGGGAAACTGCCTTTTTTATTGGTGGGGCACTCAGTGTTGCCTAAGGGCGGGAAAGAGAAACACAGAAAACAGGAAGATTCCAGCCACCATTTTAAGTAGAGGATTCCAGGATCTCCCGCTGAAAAGCAAACCAGGGGATGTGAGATGTTTGCCTTTTCAGACAGGGTGCTTCCCTGTAGGGGCTGCAGTCCTCCCTCCTCCTTTTCTCAAAGACCCACGGGTCATGTATTCTGGCCTGTGGAGGGTCTGTGTGAGCAGTGGACTAATTCAGGACTCGTTGCCCAATTTCAGTATTACCTTTGCAAAGATTCAGAGCAATCTGAATTGCTCTGAACAGCCCTCTAGACGGTAAGATCGTTATTAGGGATCGAGTCTGCAAATTCTGCTGTTATGCCCTCCCAAGTGCTTAATACAATGCCCTGCACATAGTAAGCGTTCAAATACCATTGATTTAAAGATACTAAGTCTCACATCTATAAGTGTGGGTGGCAGGAAAGAAGTCATAATCCATTGCATCAGTGTCTAGCCTCGGGCATGGGCAAACTAATGTGAGCCACATTTTGGTGTATTTTTATAATACAACTGTGAAAAGTGAAATGCTCTCTTGCCCAGCAGACACCTAAAAATTCCTTACCTTTGTTGGCTTTACTCCCAGGAAGAGTTTTAGGGGAAGAATGAAGTGGAGCTTCCCCCTAAGTGGGAGAGGGAAGCAGTTTAGATGTAAATGCCTGCCTCTGATCTCCTTCAGAGTAGTCCTGTATTTCAGGCACTCCTAACTTATTTGGCTGTGGACTTGTCTAGGATTGAGAAGGCTAGTGCTTGAGTGCCTGGGCTTACTTAAATGTCAGCCTGGCAGGTAACCTCGGAGTTTAGACATCCCTTGGGAGGCTCTGGCAGTCAGTTGTGTCTTTTGAGCGCTTACTGTATGCAGAGCACTGTAAGCACTTGGGAGAGTACAGTATAATGGACAATCCCCACCTCCAGAGAGCTTACAGTCCACAGGGAGGCAGCCCTTTTCCCTCCATCTCCAGGGACTGCTGGCATTAGGCTAGCTCTGGGGCAGTGTAGCATGCAGTTTGGCAGGCTATCAGTAATCCTTGAGCACATACTATGTGCAGGCCACTAAGTGCTTGGGAGTGCGCAATAGGGAACGTGATCCCTGCCCAGCAAGGTGCTCACAGTCTTGCCCTAAAACAGAGCTATGTTTCCAGAGCCAAGGCCTGCTCACATCTAACTCTGCTTCTCCCAGGTCTGGTGAAATTCTGCTTTCAAGCCACCCAAATGAAGAGCCCAACATTCTTTCAAAAGGCCGAGGCTTTCTCTCTTCTCTTCGTGCCCCTCGCCAGTCCACTCTGCTGCTGCCTAGTTGTAGGGCTTTTTGCATTTCTACCACTGCTTCCTCTTCATCCCCTCTTTGCTAAAGGACTCACAACCTTCTATAGAACTTCTGCATATATCCTACCCTATTAAGTACTAACTTGTGTGTGTACTCTGTCTTCCTCTCTCTTAATTGTCACCCATGCACGCGCACACACACACACCCGGTCATAAACTCCTTAAAAGTAGGAATCATACCTATTGATGGTGCTCTTTTCTTCCAAGCACTTGATGCAATATTCTGTCCACAGGAGGTCAAATGATCAGGCCTGGTGGATTCAGTGGTTGGGACTCAGGAGTTCTAATTAAGGTCTCTACTTACATGAGACCCTACATACAACTGCAAACCCTGGTGACCGGGCACGAGAACCATGTGGAACTTGTTCTTACTTGATGAAAGAGACATCAGAGCAATACTCTAGGCAGCTTGATGTCTTCTGTACTTGTAAAACTGTAGAAGGGTCACCGATGTTGTAAGTTTAACTGTAAAAATCTCTGAAGCCAGAACCCAGATATTTAATTCTGCAATCAATGGTTTTTGAGCACTTACTGTGGGCAGAGCACACTACTAAGCACTTGGGGAAGCACAACAGAGTTGGTAGCTGTAGTCACTGTCCATAAAGAGCTGACAGTCTACAGTTTGCAGTCTTTAAAAATCCCAAACTCTATAAAGCATGAAGCACTTTTGTCTCCTCCTCCGCCCCCTCCCCCCCCCAAAAAGCATTAAGAGATTTTGGAGGCTGGGAAAACTCAGGAACACTAGCTAAACAGACAAGAATTTGTAGGGAACCTTATTGTTTCTCACTTCCTGGTATCCCTCCAAATGTTTTCCATTTAGTGTTTTGCCACTCCAGCAATGACCTGTATGCTGCTTCTCCTCTCTTCTTCCCCAGCTTCATTAGCTGAGCCCCCTCATTCCTCTCCCCCTCCTCCTTGTCCCCATCCCCCCCCACCGTACCTCCTTCCCCTCCCCACAGCACCTGTATATATGTATATATAATAATGATGGCATTTAAGTGCTTACTATGTTCAAAGCACTGTTCTAAGTGCTGGTGGGGGGATACAAGGTGATCAGGTCGTCCCACGTGGGGCTCATAGTCTTAATCCCCATTTTACAGATGAGGTCACTGAGGCTCAGAAGTTAAGTGGCTTGCCCAAGGTCACACATCAGACATATATGTTTGTATGTATTACTCTATTTTACTTGTACATATTTATTCTATTTTATTTTAATAGGTTTGGTTTTGTTTGTCTCCCCCTACTAGACTGTGAGCCCGCTGTTGGGTAGGGACCGTCTCTATATGTTGCCAACTTGTACTTCCCAAGCGCTTAGTACAGTGCTCTGCACACAGTACGCGCTCAATAAATACGATTGAATGAATGAATTAGCTCTTCTCAGCTTGCTAGGGGTTTTATTGTCTTATGCCATCGAGTCGTGTCCGACCCATAGCGATGCCATGGACACTTCGCTCCCAGAACGCCCTACTTCCATCTGCAGTCATTTTGGTAGTGCATCCGTAGTGTCTGCTTGGTAAAAATACGGAAATGGTTTACCATTGCCTCCTTCCGTGCAGTAAACTCGTCTCTACCCTCGACTCTCCCGTGCTGCCGCTGCCCAGCACAGGTGAGTTTTGACTTGTAGCAGGTTGCCTTCCACTCGCAAGCCCCTGCCCAAGCTAGGAATGGAATGGGTGTGCATCTGCTTGACTCTCCCTCCTGTAGTCGAGGCTGGTAAAGTACTGGAAAGTCTCCAGGTGCCACCCTGCGAAGGGGTTGCTAGGGGTTAGACCTGCTGGGAGGCAATATGAGGTAAGGTCCTATTACAAACAGGATTTAGGTGAGCAATGGCTCTTTAAGGGTTTTATCTGACCTCTGCCCTTGAACGTCTTCATTAAGCTCTTCCTAACTGCTATGGTTGACTTGCAGTAGACTTCACCCAACTTATCAAGACTTTTGCTGTCACAAGACTCTAGAATAATAGGTGTAGTTACTCTTAAATGCAATACATTTGTATTTTTCTGTGGGGACTTCTCCACACTCCAGAAGGAACTTGGCACTTCCTCAAAAAACTGGTACCCATGGTCACTGTCTGCCTACCTTCTTGTCATCTCTCTTCTCACATCGTAGAGCTTTCAGGTCCATAACTTAATATCCAGATCTTGGAGTCAGAAACCTGAGCAAGGTGCTGTAATGTGTATGCCAAAAGTAACTGGGGTATTGAGTGCTCCTTTTAATCATTTGTGGACACTAAAGTAATACTAGTGAAGAAATACTAACCAGTGATACCTGTGTGCTTACTGTGTGCAGACCACTTGAGATTGTACAATACAACAGAGGTGGTAGACACATTCCCTGCCCCCAACAAGCTTCTAGTCTAGAGGATCATGGATAAAGTATAGCTCTCAACTGACTTCAACCCAAACTTAAACATTTATCTCATTCTTTCCACCTCCATCCCCTCTCCCCCCCAATATTTCTTAAACTGAACGCTGCACATAAAGATGTTGCTACTTTCTAATCCCCTGAAATGCCCCAAAAGCAGATAATTAAAGCTTGTAAATTTGCCAGTGTCCATCTCCAGTACCAAAACTCATAGAAACCCAAGTCTCTGGCAGTGGTTAACTTTCTTGCAGTCTCTCCCAGCTGATCACCTACAATGTGAGCTGTTTATGCTGAGTGACCTTCTCAAAGGTGGGGGGGAAGACAAGAAGGGGCTCTTTTTTTTTTTTTTTTTTCCCCTCAGTCATAGCCAACCCTGACACCACTCTTTACTGAGTAAACAGTTTATTTCTGAGTACGCCATAACAAGTACAGCCTTCAGCTTGGGCCCACTCCCTGACTTTTGGAGCGGGGGGGAAAACTAATGCAGTAATCTTGTGCCTTCAACCCCCTCACCATGCAGTAAGTGGAATTCCTCAAGGGCAAGTGAGTAGAAAAGTACTGACGCAAGCTTTAAATGGATCATTTTACAGAGTTGTGACCTGAAGCAGAAGGCTGTGAAGTAGCCTAACTGGAACAGCTTGATTACTGTCTGGAGACTGAAAATGGAGTGTAGGACTGGTGTAATTCTCTGCTGCTGTAGATGTAGAATGGGTTTTTTAAGCTTTTTAATCATGAAACCTCAAACACCTGTAGAAATACACAATTCCAGCCATTCTTACTAACTTAACCCTGGCTACTCAAAGCATTGTATTCCTGGATGAATATGACCAGGCTTTCTGTTCAGCTTCAGGAAGAGCCTTGCCCCCTAAACAGTGACCAAGAATCAAATTTCAGTAACCCATTAACCTAGGCTTTTCAGAAATATTACATTAGTGAGGGAATTCTTGCTTCAGATCCTACTGACTGTAGTAGTCTGTGAAGTGACTATGGTCTCACTTAAGGTTTTAGCCAGTTTTGTTGAGTAGATAATCTATCTGTTCTGTGACATCCTCTTTATGGATGTCTCTTGCAGGAACTGAACTACCTTTATGGAAGGCTTCAGGTTAATATTGGCTTCAGTAGCACCTATTGGGATTCTTAAAGTGCTACTCATCTCTGCTGCTAAGGGAATGGAAAATGCAAGAGATACAAGTTTGTATTATGCACACGACCATTTTCTTCTGACTCTGGATAGAGCTCAGTGCAATCAGGACTTTCCTTATGTCTGCCATTGTGTTCTAGCGAACATGTTATCATCTGACTATACCGATCTTGTAGTTTGAGTCAAGGAGGAAGATTTGTCTTGACCAACCATATTCTCAATCTGTCATGGCACCTGAAAGCTCTAACTTTCAAGATATTTCACTCTACCGCCTCACTGCAGTCTTATTTTGCCTGCTAGTACTCAAGCACTTTTTAGGAGGTACCATGATCTGACTGAGGGAAGTTGTGATCCATCACCTTAATGGGGTGGTCAGTTACTGATTAATGGCTTTCCTTGTGAGCATTGTAACTAGGTTTTTAAATTCAGTCTAAGAGATTTATGTCCCGAATAGCTTTCCTCAAATTGGCCTCTTGAAGGATCAGAAGTGGGTGATCTTAAGCTCACTGTCAATTTGGACTTTATCCAAGTCCTGACCACCTCCCATCTACCTACTATAGCATTCATGTACAGTCTGACACTAAGAGCTACATATCTGACAGGATAGCCGTCACTCCTCCACATCTGCATTCCTCCTAGCCCCTCTACTTGGTCAGTAGTGAACACTCCCTACTACCCTCTTGTCTTATGCTGTCGAGTCGTGTCCGATCCATAGCGATGCCATGGACACATCTCTCCCAGAACGCTCCCATTGCAATGGTTCTGGTAGTGGATCCGTAGTGTTTTCTTGGTAAAAATCTGGAAGTGGTTTACCATTGACTCCTTCCATGCAGTAAACTTGAGTCTCCACCCTTGACTCTCTCCGTTGCTGCTGCTGCCCAGCACAGGTGAGTTTTGACTTGTAGCAGATTACCTTCCATTCGCTAGCCACTGCCCAAGCTAGGAATGGAATGGGTGATGCCTCTGCTTGACTCTCTCTCTGGTAGTCGAGACTGGTGGAGTACTGGAAACTCTCCAGGTGTGACCCTGAGAGGTTTCCTCTAGTACCTAGTTAAAATCCCACTTCCAATATGAAATTGGACAGGGACCCTCCAATAGTTACCCATTCTTCTTCATCAAGCTGAAATCCTGGACATTTGGCTTTAAGGTTCTCTGTCACCTTTCTCCCTCCTACTTATCCACTAATTTCTCCCACTACATCTTGGTTCCTCAAGCTAATTTACTTTGCTTTTTGCCACTTAAGTGCTACAGGATGGGAGGTAAGAGTAATCTTATTTTGTTACACACATGAGATACATTATTACTTCTATTAGAGTGTAAGCTCTCTGAGAGAAAGGATCATGTGTATTAATGCTAATGTGCCCAAATACTATTGCTTGATTCCAAGTGAACATTTCTCAACTTTCCTAAGCAGCAGAACTATTTGGCCAAGAGCTCTGAAGCAGAGTTTAATTTGGGGCCTCTTCCAGGTATAACAAACAAGGTTTTGGGGGGCAGAGGGGAGAATGGGGTGGGTAAAGGAACAAATTTAAGCCCCAGGAGTACAAGGAGCTTAAATCCTCCTAGAGCTTAATATGGTGCACCCTGTATGTAATCAGTAAATAAGCTGTGATCCTTCTACTCTGTTCTGCCAGAACCAGGGGCATCTGTCTGACAAGCCTGCCAGGATCTAGGATGCCAAGGTGTCAAAAATGGCTTGTGCATGCCATACTAACTTTTAATAGTCACCATGTTTAACACAGGAGTAGTCCTGCAGCGTAAGATTACTCACTGTATGGTGATCCAAAGTGTGTGTGTGTGGGGGGGGGGGGTGGGTGTTCTTGGCAATCACACTGATTTAATAGGTTGGGAGATGGTCAAAAATAATCATTGAATTTGCTGCAAATTCTTAAGCTGTGATTATGCCTCTTGCTAGCAGAATGTTTTACACTCTTGTCACTCATGGTTTTAACTGTTAAATTCAGAGGAGTTGCCAAAAGTCCCGTATGGTACCATAAGTGAGGCAGGGAAGTTTAGCCATAGCAAGCCTTGACCAACACCATATACGTGCACACAACTTTTCTTCCCTCACAGTCTACTGGTGGATGGTATTATACCAGAACCCTCCTTAATTCTGTTTCCAAACTGTAATGAACATGGGGTTAGCAGATGTGGGTGTGCTCAAATTCTCTCAGACCTTTTTGTGTACTCTGGCCAGAGCCTAGCTTAGATTCCAGCTTTGATCACTGACTTCTAGGGAAGCCATAGAGCCTCTCCATTACTGGTAGAGAGACTGCCTCCAGGGAATTAAGGACCACTTATGCAAAGTGACTGCAGTGATACTAAAATCAAGCCTACACTCAAATTTGCATCTTCCTATATCAGAACTCTCACCAGTTTGCTGTTGCTGCTTTAGGTCTTTCCTAACACCTACTACTGTCAAGTAATTGATGTGACATTTAGGTTAGAACTGTAGGTCTCAGTCCTGATTCCTACATCTCTATTTCCTGGTCACTGGGTGTTGGCACCTTCCTTTCCATGCTGCTTATGCAACAGATCGTGTTTTGTTTTGTTCTCTGTCTCCCCTTTCTAGACTGTGAGCCCACTGTTGGGTAGGGACCGTCTCTATATGTTGCCAATTTGTACTTCCCAAGCGCTTAGTACAGTGCTCTGCACACAGTAAGCGCTCAATAAATACGATTGAATGAATGAACAGAACAGTTCTAGATTCTCCTTATGTAGCTCCTGAGTCTCAGCACAGAACATTAAATCCCTCCAACAGAACAAAGATTGTAGCCATATACTAAACTCTGTTCTGGCCATAGACCATACCTGATTTTTCAAAAAAAAATTTTTTTTTTTTATCTCCTACCACTTATCCAGCAGTGTTCCACTGGGCACATGGGAACCAAAAGTGTGAAGAATCTTTAGCAAAAACTCAAGCGCATATTCTGTTGGCAATAGTCTGTAACTTTTCCATCCTAACTTCTGGTACCTCAGCAATGCTTAAGTGAATGGCAAGGGGCCGGACAAGGTACATTAGTGTTCATGCCCTAAAGTGGGCTAGTGTGGCTCTCGTACCCACATGGGATGTAGTGTCCTCTGAACCAAAGTACAACTTGGCCACTAGTAATAGGCAAGTCCCAGACCTAGTCTCTGCACTGTGATAAGGACATCTCTCCACTACCAAATATACACATACACATGAAGTCTGCCCCCTTCCCCTCCTCCCCAGCTTCAGCATCAGTTGGAGGAGCAGGTAACCTTGCTTAATCTTGTCACTCAGTGGTTCCTGCTGAAATGGAACTTTTTTGCCAAGGTGGCATGACACCACCTGTACAAGACTCAATGTAACTATCCTCTTTTATAATAATGATGGCATTTATTAAGCGCTTACTATGTGCAGAGCCTCTTTTAGGCAAGTTGTGTATCTTGCTATCCTAGAAATGTAACCAGAGTCCTAAATTGCATAAATTGCCAAACTCTAACCAGTAGACCATGGGTTCTTCTTGAGAATTGTTTTCTAAAACATGAGGTTGTAGTTCAATGGAACCCAATCATCCATCTACAAGACTTTGAATCCTAACGGCTGGTGCTTCCAACATTTCTAAGTTAACACCCTGTTCTGGCTGAGTGGCATTAGCCTCTTTTGTATAACACAAGTTCCACTTATTGCCTACAGAAGAACAATGCTTCATCCGAGGTAAAGTAGTAATGTCATGCCTCCCTGGTAATTCCACTTGGCCATCAAGTGTGGAATGGGCACATGGGTGGGGGGAAAAGAGGTTTAAAACTTACCTCTATCGCTATTTTTAGGTAGGGATAATTCACATTGTACTAGACTGTGACTAATGCCAATATGATTACTGCTTTCAGTCAATAGTCTTTATTGAGCACATCTGTGTAAAGCACTAAGTTCTAGGCACTTGCAGAATAGTTATGGGACACAATTTCTGCCCTCAGTGAACTTCATCTAGTAGACTAATTGAAGATGATAAATGTAGCTATTACTCATCTGATTACAGTGGCCTGAGTAACTTGAATAAAAATAGGCACCTGACCATGGGTCATATGCCATTCTTATGAGACAGTTGGTTCCTGCAAACTGCATCTTTAGGTCAAAGTGTAAGTTTGAGGACTGCCTGTAGTAGAAATGAGGATCTAGGGTTTTTTTTGTGTATTTTGGTTTTTGTTTTTTTTCCTGTGGTGACAGAATCCTGGTTTCTGAGTTGGCTGTGAAAGCTTGCTATGCTTTGTGCTCTAGCTAATGTAGGTACTCTGCTGTTGGAACCCGGGGCCCGAATTGGACATTTTGACCCCTTACCAGTTGAGTATTAGTTCACTGAATGCTATTTTGCTGACTTAGAAATTATTTCTTGCTAAACATTGCATGGGGAAAGCTAGACAAAACTGTAGTGTGTAGTTAGCTTTGCTAGTTTCTGGACAAACTTCATCTGTAAACAGACCAAGCTTAATAGCACGTCAACTTCAGCCTCTTCAGTCCTTTTTTTTTTTTTTTTTAATGGTACTAAGCACTTAGAACAGTGCCTGGCACAAAGTAAGCGCTTAACAAATATTTAAAAAAGCACTGGGGTAGATTCAAGCTAATCAGGTTGGACAGTCGTGTCCCGAAGGGGGCTCACGGTCTTAATTCCTGCTTCACAGATGAGGTAACTGAGGTCCACAGAAGTGAAGCGACTTGCCCAGGGTTTCAAAGCAGGCTTGTGCTCTATCCATTAGGCTCCACTGCTTCTCTACCTGGCTTCTCCCCTCTGACCATTGTATATACCTTCACCAGGGCACAAAGATGGTGGCAACTGGGGTAACAAAGGAAGAGACGCTAGTACCACTTACATGGGTTCCTTTGGCTGCCTCTATATAGCCTGAATGCTTGTCAGGATGTAATTCAGCATTTCAGTCTTGTTCAGGAGCATCTAGAGTATTAAGGCTCTTTGTGTTTTTCCTCCATGTTGGCACTGCTGTCTAAGGGTGGGAAGAGGAAACAGACAAAACCCAAATTGGTCAACCTTGCAAGTAGAGGTGTGAATAAGAGGACAGTTGGGGGAGGCTGTAAGGAATAGCAAAAATCACTCTTGGGTAATCTATGAGTTTAAATTATCCATGCCGTCTCCTGTTACCATGGATAATTGTTAGCTGCCTTCAAAACATTTCTGCTTCACAGTTCAGGGGTAGAATTGGCCAACTTCTAAATAAGAAGCCCAAAAGGTTTCTAAAGATGAAGTCCAAATAGAATGAAACATGTACCCTACGTGCCAAATTGGTAAAGCTTATGAACACAACTTGCAAGTAGTATTGATCACATTTATTGGGCATTTACTGTATGCGGAGCACTGTACTTAGCACCTGGGAGTAAAACAGAGTTGGTAGACACATTTCCTGCCCACAGTGAGTTTACAGTCTAGAGAAGGGGAGACAGCCATTAAATTATGGATATGTATGTAAGTGCTGTGGGGCTGAGGGGGGCTGGTGAATATAGAGAGCAAATCAGGGTGATGCAGAAGGGAGAAGAAGAAAAGGAAAGGAGAGCTTAGGTAAGGCCTCTTGAAGGAATTGTGCAATAGGGGCTTTGAAGGTGGGGAGAGTAATTGTCGGATGTGAAGCTGGAGGGGTTTTTCAGGCCAGAGGCAGGACTTGGGTGAGAGGTCCGTGATGAGGTAATATGTAGAAGTATGGTATTCACTTTTATATCCTGTCAAGCAAGTGTCTTAGATTACACTTCAAGCCGTGATCAGAAATTTAAATTCAGTAGGAGAGGTTCACCGCTTCCTAAATTAAATCTTTAAAATTGCAGTTAGTTGACCATTAGGTCAAGTGTTTATTCCTCCATCCTATTTTAAATTTCCCCAGGCTTCCTTCCAGTTTTGACTTGCATGCAGTATTATGGGAATAGTATTTTAAACAGAACATCATCCTGCCCGAATCTCATCTGTTTACAAGATCTGAGACTAGCACCTGAGGTGATGGAAGAATTGTCTGTCAAGAGCTCTCTTTCTGGGAAGGGGAAAAAACCCTTAACTTTCTGGGCAAGAACCACCTTTGATAATGTTGAGAGAGTGTAGTAATTGTGGCCCCCTCTTTTAAAAAGCAATTCAGAGTACTGATAAGTGCCCTAACTCATCCAGTGGGGAATGCTGACTTTGTGATCACTTTTCTGTACCATCCTAACTCTAATCTGGCTCCTCTTTCATATGTTACTCCTGAGACACCCCGTACCACTGTCAGCGTTGAATTCAGCAATATCAATCCTTGTCTCTAAGACTCATAGAAACTGGAACAGTTGCAGAAGATGGAGGGAAGGGCAAGCCAACTTGACTTTTCAGCCATAAATATATACCTTGGGACACAAGTGTAAATGAAGGCTCGGTGAGCTGTAACTTGGCTGAAAGACGGTCGGCTTTAGAAATTCACTGCATTAGGCTCTGACAGTTCCATTAAAATGCAATCACCTTAACTGTCCACCATAAAACTGTGCACAACTTACCAAGTAAAGCTAAGGCCAGATATATGGACTCTGTCAACAGGGTTGACAATTCAGCACTTGAACCATAAAGAGTGGCTTACTAATGCCACCTTGAATATGAATGGCATGGCCTTTCTCAGAGCACCGTCTTATTGATCTCCTCCTTTTTGTTATCCTCACCCCTTTGGGGTAGGAAGAAACCAAAATTATTCTCCATATATATCTATATATCTATATATAGATAGATATATATAGATATAGATATATATACATATATATATATTTTTTTTTAGCTCTAACCACAGTGATCCTTATCCAAGATGACAGAGCCAAGACTTCCAAGCCAGAACCACCACCCACAATTAGGGATTCCATGACTCAAGCTTGCATCAAATATTTAAAAGCTAAACTAGACTGTCTTGATCTTGTTGATGCCGCTGCCTGATGCATAATCAGAAACAGTTTGCATTCTTTCCACTTGGAAGCAGTCTTTGCAGGGGTCCTGCTCTGTCAAAGAGCTCCAACAACCGAACTGTTCACAAATTAAAGTGGTCTGGGGGGGAAAAAGAGATGGAGAGAAAATAGTAGACCTCCCAAAACGTGGAGCACAGAACAAATTTCTGCAGAATTGTCTCACCCAATGCGAAGGAGAACTCTCATTCCAGTCAATTCTCCACATAATATCAGTGTTCATAGAGCAGTTTGGATTTCCAACTTCTGCATTGGCTTACTCTGACTTTCCTGCCTTCTGTCTCTCTCTTTTTCAAGTGCTTGGCTCTGCTGCCTGGATACCCCCCCCCCCCCCCCCCCCCCCCCCGAAAACTCTTCAGTCCCTATCTCTCCACTCAGAGCCCTAGTCATTGCTCATTCACCTCCTCATCAGGCAGGACCTCTTTGTCATTGACTTTAAGGATACTTAATCACATCTCTCCTTTCTATCTTTGATGTCCTGCAGCCTCACCCACATCCTCCTCCTCCTGGCCTGAAACTACCTCCACCAGACCACCACTCTCCCCATAAGTCTTCCTAAAGTCACTCTTCAAGAGACTTTTTTCCCCCTAAGCCTTCATTTTTCCCCCTCCACACACCCCCATGTCATCTAGCACTTGGATGTGTACTCTCTAGGACACTTGATATTTTCCCCACAGTACTGTCATTGAAACATGCCAAGAAAGCAGCCTGAGGTAGCAGTTTCCCGTGACCTCAACAGAAGCTTCCAGAGTGCTCCACTCCTTGGGCCCGGGAGTCCTCCGGCCACCGTCTACAGTTGCCCACAGGAGACTTGCCCTGGGACTCTTGGCCAGGTGGTTCCACTCACCCTTGATGTAAACTATCACTTTCAAGTGGCTGGGGCAGCTACAATTGTTATTGGATCTATGCAGTCAGCAGTAAAAAACCAATCTCCATTAAAACTTTAACAGATAACTCAGTGGGTTCCTTAAGGTTAAAGTGAGCACTCATCTGCCTAATTTAATTGTACATATTCCCCTGAAGCAGGCCTGTTGTCTCCCAGACTCTCCCGGCCTATGTGTAGGAGGGACCTTTGATCCCAGGAAATTCCCCATTTGAGAGGGAAGGGTACAACTCCTGGAAGACTGTCAGGAGAGAGCTGCCATGAGCAGCCTGCTTTGTATTCTCCTGTGAAGCATCATTTGTTTGGAGAAGTATGTAATTGATTCGTTCCCATGCAAAGAAAGGGCTCTGGGAGCATGAATCAGTTCTGAGAGCCAGAGCTGATTATTTCAGTCCTGAGACCCTGCATTGGCCACAGGCTTAAGTGACTTTCTCCTTGTCCACTTTGTGATGTACTCAAACAGTTCTCTGTGGTGCCAGACAATCAGTGAGAAACCCCCTAGTGCTTGGAGGATGTTGGGCTTATAGTCATGATATCTGCCTGTTATAACCACCTGTTCAGGAGCAGTGTGCTTCATAGGTGTCTGAGCCCACAAGTATAGCTTTTTTATTTTATTTTATTTTGCGGGGGTGGGGTGGTGGAAGAAGAGAGGCTGGGCTTGTATCTGAAAAGTGTTGTGCAAATCAATGAACCAAGTCCTAAATGGAAGGGAAAAATGCCGATTGTCGTCTGGAACGACTCTCCTACCCCTTTCCTGTTTTATGGAAAAGTGGGTTTGCACCTCCAGAGCAATGGCAGGGCCAAACTAACCAGCACACGGTGTCCTGTGGTGAGTGCAGACTAGTGCTTTGACTTTGGGGCTGCCCAATACAGAAGGGAAAAAAATGAGAGGAGCAAGGAAACAAAAAAGCAAGAAAAACCCACCTTTCTCTGGCAGTCCTGTTGCCGGTCCACTGCCCATATCTAGTTATCTGTTTAGCAGGAACAAAAGCATCATATTTTTAGACCCCCAAAGGGTCAGTACAGCTTGTTCTCGTAATGCCAGAATTCTATTCTTGCAAAACCCCTCTGGCATTTACCACAAACGGTTCATCCCGCACCATGGCACATCATCCAGAAAGCCTCATGTAGTTGGGAGAAATATCCCCTAACACTGTTTTGGCTGAACCATGTAGCAAAAACATGTGTTGTTGGTAGAACTGGGGCTGCTAGGTTGCATTGAGAAGCAGCATGGCCTAGTGGAAAGAGCACAGGTCTGGGAGTAAGAGAACCTGCCTCCTAATCCAAGTTCTGTCTCTAGACTGTGAGCTCATTGTGGGCAGGGAATGTCTGTTGCATTGTACTGTCCCAAGCACTTAGTACAGTGCTCTGCACACAAGTAAGCACTCAGATATGATTGTTTGCTATGTGACCCTGGGAAAAACACTTAACTTCTCCGTGCTTCAGTTCTTCTGTTTTTCCGCCCCTACTTAGACTGTGAGCCCCATGTGGGACAGGAACTATGCCCAACCTAATTTTCTTGTATCTATCCCAGCACTTAAAACAGTGTCTGACACAAGCACTTAATGGCATTTTAAAAAAAGAAAAACTTGCAGAACACCAGTGTGTACCTGCACCATTCCCTGGGCTTTGTGAATCTCGGTTCATGGATTCAGCTATTGCTGAGACTCAAATCTCAACCCCACATCTCCTCCTCTAGGACCATTCCATTTGGATGTGCCACCAGCACAACAACCAACCTGCCTAAGCCAGAACTATACCTCTTTTTCACCATAAAGACCTACTCTCCCCCCGCCCAGGTCCTCCATTCGGTTGTCCTCAGCACCCCACTCTCTCAACTCTTATATTCAGTCTGGGATAAATCCTGTCAGTTCGGCTTCCACCTCAGTCTAAACTTTTCTCCTATGGCAGCTAAACTCTTAACTTCTTCTCAGGTCTTCCTGCCCCCAGGCTCCACTCTCTACCCTCTAAGCTGTGCTTCATCTTCTCGAAGCACTGCATGTCTCCACCCATCTCAAAATCTTCCAGTGTGTTTCCTGTTCCCCTCCAAGCAAAATCCTGCGTCAGCTTCGAGTCTCTCCATTGGCCAACTCTCCCCACTGCTGTCTTTCCCCTCTACTTCCCAGCTCATTCTCCATTCCTTTTAACTGTACCCTTTTTGTAGTGGTATTGAAACATTTACTCTGGGCCGGGCACTCTTCTAAGTGCTGGACTAGATACAAGCTCAGCAGGTTGGACACAGTCCGTGACCCACACAGGGCTCCCAGTCTTAATTTTCACTTTACGGCTGAGGAAACCAAGGCACAGAAGATGTGTGAGTTGCCCAAGGTCACACAGCAGAGAAGTGGTGGAGCTAGGTCCCTCTGATTCCCAGGTCCTTGTTCTAGCCATTCAGCCATGCCGCTCTCATCTGTGCCCTTGCTTCCGCTATCCCCTTGGGCTGCAACACAATCCACCCACCTGACAGACCAAAGATCTAAAATCTCACCTGTGTTCATTCCACATCAGCCCCACTAACTCTACATTTATACCTTCCCCCAAGCAGTTAAGTATACATTTATCACCAATCACACAGTCATTCAGATTACCCTATTCGTAGATATTTCTGACCATCATCCCCCTTAAAATATAAGCTCCTTGTGGGCAGGAAACGAGTCAGTCCCATGTTTCTGTTGCAGTTTCCCAAATACTCGGTGTAGTGCATTGGACTTGGCAGACTCTGAAATACCACCCTTACTAAGTCCGAAACCACTATGTAAAACCAAGGGAACTGTGCCCATTCCCAGCCAGCTTTGTGTATTGTGTAGCCTTAATCTGTTCTATGCCCTGCACCTCACATCATCTCATCTGTCTCTGACATAAGGTAGACTTTTGTGACGGTGTAGGGACACTCGGTTTTACTTGTGTCTGTTGGGGTGGAACTGGGCTAGAGGTGATGAACACTCCCTGTTGCGGTGGTGGGACAACTAATCAAAGAGAATCGTTTGAATTGCCTCCCTTTGGAAATACTTTATTTCATGTCAGGGAGGAGGCAAGAGGAATAGGAGCACGGTCAGACGGAAATGGGGAAAGAGACACTGGGCATTGCTCAAAAGATTAAAACTGTCATTCTCTAGGGAGTATCAGAAACAGAAGGCAAACTGTTTAAATGGGATCTCGTAGGTAATTTGCTATTAAGTGTGGCAAGGGAATGGAGGGCCTGGATCAAAGCAGCATGGTCTGACTGCAGCTATTGCCAGAAACTTATGCACCCATGAATCCTTCTGGCTTTTGTGGAGATAAACAGGGGAGGGGCAAGTACCAGTTCATATTTGCTATTCCCCTCGATCCTTATTTCCACCTCACTCCCCAAAGGGAGAGAGCTACTGCACATGAAGCAGGTAGGCAGCCAAGGCAAAACTTGTTTGTGGCTTTGAGAAAGTGCTAAGAGGTATGTGTCATAAGCATCTCTTCCTGGAGTTTTGGATCTCAGGATCATCTACCTGATTTGGCTATGAGGTTACTCTTTTTTTTCCACCTAGGGAGCAGACACAACCCTTCCGGCTAGTGCCTGGTCTCTCTGCCTAGAATCCAGCATAGGCTCAATGGCAGTACCAATGCCTGTGTGCCCCTACCCCAGGCCACCTCTAACAGTTATGGCAGCTGCCAATAATGCCAGTCCCTGCAGCACTACCACACACAGTGTGTGTGTGTGTGTGTGTGTGTGTAAATGCCACACACAGTGAGGCAACATGGGCTAATGGAAAGAGCATAGGCTGAAGTTGTGATATGGGTTCCAGTTGTGGCTCCACCACTGCCCTGCTGCTAAGTGCTCCACTTTTTGTTCCTGTTTCCTCATTTGTGAAATTGGGGATAAGATGCTTTCCCTCCCTCCTTCCCTCCCTCTTAAACTGTGAGTCCTGTGTGGGACAGGGACTGCTGGATCTAATCTAATGCTTAGCCCATGGCACTTAATAAATTGTGAAATGCCCAGAATTCCCCTCTGTTCACTGGGACAACGGGCCCAGATTGCTCCATGCTGGAACTAAGTCAAACTTGGCTGAGGCTTTCAGGCTGTGTGGCTCTCCCATTCTGGCCCTGGCCTAAGGCTCCTGTCTCCTTCTTCCTTTGCTCTAACTCTCTCTAGTGCTTAGCCTCCCTCCTAGCAGAGCAGAGGCGATCCTGTGTTCAGACCTACAGCTCCATTTGGAAGTAATCGGCACCCGTTCTTAGAAAAGGCGATGACTGTTCTAGAGATCACCAAAGGATAGAGCAGGGAGAGGGTAGAGAAGTGACCTGGCCTTATCCCATGATGGCAGTTATCCCATCCTAGTGACCAAGAGGTTCACACAGCTGAAGGTTTTAACATCTAGGAGAACTTCAACAAAACTGACTGAAGGCTTAAGGTATCCTTTATTAGATTTTGAATGTGTGATAGCCAAGGGAGCTGCCCCCTCTTTCACCCCCCCCCCCACAAAAAAGCAGCATGATATAATAATAATAATAATAACACAAGCACTTAGGTGCTAAACACTGGGGGGGATGCAAGGTGATCAGGTTGTCCCACGTGGGGCTCAGTCTTAATCCCCATTTTACAGATGAGGTAACTGAGGCACCGAGAAGTGAAGTGACTTGCCCAAGGTCACACAGCAGACAAGTGGCAGAGCCGGGATGAGAACCCATGACCTCTGACTCCCAAGCCCGGGCTCTTCCCATTGAGCCACTTACAGGCCTGGGAGTCAAAAGCTCATGGGTTCTAATCCCAACTCTGCCACTCGTCTGTTGTGTGACCTTGGGCAAGTCACTTCACTTCCCTAGGCCTCAGTTGCCACATCTGTAAAAGGGGGTTTGAGACTGTGAGCCCCACATGGGACAACCCGATTTGCTTGTACCCACCCTGGCGCTTAGCAGCAGCATCATCATCATCATCAATCATATTTATAGAGCGCTTACTATGTGCAGAGCACTGTACTAAGCACTTGGGAAGTACAAATTGGCAACATATAGAGACAGTCCCTACCCAACATTGGGCTCACAGTCTAAAAGGGACAGTGCCTGGTACATAGTAAGCACTTAAACACTGTCATTATTAGTAGTGGTAGTTTAAAACAAAAAACTGTGGATCTTGGTGCTACACAAGGTCATGTCAGTTTATGGTAATAAGGTGAAAATTTCCCACAGGGATTGCAGAGTGAGGTTGTGGGGGACCTGATTTGGATTGAGAGCTGAAGAAGGGGAAGTTCCTAAAAACCTGTAGAGCACAAGCCTGGGGGTTCGAAGGACTTTGGTTCTAATCCTGCTTGCTGTGGGTTTTGTGGGGTTTTTTTCTTTTGTTTTTTTTCTGGTGGGGGGGCAAACGTGCCTCCAATTCCTCAACTGTAAAATGGGAATGCCTGTTCCTGTGTAGACCGTGAGCCCCATGTGGGACAGGGACTTTGTCTGACTTAATTGGACCTACCCCAGTGCTTAGAACAGGGTTTGACACATAGTAAGCGGCTAACAAATAACATAAGTGTTTTCCTGTCAGGGGTTATCTGAACTCTGGCAGCTCAAGTGAGGGTATGCTGGGCACTTGCAGAGGCACTGCCCAAACCAGAATTTGGATATCCAGAAAGGTCAGGCAGGGCTGACTGGGTGACCAGGTTTAGAATCCTAGGAAAGACTCCATATAGCTTGATGTTGATCTCTGGGAAATGGGAATAAAAGGAACCAGGGCTTTGGGGGCATCCTCTTAGTGGTATTTATTGGGCACTTGCTGTGTGCAGAGCCCTGTACTAAGTGTTTGGAGAAAGTACAGTATAATAGAGTGGGTGGACATGATCCCTGCCCACAAGGAACTTACAGGCTGCAGGGAGGTGGACATTTAAAATAAATTACAAGTAAGGGAAACAGCAGAGTATAAGGATATGGACATAAGTGCTGTGGGGATGGGGTGAATATCAAAGTGCTTAAAGGGTACATTGGCGATGTAGATGGGAGGGCAAATCAAGGGAGACCTCTTAAAGAGGCGACCTTTACTAAGGTTTTGAAGGTGAGGAGTGTGGTGGTCTTTCAGATGTAAAGTGGGAGGGAATTCCAGGCTAGAGGCAGGAGGTGGGCAAGGGGTTGGCAGTGGAATAGATGAAGCTGAGGTACAGAGAGTAGGCTGGTTTTAGGGTAGTGAGGTGTGCAGGTTGGGCTGCAATAGCTCAGTGAGGCAAGCTATTCATTCATTCTGTCATATTGAGCACTTAACTGTGTGCAGAGCACTACTAAAGTGCTTGAGTCCATTACAACAATAAATAGCAGGCACATTCCCTGTCCACAATGAGCTTATAGTCTAGAAGGAGAGAGATGATTGCCTTAAAGCCGATGGCAAGGAGCTTCCGCTTGACGTGGCGGTGAATGAGCAACCATTGGAGGTATTCTTGGAGTGGGGAGATTGTGGACTGGTTTATCAAAAAAATCTAGACAGCAAAGTATAGACGGGAGAGACAGAAGGCAGGGAGGTCAGCGAGAAAGCCGCTGCAGGAAATAAATGCCTGGATCAGTGTGGTAGCAGTTTGGATGGAGAGGAAAGGGCGGTAACTGACTCTAAAGTTAGCTAGGCAGATCTTTCCTGTAGGATTATTCCTATCTTGTTTCTCTTTCTCTCTCCCCCCGCACCCCCCAGCTATATGTTGTAGCAGAAATACCCCACTATAAGAGAAGCAGCAATTTTTTGATTCTATTTTTACCACCTTTTTGCTGGGCTCCTAGAGAAGGTAGCTCCAGGGAACCCATCAAAAAAGGAGTATGAGTTAAAATTGCTACCCCTGACACCACAACAATCACAACCAGAATTCTCTTCCCAGGACAAGCAAGGCAGAGTGCCTGCACTCTGCACCCTGAGGCAAACCAGAAAGACTGAGCCTAGTAGAACATTTATTTAGAGAGATTCTATCTAGAGATAGAGGTTTCCTGCCTCTAGGCAGCCAACTGGAGGCTGGTTTCTACTTAGAGCAGAACAAAGGGCTCTGGGAGAGGGGCCAAAGTTGTTAACCTTCCCTTCCCAGGCGTTTGTCAATCCTATTTGAGTGTTTACTGTGTGCTGAGCATTGTACTAAGCGCTTGGGAGAGTACAGTGTAACAGGCATGTTCCCTGCCCACATGAGCTTACAGTCTAGAGGACGTTTGTTAATTGTCAGATGTCGCAAACCCCTGATGTTACTAGTCTTATCACTTTGGGTTAGTGATACTAAAACCAGGATGTTCTAATATGAATTTAAGGCACTCAATCACCTATCCTCGCTCCTCTACAATCCAGCCTGCCCACTGCATTCCTCTATTGGTAACCTATTTGCTATGCCTCACTCATCTCTCAAGCTCTTGCTCACTCCCTCCTTCACACCCAACGAACTACTACTATGCTCATCTTCAAAGCCCTTTTGAAATCTCATCTCTGGGAGGCCTTCCCTGATTTTTCATCTTTTTGCCCAGCCCCAATTCATTTATACGCAGCTTTTTTGTTTTCCCTCTGCTGAATCTGTGTCTTCACTCCCCAGACTATAAGAGCCTTAGCAGTTGTGTATGAAATATTGTGCTCTCCCAAGCACTTAGTAGTGCTCTGCTCAAATACTCTTGATTGATTTGTAGGTATAAAGCCACATTTACCATTATTCCTGGGTATGACACAACTCTAAACACAAGGTTAAGAACCATCTTGTAAATGGCTTATTAGTTAAAAACTTCCTCTTCAATTGTGGGCTTTTCTAGTAAGCATTCTCAGGATCTCTTTCCTTCCCCCACCTTCTGCTGGCTCTCTGACCAAGTGGTAAGCTCATTCTGTGGGTCCTCTTCATATGTTGAATATGAGGTTGATGGTTGAACAACTCTCTCTGTGTTCTAGTTTGAAAGATGACCTCCAGGAAGAAAGTTTTGCTGAAAGTTATCATCCTGGGAGATTCTGGGTAAGTGATGGATGATCTCAGGTAGATCTGGTGAACTGTAACAGCCAGCTTTCTTGGGCAAAGTTCTCTTCCAGCCAGCTAGTTAAACTCAGGGGGGTAATGGGACAGATATTGGGTTAGCTTTGCTTCTTCTCTGGGGTTTTTTATGCTCTGCCTTGAGGGATCATGTGGTCTACACTGCAAGTAGGTGGCCCCCTAATTTTCCTGCACAACATAAGGGAGGCACAGCTGCTCCTAAGGCGTCTGGAAGGTCCCTAGCCTTGATGTTCCTCCTAGTTGGATTAAAGCACTGTCAAGGGACATAAAGTGGCTCGAGGCCAGGCCTGGCCATCAGGATGCCAGGCCTATAAAGTGTTATCTCTTTAGAACTTGCAGGGGTTGAAGAGGCAGTTGTAGACCTGTTGGAAACGGTCATTTTGAGTATCTTTTCCATAGAGCATCAGGCCCCATGAACAAATGTACACGTCGTCTCCATCCTTGACAGACTTGTAAACTACTCAGTGTCCTTAGCGTCTCCCCACCTTTTGGTCACTTGACTCATTAGCCCCTCCACTGGGCAGAGTAAACAGGGAGAGAACTCAAATCTGCCCGTCTTAGAGCTCTGCTATAAAAGGTTTGAAGGGAAAAAGACAAGCTACTGACTGAAACGAAGTGCTTGGGGTTCTCCATACACTTCATTTAGTAGTGAGCCTTCTCAAGCTGTAGAAATAAACCATGATCAGTCAGGAAGGGGTGCATCTCTGGGGCTGGCTGGTAGCCCACTCTGTGCTGTAGGTGCCGCCTGGATTCTTTGTAGGGTTATATTGATTAAGTTTAAAAGGTTATCTGTGATGGCCGAAATGATCGCTATTGTAGTGTTGCCTCACTAAATAGAGGGAAGTGAGGGCTTAATCTGTTAAAAATTATATCGAGTAGATGCCAACAACAGTCCTTCTGGTTCCAAGACTGGCTCAACCCCTAGAAAAAGTACTCTTTGTATGCTTAGAAAGTACGCATTTCTTTGCCTAGTGAATTGACCGGTTCAAGGAAGGAACGGTTCCATCAAATGGCAACAAGGATCCCCTTGGACCTGGTTATTAGATTACCACCTGGCTTGGGTGGTAAGTAGGGACCAGAGCTGTCTTGAAGGGACTGGCTAGTGAGGTGAGATGCTCACCCAGGTGAGCAACTGCCTGAGTCTCCTGTCAGAACTTGACAAGGAAACGGCACATCCCAGCTCTGGGTTAAAATCAATCAATCAATCGTATTTATTGAGCGCTTACTGTGTGCAGAGCACTGTACTAAGCTCTTGGGAAGTACAAGTTGGCAACACATAGAGACGGTCCTTACCCAACAGTGGGCTCACAGTCTAGAAGGGGGAGAAGTGATCAGTCCTGGAAAACCAGTAGCTTCTTGCATGCAACGGTTTAATTTCTTGGCTCCTCACTTACCGTTTTTCCTCCACCAAACAGGGTGGGGAAGACATCACTCATGAACCAGTACGTGAACAAGAAATTCAGTAACCAGTACAAGGCCACAATAGGAGCAGACTTCCTGACGAAGGAGGTGATGGTGGATGACAGACTAGTTACAATGCAGGTAAGGAGGCTTCATGCCCTGCTAATTATGCAGTTCTGAAATGCACTTGTACCAACTCCTGAGTGGGGAAGTCAGAATCCTCTCTGGGGGGAATGGGGCCAATGGGTGTCTCTCTTGGGGGGTTGGGAGTTGGGGGAGAAATAGTGGAAGGAGTTAGGTAGGCCTCTCTTCCTGCCCCAGGTTGGGCTAGCCTAGGGTCTTGACATACTTGGCAATAATAATATTGCTGCACTTACCATGGGTGAAGTACTGGAGTAGATCTAAGGCTAAAATATTGGACACATTTCTCGCCCCAATGGGCTCCCAGTGTAGCATCTCCCCATTTTGCATATTGGGGGGGTGGGGGGGGAGGCCTGAAGAAGTTAATTGACATGTCCAAGGTCACCCGGTAGGCCAAGGGTGGAGTTGGAACTAGATCCTGTATCTCCTGCTTTCAAGCTCCACCACCTCTCCTGATATATCTTTGGGCAGTCCTAGGGGTTTGAATCAAGCCTGGGCCATCCCCAGGGAACCTCTATTCCTGGCCCAGAGAAAGGTGGGGGAGGAGGGAGAGTGGAGCAGCTGGCCCTTGATGGCAAGAATTCTCTGCAGCCAACTGGCAGCAGGTCTTGCCAAGCTCTGGTAAAGCTAAACTTGCTTGCTGTTTGGTCTTCTGAAGAACTCTTGGTGTATTCCAGACCTCCATATTAGCCATGTAGCACAATCCCGTGCTTATTAGGTCAGAAGCATAATCTTAATACCCCACTTCCCCCTAATAGCCAAGCCAATTATCTGTCAACTGCTAAAGCCACCACCTGAAACAGATGCTTTCCCCCTCTTTTTTCGGTGGGGGCAGGGCGTTGCAGTTAATCTTGCTCTTGAGTTGGGCTGCCACTCTGTAAAAATAGGTCTTGCGGCGTGAAAAGCAGCTTGCCGAGAACTGAACAAATGGGGCGGGGCCGGACTGGCAGAAGGAGCAGGCCCAGCAGCTGGGGGGGGGGGGAAATCCTGCAGGGGGCTGGTAGGATGAATGGGCCACAGGAGGATAGAGCAAAGAGGAGCTGCTTGCTGTAGTCCAAAACAGGCAGGCAGCATTTTAGATGGTGGGAGTGGCATTCCTCCCTACCACCTGATCATTTTACGCACCAGGCCTGCCCCTGGGGCAGAAGAGAGCAGGCAGTGCTTAGGCAAGCCTCGCTCCTGGCAATGGAGGAGCGTCACTGTGTATATCCATCTCCTTCTAAAATGCCAGGCTTAGACCCTGTGTGGTGAGTAACCTAAAAGATAGTGTGTGCCAAACTGTTCCATTGCACAACCTGCTTGATGATTAGGCTAGGGACTTGGATGGTGAGGGGTGTTTGGGAGAGGGTATATGTGGGGGGGTGTGGGGGGCAGGGGCTAGGTCTATTTCCCAAGTTTGTTTCACCAAGTGCTTCCCCTGGCCAGTTACAGCAATCCCTTCTGCTCATCTGAGGCTACTTGTGAATTCAGCGAAAAGGTCATTCTCATCAATAAAACAATGATTGTAAACGGCGTAACTGCTCCTTCCCTACCCAGCTGTGCACGGTGGCTTCAAATAAAACTTACCTACCCCTTGCTGACTGCTGCTCCATCCCTTCCTACTACTAGCCCTGTCTCTCCCATTCTGAACTACTTAAAGGCTCTGAACTAATGTTCTCTCTGCGCCCTCGCGCCTCTCTCCTTTCTCTCGATCAGTTTTTAGCAGGAGCGGTTCAAAATTAGCCCATCGGTTTCTTGGTCCTGAAGGCCTGACTCCCAGGAGTCACACCAACTTCTTGCCTGGTCAAGAACTGAAGCTGGAAGCAGGACACCGGTACTCCCTCTAGACCTCTTGCATGATGCCACTAATCTTTTTCCCACAGATCTGGGACACAGCAGGGCAAGAACGGTTTCAGTCCCTCGGTGTGGCCTTCTACAGAGGAGCAGATTGCTGCGTTCTGGTCTTTGATGTGACTGCCCCCAACACATTCAAAACCCTGGACAGCTGGAGGGATGAATTTCTCATTCAAGCCAGTCCCAGGGATCCTGAAAACTTTCCCTTCGTCGTGCTGGGAAACAAGATTGACCTAGAAAACAGACAAGTAAGTTTTCTGCCAGGGGCAGCCCCTCCACTGAAACCTGGTAAAATCCCAGATCTTTCCAATCTTCCAGAACCCTCTGTACGCCAACCAGAGTTTGTTGCTTGCCATCAGGGCGGAGCTCTCTGAAGGTTTTAAGTCTGGTTTAAGCAGGGCATCAGCAGCTGAATAACTGCAGCTGCTTTAGCTTAGACTTGGCAAAAGTCACCTTGTCTGGACAAGGACCTCTAAGGGTATAAATACTAGGTTTTGCAGCATTTTTAGGTGACCTGGTCTCAAGGAAATGTAGGGGGGATGGGTGGGTACAGTGCTTTTGTCCTTTGGATTATATAGTGGAGTCTATTCTTACCCAACAGCAGGGCTTTTAGCATGGGCCTCCAGGGAAGAATGTGCCTTTGTTTTAACCTGAGGATGAAAGGCTTTTTTTCTTCCTCTTTACCACCAGGCAAGTTGGTCTCTCTAGATTTACATAAGTAAAGTTTTGTAAAGTGTCAACTCCTCATGCAAAACAGCTTGGCTAAAACTAGACCTTGTCATGTCCTTTCTCCTTCTGCAGCCTACCTTTGGGGTTAGACTTAAGGTGATAAATACAATTTAGTGGTAGGCTCCAAACTTTCCCTGGCTTTACTTGATCACTGTGACTTGAGTGTACTCTTTCCTGTCTCTCCTAACTTAGCAGAGACGAATGTTGTCCGGACTCCTTGCTGAGGTACCATGACCTCAGAAGAAAGAGAGAAAAAGAGAGATGTCCAGAGGTTTCCCTTTCCTACTGGAGGGTGGGGCTGAAATTAGGCAGATTGGGCTGTTGGTTCTGCAGAGTGACTGCTTTTAACCTGGGAATGGAGTATGCATTTGCTCTGCCAACAGGATGGTGCTTAGAGCTGGAAACTTGCACCCTGCTTGTAGCTGTAGTAACCGCCAGGTTAATGGCTGACAAATGACTTTCTGTCTGTAGTCTATGGAGTGGAAGGTTAGTCTAGAAAGGCAGTAGGTCTTGAAGGGCTCCGTGTGGATATTTGGTATGGGGTGAGCATAAGAATAAATGGATAGGGACATGGGTTGGATTTGGAGCATTCAGCATCAGATGCTTAAAGTAATAATAATAATAATGGCATTTATTAAGCGCTTACTAATAATAATAATAATAATGGCATTTATTAAGCGCTTACTATGTGCAAAGCACTGTTCTAAGTGCTGGGGAGGTTACAAGGTGATGAGGTTGTCCCACGTGGGGCTTACAGTCTTAATCCCCATTTTACAGATGAGGCAACTGAGGACCTGATTACCCTGGGGTTCAGAACAGTGCCTGGCTCATATTAAGCGCTCAAAAGCCCACTGTTTGTCGTCGCCAAGTGCTAAGTACAGTGCAGGCTAGACTGTAAGCTCCCTGTGGGCAGAGAACACGCCTACCAACTCTATTACACTGTACTCCCCCAAGCACGTAGGAGTGCTCTGCACACCGTAAGCGCTCAATAGGGAAGCAGCATGGCGTAGTGGGTACACCACAGGCCTGAGAGTCAGAAGGTCATAGGTTCTATTCCCAGCCCTACTATGTGCAAAGCACTGTTCTAAGCGCTGGAGAGGTTACAAGGTGATCAGGCTGTCCCACGGTGGGGCTCACAGTCTTAATCCCCGTTTTACAGCTGAGGGAACTGAGGCCCAGAGAAGTGAAGTGACTTGCCCCAAGTCACCCAGCTGACGAGTGGCGGGGCTGGGATTTGAACCCATGACCTCTGCCTCCCAAGCCCGGGCTCTCTCCACTGAGCCACGCTGCTTCTCTAAAGTCTCTGGAAGAGTGTGTCTGTGTGTATGTACATATATATATATGTGTATATATAGGGAGAGAGAGAGAGAGGAAACCTTCCACTGAAGAGTTCCATGGCCCCAGCTGCTCTCCGGAGTTGCCCGTTCAGAGCTTCCCGCTTGCTTTGTGACTTGTGGTCACCGGCTTCTCCATCCTCACCCCCTCTTCTCCCCCACCCCCCTTTTCAGGTCGCCACAAAACGAGCACAGGCCTGGTGCTACAGCAAAAATAATATCCCCTACTTTGAGACCAGTGCCAAGGAAGCCATCAACGTGGAACAGGCTTTCCAGACAATTGCACGAAATGCACTTAAACAGGTAGGTCCGGGAGCTGTCTGGCTCCCTCTAGTGGCTGCCGGTCAGTCCTGCCTGCAGCCTGTCAATCAATCAATCAATCAAATCGTATTTATTGAGCGCTTACTGTGTGCAGAGCACTGGACTAAGCGCTTGGGAAGTACAAGTTGGCAACGTAGAAAGACCGTCCCTACCCAACAGGGGGCTCACAGTCTACAAGGGGGTGACAGAGAACAAAGCCAAACATCTTTTAGACTGTGAGCCCACTGTTGGGTAGGGACTGTCTCTCTATGTTGCCAATTTGTACTTCCCAAGCGCTTAGTACAGTGCTCTGCACATAGTAAGCGCTCAATAAATACGATTGATTGATCCTAACAAAATAAAATAAATAGAAATGTACAAGTAAAATAAATAGAGTAATAAATATGTACAAACATATATACAGGTGCTGTGAGGAAGGGAAGGAGGTAAAATGTCATGCTGCTTAACTCCAGGCTTCTATACAGACAGGAAACCCTGGGTGTATGTTTATTTGGGGAGACCGCTTCTGGCCTCCAATCTTTTTCTCCGCCAGAGCTTCACACCTCTTTATTGTTAACAGTCCAAATCCCCACTACTGCTTTTGCTTGAGCAATAGGCCGGGATGATTTGCCCTCAGCTTGATATTTTTTGGCTTCTCTTTGGGGGGTATTGACTATCTGCTCTACATAAGACTAGTCCTCTAGGCTATGAGCTCGCTGTGGGCCGGAATGTCTGTTTGCTGTTATATTGTACTCTCCCAAGCGCTTAGTACAGTGCTTTCCACGCAGTAAGCGCTCAGTAAATACGGTTGAATGAATAAGGGGGTTCCTAGGTGAGAATAATCTCAGTATCTCACCTAAAAGACCACCTAAGGCTCCCCATTAGGGAGAAGCTGCTTTTCATTGTGCAAATAAGAATTCATACTTGTAGTCGTATTGTCATATTTGAGCGCTTACTGTGTGCAGAGCACTGTACTAAGCGCTTGGGAAGTACAAGTCGGCAACATATAGAGACTGTCCCGATCCACCAACGATGACTTCAGTAACAGGCAAAGCCTCCGGCATTTACTTCTCTGTTGCTGGTTACCCAGCTGTTCAGAGAAAAACTCTTTCTCTCCATATCTGTCCAATTCAGGAGTACAGCAGCCATGAACGGGGGACGCCGGGTCCACCCACAGTAACGGGTTGCCGTAGATGCTGCCTGATTTAATGCCAACTATCAGCCAGGGGAAAGCAAATCTAAAAGCATCAACAGAGGAGTCGTGCTCAGGGTTATGGGCTTCCTAGTGCCTCCACCAAGGCTCTGGTCCCTGTGGATGTTGGCCCTAGCCCAAGTTTTCAGATGCCCGCCCAAGTAGAAGAAAGACTTCCATGCCCCCAAAGGGGCCGCCTTCTTTCTAAAGCTGGAGTTAACATCTCTCTCTTTCTCCCACCTAGGAAACAGAGGTGGAGCTGTACAACGAATTCCCCGAACCCATCAAACTAGACAAGAACGACCGAGCAAAGGCCTCTGCAGAGAGCTGCAGCTGCTGAAGGGACTTGTGGGGTAGAGCACGAGTCCTTCACAAACCAATATCACACTTAGGCCTTCAAACACAAGCCCCCCCCCCCACCCCCCCGCCCCCTTTTCAAAACAAAAGTAATCAATTGTCCCATTTCCAGCTGCCAAAACACCTTTCTCCTCCTCCCACCTCCCTCCCCTCAACCCCTTCCTTACCAAGTCTGCCACGAGCAAACAAGCCCATTCTCGTAACACAGCTCCATCAGTGTCCTGTCCCAATCACATCAAACCATTTTGTGCGGTAGCAGGACTGTTTGAAAACAGTTCTAAAGTAGGTTTGGCATTGGAAGCTAATTCCACTTGTCCAGTGGAGAGAAACTCTTTACAGTTAATCTGTAACGAGTTTTCTGGTTTGGTTTTTTTTGGGTTTTTTTAAACTGTCTTGTGGCTTTTTTTTCTATCCCCTGTGAAGGCTTCAACTGGGAAGGCTGGCTACCCGTAGTTCATTGCAAGCTCACACCCAGTCCAACTGGGTTGAGTTTTGTATGTATCTGTTAATGCTTATTACTTTTAACTAATCAGATCTTTTTACAGTATCCATTTATTATGTAATGCTTCTTAGGAAAGAATCTTATAGTACATGTTAATATATGCAACCAATTAAAATGTATAAATTAGTGTAAGAAATTCTTGGATTACATGTGTAAAGTCCTGAAACGCAGGTGTTTAGAATGAGGGGAGACCCCTGTTCTGGATTGCAGCGTGCTAAGCCACACAGAATTCTGCAATCCAGTTAGAGGCAGTATTCTGTACAGTAGAAATGACTTACGTAAGCCTTTTTATTGAAGACTTGAGAGCCAAAAAGCTTTCTTCATCGCCTGGAAAAATCAAGTTCCCATCTGTACCTAAATAATCATCAGATGATTTGCATAATATATCAGTGTGTGCAATGGATTATTGGAGGCTATTTGCAGATATTAAAATGAACGTTCCCTCCTCTTCCACCCTTAAACTTCCAACTGTTAAATCAGCATTCTACAAAGAACCGAAAGGAAAAACTACAGATGTTTTAGTGATTTTCTTTTTTTTTCTTTTTTTTTTTTTAAACCTTTGTTCTAGAAGGCGCTCCTCCACCTTCCGGGTTGTGATATGTTCTTAGGCTAGAACTCTTCCTCTTCCCACTCCATCCCTCAATATCCCAATATTACCAATCATGAATCTGTTTCTTCAACATGAAAACCTAGCTGTCTTACTCCCCTCCCTAGTATCTGTCCCTGCGTCGTAGCTTGCTTAAATGGAGCACTTCTCCCTATTTTCCAGAGGCCTGTGGGCTGAGTTCTTCTGTAAAGAGATGAACATGATGCCAATAAAATTTAACAAGAACAAAGATCATCCTGTTTCTCCCTGTCTCTTCTTTTAGTCTTTCCCCTTCCCCCACACCCTTCCACCCCATAGCACTTCAGCTAACTTGGTCAAGTCAACTGGCAAACGGATTAACCAGGGGTGTGTGCCCAGATTTGGACCTGTTGCTTTGAGGCAGAGTCTCTCTTCGCTACCACCCCTTGCCTCCCACCCACCAGGAAAGCCTCGGTTGCTAATGTGTGGCGACGGAGTCTCCCATCAAATGATGGGTGAGCCTGTCGTGGGAGCGGGCCCAAAGGAACTGGTTAGTGAGTGGCTTGCACAGCACCACTCACACGCTCTTCCCTGCCAGTATGATTCCTCCTGGGGCACCGGTGGCAACCAGTGAGTAGGCGGGCAGGGGCGCAGCACTCTGCAAAGGGCACATAAAGGTCTCTTTATGTGCAGGACCCACTTACGGGCAAACAGCTGCTTCGTGCTGAGGCCGTGCTGCGGTCTGCGACCCAGCGGCCCGTTGCCACGGTAGCGGCTGTGGTCTTTGCCGCTCATGTTGGCCAGCTGTCTTTCAGGGCTCCTGCTGGGCTTGTCCACCTCGTGGAATTTCCTCGGTGGTCCTCTGGTCAGAAACCTTCGCCACTGAGGCAGTGCTGGTGCTCTTTCCACTGGACCAACAAATGATACTGACCAGCTGTCAATAACCCAAGATGGAACAGGCAACTTGCCTAATCTCTCTCTCACACAGGCGCACATAGCATTGGTGGGTTTTCTAGCCTGTTAATGCTGATGGTGGGCTCTGTCTTCCATCTGAGAGGAAGACCACCTCAATGTAAGCAAGGCCATCCGGCACGGGATTCTGCCGAGCAGCAAGTTGTTTGGAGGAGCCACGGGACAGTTGCTGTCCTTGACATCCCTCCTTATTAGGGATGGGCCAGCTAACATCCTGAATTCTCTCCCTCTAACTCAGGGACTACATATTTCCATGAACTTAGCCAAACTCCTCTTTAAACCTGCGGATGTTTTGGGGCTGCATAATTCCTGTCGCAGTTATATTTCCTAAGTTTACCACCCAGTCGATAAAGAAGTATCAACTCACCTTCAAGCCTTAATGGGTGTCCCCCCTCAAGCTGGAGCATGACCTTTCCACAACCTTCCTGACTATTTGTACCCTTTTCAGCCTGTATCTTTCCGGCGTTGCAAATCTCTTTTAAGTGTCTGTTCATCACAAGCTGCTCCATTCCCTTGGTCAACAGGGCTGCCCTTCAGGGCCTTCTCCAGCTCCACGTCCGTTCTGAGCTGTATGGAGTAGTCCAGATGGAGGTGTGACTTCACTTTTTAATTAGTGACCAAATTGGGCCTTGTGTGATGCCCAGCAATTGCCTGGTTTCTTCTTAAGCTGTGGCTACCCTGGTGCTGGTTTTTTTTGTTTTTGTTTTTTATAAAAGCGCAATGAACAATACTGATATTTTCTAAACTGAGTGGATCTTTTTTTCCCTCCCCACCACCACGCAAAAACGTGCTTTTTTTTTTTTTTCAGGTCCCTCACTCAACTTTATGATGCCTTCTTGAAGGTTTTTTTCCCCATCGTCATGGCACTTAACCACCCAAAGGAGCTTAATATCACCTGTGCCATCTCTCTGCTCCCTCCATTCCCTTGGAGAATTGCATCTCTACCTCAGAGGGATCAAAGTGCTGTCTTCCAACCTCAAATGGTGACAGCAAGTGTCCATCCATCCTCTGCAAAACACTGTATACAGCTGGAGTGTGGGGGCCACCTGCATCCAGCTGCAACTCATTTCTCCTGCTGTCATCTCCCTTAACTTGGGTCACTCCTTGACCAGCGGCCGTGTTCTTGGTACTCAAATGGTAACTGCCAGCTAGTTGAAAGATGCCTGGAGTAAGTTCAAAACTGAGTGAAAGTTCTGCTCTTTTAAATCGAGGTCTTCAGAGTAGTCTTAAGCCTGCTGTCTAAATAAAACGCTAACTTTTTGTTCCTTCTCCCAAAGCGGCGAAGGCAAAGAAAAGGCACTGCTTAACTGTGCTTATAGCCGAAGGTGGACTCTAGTTTGCTGTTGGCTTTTGTCATATTGAGAGTGTGTTGGGGCAAGTCCATGGGCATGGACCTCAATGAGCTCTTTTCCCCTCTTATTCCTCTAGCGCAGGCACTGGTATCCTTTTGGGATGGTCTGCAGAGTTATGGGTGGGGGGTAAGGGGGAGAGAACTCCGGGAAGAACGGGTTGCGTGCCAGCCAGGGCCATCCCTAGGGAGGGGAAGAGCTTGGAGCAATTGTCCCAGTATGGAATGGGTGGCAGGGAGAAGTGTTATGTAGCAGAACTCTAATTTCTTAACTATATTGATGTCATAATTCCACCCTGAAATGACTTGTTGCCCTGAAAGCCAATAGCTCCCACACCGTGTTATGCAGTAGCAGGGCTTATAAGAGGCAACAGCCCCATGAACCCACTCCTTCCCCCTAACACTGGACCCCTCCTGCATTAGGGCCAACAGGTGTTTAGCTCCTGCGTGCCCTCGTCAACCATGTTACTTTCTCCCTCTCTCTATGACAGCCCACTTGCTCACCGGCAGTCAGAACCCAAGACAATTGCCCTTAGTAGCCCTACCCCAGGAAAGACAGGGACCGTCTCTATATGTTGCCAACTTGTACTTCCCAAGCGCTTAGTACAGTGCTCTGCACACAGTAAGCGCTCAAGAAAAATGAATGAATGAATGCTGGACTCCTAAAGGGAGGCACAGTTGCTGTTTGAGTTGGAACTGTCACGTCCATCTCATTCCCTCTGCCCCCACCTTTTTCCATGGCACCCCTGCATTCTGAGCAGAGGCATGGCAGACAGGAGGATAGCATGGGAGGAGAAAGGGGAAGTCTGTCCCGTGAATCCCAGGAGTGGCTATTAAAAAAACAGCATGGCATCAATACACGTGCAATAGTCACACTTGTGCCCTCTTAAAATGAATACCTGCCAGGGGGTTGCTGATGCCTGTTCTAACTCCTCTGTTGACTTCTTCAAACAGACAACGCTGCTTAGGATGGTGAGAAGGGGGTGAGGAGTGGATTCTGGCATGAAGCAGCCTTTCTCCCCTCCTCTACCACACTGATATTTCAGCCTCCAGTTGGAGAGCCGGTGAAATTGTGTGAAGCTGTGCCAAACTGTCGTCTCCTGCCTTTGGTGGCATTGTATTGCTAGTTGCTTCAGAGATAATAATGATGTTTTTTGTGCCGAGCGCTGTTCCAAGCGCTGAGGTAGATTCAAGGTTAACAGGTTGTCCCACGTGGGGCTCACAGTCTTAATCCCCATTTTACAGATGAGGTAGCTGAGGCCCAGAGATGTTAAGTGACTTGCCCAAAGTCACACGGCTGACAAGTGGCGGAGCTGGGATTTCGAACCCATGACCTCCGACTCCCAAGCCCGGGCTCTTTCCACTGAGCCACGCTGCTTGGCTCCTGCTTGAGGTCTTAAGTGATGAGTAGGTCCGTGGGTGGGGGTGGGTAGGTAAGGCTAGGATGGTAAGAGGTACGTCAGACCCTGCTTACTCAAGTTCTCTGGCTAGAGGCACGCAATGTCTTCCCCCGCTCCAGCAAGTTGCCTGCGGGGATGTTGGGGGAGTTGGCAGAGCTGGCTTTGACCATCCGGCCACCCTGTTCCGTGTGACATCACTCGGCTATTTCGTGCACGCAGGTGACACGGACAGCATTTTGCAAAAGAGCATTTCTCGGTTGCTGCCTGCCGACGGCTGCCCCTTGACCGGCCACCCCAGGCGGTTCAGATGAGACCCTTGATTTCCACTCCACTGATGGCTCTCTTCTATCCTGCTGCCATGTTTGTGAAGGGCAGTGGAGCCTCCGTCTTAGAGTGGTCCAGCTTTAGACTCTTCTTCTAGATCCTGACCCGCCAAACACTCTGTGCATCCCCATTCGCGTGCTCTTGTTTCAGGGGAGGTCCCCGTCCCTGCTCCCTCACCAGCCAGATTTCAGCTGGCTCCCCTCGCCTCGCCCTCCCGCCTTCCCAGCTCTGCCATCGTCTTCTTTCTTGCTGCTATTCCCCTCCTTTCCTCTCCCTCCTCCCCACCTTGCTACCGCTCCTGCCCTAGCCTCTGCCCCTCCAACTAATCACTGCCCGGGAAACATCTTCTGCTCTAGATGGTGTTGATTTTTCCAAGGCCCATTTTCAGGCCAGATTGAACGGTGATAATGATCCCGTTCCGACTCTTCCCAAATCACCCTTGTTACTCTCTTAGTAGCTGCCCTTAGTAGCTGCCCTTTCCCCTCGTCCTAGCAAGCCCAGGAGGGACTTCTGCTGTGTTTGTACTTTCTCATTAACTATATCTCTTCCCTCTGGGCAGGATGGGATGGTTATTATTTCAGGCCAGTCTCTACCTTTTGTCTCACTAGGCCACATACAATCTCTTAGTGGTTGCTAAGGGCTGCAGGTAGTAATGCATTTGCAGAATGCTAAAGGACGGCAGGGAGTTGTTTTGGCAGCTATTGAGGGAGAATAGCTTAAGGGAATGGATGGTGGGTGACTCGCGTTCCATTCCCAGCTACCCTACCTGTAATTTAGACAGCCGCTGCATCTCTGCCTGGTTTTCCCAACCTGTCCAATGCGAAGTTCTTTGTGCTCTTCGGCTTCGGGGTTGCAATGTGCCAGGTGTGGTGATGGTGCGCAGTGGATTTTAAAGGCAAGCAGTAGAAACGGCGTGACCCAAACGTGTCGCATGGTGATGTCACCCCTCCCCCTAACAAAAACTCCAAATGCCAGCCTCCATGAGAAGTTTTCCCAGATTCTCCGTGGCACCCATTAGAAAGGAACAAAAATAGGACATCAGCAGCTTTAAAGGCCATTATCTTGGTGGCTGATCAGTAGACGATGGGCAGCTGCTGCTGGTATTCTATTTTCATTCTCTTCTAATTTTCCCCCTTGTCTCCGCTTTCCCCCTATTCCCCCCCTCACCTCGGTGCAGCTCTGCAGTGGCCTTGAGGCTGCAGCGTACCTGGTTCCCCTTGCCCCCGGGCATCACCCCCTTACCCTGGGAAGTTTAGCTCATGCGCTAAACTATGTTAACCCAGCATGAGTTTGAGCTGTATTTCTAAGCCGTGACTTTAACATCATGCACGACAAGGTAGCGTTCGAGCCACCGTAAAGGCTCGGATAGCGCGGCATGAGATTCAGCGGCATACGTGCCCCGCCTCATTCCAAAGAAAGTAAGCACAGTGAACGCACGTGAAAATAAAATCGACGGGCATTTGATTTTACGGTGTTAGTGGCACCTTTTTAAGATTTCTGGTTGGTCATGCACTGTGTGGCCTGCCTCCCCTGACCGGATGCTTCGGCCTGGGTGGCCCTGGAGTTTGATGGCTTAGTGGATAGAACACGTGCCTGGGAGTCAGAAGGCCCTGGGTTCTAATCCCGGCTCCGCCACGTGTCTGCTGGGTGACTCTGGGCAAGTCACTTAACTTCTCTGGGCCTCAGTTACCTCAGCTGTAAAATGGGGATTAAGAGTGTGAGCCCCATGTGGGACAGGGATTGTGTCCAATCTGGTTAACTTGTATCTACCCCAGCGCTTTGAACAGTGCTTGGCACAGAGTAAGCGCTTAAGTAGTATTACTGTTATTATTTGAACCCTGGGGCGGGTTACAAATTATTTTGTTCATCGCTTCAACTAATCGGGCCTCCAAGAAACAGTCCCTGGGCGGCCACCTGCTCCACACGAACTGTGGCCTGTGGAAGGAGGCCCGTCTCACCAGCACAGTGTCTATGTCGGACTCGAGCCAGGGCGACCTGCCCTTCGGTGAGCTCTGCCTCGTCACCCCACTGCCAATTGAAGGTCGCTTTTTTGACCTCGGCTGATGGGGCAACCAACCGAGTGGCATCTCTAGCCCTGGCTCCCAGCTCGCTGGGTCACTATACCCCCCACTGCTCTTCTGGGCAGCCAGGGGGGTGCTGCTGGGGAGGGGACAGGAGCCGGGAAACTTCGGATCCAATCCGTTCCCCGATCCTGACCCAATCTGTCAGTCGGTGGTATTGATTAAAGCGTTTACTGTGGGGAGAGCACTGTACTAAGCGATTGGGAAGAGTACAATAGAGTTGGTAGACACGATCCCTGCCCTCGAGAAGCTTTCAGTCTAGGAGGGGAGACAAATGTACAATTTATTACAGGTAGGAGAAAGCAATAGAATATAAAGATAGGTACGTAATTTGTCGGGGCACGACTTAGTTGAAAGGCTTGGGAGTCCTGGCTCTGCCACTCGCCTGCTGTTGGACCTTGAGCAAGCCAGTTAACTTCCCTGGGCCTCAGTTTCCTCATCTGTAAAATGAGGATTCAACTCCTGTTCTCCCTCCCCACAAGACTGTGAGCCTCCTGTGGGTCAGGGGCAGTCTGATCGCGTCGTATTATATCTTCCCCAAAGGTTAGCGTGGCGCTTGGCACATAGGAAGCGCTTAACAAATGCCGTGATTAAGGGCTTATGGGATGGGGAAGTACTGACTTGGCAGTTGTGGGGGGAGGGGGTGGGGGGGAGATAAAGGGTGAGAAGCTGAGAGAGAAATCAGGGAAAGCTTCCTGGAGGAGGTGTGATTTGAGAAGGGACTTGGAGATGGGGAGCATAATAATAATGGTATCTGTTAAGCATTTACTATGTGCCAGGCAGTGATCTGCCAGATGTGAAGGGGTTGGGGAAGGATGTACTGAGTACCGACAGTTGAAGGCTACTCTGGGGGTCGGGGCACTGGATTTGACCTCCACAGAAGGGAGTCCCTGCCTCTGCTCCTGCTTTGGGGGCTCTGGGATGGGGAAGGGGGTGCGGGGAACAAAAAAGTCGAGGAGGGTGGGAGTTGAGAGGTAGGCTGGGGGAAACTGACCCAGCTTTCTGCTCCTCCAGCTCCCAGAGCAGAAGAGTCCAGACGGGAAGCCGAACCCGTTACTTTCCCGGCCCCTTTGGGACAAAGTGACCCGCACCTTGTTGAGGGGGTCACGCGCCTCGTAGTAGTGGTTACCTCTATTTTGCAGTCCCTTCGAAAGATGCCCCGTGGCTTCTCCTGCAGATCCACTGGTTTTGCGGATCTTGTTTTCGCGTCTTTGTTGTTTTGACAGGGAGGGGAAGGCAGTTGGCTTGGAGGACCCTTGGTTTTGGAAATGTGCGGTCTTTGGCTGTGTGCGCCCTGCAAATGTACTGTCTGAGAGGGTCACAGGAGGCCACATGGCTGAGAGAGTGGGCTTTTCTTGGTCAGGGTCTCAGTCTGCTCAACTGAGCGTGCGAGAAAAATTCCCAGAAAGAACGGTTGAATGGAACGTGCAAAATCCAAGAATCCGAGAACTGGTCCAAGCCTCCTGCTTCCAGGTTCTTATTTTCAAATTGTGAGCTCCTTGAGGGCCAGGGACCGTGTCTGTTTCACGTGTATTTTTTCCCAGCGCTTAGTATGGCGCTCTGAACACAGAAAGTGCTTAATAAATACCACTGCTACTCTTACTACTAGGTGCTTGTATGCCTAAATGTATGCCTTTTCTTTTTTTTAAAGCTCTCCAGGGATGGGGATGCCTCAAGCTCAGAAACCAATTTCCAGTTTGTGACCACCCTATCAGTTAAAAGTCCCAATATAACCCAGATCTCGTTGAAATTTCGGTCCACTGCCTTCTGGCAAGAGGCGGGGAAAAACACACTCGAGCTTCCAAACATCAGCTTTTGTTGCGCCCCTGTTCTGACTCGCCATATCCCGAGTTGTTTTCAAACCTAAAGGAGACTGGCTATTGGGTTGAGAGGACACAAGAAAGTTCGGAGGGGAAAGAGCCCGCTGAGAAAGAACGTTCATAACACTAAATACTGAGGATGTGTTTATTTCCCAAAGTTCCCAAGTTGAGAGCAGAGATGCTTACCATAAACTTTGTTGGATGACTTAGAACCGGGTCACAATCCAGTTTGTCCGAGTTGTCAGTGGCCAATCACCCACAGTATTTATTGCCTATTTCATTCATTCATTCAATCGTATTTATTGAGCGCTTACTGTGTGCAGACCACTGCACTATGCGCTTGGGAAATACAAGTTGGCAACATATAGAGATGGTCCCTACCCAGCAACAGGCTCACAGTCTAGAAGGGGGAGACAATGAAACAAAACATATGGACAGGTGTCAAGTCATCAGAATAAATAGAAATAAAGCTAGATGCACATCATTAACAAAATAAATAGAATTTTAAATATGTACAAGTAAAATAAATAGAGTAATGACCCCATGAACTCTGTGACCCCACTTGTCTCCTCGTATTACCCCATGAACTCTCTGTGACCCCATCTGTGTCCTCGGATGACCCCACTTTCAATTTTGAAATTGAGAAACTTTTCAAAAAGCAGTTTAATGTCTCATTTCACCTCAAATGACCCAATGAACTCTCTGTGACCTCACTCGTTGCCTCAGATGACCCCATGAACCCTCCGTGACCCCATTTGTGTCCTCAGATGACCCCGCTTTCACTTATGAAATCGGGAAAATATTCAAAAGTCAGCTCAATGTCCAATTTCTCCTCAGATGGCCCCATGAACTCTCTGTGACCCCACTCGTGTCCTCAGATGACCCCGTGAACTCTCTGTGACCCCGCTCGTGTCCTCAGATGACCCCATGAACTCTCTGTGACCCCATTTGAGTCCTCAGATGACCCCATTTTCACTTATGAGTACTGTAGGAGGCACTTAAAAGACTGTTGGGGAGACGCGATCCCTTGTCCTTGAGGAACCCCCAGTCTAATAAGTAAGACAAGCAGCATGGCCTAGTAAGAAGCTGCTTTGGCCTAGTGGAAAGAGCATGGGCCAAAGAGTCAGAGGGCCTGGGTTCTAATCCGGGCTCCGCCACTTGCCTGCCGCATGGCTTCGGGCCAGTCACTTCGCTTCTCTGGGCCTCAGTTTCGTCACCTGTAAAATGGGGATTCAATGTCTGCTCCCTCCCGCCCCCCGCTTAGGCTGTGAGCCCCACGTGGGGCAGGGACTGTGACCAACCTGATTATCTTATATCTACCCCAATGCCCAGTACGGTGCTTGGCCCACAATTAGGTCCTTAACGAATGCTGTTATTAGTATTATTGTTATCAATATTAATAAGCACACTTAAAATAATGAACGTGCATTAATGACAGTGCAAATAGTTAACTGTTTTTTATCCACTTGTGTTTATTTTCAAGTACCAAAAGGCGATACGGGCAGCCCTCGACTTACAACATTTTGAGTCACGACGAATGGCACTTAAAGACGTTTCTAAATTTCCCCCCTGTTTCAGCTTTGCCACACATCGGTTTCGACTTTACAACACTAGCCTCCTTTCTGCCACTAGCTCCGTTCACTGCCTACAGTACAGTCCTTTATCGGAGGTAAGATGGACGCGTCGGCCCGCCCTGGTGACTCCAACTCGCGCTCGGCTAACCCGCCCCCTCTACCCTCCCTCCATTCCTCTTTAAACAATTTTCTCCTTCTCTTGTTTTCCTGTGACCCTGTGGCTCTCATGTTCCTCCCCATACCCCCAAATCCAACTTGTACTTCCCAAGTGCTTAGTACAGTGCTCTGCACACAGTAAGCGCTCAATAAATACGATTGAATGAATGAATGAAATCTGCCAACTCCATCTCGGCGGTCCCCTTTCACTCCTGTGGCTCCTGTGCGAGCCCTTCCCCTCCCTCCCAACCCCCATATACCCAAATCTGCCACCCTCATGCCGGCAGCTCCCGAGTGGCTTCTCCTTCCCCTGCCCAGTGCTGCTTTTTGCAAAATAATCCTAATAACAATTGTGTGTGTTAAGCGCTTACTCTGTGCCAAGCACCGAACTGAGTACTGGGAAGGATACAAGTTAATCAGGTCGGATACAGTCTCTGTGACAGTATGAGGGAGAACAGATGTCGTACCCCATTTTAAAAGGTGAGGAAACTGAACCACAGAGAAGCGATGTGACTTGCCCAAGGTCACGCAGCAGAATAGTGGGGGAGCCAGAATTACAGCCCAGGTCCCCTGACTTCCAGTCTGTGCTCTTTCCACTAGGCCGTGCTTTTATTCCATTTTTTTTTTTTAACAGCCGAATATGTGCTTATTTCGTGCTCAAGCTGGCTCCTTCCCTGACTGTAGCTACCCCAACCCAGACTGTCACGGAGCCTAGGACTGGGCCAGATCAGCCCTTTTAGGAAGCCTGGGAGGAGGCTTTCCCCCTTTCCCCTCTTCTCTGCTTTCAGCTCTACGTCCTTCCCCCGCAACTCTGTTGGTCCAGGCTGGTCCCCGAGCCGTGGTGGGTCCTAGGGAAGAGGGGGTGCTAAAATTGGGAAAGAGGCCAGCCCAACCCTGAAGCAAGTTTTCTTAAAAAAATGCAAAAAAAAACCGACACCGGGTCGGGGAGGAGAAGGGTGAGCCGCAGGAGGGCCCGCAGGGATGGGATCGGCAAATTCAGGTGTGTATAGAGAGGGAGCGCACGGAAGCCCCGGGAAAACGGGGAAAGAGTTTCAAGAGCCGCAGAGAAGGGAAACAGGGAGGAAAGTTTAAAGAGGTCAGGGATGGGGCAGAGCGGGGTGAGCTTACCTGACGGTCAGGTGGAGTCTCCAGGGAGGGCCGTCACATCCATTTTACTGTCGATGAAGTAAAAGTTGGCTCCCCTGTCACGGCAACTCCCTGACTCGATGAAACTGCATGAATGTAGCAACATTACTAATCCGTAATTGACTGAACACATAATTCTGGGTAATTTTGATAAACGCAGGGGATCCAACCTGGGTTCCGGAACTAATCCCCCACTTATAACACGGTTCCTATGAGAAAACCGGCTCTGACTTACAATGTTGCAACTGAAGAAGACTTTTAGACTGTGAGCCCACTGTTGGGTAGGGGCTGTCTCTATATGTTGCCAATTTGTACTTCCCAAGCGCTTAGTACAGTGCTCTGCACATAGTAAGCGCTCAATAAATACGATTGATGATGATGAAGAAGCAGTTTTCAGGAATGGATTGCATCTTCAGGTTCAAGGATTGCCTGCCTGTCCATGAGTACTGTACTGCTCCCCCGCTCTTCCCAAATTATAGTAATAATAATAACTGTGGTATGTGTTAAGCGCTTACCATGTGCCAGGCACTATACTAAGCGCTGGGGTGGATATAAGCAAATTAGGGTGGACGCAGTCCCTGTCCCATGTGGGACTCACAATCTCAATCCCCATTCTACAGATCAATCAATCAATCGTATTTATTGAGCACTTACCGTGTGCAGAGCACTGTACTAAGCGCTTGATGAGATTACTGAGGCACAGAGAAGAGAAGCGACTTGTCCAAGGTCACACAACAGACAAATGGCAGAGGCAGGATTAGAACCTATGTCCTCCTGAGCCCTGGGCCCATGCTCTATCCACTACCGGCACACAAGCTGTTTCTTCTGACAGGGTGGCGCATTGTATCCACACTGGCTCCCTCCGGCAGACTAACGTTCCCTAATAATAATACTAATAATAATAATGGCATTTATTAAGCGCTTACTATGTGCAAAGCACTGTTCTAAACGCTGGGGAGGTTACAAGGCGATCAGGTTGGCCCACGGGGGGCTCGCAGTCTTAATCCCCATTTCACAGATGAGGTAACTGAGGCCCAGAGAAGTGAAGTGACTTGCCCAGAGTCACCCAACTGACAAGTGGCAGAGCCAGGATTTGAACCCATGACTTCTGACTCCCAAGCCCGGGCTCTTTCCATCCACGGAGCCACGATGCTTCTCAATACCCTAAGGACGTCCTGGGCAAAGCGGGCAGAGTGAAAATTTGGGTCAGAGCTGAACCGAGTGTATTTCTGAACCGGACTTGGCTCATGACTCTCCCAACCCCTGATCCAGCGCGCACCCCATCTGTCCCTACGTGCAGACCGCCTACCCTCTTCACCTCACCATATCACATCCCTCCCCTTTCTTCAAAACCCTTCTAAAAAGCCACCTCCTCCAGGAGGCGATCCCTGATTCATTGCCCATCTTCCTGGTCACACCATCCCATCAGTCACCTCAGCACTCATGTATTTATATCTATTTGTCCACTATTGTTATCTACTCATTCTTTTACCTCCGGTATATTTGGCCACCTCTTGTTCCTGCCTGTCTCTCCTATTAGACTATGATTGCATCCTTTACTTCTATGTTCCCAAGCTCCTAGTTCAGGCTTCGGCACAGAGTAGGCACTCAGCCTTGCTGCTGCTGCTAAGGAAGGGTTGATGAGAAGTCGTATCCTGGAAGGTGTGGGGCACAGATCGGGGAACACTTCCTGGAGGAGGTGACTTGGAGTCAGAGGTCACGGGTTCAAATCCCGGCTCCGCCACATGTCTGCTGTGTGACCTCGGGCAAATCACTTCTCTGAGCCTCAGTTCCCTCCTCTGGAAAATGGGGATTACGACTGTGAGCCCCACGTGGGACAACCTGATCACCTTGTATCCTCCCAGCGCTTTGCACATAGTAAGCGCTTAACAAGTACCGTCATTATTATTAGTATTATTTCCAGAAAAGCTTGGGAGAGAGGTCTAGAACCCCCACTCCCCAACCCTTCGGCAGCCCCTGCTCCCAGCCTCTGTAAAGAGAGATGTGGGAAACGAAAAAGTATAACTTGAGTGGGTGAGGGGGGATTCCGGAAGGAGAATCTTGCTCCGAGCTTGCTCTGGTGGACACCCAGCAGCGATCAAGGTGCCTTGGCAGTCCAGGGAGAGAGAGCCTTATCCTGGGGAGACTGAAAGGCTTGCTCTCTTGAGAAGGTTGCAAAGGGCCTTGGAGGGCTCAAACCTCAGGCCTGCTGTGTCCCAGGAAGCCATGGAGTCTCCTGGGGCCCAAGCTCCTCTGGCTTCCTTGCCTCAAGGACCCCGGGGAGGGGGTGCGGGGGGCCTCCCCGGAGGCCCGCGCCCTCCCTGCTTTCCTCTCTTGAAGCTGCCAATCTCCCCTCTCCCCCCCCCCACCCGCAACGGCCGCCGCTCTAAAGAAGTGCCAGGGCGGTTGCCGCTCTAAAGAAGTGCCAGGGCGCTAGGCAGCCTCATGCATATTCAAGAGGGACTGTTATTGGTTCCATGGAGACGGTGATGTCGTCAGGTGAGGGGGAAGGGAACGCAGGTGGTCCAAGCCTTTATCTGGTCCCTGCTCTCCTGCTCCCGTATGGAGGACAAACGGGGTCAGACTCCAGACATACGTGGTTTGGGCTATGGACAAAAGGCCCTCTTTGGCCGGCCACTCCTTGTCTCCGCAACGGATCCCGCCTGGGATGGGGCCGGGGTGGTAGAGACAGCCAAAGTTTAGCCCGGAGGGGATTGCGGCCCCCTCCTTTGTCTCGGTCTGGGGTACGTCAGGACCGAGTAGGGTTTCTCGCCCTCTGAGAAACGGGGACAGCAGGCCCAGAGGTGAGCAGTGATGTGCCCGGTCGACTAAAACTGGAATTGGATTGACCCAGAGGCAAGTTGGAGGAGGAAGGATAGCCTATAGAGTCCAGGGACTCCATGCCAGAGGCATCCCACTCCGCACCCTGATACGATCTCTGCCAATATACCAGGCCCCTTTGCCCTCGAGTGTAAGCATGAGTCCGGGCTCCTGGACCCCTCCTCAGTCTTAACCAACTGAGGAACCTCGAGTTGGTCCGAAGGGTCTCTCCTTGCTATAAGGTTGGATGGCTCAGCCTTCTTTTGAAATTCACATTCCAGCTCCTAAATCGAGTTCTGATAATAATAATAATGGCATTTATTAAGCGCTTACTATGTGCAAAGCACTGTTCTAAGCGCTGGTGAGGTTACAAGGTGATCTGGTTGTCCCACGGGGAGCTCACACTCTTAATCCCCATTTTCCAGATGAGGGAACTGAGGCCCAGAGAAGTGAAGTGACTTGCCCAAAGTCACACAGCAGACAAGTGGCAGAGCCGGGATTTGAACCCATGATCTCTGACTCCAAAGCCCGGGCTCTTTCCACTGAGCCATGCTGCTTCTGATCTACACTCTGCTCTACACGAGACTCTTCTTGTGGGTCAAGCACATGTTCATTTATTCATTCATTCATTCAATCGTATTTATTGAGCGCTTACTGTGTGCAGAGCACTGTACTAAGTGCTTGGGAAGTCCAAGTTGGCAACATATAGAGACGGTCCCTACCCAACAACGGGCTCACAGTCTAGAAGGGGGAGACAGACAACAAATCAAAACATGTGGACAGGTGTCAAGTCATCAGAATAAATACAAATAAAGCTAGCTGCACATGATTAAGAAAATAAATAGAATAGTAAATATGTACAAGTAAAATAAATAGAGTAATAAATCTGTACAAACATATATACAAGGTGCTGTGAGAAGGGGAAGGAGGTAGGGCAGGGGGGATGTGGAGGAGGAGAGGAAAAAGGGGGCTCAGTCTGAGAAGGCCTCCTGGAGGAGGTGAGCTCTCACTAGGGCTTTGAAGGGAGGAAGAGAGCTAGCTTGGCGGATGTGCGGAGGGAGGGCATTCCAGGCCAGGGGGAGGACGTGGGCCGGGGGTCGACGGCGGGACAGGCGAGAACGAGGCACAGTGAGGAGGTTAGCGGTGACAGAGGAGCGGAAGGTGCGGGTTGGGATGGAGAAGGAGAGAAGGGAGGTGAGGTAGGAGGGGATGAGGTGATGGAGAGCCTTGAAGCCGAGAGTGAGGAGTTTTTGCTTGATTCAAAGGTCGATAGGCAACCGCTGGAGATTTTTGAGGAAGGGGGTGACATGCCCAGATCGTTTCTGCACAAAGATGATCCGGGCAGCAGCGTGAAGTATAGACTGAAGTGGGGAGAGACAGGAAGATGAGAGATCAGAGAGGAGGGTGATGCAGTAATCCAGTCATGTCACTTTGTTATTCTGTACTTCCCAAGTGCCTAGTACAGTGCACTGCACCAAGTGGGCACTTGATCAATAATGCTGCTGCTACTAGTACTAGAGAATGGGCTCCGTTACTTTGACAGCCATCCTGTCTGACAAGTTGTCTGGGCCCGGGAGACTAGGATCTGTGCCAAACCACCTTGCCCTGCTTTGCTGACCTTCCATGCGACCATCTCTAAGGAGAACTGCCTCACAAACGGATGGCTCTTGAAAGGAAATGTGCCCCCAAAGCCCCAAATCCTTTTTTTTTTCTGGTTTCCTCCACTCATTTTAATCAAAAATTGATGGAGCCTTTTTGAAACCATAAGGGGGAGCTAGAGAGTGCAGAGATAATAATAATAATAATAATAATAATAATAATAGCATTTATTAAGCGCTTACCATGTGCAAAGCACTGTTCTAAGCGCTGGGGAGGTTACAAGGTGATCAGGTCATCTCATTGTTAATTGAGCTAAATTGTCTAAAGAAGAAATGTATCTAATGTTGTTTTGTGTTCTCCCTACTGTGTAGAACCATTCCCAAGACAGGGGATCCACTCTGTGGAGTTGCTTTTGATCCTTGCTCATCTCAGCAGGCCTTCTCACTTTGGCCCCTGGCATGCTAAATAAACCTTACTCTAGGAAAAAAAAATGGAGTGGGAATATTTTTCGCAAGCCTAAAAGCTTTTGCTGAAGAAGCTGGAGCCTTACGCCCACCCTAGTATGGTTTTTTTTTCCAAATGGGGCATTCATATAAAAACCCATTCAAATCCCTCATTAACCTCTTCACCCAAGAGGAGGACCCAGAGAGGTTGGGGGGACAACATACCCCTCCTAAACTAAGGCCTTGTGGGTCCGAAAGCTTATCAGACTGACAATAATGGGGAAGGGAGTGATTTCTTTTTTAACAACTATCACGGCACACCAAAATAGCAGAGGAGTGGCCAGGGAGAAAAAAGACCAGATCATCCTTAGCTCTTGGAATAAAGAGAGAGAGAGAGAGAAATGTGTGTGTGTGTGTGTGTGTGTGTGTGGCGGGGGGAGGTTGGAAAGGGAGGAGGGAAGGTTAATGTTTAATATTCCTATTTAGCATCTCTTACAGATCCTTCTGAGGCACAAAGATGGGGGGAGAAACTTGGCCCTCAGGTACCCAGGGAATGGTGGAGTTGGACAGCGGAATTCCAGGATGTTGTCCCTTTGTTCCCTGCTCCAAATAGTAAACTGCGTTCTTCACTTCCCTAATGACTGCTCACAAATAAATATTTAGCTCAGTCTCTGCCTTGTTGTTCAGCGTAATCTCCACTCAAGATATTCTATTCAAGGTGAGAATAAGGAGGGGGGGAGGGGTGTGTGTGTGTGTGTATGTGTGTGTGTGTGTGTTTGCATTTAAAAGAGACTCAGGAAACCCACCAACGACCTGATTAATTTGTGTCTTCCCCCAGTGCCTGGAACATTTGGATATATAGTTAAACGCTTTTAACACGTACCATAATAATAGCAGTAACAGGCCCAGTTAGGTGGCTTTCTCCTTTGTGATGACCCATGCTGCTGTCCCATGCTTTTCACTAGCAACTGTTGCTGGTGCTCTACCCTCTTCTCCGGCCACACCAGACAGTACTCAGACCCAGAAGGAGCAGAAGTTGGCGGCAGTCAGTGCCAGGCATCATCTGGGCTCCTCTTCTGCCTCAGCCACGTCACCTCAACCCTCCCACCTTGGCCTCGTTCAGTTCTTCCCGCTCTGCCCGGTTGGGGGTTCACCTTCCCTGAACCTGTTAGCTGGGCAACAGAAAGTGCCTCCACCCCATTTCTCCCGGGTCTCTTCCCGTCTCCCATTTCATCCCTGACCCTCTTGCTTTTTGTTAACCGGCTGAGCCCCGCGGCACCCCATTCGCCTTTCCCTCGCCTCACTTTATCGCCCCTATTCTCCGGCAGCCCAATTTTCCTCCTCTGGCGTTCACTCTCTGGCCGCTCTCACTCTCCCTGTCATGTCTGCTCCTTCCTGGAAGCATTCTCAATTCCTCTCCCGCACTACCACTTCCTCTCATTTCCTCCTACTCCATAACCGTCTTGGCTCTTTTCTTCCCCGCGTTCCCTCTCTGGAACACCCTTTACTCTCCTTGCTCTCCGCCAAGTTGGGCTGTCCCGTACCCCCTCAGACCCCCGAGCCTCCTTCCAGGCCTAGGGTCCAGGCCTGCAGTGGACGGTACCCCCGTCGGGACCCAGGATCTGGGAAACGGCAAGAATGTAACGGAGCCGTTAGGATCCACAGATGGGCAGATTATTTGTACAGAGCTGGGTGGGAGGGGGGTGCCTCTCTGGGGAGAGAGATGGCCGGGAGGAACCGAAACAGATCGGTGGGATCAGAGAGGGAGAGCAGGCCCTGCCTCATCCATCCCATCGGGATACGGTTCTTTGTGACAAGCTTCAGAAAGGAAGCAGCAATCGAGGGGGAATGCGGCTGCTCCCCACAACTGGTTGGAGCGAGGCCCCTCTCCCTCCCCTCCCCCATCTCTCGGAGGGCAATGTGAAGTGCTAGACCGGGGTGGGGGGGGGGGGGGAGGAGGAGAGGCGATTTTTGTCCATCGCCAGTGTTTGCAGCGACCACGAGTTGAAGATGGGCGAAAGCTCGGCGCCTCGCCCTCAGCCGCCTCTCTCGCTGCGACGCTGTTAAAAACTACAGCTCCAGAGTGAGTCATAAGGCAGTTAGCCCCGGCCGGCCGGGGTCCCCACAAGGCACAGAGGGATGGGGGCGTGCGGCTCATCTGACAGAAGACCCCCCCCACCCCCAGCACTGAACCTGTTCCAGGCGGGGTGCGGGGCGTGGAGGGAAAATTACTGCTTTTCATTCCAAGACACTGAATAGGCATCATCCCCCCCCCCTTGAAATCTACGCTAAGATCCCCTCCCCCCCCCACCCTGGAAATCCGCGCCCTTTTCTCCGCACCCCCCCTTCCCTGCCGCCTCCTCCCCCCCACCAGATCAACCTCCATTCCCGCAGATCGGCGATCGGTCCCCACCCGCCCCCCCACCTCCATCACAGTAAAAAAAAGCAAGATGCAAGCAACAACAACAACAAAAAACCTCCCCAAAACCCAAACCTCGCTCCCACCTCCCCCAGTTCTGGCGGGGGATATCTTCCCCAAGGCAAATCATCTCTCCCTCGCCTCGTCCCCAAGAGCACCGCCCCCTCTCCAGGTGCCTTTGGAACCGGTTCTCCTTTGGGTTTGCAAAAAGCCCGCCAACCCCTGTTCCCCTCCCCACCCCCTCCTAACATCCGAACCCCTGCTTTTCTGACCAAACCCCATTCTCTCGGGGGAGACCTCAACCTGAGCAGAAGCCTGCCCAGGCCTCCCCTCCCCCACCCCCAGCAATCAATCGTATTCATTGAGCGCTTACTGTGTGCAGAGCACTGGACTAAGCGCTTGGGAAGTCCAAATTGGCAACATATAGAGACGGCCCCTACCCAACAGTGGGCTCACAGTCTAGAAGGGGGAGACAGAGAACAAAACCAAACATACTAACAAAATAAAATATATAGATATGTACAAGTTGGCCAAACATCAGGGGGAGAAACAAAATGCCACCTCCACCCGTCGTCCGTCACTGGCCGTTTCCCAACGGAGTTGCTCATCTCACAAGCCGTCACCCTCAATTTTGGGGTGCGCTGGGCCCTTCCTTCCTTCCTTCCTTCCTTCCTTCCTTCCTTTCTTTCTTTTTTTCTTTCTTTCTTTCTTTCTTTCTTTCTTTCTTTTATTCTTGCACATTCGGGAAGGGGAGGGGGCCGAACCGAGAGATGCTGCAACAACTTGCAACGCAGACGCGGACTCAGGGGGCCTAGTGGGGGGGGGGACCCCCGCCTTTCCGGGGCCCTCTCGGCCCCCGGAATTCGGTATTGGGGCGGCGAGGGGGGAAGCTGGAGGGGAGGGGACGGGGCAGGGGGAGGAAGGGGGAAAGGGGCCCCGAGGGCGGCTTGGGGTGAAGCCTTTCCGGCTGGGGCTCGGACCCCCCTGGAAGTTTCTCTGGCGGAGTTAATGTTGCTCCGGCCCACCACGTGAGGGCGTGCGCTGTGTTAGTTCCAACAAATTAAAGCCGGGGCATGGCCCCCGGTGGGGCCCCCCGGGGCCCCCCGAGGGGCCGGGGCCCTGCACCCCCCTCTTGCCTTTCGGGGCCCCGCGGTGGATCCCGGGCTGGCGAGCCCAGGGGGGCGGCAAGCGGCCCCAAAGAGGTCGCCCCCCTCCTCTCCCGCTCCCCGAGCCTAGGGTGCACCCTTTGATTTCCCTTTCGGAGCGCCTTCCCCGGCCCGGCCGGCCCCTCCGCGGCGCCGGCGGGCCGGGCACCGTCCGGGGGCCGGGCCGGCGGGGCTGCCGAGGCCGAAGCCGGGCCGGGGCGGGGCGGAAAGGGCCCGAAAGGGGCCCGAAGAAGCACAAGTTGGGGCTGGCCCGGGCCCAGGCTGTTGTTGTTCTCAACGTGGTCCGGCGCCCGGCCATAAAAGCGGCGGGGCGAAGGCGGGGCGAGCAGATCGCAGCGCCGCGGCCCGAGGAGGGGCGCAGCCTCCCGCTCCGGTGTCCCCCCCCCCCGCCCCCGCCACCATGTCCGTCGAGCTGGAAGAGGCGCTGCCCCTGACCCCGGCCGAAGAGGCCCCCGCCACGCCGGAGAAGAAGCCCGCCGCCAAGAAGGCCAAGGCGGCGGCGGCGGCGGCGGCGGCCGGCGGCCCGGCCCTGTCGCCCTCCAAGAAGAAGAAGAACAACAAGAAGAAGAACCAGCCGGGCAAATACAGCCAGCTGGTCGTGGAGACCATCCGCAAGCTGGGCGAGCGCAACGGCTCCTCCCTGGCCAAGATCTACAACGAGGCCAAGAAGGTGGCCTGGTTCGATCAGCAGAACGGGCGGACCTACCTGAAGTACTCCATCAAGGCGCTGGTGCAGAACGACACGCTCCTGCAGGTGAAGGGGACCGGGGCGAACGGCTCCTTTAAGCTCAACAAGAAGAAACTGGAAGGGGGCGGCGGCGGCGGCGGCGGCGGCGGCGGCGGAACCGGCGACAAGAAGAGCGCCGGCTCCGCCTCGTCCCACAGGGCCAAAAAGGCGGCTCCCTCCACTTCCTCGGCCGCCCGGCGCGCTGACAAAAAGCCCGGCAAGGCCAAGAAGCCCGAGAAGCGGTCCCACAAGAAGGGCGCGGGCGGCGGCGGCGGCAAGAAGGATAAAGGCAAGGCCAAGAAGGCGGCCAAGAAGGCGGCCACCTCCGGGGGCAAGAAGGTGAAGAAGTCCGCCAAGCCCAGTGTCCCCAAGGTGCCGAAGGGCAGGAAGTGAGGGCGCCGTTTCCCCCGGTTCCCGGGGCCACCTTCTTAGTCGGGTGGTGGAGGGGCGGGCGGGGGCGGGAGGGGGGGGAGGCGGCGGGATCGCTCGCCTCCCCCCTCCCCCTCCCGCCCATCCCCGAGCCAGCAGCAACCGTCACCGAGCCCTTCCCCTCTTCCGAACTCCACTAGGCGAGGTGCCCGGGGGCCCAGACGCCGCCGCAGGCCCTGCTTTTACTCGCGCGTTCTCGTGTCGTGTTTTACCCGCTGCCTGTACGGTAAAATCGTTATTTTTATAGCGATCGGTTCGTCGGCCTTCCCCCCCCCCCCCCCCAATCCCTATTTCTTCACCCTTTGTGTAAGTTTTTTGTACCGTTTGCCCAGCAGACCAAGCCCTGGCTCGCCCCCCCCCCCCCCCCCCCAGCTGGGTCCGAGCCTTAGAGGGGGGGAGGTGGGTCGTGGCCCCTTATTTCCTCTCTCCCCTCCCCCTTCTTGTAGCTCTCTTTCTGATGTTGTTTGTTTGTTTTAGAATTTTGAAACAGCCCCGGCGCCGCCCTTATTGGCTCTCGCCGTTGGCAACGAGACCGTCGCCATAGCGACGGGGCTTTGCGCGCCAATGGCTCGAGCCGCCGCCCGCTCGGGGAGCTGGGGAGGGAGCAGCTGGCGTCGCCGGTTGGCTACGAGGCTCCTGGCGAGCGGGGGGGGAGGGGAGCGAGCCCCGACTGCTGGCCCGGCCGAGGGCCAGCGAGCCCCACGTGCGGGAACTTTTTGCCTTTCGTGCGCAGCGTACAATCGGCCTTCCCGAACTTAGGCCCTCGGCGCTTTTCACTTGTCTTCACTGGCCGTTTTTTTTTTTCGTTTTTTTTTTTTTTTTTCGCTGAATAAATCGTTTTCAAACCTCTGGATTCACTCTGTCTGGGTTGACCACACGAGACACAACAGCACGTCCGAGCGGAGAAACGTTACTGCCCCCTTGGTCAAAGAGGGTGGCAGGAAGCACTTCATTCGTCTCCCATAAAGTCCCAGAGCTCCCATCGGATGCTCAGCGCCTCCCCTCCATCGAGTCCCCAGCCATGGGACTTCCCCAAGTGCCGCTCCGTGGCCCGCCTCTCCCGCCCCCGAGCAGGAGAGGTGATGGTACCCCACCCTCACTGCGGCATTTCACCGGGGTACTCCACCCGGGCCACGGCTTCCCCGCCATTCCCGTTCAGAGCCAGAGCCAGGACGTGCGGCTGAGATTCCGCCCCACCCACGACCCCTGGCCTGGCTTAAATGCTCCAACAGGTGCCACGATAGAGACGTGAGACTTGGACCCGGGGTGAAATAAACCCCCGCCAAGGGTACGGAGCTGGAAAGTCTTTGGACCTAGGCAGTTCAGGGGGAGGGGATTTGGGGGCCCCGAGCCCGATCCCTCCTCTCCCACCTAGGCGCCAAAGGAGGTTCTTACTCGGAAACGGGGTCTGAGCAGCGGTTGGAGAGGTGGGTTTCCCCACACCGGCTGGATTGAGTGACTGGATAGCCCACCTCGATTACCGCATCCCTGCCCCCTATCTCTCCCCTCTCCAGTCCACGCTTCGCTCTGCTGTCCGGGTCATCTCTTTCAAAAAGACATTCGGTCCACATCTCCCCGCTCCTCAAAAACCTCCAATGGTTGCCCATCCGCCTCTGCGTCAAAAAGAAACTCCTCACGGTCGGCTTTAAACCGCTCATCAGTTCTCCCTCACCGCTTTCCTACTAACAACCCGGCCCGTACGCTTTGCTCCTTTACCTCCAGCCTACTCGCTGTACTTCGATCTCGTCTGTCTTGCTGCCCACCCCTTGCCCACATCCTCCATCTAGCCGGGAACTCCTCCCCCCTTTACATATGACGGACCACCACTCTCCCCACCTTCAAAGCCTTTTTGAAAGCGCATCTCCAAGAGGCCTTCCTGACGAAGCCCTCATTTCCCCTACTCCCTTCTGGGTTGCCCTTACACGTGGCTCTCTACCCTTTAGGACTCGACATTCACCCCACGACACTTAGGTACATATCTGTGATTTACTTTAACGTCCCTCTCCTCCTCTAGACTGAGCTCCTCGTGGGCAAGGAGCACGGCTACCGAATCCATGATATTCTCCCAACTGCTTAGTGCTGTGCCCGCGGCGCTCAATAGATACCACCGATTGACCGAATAGAGGGAAATTCCCCAGCCGGCACAGCCACTTCTGCAAGATTGGATACGACCGAATGAAAGAAGGGCAGCTAGTTCACCTTGCCTGTTCCGAGCTACGATTCTAAGCTGCCATTTGAAGCTTTCCCCCATATTCCTTCTCTCCAGCAACATCCCACCTCCCCGCTCTGTCCCCTAACACGCAGTGTAACCCAAGGAGAGTGCCCCTTCTAGTCAGGGCCGGACCAGACCCCAGTGAGGCTTTGCACTTAAGCCTCATCCTCCCTCACCCAGTCCCCTCCACCTTCTGTGTGGTCTGCTCGGGACCGGTGGGGGAGGCAAGAGGAGGGATATCAGCAGGCCGGAGCTGGGACCTTGAACTTCGCAAGCCTCAGGCTCCCACAGCAGTTAGGGGTTGAGTCAACAGCTGGGCTATTTTTCAAGGTGCGGGCTGGAGGATGAGAGCATCGGGCAGACTTTGGGTTTTGCTCTCAGCACCGTCAGAGCAGCCAGGCTGACAGGAGCCAGGAACGGGGTGGTGTGTTGGCGGGGTGGGGAGGGAGTGAAGGAGAAGCGCTTTGTGCATTTCTCTCTCCTTTCCTCTCGCTCTCTTCCCACAACACACACACACACACACACACACGTACCAAAAGGAGCACTACCCAGGCCCCTTTCTCCTCCTTCTCTTTCCTCCCCCATCCCTCCCAAGCAAACCACAGAAACGACGGAGGGGACTGGGTGAGGGAGGATGGGACTAAATACAAAGCCTGACTGGGCTCTGATCTGGCTCTGACTAGAGGCACCACTCTCTCCAGCTGCACGTCCTCAGGCCCCATCAGCTCCCCTCCTGCCAGCTGAGGCTCCTTCACGGCCTCATCCTGCACAGTCGACCGAATAGCCCGCGGAGAGAGTCCAGCCCAGTTCCTTCCTCCACCTCAGGCCGCTCCTTCAAGGTGGACCAGAGATCCTCCTAACTAAATAATAATAACTGTGGTATTCGTTAAGTGCTTACTAGGTACCAAGCACTGGGGTAGATACAAGCAAATCGGGTTGGATACAGTCCCAGCCCCGCACGGGATCCCGGTTTCGATCCCTTTTTACAGATAAAAGAACCGAGGCACGGAGGAGTGACGTGACTTACCCAAGGTCACACAGCAAAGTGGCAAAAGCACAGAAGATGACCTGCTGTGAACCGAGAGCCCTCCACAAGTCATCTTCTGCTTCAGGGGGCTGCACCGGGAACCTTATTTATTTAGCGCCGCAAAGGGCCACATGGGCAGTGGGAGCAGACGGGGCCAAACCTAATGACTGCTCTGTCTAGACAAATGGAGCCCTCACCAGGAAAGGCATTGGGTTCAACCCCCACGCTCCCCTCCTGTGGCCTGTTTCCCCCCAACCCTCCCCCAGAAGAGCCTCTTCCTAACCCTTCCAACAACTGTGGCCATGGCAGCATTTAGCCCCCCGTGATTCAACTTCTGGCCCGTGCTATACCAGCCCCACCCTGGTCAAAACCCCAGGTTAAGCAGCAGTCCCTAATCCCTTTTGGGATTAGGAATTCTGGGGTAAGTGGGGACAAAGAGGCAAAAGCGGCGACACAGTCAGAGAGGCCAGAGCTAATGTGGGAAATGATGGACCCCCCCCGACACACACACACCTACACACTCTGATCCAGCATTTGACCAAGAGCCCACTCTTGCATGATGTCTTCTTCCCTCCTTCAGTGGGCCTGGGCTGAAATCGAGAAGCAGGGTGGTCTAGTGGATTGAGCACAGCTGGGAATCAGAAGGGCCTGAGTCCTAATCCGGACTCTGCCACTTGTCTGCTGTGTGACCTTGGGTAAGTCACTTAACTTCTCTGTGCCTCAGTTACCTCAGCTATAGAATGGGTATCAGCACCGCGAGCCTCACGGGGGACACGGACAGTATCCAAAGTGGCTCAGTGGAAAGAGCCCGGGCTTCGGAGGTGGGGGTCGTGGGTTCGAATCCCGGCTCTGCCAGTTGTCAGCTGTGTGACTTTGGGCAAGTCACTTCACTTCTCTGGGCCTCAGTTACCTCACCTGTAAAATGGGGATTAAGACTGTGAGCCCCCCGTGGGACAACCCCATCACCTTGTAACCTCCCCAGCACTTAGAACAGTGCTTTGCATATAGGAAGCGCTTAATAAATGCCATCATTATTATTATTACTCCAGTACTCAGTACAGTGCCTGGCACACATTACCAATAATAATAATAATGGTGGTATTTGTTCGGCACTTACTATGTGTCAAGCACTGTTCTAAGCGCCGGGGTAGATAAAAACCAATCGGGTTGAACACGGTCCCTATCCCACATGGAGCTCACAGTCTTAATCCCCATTTTACAGATGAGGGAACTGAGGCCCAGAGAAGTGAAGTGAGTTGCCCAAGGTCACACAGCAGACAAGTGGTGGAGGCAGGATCAGAACCCAGGTCCTTCTGACTCCCAAGCCCGTGCTCTATCCACTAGGCCATACTGCTTAGAAGCAGCGTGGCTCAGTGGAAAGAGCCCGGGCTTTGGAGTCAGAGGTCAAGGGTTCGAATCCCGGCTCCACCAATTGTCAGCTGTGGGACTTTGGGCAAGTCACTTCACTTCTCTGGGCCTCAGCTACCTCACCTGTAAAATGGGGATTAAGACTGTGAGCCCCCCGTGCGACAACCCGATCACCTTGTAACCTCCCCAGTGCTTAGTACAGTGCTTTGCACACAGTAAGCACTTAATGAATGCTATCAATCGTATTTATTGAGCGCTTACTGTGTGCAGACCACTGTACTAAGCGTTTGAGAAGTACAAGTTGGCAACATATAGAGACAGTCCCTACCCAACAGTGGGCTCACAGTCTAAAAGGGGGAGACGGAGAACAAAACCAAACATACTAACAAAATAAAATAAACAGAATAGATACGTACAAGTAAAATAAATAGAGTAATAAATATGTACAAACATATATACATATATACAGGTGCTGTGGGGAAGGGAAGGAGGTAAGATGGGGGGATGGAGAGGGGGACGAGGGGGAGAGGAAGGAAGGGGCTCAGCCTGGGAAGGCCTCCTGGAGGAGGTGAGCTCTCAGTAGGGCCTTGAAGGCCCTTGAAGGGGTGATTATTATCATTATTATTGAGTATTTAACAAATTCCATAATAAAAAAAGAAAATCCACTGGCTTCTCGGCAATACCAATTGACCTCTCTACCTCCAAATCCGTGCTAGTGGGTTACTGAGGCAGGGGAGAACTGGACTCCTGGGAGAGGCCAACTCCTTGTGGATTTGTGTGGGCAGGGAGCATGTCTGCCTTCTCTATTGTAGTGTACTCTCCCAGGTGCTTAGAACAGGGCTCTGCAATCAATAAAATCTATCGAACACTTACAGTTCAATACAGTACTTACACTTAGTACAGTGCTTGGGACAGTACAATACAACAGAGTAGGTAGACACATTCCCTGCCCCTGACATGCTCCCAGTAAGTTCTCCTTCTCCAGCCCAGCCCTCACCCTCCGCTCCTCTGCTGCTGTGCCTCGTTCTTACCTGTCCCGCCCTACCCACAGCACCTGTATATATGTTTGTACGTATTTATTACTCTATTTATTTATTTGATTTGTACATCTTTATTCTATTTATTTTATTTTGTTAATATGTTTTGTTTTGTTGTCTGTCTCCCCCTTCTAGCCTGTGAGCCCATTGCCAAGATCCGCCCTTTCCTCTCCATCCCAACCGCTACCCTGCTCATTCAAGCTCTCATCCTATCCCGTCTGGACTACTGCTCTAGCCTTCTCTCTGATCTCCCATCCTCGTGTCTCTCTCCACTTCAATCCATACTTCATGCTGCTGCCCGGATTATCTTTGTCCAGAAACGCTCTGGACATATTACTCCCCTCCTCAAAAACCTCCAATGGCTACCGATCAATCTGCGCATCAAGCAGAAACTCCTCACCCTGGGCTTCAAGGCTGTCCATCACCTCGCCCCCTCCTACCTCACCTCCCTTCTCTCCTTCTGCTGCCCAGCCCGCACCCTCCGCTCCTCCACCGCTAATCTCCTCACTGTACCTCGCTCTCACCTGTCCCGCCATCGACCCCCGGCCCACGTCATCCCCCGGGCCTGGAATGCCCTCCCTCTGCCCATCCGCCAAGCTAGCTCTCTTCCTCCCTTCAAGGCCCTGCTGAGAGCTCACCTCCTCCAGGAGGCCTTCCCAGACTGAGCCCCTTCTTTTCTCTCCCCCTCGTCCCCCTCTCCATCCCCCCGTCTTACCTCCTTCCCTTCCCCGCAGCACCTGTATATATGGATATATGGTTGTACATATTTATTACTCATTTATTTATTTATTTATTTATTTATTTTACTTGTACATTTCTATCCTACTTATTTTATTTTGTTGGTATGTTTGGTTCTGTTCTCTGTCTCCCCCTTTTAGACTGTGAGCCCACTGTAGGGTAGGGACTGTCTCTATGTGATGCCAATTTGTACTTCCCAAGCGCTTAGTACAGTGCTCTGCACATAGTAAGCGCTCAATAAATACGATTGATTGATTGATTGATTGAGCCCGCTGTTGGGTAGGGACCGTCTCTATATGTTGCCAACTTGCACTTCCCAAGCGCTTAGTACAGTGCTCTGCACACAGTAAGCGCTCAATAAATACTATCGAATGAATGAAGTGCTCGAAAAAAAGCAATGCCCGATTGACAGGGGTAAGACACCCTGTATTTCCGCAAGTGATGATGAGCTTCAGTGAAAGCACATCAAGGCTCGCTGACTGGCCCTAGTACTTGCAGCTGAAACCGTTCATCTTATTTTCTCCTTTGTCCTTTCAACCAAAATCAGACGTCCAAGCATTTGAAGTAGGCGAGCGTATGTTGGTGAGTGGGGAGGGAAAAGAGGGGGCGGACAAGTGTGGCTTAATAGTTAACTGGGATATTTGTACATTTGTCAAAAATTGCCCGGGGTGGTTTACCAGAAAAAAATAAATCCAGGATCATCCTACTAATCTACTTAGTCCCTTGTCCCACTGGGGCCTCACCGTCTGTGTCCAACCTGACTATCTTGCCTACCCCAGTGCTCATCACGTTGTAAGTGCTCAACAGATATCACAAAGACTATTATCATCATCATCAATCGTATTTATTGAGCGCTTACTGTGTGCAGAGCACTGTACTAAACGCTTGGGAAGTACAAGTTGGCAACATATAGAGACAGTCCCTACCCAACAGTGGGCTCACAGTCTAAAAGGACTGTATTAAACTGGACTGTATGCTTGTATGGTCGGTTCCTACACCTCGCCTTTAGCCATACTCCCCCTCGGACCCAATACGGGAACCAAAACCTCGGGAAACTGTGGAAGCCACTACACTTCACCCTTCCCCCCCTCTCGTGATCCGTATCAGGCTGGTCAAGCCTCATGAACTGAAGAGCCGCAAACCAAAAACATAATGTAACCGAGAGCTGCAACAACTGGAACAAGAAGTTGGCGATCCCAGGGTGGATGGCCCTGAGAGGTCGGGAAGGGGCGGGGGGCAGGGAGGAGAGGGGGAAAGGGGAGGGGTGGCAGCAGCACTCGGGTGATTTTTTCCAGAGGTTGAGAGAAAGCTCCTACCCTCCGAAAGTTCTGCCCCTCCGCCTGGAGCCTGTCGGGTAGGAGAAGTCTGACGCTGGCTCCGTGCCATCCAAGGCGATGGTGCCCTACAGTGCTGCCAGTTGACCAATAAGCTCTCCAGGTGACAGTAGACGCGACCATCACTGATCGATCCATCAACTGGGAGTATTTATTGAGAGCCTACTGGGCGCAGAGCCCTGGGCTAATCACTTAGGAGAGTGGGATAGCATCAGTACGTGTGATCTGATAAAAGATTGGAAATGATCTGATCAACATCTCTCTTCTGAGGTATCCATATCTCTTATTCTCACCAGATAGAGCGGAACAAATAACTAGCTCCACTTCATGCCTACCATTTTTGCCCGGAAGACCTCCGAATCGACCGCTCCAGCCCTGCCCTTTCTCCTCTGCAGTCTCGCATTTCCTCCGGCCTTCAGGACCTCTCTGCTTCAACCAATCAATCCGTGTATCTATTCAGCACTTACGGTGCAAAGCACTGTACTGAGCGCTTGGGAGAGTAACCCTAGAACGGAGTTGGTAGGCAAATTTCCCGCCCACAAGGAGCTTACAGTCTAGAGGGGGGGACAGACATTTAAATAAGCTACAGATCGGTATACAAGTGCTGTGGGCTGACTGAAGGGCGCGAACCCAAGTGAGAGGGGTGATGCAGAGGGGAGAGAGAGTAGGGGGAGTGAGGGCTTAGTCGGGGAAGGCCTCCTGGAGGAGATGGGATTTTAAGAAGGCTTTGAAGGTGGGGAGAGTGGTGATCTGTCAGGTATGAATGGGGAGGGAGTTGCAGGTCAGGGGCAGGATGTGGGCGAGGAGCCAGCCACGAGGCAGATGAGATCAAGGTACAGCGAGTAAGTTGGCGTTAGAGGAGCGAAGCAGACACGCTGGACCATAGTAAGAAATCAGCCAGGTGAGGTAGATGGGGGCAAGGTGATCGAGTGCTTTAAAGCCAACGGTCAGGAGTTTCTGTTTGATGCGGAGGTGGATGGGCAACCACTGAAGGTTCTTGAGGAGTGGGGAAGCAGAGACCAGAACTTTCTTTAGAAACATGATTCAGGCAGCAGAGTGAAGTATTGGACTAGAGTGGGGAGAGACAGGAGGCAGGGAGGTCAGCGAGAAGCCATAGTCAAGGCCAGAAAGGACAAGTGTGTGGTTCAGCCTAGTAGCAGTTCGGATGGAGAGGAAAGGGCAGATTTTAGCTATGTCGTGAAGGTTGAACCGACGGCATCTGGTGACGGATGGAATACGTGGATTGAACGAGCGAGATGAGTCGAGGACAGCGCCAAAGGTTCAGGCTGTGAGGCAGGGAGGGTGGCGGTGGTGATGATAAACGCCCCACTGACCCCTCAGACATGCCCAAAACAGAACTCCTCACATTCCCCCTCAAACCCTGTCCTTCCCGTGACTTTCCCGTCCCCGTAGATAACACCGCCAACCCCACTGAATCACAAGCACACAACTTTGGAATTATCCTCTCCTCATTTTCCCCCTTCAGCGTGCTTCTTCTGGGTGTCACCAAATCCTGTCAATTCTCCTTTCACAACATCTCTAGAATCTGCCCCTTCCCTTCCATCCAAACTGCTCCGCTGATCAGAGCTCTAATCGCTTCCCTCTTTGATTACTGCATCAACCTTTTCACTCACCTTCCTGTGACTCATTTGTCCTCTCTACCGACCGTACTTCACTCTGCTGCCCAGATCATTTTTCCGAAAAACAGTTCCGTCCACATCTCCCCACTTCTCAAGGGCCTCCAGTGGCTTCTCCCGCCGCATCAATCAGAATCTCCTCATCACCGGCTCTAAGGCACTCAATCAGTCCTCTCCCGCCTACCTATCCCCACTCATCGCCCACTTCAACCCAACCCCCACGCCTCGCTCCTCTAACAGCAACCTACTTGATGCACCTCAATCTCATCTCTCTCGCCATCAACCTCTTGCTCACATCAGCCCCACCTCTTGCCTGGAACTCCCTCCCTCTCCATATCTGACAGGCCGCCACGCTCCCCCATCTTCAAAACCCTACTGAAATCATATCGGTCCGTCAATCGATGATATTTATTGAGGGCTTCCTGTATGCAGAGCGCTGCGCTAAGCACTTGGGAGAGCAATAATAATAATAATAATAATAATAATAATAATAATAATGGCATTTATTAAACGCTTACTATGTGCAAAGCATTGTTCTAAGCGCTAGGGAGGTTACGAGGTGATCAGGTCGTCCCACGGGGGGGCTCACAATTCATTCATTCAATCGTATCTATTGAGTGCTTACTCTGTACTAAGCGTTTGGGAAGTACAAGTTAATGTATGTATAATAGTACATTATCACAAGAGTCGGTAGACACATTCCCCGCCTGTAACACGCTTACAGTGTTGAGGGGGAGACAGACGTTAATATGAATAAATCATATCTCCTTCAAGAAGCTTTCCCTAACCACTCATCATCTCCCTACCCTATTTCCCCTCCCTTCCGTGTCACCTATGCATTTGGGTCTAGGCCCCCTAAGCACTCTGATACCCCCTTCCCTGCCCACAACGAGCTTACAGTCCAGAGGGGGAGAGACAGACATTAATAGAAATAAATCATTTACTATATATGTGACAGACAGGTACCTAAATACATATCTATACATCTACAGTCTTCCTCTAGATGGTAAGCTTCTCGTGTGCAGGGATTGTGTGTCCCAAGTGCATTGTGCCGTGCTCTATACCCCAAAAGTGCTCAATACACCAAAAGTGCTCAATAAATACCATTGATTGATGGCGACTGCATTTCCTCTGCCTTTGAAGTCCTGTTAAGTGCTTGGACCAAGAAGAGGGGTGGCTGGAAGCGGGGGAGTGGGGGAGAGCAAGAGTGAGGGAGATGAGAGAGAGACCCTCTTCTCTCTCTCCCTCTCCCCCTTCTTTTTCTATCCACCTAATCTTGGAGCAATGTCCCTGTCCTCCTAAAAGCCCCCCCCCCCCCCACTAAAACTGTCAGTAAAATAATAATAATTACGGTATTCGTTAGAGCGCTTACTATGTGCCAGGCACTGTACTAAGTGCTGGGGTAGATATAAGATAATGGGGTCAGACACAATTCCTGTCCCACGTGGGGCTCACAGACTTCCTCCCCATTTTACAGATGGGGCAACTGAGGCACAGAGAAACGAAGTGGCTTGTCCAAGGTCACGCAGCCGACAAGCGCTGCCAACTTGTACTTCTCAAGCACTTTGAGTACAGTGCTCTGCACACAGTAAGCGCTCAGTAAATACGACTGAATGAATTGAATGAATGAAGTGGTAGAACCGGGATTAGAACCCAGGTCCTCTGGCTTCCGGGCCTGTGCTCTTTCCACTAGGCCGCAGAAATGGAAGATTCGAAAAGGAAATCGGTGACTAGACCTGTTTTGTAATGTCTAAGGTTGTGACGGATTTACGGAGACTTTATAGCCTCCTTGAGAGCAAGAATCGTGTCTACCGAATCTACTGCACTCTCACGAGTACTTAGTACATTGCTCCGCATATAGTAGGTGCTTAATTATTACCTTGATTGATTGGTAACGTGCAACTTTTTCAATGGGCAGCCCACACACGAGCTGTCCAGCCTCAGGAACAGGTTGGACGGGCCTGGCCTAGACCATATTGTCTGAACAGTAGCTCCTAACCTGATCTTGCTTAGCAGTGTGGCTTAGTGGATAGAGCACTTGCCTGAGAGTCAGAAGGACCTGGACCTGGATCCACTTGTCTGCTGTGTAACCTTGGGCAAGTCACTTTACTTCTCTGGGCCTCGATCACATCATCTGTAAAATGAGGATTGAAAGTGCGAGCCCCGCGGGGGGCATGGACTGTGTCCAACCTGATTACACTGTATCTACCCCAGTGCTCGGCACGTGATGAGTGCTTGAAAAAATCATCATTATTATCATAGAGTAAGCGCTCAACAAATATCATCGATTGATTTCCCCACGGAGAGGCAATCGATAGGTTCGGGAGGCGTTTTGGTAAAATCAGGAATGGTCTAGAAGGAGCGTTCGACAGCTCAGAAAAAGGTTTAGGTGGATGATGGGGGAAAAAAGTTAGGGATGTTAACTGGTCCATCACTTGCCCTGAGGTGAGACATAAGGGGGAGGAAGAGCAACCCACACTCCTTTCTCCCCAAGCCTCCTGTCGTGCCCCTGTTGGAGACGGAACATTGGGCTGACCCAGTACAGGCCGTTCTTGCGCTTGTGACGCAATGAATTCCTGAAAACGGCATCTAAATTGAAACATTATAAATCAGAAACAATTTTCTCGTGGGAACAAGGTTACAAGTGGGACGTGGCATCTGAACCAAGGTCAGATACCCCATCTTTACCAGGACTACCCAGGGCGGTATATTAAATCAGTTATAGATGAGGGTTATAACTCCGTCGATGTATTTCTGTGGAATCAGAGCCGTCCTACGTTAGACAGCTGACTTCTACTTCATGGGAACTAAAGCGGGTGCGTCCACTCTCCCTGGTGACTCTACTCCCCCCCAACCTCCCTCATCCTTTTGAGATTTTCCTCCCTTTTTCAATCTCCAGCATAGTTTAAATTGTTCCGCCATCACTCCCGTGCGTCTCCCCTCACTTCCACCCCGTGAGCTAGAGATTTAAGATGAAAGAAGCTGTGTAGTCAAAACAGAGTGTCAATATAGAGATCATCATCATCAATCATATTTATTGAGCGCTTACTATGTGCAGAGCACTGTACTAAGCGCTTGGGAAGTACAAATTGGCAACATATAGAGACAGTCCCTACCCAACAGTGGGCTCACAGTCTAAAAGGGGGAGACAGAGAACAAAACCAAACATACTAACAAAATAAAATAAATAGAATAGATATGTACAAATAAAATAAATAAATAAATAGAGTAAAAAATATGTACAAACATATATACATATATACAGGTGCTGTGGGGAAGGGAAGGAGGTAAGATGCGGGGGATGGAGAGGGGGAGAAGCAGCATGGCCTAGTGGAAAATGCATAATCCTGGGAGTCAGAGGACCTGGGTTCTAATCCCGGCTCCACTGCTCGCCTTCTGTGTGATCTTGGGCCAGTCACTTCACTTCCCTGTGCTTCAGTTTCCTCATCTGTTAAATGGGGATGCAATACCTGTTCTCTCTCTCCCTTAAGACTCATGTGGGACAGGGGCTGAGTCTGACCTGATTATCTTATATCATCATCAATCGTATTTATTGAGCGCTTACTATGTGCAGAGCACTGTACTAAGCGCTTGGGAAGTACAATTTGGCAACATATAGAGACAGTCCCTACCCAACAGTGGGCTCACAGTCTAAAAGGGGGAGACAGAGAACAAAACCAAACATACTAACAAAATAAAATAAATAGAATATGTACAAGTAAAATAAATAAATAGAGTAATAAATATGTACAAACATATATACATATATACAGGTGCTGTGGGGAAGGGAAGGAGGTATGATGGGGGGGATGGAGAGGGGGATGGATATCTGCTCCAGTACTAAGTACAGTGCTTTGCACAGTTAGACAGATATCACATTTGTTATTACTCGGAGGTCGTGAGCGCCATTGTCACAACTCAAAAAGTCTGAAGTCGAGGACCGCTTATGTGGCGTTTGTGTTCTAAGGCAGGAGAAGATTTACTTTTTGCTTCTTTCTACATTTGCTTCAGCTGCTGGTGGGCAAGGAATGCGTCTACCAACTCTACTATGTTGGGTTTTTTTTCCCCCAACCACTTAGTACAGTGCTCTACGCACAGTAAGTGCTCAAAAAAATACAACCGACCGATTGATTCGGGACTTCATGACTCATTGTTATAGCGCAGGGTGAAAGGGGCAGACTTTGAAGAGTGCGTTACAGCTGGGGTCTTTGGGTGGAGGTCCTTGGTTGTAGCCAAGGCTGAGAATGCTTCTGCTAACAAGGTGCCAGGTTGAATTTTTTCATCAGAAAGATGGAAAGAATTGGAGGAGCCAAGGAGGAGGGAGGAAAGTGTTGATTCATTTAACCCAGTGCACTCGGGCCGGTCTTTTTCTTCTGCCACTGCAGGCAGCCATAGGCCTGCCCCTCCCTTCTCTGCTGGCATATTTTGAAGAACTCGCCGGAGTCTGCCGTTTCTCAGCGGGAGAGTGCGTAGGTAAGGTAGTGTGGGATATTAATGTGAAGTCAGGAGAAATTTAGGTTAAAGTGGAATCGGTGTTTAATTCCCTCTCCAAGGGAGCAAGAGAGTTAGGAGTTGTTTTCTGCCCCCGAGATAGTGGAGATGGGCAAACCTTGGGCGTGTTCCTGACTAGGGGAAAGAAAAAAGAAGGGGGGCTGTTCAATCCAACTTTACCTCCCCGCCACCCCAGTCTTTCTCTTCCCACCAAGGCCCCCATGCCTCTGGAGGACCTTCCCTCCAAGCCCCCACATCTCTCGGGAAAGGCTAGCAAACGGCTAAGTGAGCAGTGTTGCTCTCCCTTCAAGATGGACTCTAGTCAGGGACCTAAAAAAGCAGTATGGCCTAGTGGATGGAGTATGGGCCCAGGATTCAGAAGGACCTGGATCCGAATCCCAGCTCTGCCACTTGTCTGCTGTGTGTGACCTTGGGCAAATCACTTCATCAATCAATCAATCAATCGTATTTATTGAGCGCTTACTGTGTGCAGAGCACTGGACTAAGCGCTTGGGAAGTCCAAGTTGGCAACATATAGAGACAGTCCCTACCCAACAGTGGGCTCACAGTCTAAAAGGGGGAGACGGAGAACAAAACCAAACATACTAACAAAATAAAATAAATAGAATAGATATGTACAAGTAAAATAGAGTAATAAATATGTACAGACATAAATACATATATACAGGTGCTGTGGGGAAGATAAGGAGGTAAGATGGGGGGGATGGAGAGAGGGACGTTGGGGAGAGGAAGGAAGGGGCTCAGTCTGGGAAGGCCTCCTGGAGGAGGTGAGCTCTCAGTAGGGCCTTGAAGGGAGTCAGTAGGGCCTTGAAGGGAGAACTTAACTTCTCTGGGCCTCAGTTACCTCATCTGTAAAATGGGGCTTGAGACCGGAAGCCCCGTGTGGGCCAGGAACGGTTTCCACCCCAATTATTTTGTAGCTACCCCAGCGCTTAGTATAGTGCCTAGCACACAGTAAGCACTTAAATACCACCATTATTATTCTCATTCCGCCTACATCTCCTTTCTCCCAAGTACCTCAGGTGGTCGACCGTATATCTCCGAGTCAGGTAGAAACTTCTCTCCGTCAGCTTTAAGGTCGTCGATCTGCTCGCCCCCCTCCCACTACAACCCAGCTCACACGCTTCGGTCCTCCGACACCAATCTACTCATCGTCCATCGCTCTTGCTTCACCTGCCATCAACCCCTTGCTCACATCCTTCCTCTACCCACATATCCGACAGACCAGCATTCTCTCCATCTTCAAAGGCTTACCGAAATCGTACCTCCTCCAGAAAGCCTTCCTGAACTAAGCCCTCAAACCGCCCCCACCACCACCCTATTTATCCTCCCTGCTGCCTCTCTTATGCACTTAATCCCACCCTCTAAGCATTTAAGTACTCCCCACCCACCCACCCCCAGCCCTTACCCTTATACTCGGCTGCTTCCCTTATCCATAATTTAACATGTCTCCCCCATTGAACTGAGCTTCTTCAGGGCAGGAATCCAGTCTGCCAACTGTATTGTACTGTCCCAAGTTCTTTGAACAAGAAGCAGCGTGGCTCAGTGGAAAGAGCCTGGGCTTTGGGGTCAGAGGTCATGGGTTCAAATCCCAGCTCTGCCAACTGTCAGCTGCGTGACTTTGGGCAAGTCACTTCACTTCTCTGGGCCTCAGTTACCTCCTCTGTAAAATGGGGATGAAAACTGTGAGCCCCCCGTGGGACAACCTGATCACCTTGTAAGCTCCCCAGCGCCTAGAACAGTGCTTGGCACATAGTAAGCACTTAACAAATCCCATCATTATCATTATTATTCTAAAGTAAGCGCTCGGTAAATACCGTTGATGAATTATCAGCCAGTTCATTCCTTCCCAACACATCCCATCCACTGACCCCCCGATCAACTGGGCACTGTTTGGCTTTTTACTTTTTGAATTAGAGGGAGGAAAAACCATACGCTTCACTCTAACACCAACCTACTTACAGTACCTCCACCTTGTCCTTGCCGCAGACGCCTTGCTCGCATCCTCCCCCTGGGCTGAGCCACCCTCCCTCTTTATACACTGACCACCACTCTCCCCACCTTCAAAACCTTATTGAAATCACATTTTACCTCTAAGAGGCCTTCCCCTGTTTGCTCTCCCTTCTGTGTCATCTATATGTGCCTGGTGCCCCTTGAGCACTTTGATTTGCACATATAGCCCTACACTCAGCCTTTTCCCCTACCCGGAATTTATTTTACTGTTCCTCTTCTCCTCCAGACTGTAAGGTCTTTCTGAGCGGGGATTCTGCCTACCAATTCTGCTGTGTTGCACTCTCCCAAGCACTCAGTACAGCGCTCTGCATACAGTGAGCACTCAATTAATGATCGATTGATTGCAGCCTCCCCCACACATGGGTTGGGAGGGGTCGGGGCTCCTATTTGGAACCGATTTTAAAATGGACCACTCTGCTGCTTTTACTGTGAAAGGGACAGAGGAGGGACAGGCTCTTTCCTCTCTTTGATCTGAAGGGGATAACCTTCCCTATTAGCCTGAGTAGGGACTCGCCGCCTCACTGAGCGGCCTGAACCCATCCCTCCCTTCCTCTGCCTTTGAAGCACAGTTAAGTGCTTTGCACACTGACTTCTCGCTGGAGTTGTCATGAGAACCCAGCTCGCTGCCCTTTTCCTCTAGGGCTGCCCACCCCCTGGCCCCCTCTCACCCCTCTGCCCGCCCCCACCACGCGGAGACGCGGTTCACGTAATCAAGACTACCGATTGGTTGAAACAAGTTTAATCAGATTTTAGGAACACCAATTTGTCTCCCACAAGCACAGTTATCTCAAAAGGCACAGGCCACCAAAGAGGGACAAAACATCAATCACAGGAAGATAGCGTGAGAAGGTGCCTCTTGTCAAATTCAGCATACTGGAGGAAGGTATCCTCATCTGGTTCCGCTGAAGGCGACGACCTCCTGGCAGGCGGAATCTAATTTGGAGACCCGGCCGCCCATTCGGACGGGGACCTGGTGGGAGAGGGTTAAGGCAGTCATAGACCTGGAGACTCCCAAGCCCCCGGCCCCGGCCCCCCGCGCTAGACTGGGAGCTCCTTGATGGCTTACCGACTCTAGCGTGTGGCACTCCCCCGAGCCCCTAGCGCGGTGCTCCGTCCGCACCGAGCACTCAGATACCACCGAATGATTCCTCTCCGGGTCCTCTGACAACTTCACGATGGGCCAAACCCAAGAAATACTACTTCGCCCATCACCAGCTTAGCTGGTCGGACACGTGCAACTCTGAAACCGACGCGGCTACCCACCGCCTGGCTCTTGGGAAGGGCGACCAAGTTCTCCCGCCCAAGATCCTGACTCCTTGACGGCTCTCGCTAAGGCAGGGATCTGCCTAAACTCTCTGAGGTTTTTTCCAGACAGGAGCCCCAAGGATCCGATCTGAGGTCATCGCAGTGACACACACCCAAGTTGGCACTTCATTTCAAAACCCAAGGGATAAATTTAGAACACCTCCTGGTGTGTTTTAAAGTGCAACTCTATTCCAACAGATTAAATAAAAGAAGAGAGGCAAGTCTTCGCCTCGAGAACTGTTCTACTAGAACGGAGGGAAAGAAAACAACAAAAAATAGGTGATGGCGGAGGGGGCGGAATGGAGATATAGGGTAGGAAACCACCCGTGCTATCCTTTAAGGGGGCTACCAACACTGAGGTGTTGGAGTTCACACCTCATTCACCATTCTAGGGGTCTGTTATACCCCTAAACCAGCTCTTGGAGAGATGAAATAGCCCAAGAAGATTAAGCAAGAAGTGGGGGGAGGGAGTTAAACATCTTGGCACGCCTCTCCAGATCTGAGCTGCTCCCAGTTCATCAGAGCCCCTCTCTCACAGGCCTTCGAGTGGTGAAGGCCGTCCTCCCTATTTTAGGGCTGATCAGAGCCAACGGGTTTCTCTCTCCCGTTGCCCCACAACAGGCTCCCCAGCTGGAGGGTGGGCATCGGTTAGAAAGATGGGGCGTGGACTGTGTGCGTTCGCACCTCCTAAAGGTCCCTCGCAGAGGTCCCACCAAGGGATCCCCCCACACATAAGGGGGCTCCTGTGGGCAAAAACACCCCGGACTTGTGTGGCCCAGTCAGGGCCCCAGCCCCCCTTCCCTTCCCCCCTATGGGGGGGTATGGTGCAAGGCAGAACGGGGGTCAACTCCCTCCGGCCGTTGAGGCCCAGAGGCCTCGAGGAGGCGAGGGCAACCTTTGGTTGCAAGGAGGGGGCCGGGGGATGGGGCTCGGCCGAGCCGGGGGGCTCACTTCTTGGAGCCCAGGTTCTTCTTGGGCAGCAGCACGGCCTGGATGTTGGGCAGGACGCCGCCCTGCGCGATGGTGACGCCGCCCAGCAGCTTGTTGAGCTCCTCGTCGTTGCGGATGGCCAGCTGCAGGTGCCGCGGGATGATGCGCGTCTTCTTGTTGTCCCGGGCCGCGTTGCCCGCCAGCTCCAGGATCTCGGCCGACAGGTACTCGAGCACGGCGGCCAGGTAGACGGGGGCCCCGGCGCCCACCCGCTCGGCGTAGTTGCCCTTGCGCAGCAGGCGGTGCACCCGGCCCACGGGGAACTGCAGGCCGGCCCGGGACGAGCGGGATTTGGCCTTGGCGCGGAGCTTGCTGCTAGCTTTCCCTCGGCCGGACATCGTGGGGGCGGCGCGGGCGAAGAGACCTGGAGGAGGGGGAAGACTGAGGAACGGCTCAGCGGCCCCGCTCCGCCCGCGGGCCCGGCGACCCCGCTCCGCCCGCCGGCCCCGCTCCGCCCGCCCGCCGGCCCCCGCAGCCGACCTGTCCTGCACGCGACGGCGCCGGCCGGCGAAATGCGCCCGGCCGCCCCGCGCCCGGCCGATATAAAGGCGAGCCGAGCGACTGCTCACTTGCCATTGGCTGCCCCCAGACGAGAGCCGCGCTCTGATTGGCTACTCTTCCGATCCTCGATTTGCATACCGAACCTTCGGCGCTCCCGGCTCGGAGGGATCCGAGCGCGGGGCCGTGGTGCGCTCCCCGTCCCCTTCCAAACCCCGGGAGTGGGAATTTCATCACCATCATTATCAATCGTATTTACTGAGCGCTTACTGGGTGCAGAGCGCTGGACTAAGCGCTTGGGAAGTACAAGTTGGCAACATAGAGAGACAATCCCTACCCAACAGTCTAACCAAACATCCTAACAAAATAAAAGAAATAGAATAGATAGGCACAAGCAGAATAAATAGAGTAATAAATATGTACAAACATATATACATCATCATCGTCATCAATCGTATTTATTGAGCGCTTACTAGGTGCAGAGCGCTGGACTAAGCGCTTGGGAAGTACAAGTTGGCAACATAGAGAGACGGTCCCTACCCAACAGTCTAAAGGGGGCAGACGGAGAACAAAACCAAACATACTAACAAAATAGAAATAGAATAGATAGGTACAAGTAAAATAGAGTAATAAATATGTACAAACATATATACATCACCATCATCATCATCATCAATCGTATTTATTGAGCGCTTACTAGGTGCAGAGCACTGGACTAAGCGCTTGGGAAGTACAAATTGGCAACATAGAGAGACGGTCCCTACCCAACAGTGGGCTCACTGTCTAAAAGGGGGGGACGGAGAACAAAACCAAACATACTAACAAAATAAAAGAAATAGAATAGATAGGTACAAGTAAAATAAATAAATAAATAAATAGAGTAGTAAATATGTACAAACATATGTACATCATCATCAATCGTATTTTTTGAGCGCTTACTAGGTGCAGAGCGCTGGACTAAGCGCTTGGGAAGTACAAGTTGGCAACATAGAGAGGCAGTCCCTACCCAACAGTCTAACCAAACATCCTAACAAAATAAAAGAAATAGAATAGATAGGCACAAGTAAAACAGAGTAATAAATTATGTACAAACATATATACAGGTGCTGTGGGGAGGGGATGGGGGGGGATGGAGAGGGGGACGAGGGGGAGAGGAAGGAAGGGGCTCAGTCTGGGAAGGCCTCCTGGAGGAGGTGAGCTCTCAGTAGGGCCTTGAAGGGAGGAAGAGAGCTCGCCCTATCCCCCTGCGGCTGGAAGGACCAGGCTAGCCGCTAGGAGAAGCCACCCGACCCGACCCCGCCGAACCCCTGCTGGACTGTCTCTATATAATAATAATGATAATGATGGCATTTATTAAGCACTTACTATGTGCAAAGCACTGTTCAAAGCGCTGGGGAGGTTACAAGGTGATCGGGTGGGCCCACGGGGGGCTCACAGTCTTAATCTTGTACTTGTACTTCCCAAGCTAATAATAATGATAATGATGGCATTTATTAAGCGCTTACTATGTGCAAAGCACTGTTCGAAGCGCTGGGGAGGTTACAAGGTGATCAGGTGGGCCCCACGGGGGGCTCACAGTCTTACTCTTGTCCTTCCCCAGCGCTTAGTCCAGTGCTCTGCATCATCATCATCAATCGCATTTATTGAGCGCTTACTGTGTGCAGAGCACTGGACTAAGCGCTTGGGAAGTCCAAGTTGGCAACGTATAGAGACGGTCCCTACCCAACAGGGGGCTCTCAGTCTAGAAGTGGGCTCATAGGCCGGCAGCTTCGGGGGACAGAGTCTTGATGGATCCCCGGCCAAGGGGCTGGGCCGTCAGGCCCGGGAATTAGAGCCCGGAAAAGACCAGCCTCGGCTCCCACTTCTGGGGGAAGCGGCCCCCATCGGCTCCCCGTTTCGCTCACTCTAGCCACACAAGGGCTCTGCCAGGCCGCCCAGGCAGGAACACCGTGGGGGTTAGCCATTTACGAAATAGGCGGCGATTTCTTTGAGAACGAACGGCTGGAGATTGGAGCTTCTTATTTATTTATTTTACTTGTACATATCTACTCTGTTCATTTTATTTTGTTAGTATGTTTGGTTTTGTTCTCCGTCTCCCCCTTTTAGACTGTGAGCCCACTGTTAGGTAGGGACCGTCTCTATGTGTTGCCAACTTGGAGTTCCCAAGCGCTTAGTCCAGTGCTCTGCACACAGTAAGCGCTCAATAAATACGATCGATTGATTGATTGATTGATTGATTGATTGGTTAGCAAAACAATTGGAAATCGGTTCCGTATTTCAACAAAGCTGCCTCGCTTCCATTCCACAAGCGCCATGTCTACCAATGGCCACTAGGTGGCGCCCTCAGCCACCTCTGGGCGACTCCAATCAATCAATATTATTCATTCATTCATTCCTTCAATCGTATTTATTGAGCGCTTACTGTGGGCAGGGCACTGTACTAAGCGCTTGGGCAGATCACTGTAATAAGCGCCTGGGAAAGTACAATGCAACAGAGTTAGTTGGTAGGCACGAATCCCGGCCACAAGGAGCTTAGAGACCAGAGGGGAAGACACACAAATTAAATTATAGCTAGGGGAAATACTGGCAGGTCTAGTGTGTTCACATTAAATATTATGGGGCTGGGGTGAGTAAAGCGCTTAAGGGGTACATAGCCAAGTGTATAGGGGACGCAGAGTCCCCTGCCCCTCCCGGGTAGGGGAAATGAGTGCTTAGACAGGGAAGGCCCCTTGAAGGGGATGTGATTTTAGGAGGGTTTCGAAGGTGGGGAGAGCGGTGGACTGTCAGATAAGAATAATAATAATAATGATGGCATTTATTAAGCGCTTACTATGTGCAAAGCACTGTTCTAAACTCTGGGGTAGATACAAGGTGATCAGGTTGTCCCACGGGGGGCTCACAGTCTTAATCCCCATTTTATAGATGAGGGAACTGAGGCCCAGAGAAGTGAAGTGCCTTGCCCAAAGTCACACAGCTGACAACTGGCAGAGCTGGCATTTGAACCCGTGACCTCTGACTCCAAAGCCCCGGCTCTTACCGCTGAGCCACGATACGAAGGGGGAGGCAGTTCCAGCCCAGAAGAAGGATGTGGGTGAGGGGGTGGTGGTGGTGGGATAGAAGAGATCGAGGTACAGAAAGTAGGTTGGTCTTAGAGGAGGGGAGTGTGCGGGCTGGGTTGTAGTATTCATTCGTTCATTCATTCAATCGTATTTATTGAGCGCTTACTGGGGGCAGAGCACTGTACTAAGCGCTTGGGAAGTACAAGTTGGCAACATATAGAGACGGTTCCTACCCAACAGCGGGTTCACAGTCTAGAAGGGGGAGAAGAAGATCAGAGAGGTAAGGTAGGAAGGGAGAGCTGATAAGAGTGCCTCAGAGCCGATGGTAAGGTTTTTCTGGTTGATGTGGAGGTGGATGGGCAACCACCGGAGGTTTTTTGAGACTGAATGATTTTCCGGAAAAATGATCTGGGCAGCAGAGTGAAGTAGGAATTGGAGGGAGGAGAGGTAGGAGGCAGTTAGGGGGGAGGCTGACGCATAAGTCAAAATGGGATGGAGAGGAAATCAATCAATCAGTTGTATTTATTGAACACCAACTGTGTGCAGAGCACTGTACTAAGTGCTTGGGAGAGTGCAGTATAAGGGAGTTGGTAGACATATTCCCTGCCCACAATGAGCTCACAGTCTAGAGGGGGGAAAGATGTTAATATAAAGAAATAAATTACGGATATTATTCATTCGATCGTACTAAGTGCTTACCGTGTGCGGAGCACTGTACTAAAACGCTTGGGAAAGCACAATACAGCAATAGCGACAAATCCGGCCCACAACGAGCTCACAGTCTGGGGTGGGGGTGGGGGAGACAGACACCAATATAAATAAAGATATCAACATAAATAAATAAAGTTACAAATATATACACAAGCGCTGTGGGGAGGGAGAAAGGAAAGGGAGAAGTACAAAGGGATATGTGCATCATTGCTGTGGGGCCGAGGGAGGGGTGAATAAAGGGAGTAAATCAGGATGGGGCAGAAGGGAGTGGGAAAAGGGGAAATGAGGGCTTAGGAAAGGCCTCTTGGAGGCCTTCAATAAGGTTTTGGAGGTGGAGAGAGGGATTGTCAGATATGAAAAGGGACGGCGTTCCGGGCCAGAGGCAGGACAGGGTGAGAGATGGGCGATGAGATCGAGGAACAGTGAGTAGGTTGGCAGTAGAGGAGAGAAGTGTGTAGGCTGGGTTTTAATAGGAGAGCAGTGCCCTGAGGTAGAAGAGGCAAGGTGATTGAGGGCTTTAAAGTGTTTGATGAGGAGTGGGAAACCATGGACTGAACGTTTTTGTAAAGTACGGACTGGAGTGGGGAGAGACGGGAGAGAGGGAGGTCAGCAAGGAGGCTGATAAAGTAAGGAGGGATAGGATGAGTGCTTGGATTAATGTGGTAGCAGTTTGGATGGAGAGGAAAGGGCAGATTTTAGCGAAGGTTGTACCGACATGATTTCGGGATATAATCTAATATGTGGGTTGAATGAGAGGGATGAGTCAAGGATAATGCCAGAGTTACAGGCTTGTGAGGCAGGAAGGATAATTGTGCTATCTACGGTGATGGGAAAATCAGGGGGAGTACAGGGCTCGGATGGGAAGATAAGGAGTTCATTCATTCATTCATTCAATCGTATTTATTGAGCGCTTACTGTGTGCAGAGCACGGTACTAAGCACTTGGGAAGTACAAGTTGGCAACATATAGGGACGGTCCCTACCCAACAGCGGGCTCACAGTCTAGAGTTCTGTTTTGGACATGTTTGAAATGTTAGCGGGCCATCCGAGTAGAGATGTCTTGAAGGCAGGAAGAAATGCGAGACTGCGGAGAGGGAGCGAGATCCGGGCTGGAGATGTAGATTTGGGAATAAACCACATAGAAGTGGTAGTTGAAGCCACTGGGAGTGAATGAGTTTTCAAGGGAGTGGGTGTAAATGGAGAATAGAAAGGGGATCCAGAACTGAGCCTTGAGAGACTCCCACAGTTAAAGAATGGAAGGCAGAGGAGGAGCCCACGAAAGAGACGGAGAACAAAGGAGAGGGTGGATTCGAAGGACCGACAGGATTTGTGACACATCGAATATGTGAGCTGAGGCAAGTCAAATGATGTCCTTGATATCGTTAACAGATCAAAGTCGAGGGTAATGCCAAGGTTACGGGCTGGCGATTTGGGGAGGGTGGTGGTGTTGTCTACGGTGATAGGAACGTGATGGGGAGGACAGGGTTTGGGTGGGAAGATGAGTTCTGTTTTGGACATGTTAAGTTTGAGGTGTCAGGTGTTCTGAAGGCAGGAGAAAATCAGAGACTGCAGAGCAGAGTGGCCAGCGCTGGAGATAATAATAATAACGATAGTATTTGTTATGTGCTTTCTATGTGCCAGGCACTGTTCTAAGCACTGCAGTAGGTACAAGACAATCGGGTTGGACACAGTCCCTGTCCCACATAGGGCTCACAGTCTTAATCCCCATTTTACAGATGAAGGAACCGAGGCACAGGGAATCATTATTATTATTATTATTAACCCCCCTTTTACAGATGACAGAACCGAGGCATAGAGCAGCGAAGTGACTTGGCCAAGGTCACATAGCAGACAAGCAGCAGAGGCAGGATTAGAACCCATGACCTTCTGACTTCCAGGCTTGTGCTCCAGCCACTGGGCCACGCTGCCCAGACTTGGGAATGATCCATATAGAGATGGTAGTTGAAGCTGCGGGAGTGAAGGAGTTCTCCAAGGGACTGGGTGTCGACGGAGAATAGAAGGGGACGCAGAACTGGGCCTTGAGGGACGCCCACAGTTAGGGGGTGGGAGGCAGAGGAGAAACCTGTTGAAGAGACCAAGGAGCAGCCAGAGAGATAGGAGGAGAACCAGGAGAGGAAGGTGAGGCCAAGGTTAGATGACATTTCCAGGAGAAGGGGGTGGTCCACAGTGTCAAAGGCAGCAGAAGGGTGGAGGGTTAGGATGGAGATCGTTAGACCTGCAAGGGGGAGGTCATTGGCACCTTAGAGAGGGCAGTTTCCATGGAGGGAAAGGTTGGACACAGTCCAACATGACTACGCTGTACCTACACCATTGCTTAGTGCCTTGCACATAGTAACTGCTTAACAGATACCATAAAAAAGGGGGGGCAGAAGCCAAACTGCAGGGGATTGAAAACCGGAGAAGTGGAAGCAGCGACATATTCCCCATCTCTACAGCTGGTCTCTACAGCTGTCCTTGGATTCAGTAATGACTCTGATAACGGTGAAATCCTATTCACGCGTGGTGTGGCTGATAAGACCAGTATGCGACCAACAATTCATTCGACACTGTGCACATAAAGATCGTCCTTGGCTGCGTTATTGCATTTGAATCTGCCCTGGAATCACTATCTTCTTACTGCGTTCCAGCTGTTGCCTCCCTGTAACGATTACAAGGCCACATCGTTTGAGGGTGGCCTTCACTGAGTCGTAACAGTATCTGTCTTGCTGGTAGCCCTTTCTCCTTCTAGCTCTTGTATGGGAAAGGCTGTGAGGCTGCCATCCAATCAATCATTGGTATTTCATTCATTCAATCGGATTGATTGAGCGCTTACTGTGTGCAGAGCACCGCGCTAAGGGCTTGGGAGGGTGCAACGCAATAGAATTGGTGGTCGCGATCCCTGCCCTTGAGGAGCTTACAGGCGATGGTGAGGAGACAGACAATAAAATACATTTCGGGTAGGGGACGCAACGGGGGGGTAAGGATATGGACATAAAAGTGCTGTGGGGGTAACAATAATAATACTAATAATTGTGGTATTTGTTAAGCACTTACTGGGTGCCAGGCACTGAATTAAGCACAGCAAATCGGGTTGGACACAGTTCCTGTCCCACATGGGGCTCCCAGTCTTGATCCCCATTTTATAGATGAGGCAACTGAGGCACGGAGAAGTGAAGTGACTTGCCCAAGGTCACACAGCAGACAAGTGGCAGATCCGGGTGAGGTGAGCACCAAAGTGCTGAGGGGATGTGAACTAAGTGCACAGATGATGCAGTAGGAGAGCTCACCTCCTCCAGGAGGCCTTCCCAGACTGAGCCCCCTCCTTCCTCTCCCCCCGCCCCCCTCTCCATCCCCCTGTCTTGCCTCCTTCCCTTCCCCACAGCACCTGTATATATGATTGTACATATTTATTACTCTATTTTACTCGCACATATCTATTCTATTTATTTTATTTTGTGAATATGTTTGGTTTTGTTCTCTGTCTCCCCCTTCTAGGCTGTGAGCCCACTGTTGGGTAGGGACCGTCTCTATATGTTGCCAACTTGTACTTCCCAAGCACTTAGTACAGTGCTCTGCACACTAAGCGCTCAATAAATACGATTGATTGATTGATTGATTGAGGGAGAATAGGGCTAGAAGGAGCACAAGAAGCAGCATGGTTCAGTGGAAAAAGCCCAGGCTTGGGAGTCAGAGGTCATGGGTTCTAATCCCGGCTCCGCCACGTCTGCTCTGTGATCTTGGGCCAGTCACTTAACTGTTCTGAGCTTCAGTTACCTCATCTGTAAAATGAGGATTAAGACTGTGAGCCCTCCGTGGGACAACCTGATCACCTTGTAGCCCCCCCAGCGCTTAGAACAGTGCTTCGCACATAGTATGCACTTAACAAATGCCATCATCATTATTGTTATTATTACACCAAGCAAGCCCTTAACTTTGGGGCAGCCCGGGCTGTTCTGAACTTCGCTGCGGGTCCCTAAGCTAATTGACAGCCTTGACTACTGCATCGGTCTCCCCGCTGACCTCCTGTCTCTCCCCTGTCTTGTCCATACTTCACTCTACGGCTTGGATCATTCTTCTAAGCGTGGCTGAGTGGAAAGACCACGGGTTTGGGAGGCAGAGGATGTGGGTTCTAATCCTGGCTCCTCCACTGGTCTGCTGTGTGATCTTGGGCAAGCCATTTAACTTCTGCGTGCCTCAGTTACCTCGTCTGTAAAACGGGGCTTAAGACTGTGAGCCCTATGTGGGACAATCTGATTACTTTCTATCTACCCCAGCACTTTAGAACGGTGCTTGGCACACAGTACGCGCTTAACGAATACCATAATTATTATTATTATTCTAAAAAACTGTTCAGTTCACACCTCCCCAACTCCTCAAGAACATCTAATGGCTGCCCATCCACCTTCGTGACCATTACGGACTCCTCGCCGCCGGCTTTTAAGCACTCTATCAGCTCACCCCATCCTACCAGCATGGCCTGGTGGAAAGAGCGTGGGCCCAGGAGCCAGAGGGCCTGGGCTCTAATTCCATCTCCACCACTTGTCTGCTGCGTGACCACGGACAAGTCACTTAACTTCTCTGCGCCTCCGTTTCCTCATCTGTAAAATGGGGATTAAGACTGTGAGCCCCATATGGGACAGGGACTGTGTCCAACCCAATTATCTTGTATCTACGCCAGCCCTTACTACCATGCCTGGCAACAAATACCACTATTATTATCACAGCCCAACCAGCGCACACCACCCCTGTAGCGCCAGTTTGCTGCATCCTGATCTCGTCTGTCTCGCTGCCGACCGCTTTCCCATGTCCTCTCCGTGGCGTGGAACTCCCTCCCCCTCCATACATGCCAGACCACCACCCTCTCCACCTTCAAAGCATTGTTAAGGTTACATCTCCTTCAAGAGGCCTTCCCAGCTTAAAGCCCACTCTCCCTTCTGCATTGTCTGTGCACTTGGGTCTGTGACCTCTAGACGTTTAATATTTGCCCCACCTCCAAACCCACAACACGTATGTACAGATCTTTAAATGATATACATTTTTTTAATGTCATCCGTCTCCCCCTCTGGACTGTGAGGTCGTTGTGGGCAGGAAACGTGTGCACTAATTCTGTTCTGTTGTACTCTCCCACGAGCTAAGTGCCCTGTACATAGTAAGTGCTCAAATACCACTGATTGATTGAATTCCCTCCCCGGCTTCAAAGTCTTATTAAAAATCCCATCTTCTCCAAGAGGCCTTCCTCGACTAAGCCCTCGTTTCCCCTACTCCCTCTCCCTTCTGCCTCACCAGTGCGCTTAGGCACCCAAAGTATTTGATACTTCCCCCCGCAGCACAGGTGTACATATCTGTAATTTATTTTAATGCCTGTCTCCCCCTCTATCTAGACTGCAAGCTCCAACTCTACCAACTCTGTGACTTAGTACAGTGCTCGAACACACACTAAGCACTCAAATACCATTGGCTGATTGACAGTAATTGGTTTCCTTTCACCAGTTGCTCTTTAAAGGACTTTGCTTGCCTAATCTGCATTAATTACATAAACTCCAATCTCAAGTGTTAGATGCTGTTAAGGGTTAGGGACCTCAGACAAAGCGGGTCGGGGAACGCTATTTTTTGATTTACTCTTAAACCTGCAATGCATACTTTCTCGTCCAGGGAGTCAAAAGACAGACCTCCAGGGCTTCCTCCAACTAATCCTGCACATAATTGGGTGCTATTTTGGCATTTATCTGTGAGAGGAGTCTGCTCTGGGAGGCTGTATGCATGCAAAAAATTTTTACCTTCATCATGTGGCTTTTGGTAGTTAATATCTACCTGTTCTCCCTCTGACTTAGACCCTGTTCCACATGGGTCCAACCTGATTATCTTCTATCTACCCCAATGCTTGATACACAGTAAGCGCTTAAATAAATAAAAGAAATAACGTGGGAGCTCCGGCTCCTAACCATTTTCAGAAAGGCAAACCTAAATGTGAGAGAAAGAAGAGGCATTTGATAAGGAACCACCAAAAGTATCTCTTTATTGTTCGCAGAGCAGACTCTGTTTCTCTTACACGCACACACACACACACTCTCTCTCCATTCTCTGCGCTATCTTGTCCTTCAGAAACGGAAGACAATGTTCACCCCTGCCTTCTTTGGCCTTCAGAGATACAGTGAACCAATTCCCAGAATTGCTCTCCTATTCAACAACCTCTGATCAAGCATGTAAGAACTGAACAGCAATATAAGAGTAAACTATAATAATATTCCACTAGCTAAGCATTTAGGTCAGGACTGACAAACCACCTATATTAAGCCCTGGCACAGATTCACTAATAGCCCCAGGAAAGACTGAATATGGTTCTTTGTCCCTTTCAGCAGACAGGGTCAAGTGCCTCTGAAGGACCTAAAAAGAGTCTTTGGTCCCAAACTCAGGTCCCGTCACTCCAGCATACACATTTCCCTGAGGTGTGGCTCATGGACCACTAAGCATGAAGCAGACCCTGGGCAAAAAAGATTGAAATTGTCATATTTGTACTTGGGGTAGCACAGAGGCACTGCTGACCCCTCAGTCCCCCAAGGAACAAACCTTTCCTTTCTTAATTATCTAGCCACAAGCCCTATCAAGAAGTACAGGTGCCCAGCTGCCTTGACTCAACTCCCACAAAAAGTTACTTTTACTGAGTCATTGGAAAAACGATAAGCTAAAATTACCAAACACCAACCCGAAGAATGAAACCCGTGGGGAAAAAAAAAGGCAAATGTAGCTGAATAAAGAAAAGTTAAGAGGGAGAGCTGGGACCGAAATGCTATGGGTCATTACACGCAAATCCCATCTGAGTTAGGAGAAAATGATAAGAGCTACCCATATTTAAAAATGGTTGCATCTAACACGGGTGGGAGGAGAGAATTGCATATGAGGGCAGCTGGGAGCAGACAGGTGATGCCTGGGAGAATCTATCCTGAATGGAAAAGGAAGGGGATAGGGTAGCTAAACCATCCATTTAATGCCACAAAATCCAATATAGGCAGTCAGTCTTGCCCACAAGAAACTTGTCATAGAACCGCTAACAGAATGATGGATCGCTTCAGCTCAGTCTTTCTGGGTGTTGGGTTTTTTGGGAGGGGTTTCCCCTTCCTTCTTCAGCCACTGCTCCATTAAGCTTGCACTGCTCCTTTTGGCTGGGGCCGGGCTCTTCTGGAAGAACTGACTGGACCATTTAGGTACCTCAGGCTCCTCTTTCTTGGGGGACTTGGTCTCCAACCACTGCAGCATCTTCTGGCCACTACTGCTCATCTTGGGTTCCTGGGAAGTCAGAGTCAAAATCAACAAGCTCAGAACACAGGCTGAGGGCAACCCCCAAAATAAGAACCAAGGAAAAGGGACACTTGGTATGCGCGGTGGCAGAAGCTTCTAAAACCGTCAAGGCTCCACAGCCCTCCACCCTCGTCCGGAAGGACCGTCAGTCACCCCAACGTGGGCCTAGTGCTTGGAGCAGCCGTGGTGATCCCCTATAAAGCGATGGGGAATGTCAGCAGTCATGCAGCTTCCCCTTGGGAGTCAGGGTCGGGGCCAGGAGGTGGCCGGGGCGGGGGAATGAGACAGTGAGATAGCCTGCAGTTATTCTGCACTTGCCATGGATGAATAAGGGAGTCTTTATTTGCCTAGAACGCCAGGATCACAATTCTGGGGAATCTATTCACGGGCCCACTGCTTGCTTTGGAAAGCTGGACCTCTCTGTTCCTCACTTAGGAGAGTTCGACACCTGACAAAACCTGCCTCTGCCCTTGTTTTGTGTAATGTTAGAGTGCAGGCTCCCTAAGGGCAGGTCCCAGCATATCAATCAATCAATCAATTGTATTTATTGAGTGCTTACTGTGTGCAGAGCACTGTACTAAGCGCTTGGGAAGTACAAGTTGGCAACATATAGAGACAGTCCCGACCCAACAGTGGGCTCACAGTCTAAAAGGGGGAGACAGAGAACAAAACCAAACATACTAACAAAATAAAATAAACAGAATAGATATGTACAGGTAAAATAAATAGAGTAATAAATATGTACAAACATATATACATATATACAGGTAAAAGCCGGGGTCTGACGGTAGGGGTTCTTGGTCACACTGACTGCTACCTTCTTAAGTGCCAGATCGATGGCAGTAAGACACTGGGGTAGGTTGTTCCGTGCATTGTTCACCACCGTGGAGACTGGATGGAAGGTGATGTTCTCTACAGGGTGGATCAGCTTCAGAGCTTCTTGTGTGGGGACCTCCCCAAAGTCCAGCCACTTGCTGACAGCCTCCTCCCCATCCAGGATAGCAGGCATCCTAAGCAAAGGAGAGAAAGGGCGGGCTCTTTGACAAAGCAGCTTTGTTTTTCAAAAGGTAAAACAGAGTGACTCAAGTTAAGGTCAAACTTCCTCTCTTTACTCTCCAGGGTTTCTGCTGTCCCAAAGTTACGGGAAAGGAATACATGGAAAATATGTCAATTAGGAAATAAGGATCTGGCAGGAGTAAGTGAAGGAGGTCATCTTGGGAGAGCTGCTTTTGGATGGCCATGGCTTTCATGAGCTCTCTTATTTTGCGCTTAGTACAGTAGTGGTGCCTGGCACACAGTAAGCGCTTATTAAACACAATAAAAAAAAGAAAAGAAAAGAAAGAGAGCCTCAAACGCAACCAGGCATACAGGTCCCGGGACCCGCTGCAGTGTCCAGAGGGTCATGACACCTGCACCATTTCTGGTCTCCCCCCGGGCTCACTCTTGCTTTGTCCAGGCTCTAGCCAGAGTTGGACTGGGCAAGTTCTAAAGAAATCCAGGCCAAGGCCCAAATTCCCAGCTTACGCAAGACCCTCTACCTGGCCACTTAAGTGGATCAGAGATGCCTGCAGAAGGAGAAGCCAGCTCTCCCTCCTACCAAACCAGGCCAGTGCACCAGCAGTCTACATCTCCTCTCTTTCTCTCCAGAAAGGAGGGGAAGATTTGAGTTTATTTCCAATACTCGTAGAGTAGGAAGTTGGAAGGAAAGGAAAAACTCCCTGGGCTTCTGCCCTACCTCCTTTGGCCCCAACCAGAAGGCACTGTGTTGCGCTTCTCACTTACCTATGATGGATGGAGTTTAAGCCTTTGCAGGCATTCACTGTAATGATGGTGTAGGTATATAACAGGTCCCCTCCATTGGGTGGCTCCCAGCAGTCGAAGATCCCGGCCATTGTGAGTAGTCTCCAGCCGTCCCAACCTCCCTCATCATCCACGGCATCTTGGCCGTCCTCTGACTGGAAGCAAAAAGACACAGGCAGATCTCAATATGGATCCTCCCCACCCTGAAAAATGTGACCTACAGTCAGTCAATTGTACTTATTGAGCACTTACTGTGTGCAGAGCACTGTACTAAGCGCTTGGCAAACAGAATTACTGGCACTATGGTACCCAGCAAAACCAATGCTCCACCCCACCACAGGGTAAAGACACACCCCTGGGTTCCTGCCCCGAGCTCACTGCATCCAGAGGAGATGCCAGCAGCATGCCTCGTATGCCCTACTGCCGACTTGGAAGTAAAAAAAAAAAAAAAAGTGAGGAAACAAAAGACCAAAACAAAGAAAAGAGAAATGGAGAAAAAAAGAGAAAGAGTAGAGGAAGCTGCAAAAGGAAGGAAAATAGGGAAAAACTACTAAGCCCTGGGGTAGATTCAAGACAAGCAGGTTGGATATAGTCCCTATCCCAAATGGGGCTAATAGTCTAAGTCAGAGGGAGGAGGATTCCAGCCCCACCTTACAGATGAGGGAAAAGTGAAGTGACTTACCCAAGGTCACACAGCAGACACGTGGCAGAGCCAGGATTAGAATCCAGGTCCTCTGACTCCCAAGCCTATGCTCTTTCCACTAGGCCACGCTGCTTCCCATTTAACTTCTCTGGTCTTCACAAGTAAACTGGGGTTAGCTATCTCCTGTCTCTCCCCTTTAGGTAGTGAGCCTCATTTGGGATAGGGATCGCGTCTGATCCGACCGCATCGTATCACTTAAATATCAAAATTTTTATTATTTCTGTTGGTGCCAAGACTCTATCATTGCTATTTCAAGGCCTCAAATCAATGCCTAATCTTGCCCTACTTATTGTTGGGCATAGCTAGACCTCTGAGAATGGACAAATTCAAGGACTGCCGATGACAGGACAGCAAAAGGACACCAAATGGCTCCAACGCTCAATGGATGCAAACTGGAATCTTAGGTCCAATACCTTTTCTGTCTTGATCTGTGGAAAGTAGATGAAATAAGGCTGCTTCTCCCCCTGGCACTGTTGCCACTCGTAGAACCCGTCTGCCAGCACCACACAGCGCCTGCCCTTTCCCAGGGGCACCTGAGGGGAAAAAAAAATTATGCACAAGTCAGAGCTGCTGTTGGGAGGGAGAGGAAGAGAGATCTTGGGGAAACTCAAGGACAATAATGCTAATGAAGCCAGTGGATAGCTTTTCAACTTAGCACTCTGAGTCCCCAATATCCTGAACTGCCTAGAGGTGGAGGCTTTAATTCCTCTGATGTCCCACTAGCCGACCACTTATTTAGAGGGCCCGCGGAGCAAAATAGCATTCTCGTTACCCCAAGATCCTTATTCCCTCCTTACCGCAAGCATATCTGAGAAGCCCACTGCTGCCAGAGAGTAGAGGACTGGCTTGAGCCATTCACAGTAAAACAAATCTCCAGTGCAGCCGCAGCGACGCAAAGTAGCAAAGGAAAAAATGTGGTCGCTTCATTAGATTCTGGGAAACCGATGAGGTGGAAGACCTTGCTCACTCCCTTCTTTTAGTAACAACAGGGATCAGCCAGTAGGAACGTTCCCTCTGCTCTAAACCCCTAAGATCTCCCCTTTCTTCCTCATACTTTCTGAACACACTTGAAAACCATACTGTTGCACTTGAGCTCTCCACTCCTAGATACCCATCAGTATTACTGAGTATGTGTATTTGCTGTTATTTCTGCAGCAAAGCCATCTGGCAGGGGAAGGCGAATTCCGATCATTCATTTCTGCAGTTTCCAAACATCCTTTCTGACTAACTTTCAATTTTTATTCTCTAATGACCCACAGCCCTCCTTTCCCTTTTCAATATCTCCAGGCCTTTCTCTCAATCAGTGAGTCAAAGGTATCTATTGAGTGTTTACTGTGTGCAAAGCAATGTACAAAGCACTTGGGAGAGTACATTATAACAGCTGGTAGGAAACGGTCTCTGCCCAAAAGGAGTTACAGATTAGAGGGAGAGAGGCATTAAAATAAATTAGAGAAAAGGGAAATGGCAGAGATCAGGATATGTACATGCGGCCTAATGGAGAGAGAACCTGGGTTCTAATCCCAGCTCTGCCAATTACTTACTGTGAGACCTTAGGCAAGTCACTTAACTTCTCTGGGCCTCAATTACCTCATCTGCAAAACGGGATTTAAATCCCCTTCCATTCGACTTAGACTGTAAGTCCTATATGAAAAGGGCAGTGTCCAACCTGATTATCTTGTATCTACCCCGGCGCTTAGAACAGTGCTTGACACCCAGTAAGCACTTAACTAATGCCGTTTAAAAAGCAGAAGTGCTGTGGGACTGGGAATGGGGTGACTATCAAGGTGTTTAAGGGGTACAGATCCTAGTGCATAGGTGATACAGAAAGGAGGGAGAATAAGGGAAGTGAGGGCTTAGTCAGGGAAGGCCTCTTGGAGGGAATGTGATTTTAGGAAGATTTTAAGGATCCGGGGAAGGAGTTCCAGGACAGAGGACAGATGTGGGCCAGGGGTCGGTGGCAAGACAGGAGAGAGAGGTATGGTGAGTAGGCTGGCGTCAGCGGACTGAAATGTGCAGGCTGGGCTGCAGTATGAGATCAGCGAGGTAAGGTAGAAGGGGAAAGTTGATTGAGTGTCAAAGTCAATGATAAGGAGTTTCTGGTTGATGTGGAGGTGGATGGGCAACCACTGGAGGTTTTTGAGGAAAGGGGAGATGTGGACTGAGCAGTTTTTTAGAAAAGTGATCCGGACAGCAGAGTGAAGTATGGACTGGAGAGGGGAGAGACAAGAGGCTGGGCGGTTAGCAAGGAGGCTGATGCAGTAAAGACAGGACATGATGAGTGTTTGGATCAGTGTGGTAGCAGTTTGGATGGAAAGGAAAAGGCAGAGTCTAGAGATGTTTTGAAGGTAGAAAAGACAGGATTTGATGACAGACTGCATACACTGGTCGAATGAGAGAGCTGAATCAAGGATAATGCCAAGGTTACAGGCTCATGAGACAGAGAGATGGTGGTGTTATCTACATAGATAGTGTTGTGTCTAGACTATAAGCGCCTGTGGGCAGGGAATGTTTTTTACCAACTCTGCTGCACCGTACTCTCCCAAGTGCTTACTCCAGTGCTCTGTACACAGTAAGTGCTCAATAAATATCACTGCTTGATGGGGAAATCTGGGCACTGCCAGCCCTTGCAGGGATAACATTGCCCTTACACCTTGCTACAACCTTCTACATAGTAGAATTCTTCCTCCAGTTGGATCTTCTGACTCCCGGAACCCCTGAGGAACTCTGATAATGAGTTTCTGAAAGCCTCTAGGTCTCAAAGATGGCAAGAACATTCAGGGTCTTTTTGTCAACATTGTGTCAGCAGTTTTTTTCGGCACACTCTTAATTTAAGTCTATCGGAGGAGTACCCAACCTCCTGGGGAAAGAAGGACCTCGATTCTGTTTCTTTTGCCTCCAGGGCACTGACTACCTTGTGAGGAAATGATGTGATGTGAAGAATTTACCTCTACCTCAAACCAACCACTCACCTTGTAGGAGCGTTTCTCCATCATGGTGTCACTCCGACAGTTGGTGGTGTTGAACTGCAGTTTGGAAGGGTCATCTTCCCTGAACCAAGATGGGATCAAACCCCAGCGCATGGCAGCAATGACTCGTTCAGAGGAGTCGGCATTCTGTGGCAGGAAATGAAAAGGTTGCTAATGCCTTTTGATTAAGTCAGGGGCCCCCAAGAGGAAAACAGGAATTCACATTCAATGGTATCATTGCAGGAGGACACGGTGAGTAGATCGTAGACAGTAGAGTAGGCTGGTGAGTACTTACTGTACAGTCCGTTCTCAAAAACTCGCACTGTAAAATGCACGCGCAAAACCGTGCTTTTCCAACACTGCATCGCACTGTATCCCCTCCGGCATGCATCGTGGGTACAGCGTTCCCTAATTCTTCTGCTAGAGTCTATCCAAAAGCACGTAATGAAAACTCAGTTTACAGAACTGATTGTATTACCTTCCTTTTTGTTATGGGAGGAGGGAAGGGGGACAGAAGGACGGGATCCGTCCTTTCCTCTCCATCCCAACTGCTACCCTGCTCATTCAAGCTCTCATCCTATCCCGTCTGGACTACTGCATCAGCCTTCTCTCTGATCTCCCATCCTCGTGTCTCTCTCCACTTCAATCCATACTTCATGCTGCTGCCCGGATTATCTTTGTCCAGAAACGCTCTGGGCATATCACTCCCCTCCTCAAAAATCTCCAGTGGCTACCAATCAATCTGCGCATCAGGCAGAAACTCCTCACCCTGGGCTTCAAGGCTGTCCATCACCTCGCCCCCTCCTATCTCACCTCCCTTCTCTCCTTCTCCAGCCCAGCCCGCACCCTCCACTCCTCCGCTGCTGATCTCCTCACCGTACCTCGTTCTCGCCTGTCCCGCCATTGACCCTCGGCCCACGTCATCCCCCGGGCCTGGAATGCCCTCCCTCTGCCCATCCACCAAGCTAGCTCTCTTCCTCCCTTCAAGGCCCTGCTGAGAGCTCACCTCCTCCAGGAGGCCTTCCCAGACTGAGCCCCTTCCTTCCTCTCCCCCTCGTCCCCCTCTCTATCCCCCCATCCTATCTCCTTCCCTTCCCCACAGCACCTGTATATATGTATATATGTTTGTACATATTTATTACTCTTTATTTATTTATTTTATTTGTACATATCTATTCTATTTATTTTATTTTGTTAGTATGTTTGGTTTTGTTTTCTGTCTCCCCCTTTTAGACTGTGAGCCCACTGCTGGGTAGGGACTGTCTCTATATGTTGCCAATTTGTACTTCCCAAGCACTTAGTACAGTGCTCTGCACATAGTAAGCGCTCAATAAATACGATTGATGATGATGATGATGATTCTGCATAAAAAAGGGATTTAACAATCTCAGTCCACCCTGAGCACTAATGAGCGCTCCATAAGCTTCATAGCATCTTTAGTGACCAGTCTCACATTCTGGAACCCGATGCCTCCTTTCCGGGGCAACACGCAACCTTCTTTCTTATTTCACACCTAGAATTATTTTCCTAATGAGCTGCAACCTACTTGGAGGTTATGATGATGGTGATGATGATACTATTTGTTACGTGCTTTCTATGCTTTAAGCACTGGGGTGGATACGAGCTAATCAGGTTATCACTTTATAGACTATTCAATGACACAAATCAAAACTACAGTACTTGCACGATTAGACGAATCCTCTGATTTCATTTCAATGCAGGTATTTGTCTCATTTCATTATGTTCATCTGTACCCTACATAGTAAAAATGATGGCGGCCTTTGATCCTTTAGAATTCCACTGAGGAATGCTAAATACCCCTATAGACCCATGTGTGATGTTACCACCTAATGGTGACAGCGCATACGCAGTTACTGCATAAAGCTCGTTGTTTCAACAGCTGTTTGAGGCATGTAGGAAATATTAGTCATCGTTTCTTGCTTCTCTTTCCTCAACAGATGCTGTAGGCTTTGGGGCAGGTAAAAAAAAAAGAGGAACTAATGATCAAATATTGTACTTTCAAATGCAAATGCCTAGATAATACCCAAGTCAGCATTGGTGGGTCGGGGTGTGTGCCTGATTCAGACTACTGAACTGTTGAAATTAATGTTATTTTTGCTTTAAGATTTGCAGCTCTGTCTTGTCCAATCAATCTCTCAAATTCTGGTCGGACCGAAGCAACACCTTCAAATCTTAATGAATTGCAAAAGCGCTCGTGCTGGCGATCTGGGCATAGATAAGTAGCAGGGTGACTTCCTGAGAAGCTCAAGTTTGTGCCAGAGGATGGGAAGAGAACTCCAAGGCCAAAGGTAGGCAACCCAGCAAGGAAAGGCTATGTTCGGATTTGGAGTCTCGGCAGAAAGATCCACTTTTGAAACCCAGTTGTTTACCTCAGCCTACCAAATTACAAAGTAGCGAAGCATTTACAGGGGGAGTTTTCTGGCTTTAAGCGAGCTCAGCCACGGCGGGTCAAATTATCTACGTAACATCAGAGAGGGTGGTCCGTCTGAAAGGAAGCTTAGCCAGACCTACATTCAGGTAAGGCTTTTCATCGGTTTTAGAAAATGGGCAACGGCTTTGAAGTAATAATAAGGAATGCTCTATATGACCTCCCTACACCTTTTTAGTGTTCAGAGGCTGGGTATACAGAGTTCGGGCGTAGAGAAGGCGATGAAAAACCCCAGCTTCGTTTCCCAGTCGACAGGGCTGGAAGTCAGCAAGTTCCAACTTAAACGGAGGTGGATGACCCCTGAATAATAATAATAATGGAATTTATTAAGTGCTTACTATATGCAAAGCGCTGTTCTAGGCGCTGGGGAGGTTACAAGGTGATCAGGTTGTCCCACGGGGGCCTCACATTCATTCGATCGTATTTATTGAGTGCTTACTGTGTGCAGAGCACTGTACTAAGTGCTTGGGAAGTACAAGTTGGCAACATATAGAGACGGTCCCTACCCAACAGCGGGCTCACAGTCTTCACCCCCATTTTCCAGATGAGTGAACTGAGGCCCAGAGATGTGAAGCGACTTGCCCAAAGTCACCCAGCTGACAGTTGGCGGAGCCGGGATTTGAACCCATGATAATAATAATGATGGTATTTGTTAAGTGCTTACTATGTGCAAAGCACTGTTCTAAGCGCTGGGGAGGTTACAAGGTGATCAGGTTGTCCCACGGGGGGGGCTCACGGTCTTCACCCCCATTTTCCAGATGAGGGAACTGAGGCCCAGAGAAGTGAAGCACCTCGCCCAAAGTCACCCAGCTGACAGTTGGCGGAGCCGGGATTTGAACCCATGCTAATAATAATAATGATGGTATTTGTTAAGCGCTAACTATGTGCAAAGCACTGTCCTAAGCGCTGGGGAGGTTACAAGGTGATCAGGTTGCCCCACGGGGGGCTTACAGTCTTCACCTCCATTTTCCAGATGAGGGAACTGAGGCCCAGAGAAGTGGAGCGCCTCGCCCAAAGTCACCCAGCTGACAGTTGGCGGAGCCGGGATTTGAACCCATGCTAATAATAATAATGATGGTATTTGTTAAGCGCTAACTATGTGCAAAGCACTGTCCTAAGCGCTGGGGAGGTTACAAGGTGATCAGGTTGCCCCACGGGGGGCTTACAGTCTTCACCCCCATTTTCCAGATGAGGGAACTGAGGCCCAGAGAAGTGAAGCGCCTCGCCCAAAGTCACCCAGTTGACAGTTGGCGGAGCCGGGATTTGAACCCATGCTAATAATAATAATGATGGTATTTGTTAAGCGCTAGCTATGTGCAAAGCACTGTCCTAAGCGCTGGGGAGGTTACAAGGTGATCAGGTTGCCCCACGGGGGGCTTACAGTCTTCACCCCCATTTTCCATATGAGGGAACTGAGGCCCAGAGACGTGAAGCGACTCGCCCAAAGTCACCCAGCTGACAGTTGGCGGAGCCGGGATTTGAACCCATGCTAATAATAATAATGATGGTATTTGTTAAGCGCTAACTATGTGCAAAGCACTGTCCTAAGCGCTGGGGAGGTTACAAGGTGATCAGGTTGCCCCACGGGGGGCTCACAGTCTTCACCCCCATTTTCCAGATGAGGGAACTGAGGCCCAGAGAAGTGAAGCGCCTCGCCCAAAGTCACCCAGCTGACAGTTGGCGGAGCCGGGATTTGAACCCATGCTAATAATAATAATGATGGTATTTGTTAAGCGCTATGTGCAAAGCACTGTCCTAAGCGCTGGGGAGGTTACAAGGTGATCAGGTTGCCCCACGGGGGGCTTACAGTCTTCACCCCCATTTTCCAGATGAGGGAACTGAGGCCCAGAGAAGTGAAGCGCCTCGCCCAAAGTCACCCAGCTGACAGTTGGCGGAGCCGGGATTTGAACCCATGCTAATAATAATAATGATGGTATTTGTTAAGCGCTAACTATGTGCAAAGCACTGTCCTAAGCGCTGGGGAGGTTACAAGGTGATCAGGTTGCCCCACGGGGGGCTCACAGTCTTCACCCCCATTTTCCAGATGAGGGAACTGAGGCCCAGAGAAGTGAAGCGCCTCGCCCAAAGTCACCCAGCTGACAGTTGGCGGAGCCGGGATTTGAACCCATGCTAATAATAATAATGATGGTATTTGTTAAGCGCTAACTATGTGCAAAGCACTGTCCTAAGCGCTGGGGAGGTTACAAGGTGATCAGGTTGCCCCACGGGGGGCTCACAGTCTTCACCCCCATTTTCCAGATGAGGGAACTGAGGCCCAGAGACGTGAAGCGACTCGCCCAAAGTCACCCAGCTGACAGTTGGCGGGGCGGGGATTTGAACCCACGAACTCGGACTCCAAAGCCCGGGCTCTTTCCACTGAATGGCGAAGCGGCAGCCCGAGGATGCGCTTTGCAGCCCCGGCGCGGCATTACCTTCTCCAAGTGTTGGCGGGACAACAACACGGGGCTGTTGGACTGGGGGCTCTTGTTGTACGAAGGGAGGTACTTGTCTGGATCCTTCCAGTCGGGGAGCCGCGGTTGCCCCCGTCGGTCGCGGTATCTGCACAGCCTCGTGAGAACGTCTCGGGGCAGGTGGCAGGATGTGCGACCACACATTCTCCTTCCTTCACCTCCCCTTGAGGAGAACAGAGAAGGCAGTACGGCTACCATGGATCGTCGGCCTTCCTCAGCTCCCCTCCCCCCCCCCCCCACAGGGGCCCCCTGCCACCGCCTCGCCCGCTCCTCCCGCCTCGTTTCGATACCAAATCCCTTTCTGAGCTGAGGAACGGTCCTCCGAGGAAAGGGAAAGGAAAGGAAAGGAAAGGAAAGGAAAAAGGAAAGGAAAGGAAAGGAAAGGAAATGACAGGACAGGCCCCTCACCTCAGGGCCCCGTTTCCTAATACCGCCGTCGACGCCCGTGAGGTAAAAACCCAAGCCCCGCCCCCTGGATGACGTCATCGCGCGCTCACCTCACGTTCTTTTGCCCCCCCCCCCCGCGCGCGCGCGCGCGCCGTTGCGCATGCCCGCTTCGCTCCCCGAAATAGGCGGGTCAGAGACAGCGCGGGATGAGGTGAGAGCGCAACTTCATTCATTCATTCATTCATTCATTCATTCATTCGTTCGTTCATTCATTCATTCATTCTCTCGTTCGTTCTTTCGTCCGTTCGTTCATTCATTCGTTCGTTCATTCGTTCATTCGTTCGTTCATTCATTCATTGAGAAGCAGCGTGGCTCAGCGGAAAGAGCCCGGGCTTTGGAGTCAGAGGTCCTGGGTTCGAATCCCGGCTCCGCCGCATGTCTGCTGTGTGACCTTGGGCAAGTCACTTCACTTCTCTGGGCCTCAGTTCCCTCATCTGGAAAATGGGGATGAAGACTGTGAGCCCCCCCGTGGGACCACCTGATCACCTTGTATCCTCCCCAGCGCTTAGAACAGTGCTTGGCACATAGTAAGCGCTTAACAAATGCCATCATTATCATCATCATTCATTCATTCGTTCATTCATTCATTCCTTCATTCGTTCATTCATATTTATTCATTCATTCAATCGTATTTATTGAGCGCTTACTGTGTGCAGAGCACTGGACGAAGCGCTTGGGAAATCCAAGTTGGCAAAACATAGAGACAGTCCCTACCAAACAGTGGGCTCACAGTCCAGAAAGGTGTCCCCAAGAACAAGGGACAGATTCGGCCCAGAACCATTCATTCATCCGTATTTATTGAGCGCTTACTGTGTGCAGAGCACTGGACTAAGCACTTGGGAAGTCCAAGTTGGCAACATAGAGAGACGGTCCCTACCCAACAGTGGGCTCACAGTCCAGAACGGTAGCCCCAAGAACAGGGGACAGATTCAGCCCGGGACCATTCATTCAGTCGTATTTATTGAGCGCTTACTGTGTGCAGGGCACTGTACTAAGTGCTTGGGAAGTCCAAGTTGGCAACACATAGAGATGGTCCCTACCCAACAGCAGGCTCACAGTCTAGACAGCCGTAGGGTAGGGATTCACTCATTCATTCAATCGTATATTACATATTTACTATTCTATGTATTTTATTTTGTTGATTTGTTTTGTTGTCTGTCCTCCCCTTCCAGACTGTGAGCCTACTGTTGGGTAGGGACCATCTCTAGATGTTGCCAACTTGGACTTCCCAAGCGCTTAGTACAGTGCTCTGCACACAGTAAGCGCTCAAATACGATTGAATGAATGAAGAGGGAGGGGAGTCATCCCCGTCTCATACCACTCTCTCTTCTATAATAATAACGATGGCATTTGTTAAGCGCTTATTATGCACAAAGCACTGTTCTAAGCACTGGGGGGGATACAAGGTGATCAGGTTGTCCCACGGAGGGCTCACAGTCTTCATCCCCATTTTACAGATGAGGGAACTGAGGCCCAGAGAATAATAATAATAATAATAATGGCATTTATTAAGTGCTTACTATGTGCAAAGCACTGTTCTAAGCGCTGGGGCAATTACAAGGTGATCAGGTTGTCCCACGGGGGGCTCACAGTCTTCATCTCCATTTTCCAGATGAGGTAACTGAGGCCCAGAGAAGTGAAGTGACTTGCCCGAAGTCACACAGCTGACAAGTGGCGGAGGCGGGATTAGAACCCATGACCTCTGGCTCCCAAGCCCAGGCTCTTTCCACTGAGCCACGCTGCTTCTCCAAGCTTTTCTGCGGAAAGCAGTGTGGCCTAGCGGAAAGAGCACAGGCCTGAGAGTCAGAGGACCTGGGTTCTAATGCCAGCTCTGCCACGTACCTGCTGTGTGGCCATGGGCAAGTCACATAACTTCTCTGGGCCTCAGTTCCCTTGCTTGCAAAATAAGGATTCAATATTTGACCAAAGAGCCCGGGCTTTGGAGTCAGAGGTCAGGCGTTCAAACCCCGGCTCCGCCAATTGTCAGCTGTGTGACTTTGGGCACACTTCTCTGTGCGTCAGTTACCTCATCTGGAAAATGGGGATGAAGACTGTGAGCCCCACATGGGACAACCTGAGCACCTTGAAACTTCCCCAGTGCTTAGAATAGTGCTTTGCACATAGTAAGCGCTTAATAAATGCCATTATTATTATTACTGAGACTGAGAGCCCCCTGTGGGACGTGATCTATCATATTTAGCATTTACTGCGTGCCCGGCACTGTACTAAGCAGTTGGGAGAGTACAACAATAGACGTCCCCTGCCCACGATGAGCTTAGTCTTGCCCACCAATCCATACCTTTGGAAAACTGTGCTTTCCCAACTCCATTCCCCATCACACCAGGCTTCTGGTAACCCATCCTAATCCTCGGGCCTGAGCGTGGGTGAGTTGGTTAGCCGGAGCAGTCACGGAGGAGAGAGGAATCTTGTATCTACCCCACTGCTTGGCACATAGTATGTGTTTAATACAATTATTATTATCCCCAATGGACTCAATCCCACACAGCCCCACCCTGGAAGGGAGTCTGCTTCTCTTCCGCTGCTTCTTTCAGCCAAAAGGAACAGCAGGTATAAGTCCCGCGCGATAGCTGAATGACAAATGGCTTTCCCCTGGGGAACTATCTTCCTCTAACAGCCTTCCAGAGAGGGGAGTGAGGAGCTGCGGCAAGGCCAAGTCACACTGGAATGCCAAGTAACCATGGAAACACCAATACAATCATTAGCAGACATATTTTTAATATTGCAGCATTTTGATTCACTCTGCGTAGAAAAAATCACAGGCAGAATGTATTGACAAGCACCTCTCCGAAGAAAAGGCCTCACCTACTTTTCCCCAATCTCCGTCAAAGTTATAAAGCGGCACTGGCTATAACCCACCCACTTCCATGCCAGTTAACAGTGCTGTCTCTTCCATGGCCCACACAGCAGCTGGGGAAGGGAAAGCAAATGGCACTTTCTAATCCAACTGTACCTCACCCAGCAATCGGTGATCTTGGATCCAATGAAAAAAACCAAAACCAAAACACTGAGCCTCAAGGGGATGAAAGCACCTAAACATTAAACGTTAATGATAATGAATAAAGCACAGGGAATAATTACGCATAGGACTCGAAGTGAGTAGCTGGGGAAACAGGTGGGGCTGCTGTCGGTTTTCCCTGCCCTCCCTCCCCAAATCAATCCATTTTATTTATTGAGCCCTTACCGTGTGCCGAGCGCTGTACGAAGCGCTTAGGAGAGTACAATATGACAAGAGTTGGTAGACATATTCCCCCCAACACAGGGGAGCATTCCTAGGGTAACTAAATATGGGTAGCAAGGCCGGGGCCCTTCAGCTTCTTCCTTCGGACTTGTCTGTACACTTTGAAAGTTCAGTCCTAATTACGTGAAGGCAAGCAGGGGTGGCTGGAGGCTCCATGTGAACTTCAGCAATTGCTTAGCGAGGAAGGAATGGCTTTGTGAAATCACAGGATTCGCAGACAGGATGTACGGTAACTTTATTCATCTGAAGGCCACCTCAGCAGGTTTGAACAGTCAACTGACAAACCAGTTCTCTCTGGGCCTTAGCAATAATCCTAATTAAAAAGTAGACAAAACAAAAATAAGCTAGACGTTTCTAAATTCAGCAAAGAAGTGGCCAAGGACGGGGATGACTTCCCAGTCGGTGTCCATAATTCAGGGAGTGAAATTTCCATGTTCAGCTCCCCACCACAGCTGTAGTGTCAGTGGACAGGGGAGGGGGCCAGATGGGAAGACTCCTTAGCCCACAGAAGCCAGGATGATGTCAACAGGTAGCTCCTCACTGCTCCTGGCAGTCACCTGCATTGTCACCGTGTCGGTCAGAACCAGTCGGGAGCGCACAAGGATGTCATGACCGCCCCGGAACACTCCTAAGACGGAGAGAGGGGAAGAGAAGGAAGGAGAGGGAAGCCAAGGGAGAAGTTAGGAGACAGGAGGGCACTTCCTTTAGAGAGCCAGAGCCAACGGGAGCTGGAGGGACAAATACAACACCCCATGCCCATAACCCCAGGTGGCCAGAAGGGCTTCGGCAGAACCCCAGAGCCCGATGCTCTCAGGCTTCCGTCTGCCAACCTCTTGGTGGGCATCCTCGGGACAGCGAAATACTCAGTACCAGAACACAACATCAACAGTAATAACGGTAATAACGAAGGGAAGATACAGCCGGTGGGGAAGGCCCCCGACCAAAGCTTCCGACAACAGGTGTCTCACGAGACTGATTCTGACAGCGGAGGCGGAAGCGGTTGTGCGGCCGGCGGGGCGGCCAGCTGCGGGGAGCAGGGCAGTGAAGCAGAACCGCCTCCAGAGAGTAACCAGTTCCTCAGTTTCCAAATGTCACCGTTAACTCGGCGCTCTCTCTCCTGGTGCGGCGGGGATCGACTTCTTACCGCTCGGAGGGAAAGGAAGTGGAAGGAGGTTGCTGACCAGATTCTTGCTCCCAGGGGCCACAACCGGTGATCCCTCCCCAGCTGGTAATGGGCACTCACCAGCCAGGAACAGCGTGTGAGCATTCTTGTTCTCGGGCACTTTATCTGATCTCTCGCATGGCTGCATCCCCAAGAACTTCACGATGTTACCTACAGCCTCTGAAGACAAATACCTGGTTATGTCAGAGATCCCCTCCTCTAGTGCCTGTCTCCCCCCTCTAGACTGTAGGCTTGCTGTGGGCAGGGAACATGCCTGCTAATTCTGTTGTAGTGTACTCTCCCAAGTGCTCAGTACAGTGCTCTGCACGTAAGTGCTCAATAAACACCATTGATTGATCGATCCCCTTTCTCCTCACATACTCCCCTGAGTCTATAGCTTGACTAACAGCAATGGCCAGTAAAAGAGCGCTGTTTCTTGGGCTCTTTGGGCAGGAGGGGGGGAAAAAAAAGCCGGCAGAGCATAATTTTCCTTCTGGGGTTTGGCACTGACTGGGGTGATTTGAAAGTCTAAGAGGCAGGCAGGCAGTGCGCTTGGGAATTGAGATTTACCTTCCAGCGTTTTGATGGTCGACAAGGTGAATGTCTCCTCCTTTTCAAACTCATCGCCCACCTCGTCCCAAGCAGCTCCAAAGTTTGGCTTCAAGACCCTCTGGATGTGATCTGCCACTGTCACCTCAAGGTCTTCCAGCTGCGATCAGGGTGAGAGGGGGGATTAAGCCCAGCCCTAGTACCCAGGAAAACAGAATTCCTGTTCCTGGAACCGGGAGGAAGCCATTTAACGGGGCAAGCCTCAGACCAGAAGTTGCTCAGCTACCGCAGGCTCCGGCAACGGGTGGCACTAAGATGTGTCTGGTGCCAAACTGCCTGACTGTTCACCAATCTGTCCTATCCACCCTGAACCCCATTGAGGATGGAAGCAACCCACCATGTACGAAAAGTCATCCCCTTCTTAGAGGGAGGTGCCCTTCCCAAGGGCCCCAGTTATAGTTGGAGTCCTTTGGGATCAGCTCCATCAGCTCACCACATATTCGTCCTCATAGCCCTCGTCGTCTGTCTCCCCGGTGTTGGGGTCGCAGTCCTTGACAGTGAATTTCATCATGCAGCTGAAAGTGCAGGCCACTGTAGGACAAGTATCAACATGCAGCCAACCACGATGGCCTCTTCGACCAGGGGCACGTTACCGCCGTGGGGTGGGAGGGCAGTGGTGCGGGGGAAGGAAGGGAGACTGACTTTGGGGCTCGTTTCGATGATTCTGCTCTGTCCTGAGAAAAAGCCAGTATGGGGAGCTATGGCCCTAGGGCCCGGCCACGGGGCTATAGAGGCCATATATGTTTCTCAGACGCAGCTCCAACAGACCTGGTCTCGCAGTAACGAGAACTCGAGAGACAGCTGTGTGGTGGAGACGACATCAATAGAGCGAGGGGTTTGATAACTTCAGTAACTGGGAGCTGAACTAGGTGGGGGGGGGGGTGTTCACACACTAGCTGTAGCAACAGAGTCTACTTGGGAGGCTGGAGGACACAGATCCGATTCAGCATTCCCCCACGCTCCAGGTGCCACCTACACCCCAAGCCCCAGTGTCCCCCCCCCCCCTCCACTTCCGATGGAAGGGATCGCACGGCAAGCTTAGAGGCGGCGCTTGGGGATGTGCTCACCAGCAGTGGGGTCCTCCTCGGGCAGCGCCACTAACGTGTAGCAGGTCCCGGGCTGGTTGTAGGCCAGGCTCTTGGCAGGAACGTAACACAGGACCTCATAGGCCTCGGTGGGTTCCATCTGCACTGTGACATTCTCCAGGATTTGGTCATTGAGGGTGTTAGTGCAATCAAACTGGATCAGGAAGGAAAAGGACTGATTAGAGTCACCGCTTTGGGCATGGGCCCAGACCTGAAAGATGCTGGGCTAAACAGTTCCAGGATTTTTTGCATCCCTAGTGCTAAATCAGATCCCTTTCCCCTACAGTTGGGTGGTTGCTTCATGTGACGGTGGACTACTGTTATATTGTGCTCTCCCAAATGCTTGGTACCATGCTGTGTACCCAGCAAACGCTTAATAAATATGGTTGAATTCATAAATGAATGAATAAGAAAACTGCTGTGCCGTTTTCTTACTCCACTACCACTCCTCTCATTGCACTGAACAGTAGTAGGGATTCTGGCACCGTGGTTGGGATCCCTCCTCTGTGGGTATATGTGATGACTACAAAGCTGGGCTTGTCCCTCGGTATATCCCGGGCGATGTATATCAGCCCCACCATGGCCTAGTGGCCAGAGCACGGGAAATGGGGATTAAGATCGTGAGCCCCGTGTGGGACACGGACTGCGTCCAACCTGGTTAGCGCATAATAATAATAATGGCATTTATTAAGTGCTTACTATGTGCAAAGCACTGTTCTAAGCACTGGGGAGGTTACAAGGTGATCAGGTTGTCCCACGGGGGGCTCACAGTTAATCCCCATTAACTGAGGCCCAGAGAAGTTAAGTGACTTGCCCAAAGTCACACAGCTGACAATTGGCGGAGCCGGGATTTGAACCCATGACCCCTGACTCCAAAGCCCGTGCTCTTTCCACTGAGCCACGCTGCTTCTCTACAAGCTTCAGCGCTTGTATCTATCCCAGTGCTTAGTATAGTGAAGCGGCAAGACTAGAGAAGCAGCGTGGCTGCTTGGGAGTCAGCGGACACGGGTTCTAATCCCCGCCCTGCCACTCTTCTGCTGTGTGACCTCGGGCCCGCCAATTAACTCCTCTGTGTGTCAGTTACTTCATCTGTAAAAAAGGGGGTTAAGACTGGGAGCCCCACGTGGGCCAACCTGATTGCCTTGTACCTACTCCGGCGCTTAGAGCGGGGCTTGGCACATAGTAAGCACTGAAAGGCCATTAAAAACAAAACAAAAACAGGGACTGATGGCCACTGCCGCCGTGCCCAGGACTCGATTTCGCCACACCCATGATAGCGCTCTGAGTTAAATCCATTTCCCTGGCTGGGATTGCAGCACCACCTGTTGATATTTCATGTGCTTATCACCTCTGCTGAGTCACATCACAGTTCAAGAGTTCAGGCAATTGGCAAATATATATATAATATCTATATATATATATATCTATATACATAGATATATAGATATCTCGGTAAGTGGGCTCTGGGCCAGCCTTCTGGGGTGCCTTCTCAGAGTCCTGACTTGCTTGGACCTCTTCCTAGACTGTGAGCCCACTGCTGGGTAGGGACCGTGTCTATATGTTGCCGACTTGTCCTTCCCAAGCGCTTAGTACAGTGCTCTGCCCGCAGTAAGCTCTCAATAAATGCGACTGAATAAATCTTTCAAGCTTGGGTTAGGGGAGGAGGTGTCCTAAAAGCACACGTGCGTGGGCTTGGTGTAACTGCGAAGTGGGGCGCCTGGGAGGTTCGAAAAACCGGGAGGGAGCCTAAGTAGGGCAGGCAGCTGAAGTTGAGCGGTCCGCTTCGCATGGCGGGGATTTGGGTAGGGTGGTCCAGCACGACAGAGAAGCTGAGGGTGGTCAAAAAGTGGGGTGGGTTGCCACCAGTGAGTGGCAGACAGTGTGGCCTGGGGCCAGTAGGCACAGATGAGTCCTTCAAAAGCAGGAGAGCGGTAAGGGGTAACCCGAGGTAAGCAGTCAGGGGGAGTGAGGGGCCACAAAGAAGAAAGGTTGAGACAAAGGAAGATGGGAGGACAGTGATAAACCGGGAAGGGGGAGAGGGACATTTAGGGCTGAGAAGGACAGTGAGAATTGAAGAGGAGATTAGGAGAGCGACAGAGAAAACACCAGAGAGAGTCAGCTAGTCATGAAATAAACACAAAAAACAAACTGCCACTGTGTTAGTTTGAGGGACTCTCCAGGCCAAACCCAGCAGCTGCTTCAGCAGCAGACGGCCCCGGGCCCTCAACCCACCATCATACCTACCTGGAAGACCAGGTGGCCCGTGAAAGTGTGCTTAGTGCAGCGGATCACATACTCCGTCTCTGATTCGGTCAGGGCCACCGGCTCCGATGAAGACTTGAAGAGTGGACCCAGCCCCCGGAACTCAGGCACTGCTGCCAGTTGCTCTAAAATCCAAAGGGGCCTTAGTTTTTCCCCTTACCCTGCCCAAGCCACACCCAAATCACAGCCCGAGAAGACTTCCCGCAAATTCTCTAGGATGAAACCGTCTGAGAGGACTCCCTTTTCAGTCAGCCCAGAGACCTATAAATCACACCCAGGTTGGGTAGGGTGTCACCCTCTTAAGCGACTCTGACTCCGGAGGACACTCATATGTTTGTACATATTTATTACTCTATTTATTTATTTATTTTACTTGTACATATCTATTCTATTTATTTTATTTTGTTAGTATGTTTGGTTTTGTTCTCTGTCTCCCCCTTTTAGACTGTGAGCCCACTGTTGGGTAGGGACTGTCTCTATATGTTGCAAACTTGTACTTCCCAAGCGCTTAGTACAGTGCTCTGCACACAGTAAGCGCTCAATAAATACGATTGATGATGATGATGATGATGATGACCGCTGCCTGGGGCCTCCTGTGGCTTCCCGCTCAGGCCTGTGGGAGGCCAACCCCATCCCGACTCTCCTGAGGTTCCAGCCGCACTACGTCAGTCAGGCCATCCCGCTCGGGACTCTTCGGTTTTTGTGACTGACAGGACCCGGCGGAAGGTCAGCCAGGATCGGGGAAGTGGCCAGAAAGTGTGCTTAGAGAAACTGCATAAACTGAAGGTCCTGGAGTTGAGCCCGAGTCCAGCCAGCCCCCAAAACCAACCAACTTTCCTTCCAAGGGGGTACGGCTGGACCCGTGCAGCGTGGTTGGCTTACACAGGTGTCCCTCAGGGTTGCTAGGACTTGTGAGGCCACAGGGCCTCACATTCAGGGGCAAGATGGATGGGGAGTATCAGAGGACGACGGAAGGGAGGCCAGCTCGACGGGGGGGATTTTTCCATTTTACGTATACGCCCTTAAAACTCCTCTAGTTTTGGTTAGGTATCAAAGTGAGTTGTCTCTTCAAGAAAAGATGGCGTAAATTATAGTTTAAAAATTGTTACTATTTTCCAGGTGTTTTATCATCCCTGCCCAGACTATTCGAGGGCTGGGACTGCGTCCGCTACTGCATCTTTTCCCCGGCGCTTAGCATATTGCAGGTGCCTAATGAAGGCTAGTATGAATAATGCCACAATGATAGAGAAGCACAAAACTTATACACTGTGCCAGCGCTGGCAAGCCCCCCTTCAGGGCCCTCAAATAGTGCTGCAGCACCCCAGGCTGAGAATTCTTGACAGAACACCAACCACTCTGGAGCAGCTGTCCCAAAGCCCTCCTCCTCCCCCACCAGCAGCGTGATGGGTAGGTCACCTGGCCTGGACAGTCTCGTCCTGTCTACCATCCCTGACCCCGTTACTCACCCTGAAAGATCTCCTGCCTTGTGGCTGCCACTTTCTCAGGCTGCTTGACCGCTGTGATGGGTGTGCTCTCTGCAGGGGGAAAAAACATACAGGCCAGCATCAACTGCAGGAATAACACAGCAGCCTTACTAAGGTCCTGTCATACACTGGTGTCCCTGCCCAGGAATTCTGGGAGGCCATGGGATGGGGGTAATAACAACTGTGGTATTGTTTAAGGCTTGCTATTGCCAAGCACCGGACTAGGCACTGCGGCAGATACAAGGTAATCAGGTCCCATATGGGGCTCACAGTAAGTATGAGGGAGAGGGACAACGGGTAGTGAATTCCCATTTTGCAGAGGAAGGAACTGAGGCATTTAGAAATTAAGTGACCTGCCCAGGGTCACACAGCATGTACATGGAGGAGCTGGGATTAGAACCCAGGTCCTCTGATCCCCAGGCCTATGCTCTTTCCACTAGGCCACCGTGTGGGGATATAAGCCCCATTGTCCACCAGCCTCCTCCTCAATGAGATGGGCGCAGATTGGGTTAATCTCCTCTCCCGGCACCCGATCATCAGTTAGCAGCTTCTACGCCACCAGAGAGACTCCGGTGACCCCTGGGATTTAGACTAGTCTAGCCTCCCTGAAGGGAGCTGAAGACACCACACCTGTCCTCTGCTCCGCAATGGGCGTAGTAGCCAAAGGAACGGACTTCAGGTCGAAGGGTTTCTCTGATGGCTCCAGCGTGTACTGCTGTAATGCTCTCTCCAGGCCGGGGATGGACACGGTCAGTCCTGAGATCAGTTGGAAGAGAGATTAGCGAGATGCAAGAACAGACACACTCGCCCACTCCGTCTGCTCCAAAGCCGGAGCAGGCCGCCCTCCCTCCCTCAAGTCGCACAGACCAAAAGAGGCCTGCTCCTGAGTCCTTTGTACCGCCGACATCCCAGTCAGGGATCTCAGATGGCAGCTTCTGGGAGAGAAACGGGTCCCCTCAGAGTTACCGAGGTGCTAGGAATGGACGTCCAAGGGCTGCTTTTCCAAAAATGCTCTCGCTTCGGAGTCATACTTGTCCCACTGGCTCAGCAGGCCAATCAAGACCCAAAGGGTTAAAAATCGATGGGGGAGCTGCAGCCCTGGAGGCACAAAGCTGAGAGGGCTTGAAGCGCAAAGCTTCCAGTCTTCAGGAACCTGGTTCCACGCAGTCCCAAAGGGCCTGCGTGCCAGTGGGTCAGCGTTACCATTTAGGATGTAGCCTGCATTGAGAGCCTTCTGCTTTTGTTCCAGGACGCTGAGGTAGAAGGTGGCTCGGTCCCTCACTTCATTGTCATCGTCCATTACACATCTGGAGGGGGGACACAGAGCGCCCCGGCGGTAAAATGTACGCCGGGGTGTGCGGCCACAGGCAGGATCGCTCTTGTCAAAATACCCGGGGTCGTGCTGCACCCATCTCCCTTCGGGCAGGCTGTGGCCCACCTGGGGTGAGCAGGGTCCGCCGGTTCATTTTCCATCACACGCCATCAACCGTCGAGGTTCGGGCAGTGTGGAACGGGGGATTTCTCGGCTCTCGGGAGCCCCTAAGGCTGCCAGCAGCTAAGCCCATTGGGGCGAGGACTGCCCTGTAGTCCCTCAGGGTCACAACTTTAGGGGTTGGTAAATTCAAGATGGGGAGAGGTCCCTGACCCCTGAAACCAGGCAGCTCACCTCTTCAGCAACACCAAGATGCTGGGCAACATTTCCTCATTCTGGGCTCCAAACTTGGCCAGAGCACTTACAGCACCTGTGGTCAGAGCACAAGATGGGGGTAGCAGGCACCCGGGTGCGGACACACACACACGCATATACGTGTGCCTCCCGGCTGCCTGCACTCCTGAACGGGCCTTTGGTGGCACAAATACCTTGAGGGCAAGTCACAGGTTAGACTGTGGTGGCACCAAGTGTGGGGTTGAGGGCTGAAGCCCAGTTCCCACCCCCCAAACTCTGAAACTGCGGCTGGATGGCTTCTCTTCCAGGAGAATCTGGGCTGGGACGGTTGAACGATTAACTCTGCTTATGGTCTCTAGGCACTGGGAATGACGCTGAAATGGAATCACCATTCTTCAGGGTGAGAAAAGGGGTTTGCCCTTCTCTGCCAAGCACCAACCCTCCCACCCCGCCACCAGCCCCTCCACCCTAGCTGTTCTTGGGGGAGGAGGAAGAGAGAAAGGGCAGCCGCTGGGTCCACGGCCTCCCCCAGGACTCAGGGAAGTCCATCAGGCCTCCAACTCAGCTGATGCCAGGAACGCTGTGGCTACTGGGATCCTAACTCGTTCCGGCTGCACACCAGACTTCCCAGTAGAACTTGCTGAAAGGGAATCCCTGAGGGGCCCCTCCGATGGCCAGGAGACACAGGGCAGGGCGGGGAGCTGGGTCCAGGCCAGACTGTGGTGCCCCTGTGGAAGGGGAGCGGATGCTTCCGAGACCCAGAACCGGAGCTGCCCATTTTCCTTACACCCCAGTCACTCCGGCCAAGCTCTGTCACTGCCAGAGCCTCACCTGCACGGACCTCCTCGTGCTCCAGGACAACCCGGTTATAGATGAAGCGGATGTACTTGGAAGGATTGTTGGTCTTGGGTCCCTCCTGGCCCAACAGGTGCAGGATGCGAGTGGCCAGCACGGTGAATTCACAATCCTCGATGAACTCACAGAGGTGGGAAAGTCCCGTTTCCTTGCTCTCCGAGTTCTCTTCAATGATGCTGATGATGCAGTCCACAATGGCCCGTTTGTACTCAAAGCCACCCTGCAGGAGGTGAGAGGGCCAGGTACAGGAGATCACTTCCTCCCTTAGCTTATCATTACGACGGTTATTAGCTAGCGTTAGGTTCCAAAGCCGGCCAGGAGAGCAGGGGAATAAATTCCCCAAGTCCTGCTTCAGGGTATCGGCACCGGGCCTAACTGGTCTGCAAGTGACCCATCTCCCCAAACTTTCTAGCCATCTGTGGAAGCTCAAAGACACATAGACAGGGAACCAAAATACAGATAGAAGGCAGCAGTGTGGCCTAGTGGACAGAGCCCGGGCCTGGGAGTGAGGAGGACCTAGATTCTAATCCCAGATCCGTCACTTGTCTGCTGTGTGACCTCGAGCAAGGCACTTAACTTCTCTGGGGCTCAGTAACCTCACCTGGAAAATGGGGGTTAATACGGTGAGTCCCTTGTGGGACATGGCTTGTGTCTAACCTGATTATCTTGGATCTACCCCAGCGCTTAGTTCGGGGCCTGACACGAGTAAATGCTTAACAGGTACCATTTAAAGAAAAAAAAAACACAAACATTTTACACCTCGGTTGAGGGTGATTTCCAGCCGCTTCTTTGACACATTCGTTACAATCATTACATTATAATTATATTACTGTTATTAGCCTCCATTTCCATTTCCATAGCATCTGCACTTTCTCATCCTGTTGCATGTTAAGTAGGGAAGATAACCCCCTGCTCCTCTAAGAAGAGACCATGTGAAAGAGACAGAACACTGGGTTGGGCAGACCAAGGGTGAAGCAGGACACGGCACCACTCTTGATCTTATGTTCTTAAAAGCCAGGACAGGGCAGGGATTCTCCTTCTTAGTTTACAGGTTGGGAGCGCGAAGGACACCGAGAAAAAGAAACTAGCACAAAGGCACCCGGCAAGTTGGCGGCTATGTCCGTGACCAGACCAGAGCATCTCGTTCTTAGCGTCCTGTAATCTTACCTCCTCCCGCAGCATAGTGAACAGGAAGTTCATGAGGACAGCATGTTTGCGAGGATACTTCTGACACAGGGCACTGATGGCCTGGACCACCACCACCTGAGTCAAATGGAGAAAATGATGAATGGGCAGCATCCCAACAGCTGAGTCAGGCTGCGTGGGAAGGGAGGTAGCTCCACCAGCCCTAAACTCTGCCACCTCCTCAGTCCCTTCTGCCTCTGCTTGGACCACAAACTGGTCCCGGGGGATGGGGTCGGACGCGGTCCCCGTCCTATATGGGACCGTTGGCCAGATGAGGAAACTGAGGCCCAGAGAGGCGCAGCGGCTTGTCCGAGGTCCCACAGCAGGCCAGTGGCGGATGTAGGATTAGAACCCACGACCTTCCCAGACTGAGCCCCCTCCTTCCTCTCCCCCTCCCCACAGCACCTGTATATATGTTTGTACATATTTATTACTCTATTTATTTGTACATATTTATTCTATTTTGTTTTGTTAATACGTTTTGTTTTGTTCTCTGTCTCCCCCTTCTAGCCTGTGAGCCCGCTGTTGGGACCGTCTCTATATGTTGCCAACTTGTACTTCCCAAGCGCTTAGTACAGTGCTCTGCACACAGTAAGCACTCAATACATACGATTGAATGAATGAATGAATGACTCAAAGGGGTTTTCCCCTCGGCTTTAAAGCCCGAGTTCCTGCCTCACCCATCCTGAAAACCCCACCGCAGGAAGATTCTGTGGCAGACTGGTCCAGGTGGTGACGGATAAATTCTCTGGCCCGCCTTCCCCGCAACAATCTGGGAAAGGGAAGTGGGGCTCCTGGAGTGAAGGCTGAGAGCAACTAATGAAACTCCAGGTCGGATTCCTCTGCCTGGCCATCGTCCTTTGAGCTCCAACCACCATGCAGAGCCAAGCACTGGGCAGAGTGAATCCCAAGGAGTTAAAACCCCTAAATCGGTCTCAGCCTCGTGCATGTAGCGTCTCTACTCCTCAGTGATACTGCGAAGAGAGTCATCTTATCCTCCGGTACCTTGAATTCATCGGAGATCTCGGACATGAAGGAGGAGATCTGCTTCATGAGGCGGTCGATGCTGCTCTCGCTGCCGGTCTTGAGGAGAGTAGTGATGGCCAGGGTTGCGATGCTGCGGTTGGAGTCCGTCACCAGGTTCTCCAGGTCCAGGTTGCAGGCCGTCACGGCAGATGGATGCTTCATGGCCACCTGTTTTGGGGGGAGCAAGAGGCTGTCACGGAGCTGGCCGTCCTGGGGGTGCCTGTCAAGAGACTTGTTCCTGTGGCTATGGTTGGGTCCCTTTTGGCAAATAGCACTTCTCATCACCGGGAAACCAGCTACAATAGTGGGCTGCTGTATCCTTGCCATTGGGCTCTTTCCTCTCCCGGTCCCCACCCCTTTCCACCCCCTCCCCACAGACACATCTGGCTTCTCAGGGGGTGGAAACAGGTGGGACGGCAGCTCATGTCTTCTCAGGAAAGGAAGCAGCCCCAAGGAAAAACTCATGAAAGTCTCCCCAACTCAGCTAGGCCCGATTTCCAATCTTCCCCCACCCCGGGGGCCTCTTGCCCCGGGACACGCTCCCACCTTGTTGAGGGTGCGGACAGCAGCGTAGCGGAGAGCGGCCTTGGGGGAACTGCAGAAGAGTTGGAGCACTGAGGGGAGAAACACACGCAAGGTTCGCCTCCTTGCCAAGGGAATGAGATCCAACAGGAAAAATAACAGTTGCGGAGACGGAAACGCGGGAATTGGATCTAGTAGGCTACAACTGTGCTGTGCTTTTAATGTCTTCACCCGCACCGGCCATCAGCTGGGTCACTCTGTCACCGATCTCCCTGACTAGCTGACTTCTTCCATCTAAACCTGAATCCCCTCTTGGAGAAGAGGGGTCTCTCTGGCAATGGGCCGCTGGCTGTGGGCAGGGAACGTGTCTACCAATGCTGTTGCATTGAACTCTCCCAAGCGCTTGAGAAGCAGCGTGGCTTAGTGGAAAGAGCACGGGCTTGGGAGTCAGAGGCCGTGGGTTCTAATTCCGCCTCTGCCATTTGTCAGCTGGGTGGCTTTGGGCAAGTCACTTCTCTATGCCTCAGTTACCTCATCTGTCAAATGGGGATGAAGACTGTGAGCCCCACACAGACAACCTGATTACCTTGTATCTACCCCAGCACTTGGTGCTTGGCACACAGTAAGCGCTTAACAAAAACCATTATTATTAATATTAATAATATTATAATATTATATTATAATATTATTATTATTATTATTATTATTCCCTTCAAGGCCCTGCTGAGAGCTCACCTCCTCCAGGAGGCCTTCCCAGACTGAGCCCCTTCCTTCCTCTCCCCGTCGTCCCCCTCTCCATCCCCCTCATCTTACCTCCTTCCCTTCCCCACAACACCTGTATATATGTATATATGTTTGTACATATTTATTACTCTATTTATTTTCCTTATACATATCTATTCTTTTTATTTTATTTTGTTAGTATGTTTGGTTTTGTTCTCTGTCTCCCCCTTTTAGACTGTGAGCCCACTGTTGGGTAGGGACTGTCTCTAGATGTTGCCAATTTGTACTTCCCAAGCGCTTAGTACAGTGCTCTGCACATAGTAAGCGCTCAATACGATTGATGATGATGATGATGATGATTATTACCACGCTCAGCACACAGTAAGTGCTCAATAAATACGACCGATTGACTGCCACCCTTACACTCTACTGTCCCCGGCTAATCCTCCCCTCCAACCCCAACGAGGATCAAACCCGACGAGCTCGGCGTGTCAGGAGAGGTCAGACGGACAGGTCGGTTGCGGCCACCCTTAGATTCCTCCAAGTGGTTCCCCGCGGTCCAGGGACCCCGGCCCTCCCCCGTACCCGCCTCAGCCCAGGGTTACCGGACACGGCAGGCGCCAGCTCTTTGGCACTGCAGCCGGGCAGGTTGACAATGGCCGAGGCGGCTTCGTACACCACCATCTCATGCTTGTTGCGCAGGCAGCTCTCGATGAAGTCGAACAGGGGGCTGTCCCGGCTGCAAGAGACGAGGAGTTGAGGGCGGGGCCGGGGCACAGCAGGTGGGATGAACAGTGTGGGACATCCGTCCTGGGGGGGGGAACAGGCTCCCTCACCTGCCGTCTTCCTCCTCCAACTGCTTGCTGGCCACCCGGATCATCATGCAGTAAGCAAAGGGAGACTTGAGGCCATGCCGGGTGAACTTGCTGATCATCTTGTTGACGGCCAAGCGGTCGTTCTTGCGCACGTGGTAGAGGAGGCCTAGGGCATGGTACTGCAGCAGAGAGAACAGGTCTGCGGGTCGGCAACACCAGGCAGAAGCAGTAACTCCACCGTGGGTCTCTGAAGAGTTTTTCCACACGGCACCTCACCTGTCCCCACCTCTTGAGTCGAGGACAGGGTGGGTGGGGCCTCATTTAAAATACAGGGAAACCGAGGCAGGACACGGGAGCAAAATGCAGAAAAGGAATGAAGATAGATAGGGAGGTTATTCACCCTCTTCACTGACCTTGAGTCAGGCCCACAGGCAGTGGCCGACTAGGGACTAGAACTCCCGGCTCCCGGGCCAGCACTCGCTTGACCCGAGGCTACGCCGCCTCCCTCCCTGGCAGCATTACTTAGCTCAGGGCTTTGCGATCAGGAGTTTAAGTGCTCTCCTGGGGACACTTTAAGGCATCGGAGGATAACACGGCCGTTACGGCAGCAGCCAGAGCGGCAGCTCCCGTTACCGCTGAGCTGCTTCTGCCTGGCGAGGCAGGAACTCTGCAAGTGGAGCAGCAGCAGCCGAAGCGGGTGAAAAGCGAAGCCGCTCCTGCTGCTGCCGCTGCCCCTCGCTTCTTGGGCGTTTGTGCTCCTGATGACCAGGGGTCCAACAAGAAGTGACCCTACAGCCCAGGCAGCGCAACTCTGGGGAACTGGCAGCAGCAACTGCGGCTTCTCTTCTCTCCCACTCTGGTTGCTGCTCTGTTCCTTCAGGACTGGGTCAAGGGAGCAGTCTCCTGCAGCTGAGTGGAGGGGGTGTGAGAAAGGGAGATGCTGAGTTGAAGAGGAAGTGGAGGGGGTGCTGGATGTGAAGGGGGGTACTTAATAATAATAATAATATTATTATTATGGTATTTGTTAAGCGCTTACTATGTGCTAAGCACTGTTCTAAGCGCTGGGGGTAGATACAAGGTAATCAGGTCGTCCCATGTAGGGCTCACAGTCTTACTCCCCATTTTACAGATGAGGTAACAGGCACAGAGAAGTTAAGTGGCTTGCCCAAGGTCTCACAGCAGACAAGTGGCGGAGCCAGGATTAGAACCCGCTTCCTCCGGCTCCCAAGCCCGTGGTCTTGCCACTAGGCCATGCTGCTGCTCAGGAGTAGGGCTGAAAACTTAACCAATCAAACAATAGAGCTTGAGTGCCTACTGTGTGCCGAGCACTGTACTGAGCGCTTGGGCTCCTCAAGGGCAGGGAATGTGTCTACTAAAGTCTGTCACCAGCACGGTGGTTGTTTGGATGGAAAGGGAGGCATGGATTCTGGAAAAGGCACAGAGAAACAACTGACAGGATTGAGGGACAGACTGAACACGGGGATTCAAAGACAGGGAGGAGTCAAGGATAACAGCAAGTTTGCAGCCTTGAGAGATGGGGAGGAGGGTGGGGCTGTCAACTATGATAGGAAGCAGCGCAGCTCAGTGGAAAGAGCACAGGCTTTGGAGTCAGAGGTCATGGGTTCAAATCCCGCCTCCGCCACTTGTCAGCTGTGTGACTTTGGGCAAGCCACTTAACTTCTCTGTGCCTGTTACCTCATCTGTAAAATGGGGATTAAGACTGTGAGCCCCACATGGGACAACCTGATCACCTTGTAACCTCCCCACTGCTTAGAACAGTGCTTTGCACATAGTAAGCGCTTAATAAATGCCATTATTATTATTATTATTATTATAGGAAAGTCACCTAAGTTCTCTGTGCCTCAGTTTCCTCAACTATAAAATGGGGATGTTTCCCCTCTTACTTAGCCTGTGAGCCCCATGTGGGACAGGGAGTGGGTCTGTCCTCATTAATCTGTACCTACCCCTGCACTTAGAACAGTGCTTGCCACATAGCCAGCGATTAACAAGTACCATTAAAAAAAAAAGCTACCATTAAAAAGAGGAGAGGATTTGGAAATAATAATGATGATAGCATTTGTTAAGCGCTTACTACGTGCCAAGCAAAAGAAGATGAAGGGCCCAGCTTTGGACAACACTGAGTTTGAGGTGTTGATGGGACGGCTGGAGGCAGGATCATATGTGAGATGGCAGAGGAGGAGAGAGGTCATGGCTACCAGTAGCAATAGAAACAGCATTTATTGAGAGCCCACTGGGCACTGTACTAATCACCTGAGAGGAAGTGATCAAAGAGCCTAGAAGCCTCCCCCATCCTCACCACTGGGCCCGTTCCCACCTCCTTACCTGGACCATGATATTGTCGCTGGAGGCTGCCTCCTGCGCTTCATTCACCCAACGCTTTACCACATCAAAGCTACTCTTTAGCAGGTGCTATGGGGACATAGAGAAAGTTTAGGGCAGGGGAGGGGAATCAGAGGATCTGTCCCTATTACAGTAGCTCTGGGATCTTGCCGAGGCCCAGTTGGGGTTCCCCATTACACTCACAAGTGATGGCCACACCCTCACTCCTGTTATGAAAGCTGAGAGACCAGGTACCCCCCAGTGGATGGTGACCTGAGGAAACGAGCCCCAAACTACCAGGACGAGACACGGCCCTCCCTGCGTCTACAAAGATTCACTTTTTCCTTAATGTCATTCCTCCTGGAGGTAGGACGGGGAGGAGGTTCCTCAACCAGCCCATCTTTGTATTAAACTGGGGCATCCTTGGCCTTTCTTGCAGGAGGGGGCAAGGAAAATCTCACTTCTGAATTAACATCAGGGGTGAAAGCTTTTCAAACACTCCACCCAACGGTGGGCTCCCCCCGCCCCCTCCGGGGCCCCTAAACTGGACCGTAGATTTTCCTTAACACACCCAAATCTGGTGTAGGTCTCTCCACAACTACGAGGCCTCTTTGGGCTCTTTCAACCTAGAGTCCCTGGCTGCTTTGGCAAACCACATCGAACCAGCAGAGACCTGGGAATTCCCCTCTGCCTTCCGACGCACCTTTCCCTGAGGCCGCTTCGGACCCTTACTCAACCTCCCCCGGTCTGCCGGCAGGTACATACCAAAGAGGACACCAACGCAGAGCTGGAGACACTGGGCACCTTGTCCACAATGGCCTGCTTCATGTAACGCTCAATGGCTTGTAGCATGGTGCTCTGAACAGAAAGAGACAGAAAGGTGTGAGAGAGGGAGGGACACACAGACACCCCCCAAGCTCCCCAACCAAGGGTCGAGGCACAGAGATCAAGAGATGAGTGTCAGGAAAGAGGGGCAGAAGAGCCAGGAGAGAAGAATCCCACAGCAACGGGACTCACGTCGGTGATCTGGCAAAGGGCCCGCACAGCTGGGCCTCTGTAGTTGTCATCCTTCCCAGTCATATCTTTGGTTAAACTGCAGGAGAAAGGAACCTTTCAGGGTCTCGATTCGGCGTCCCCGCTACACCTCAGGAACTACTCATTGGGACTCCATGCCCTCTGCCCCTAGTGGGTCTTCACTCCCCCCAACCTGCTGTTAAAGTGTCAAAGTGTTGGGGTGAAAGAAAGGATAGATCCTGTTCTTGGACATCAGTCCCGCTCATCCAGGTGTGGGCAAGAGAAGCCTGTCCTGGAATCTGAGCCAAGGGGGCTTTATTCTTAAGCTGGGCTCAGAGGGAAGCCCAGAAAATGTAGCCATTGTCCTCTGGAGCAGCATTTCTCATCTGCAGCCAGAGTGGTTGCATGTCTCTTCGGGCCATTTTGGAATCTGACTGTTTCAGGGATTCCCCTTTCAGATTTTACTCGCAAATTTCCCTTCCCTACTGCCCTCCCAAGTCAATGTTTCTTTAGTGGAACAACAATTTATTGACCCTCTTGTGTTCATTATTTAACTCTAGTCTGACAATCTTAACCATTGTATATTCGACCATTTCTCACTCCATTAAACTGTAAACTCCTCGTTTTATAATTCTTCCGTCTCCTCGCCAAATACCAACTATAGGCCTCTGCAAATAACAGGTGCCGGGTCAACAATGGCGACAGTGGTGGTGGTGATGAGGATGATGATGTCTCTCGTCTGGGGTTTTGCCGATATTATGTGCCGGTGCTCAGTACAGTGCTGACACATAGTAAGCGCTTAATACCATAAAAAAAGTAAAATGCTTTGCCTGTCCCTCTTGTGCTAGTAAGAACCTCGTGGGTGACTGTAATCGACTGAGGACATTTGCTTGGGCAGTCTGGATTCCTGGATGATAGGTGTCTAGTTTGTTCAGTTATCCCCTTGTTTTAATTTAATGTGTTATAAGAAGAGTCTGACTGTCCTCAAGTTGGCTCTCCTGACATCTCACGAGGAACCAAGTCTGGAATTTCTGACTGACTTCATCTTTCCTTTAGTGCAGGAGATGGGAAAATCTCACCTTTGCAGATTATATTTATCTATCTATCTATTTATCTATCTATTTATATATATTTCCCCTGGGTGCCATACACTGTACTAAGTGCTTGGGAAAAGTACAACAGAAGCAAGACATACATTTCCCTGCCTTTAATGAACTGTCATTAGTAGGGAGAATGAACTGTCATTAGTAAACATCATTTTTATAAGCCTGGGGGAACCTCAAAATCATGCCTTAATTTTTTAATACACAGCCAAAAATTTTGACTGGAGAACTGTTCAGCTATACGGCTTGATTCATGCCCTTAACCATAATGATCACTGAGGCCATCCATTTTATCTCTTTGCCGTCAACTTTGGTCCTGCTCAATTTGTTCCATGTCAGAAGATTGGTGGGAAGATGTGGGTTTGTGTGTGTTGGAAGCTGCATTTTGCTGGAGGGAGGGGAAAGAGATTCAGTCCCGCAGAAATTGTCCCGCGGCATCTTTCATGAAATGTTTCTGTTATTTCTGGTAAGAAACACTGCTCAAGGAAGAAGCTGTCCCTGGTTTCAGAGACTGACCTGCTGGTGACGATGATGACATCCTCAGCAATGCAGGACATCTCTTTGATGGTCAAGTAACACATCCGGCGAAGAGTGGGCTGGGGAAGGGACAGGGAACAATACTGTTGCTTCCAAATCAGGACGAGAGAGAGACAGAAAGGGACAAGGGGGGCTCCCATTCCGCAAACTTGGTGTGTGTGTCGGGCTGCAGACTATCTAGTAGCATACGTAAAACCAGATCCTTCGCAAAAATCATAAAAGCTAGAGTAAAACGTCCCCTTCCCAAACCCCGCAAAATGTCTTGGTGTTTTTGTTTTATGGTATTTGTTAAGTGCTGACTACGTGCCAAGCACTGTACTAAGCGCTGGGGCAGATAAAAGCCCATCAGATGAATCCCAGTCCATGTCTCACACAGGGCTCACAGTTTTAATCTCCAGTTTACAGATGAGGTAACGGAGGCACAGAGAAATTAAGTGACGTGGCCAAGATCACACAGCAGACGAGTGGCAGGGCTGGGATTTGAACTGTGGACTTCTGACTCCTATGCCCGGGCTCTTTCCACTAGGCCTTGCTGCTTCTGTTCCTCAAACTCCTTAGTAGGCCATCCCAGAAAGCTGGGAGGGTCACGAGGAGCCTTTTGGAAAGGATAGCTCTATTTCCTGCCACCCAACCTGGGTGCTACCCCGGCTAGCACGGCAGCTGAGAGGGAGGAGTCTCAGAGGCCCAATGGGGCATCCAGTTTATAAGTTTCACACATGGATGCCATCAAGCGTGCAACTTTCAGCCAAATGAACTTCCTGCCCAGCATAAGTGAGCGCTCAAATGACTCAAGGGGAGAGTATTCATGGGCCACAAATTTCTGCTTCTGCCTGGCCCTGCCCCCACTTCCACAGTGCCCCGGCACACCGGCCTTTCTGGGACATTGACAGTTGTAGTCCTAGTAACCCGGAGATCAACCACGCCGCTGTATGTCTGCAAATACATGGTAGGGGTCCCCAAAGTCATGCTTCCTGTTAGCCCAGCAGCCCCCCTACACTGTATGGTTGCCCCCCACCCCACCCATCCCCAACTAGGGTGGTCAGTCATCCATTTTTCTACCAGACAATCCAGGTTCCAGCTGGTCTGTCCCCTGTCTGGTATGGATATGGCTGAGTGCCTCGCTCTACTCTGCCTCGACAACTGGGGCTTGGAGGTAGCGCCCGTATTCAGAAGGACCTGGGAGGGGATTGCAGAGGGTTTGGATCAAGTGGGTGGGGGGAAAGAAGGGGCAGGAGGGTGGTCAAGGATACCCCCAGAGAAACACTCTCAGTGTGGGCAGATTTCTGCAAAATGTTCCATACCACGTCGTTATAGTACACTGCATGCAACGCACGTAGCGACGTGCGTATGCTGAAGCCCTGCATTTTTGAGAGCTGTCCCCCCACCCGCAAACAGGGCAGGGGGTACAGGGCCTTGCAGAGGCACTCAAATCCATTTCAGATATGCTAGATTGAGCTTGGAGCCAGGCCAACGCACTAGGGTTTTGACCTATGGACTTAGCCTACCTAAGCTATGCATGGATCTACCAGGGGACAGATTCTCAGCAGCTTTCAGGAAGCAGGACTCTCCAAAACACCCAACTGAGAAATTCAGACACATCCTGTCAGTCGTGAGGCAGAGCAGACCCTCCCGGGAGCTATCGGGGCAGAACACCTTGGCCTAGGGGAAAGAGCACACGCCCGGGAGTGAGAAGACATGAGTTCTAATCCAACTCCACCACTAGCCTTCTATGTGACCTTGGGCAAGTCTCTGGGCCTGTTTCATCATCTGTAAAGTGTGGATTAATACCTTTTCTCCCTCTCCTCTTGACTGTGAGCCCCATGTGGGGAATGGATTGGGTCCAACCAGATTACCCAGTATTGACCCCAGTGCTCAGTAGAGTGCTCAGTACACAGAAAGCGCATAAGCCACACCACAATTAACACAGTGTTGGGTGCAGGGTGGAGCTCATTGAGATCTCCCCTGGATTTCCCATCTCTTGCCCACTCCTCTTCACCCAGCTCCCAACCCGGAAGGACTCAGTTTACAGCCAGTGTCCGATTTTCACACAAAGGGCCCCAGGCCCGGTGAGAGCTGGAGAAGACTGGGGCCTTGGGGCACTCACATCATTGGACTGAAAGAGTTTGGTCATGGCGAAGAAGGACTCCGTCGCTTCTGTGGTTCCTAGGTGCTCCCCCTGCAACAAAGCCACACAGATTAAGTCACTGCCTGACGGGGAGAGGTGCCAGGCTGATGCTCCTAGACGATCCCTCCCAGCTCAGATTAACCCCAGGTCGTCTCCAGGAGACTGCCACCACAGGGACGTGGTGGGGGCCAGACGCAGAGGGAACACTAGCCCGGGCCACCAAATGGCCACCAAGGACTTTAGAACCAACTTCATCCCCATTTACCATCCCCCCTTTACCTGGTTTATGAGGTACAGGATCTTGGTAAGGATGTGGGCACATTTCCGGGGATTAATGGGAGTCTCGTTAAACACCCGGGCCTGGAAAGGATCGGCAAATCTTATTAGACTATAATCGGGACTAGGGCTGACCCTGAAAACATTCTCTCATGAAACCCCTTATGTATACATATTACTTTACTTGTGCTTGTTATTGTCATCTCTGCATGTGCACACTCATCTGACTGTACGCTCGTTTCCTTTCTCACTCATTGTTACCGACCACTTACTGTCCCCTCTTCAGAAGGAAGGTAACAATTCCCAAAGGGACCACACCAAAATCCCGGTTTACAACAGGTCTACCTTTATTGAAGCATTCCACTTACAAGCCCGGCCAACCCCCGGCTCCAACTTTAGCCATGTCGGGATTCGCCGTCCTGACATAATCTGGGAGGCGGGACCCTGACACAGCAAGTTCCCACCCTTTTATTGGTCAACAAATCCCCCCTCAACCAAAGGCCTTCTAAGTCCTCCCACAAATTAACGTCACGCCAACCCAATGCAGGGTTTTCTGTCCCTTCCCTGATCTCCGTTGGCTTCCGATATCTTTCCGCATCAAACAAAAACTCCTATTGGTTTCAAGTCTGCCCCATATGGCCTCATTTTACCTTGTCTGTTCTCTTCATCTATTTATTCTCTCACTGTATCCGTACTGCCCAAGCCAATCTTCTACCTGTCCTCTGCTTTCGATTCTCCCGCCTCCCACTCACACTGTTTTCCCCAGCTTGGAACTCCCTCCTTCCCTACATCAGACAGATCACAGCTTTCCCTACACTCAAAGGCCTCCTAAAACCCCGCCTCCTCCAACAAGCTTTCCCCAGTTGATCTCCGAGTACCTTGAGCCGTATCATCCCTTCGGCCAAACTCTAGCACTTACGAGCTTATTTCCAACCTCCTTAGCCCTTACGTACTTATGTCTGCTTAGTTTATTTTTGAGCCTTCTAGTTGTAAATATTATGATCGTCTCCCCTGTTAGAGTCTAAGCTTCTTGTGGGCACGTAATGTGTCGCTTCTTTATTCTATATTTCCCAAGCACCCTGGGCAGTGCACTGCTGCTGCTGCTGCTGCTACTACTACTAGTGAGAGCCAATGATGGGGCCATAGGCTTCGGCAAATGGTAACAATCACAACGGGGCAGACATCTGCTGGACGAAATGGATGGAAGTGCCATCCCTGAAGATTTTCTGCTTGTTGTGTTTACCAACTCTGTTACATTGTACTCTCTCAAGCGCTCGATACAGTGCTCTGCACACAGCAAGTGCTCAGTAAATATGACTGATTAATCACATCTCAGGGAGAGGGTACTGATTTTCCAAAATAATAAGTCAAAGGTGATTCCTGAGCCTGCTACATAATGCTTTCTCTAAATTTGAAGAAATCTGTTCAGGTACATGTTTAAGACCTGACATTTTCCCACCTTTTCAGAAAAGTCCTACCCTAGGACCTATCCATGTCAGCTTTACATCAACCTAGGATCAGCCACTTCAAGCCTGCAGATAAACTCTACAGATAGTGTGCCTTCCTCAACTGTCTCATCCTCCCACTGGAGTAGAACCAATATCGAACACCTACTGAGTGCCGTGCACTGTACTAAGCACTTGGGAGACACAACAGAAACACAAGACACCATCCCTGCCCACCAGTTGGTAACAGTTGGGAATTCCCCATTCGCAAGACTTGAAATCATCATTTCGGAAGCTTTTTACATATTAAAGATCTGATTGTTTGAGCCTATAGTTCTGCAAAGGTGGGGAGGTAGGCGGTGTGAGAAACCGAGTCCCTGGAATCGAGTTTTACCTCCTGTAGCACTGCACTCTTCTCGAGGTGCTGGAATGGATTACAGCCTCCACCTGAAAGACACAATAAGCACCAAATCAATCAATCAAGGGTATTTATGGAGCGTTTGCTATGTGCAGAACACCGTTCTAAGCGCTTGGGAGAGTACAACAGAGAAGGAGCTGTCATTTGGTCATTGCTGCCACCAAATCCCTTGACTCTCCCTTCCAGACTGCTAGTTGTGACCGTGTGCACGCAGGCTTTTTCTGGCCCGGGTAGAGTAACTGCTAAGTGAAGACCGACAAAAAAAAGAATTACCGTACTTGTGATCTGGACCTGGGAAAATGCCAGCCCCAAAAGTTGGAGGTCAACAGTACCAACTTGGGTACCAGCTATTCCACTGCAAGTCAACAGTATTGCTGAAATGGTGCCCCACAATTCCTTTTCCTACCGACTGAGTGTGGCTCCAAGCGGGGAATGTGTAGCCCAAAGCAACAAAAACATTCAGGATAAACTGGAAGGCTGTAAATGGCATGGGAAAAGCAGGAGAAAGAACCAAGGATGCCAGAAGGGGAGCAGATTCAAAGAGGGGCACAAAAGAGTTCTGCAGTTAAAGAGGTCGAGAAATAATTATCCCTTCAGGGATAACACACACAGGAGAGAGATCTGATCTTATGCACAAACTTCTCTAGCACACTTCGAATGAAAATGTAAGGTACACAAATGTAGGACATACAGGGCAGCATACATACATCTACAGCAGCAGAAATGCAAAAGGTAATTTTACCAGAGAGACACAAATAACACTAATGCACTAATACTGGGAAACATGGAGGGCAGGGGAGAGAGATGTACTCACATATAACTGAAGACAGATGATTTGAAATAAGGTTATTTTGGAAAATACTTCTACTGAGCCTCCCTGAGGCCTGACCATCAGGAAAAGAAAAAAAAAAGCTTAGCTAACTGGACCAAATTGAGCCCATGCCTAGACAAGATAATCAAACCCAATTATACTAATTTATCTAAATTAGTATAATTCTTTGGTATTAGATATAAGCTTCTTGAGGCAGGGGTCGTGATATATACTCCCACTGTATGTTTCCCAAGCACCTAGTAGAGTGCTCTGCATACAGTGGGTGCTCAGTACAATCGATGATGATGATGATGATAATAATCAGTTCAGGCACTGGTTACATTTCTACTGAACAGAGTAATAGGAGCAACTGGTCTGAACATTTCAGAAGTGTGTCAGGATTTGTTCTTCTGAACAGTTGCACGCTCACTGGAATAATTCTACCAGTTGTCTTCAGCTTCTCCATCAGTTACCCATCCGATTTTGCCACCTCACCCGCCCATTTCATGGGTGTGTTTGTGAGAACAAACAAGGCAGTCACAGGGGTCTCTTCACTTCTGATGATGATGACGATGACGACATCTGCTCGGCACTTACAATGCGTAAAGCGCTGTTCTAAGCACTGGGGTAGATACACATTAATCAGGTTGGACACAGTCCCTGTCCCACATAGGGCTCACGGTCTGAGGAGGAGGGAGAACAGGTTTTGAATCCCCATTTTACAGCTGAGGAAACTGAGCACAGAGAAGTTAGGTGACTTGCCCAAGTTCACACAGCAAACAATTAGCAGAGCCAGGATTAAAATTTAGGTCCTCCAACTCCCAAACCCACGCTCCTTCCACTAGACCACACTGCTTCTCATCCCTCCCGTCCCAGATTCCACTTTCAGAATCGGATCCCTGAGCTCCCTGCCTGCCATCACCTCCAGCCTGGTCATTCATTCATTCAATCGTATTTATTGAGCGCTTACTGTGTGCAGAGCACTGTCCTAAGCGCTTGGGAAGTACAAGTTGGCAACATATAGAGACAGTCCCTACCCAACAGCGGGCTCACAGTCTAGAAGTGTGACATCTTCACACAACAGTCATCTGACCTAGCTACCTACTTTTCATCATCAACAGCACCCATTAGGCTTTCCGGTGCGCAGAGCACTGTGCTATGCGTTTGGAAACATACGACAGAAGTGAAAGACCCGTTGCTTGCCCTCATCATCAACCGTATTTATTGAGCGCTTACTGTGTGCAAGCACTGTACTAAGCGCTTGGGAAGTACAAGCTGGCAACATCTAGAGACAGTCCCTACCCAACAGTGGGCCCACAGTCTAAAAGGGGGAGACCGAGAACAAAACCAAACATACTAACAAAATAAAATAAATAGAATAGATATGTACAAGTAAAACAAATAAATAAATAAATACAGTAATAAATATGTACAAGTTTGCAATCTGGCGTTCAAGGGAAAGGTCCCCCACCCCACCCCCAACCCCAACATCAGCTGGGATTAGCTCTCCATCATTCATTCAAGCGTATTTATTGAGCGCTTACTGGGTGCAGAGCACTGGACTAAGCGCTTGGGAACTACAAGTTGGACCTTGCCACCTGCACAGTACATAAATACAATTGATGATGATATCACCAAACCGCATGTGACAGAATAACTGGGACCCCGCTCCCCATCTTACATGGCCCAGGACCGTACTGGGCGGGGTGGACTTCGTCGCCCCGGGAGGTGGCACAGCTCTTCGGGAATTCAGGGCCTCCGCGTTGCCACCCTCATCAATCAATCAATCAATCGTATTTATTGAGCGCTTACTGTGTGCAGAGCACTAGACTAAGCGCTTGGGAAGTCCAAGTTGGCAACATATAGAGACGGTCCCTACCCAACAGTGGGCTCCCAGTCTAAAAGGGGGAGACAGAGAACAAAACCAAACATACTAACAAAATAAAATAAATAGAACAGATATGTACAAGTAAAATAAATAGAGTAATAAATATGTACAAACATATATACATATATACAGGTGCTGTGGGGAAGGGAATCAATCAATCAATTGTATTGATTGAGCGCTTACTGTGTGCAGAGCACTGTACTAAGCGCTTGGCAAGTACAAGTTGGCAACATATAGAAACAGTCCCTACCCAACAGTGGGCTCCCAGTCTAAAAGGGGGAGACAGAGAACAAAACCAAACATACTAAAAAAATAAAATAAATAGAAGATATGTACAAGTAAAATAGAGTAATAAATATGTACAAACATATATACATATACAGGTGCTGTGGGGAAGGGAATCAATCAATCAATCGTATTTATTGAGCGCTTACTGTGTGCAGAGCACTGGACTAAGCGCTTGGGAAGTCCAAGTTGGCAACATATAGAGACGGTCCCTACCCAACAGTGGGCTCCCAGTCTAAAAGGGGGAGACGGAGAACAAAACCAAACATACTAACAAAATAAAATAAATAGGATAGATATGTACAAGTAAAATAAATAGAGTAATGAATATGTACAAACATATATACAGGTGCTGTGGGGAAGGGAAGGAGGTAAGATGGAGAGGGGGGAGAGGAAGGAAGGGGCTCAGTCTGGGAAGGCCTCCTGGAGGAGGTGAGCTCTCACAGCACCTGTATATATGTTTGTACATATTTATTACTCTATTTATTTATTTTACTTGTACCTATCTACTCTATTTATTTTATTTTGTTAGTATGTTTGGTTTTCTTCTCTGCCTCCCCCTTCTAGACTGTGAGCCCACCGTTGGGTAGGGACTGTCTCTAGATGTTGCCAACAGTCCAGTGCTCTGCACACAGTAACCGCTCAATAAATACGACTGATTGCTTGATTGATCCCCAAACTCACCGGACTCCTCGTCCTTCTTATCAAATTTCTTCAGCATTGTGGAGGGATCTCGGCCCTCCGGGGCTCAACGGCGACCGAGCAGTGGAGATCAACAGCAACTACTTCCTGCCACCTCGGCCCGGGGACACGTCTCCCACCGCTCTGCGCCTGCGCCCTGCGGCCCCCTCAAGATGGCGCCTGCGCAGATCAGCCCGCCCTCGGGGGCGGGGATAATGCGCCTGCGCAGATCGGCCCGCCCTCTAGGGGGCGGGGGGGTTAATGCGCCTGCGCAGATCGGCCCGCCCTCTAGCGCGGGGGTTAGTGCGCCTGCGTCAGTCTCACAGTGGGCCTTATTCATTCAGTCGTATTTATTGAGCGCTTACTATGTGCAGAGCACTGTACTAAGCGCTTGGCAACATAGACGGTCCCTGCCCAACAGCGGGCTTTAGTTGTTCGCGGGTATCGGGCGGAGCCGCTTTCCCCTCTTCAATCAATACGATTGAATGAAGGAATGAATCGTATTTATTGAGCGCTTACTGTGTGCAGAGCACTGGACTAAGCGCTTGGGAAGTCCAAGTTGGCAGCATGTGGAGACATTTTCGACCCAGCAGTGGGCTTACAGTCTAAAACGGGGAGACAGAGAACAAAACCAAACATACTAACAAAATAAAATAGAATAGATATGTACAAGTAAAATAAATAAACAGAGTAATAAATATGTACAAACATATATACAGGTGCTGTTCTGGATCTCACAGTGTTTCTGGGGGGCAGAGCGGGGCGACTCACCGGCCCCTCACAGACTGGATGGGGCTCTATCGTATTTATTGAGCGCTTACTGTGTGCAGAGCACTGTACTAAGCGCTTGGGAAGTACAAGATGGCAACATTCATTCATTCAATCGTATTTATTGAGCACTCACTGTGTGCAATCAATCAATCAATCGTATTTATTGAGCGCTTACTGTGTGCAGAGCACTGGACTAAGCGCTTGGGAAGTCCAAGTTGGCAACATGTGGAGACAGGCCTGACCCAACAGTGGGCTCACAGTCTAAAAGGGGGAGACAGAGAACAAAACCAAACATACTAACAAAATAAAATAAATAGAACAGCTATGTACAAGTAAAATTAATAAAATTTAATAACAATAAATAAATAGAGTAATAAATATGTACAAACATATATACATATATACAGGTGCTGTTCTGGATCTCACAGTGTTTCTGGAGGGCAGAGCGGGGTGACTCTTTTCACCCGATCACCGGCCCCTCACAGACTGGATGGGGCTCTATCGGATTTATTGAGCGCTTACTATGTGCAGAGCACTGGACTAAGCACTTGGGAAGTACAAGATGGCAACATTCATTCATTCAATCATATTTATTGAGCGCTTACTGTGTGGAGAACACTGGACTAAGCGCTTGGGAAGTACTAGTTGGCAACATTCAATCGTATTTATTGAGCGCTTACTGTGTGCAGAGCACTGTATTAAGTGCTTGGGAAGTACAAGTTGGCTACATATTCATTCAATCGTATTTATTGAGCACTTACTGTGTGCAGAGCACTGTATTAAGTGCTTGGGAAGTACAAGTTGGCTACATATTCATTCAATCGTATTTATTGAGCACTTACTGTGTGCAGAGCACTGGACTAAGCACTTGGGAAGTACAAGATGGCAACATTCATTCATTCAATCGTATTTATTGAGCGCTTACGGTGTGCAGAGCAGTGGACTAAGCGCTTGGGAAGTACAAGTTGGCAACATATTCAATCGTATTTATTGAGCACTTACTGTGTGCAGAGCACTGGACTAAGCACTTGGGAAGTACAAGTTGGCAACATATTCATTCAATCATATTTATTGAGCGCTTACTGTGTGCAGAGCACTGGACTAAGCGCTTGGGAAGTACAAGATGGCAACATTCATTCATTCAATCATTTATTGAGTGCTTACGGTGTGCAGAGCACTGGACTAAGCACTTGGGAAGTACAAGAAGCGTGGCTCAGTGGAAAGAGCGCGGGCTTGGGAGGCAGAGGTCATGGGTTCGAATCCCACCTCCCCCACATGTCTGCTATGTGACCTTGGGCAAGTCACTTCACTTCTCTGTGCCTCAGTTCCCTCATCTGTAAAATGGGGATTAAGACTGTGATCCCCACATGGGACAACCTCATCTCCTTGTGTTCCCCCCAGCGCTTAGAACAGTGCTTTGCACATAGTAAGTGCTTAACAAATACCAACATTATTATTATTATTATTATTATTACAAGTTGGCAACATATTCATTCAATCATATTTATTGAGCGCTTACTGTGTGCAGAGCACTGGACTAAGCGCTTGGGAAGTACAAGATGGCAACATTCATTCATTCAATCATATTTATTGAGCGCTTACTGTGTGCAGAGCACTGGACTAAGCGCTTGGGAAGTACATGTTGGCAACATATACGGTCCCTCCCCAACAACGGGCTCCCAGTCTAGAAGGGGGAGACAGGCAACAAAACAAAACATGTGGACAGGTGACAAGTCATCAGAATAAATGGGAATAAAGCTAGAGCTCACCTCCTCCAGGAGGCCTTCCCAGACTGAGCCCCTTCTTTCCTCTCCCCCTCGTCCCCCTCTCCATCCCCCCGCCTTACCTCCTTCCCTTCCCCACAGCACCTGTATATATGTATATATGGTTGTACATATTTATTACTCTATTTATTTATTTATTTATTTATTTTACTTGTACATTTCTATCCTACTTATTTTATTTTGTTGGTATGTTTGGTTCTGTTCTCTGTCTCCCCCTTTTAGACTGTGAGCCCACTGTTGGGTAGGGACTGTCTCTATGTGTTGCCAATTTGTACTTCCCAAGCGCTTAGTACAGTGCTCTGCACATAGTAAGCGCTCAATAAATACGATTGATTGATTGATTGATTGATTAACAAAATAAATAGAATAGTAAATATGTACAAGGAAAATAGAGTAATAAATCTGTACAAGCATATATACGGGTGCTGTGGGGAGAGGAAGGAGGTAGGGTGGAGGGGATGGGAAGGAGGAGAGGAAAAAGGGGGCTCAGTCTGGGAAATGTGCTCTCTCTCTCTCTTGAAGTCCATGGCGCGGACCGTTGAAAATTCGAGAGCAGGAAGATCACATCTTCGGCTTGAAGGGCTGGTCAGTGTCGGAAGTTGTTATTGCAAAGTAATTCGATTACAGTTCTGCATCTCAGGGCATAGATGGTCTTAGAAGTGCTCCTTCTCCCCCGCCCCGCCTTGTTTTCTACACCCTGCTCCCCATCGCGATAGTATTTTTGCAACGACAGCACGACAATGAACAGTCCTTGCGCGTACGCAGTGTGGGCCGGACTGTGGTGGCCTTTTCAGCTGCACCCGCACCGGTAAATGAATTTTACCAGCTTTGGCGTCTTAGAGTATGAAGGACAATCATACCATGTGCTCTGCACACAGTAAGCGCTCAATAAATACGATGGAATGAATATATGACAATCACATATACTTTGGCCAGGGTCCCATTTAGTCTTTGTTTGCGCTTTTCATGGTTGTAGTCAATACACTTTTGCCAACGCGCATTTCTTTTCTTCCCTGCCGCCTTCCTTTTTTTTTTTTTGCACTCCAGAGTATATTCATAAGGTGATATCCTTGAGTGCTAAGGAAGCCGGGAGGATAGTGTGATTGGGAGGGGGAAGGTAAGGTAATTCAGAAAGCCTTCTCGTTCCAAGGCCCTATTGTTATTTCTAAGGCTCTAATGACTTTATTATTATCACAAACATTTATTAAGCACTTAATACAGTGCTCTGCACACAGTAAGCGCTCAATAAATACAATCAAATGAATTAAGCGCTTATGATGTACTGTACCAAGAACTGGGGTAATTACATCAAAATCAAGGTAAGACATTCATTCAATCGTATTTATTGAGCGCTTACTCTCTAGCCTTCCAGGCCCTCACAATATTAAGGGTATATATGGGAAACAGACATACTTAACAAATATATAATCTCATCCACAATAAAAACAGGTTAAAATTTAACAATGCCTTCTGGATCTAACTGATCTGGCTGTGTACTTGGAGGGAACATTTTCTTCCGGCCCCCCAGATTACACAAAATTTGACTTCATCATGGCACATTATTCATTCTTAGTTTCTGGAAGTTTGTGAGCTCCAGGCAACCCATACTTCCAGCTCCCTAGGCCCACTTTTATATCAGGTACATGGCTGCTCAATGAATTTGCAACTATATGCACCTAACTAAAAGATTCTGGGTAGATAGCTCCTTCCAGCCTACTTGTCACAGTCTGCCTCACGTTTCTATTTCCCTGTACAGACCTTGGACTACCCACAACCTTGCTTATGTCATTTATAGCATTGCAACGTCTCTTTTAACGATTCAATTAGGCCACCTCTAGAAATCACTTCAGTTTGTATCTAAGCAAGTCCCTGGGCTGCTTGCTGGTTGGTATTGCTGCCAAATTCAGTCTTTTTCCAGATACTTCCTGCAAAGTAAATCATAAATTGTCATTCTCCTTTTGCTCAGTCCTGGTGGCTGAATCACCCCACAGATATTTCTTGGAGTCATCCCTGGTGACAGGATCAGGAGCTAAGTCCCTTGCACCAGAGAGGGACTAGTTGGGAATTCTTGATTTCCCTTGGTGTTGGATGAATAGAAGTTATCATAACACCTCTGGAATTATCAGGATTTGGCAGAAAATCCTGATACTGGCAAATTTAGCCCTACCTGAGACTTAAGAGAATCAGTCATGCATCTACGAACCGCAGCCTCTTAAGGATATACACATGTACATGTATATTCTTATTTTCACGTTAAGCCAACAAGACTCTAGTGTTCCCCAAGCAGTGAGTACCACTTTTCTGTTGTATTTCATCAGAGATAATAATAGTAATTGTGGTATTTGTTAAGCACTTACAAAGTGCCCAGCACTGTAATAAGCACTGGGGTAGATAAATTCAGATCTGACACAATCTCTATCCTACCAAGGGCTTGCAGCCTAAGGAGGAGGGAGAAAAGGTACTTCAATCCCCATTTTCCAGATGAGGAAACCGAAGAAGGTAAGTGACTTGCCCAAGGTCACACAGCAGGTAAGTGGGGGAGCTGGGATAAGAACCCAGGTCTCCTGATTCCCAGGCCCATGGTCTTTCCTCTAGGCCATGCTGTTTCTCAAAGAAACTTCCCAAAGAAGCTTTTCAGAGCTAAAAGAGGTTCCAAATTAGGGGAAGGCAACTGCCAGACCTCTCCTGAAATACCTGTTTTTTACTTCTATGTGACCACCGTCCTCCTTTAGCCCCTCTTCTTCTTCCAAGCTGGGCAAAGAAGGGAAAGAAAAAAGGTACCTACCACGGAAAGAGTAGTCCTCTACAAACATGGTGCAGTGGGGGTTTCCTGCCTCTCTGCCAGCTCCTTGACTAAGTCTGCTCTTCACTGGGCTGGGACGGCACTCCTTTCCAAGGGTGAACTTTGCACAGGATTGCCACCTACCAGCTCTCTCCACTCTTATCTGCCTAACAGCAGTCAGGGTCCAACATTGCAGTCGGACACTGAGCGTCTTGTCAGTTCAGGGACTGGGTTCAGAGTTCAGTGGCGAGTGACCTAGTTGGAGCCTGAGACCATTGGCCGCAGCTCCCCTTAGAACCCATAGTCTGGCTGCTTTGATTTGGGGGAAGGTATTTTTTAATGTTTCCTGTCCTGAGGAAGTTCTCCCCCAGCTCCAAAAGCAGTCCCTTTCAGCTCTGACTACTTTTTCAGAGTGCCTATCTGGTTTCCTTCAGGAGCAGAGTTTGCCCTTTTTTCTTTCAAATTCCTATAGACTTTCAGAATCATTTGCCCCCAGTGATTATGAGCATCGTAAGAGTGGATGAGCTCTCAGTGAGCTGGTGAGGAGGACAGTAGCCCAAAGCCTTGGAGGACATCATATTGAGGGGAAGGACGGGTGAAGAGGTACTAGAGAAGGTACTTCCTGGAGAAAAGGCGGCACTGGGTATTCACTTAGAAAGGGGACGGGCACAGGGAGCCTGTACTTTAAGGAAGGGAAGGAAGCAATTGTGGGCTCCACTTCTGACCTGCCGTAATCTCACCTCCTAATGACCTCCCTCAGGACCACACAGGACATCACCAGTTCTTGGAAACTCCCTCCCCAGTAGTCTTCTCTCCAAAGGTTCCGACTTGCTGGGCAGAGGTAATCCAATCCAAATAATTATAGTGATAGTAATAATTGTGGTATTTGTTAAGCTCTTACTATGGGTCAAGCTCTGGGATAGATACAAGAAAATCCTGGTCCCACATGGGGCTCACAGTCTAAGTAGGACTTGTCTGCTGTGTGACCTTGGGTAAGTCATATAGCTTTTCTCTGCCTCAGTTACCTCATCTGTAAAATGGGGATTAAGACTCTGAGCCCCATGTGGGACATGGACTGTGTACAACCTTGTATCTACCCCAGTGCTTAGTACAGTGCTTGGCACATAGCGCTTAATACCATTTTTGTTTTTGAAAAAAGGCCCACACCAGCCCACATGGACAGTGGATTATCTCGGTATCCCAGTGGGTCAGTTTGACCCTGGATTGTGACCACTGTCCAAAGTATTTTTTGGACACCTCTCCGAAGCCCCTGCCTCATGGTGGAAAGCAAGCCCTGTGGGGGTCTCTGATGGACCCCAATTTTGAAATCACCTTCATCAGTCTCTGGTTCCCCCAAGTTGGCAGCCAAATATCCATCCAGCAGGAGAAAGCCTAGATGAAAGATAGCACGGGCAGGGAAAATTGGAGCAGGGGTGTACAAGTTAAAGGTTGTATTTGATGATCTCTGCCTGGGAAAAGAAGTTTGGGATCAATCTGGATTTCCAGGGTTGCCCTAAACAAAATAAAGGGCACTTAATCACTGACCAGGTGAATAGAGCCTAATTATCTGATATCCTGAACCCCAATCAGTTACATTTCAGGGCCCTTGAGGATCCGTGTCTGGGGCAAAGAGGTGTTGATCACATTAACCTGATCAACTTGTATCTACTCCAGTGCTTAGAACAGTGCTCAGCACATAGTAAGAGCTTAACAAGTGCCATAATTATTACCATGATTATTATGACCCGTGATAACATGCTGAAAATGAACTACATGTAATCCCAAGGAGCAGGAACTTGCAGTCTATCTCACTCATGTACCCTCAGTCCAATCACTGATTTCACCTTTTCTAATAATAATAATAATTATGGTAGCACTTACTATGTGCCAAGCACTTTTCTAAGCGCTGGGGTAGATACAGGGTAATCAGGTTGTCCCATGTGGGGCTCACAGTCTTAACCCCCATTTTACTGATGAGGTAACTGAGGCACAGAGAAGTTAAGTGGCTTGCCCATGGTCACACAGCGGACAAGTGGCAGAGCCAGGATCAGAACCCATGTCCTCTGACTCCCAAGCCCAGGCTCTTTCCACTGAGCCATGCTGTTGATTGGGCTTATTTGTAATGGGAAGCATGCCAATGGCTTGTGCTCTTTGAGTGGGTATTTAACTCTAAATGGGAACTTTGGAATTTCCACAGAACCAGTGGGTCCCCGAGGTGTCTGTTATGAATACAGTAGTGGTGATGATTAAAACAACAGCAACCAGCCATAATAGCCCTGGGAGTGAATCCAAAATCACCATTCAAATGTTGAGTCCTTTGTGATGCCAACTTGGCTTCACCTTCGACGCCCAATTTGTTTCATGAGCTCAGCGTTGGCAGCTGCTCGGGCCCGCAGAGCCTTTGCTTTGGCCATGTCTATCAGGATCCGGAGGATGCCTATGGGAACATCTAGAGACAAGAAGACCCCAGTCCCCCCTGGGCTGCTTCTCCGAACCACGATGGCCTTTTTATAGATGAGGTCGCTCTGGGAGGGAGGGGTCGCTTGGAGCAGCCTCGCTGAGGAAGTTAACTGAGTCTCTCTAGGACTCGATTTCCCCTGGTCTTGGCTCCCTGGATGATTTATGATCCCCTCTGGGGGACTCTCAGTCTCTGGGAGTTTCAGAGTGGGGCTCCTGGCTGTCTCCCCTTTGCTTGGTTGGTGAAAGTCTGAACCCCAGTTGTCTGGGATGGCTCTCCCCAGCCTCAGGCTTAGCAGAAGGAAGCTTAAGATCACCCATGTTCTGCGGCATGACATCTTCTTGGAGAGCTGTAGAAGAATAGGGAATAAAGCATTCAGTCACTCGTCGGAAGGATTCCCAAGTCTTCACCCAATTTTCAATTTACTTGGGAGCCCCTGGACCAGGAAGAAGGAAGGAAGAGAATCCTAGAATCAACGAATCCTGGAACTGGAGAGACCATCCTCTTTCCTCCAGGCAGGCAAAACCTGAAATCATCCAGGATACATATCCATCCATGTTTCCTTAGAATAGCTCAAGGGATGGAGATGGCAGAACCTTCACTGGTAATTGGGTCCTCTGTTTAATCCTTTTGACAGACAAAACGTTCTTATGCCTATCCAAACCAGAGAGCAAGATAGCTTACTTTGCTGCCCTCCTGCTGCTTGGATGAAGACAGAAGCAGCCAGAGCTAGATAAGCGGCCTAGAGCACAGGCCTGAGAGTCAGAAAGACCTGAGCTCTAATCCCAGCTCTGCAGCTTGTCTGGTGCATGACCTCGGGCAAGTCACTTAATTTCTCTGTGCCTCAGTTACCTCAATCTGTAAAATGGGGATTAAGACTGGGAGCCCCATGGGGGACATGGACTGCATCCAACCTGATTAGTTTGTATCTACCCCAGTACTTAGTACGGTGCCACTGTATGTAGTAAGTGATTAACATATACCATAAAAACGGATTTGTTTTGTCTCCTTTGAAGCCAGACCCCCGTCTCTCAGCCAGAAAGAAGCACAGAGCTTGTAGCGCATGAAACAGCCAGATACAAAGTCAGTATTACAGCTCTGAAGCGAAACCAGACGCCATCGACAGATTGGGCTCTGGTGACTGTTTAGTAAAATTGGCTGCCCTGAGAAATGCATCAAGCTTCGGAGACTGTTCTGTGATGGCTTGGCTGGGTGAGTCAGAGTTGGGGGGGCCCTGCCTGGTCCATTTGCCAATGGGGTAAAACAGGACTGCTTCGTAGGCCCAGTCCTGTTCTATTTATCCTGCACAGTAATGCTGGGGGGCTCTCTCTCCCTCCCTCCAGGCTCATATCTCCTCCTGCCTTCAGGACATCTCCATCTGGATGTCTGCCCGCCATCTAAAACTCAGTATGTCCAAGACTGAACTCCTTATCTACCCTCCCAAACCCTGCCCTCTCCCAGACTTTCCCGTCACTGTAGATGACACTACCATCCTTACCGTCTCACAAGCCCGCAACCTTGGTGTCATCCTCGACTCCGCTCTCTTGTTCACCCCACACATCCAATCTGTCACCAAAACCTGCCGGTCTCACCTCCGCAACATCGCCAAGATCCGCCCTTCCCTCTCCATCCAAACCGCTACCTTGCTGGTTCAATCTCTCATCCTATCCCGAATGGGTTACTGCATCAGCCTCCTCTCTGATCTCCCATCCTCCTGTCTTTCCCCACTTCAGTTTATACTTCACTCTGCTGCCCGGATTATCTTTGTGCAGAAACGCTCTGGGCATGTGACTCCCCTCCTCAAAAATCTCCAGTGGCTGCCTGTCAACCTACGAATCAAGCAAAAACCCCTCACCCTTGGCTTCGAGGCTCTCCATCACCTCGCCCCCTCCTACTTCACCTCCCTTCTCTCCTTCTACTGCCCAGCCCGCACCCTCCGTTCCTCTGCCGCTAACCTCCTCACTGTACCTCGTTCTCGCCTGTCCCACCGTCGACCTCCGGCCTACATCCTTCCCCTGGCCTGGAATGCCCTCCCTCCACACTTCCCCAAGCTAGCTCTCTTTCTCCCTTCAAAGCCCTACTGAGAGCTCACCTCCTTCAGGAGGCCTTCCCAGACTGAGCCCCCTTTTTCCTCTCCTCCTCCCCCCAGCCCTACCTCCTTCCCCTCCCCACAGCACTTGTATATATTTGTACAGATTTATTACTCTATTTTACTTGTACATATTTACTATTCTATTAATTTTGTTAATGATGTGCTTATAGCTATAATTCTATTTGTTCTGATGATTTTGACGCCTGTCTACGTGTTTTGTTTTGTCTGTCTCCCCCTTCTAGACTGTGAGCCTGTTGTTGGGTAGGGACCATCTCTATATGTTGCTGACTTGTACTTCCCAAGCGCTTAGTACAGTGCTCTGCACACAGTAAGCGCTCAATAAATATGACTGAATGAATGAATGAATAAAACTAGGGACCTGGACAGTGATGGTAGACTATGATTCTCCACTCCTTCAGGAAACTTCCAGCGTAATGCACTGTGAACATCAATGCAGTCATTTAGAAGTCAATGAGAAGCAGTGTGGCCTAGTGGAAAGAGCACGGGCCTGGGCATCAGAGGACCTGTATTCTCATCCCGGCTCTGCCAGCTGCCTGCTGTGTAACCTTGGGCAAGTGACTTCACTTCTCTGGGCCTCAGTTTCCTCATCTGTAAAATGGGAACGAAATGCCTTTTCTCCCTCCTGTTTAGACTGTGTGCCCCATGTGGGGACAGGGACTGGGTCCGACCTGATTATCTTGTATCTACCCCACGGTTTAATATAGTGTTTGGCCCAGAGTAAGCACTTAACCAATATCACTCATTATTATTAGACTGTGAGCCCGTTGTTGGGTAGGGACCGCCTCTGTATGTTGCCAACTTGTACTTCCCAAGCGCTTAGTACAGTGCTCTGCACACAGTAAGCGCTCAATATGATTGAATGAATTATTAGGAGCTGTTCTATGTGGATGATTGCATCCAACAGACACTCATCCCCTCTCAGGATGTACCAGTCTCAGCGACGAGAGAAAGATTCAAGCAGAGGCGTAGCCATTCCATTCCTAGCTTGGTCAGTGACTAACTAGTGGAAGGCAACAAGCCAAAACTCACCTGTGCTGGGCAGCAGCAGCAGCATGGGAGAGAGTTGAAAGCGGAGATTCAAGTATACTGCACGGAAGAAGGCAACGGTAAACCACTTCGGTATTTTTCCCGAGAAAACTCTATGTATACACTACCAGAATGATTACAGATGGAGGCGGGGCGTTCTGGGAGAGATGTGCCATGGAGTCGCTGTGGGTTGGAGATGGCTTGACAGCATAAAACAAGACAGAACGGGCACTCACCCAAGATGTAATGCAGATGATTTTGAACTGCCTTGCAGTGTCAGTCCGGTGGTAAGAACTGACATGAAGTCTGAAGAAAACCTAGGCGAGGCATCAGCCTGCAATAGGGAAACCTTACACGCAACTCAAGATCATCATTGGCAATCTGGAACTAAATGCTGTCCCCACATTTACCTAGGCAACAGCAGTTGGCAGTTACCTAGGTGGCATACTGTCTAGCAATGCCATGATAGGGAAGGAAGTAAAAAATGGAATCAAGAAGATCAGCATAGCCCTTGGGAGACTGTCAGATTTAGGGACAACAGTATAACATCAGGCTTCTGTTCAAACTGAAGGTCTGCCGAACTCAAATACTGCTCATCCGTCCATATGACCGGGAGACCTGAGCCCACCGCAAAGGCCAGATTCAAATTTTTGATCAGTTCCATCAGTATCATTTACGGGACACATTCAACTTCAAGTGGCAAAACGAGATCACAAACAATGAAGTCATGGAGAGAAATCAGTCTACTTGCACTGAATCTAAGCCATTTCAACACAGAGAAGCAGCTTGATTGGGAGCCAGGAAACCTGGGTTCTTGTCCTGGGTCTGCCACTTATCTGCTATGTGACCTTGGGCCAGTCACTTAACTTGTCTGTGCTTCAGTTTCCTCATCTGTAAAATGGGGATTCAATACCTGTTCTCCCTCCCTCTTAGTTTGTGAGACTTTTGTGAGACAGGGACTGTGACCAATCAAATTATCTTGTCTCTACTCTAGTGCTGGGCACACAGTAAGTCCTTAAAAAATACTGCAATTATTATTATCATTAATTATATTATTAAATGAATGAATACAATTGAATGAATGAATATTAATTATTACTATTAACTCAACTTCACTGGGTAGGGCATTGAAGGAAAATGGACAACCAGGCATAGGGTGCCCAAGCAGCTACTGTATGGTGAGCTGAGATGGGGCAACTGAAAGTAAGGGAAGAGAGGAAACATTTTCAGGATTCAGACAATGAGGTGTCACAGAGAAAAGCTAATTGTTGGCTGCAGCAGACGGATCAATGTGATACACCAAAATCAAGAAAAGAGAGGCTCTTTTGGAGCTTTGAGAGAATTGGGTTTTCATTCCTTTAGTTTTTTGGGGCTGACTCCCAGCCTCGCTCATCCCAGATTTCCAGCAAGTCCTGAGAATCTCCATAATTGTTCAAAGTCTGCCTATAGGCCACTCCCAAGTCCCTTCCTGCTTGCTCCACACTTAAAATTCTTCCCCCTCTTCCCACCCCCACTCAAAATACAGAGTTGGCATCTATTTCCTCCTCTGTCAGAACCATTCATTCATTCAATCGTATTTATTGAGCGCTTACTGTGTGCAGAGCACTGGACTAAGCACTTGGGAAGTACAAGTTGGCAACATATAGAGACAGTCCCTACCCAACAGTGGGCTCACAGTCTAAAAGGGGGAGACAGAGAACAAAACCAAATATGTAGATGGGTGTCAAAATCGTCAGTTGGACCCCACTTCCCAAAGCTCAGCAGTGCCTCCTGCCCTGGCTATGCACTGGATTTTGAGGGGTACTACCCCCAAGACTTGGCAGAGTTACCCACTCAAATGTGATTTGCCAATAGACTTCGTTAGCAACACTAGCAACACTGAGCATTTCCGTAGTCCCATGAATTTCCCTTTGGCCCACCCAAAACCGCTCTTGATGACTCAGAGGAGCCAACACTTGGCTCCCAAATCCCTGTCGTATCTACTTACTTTGTCGGCTCCGCCACCTGTCTGCTGTGTGACCCTGGGCAAGCCACTTCACTTCTCTATGCCTCAGTTACCTCATCTGTAAAAGGGGGATGAAGAACCGTGAGCCCCTCGTGGGACAACCTGATCACCTCGTACCTACCCCAGTGTTTAGAACAGTGCTTGGCACATAGCGCTTAACAGATACCATCATCATTGTTATTATTGCTCTTCCATGTGCTTAGTACGGTATCTGCACATAGTAAGCACTCAATAAATACCACTGCTTGATTGATTTGGAACTTTACCCCCTCTAGGAGAAGTGTTGACTCCACGGCAAGCCTCATGCCATCCCTTCTCTTCCCCTCCTCCCTGCCCGCCAGCTCTGAGCACCCATCGCCACGTCTATGGCAGGGGAAAAAAAAAAGACCGTCAGAGGAGAAAGAAAGAGAATTTTTCAGAATAGTCCTCCTTCATCCCTCTTTCCTCAGAGTCAACTTCTGGTCCCTCTGGCCCAGTGGCTCCCAAGGCCATTGAGTGTGTCATTAAGTGTTAAGGATTCCAGCTCTAATTAGTGCTGCTCGTTCCCTCCCATCCATTCCCACTCTATCCTCACAGAAGCACCTGGCCTCTGCTCCCCTCTTTACCCCACAACTGCTGTTTGGTTTGGAGAAAAGACACGCTGAGGCCCCAAAGTACCGGGGTTCGGAGCTGGAGACGCCCCTGCTCCCAGACGGGCGCTCTCAATTTACCTGCTTTCAGAAATGTGAAACCCAAACCAAGACCGGTTTCTGATTCAAAGGTGCCAGGCTCTGCTGTTCTTCCCTTTGACTTTCTTGTCCTCGGATCCAGGGATTTCTTTCTTGAGCTTCATAGGGTAAAACAAGGTCCACAGCTCTCCAAGGAGTCTTGTCGTGAGAGTCGGATGCTGTTGCTGACTGCAGCCTCTGTGAGTTTGCCTGCAGTGTGGTCCTGTTCTATATCTCAGCCCAAGCTGCCCCCGCCCCCTTAAGCTCTGGTCAAGGAGGAGAGTGTGGGGGAGAGGAAAGGGGGAGGAAGCTGGCAGGGGGGAGGTGACAGGGGACAGAAAGGAGGAGGAGGGGGTTGAGGTCTTTGCCAAAAGTTGAGGGCATTTCCAGTAACTGGACCCCACACAGAATGATTGTTTCACCCAGGGTTTGATGGCGACTCTGTTGCATTCTCCCCTCGCCCTTTCTTCAATGAAATTCATCCCCTCTCATGCCACTGAGAAGCTCGGTGATGTATCTGCACAAGCAAATCTCTTTGCCGCTTAGCCCACTGCTCTTGGAGCCAGGGTTATGGGCATAGGGATCCCACCTGCCCTTTCCAGTTGTCTCCTGGGCACCAATCCAGGACGGTCATTACAGTGTTTTCCCTCCCATCTTGAGGTGGCCTCCTTAGTCTGCCCACTGATCACTGTGGGCATCCCAAGTCCAGGTGAATGTCACCTCTGCTGGGTGCCAATGCTAACTTTGCTGAAGAAAAGGGACTGGCAGCACGGCGGTCAGTACTCACTGACTGGCACCAGGAGCCAGTTGATCCAGGAAGTAGCAGAGTTGCTGGCTGATGTAGTTGATGCAGAAGTACTTGTTTCTGCCATCCAACTGTTTCTACGTCTAATCCCAGACCTGCCCCCACCTTTTCTGTCCAAAAAGCATGAGCAACAGCAGGGATAAACTCCATATTTCTGTCACAGGACCGGGGGGTGTCCCGCATTCAGGCAGGCTGTGAGTGAATGACTCTGTGGGCCTGATGTCTGTCTGAGCCATACACGGAGGGCTTTGTCTGGGATCAGGGATGACACGGTAGCAGGCTGAGTGTGTATGCGTGTGTGTGTTGGCGGGGGTGGGGAATGATGTGGCTAGAGGGATGCTCCAGATAGCAGCATGTTGCACCAAGTCCCAGCCATCAGTGAGGTCAGGCCATGCCCTCCATCTGGCTGGCGAGAGATCAGGGTCTAATCCAGCAAACAGACCCCAGACACCGACTGCCCACCCTGAGGAGAGGGGTTTCCTGGGCCTTGCAGCAGAGACCCTGGAGAAGAGGAGGATCAGCCTTCCGTCCCCATCCCCACCACACCCCTCCCTGAACTCCAGACCCAGCTCTGCCCCAGCAGTCCCCAGACAGATGACATTGAGGCAGCAGGTTTTCAGGACAGCAGCTTTAATGATCTGTGCTCCCCAAATCCCACAAAGATCCCTGCCTGAAGGAGCAGCTGCTCTTTCCCTGTTGCAGCCCAGCTTGCCATTCCCATAGGGCTGAACCCAGGCCCAAGAACAGAGGAGGAGGAAGGAGGAGACACATCTGGGGTGAGAGTGCTACAAGTTTTTGGGGCCCTAAGTGGTCCTGTCATGCAAGGCAGCACCATCCGGTGACAACAATTATACCACGAACAAAGCATGTGTAGACAGATGGCTGCCCTGGGACAGACGGGCAGGGACTCCGGGCTCTGCTAGTACCACCGCTCCCTGGGGCTCCTTCCCTGGGCTGGGATTGAGGCGAAACTTCTTTAAGTGAAGGACATGGGGTCCTGCTGGTGCTTAGGGAGCCAGACCTGAATCTTGGAAGCTGACAGGAAAAGAGGGAAGGCGAAGGGGGAAGAAGTGGATGGCTAAGAGGGCGGAATTGAAAATAGGGAATCCTGATGTGCACGTGGGAGAAATAAGGCTGCGGGGGAGGCCTCGAGAGCATCCCCACCCCCCACCTACTTCCCAAAGGATAGCTTTCCCTCCTTCCCTCCCCAAAGGCCAGAACGTCGAATTTTAAGAGCTGTGGGACCCAGCACCAGGGAGGGAGGATTCTCTGCCCAGAGCGAGAGCCTCAGTTGCCCCAAGGACACCCTCGCTGTGAGAGGGGGCTGGCAGTCAGATGGTAGAATGAAATCACAGTCACTGGTTCAGGCCTGGGGCCTCCCTGAGCGAACCTAATATGGGCGCCGGCCCCGAGCCTCCAATTCGGGGAATCGGGTTGGGAAGGTAGCCTGGCTCCAGCTGATAAATGGGCCCATGGGATCCTCAACGGCCACAAGGATCTTTCATTGGATAAACATTTCACCTTAATTGAAAAAAAAAAAAACTAACCCCAAAACAAAAACACCAAAACAGCACAAAACCATAACAAAGACACTCAAAAAAATAGCACCATGTCCCCACTCGAGCCAACCTGGCTTATGTGGCGGGAGGGGGCTGAAGAGTATGGGAGCAGAAACCGCTAAGACTTCTTGGCTGCTCCTTCTGGCGAGGCTGGAAGGGCCTGGGGCTCACTCCCCCAGTCCCCCAGTTGATTTCCTGCAGGGAAAATCCTTGACCGGAAACAGGGCCCTGGACTAACAGCTGGTCCCATCCATCCCGCTGGCTTAGCTCCCCATGGGAGCCACAAGGGCACCTGTGGGCAAGAGAGCGGGGTGGGCGGGATGGGTCAGGAGAGAGCTTCCCTTTCAGAACCCCAAATCCCCCAGCCCCACTTCCCTGACCACGCACCCAGCCCGGTCCCCGCTTCCCTGGGGTCACGCTGTCCTCTACCTGATGCTCCCGGTGGGCGTGAGCACCGCTTCTCACAGGCCTCCTTGGTACCAAAGCGGTTAGCGTTGCCCCCACAACCATAGTAGATGAAGGGCCGGCATTCTGATCCCCGGGGGTTGTAGTGCCATCTCAGCTTGTAGCTAGCACAGGTGCCCTCGTCCAGGGGAAGGGAGCAGAGGTCTGCAAGCAGAGGTGGGAGGGTCGGCACAGGGGTCCAGCACCATACTTAAGTGGCTCCAGGGAGAGATTCAGGGCTCTGACTTCCCCCGAGTCAGAATGACACACACTGCCCAGGGTGGAAAACCCCATGGGTCTCAACCCTTCTCCCTCCTTCCCTGGGGCCCCAGAGTCGCCAGGGGCCGACCGCTTCAGGCCACCGCTGCCTGAGTTATTTCAGATACCCGGGGGCACCCGCTAGACCTTTGTTGGTGGGGGTGTTGATCTGAACTAGTGGGCCCGGAGCAGGCATCATCCAACTTTTTTTCCTCCCCGGGTCATTTCTAAAGTGAGGAAAGGGAGAGGTGGGCATGCGGCAGGGGGGCATGGCGGGTGCTAGTCTCAAATGGCTAGGTTTTTGGCTTCTGTCCTTTGGACTGCTGCTCCGAGCTTGACACGGGGCTTCTGCCACATGAGTAAGGGTCCGGGCAATCGGGGGAGAACAGAGAAGTCCCAGGACAGCAGCAGAGGGGTGGTGGCAAAGACACTGTTAAGGTTGGGTGGCACGCCAAAATGGAATAACCTGATGCACTGCCTGTTGGTAGGCATTTCCCGGGGGTTGCTGAAGGAGCCCTGACAAATCGGAGGCTAGGGAGCCCAGACTTGCATTGTTTGTCCTTGGACAGTGGCGAACGAGGGTGGGGAGGGGTGCGATATCCTGCGGGTTGTTCCTGAAGTGAAACAGTCTCAAACTTCCTCCACTGGACAGTCCCTTCTGGTGGGGGAGGAGGGGTAGGGAGAGGGGAGGGCAACAGCCGAGAAGTAACAATCAAGTCAGAAAAAAACCTCAGAAATCAGGGATTCCCTCAACTTAGTTGCCGCTGCCCGAGATGAGAAGGGTGCAGGATGGTTTGTCAGGGGATACTCCCTGATGTCTAAGGCGGTCACTTCATTGGCCACACCACTCCCCAGGGGATGGAGGAGAGGGGACCGAGGAGGCCCAGAACCCAAAACCTCAGTCGTCACCCTGGGAACAGCGTGGGGATAGCTGGGAGGCTCACCATTAGTGAGCCAGGGACTCTCAGCACCATCAGCCTCCATGTCCTCCTCGTAGTCCTCCATTGAGTATGCCTGCTCGTACTCGGGATCACGCTCCATAGCCTGCAGCTCCTGCCCTGCAACACAGCAGCAGGGCAGGGCTAAGGACCGCTCCTAGCCCCATCTGGTGTGCCTCTGACACAGATCCCTTCTTGTGCCTTTTTGGCTTTTGTTCTGGGCCACTGCTACCCAGCTGGCAATGCTGTCCAGGGCTGTCCCTCCCTTGGCCCTCATTTGTGGAGTTTTGGGGACAGTCAGAGGAGCCAGAGTGAGGGAGGGGGAAGGCAGGGGTGGGGGGTCTGAGGCTGGGGAGGAGAGACGAAGCTTCCCGGTCTTCCGGGCTGAGGCTTCCCAATTCTGACCCTGAGCCCAGGCAGGGCGTATGGGGCATTTGGCATCACCCTCAGAGACATGGGGCAAAAATCACTTGATCCTCTGGGCCATCGGGGCAATCGGCTTCATCCAGAGCCAGGGTTCCGGTGTGTTGTGTGCTCAGAGGAGTTGGGGCAAGAGCAGGCAGCATCTCCAGGCAAGGCTCCAACCTTTGTCCCTCCTAATTTCTCCCTCACCCATCCAGCTCCCAGCCCACTGGTCCGACTCACCCCACCTTCATCTAAGCCCATGTGATCCATGTGACCTCCATCCACGGAAGCACTGACCCAGCCCCCTACCCCCCGCCCATCCCCCAGGAAGATACGCTACGGGACTCACCTTCATCATCTTCAATGTGGGAGACTTTCAGCACGGGCACAAGGTGGGACTCAGACGGAGGGAACGCGTGGGTGGCCGGGTGGTGTGGGAGAGGTCCTGGGTGGAACAGGGGCCCCCAGAGAGTCAAGCAGGAGAGGGAGGACAGGTGAGAAGGCTGTCTACAGACCGTCGAGTGGCTCACCCATGAGGTACCACAAGCTGCCTGGAGGGAGGATTACACCTAAACCAGCCCAGGGAGATGAATTTCCTCCCAGTTCTTCAAGACCTCCAGAGAAGGAGATTCCTTGGAAGAGGTGGGGAGTTTGCCTTGGTATGCCATCCTGCCGGGCAATGGGGGCAGGGCTAAAGGGGGGCACTGTGATGGGCAACCAAAGAGTGGCCACTGCTATCCATTATCACGCCACCTGGCAGGTCGCCCTTGGTGGGCAGGAGTAGCTGTGACAACCACTAATGTGCTGCTTACGTGATCCAGATGAAGCAAACTGACCCCCGCAAGCTGGAAGAAAGCGAGAGAAGGAAGTCGGGTGTTGGAGGTGGGCAGACTCTCGAGGAAGTCCTGGCCCCCTGATTCCAGACTTGCTGATGTGAGCCTCACCTCTCCCACCCCTGATCCCAGGCTGGGCCCAGGCCCCAGGATGAGGGGAAGGGGCAGGGGGAGAAAAGGGGGAGAGAATGGGAGGGAGAATGGGGGGAAAATGGGGGAGAAAGTGGGGGAGAGAATGGGGGACAGAGGAGGATGGAGAGAGGGGGAAAAGGGGGGTGAGATGGGGAAGAGAGACAGGGAGACAGGAGAAGTTGTGGTTTTGGCCCCATATCCACGGGCTCCACCTCCCCCAGGGGTTGCTCTGTGCCATGTGCCTGCTTGATGCCCTCTGGCCCTGGGGAAACAAGGCCCCATTGAGGGCTCAATGCCCAGTCTCCCAGCCCCCGCTCCCAGGACTCCCGAAAACAGATGACTCATGGTCCCAAGGATGGCTGGCTGAGCCATAATGTGCAGGCCCCCTGGCCACTGGGGGACAGGGTGTCCTAGGATCCCTTTGTCACCCAGGCCTCATCTCCCTGGGGAGCCCGGGGCCTGGGTTGGCATCCTTCTCTTAATCCCACGGAGGCTTGCTCACCACAGTGCTGACTCATCTCCTGCCGGACAAATCCTCGGATATCGTCCTCCTGCACAACGGACACAAGAAGTGAAAAGAAGGACACACGGGGTCTTGCCTGCCACCCCCAGCTGGAGCCTGAGACCTGTAGAGTAGGGAGCCAGGCTCTGGGATCCACCAAGGACCTTGAGCAGAGAAGATGGTCCCTGGCAAGCCTAGGCATGGCCTAAGGGAAAGAGCACACGACTGGCACTCAAGAGACCGGGTTCCAATTCCAGATTCACCACTTGCCTGTTGTGTGATCTCAGGCAACTTCTCTGTGCCTCAGTTCCCTCATTTGTACAATGGGGATTGTACCTATTCTCGCTCCTCCTCAGACTGCGGGCCCCATGCAGGACAGGAACTGTGTCTGATCGGCCCCAGTGCTTACTAGAGTGTTTGGCACATAGTAAGCGCTTAAAAATCACCACTACTATCATCATTATTACTATTGCAGGAGCAAAGTCAAGTCCCAGTCTTGGTTCCCAGGGCCTAGGGAATGAGGACGTGGTAGTGCCTGCCTCTGGCAGAAAGAACAGCCCAGCTGGGGTCCCCCCAACACCATGTACTCCAATGTGAAGGGCAGGGGGAGGACTTACAGTCATGCCAGGCTCCCCTTTCTCCCCACGAAAGCCACCGGGCCCCGGGTTCCCCTGTAAGGGAAGAAAATATCAATCAGGCAGGAGATTTGGAAAGTTTTCTGCTGGGTTGGACCCCCCCAGACACTGCTCTGCATCCCTTCCTCACACCCTAAGCTTGCCCTCCCTCTCCCCCATAAAGCCTCTTGAAAACCAGAGTGGGAGACTGCTGCTCCCGTCAACCCCTTCACACCCTCTCCTTCCTTCAGGCCCACTGTAGGGAAGCAGCATGACCCAGTGGAGAGGGCACGGGCCTGGGAATTAGAAAGATCTGGGTTCTAACCCCAGCTCGGCCACTTGTCTGCCTTTTGACCTTGGAAAAGTCACGTAACTTCTCCGTGCCTCAGTTTCCTCAACTGTAAAATGGGGATTAAGACTGTGAGCCCCACGTGGGACAGGGGCTGTGTCCAACCTGATTAGCTTGTCTCTACCTCAGTGCTTAGAACAGTGCTTGACACATAGTAAATGCTTAACAAAGAGCATCATCATCACTCTAGGGTACCAACCTGCTCTCCTCTCTCCCCTGGGATGCCGGGGGCACCACGAGCACCAACCACTGCCTCTCCTGGAGGACCCCTCTCCCCCTGCAGAATAAATACACACACACACACACAAAAAAAAAAAAAAAAAAAAAGAGGGACTGAGCCTGACCCTCCCCTCCCCTCAGTTGATGTTCACCTGCATCTTGGGTTGTTCAGATCCTTCAGGAGCTTCCTGGATTTTGCAGAGGTTTAAGGCCACAAACTCCCTGCAAAGCTCCAAGCATCCAAAGTGGATTCTTGTATTCTAGGTTCCCTCTCTAGAGGTGACTCCAGGACACTTCAGCCCTTAGCAACTAAGGGGACAATCTGCTGTTCCTGGTTCTCTATTCCAGTGGCCACAGTAGTATTAGTATTGGCGTTCACTGAGTGCGACACACTGTACCAACCACTTGGGAAAGCACGACAGAAACCCGAGACATGCTCCCTGTCCACAAGGAGCTTACACTCTAATGCGGGAGACTGACACAGAAAATGTTTACAAATAGTGGGAGCAGTAGGAAGAATAAGACTCTCAGTGAATATGTCGGGGTGAAATATCAGGAAAAAGAAACACCAGGGTACATTAATTGTACAATTAAATGTACACACAAACATAAATGCTGAGGATGGATATAACCAGGAGCCAAACCGGACAGAGAGTCTTCTTTTTTAATTCCTACTCAATTCCCACCTGGGGCACTAGAGCAGTTAAAGCTTCTGAGAAAAGGAGCTGCTCCCTGACAGTCTAGAGCAGGGCTCTATGCTCAGCTCTCTTCTTAACCATTCCAACAGCTAGGTACCCAGCTGTGCAACAGTCCAGAAGGGGCTGGGAGTAAGGGAAGAAAAGGAGGAAAGGCAAAGAGAAGGGCTTTTACCTTCTGTCCCTGAATGCCTTCGGGGCCCTTAGGGCCAACAATACCCGGGGGCCCCGGGGACCCAACAGTTCCATCGTTGCCTCTGGGTCCCGGGAAGCCACCGATGCCTGGCAGGCCCTAGGGAGAGAAATGGAAGAGGGACCTCCAGTCGCAGTTCAACCCTCATCCTGACCACAGGGCTCAAATTCCACCCCTGCCCCCCAGCCCAGGGCCGAGGCTGAACAGACACCTTGACTAGATCCCCATGCCAATAGCCAACAAGATCTTTGCTCCGAGTTGGCCTCCACTTGATCCTGAAGTTGCAGCTATGGGGAGGGAATTCCAGGGTGATCTTAACCCCCGGTATGGAGCTGTGCCACTCACCCGTTCTCCCTTCTCCCCATGGTCGCCCTTGGTTCCCTGCTGCCCGTCAAATCCCCTGTCTCCCTGCAGAGAGAAAGAGGCCTGGTGGATTCCTGAGGTCCTGAAATGAATCGGCACCAACCCCGTGACATGCCGACCCACCCACTGGCATGATGCAGGATGATGGCACCAAACTGGTCTCTGCCCAGAGTTCCCCCAGGACCGCCGCTGGGCCGTGCCAGTGGGCCCGAGACTCAGCACCTGGGTATTGGCACTCACAGAGAGAGCTCCCAGCCAGTCTCTGGGTCCTGAGTCCCTCCCGTGCCTTCCTCATCGTGGGCACCTGGAGATGAACCCTGGACTCCCACCCGCTCTTCCCGTACCTTGGGGCCGATGAGGCCTTCCTTTCCCGGAAGGCCTGATGTTCCAGGGGCCCCCAACTCTCCCTAGGAAAGAAATCACCTGTGAGCAAAGCTCCCCTCTGGTGCACTGGCTCTCGCGTTCCTGTCGGTGATGTTTGGCCCCTTACCGGCTCGCCTTTGCGTCCTGGCAGCCCCGGCCGACCATGCAGGCCCGCGTCCCCCTGGGAAAGACACGGAGGCGAGGGAGAGACAAGGGATAGGGAAGGGAGGGGTGAATTGTGGAACAGAGACCATTAGGCTAAAAGGGTCTTACGTTCACCAGGTCTAACCCCCTGTCCCTTCAGTCTAAGTCCTTTCAGGAAGGGAGATTCCATAGCAGAGGCAGGGTACAGATGGGGGTTTTTGGTGATTGAGGTCACCAGAGGCTTCATTTTCATTTTTTCAAAAGAGCATTTGCCAGTGACTGGGATGCAGCAGTTGAGTTTTAGGTCATTTGTTTTTCTTGGAGAGAGCCCTGTAGTATGGAGAGTTGGAGTCTGGGGGTCCCCATGGGAATCTTTTAGCTTCATATGAGTCCTACAGGGTTGGGGCCAACGTTACGTTGGGGTTAGGATTGGGTTTGCAGAGGGTAAGCGATTGGCAGCTTCAAAGCTACTCTGCACAGAGTAGGCAGTCAATACAGTCTATCGATGATGATGATGATGATGGCAGCTTTCTCTCTCTTGACCTGTGAGCTGCCTGGGACCTCCTCCAGGATCCCAACCAATTAGGCTACGTGGCTTGGAAAAGTCCTGGCTCCATATCCCCTTGGAGGCAGCCCTCCTCTAACCCGTGTATTGGCCTCTCTCCTTACCTTGTTCCCCTTCTCTCCATCTTGTCCACAGGCACCTTTCGTCCCTCGTTCTCCCTGCAACAGTCAGAGCATCGATAAGCTCGCCCTGGTTCCTCCTGCTCTCCCAACTCTAACCCAGCTTAGCCATCGCTTCTTCCATCTCTGGCAGCAGGAGGTGACATGCCAATACCTGACCTAGTGACATTGATCTTCTGCTCTCCGCTGCCTCAGTGCCCAGTGACTGTAACTCCATCCCATCAGTGCCCAGACTGAGATGAGATGAGAAGGCACTACCATCCTTCCCGTCTCACAAGCCCGCAACCTTGGTGTCATCCTCGACTCCGCTCTCTCGTTCACCCCTCACATCCAAGCCGTCACCAAAAACTGCCGGTCTCACCTCCGCAACATCGCCAAGATCCACCCTTTCCTCTCCATCCAAACTGCTACCCTGCTGGTTCAATCCCTTATCCTATCCCGACTGGATTACTGCATCAGCCTCCTCTCTGATCTCCCATCCTCCTGTCTCTCCCCACTTCAGTCTATACTTCACTCTGCTGCCCAGATCATCTCTGTGCAGAAACGCTCTGGGCATGTTACTCCCCTCCTCAAAAATCTCCAGTGGCTATCAGTCAACCTACGCATCAGGCAAAAACTCCTCACTCTCGGCTTCAAGGCTGTCCATCACCTCACCCACTCCTACCTCACCTCCCTTCTTTCCTTCTACAGCCCAGCCCGCACCCTCCGCTCCTCTGCCGCTAACCTCCTCACTATACCTCGTTCTCGCCTGTCCCACCGTCGACCCCCGGCCCACGTCCTCCCCCTGGCCTGGAATGCCCTCCCTCCGCACATCCCCCAAGCTAGCTCTCTTCCTCCCTTCATAGCCCTACTGAGAGCTCACCTCCTCCAGGAGGCCTTCCCAGACTGAGCCCCCTCCTTCCTCTCCCCCTCCCCATCCCCCCAGCCCTACCTCCTTCCCCTCCTCACAACACCTGTATATACGTTTGTACAGATGTATTACTCTATTTTACTTGTACATATTTACTATTCTATTTATTTTATTTTGTTAATATATTTTGTTTTGTTGCCTGTTTCCCCCTTCTAGACTGTGAGCCCGTTGTTGCGTAGGGACCGTCTCTATATGTTGCCAACTTGTACTTCCCAAGCGCTTAGTACAGTGCTGTGCACACAGTAAGCGCTCAATAATTATGACTGAATGAATGAATAAATACGATTGAATGAATGAATGAATGAATGAATGAGAATTCACCCCGCAGTGTAGAAGGGACAGAAAATCATTTCGTTGGGGGGGAACCATCTCTCTGATGTCTCAGCCAGAGAGGGAAGGAAAGTGGAAATCACCCTCGATCCTCACCTTGGGGCCTCGGAGTCCCAGGAAGCCCATCTCTCCCTTGTCTCCTCGGACCCCCGGCACTCCGTCCTTCCCTGGCATGCCCTGGGTACACACAAATATGAGATAAGCCCTCCGCCACGGTTTCAGGGGTCCCAGAAGGGGCATTCAGAGCAGGAAGTTCTCACCGGCTCCCCGGGGTTTCCCAACTCGCCAGCTTCACCCTGTGGGGAGACAACAGTCACTTGTCAGCTAAGGGAGGAAGAGGGAGAGAATGTGATACGTAGTTATATGTAGCTGCACATCTGCATGGACGTGGATAGGAGGACTCGGGTACGTTGGGTGGGACCAGGGGCTCATGAAACGAGGGAGTCACCCATGTCTGGTTGCTCTTTGGCCCAGCAGGCACACATGCCCTAACCCTGGTTTAACCTGGGTAAGGCTCAGATGAAATCCATGTTCCCTGTGTACAGCACGAATGATAATGTACCTCTCATGTAAAACTGAGGAATGTATTAAACACACTACATGTACCTGTGAGGCCTGAGAATCACATGTAATGGCATATGTCTAGTCTCGTTCACGTGGCTTCCCTTCAACTCTGGCAGCAAATTGGGAACACAGATATTCTCACCTTCTGGCCCATGGGGCCGCGTGCTCCTGGGTAGCCTCCAGAGCCCTTGTCTCCCAGCTCACCTTTCACTCCCTGTGGGGACCAAGCATGCACAAGGGACTGGTGGAGACCAAAGCAGGTAACTGCTCCCCCTCACCCACCCTGCACCATTTGGCAAACTATATCTGGAGACCGGAACACGAGAGGAGCCAAGCAATGTGCCCTATTCCCCAGCATTGGCAGACTCGTGTCCTGGGGTAGTAGGTCCCAGGAAAACAACCTGTTTGGGATTCATAGGTTGTCAGCTGGCCAGGCCCCCAAATCTTGCTGGTAACTACTAGGACATTGTGATTCTCCTGGCACTTGGTCCCCCTCTCCACCTCTCTTACCTTCTCCCCAGGAAGACCGACATCTCCTTTGTCGCCCTTGCCACCATCTGAGCCTTTTAGGCCACGGTCACCCTGCAAGGGGGAAAAAGAATTCCTAGGCAACTGCACGGCGCCCACTCCTGCCAGGGACACCTATCCTTGACTCCCCACCCAGGGGATCTGCTCTGGCCTAGCTCCCTTGGGGGTGATAAGCAATGCTTCTCCTCTGAAGTCCCTTCACTCCCTTCCCCTTCACCTCAATTTGCGTCCAATCGGTTGGGCCCCGCCTAGTCAGGGAGAGGCAAACTGGCCAGGGGCAAAACCCAAGCTCTAGGTAGAAAGGACAGTAGCAGGGCTGAAAGGGCATGGGAAAGACCGACTGCAGTAACTCAGTGGGTGGGCAAAAGAGCCAGGATGTGACCTCGACGTGTGCCAAGATATATTCGGTCTGGGAGGGCCAGAGGATCATTTACTTTGGTTCAAGATGGGGTCAGGGCATGGAAAAGACAAGAAGGAGGTGACTAGGCGCTCTACCTCTTTCAACTAGCTAAAACCCCAGACAGCTGCCTGAGTTTAAAATGCAACACTGCCCTCTCCACTTCAAACTAAACTGCTCCTATTTACCTACCAAAATTTGCATTTCTGAGCGGGGCGAGACACCACTCAAAAATTTCGGGAGACACTGTGTACACTAACTCCTCATCATGAAGCTTAGAGCCTAAAATGGGGCACGATACAGTCACAGGACATAATAATACTAAAAGGAGAAGAAAAATCATGGCTGGTGTATACTATAGTACCTGTCAAGTGCTTAATGGATGCCAGGGATGGTATTAAGCCCTGGGATAGATACAAGCTAACCAGGCTGGACACAGTCCATGTCCCAAATGGGACTCACTGCCTTAATCCTCATTTTGCAGAAGAGGTAACTGAGGCACAGAGAAGTGAAGTGACTTTCCCATGGTCACACAGCAGACAGATGGCAGAGACCAGATTAGAACCCAGGTCCTTCGGACTCCCAGGCCTGTGTACTATCCACTAGGCCACGCTACTTCTGGAGAAAGTGGCTGTACCCCCCGGGGTTCGGGGAGGTCCCAGTGATGACCTGTATGGACTCCTTTGGGGATGTGATCTTAGGGTTCCCTTTTACAGCCTCCCCTCCCCGGCCTGGCATACCCCTCTCTGCCTCTTGCTGGGGTCTTGTCCACTCAATCTCCTCATCACCCCCAGATTCCCAAGGTCAGGACCTTCAATATGACAGTCTCCAGTTGATCCTGGGAGTATTTGAGTAGTCACCAAGCTTCTCCACCCAACGACTCCATCCCTCCCTGGGGCCTTGAAACAGCTTGCCCCATCTCTTGATGAGAGAATCCACAACCTTATCCCCATCATTGATTCATTCAATCATATTTATTGAGCGCTTACTGAGTGCAGAGCACAGTACTAAGCGCTTGGGAAGTACAAGTTGGCAACATTTAGAGGCGGTCCCTACCCAACAACGGGCTCACAGTCTGGAAGTCTGGAACAGACGTTCTGGGAAGACTGTTCCTAATTCCCTAGAAGCATTATATTCAAAATGCATAATAAAAACATGTTCTGGAAGAACTGATTGAACCTAGAAGAGCACTATGTACCCCGAGGCTCTTATGTATAATACTGCTACCCTTCTTTTCGCTAGGCATCTAAAACATTAGCACTGGTGAGCAGGGAGGTTGCAGCACACTGACAAATTTGCAGCTAAAAGCAACTTACATTTCTGCAGGATGATTTCTTTGGCGGAGGGGGCTGCATGTAAACACAGGCCCACACAACCCCCCTTGGAGCTTATAAGGAGACGGACAGTACAAAAACCAACAAACCAACAAACCCCCACCTGATGGTGAACTGACTCAAGCTCCAAGTGGCAACTTCGAGCTAACCCCCATGCTAGGGGGTCACCTTGTGGGTCCCAAACCGGCCACCGTGCAAGGACTCCACAGTGACCACCACGCTGCTGTGAATCTGTCACTGTACCTACCAGCCTGGGATCCCCACTGTGTTCCCGAGCTTCCTTCTCCCCGGTTTCAGCTGCATTCGGGAATTCCCCCAGCGCTGCTCCCAACCCAGCTCCCCTACACTTCCCCTGCTCATCTGGGTCCTGTCACGGTCCCAGATTGTAAGCACCTCGAGGGCAGAGATCAGGCCTAAGTGTGCCTCCTAAGTACTCTCCTAGGTGCTCTAATAAATACCATTGATCGACTGATTAAAGGGAAACCTGGGCCTTGGAGGGCTGTGAGAGATGACCCTGCTCCACTCTGCTCTGGGGAGTGTCCTCCTGGAGGCACTTACCGGCTCTCCCTTGCTGCCTCGGGCGCCGACTGGACCATCCACCAGGACTGTATCACCCTAGCCACGGAGGAGAAACCAGTCAGTCATGTACACCTCCTCTCTGCTCTGCCTTAGGCTTAGTCTCTTCAGAGACTCCCAACAGCAGAAATAACAGACTGCCTCCTCATGCACCCCCGACGGCTGCTGTCTCGGTGGGGCTGGAGAGCCTAAATTGATTAATTAATTAATTGTGGTATTTCTTAAGCACTTACTATGTGCCAGGCACTGTACTAAGCGCTGGGGTGGATACGGGCAAATCGGGCTGGACACAGTCCCTGTCCCGTATGGGGCTCACAGTCTGAATCCCCATTTTCCAGATGAGAGAACTGAGGCCCAGAAAAGTGAAGTGACTTGCCCAAGGCCACAGAGCAGACAAGTGGCAGAGCCGGGATAAGAACCCATGACCTTCTGACTACAAGGCTTGTGCTCAATCCACTACGCCATGCTGCTTCCCCTAAAGAGAACTATTCCGCTGCCCTGTTCAGACCACACAGGGTCTCCTGCTCCACAGAGCTAGGGCCTCTGCTGCTATCAGACTCTGCTTTCTGGTACATAGGGTACCCGAAGACTCACCCAAAACCTTGAGGTGTAGGCCCCAATTTGGTTGCTACCCAAGCAGCCCAGGAGACAGTGCCCTGGGTCATGGATATCCAGCACAAATGTCCACACCCATCCCTAAACGGGGTACCCCTTTTGATATATGGACTGTCAACCCCTTCCCATCCACCTCACCCTCAAGGAGAACTCACCTTGTCTCCCTTTAGGCCTGTGGCTCCTATGTCACCCTGCAGTTTAGGAGAGAGCGAGGCCAGAATGTAGTGAGAGAGCAGGTGCCCGGCCACTCCTGCCCAGACCACAGAGGCTCATGAGCCATCCCCAGCTTCTTGGCCAGGCGGGATGTGTGGCAAACTATCTGAAAGAGCTCTCAGGGCTCAGGGGAATGGAGCTGTCCAAACAGGGGCACCAAGAAGTGGGTGGGGAGGCACCTCTGAGCCAACCAGGGCCCTGGGCTATCTTCCCTTGAGAGGCCAAGCCCCTCAGGAAATTGGCTCTTTCCCACCAGGGGAATGAAAAGTCCTCCCCTGCTTTAGTCAAGTTGTCTCGGAGGGCTGTGCCCTCCTCTGAACACCTTCTCTTCCTGGGCTTCACTCACCTTGTCTCCTCGCTCCCCTCGGATCCCCGGAGGACCCTGTGGGAGAAGAGGAAGAATTAGTCCCACTGGGAAGCCCGCTCCCCGACAGGGGATCAGAGGGACCGAGGGAGAAGCATAATTACCGCAGGGCCTCGATCACCCTCTAGACCTGGGCGGCCATCTTCACCCTGAGGAGACAGGGGAAAGGAAGGTCACAGGGCATGGAGTTTTGTGGGGAAAAGGTTAGATTCCTTGAGATTGCCAGGGGAATGGGACAAGGAAGAAGGAGTCAAAGTAGTGGGGTAAGGGAGGGGAAGGCTAAGGGTCTTCCTGGGGCCATGGAATGGTGGTGGAGACCAAGTTCCCCATCCAGTTACCCTAGTTTCACAATAGGCCATGGGGAGTAGAGCCCTGCACAGGACAGGTTTTTGTGGCCCAATACAACCTAACCCAACCATCCTCTGGCCCTTGTTCACAGGCTTTAAAATATTTGGGATCCTGTCTTCCTGGACCGCAAATTTAAAAAACCTGCCCCAGAACTGAAATGTTAAAACAGAATTGGGTTCCAAGCTTCTGGCTGTTCATAGGAGGGCCAAGAGGGAGGAGCTGGATGAGGACACCTGAACCCATCCTGGCCCATCCCATGCTACACACCGCCCCCCAACCCGGCTCAGGACCAGCCTGACTCACTGGCCAGAATTGGCCTGTGCCAAACTCGACTGGGGAACACTTGATGACTTATCTTGGGTTTTCCTAATGCTTTCCCTAGCTTTCCCCATCCAATGCTCTCCTCTGACTCCTCCGCATTAGACTGAGTTCTCAACTTGTGTCCCAGTCGGCTTATTCCCAGGGGCTCGAAGCCTCAAGGGTTGCCCTGCCCATTCTCAGTAGTGGGCACAGTCTACTTAATGAGGAGGGGGGGACCAGGGAATAGTGCTGTCTCCCCCCTGGTTGCATCCCCTCAGACTGGCTATTGACCTTCTCTTGTCCCTACATCCAACTCCTCCCACCCGCTCCTAGATGCCCCAGGATACTGTCTCCTCTTGCTCTTCTTCATGGTACTCCTTCCCAGACCTCAAGTACTTTGATCACCCAGGACTCGGTGGATTTGGAAATGTTACTATGGGGAAGGTACAGTTATCACAGCTCGGAGAATACGAACCCGTGGTCCCAGATCACCTCGCTCTCCTCTGGCTCCTGGTTGCCCAACTCCAGAGTCCCCCTGGGTCACAGAGAAAGAAAGATCAGCATATCAGGGGTCCAGGTAACAGAGTTGCTCCTATCCCCAGGGAAGGCCCGGAAATGAGCTGAGATCAACACATGGCTGGCCTCTCCTTCACTGTTCCTTGATCTCCCCTGTTACTCACCTTTCTTCCACCTGCCCAAATCTGTTTCCTGATTCTAGAGACACTTCCCCCTGATCTCTAACTGGGGGAAGAATCCAAATCCTCCCAGCCCAGATGCTGCTTTTGTCCTAAGACAGGAGTAGGGAGGGTCCAAGGAACAATTGCCAGTGGGACTCACCCCGTAGATGATCTTCCCATACCAGGCTTCTGTACCCCACTGGCATGGAAGATGGACACTTGGGCCCCACATTCACCGTAACCCAAGTCACCCCTTCCTTCAGAACCGCCCCGCCTCCGCTCTCCCTGAGACAGCAGTGGGGGTGAGGTTGGGGGCTGGTGGGGCATGAGCCAATGACCTACCTTGTCTCCTTTTAGTCCAGAGATTCCCTGTAATCCAAGGTATAACAATTGTATGAGTCCAGAAAGTTACAAAGTGGAAGAGCCAGGAACCAGGTCCTGCTACCCAGATGCCCCTAAGACCAGCAAAGGTCTAATTATCCACCTGCACATCCCCCCACACAGAGGCCTCACAATCAGAGTGTTTTTTCAAGGGTGTTGCTTGCCCCAGGTTCTAAGGTTGGGCAATGCCAGGGGAGGAAAAATGGATGCCATCCATGAATGACGGCCCCGGCCAGTCCCAGTTAGATGCTGTCCAGATCTTGCTCTTGACCTTGAGGTGACGCGTGTGGTCCTGTCCACACCCTATGGTCCTGAAGTGGGCATCCACCATACAGATAGACATGCTGATACTTAAGCACATTCAGAGACAGAACTCACCATTGATCCAGGAGGCCCAGGAGGCCCTGGAGGGCCTAGGCTCCCCTCACGTCCAGGATTTCCAATCAAGCCCTGACAGAAAAATAGACACTGAGAGCATGTCCTCTGCAGGAGACAGGGAGGAGGGGCGAGAAGGCTCCTGGGAGATAGTAATAATAATAATCGTGGTATTTGTTAAGCGCTTACTATGTGCCAGGCATTGTACTAAGCACTGGAGTGGATACAAGCAAATGGGGTTGGACACACTTCCTGTCCCACTTGGGGCTCACAGTCTGAATCCCATTTTTACAGATGAAGTAACTGTGGCCCAGAGAAGTGAAGTGACTTGCCCAAGGTCACAGAGCAGACAAGTGGCAGAGCTGGGATGTCAGCAGTTGCCTAGCCCTATCTTCCCCACCAAGGGGACTAGCCCCCAGGAGTCCTCCTCCCTTCCCATTCCCATCAATTCCTTGGAACAACGGTCAAACCCCTTACCCGCTCTCCACTGGGGCCTGGTGGACCTGGCTGCCCATTTTCTCCTCGGGTGCCAGGGTGCCCTGGAGTGCCCACAGGTCCTGGAAGGCCGGGAAGACCTGGTGGGCCAGGTAGCCCAAATTCTCCCTGAAACAGACAAGACGTTGATCCCAGCAGGCTTCTCCTGCCTTCCCCCTAAAACCTGTACCCTTGGTGGAACCCACAGAGCAGAGTGGCAATTGTTGATCGCAGAGGGGATGCCCCAGAACAGGTCCCTTTCAGTTCACTCCAGAGCCAAGACCACTGCTTGATTTCTCCATTGGAATGAGCTGACGTGGATCAAAAGGAGAGTTCCCATAACATCCCAGAGCCGGGCTGGGCCTGTGGGCAACTCTCTGGCATGCCAGTCCACTCCAGATGCCACCTTAGGGCCGTACCTCTAAGCCGGCTGGGAAGAACTCACCTTCATCCCAGGAGGCCCGTTTGGTCCTATGGAGCCTGGCAACCCAACTCCCGTAGAGCCCTGGAAAGAAGAAAAAGTGGAAGGGAAATCGTTAGAAAGCAGGGATGGGGGTTCTGAGCTGGGGACAGAGAAAGAACAGAAGCTTGGGAGATGTGGGTTGAGAAACAGAGATTCAGCTCTGGGATATCCTCCTTTAAGCCAGGTAGCCCCTTTTCCAGTTGATGGTCCCCTACTGTTTCAGCCCCAGTCAAGGGTAAGCTGTTTTCAGAAACACGGAAAACTTGGAAGGAGTACGGCAGGGACCAGGGATGAGGCAAGCTGGACCTATTACTACTTTTCAGGATGCTCTTAATAAGGGGTTTTTGTTGGATTCTGTGTCCCTTGAAGGGAAAGCAATTCATGGTAGCTCCCAGTTACAGTCCGCAGGGTACAGTTATTGTGAACAGAGGACAAATACTCACTTTATCTCCCTTGATTCCAGATGCCCCTTTACGTCCCTGAGGAATTCAGAAAGGAGGGAAGAAGTGTGAGGGGGCACGCAGACACATGCAGGTTCCAGTGCTCACAATGTGTGGATACTTATACGACTGCCCACGTATGCAAGTGCTCAAATGTCAGCATATACATTCTTTCAATCAATCGATGGTATTTACTGGGCACTTTGTGTGCACGCACACACACCCTATAATACAAATGTACACACATGTACACACACAGATACACCAGCAAACACACTCCCACAAGGCCAGTGAGATGTTCCCCAGGCACTCACATCTTCCCCAGGATCTCCAGGTTCTCCAGCTCGTCCGGCCTCACCCTGCAAACATAGAGGGAAAGGACTGAGGTGAGGAAGGGATACACACCAGAGCAGGGAAAAGGGGTAGATTAGAGAACATGGAAGGACGTGAGAGGGGATGATCCAATTGGATCATCTCTCATCCATTAGACTGTAAGCTCCTCAAGGGCAGGCACTATGTCTTATACGTCTGTTTGTTCCCCAACCATCTGGAGCGCTTAGTACAGTGCTCTGCACACAGTAAGCGCTCAATAAATACGATTGATTGATTGATTGATTGATTGGAGTGCAGTAGGCATTCACTAAGCACTGCTCATTGATAGATGATTCTCACCTTCTCACCCCGAGGCCCTGGCAATCCTCTGTCACCTTTGGCACCCTGTGAAGCAAATCCAAGAGCAAGATTGGGGAGTGGGCAGTTTCTAAAGAATTGAGTGGAGGAGGGATAGCCAGAGGGAGAAGGAAGTGGGAGAAGGGGGTGTGTGCAGAGCTGAAGAATGTGGAGCTCAAGGAAGAGGCAACAGGACCCATCCGAAGACAAGGTGACAAGGTGTGGATGAAGCCCAGGGTCAATGGGGCCCAAAGGACACAAGATCACACAACGGAGGGGCAGGAGGTGAGTGGACTCTCTGGCAGGGCAACAGGGAGTGATAGAGATGAACTCACAGGTTCCCCAACCAAGTCTCCAACGAAGCCTCCAGGGGCACCCTGAGAAGAGAGAGAGAGAGAGAGAGATGGGAATGAGAAGACCATGCGTTGCACATTGGCTGCAGGGATTCCTCTGCTTCCTCCCTGTGTTGTCATTGCCTCCTCCCTCCCACCAAGAATGAAAGCACAAGGCTCCTCCATTGCCCAGATCAGACAGAACCAGGCTTCTTTGTCCCTGGAAGCAGAGAAGGTCAGCATTACCAACTTGGATCCCACCTCCCTGACACAGGGCCTAACGGAGACACCCCCAGGGCCTCAAAGTAGATTCCCTTCAGGGGCAGCTTCTGTCCAGCACAAATCCCTAGCCATACTCACCTTCTCTCCTTTGATCCCAGGGACACCGACGACAGCCTGGAGCATAAGGAAGAAGCAGCTCAGTGAGAAAGGAGGGGTGGATGGATAGAGAGGGGAACTTTGGGATCACAGGGAGATAGGGAGCAGTGAGCCAGGGGATGAATGGAAGCAGTTTCAATCTGGTGAGACTCCAGAATGGGAAGGGCCAGAGGGAGTAGGACCCTGGCCATACCCAGAGGTAGTGGGAGATCTGGTTACCTGTCCTGGAGGTCCCACAGCACCAGGTTCCCCCTTGGGCCCAACAGGGCCAGCTGGACCGGGTGTCCCCTGAAACCAAACCCCAGAAGTTTAGTCCCCCAGATTAAGTCAAATGTCTAAAGGGATTAGAATCACCAGGACCCATAGCCTCTCCTAAGGTCATACACCCAACTGGGCCAGTAATCAGAGATCTATTCTGGGATGGCCATTCTTACAGGCTGTTCTGGGCCACCTGCCCTGCCCTGCCTTGGGGTGCAGTAGCTGCCAGCAGCTTCAAGCCAGAGACTCATGGCACTGGGACTCTATGGGGATCAGAGAGTCAAAGACCCAGGAGAAAGGCAGCATGGAATGTGGATAGAGCACAGGCTTGGGGGTCGGAAGGACCTGGGTTCTAATCTCGGCTGCACCGCTTTTCGGCCGTGTGACCTCGGGCAAGTCACTTCACTTCTCTGTGCCTCAGTTACCTCATTAGCACAGTGCTCTGCACACAGTAAGCGCTCAATAAATACTACTGAATGAATGAATCTGTAAAATGGGGATTAAGACTGTGAGCCCCATGAGAACTATGTCTAATCTGAATAGCTTGTATCTACCCCAGTGCTTGACACATAGTAAGTGCTAAACAAATACCATTATTATTATTATTATTATTATTATTAATAATAAAGGTAGGTGACTGAGAGAGTGAAAATCCTTCTCCCTATTGAATTTTTTGGGAAAACCCTACTCCCAGTTGGAAGCTGGGACCCCCATTACCATTATCCCAGGTGGGCCAGCTTCTCCGTCTTTTCCGGTAACACCGTCCCTCCCAGGTACACCGGGCTTTCCTGTTTCACCCTAGGAGAAAGAAAGACAAAATCAATCAATCAATCCATCAATCGTATTTATTGAGCGCTTACTGTGTGCAGAGCACTGTGCTAAGCGCTTGGGAATTACAAGTTGGCAACATATAGAGACGGTCCCTACCCAACAGTGGGCTCACAGTCTAGAAGGGGGAGACAGAGAACAAAACCAAACATATTAACAAAATGAAATAAATAGAATAGATATGTACAAATAAAATAGAGTAATAAATATGTACAAACATATATACATATATACAGGCGCTGTGGGGAAGGGAAGGAGGTAAGACAGGGGGGATGGAGAGGGAGACGAGGGGAGCTGGAGCCATCCCTATACGCTCTGCCCACTGCTCCAAGTCACTTCCCCCTCTGAACAGTGCCCCAGGAAGCTGGGTTAAGTTGGCACTGAAGTGGGACATTCAGCTGATGGCTTCATGGTAGGAGACAAGACTCCCCCTCAAGGGGAGATCACCCTCTGACTCAGAGAGTGGGCAGCTCCTGCTGCTAGAAAAACCCCATGGCAGAGGGCAGCAGCCTCATGCCTGGGAAAAGATGGCAGGAGGAAGGACTCACCACTTGCCCGGGCAAGCCTGGGGCTCCCTGCGGTCCCTGCAAAGAGAGAAAGAAGACTCCTTTCAATCACCAGGCTTGGAAGCCACTTGCTGTTCAACGTTCCCACTCCCTTGTGGGGCCTTTCTCTCTGAGGCAGCTGAGCCTCTTGGGCATCATCCTGGTTGAGCTGGGAGCCTCAGGCTCGGACCACTAGATAGGGCAGATCCCCAGCCTCCCTTTGGCTTGTTTGTCATCCCCAGAAACTCCCTGGGAACAAACAAGCAAAAAGGCCTGCCTCCCCCAGCTCCAGCCCCTGAGGAACAGAGCTGAGGCCTTTCACACTCAACTTGTAGATGGCTCCCAGCCCTGAGACAGCAACCCCTTCACCTACCACAAGGCCAGATGGTCCTGGTGGTCCTGGGAGGCCCACACTGCCTGGGGGACCGGGTAAACCCTGAAACAGAATAAGAAAATGGGTTAGGTCAGTATCACGCTCTCCCAAGTGCTTAGTACAGTACTCCGTACATAGTAAATGCTTAGAAAACACAATTGATTAGTCAATGTGACAGCGGCCGACTGTTCCCTCTTCCCAGTGTTATCTGAGAGGCAGGAGCAGAGGGAATTTTGAAGGGTAAAAGTGAAAAAGGGTCTCCCAAATTTAGTCCATTCCCCAAAGCATCCAAGATCAGGAAAAGGCAGAGAATGCTTAGTTCCTGGGTTTTCGGCCCTCCTCCCTGAACTTACCACCTGAGTGCATCTCACTGGGGAATTCCAGCCCCGTTGTGGTTAGGAGAGACAGCGTCATTTGGGCTTGAGACATCAGACCCATTCTCCCATCCAGGTGGGGGAAGATGTGGGAGGGCAGGAGATGCCAGTTGTTTGTATCACGTGTGTGAGTGTGTGTGGAGGGGGGTTGTAGCAGATTGGTTGGGGTTACTTACCCGCCCACTTGGACCTGGCTCTCCTTGCTCTCCCTGCAAATCAAAATTCCATGGTCACTGACCAGAGACAGCCAACTTGGCAGAGATGGGTGAACCATGCTACAACTCTGAAGTGTGTATACAATGTCCTTAGGCATATTGTTTCCTGTGATTGCAGGTGAGCCAGACCGATAGGCTCTAGGGAAGACCTAAATGTTTAACATACCCCCAGGGGTATGGGTGAGATGTCTTCTAAGAGCAGAAGACAAGGGAACTGTAATTAGTGGATTAGGGCTATTACACGACTTCGATGTAGTGGTCAACAAGCATAGTATAAAGGCTGGGGGGAAATGACTGTCAGTGCTGCTTACAGTCCGGGCAGATGGGAACCCTTCAAACAGGGGATGCCCGTGCTGGCCTCGGCCCGTACTTGGCTGCTCACTGTCCTCCGGAGGGAAAGCAGGGACAGCCCGGGCTGTGGGACCTCTTGGCCGGGGGATGCCCGTGCTGGCCCGGCCCATTAAGTACCCGAACACGGAATGGGACGGATCAGCCTGCGGTAAGAAACTCTCAATGTCCCTGGGTTGAGGTCTTAAAAGAAGCAGAATCCTTTACTATTAATGTTCTTTCTGTATGTTAATAAATGTTTTCTTTCTGTGATACCGAATTGTGGTTTATTCCTTCCGTAAAGCTGAGTCACGAACCCCTCGTCCCTAATTGACTTCATTGGGATGTAACAACCCCCCATCCCCGGATCAGAACTCCAAATCCTGGCATTATCGTTCCCTCTTGGGGAGACTCAGAGCGAGGTGGATGAGAGAGACAGGACTAAGCCAGAGCAGAGGGTCGGAGGGCTTTGTGGCCTTGAGGAAGGCTAGAGTGGATCATTTGCCTCTACTAATCCCAAGGCAGTGAAGCCAGGGTGTGGTAGGGATCTGGGATGGATTTTACTACTACCCTCTTTTAGCCTTGGGTGTTGGAGTGAAGTTGTCAAGAAATCCTCAAAGCACCCTACCCTAAAGGAAGCATCTGGAAGCCCAAAGAGGGATTGCCCCACTCCAGCAGGGCAGGTACTTTATGTCCACAGTAGAAATGTTGGCTCTGTTGCCCCCGGGGCTCAGATTTGGCCAGCAACTGTGGGGGGGGTGGCCCATCTGCATCACATCAAGGGGATCATGGGAAACTGTGGATACATTTTACTCTCCCAAAGTATTAGCAAACTACTGGATGAGGGACCATTAAACTTGGACCGAGGAGCCAGCAACGAGCTTGGCTGGACTCAACCTGTCTTTCAGTAACAGGAACACAGAAGGGAGCCTGAGAAGTTGTTAATGGGACTAAGCAGGGCATGGGAGGAAAGAGATTCTCTGACCATCCCCTTCTCTCCTCCTCAAACGGGGATCCCTCTTCATCTCCTTCCCCTGGGTCCCCTGAATGTGTAGCCCAGCTCTTTAGCCCAGCTGCTGCCCATATTCCTCCCTGGGGCTCCTCTTGTCCTGGGATTGGAGAGTGCCCAAGGGTTCTGGGTCTGCAGTGTTCTGCTTGTCACCAGCCAGAGCCCATGAGAAACTTCTTACTCTCTTTCTGGGACTCACCTTTATCCCAGAGGGACCCTGCACTCCTGGTGGGCCAGCAAGACCCTGAAGGGAGGAAAAGGAGAGTTTTGAAATCAGATGAAATGTGAGAGGCAGGCCCTGAGCAGAGCGTTGAGAGGCCTCTGCTACCTCCACCTGTCTGGGCCCAAGTTGCAACCGCTTAACTGGACGGCACTTTTCCCGAGAGGCCCGCTGGCTGTTCGATGTCGAGTCTAGCAAGCCTAGAACTGCACTGGCTACTCAGCTTCTCCCATCCCCTCCCTGTGGCTCGGCTCGAGTCGGGCATCGGGTTTTACTTACAGGAGAACCTGCAGGTCCTGGATCACCTTGGTTGCCCTGTGTGATGGGACAATAATGATTAAAATGAAACAGTTTCTAGGTGGCTTCTAGACTAGCTTTTCTTTCTGCTCTTTTAGCAGGCCATGCACATCCACCCAGTCCCAAAGGCCCAAGAGCAGGGGTAATATCCCCCAAGCCATTGTACAGATGGAGGAACTGCAGCTTGCAGGGAAGAAGTGACTGGTCTTTGTCCACAGAGTGTGCCAGTGGCAGGAATGGGAATCAAAAGTCTCCACCCGTGGGTCCCAGGGCAGAGATGGAGGTCACACTGCCCCTGAAAGCCTCAGAGAGAGTTCAGCTCAGCTTCCTCCCATCTCACAGACAAATCTCCAGACTTCTCAGAGCGACCACTGTCACGTCCCCACCTGCCATGTGCAGAAGAGAAAGGAGGAGGGAGCGAGGGGCACAGGGCAGGAGTGGGGCACACCTACCGGTCGTCCAAGCACTCCAGGAAAACCGGGCAAGCCCTGCAAAGAGTCAAGTCAGAGCCAGAGAGTTAGCACCCCAGAGCAACCAGCAAAAGTAGGCCCCCACTGAGGGGCCCTGGAGACCAAGAGGTGCACGGAACAGGCAGAGCAGAGGGCCAAGTGCCCCCAACCCCAGAGCGGGGTGGGTGGGTAGTAATGGTTACTTACAGCTGGGCCAGGGGCGCCCCTGAAACCCTGTGGGCCCTAAACAAAGAGGAATAGATGTGAGTGAGAAAGGATGGTTCATGGGGGCTGGAGCCATCTAGGGCAGAGACTCCTGGGAAACATGGTCCCTGACTCTTCACAGTCTCCTCCCTTGGGAAGGTTCCAGGACGCAAAGCGGCTGAGATGTGGTCAATAGAGAATTCAAAATCCTGGCTTTCTGGGGAGTGGGGAGAGGAAGGCGGGGTGCCTATGTGCTGGGGGATAGAGCCTGATTCATGCTCCATGGAGTCTATAGCTCAGGGCAAACAGAAGGGAGGAACAGTATAAGCTCAAATGAAATTTCATACTAGATCAAACCAATGGTCCATCCAGCCCAGGATTCTGTGTCTGACAGCAGCAACAGATCACTTGGAAGAATAGGGTGAAGGCTGCCCAAGGTTAGGGACAGACCATCTCGCATCCCTACTTTCTCCACTCTTCACCCCCCTTTACAATTAAGATTCCACTCCTACAGCTTACACCTCTTTCAATTCCCTGTTTGAGTAGGGAATGAGGCAGGAAATCTTTCTATTTCCCTGTACAAGGAAGGGCACTGCCACTTGGCTACACCTAGCCCAAAGGCAGGTCTTCCATCGGACCTTTACCCTCCGTGTCCATTGAACCTTCTTGTGGATCTTCCCGAAGTCGCAGCTTTCTTTGGTCACAGCATATCCAGGCCGTATCCTCTGGGCTTCACTCCAGTCCGTCCTCAGTGACCCACAGTGGACCCCTCTTTTGGCCCACTAGACAACTGTCCATCTGTATGTCCCCATCTCGATCCTCTCCTTAAACCTTAAACTCCCTTAAGCTTTCCAACAGTCTCCCTCCTCCTCCCCTCTGCTTCCTGCACAAGTCCATTCCATCCTTCCTCCACTTTGCCCTCCATTCTGTCTCTCCTAGCATCTCTTTGTCCACCTCCCTGTTGTCTCCGTCGGAGTTCCCGCCACGCCTCCCACCCATTACTCACCGGCTTTCCTTCTGGTCCTGCTAGGCCTCTCTCTCCTGTAGGTCCCTGGAGAGAGCAAAGAGTTAACCCTGAAGAGCCTGTATATTCAGCTTTGGAAGGAGAAAAGCTGTCCTTCAAACCTGTCTTTCAGCCCCTCTGATTTTTTTTTCAGGGGGAAAGGGTTGGTGGAGAGGGCTTGGAGTGGTACTTGTCAGATTTATGTATTTTCCCAACCACTTAATACAGTGCTCTGCAAACGGTAAAGTGCTCAATAAATACCACTCATCGATTGATTGATAGGGGTAACACTGATGAAGAAGTCAAGCCCTTTCAATCTCCTGCAATCTGGCACTGTGGGAGTCGGGTGAGATGGTGACCCGCCCTCCCTTGATTCTCTTTCCCCTTGGTTCATTCCAGGTATAATGATAATGATAATAATAATAATAATATTTGTTAAGAGCTTACTATGTGCCAAGCACTGTACTAGGCGCTGAGGTAGAGACAGTATATGCCTATTGGACCACAGTCCCTGTCCCACGTGGGGCTCACAGATTAAGTAGGAGGAAGAACAGCCCAGAGCCAGGGCAAGCAATACTCACCGGACTGCCATCCCTGCCCTTTTCCCCGGCCTCTCCACGGTCACCCTTGGCTCCTGGCTCTCCCTGCAATTCAAACCAGTCACAAGTCACTGAGCCCAGAGGCCCCTCCCCTTCCCTTCCCTCCCTCCCTCTTTCTCTCTCTCCCTTCCTCCGGAGACCCCATTCGGCTCCTTAAATCCACAGCTTCCAGGATTCCCCAGCCAGGGTCATCCAAGGAATGGGAGTCAGGGCAGGGAGGGCCAGTGGAAAGAGACTGGGGCTGGGAATCAGGAGACTCTGCCAGCTCTGCCACTGACCTATTGTGTGTCCTTGGGCAAGTCACTTATTCCCTCTGTGTCTTAGTTTCCTCATCTCTAAAGTGGGGATGACAACGCCTGCCTCGCCATATATCACAGAGATGCTGTGAAGTTAAAAATGAGCTAATCCATGTGAAAATGCTATGGACAAATAAAAGTGCTCTACAAATTCAAGGTGCTTCTTTATGCCTTAAATCCACAGTGGTCATATGAACAGATTCATTTTCAGTCAAGGCCACATGTGTGTGGGGACTTGAGCGGCCCCTGGGAGATTTGGAAACCTGGACCTCTTCAATCCAATGCCAGTGTGGGGCTGATTAGGGTCAACTGGGCCTGGGGGTCTGACCCCTGAACTAAACTGAGGCCCCTGACTCCCAGCCTCCCACCTGCCCCAGAGCTTCCCCTCCCCTTTCACCCCAAACCATCCCCACAGGGAGGGTCAGGACCCCAGGCAGGGAAGACGAAAAGCCGGCCAAGCATGAAATGTGGCAGACTTACTGCCCTCAGACCTTATCTCCTTTGGGACCTCGATCACCGTCGATGCCTGCTTCACCCTGCATGGGAGAGGGAACCGTCAGTCCACTGCCCACTCTTCCCCCATCTCCCTAGGCAACACCCCTCCTGCTCCTGTGCCCGCCCCACTGCCACACAGGCATTCGGCCACCCTGTCCCATTCCAGAGTCTCTACTTCACCACAGCCTCCCCGGGCTGCAGAGACGGTCTCCTGACCAGGCTTGATAATCCAAACATTGCATGGCCGAGGTTCAACAATTCTGGTCATCAGACATTAGACCGGTGACATGTTGAGTTGCTGAGACCAATTCCCAATCTCTATCCTTAACCCTAGCCCAATCCCCAGACCTGAATCCAACTGAGTCAGGTAGGAGGAAGGGGCCTGACTCGATTTGGCAGCAGTTGGTTTAATCGATAATTGTACTTCAATCTGGGACACTGTCTATTTCCACTACCCACTGATTCTGAATTGTTGAGCTCTGACGGTGAGTAATCGTAGGTGCAGGGCCCGTCTCATATCACGGGGAGCTCTGAGTGCTGCCCAGCCAGTCTCATATCACGGGGAGCTCTGAGTGCTGCCCAGTAAGTGCTATCCCCGCAGCCACTTGGACCGGGAAATGGGATGGGGCTCAACAGCTATTCAGTGCAGCTGACCCTGCTTGAAGGTGGAGTGGGAAGAGGGAGTCTAAGACACATTTCTCCCAAGCATGGCTTGGGCCAGAGTGAGGGCAAGCCTCACTCTGGTCTTTGACTCCAAGGACCCAGTCCAGGACTGGGTGGGAGGCATCAGGTTCCAGAGAGCCCTCAGCCCTTTGTCTCGAGGGCCCATTCTGACCCTGAACAAGGAAATCCGGTGGCTCTGAGCCTCCCCTTGGGTACCAACCTTGGCTCCCTTGAGTCCAGTGGGGCCCCTCTCACCAGGAAAACCAGGTACAATCCCGTCTGGGATCTCTGTCTGCAAAACATTGGAAGGGCTAAAATGGGGCACAGCAGGTGGGAGAAGATGGAAGACGGCCGAGGCAACGGATGGTAGAGGGAACGGGGCAAGTGAATGGAGCGTGAAGCACAGTCAGTCAACTGTATTTATTGAGCACTTCCTGTGTGAAGAGCACTGTACTAAGCACTTGGAAGAGTACAATACAACATATTCTTTGCTCTCAGTCAGAGCATAGGGGAGGCACTGAGTGCAAGGCTGGGGACAGAGGGTTAGCAGTGCTGGATAGCTGATTTGGGAAGAGTCAGGGCACATATAAGAGGGGGAAAGTAGGGACCTCTTTAGTCAGTAGCTCACCTTGGGACCTGGGGGGCCAGGGGGGCCCTGTGCCCCATCTCTGCCCTGTGGATGAGACAGAGAGACCAAGGTTAAGAGATTTGGCATCCACCCATGCGCACCACCATGGTTCCCAAGATGCCAAAGGAGCAGGACATTGCTCTCCCCTCCCCATGGCCACCTTGTATCCAAAGGCAGGGCCCTGGTACCCACCCCCAGAATAGCCCCTCCCGCCCTTCCCCCACCACCAGCCTCTCCTCGGGAGGAGAGAATGTGGGCAGAGACTAAGGTCTCCATCACAATCCCAAGTCACTGCCCTCGGCTTCCCCAAGATTCCAGGCCTAGCTCTGGTTCACCCAGGATTCATCAACCCTGCCAGTATCACGGGTTTACCCTGCTGTTTCTCCTGACTCAGCTACATTCCCTCACTCACCTGCTCTCCTCGCTCCCCCTTCTCTCCTCGCTCTCCCTGTAAGGCCAAAAAGACAGGTCAAGCATGGGTGACTGACTTCCATAGGGTCTCAGTTTCCACCTGGGACCGAGCAGAGCAGAGTTTTCCACTCACCCTCTCTCCTGGGCGACCGGCTTCTCCGAGCTCTCCAGACCGACCTGGCAGTCCTGGGATCCCTGGTTTTCCGGGCTCCCCGGGCTGGCCAGCTGGCCCCTCTGGGCCCCTGTCCCCAATGGCTCTGCCTGCGGGGCCCTGAGGCCCTGCAGGGCCAGTGTCTCCTTTGTCCCCCTTCAAACCCCTCTCTCCAGGAAAGCCCATCGTGCCCTGCAAGAAACAAAACACCCCTCACGACATACCCGTCCACATCCCAAACTTTTCCCGTCCTTGCTTCTTCTCCCAGACCCCTCCGAATTCCTGGTTCTAGCCCCCACACTGTATCCCCGGATCCTCTCTGATCCAGGCTGGCCCACTGTACTCATCCTACTGCGGTGCAGACCCTTCACCTTGCTCAGCACCCAGATGCCGGGCTAGTCCCCTGCCTTCCCACTCACCTCCTTGCCGACGGCTCCCCGTTCACCTGGCTCGCCCTTGTCACCCTTCAGGCCCCGGCGTCGGTCTGGAGTGGAAGGGAAGCCTCCCGAACTCTCCTCAAAGCTTTCCACCATCTCTCTCAGAGCTGAGATCTGCCCAGGGAGGGACCCGGCTCAGGGCCGTGGCCTGGGGCAGGGGCAGCCAGCGGATGGCACCATGGGCCACATGAGTCAGGGCTCAGGGTCCACCCTGGGTTGGGGGACAGGGAGAGCAACGGGTGGGAGGATTCCAGAGATTAAGTGGGGAAAGGTTATGCTCCCCAACCCCAGCCACCCGCTCCTCATCTGCCACGATGCTTCTCACCACCAAGACGTCTCGGCTGGCACAGGGGCCACCCACTGCCCATCACTCTGTAAACTGAAGGGACTCACCTTGATGCCAATGGACTCCAGGGAACGTTCCACGTTCTGGAGAAGGAGAAGACATGGGTAGGAAGGGCAGGTGGAGATCAGCACAGGCCCTGGGGCCCTGACTCTAGACTCAAACCCTTCGCCTCCCCCAATCAGGAGTTAGCCCAGGAGCCAAGACCCCTCTTGCCCCACATCCTTGAGAGAGCTGAGGGCCCACAGCCCTCCCCACCTCCTGATTGCAACAGAGAGATCCCACTAAGAGGACGGGGTGACCAGCTGGTTGCGGGGCCCAGGCACCCCACTCACTGGCACGGTCCCCGGCTCTCCTCGCAAGCCTCGCTCTCCGGGATGCCCCTAGAGAACAGAGAACACAACACACAACACAAAGAACAGAACTGGTGAGCCCACTTGGTCAGAGTAGCACTGGGCCCAGAGATGGACGCCAGGATGCTAGCGGCCAATTAGGAGGGCTCAGCCAGCTTTCCCCCATATAATTCACTCATTCCTTCCTTCAGCGTTATTGATGGAGCATTTACTTTGTGCAGAGCCCTGCCCTCTAGGAGCTTACTGTCCCGTAGCATTCAGCTGCTCCCCCCTTCCATCCTCTCCCTCTGAACCCACCCAAGACCCTGCCTCTCACCTGATCCCCTTTGGTTCCAGACTCCCCTCGATTACCCTGAAGAGATCAAACAAGATGTCTGAGTTGGTTTGGTCTTGGGACAACAACCAGGCCCAGGGGAAATGCTTGTCTCAACTCAACCTCACTCACCTTGGGTCCTGGGTTTCCTGAAACTCCTGGAACCCCCTAGAATAGAGACAGAGAGATCCAGTCAGGGATGAAGGCCTTAGCATCTCTTCTTTGCACAACCCCCCCGCCTCACCCCCACTAAAAAAAAAAAAATGAACGGGGGGTCTGGCCTCAGCAGGGCGTAACCAGAGGACTGATTTTTGCTATGGCCCCCAAGGCAAGAGGAGGGATGGTGGTGAGGATGAGAGTACCAGAGGTGCATATGAGTCGAGAGAAGAGTCTCAGAGAAGGGCTACAGATATTGCGAGGAGGACCCACGGAGAAGGATCAAAAGATGGTATCTGAAGCTGGGAAATATCATTCTGCTTAATTTGGACCCAGGGCCCTAGAGGTATCCCATTTGGGGAAGGCAGGCTGACTAGGTTCAACTGGTACTTTGACCACCAGCCCACAGCGGGAACAATTCCCTTCCCTGGCTTGGGCCTTTACCCCAAAAGGAGACTGCTGCGGCCCCAGAGTGCACATTACCCCCCTGAACCTGGATACATCTCCCCAAAGGAAGGGCACCTACCACATACATGTTGGGAAAGTACCGGGCTCCAGTCTTGGGAATACCAACCTGGCCAGGGGGTCCAACCTGCCCAGGGAGGCCGGGCAGTCCAGGTGGCCCCTGGGGTCCTTGGGCTCCGCTGTCCCCTCGGTCACCCTTGGGGCCTTCTCGACCCTGTGAATGAAGTATAGAGTGATTGCATCACCATGCCACCGTGAAACTTCTGCCCAACCCAAATCTCCGGGCTCCCCAGGCACCCATTCTCTCCATTAGTTCTGGAAGGGAGGTGGGGAGCTTTGTTTCCACTCCAGAGTCACCCCAGAGATGGGAGGCCCCAGGAAGAAGGAACTGCAGGCTTTAGAAACCCAGTACTCACATCTCTCCCAGGGGCTCCAGCTTCTCCCTTGTCCCCCTGAGGTGACAGAAAAAAGACATCTGTTTACATTTCATCAGCCCCCTGAACGTGAACTCACCTCCCCAAAGGGAGAGCACAAGAAGGGGCTATTCACAGGAGATTGGGAGCCTCAGCAGTGATTGATCCAAGGAGGTCCACCAGCTGGGCCCTTGAGCCTAGGCTGAATTCTCTCTTTGACCCCCATTAATCTGGCTTCTGCCCCCTTCACTCCACAGAAACTGCCCTCTCTAAGGTCACCAATGACCTTCTTGCCAAATCCAATGACCGCTACTCCATCCTAATTCTCCTCAATCTCTCAACTGCCTTTGAAATGTGGACCACCCCTGCCTTCTGGAAACATTATTTGATTCTCCTCCTGTGGTTGCTCATTCACAGTCTCTTCCATGGGCTCCTCCTCTGCCTCCCACCCTCCATAGGAGACCCCTCAGGCTTAGTTCTGGGTCCCCTTCTAGTCTCCTTCTACACCCACTCTCTTGGAGAACTCATTCGCTTGCATGGCTTCAACTGCTATCTCTATGCAGAGGATTCCCAGCTCTACATCTCCAACCCTGACCTCTCTCCTTCTCTGCAGTTTTGCATTTCCTCCTGTCTTCAGGACAACTCTACTTGGATGTTCCGTCAAAACTGCAGACTTAACATGTCCCAAACAGAAATCTTCATCTTCCCACCCAAAGCCTGCCCTCTCCGTATCTTTCCCATCACTGCAGACAACACCATTATTCTCCGTCTCACAAGCCTGAAACCTTGGCATTGTCTTCGACTCAATCAATCAAATCAATGGTATTTTTTGAGCGCTTACTGTGTGCAGAGCACTGTACAAAGCACTTGGGAGAGTACAACCAGAGTTGATAGACACATTCCCTGCCCATAACGAGCTTGCGGACATTAATATAATGTCTCAGCTTGGAGACAGACATTAACATAAATAATTTATAATGTATTACAGACTCAAATACGTCTCTCTCATTCAACCCGTCACCAAATCCTGTCAGTTCTACCTTCACAACATGGCTAAAATCCACCTTATCCTCTCCCTTACTTCCCTGATTTCCAATTATAACACAGTCCACACACTTCGCTCCTCTAACACCAACCTTCTCACTGTACCTAGATCTCATCTATTTCGCCGCCAACCTCTCATCCGTTTCCTCCCTCTGGCCTGGAATTCCCTCCCCCTTCATAGCTGACAGATCACCATGCTCCCCGCCTTCAAAGCCTTATTAAAATCATATCTCTACCAAGAGGCCTTCCCTGACCAAGCCCTCCCTCATTTCCCCTACTCCCCTACTCCCTCTCCCTTCTGATCTGTACCCTTTAAGCACTTGATATTCACCTCACCCCCAGCTCTATAGGATTTATGTACATATGGGTAATTCATTTATATTAATGTCTGACTCTTCTTCTAAACTATTAGCCCCTTTTGGGCAGGGAATGTGTCTACCAACTCTGTTGTATTCTACTTTCCCAAGCATGTAGTATGGTGCTCTACACACAGTAAGCACTTAAAGCATTTGTGAAGCAGCAAGGCTCAGTGGCAAGAGCACGGGCTTGAAAGTCAGAGGGCATAGGTTTTAATCCCAGCTCTGACACTTGTCTGCTGTGTGACCCTGGGTAAGTCACTTAACTTCTCTGTGCCTCATTTACCTCATCTGTAAAACGGGGATTAAGACTGTGAGCCCCGCGTGGGACAACCTAATTACCTTGTATCTACCAGTGCTTAGAACAGTGCTTGGCATGTAGTAAGCGCTTAACAAACACCATCATTATTATTATTATTAATTGAGGAACAGCGAGGCTTAGTGAGGAGCAGTGTGGCTTAGTGGACAGAGCACGGGCTTGAGACTCAGAAGGACCTGCGTTCGAATTCCGGCTCTGCCTCATGTCTGCTGTGTGACCTTGAGCAAGTTGCTTAACTTCTCTGGGACTCAGTTACCTTATCTGTAAAATGGGGATCAAGAGTGTAAGCCCCATGTGGGACAGAGACTGTGTCCAACCTGATTAACTTGTATCTACCCCAGTGCTTAGAACAGTGCTTGGCAAATAGTAAGCACATAACACGTACTATTATTATATAGTAATATACTATATAGTAGTTATATTATTACTACTACCAATAATAAATACCGTTGATAGAGGGGCCATAGAGAGATGAGAAGAAGGCAACACCTGAGTGAAAACCAGGAGCCTCTGGGCTTCCTAGGGACCTTGTCTGATTTAAGTTGTTCTTGTTTTTTTTGTCTGTTTGTGTTTTGTTTTTCAAATGGCATTTGTTAAGCACTTACGATGTCTCAGGCACTATACTAGGCTCTGGGGTAGATATAAGCTAATCGGATAGATATGAGCTAATCAACATAGGACTCATAAACTAAATCTCCAGTTTTGCAGATGAGGTAATTGAGACACAGAGAAGGTAAGTGAATTGCCCCAAGTCTTACAGCAGACAAGTGGTGAAGTCAGGATTAGAACCCAGGTCCTTCTGACTCTCAGGCTCATGCTGTATCCACTAGGCATGCTGCTTCTCTCTTGCTGAGTGCCAACCAGACCAAAGAGGCCCAGCACAGCCCAGAAGAGTGAAGAAATGGTGGCGAAAGATTGGGGAGTAATCTGGAGAAAGGCTGAGGGCCACTTACCTTTCTTCCATCTTCTCCTGGGTCCCCTGCTTCTCCCTGTGGGCGGAAGTCACAGTCAATCAATCAATCAATCATATTTATTGAGCGCTTACTGTGTGCAGAGCACTGTACTAAGCGCTGGGGAAGTACAAGTTGGCAACATACAGAGACAGTCCCTACCCAACAGTGGGCTCACAGTCTAAAAGTCAACAAGGAATTTATCTCATCAGGACCTACCTCAGCCACCCGGGAGCAGAGCCCTCCCACAGGCCTGCTGGGTGCATGCGGCTTGTAGATGGACGTGTACATCTTCTCCGTGTGCGTACACGCACGGGTACGTGTGGGCTTACGTACGGGTACCTGAGTGCTTACGTGTGTGGACGATCTTGTGGAGTTGGGTGGGGGTGAATGTGGGTTTCGGGGTGCGGGCATATGCTTGTTGGAATGTGCCTGACCCTGGGATGGATGTGGGTGAAAATCTGGGAGACAGAGCCCTGTGGAGTTCCCAGCCCTGGGACAGAACGGAATACACCCCTGGAAAAGAGGGGCTTGAGTGGGCAGCCCCAGGTTTTGAGGTCCCCTCCACCCCCTAGATCTCTGGTACTTACGTTCCTCCCATTCAGGCCAGGCTTGCCATCATCCCCGGGCTTCCCCTGCAAGGAAACAGAGGCTGAGGGCAGCACAAGGGGCAACTATTTAGAGAAGCAGCGTGGCTCAGTGGAAAGAGCATGGGCCTTGGACTCAGAGGTTGTGAGTTCTAATCCCGGCTCCGCCATTTGTCAGCTGTGTGACTTTGGGCAAGTCACTTCACTTCTCTGTGCCTCAATGACCTCATCTGTAAAATGGGGATTAAGACTGTGAGCCCCACGTGGGACAACCTGATTACTTTGTATCTACCCCAACGCTTAGAACAGTGCTTGGCACATAGTAAGTGCTTAACAAATACCAAAATTATTATTATTTCCGTGTGAAAAGCCACCTGAGCTCAGCTCCCTGGCAGATGCCCCATGGCCAGAAGCGTAGACTTGTTCAAGGCCTGAGCTAAAACAGTTAGTGGCAGCAGAGGCAAAACCAGAAGCTGCCCGAGTTTGGCATGGTGGAGCAGGGGCCTGTCGAGGGGAGCGCACACGTGGCAGATAAGACCCTTGGGAGGGAAGCGGGAGAGGAACAAGGGAACATTGCTGTAGGGCTCAGCTCAGTAGGAGGCCACCATGGTGGAAGACAGGGCAGAGGGGCTGGAAACAGTGTCCAGGGGATGGCAGGGCTGGGAGGTATTCAGCAGAGTAGAGTGGGCAGGATGTCAGCACCCCCAAACTACTTACAGCTACACCTGGAGGGCCCTGGACCCCGGGAGGGCCAGGGGGGCCTTGCTCTCCTCTCAGTCCTGGCAGTCCCTGCAACAAAAAGAGCCAGCCACTCTCAGTTCCCCAGGGAGAAACAAAGCTCTAGTAATGGAACTGGGGTTGGGGAGGGAACCCAATCAGAGGGAAGAGAGAGAAACACAATAGGGGGAGAAGCAAAAGTGTGGACATTAATTCTGGCACCCAATATGTCTGTAAAGTCAAGTCATTCCTGGCAATACCACCCGGACATTTCCCCGGGGCTGTGTGCGAAGACATGGGGTCTTAGGTTCAGTGAGTGTAAATCAGCCAGGGACTGGAGCTTATGAGATCAGAGCCAGAAGCCAGTCAGGCCTACCTTCAGGAGATGGGCAAGTAAGCCACTAGGAAGACACCTAGATGAGGTAGGTCAGAAAGAGAAGCCAGAAGAAAGTGCGATCACCACCGGCTGCCAATGAGAGAGGGATCAGGGAGAGCTCTATCAGCCCAGAACAGAGAGAGGCTCAAGGAGGGAGGCAGAGAGGAACCAGGAAGGTTGCATTTCTGTTATGTGTTCAGTTTCTGTAATTGGGGCAGAAATAATCTTGAATTGAGGACTTGGATGAAGCAGGTTGTAGCATCAGACTCACACAAATTTGAGGCAGGACCATTCCTTTATTGAGTTAATATGGTATACTCTCTAGGGATTGCCTAGCCCATCACACTGTGCCGGAGGCAGTGCCCCTTACAACAGGGCTGTACCAGTACTTACATCTCGACCAGGGTCCCCCTGCTTTCCTGCATCACCCTGGGGAGATAAAAGGTGGGGAAAATTCCACAATCAACACCACAGAGGAGTCCAGACAGAGGTCTTGGGCAACCACGTGAAGCAGGGATGGCACTTCAGTGAGGGGCAGAGATAGCAAGGATGATTCTCATAGCTCCATGGAACAGAGAAGACACTTTCTCCTGAGGGAGCTACTGCAGGGCTCTGGGCCCTGGTCTCTAGGGCAATGTTGGGCGGGAGGGGAGAATGGATTATCTGTCTCCCACCAGCCTCCATTTCCCTGATCTTCCCAGGCTCAACTCACCCTGGATCCTGCTGGGCCTAAGGCTCCAGGTTTTCCATCCAGCCCATTCCGGCCATCGAGTCCTGGGGGGCCTCGATCACCCTGGAAAGAGACACAGAGCAGTGAGGGAACCCCCAGCTGGTTCTCTCAGGCCTCTTACCTCTGTGGAAGGGAGAGAATGAGGTTTGACCAAAACACCACCCAGCCTCAAGGATGGGGGAAGAGGGCGAATCACAGAACTAGAAAGACCTGGAGAGGTCATCCAGTCTATTCCCCTGCCCCCAAGCAGGACATCACCATTTCCTCCACACCTATCCTGAGCAAATCCCACCCTCTCTCCAGGGAGCAGTGGATGAGCTGAGCTCAAGTAGACTGGGGGCTTCTGCCACGTATAGGCCACATGGAAAGAATATGGTAACTCAGGGCCCAGAACTACCTCACGGGAGGCAGCATGGTCTCATAGAAAGAACACAGGACTGGGAATCAGAAGACGTGGGGTGCAGTTCCTGCTCTGACACTGGGTTGCTGTGTGACCTTGGGCAAGTCACTTTCTTCTCTGTGCCTCAGTTTCCTCATCTGGAAAACGGGGATAACAGACGTGCTCCCCATATGGGACAGGGACTGTGCCCGATCTGATTATCCTGCATCTCCCACAGCACTTGGCACATAATATTTAATAAGTGCTATATTGATTATCATCTACCTCAACATTCATTCACCGAACCACCTCATCCCACCCACCCTTCGGCCCCCAGACGTATCGCCTTCCACCACACTTGAAATACGTTCCTCTTTGCCAAACGTGTCCCTCTCTGCTTTCAAAACCCTTCTAAAGAACTGCTCCAGAAAATCTTCCCAGATGAAACCCCACTGGGCCCCAGGCTCTCAGTAACCTGTGAGGGTTTATGAGCACATCATTATAGAAATACTGGCAATGAATAATGAGCAAATGGGCCGATGAGGCAGTGGGTCACCCTCTTCCCGAGAGCCCCGACTCTATTATTCCCCCCCTCTGCTAGCCCACTCTGCCCACTCTGCCTCTCACCTTGTCCCCCGCAGGGCCCCGCTCTCCAGAGTCCCCCTAAAGGAAACAAGCAAAGAGTCAGAGAGAACTATGCAGGCTAGTTGAGGGCAGAAGAGGGGGAGAGTTGTGGGAAGACTCACCCGAGAGCCTGGGAGCCCACGCAGTCCTTCGCTTCCCTGGAAAGGCAAACACACCGGAAGTTAGTTTTTACTCAAGGCAGTAAGTACTGCCATGTGGGGGAATCCAAATGGCACCCATACCTCCTAGGGCTCTTCCCAACTTAGAGAAGCTCTCCACCTCCCCCGTACCCCCTGAAAATGCTCTTGACCCCTGAGTTTGGGGATTGAGGCAAAGGGCAATCCTCAATCTCCCCATACTTACCCTCTCCCCAGGAATTCCAGGCAGTCCAGGGTCACCCTTGGGGCCCCGGGCCCCATCCAGTCCAGAGCTCCCTGGCTCTCCCTAGAACCAGAGTATTCATTCATTCATTCATTCAATCATATTTATTGAGCGCTTACTGTGTGCAGAGCACTGTACTGAGCACTTGGAAAGTACATTTCAGCAACATATTCAGATACAGTGCTGAGAAAAGGGGCCATTCAGGTGAATTTGGAATGGGGGTGAGGCCCAGGCTATAGAAACAGGACCATTTAGGGCTGCAGGGCCTGAGGACCTCTCTCACTGGCCATCTGAATAGCAAAATCCTGAATCCTGGGAAGCTATCCTGGCCTTGGGAGGAAACAGCTTAGCCACGTGAGGGCGACTTTTATCCCACTTCATGTTCTCCTGTCCAGTCAAACTTCCTTACGCTTCCTGACACAACTCTTCCACATCCAGCCATCGCACCTGTTATTCCCCTCCTAAGGAATCTCATCCCCATATCTACTTTTCTGAGTCATAGCCTTCTCCACCATCTCAATCTGGTGAAACTGCACCTCCTCCATGAAGCTTTCCCAGATTGACACCCTGAAGCCCCCCCACCCCAGCTCCAAACCCTCAGTAACACTGTAGCATTTAAGTGAATTTCTGAACATCATGGCATATGTTCATGTGTTTCTGCTTTTTGGGCTCTTCTTTAACTGCCTCAATGTTGATGGTGTATGATGGCTTCTCTCTGTGGGACCCCACAGACCATTCCAGTTCCTAATCCACCCTAGGCACTGGACTTGCACCATGTGTCTCCTACATCTACCTTGGAGAGGGACAATTTCTACCATCTATTCTTCCCCAACCAGTCACCCACTTCTGTTTCCGCCACCCTGACTTCTTTTCCCCATTTTCCTGTCAGCACTGACTATGACTGTTGCTGCTCCATTCCACAGCGTCCTGGAAAAAGAGGGATTGGATCAGAGCCAGGGACATCTAAGGGGCCCAGGCTCCAAGCTCTAATGCCTCAACAGTCTGCAGAGTAGGGAGGAGGAGTCCTCTCTGCCCCTTAGCAGGCAAGGGAAGAAAGTCAATTACCTTCTCCCCTTTCTCGCCTGCACCCCCTGGTCCAGCTCCTGAGTCCACCTATGGAAAGAGAAGACCAGTGAGCACCAGCAAACCGTGCCCCTGCCTGGCCAGAGGACCCTCTGGTGATCACTTACCAACCGTCCCGGAGGTCCTGGTGGTCCCTGTGGCCCCTGTCGAAGAGAATGCAGAGTGGAGCCAGTTGTGGTGGAACAAGTGGTACTGTCAGAAAGCTAACAAGGCCGCTCCCAACACCTGTCACTGGGCAAGCACTGCCAGGCAGGATGGGGCCTTTATGTGGGGCAGGATCTGAGGAGACCTAGCCTGCCCCCTCCCCTCACCCTTCCAACCTCCTTTTCCCTGCCCCAGGATGTTCCGCTGGGAAAGAAGCAGGTACTCACTGGGTCTCCACGGTCCCCCTTGGATCCAGCTGCTCCTGGGCTGCCCTGGAACAAGAGGGAAAGAGATTAATGGGGAGAAGCTTGGAGCTAGGGACAATTCTCTGGGCTGGATGGAGGGGTGACTTACATTTTGTCCATCTTCCCCAGGGTCACCCAGATTTCCCTTTTCTCCTGGGATGCCTCTGGGCCCAGGTAAGCCCTGGAAAGGAGAACAGGTGAAATACAAAGATGCCTTCACAAAGGGACAGAGCAAGGACATCGGGCCCAACAATCTCAAATCACTTTCCAGACCCTGTGCTGCGAAGAACTGACAACAAGGTCAAGGAGGAACTTGGGTCTAGTTCCCTCAAGCGAGGGATGGCCAAAGCCAGAATATGAGGCTGTAGTCCCTGTCCACATAGGCCCCGGCTCTGGTGTGGGTTGCCCATGTTGAGATGTTCATGAATGCGGACTTGATGAAGAGAACTCAAATCCTCCCCGAGCCCATCTTGGGCCTTCGGCCAGCTCCACTCACCCTTGGACCCCTCTCTCCAGGTTTCCCAGGCAGCCCCAACTCGCCCTAGAGAGAGAGAGATGAGCCATTAGGAAGAGGAAGAGGCCACAGTTGGGACTTGGGGAAAAACTTGCCCTCTTATTACTAGCTTCTAGGAGTCTTGCCTGGGTCTCAGGACAATTCACTATCTGTATTAGGTTTGTGATTGTGGTTTGAGGATTAGGGGGAGGAAAGACCCAATAGCAGAGGGGCCAATTTTTCATTTTGAGCACCGGGGGAAAAAATGGGGCGGGGATTGGGATTAGGAGGGGATGGGCTTCCAAGAGCAAAAGCCACCATTTTGGGTCTCTTCTGCCCTGATTGGAAACTCTCATGCCTTGTCAGAGCCCTGGGATGCATATGGTTAGGAGTCCAATTCAAAGGACAGGGTACGTCTACCAACTCTGCTGTATTGGACTGTCCCAAGCATTTAGTACAGTGCTCTGCACACAGTAAGTGCTCAAAGACCACTGATTGACTGAGGGTGAATGCTCCCACTGCCCCCGTGGCTTGGGCCATTATGATGATGATGATGATGATAATGGCATTTATTAAACGCTTAACTATGTGCAAAGCACTGTTCTAAGCGCTGGGGAGGTTACAAGGTGATCAGGTTGTCCCACAGGGGGTTCACAGTCTTAATCCCCATTTTACAGATGAGGGAACTGATGCTCAGAGAGGTTAAGTGATTTCCCCAAGGTCATACAGCCAACATGTGGCGGAGCCGATGGGGTGAGGGGCTAGAGGGAAAAAAAATGCTGCTCTCTGTTGGGGCAGGGACAGAGCATTAGACAACGGTCTATGGTCTGGGCACTCACAGGGGCTGGGGAAGGAGCAGAGCATCAAAGGGAAGGGTTGGCCACTGGTTAGGGGCTAGAGAAATGCCACAACACATCCTGCTCTGGTGGCAGGACGATCTGGGGAATTCTGGGATTCCAGCTTTGTCCATTTGATTGCAAACTCCTTGAGGGTAGGAACTGTGTGTTCTACCTCTCCCTACTGTACTCGGCCAAGTGCTTTAGGCAGCTCTCTGCACACGGTAGGTGCGCAATATAGACTACTGGCAAATGGATTGCTTCTAAAGCGTTGCTGGCCTTTGGAGGGGAATTGGAGTCAAAAGGCACTTTTCTCTGCTCCAGGTCTTGGCTGACAAGGAGGCTGTATTATGCTGAGCCCCTGGGGTCTGCACAGTGCCGATTCATCTTTTCGGAATGTTGTACAGTCAACACGCTGGTGCTTTCCTGAGATTGGGGTGGCCTGGTCAGGGGCCAGCTCTTACCGGAGTTCCTTCATCACCCTTCTCTCCTGGCTCACCCTACAGCAGCACCAGAGAGAAAAGAGACATCAACACTTGATCCCAGCAAATTCATCTGCTCCCACTATTCCATCCCCACACTTGACCTCCCCTCATTCCTCTGTTCCTCTTCCTCCACAGGATTGCGAATGCAGAGGATGTCTGCTAGGATCCTGTCTAAATTCCTCACGAAGCATTTGCAATCTGGAGCTGAGACTCACTTGTTTCTCCTTCTGCTCCCCACCAGACGGCCTGACCTGGATGCATTTAAAGCCCTAAAGTAAGAGCCTGGCACCCTGAGAAATGCCAGGCGTGCGGGGACTGGACTAGTACCCCAAAATGAGCAGGAGTACCTCTCTGGTTAGAGTCAACGTGAGATATTTATGAGTCCGAGGAGTCAGCCTGAATCTCCTGGTACACCTCCCCCTGCCCCACTCTCGGGGCGCACCCTGGCCCAGTCTCACAATTCCAGGGTGGAGCAGTACTCCCCCAAGGCAAGGCATTCACTGGAAACAGGAATACATGTAGATCCAAGGGCACTGCAGTGGCGATCCCAGCCTATGCCAAGGCATCTATCCATAACATATGCCTGTTCCCAGCATGTCCTCTCCACTGTCTTCCCCTCCCCTGCCTTGCTCACTCTGCCATGACTCTCGCTACAAGTACAATTATGGTATTTGCTAAGCACTGTTCTCAGCGCTGGGGTTGATACAAGATCAACAGACTGGACACAGTCCCTGTCCCATGTGGGGCTCACAGTCTAAGCAGGGGGGAGTAGGATTCAATTGCCATTTTACAGATGAGGAAACTGAGGCACAGAGAAGTGAAGTGACAAATGGTGGAGCTGGGATGAGTAACCAGGCCCTCTGGCTCCCAGGCCCCTGGTCTTTCCACTAGGCAACACTGCTAGGCAGGGGTTTCCATGGGCATCAGATTGGCCAACCACACTACCTCTCCCCTCCGCACCTCCAACCCCCTGCCCCCACACCCACCCCGGGACTAAAGGGCCTTAAGGCACCTGGTAGAATAAGCCCCAGGCGGGAGTGATGTCCAGTGCTCCCGTTAATGCCCATTACCTCTTTTCCTCGGAGGCCTGTGAGCCCTGGAGGCCCCGCTCGCCCTGGCTCGCCCTTTTCTCCTGGCAGCCCTGGATCTCCCTGCAGGTAGGGCAGAGAAGGAGGAGTCAAGCATCTGCAGCCCAGGAGGCCAGGACAGACTCAAAGAGAACACAGTCACCCAGGGTCTCCACACCCCTGCCCGCCAACACCCCCAGACATGGACACAGGGATTCCGGGGCACAGAGATACAATGACATTACCTTTGGTCCAATCCTGCCCGTGAGGCCAATGGTGCCCTGGCAGGGAGAAGGAGAACAGATGTAGAGACCACTCTGCTGGGGGCTCAGTCCAGCTTCTCCCCAAGGATCTGCCCTCAAACCAGAGTGAGATGTTGGGGAAGGGCGATTCCTCTCTCTGTCACCCTTGGGCCACCAACAGATCCAGACACAGAGAAGGTAGGTCCTTCTTCCTTCACACACTCACCCTGTCTCCCTGCTCCCCTTTGGAACCTGGCTCACCAGGAACACCGAATCCCGGGGGGCCCTAGAGGATGACAAGAGGGAAGTTGGAGGGGAGGGAGGTTAAGGGCACATCCACTCCCCTGGGTGCACCCTCCCTAGGCATACTTACCCTCTCCCCTTTGCTGCCAGGGCTTCCTCTTGGGCCCTGTGGCCCTTCTGGTCCTGTGGAGCCCTGCTCCCCCTGAGGATTGACCCAGAAAGAGAAATGAATTCCTTGGCCTTGTCGGCCTGGGTTTCCTTGCCCCCTCCCCACATCTTCCACTCACCTCTCCATCCCATTCCGCCCTGCTGCCCTGTCCCCATCCCCGCTACTTTCTACTAAGCTCCCCATTACCCAGCCTCCACATCAGCCCTCAGTCCCTGCCTCTTCCAGACCATTCTTGACCCTTCTGCAGTTACCTTCTCTCCTCTGACTCCGGGACCAACAGATCCCTGAAAACCAAATCCAAAGGGAAAGGCCCAAGTGAGCCACACAGATATTGCCAATACCCTATACCTTCTGAATGTCTCCAGCACCTCCTTACTCTATCAGTATCAGTGCCATGGGACCTGTCTCTAAACATTGCCAGCCCTTCCTGATTGAAGGGAACTCAAACCTCCCCTACAACCTGCCCCTTAAAGACTTCTCTTGTAGAAAGAGTGACATGGGGTAAGGGTCCCAGAGGGGTTCACAGGAGGACACCTAGAATTACCCCCCAAACCTGTCCCAAACTAGGTGAGCGGGGGATAATGAACTGGGCACTAAAAGGGTAGGTTCCTCTTTTCCAAACCCTCCCGTGACCTGGAGTCCACTTCAGCACCCAAAAGCTGGATTTTCCTCAACTTCCTTCCCCACTTCCACTCACCGGTTGGGCAGGCTCTCCAGGTCGCCCTGGTTCTCCTGGTTCCCCCTGCAGAAAAAGAGCCAGGGGAAAATCCCCTTGGGGGTGGCCTGGGCCATGCAGCAAGCACCCCATCATCCCCCTCCCGCTGCCACCAGGAAAGGGAAACCAAGACACTGGGAAGGTTTTTGTTTCAGGGGCATGAGACCAGAAAGCTGGATTTCTGGTAGGGATCCCCTGACAGGGATTCCCAAACTTTCAACCTCTCAGCCACCAGGCAGCCTTTGAAAGAAGTCAGGCAAGAATAGGCATGGGGGTGAGGAAGGGCCAGGGTAAGGGTGGGGGTGTGTGTCCAGGGAATAGAGAGGGACTCGAGAATTAAGAGGATGGAAGTCATTAAGGATGAAGACAGCCTAGAGAGAAAAGAATGCCCAGATCAAGGGTGACAAGGGTAGGTTCCTGAGCTCCACATGCCCAGGGACTGCTCTGGGTTTTCAGCCTGATCCCTGGGAGCCCGGTCCTCCTACCTTCTCTCCCCGCCGGCCGGCTGGTCCCGGGGGCCCCTGCCAGACAGAGTAGTTTACAACACTTATGCAAATGCTCCCGGCCCTGGCCTTTCCAGCCTCCGTAGCCCTCTGGTAGCTTCTTCAAGTACAGCCTTGTTTGGGACCAGGCTGGGTCAGCAGACCTCAATCCAAGAGAGGCAATGCATCGACCCAGCAATATGGCCCCCCTCCAGTTCGGGGCCTCCTCGGGTTAGGGTGGAGACAGCCACCCCAGGAAGGCACACAACTCCAAATCTCTGGCCCCCCGCCAGGGTTCATTTTCCCCCCACCCCCATCTCCCTTCTCCCACCCTCAGCCCCTGGGCCTGCGGGCCCTGAACTCACCTCTCCACCTTCCGTTCCTGGCCGACCTGCTGTTCCTGGCTCTCCCTACAAGACAGGTGGCATTGAGCCACTTCCTGAGCCCCTCCTCCTTCCTTGTCTTGGGGAACATTCTTTGGCTGGGGAGCTCCAGAGAGGTGCCCAGCAGGCAATGCCAGCTTTCCCTCCCCAGGAAACACTGTGATGGATCCTGGGACTCCCGAGGCCCCTCTGTTTACTGGGACTTGCTCAAGAGCTGCTAGGGCTTTGATGTTGGAAGGAGGGTGTCAGAGAGAGGATCCAGGGGCTGAGTGCCTGCCCTGCCACCATATAGATCAAAACTTCCCCCTGGCCTTGTACCACAGAGACAGCAATTCTGGTCCCACCCAGCCCTGTCCACCATCAGCGCCTCCTCAAGGAATGGAGAGATGGGGAGAGAGAACAAGGAAGAGGTTGGGGGGACTAACAGGATGGGAAAGGAGGGCTTCTAAGGTTCTATAGTCACCAGTGGGGTGCAAGGTTTACCACAAAATGGCAACAACGTGTAGGACTCACCTTTAACCCAGGTGGCCCTGAGGAGCCCCGCTCACCCTGAAAATGAGATAGAGAGAGAGAGAGATGATCACCACCCAATCAAAGGTATGGCTGTCAAGGGGGAATCTTACCACTTGTGATGCTCCTGGCTTCCACTGCTCAGACGGGTACCTGCTTTGGGTATCCCAGTTCTTCCCAGCAATGAACTTGGCTTCCCACCCTGGGGGTTCCCTTTGCTCCTGACCCCTACAGCTCTGAGAATTTCCCTCCCAAGCCCCCTGCTGACTGGTTAAGGAGAGGACCCACCCTCCAGCTCCCACCCTTTTCAACACCAGCACAATGACTCACCTTCTCTCCAGTTTCACCTACTGCTCCAGGCTGCCCACGGTCCCCCTGGTAAAGAAGGCAGGGCTGACACTAGGCCCCCACATGCCCCCAGGGTACTGCCCGCCCCCCAACCATCCCTCACCCCAGGACAAGCCCCAGGTCACTTGACTGGGTCTTTCCAGGGTGAAGGGCCCACTGTCCAAAGGAAAGCCAGTCTCACCGAGACCAGCTCCTCAGTCCCAGGAGGGACACTTAAAACACAGAGTTGGGTCACAGACATCAGTGCTGGATACTGGGCCAGAACCAAAGAATCCCGGCCTCCCCCCACCACACTCATGTACCACCCCACATCAACACTCACTTTGCTGCCGACTTCACCTGGAGGCCCCCGGGGACCCTAGAAGGAGAGAGATAGTCAGAGGCCCCCTCTGCCAAACAGGAGGAAGGGCCTCTCCACCCTGGCTCAGCAACAGGCACCCCTGAAAGCTCCTCTCTACCCCCACCCACAATGTCACCATGAACTCTGAGCATCAGCAGAATAGTAATGGAGAAACCCCCTCCCCCCAACTTTCAGCCTGGGAGCCATGCCCACAAGTTCACCATGGGGTGACATTAGCTGGCCCCAGTTGGGGAGTCCCGTGTCCCCTCGCCTCGTGGGACATGAACAAGGTCACTCAACTACTCACCCGATCTCCTGGGTCCCCAGGCCTTCCAGCAGGGCCTGGAAACCCCTCCTCCCCCTCACCCTAGAGACAAGAAACACAAAGTGACAATGAACCCTCCCCTCGTGCCAGGTTCCAGGCTCCAGGTCAATGTGTTGCAGCTCAGGACAAGGTAAGTGTCCATATTTCCTCTGGGCCTCCAGTTCCAGTAACCACAGCAGGTGTTGGTGAACAGGAGTGACTTCCCCACTGGTAAGCACACCACCCCCCATCATACACTTTTGTATTTCAGTCTTGCCCCACAGCCTGGGGCCCACCCACACTCCCTGGGGCGACCCGTGGGGAAGGGAACGCTATTCCACTCAGACATGTGCCCAGGTGTTCAAATCCCATACTTTGGATCTACTCCAGTGCTTAGTACAGTGCCGGGCACATGGTAAGCACTTAAATACCACTGTTATCATCATCATTATTATTATTACTCCCATTCCTGGGCATTTATCCTTAGATGGGGAAAGGATTACTCTCCCTCAGCAGGAGGAGTTGGGAATCTGTGGGGTTTGCACTCTCCAAAATCATAGTCCCTCCTCACTCCTGCCCCCTTGCCAGCTTCCAGCCCCCCTCAGCCCATGGCCTTTTGACCTTAGACCTCCACTCTGTTTCCAGTATTTCAGCCCCAACACCCAGTTTTACCTTGTCTCCTTTTTGCCCTGGAGGGCCAACTGGGCCCCTTAGTCCCGGGCTCCCTTGCTCCCCAGGAAGGCCCTGAAAGAGGAGAAAACCCCACAGAAGTCGGAAAGCTGACCCACCTCATTTCTCTCTTTCCCCCACAACATTCCCAATCTCCTATCCCATATAGCTCCCTCCTCATCCCATGTCCTCTTCCAGTTGACACTGTCACCTATGTCACCCATGCCCGGTGAGTGATTCCCCCAGGACCCTGCACAAATTGGACCTGGCCCATACAAAGTCACGTAGGACCATATTCGGACCCCTCCAGTGTCTTCCTCAGCCCTCCTGCCCTCTTGTTTAGGGAACTTGGGCCAGAGATTTGTGCCATGGTAGGTTGGAAGCACCTGTTTCCTTAGGTGCTAGTACTAGAACTCCCAGCAACCCATGGGGGGATGCCATTATCATCATCAGTGATACTTAATGAGTGCCAACTGTGTGAATGTGCAGATGCCTCCAAAATCCTAGGCCCCTACAGCCCTCACCCAATGTCCTCCACGAACTCCATTTCTGAAGATCTCTGTTCCCAATATTCTGCCATCCCCTACGACCTACGACTCAGTCTCCCAGCTTATTTACTACTTTGTTGATCTGATGGGACTGCTCCCGGAGCCATCTGTCACCCCTGGGTTCTTCCTGGCCCCTCTGCCCGCCAGGCAGGGACAACTTACAGGGAGCCCTGGTTCTCCTACAGCGGTGCCCCCATCACCAGGTCCGGGTGGGCCCTGAAGAGACACAAGAGGTTCATCAGTTCATCAGGCTAATGGCAGCTGGCTCTGCCAGACATGCTTCTACCCACGCTCCCCCTGTATGCACAGGGGGCATCTTATCCCAATGGTCCCCAGTCCCAAGTGGACTTCTTGCTACCACCCAGGGCACCCATCTCCTCGAGTTCTCATGCACAATGCCCAACATCCAGGGGGCTTCTGGTAAAAAGGCCACTCTACTGATACTTGGCAGCTCATAAACACCTCCTAAATATCTTAACTACCAATGGCAGATACAGGCTGGTACTTGAAAGGACACTCACCCGTTCCCCACGCTCTCCCTTGTCTCCCTGGGAAAAAACAAACAGCAACAGTAATTTCCACTCCAGCAGAGTACCACCTTACTGACTCCACATTGCCCAGGTTAAAGCTCCACTACCTCCACAGGCAGCATGGCAGAGCAGGGCACTCACACCGGAGAAGACATGGATACAAGCCCCAGCCCAGGAAATTCAGGTACCCAGGAGATTCAGGTATGGCAGTGGGTGACGGAAGCAATAACCAATGGGACTTGGACCAGAGAAGGAATACCAAAGGCTGGCCTAAGCCAGAGGGATCATAGGGAGCAGAGATTTAACATGACTGCTGGCCGCCTGATGAAATACTGATATACCGGCAGACTTCCAGAGAAGAGACAGGAGAAGAAAGAAGGAGGGGACAAGATGTAGAGTCGAGGTGGGTTCTAACCTAGGCTTCTAACCTAGGGCCTTGGGCAGATGGAGGGAGCAAGAGACAGTGGGGAAAAGGGGAAGTAGGAGCAGAAGGGAAAGGGAAGTGACAGGTTTGGGGGATAAGAGCAAAGCATCTCCAGCCACAGGCGCACCTTCACTGACAAGCCGGGTGATCCAGCTGGCCCTACAGGCCCTGCTGGGCCAGGGGGCCCTCGGTCCCCAAAAGGGCCACGGGATCCTGGGCTTCCAGGGGGTCCGGGGTTGCCCTGTGTAGTAGAGAAAATTCTGGTCAGTCTGGGTACCAGGCACCCAATAACGCCAATCCCTCAAATCTACAGAATGCATTCATCTTTCTCAAGTCCTTTCACATCAATTATCTCCTTTCGTCTTCCCAGCATCCTTGTGAGGTAGGAAGAGAGCCAGGGATTGTTATGCTCATCGCTTTTTTATAGATGAAGATACACTTAGGGTTCAGGAAGCCTAAATGACTTGCCCAAGGTCACAAAGCTGGGACTCCCCAGACCCAAGCTCTTTCCCTTAGGCTATGCTACCTCCTTCATGAGACAACTGGGTCTCCCATTATCCATCTGCCCCCCCTTCCTCTGACCACCCTCTTCAAAGCCTTGCCCAGTCTTATATTTAATCATCCACAAGTGAGAAATATACCAACAGGGTGTAGCACAGGGATTCACAGCCAACCTCCGTCTTCCTGTCCTTTTTTCAGGTCCCCCTCTCCTCAGCCTGACACTGCCCTTTTAAGCACTGACCCCCGAGTCCTCAAGCTGGACGGAAAACTTACTGGGATTCCAGGATCCCCCTTACGGCCAGGCAGCCCCACTTCTCCTCCTCCAACAATGGTGCCTGGTTCCCCCTGAAAGGACCAAATGAGAGGTGAGCAGGCTTGGGGTACAACCAGGCACCCGCCTCTTAGGTCATTGAGCAGCAGGTCCTAGGGCCCAGGTGTTGTGGGGTCAAAAACCCAGCCCACAGCTAACCCAGGTTCTCCATTTTCTCCCCCAACAATGGCCCCAGCTCCATTTCCTCTTCAACCCCACCCCTCAGCATTGTACCCCCTACCCATTGCTCTAGGCCCTTCAGAATGAGAGCTGCCAATATCTCATCCTGGGGAGGGGGACAACACACTAGTACCTACCGGTTCCCCCTTGGGGCCTCTTGGCCCGGAGGGCCCTAAGGGGCCACGATCCCCCTGAAAAGTAAAAGCTAGCATGAGCAGGATGTGGAAATTGGACCCAGGGAAAATGAGAGGTGAGTGCGAGGTAACAGGGGCAATCAGAGTTAGGCAAGTTTCTGGGCACAGTTCATTCATTCATTCAATCATATTTATTGAGTGCTTACTGTGTGCAGAGCACTGTACTAAGCGCTTGGGAAGTACAAGTTAGCAACATATAGAGACGGTCCCTACCCAACAGTGGGCTCACAGTCTAGAAGGGGGAGACAGAGAACAAAACAAAACATATTAACAAAATAAAATAAATAGAATAAATATGTACAAATAAAATAAATAAATAGAGTAATAAATACGTACAAACATATATACATATATACAGGTGCTGTGGGGAGGGGAAGGAGGTAAGGCGGGGGGATGGGGAGGGGGAGGAGGGGGAGAGGAAGGAGGGGGCTCAGGCTAAGGGAAGGCCTCCTGGAGGAGGTGAGCTCTCAGTAGGGTCTTGAAGGGAGGAAGAGAGCTAGCTTGGCGGATGTGCGGAGGGAGGGCATTCCAGGCCAGGGGGATGACATGGGCCGGGGGTCGACGGCGGGACAGGCAAGAACAGTGAGCTACCCCCATCACCACCTCATCACTTCCCACCAGTCAGGTTCCTTCTCCTGCTTTGGAAACTTTGACGGTGAGCCCCATGTGGGACAGGGACTGGGCCTGACCTGATTAACTTGTATCTACCCCAGGGCTTGGAAGAGAGCTTGACACATAGTAAGCGCTTAACAAATACCATAATAAATAACCTATGCTCAGACCATGTCCTGAACAAGTCAGCCTCTCTCTCCTTCTCTCTCTCTCTCTCTCTCTCTCTCTCTCTCTCTCATAATGATGGTGTTTGTTAAGTGCTTACTATGTGCCAAGCACTGTTTTAAGCACCAGTAGATTCAAGGTAATCAGGCTGTCCCACGTGGGGCTCACAGTCTTAATTCCCATTTTACAGATGAGGTAACCGAGGCACAGAGAAGTTAAGTGGCTTGCCCAAGGTCACACAGCAGACCAGCCGGAATTAGAACCCACATCCTCTGACTCCCCAGCCTGTGCTCTTTCCTCTAAGCCACACTGCTTTCCAACCACCAAACCCTTTCCACTACATATGTCTCAGTTCAAGAGCTATCTCCTCCAGGAAATTCCTCCTAGACTGACCATAACCAGGCCCCGGCTCGGCCTCCCAGTTATCCAGCTAACTCCAACCCGCTGCATTCACAAAACTACAACACGTGGTTCTCTCCTCATTACCTGTCCATCTTGCCTCCACAAATAATCCGTAAACTCCTTGAGGACCAGAACTGTGCCCCAAATTTCTTTCCTAATCCCATGGGGCCTCATGGCCTCTCAATGAATATGCTTCTGATTGAGGGTGACAGTGATGAATGGGGACAGAGGGTGGGGTGGGGAGGATGGCATCTTCTTACCGTATTCCCTCGGTGGCCAGGCAAACCCTGGGGCCCCTGCACAGAAGGACAAGGCATTTGAGAATCCCCCCACACGTCTCATAAAGGCTGGAGCAAAAAAGAGAGCTTGTTGGCACACAGGTGTCAAGAATGTGCCATGTGGGTTTGGAGGTGTGGGCATAGGGTGGGCCATTCAAGGGCCAGTACATAAGATTCCAGGTGAAGGGAAGTCAAGCGGAAGAGACGCCAGGCCCAGGGCCAGCCCCTACCCGGGATGGGATGGGGGTTGGGGTGCACTTACCGGTGGACCAGGAGAACCTGGACGACCAGGGCTTCCCGGTATCCCATCTGTCCCAGGGAATCCCTGGGGAGAGCAGATAGAGGATTAGAGTTTTAGAGGGCTCGGCTGGGAGGGGGAGAAGAAAGATGAGCAGAAAAACTTGACAGTCAGAAGCATTTGGTCTCTTGAGGAAAAGCTATCGCCAGCTTTGCCAGACTTGTATCAGGCATCATGAAGTCTGGCGAAGTGCCTGGCTCCTCTGCTTGGGCCCAGAGCCATGCTTAGGGCTATCAATCAATCAATCAATCAACCAATCAATCGTATTTACTGAGCACTTACTGTGTACAGAGCTTCCCTGTTAAGCTGGAATCCCCACCACCTTCTTCCCTCAGGAGCAGCCAAACCGAACACTGTCCCTCGGGTACCTCCCTCTCTTCTCCCACTTCACCTAGCTCGTGCTCTGTACTCCTCTCAAGCAAGCCTAACTGTCCCTTGGTTTTGACTCTCTTGCCCTTGACTCACTGATCACTCCTTTTCCTGCCACCTGCAACCCCCCTCCCCATCGGCTACGCCCAACCACATCCCTCCCTTCCTTCGAAACTCTTTTTTAAAAGCCACCACCTGAAGGAGGCCTTTCTCGACTGTCCATTAACATCTGCTTTGCCTTCCCCAATTAGACTATAAGCTCCTCAAATACAGAGATCACATCTTACTTTTCTACATAGCTCAACCATCTCATTCAGGGCTGTGTACGCAATAGGTGCTCAGTCAGTACTGTTGGAACCGATTTTGACAGGAGCCATAGATGAATCCTGAGGGGACTTACCCGCTCCCCCTTCTCTCCTGCCCTTTGGATGCCCTCTCCGGGGGGCCCCCTGGGACCTGTAGGGCCTGCAGGACCCGGGAGGCCATTCCGCCCCTGAAAGCAGTGAGAAGTCAGATGTCTCCCAGAGTTGAGGACTGGGTGGGGACCTCAAACCCAATGCCCACCTCTCCCTGCTTGGAAAGGCCCGGATACCAGGATGAAAATATTTCAACTGTCACATGTGAAGTGGGGAAGAGTTGTGCTGGCTTGGTACACTCTGCTCCCACCCCCACTCTGGTTCCACCCCCAGGGTCCTAGCATCTATGCAAGGAATGAGGGGCTTAGGACGGAGGTTCCAGGGCAGGGCATTTAACTGGGGGGATGGGAGAGGGGGGACATTACCGGGTCTCCAGGGGGGCCAGGCAGCCCCATGCGTCCCTTCTGGCCCTGAGGGAAGATATGGAAAAGAGGGCACGTTGGGCCAGACCATGTCATTGGCCTCCTTCCCCTGGCTTCCTCCACCAACCACGCACCACCATCTCCCAATCCCTCATCCTGCTCCCACCACCCGAGTACTCACGATTTCGCCACGCTCTCCCTTCTCCCCCTGCAGCCAAAGAGAGAATAAAGAATATCAGGGCTCCCAGCCCGGGCACTCCCCTTTAGGGTCTGTCCAAATTCCCCGCCTTTTTTCAAAGTTTCCCCTCATGTCCACTGGTCTCCTCTTCTTCAACTTTCCCAGCAGCCCTGGTGGCATGGGAGCCACTTTCTCCCCATTCAAGTATGGGCCTCCCAAAGCCCAGTCCTCCAACTCATCAGTTGAGTGTCAACGCTTGCTAGTGATGGCTCCAACGCTGACCACTGAACACTCACCCTGGGGCAGTGCACAGTGCAGGGCTCCGGGCCAGGCTGAGGAAACAAAGATAAAGTCTCTGTCAGGTTCGTACCAGGAAGGGGGAAGGACTCAATCTACTGGCATAGATCTGCTGGGAGACCCCTAACCCCCTCCAAGACCCATCCCTCACGGGATCAAAAGCCCCCCACCTCCCCTTTCAGCTCCCCAGCCCTCACCTTCCTCCCCAGCATCTGGGTCCCGCGAGCTCACTAGGGGGTCAAAGTTTGGCTCTGGGGCCCTGGAGATGCTAGGAGATGCAGACCACCTCCATGTGATCTGCACCCAACGCTGACACTGATACCTACCTCCACCTGGCAGAGGGCAGTGGCAAGCCCATTTGCCACCCGTGCCAGACTCTGGGCAGTGCCCCGGACCAAGAAGACGTGATTTGGGTTCCTGTCGGCCACCAAGTTCTGCAGCTGCTCCCTGTCAGCCCCATTCATGCTCACTGCCAACACTGTAAGCCCTAGGACAGAGGAGACCCACCAGACTTGCACTAACTCTAAGGCCTGGCCCGGCCCAAAGGGGTAGCGTCTACCAAGCCGAGCCCTTGGAAAAGTCCAGGATAGCCCCGTGAGAAGGGAGAGGCAGCACCCGGCTCACCCAAGGTCACTCCTCTCCCTCAGCTTCCTTCCTGGTTAAAGAATGGACACTGTGGAACCCCTGCAGCCCTTACCTGCAGCTTTAGCATCCCTGGCTGGACCGATGGCATCATCCCCTGAGGAGCCGTCTGCCAATATCACCAGTACCCCTGGCACATTTGCACGGCGTCCAGGGCTGCCAGGGTCCAGCATATACCTCTGGGCGAAGCTAATGGCAGCACCTGCAAGAAAATTCACCTTCAGACCCAGAACTGAACTCTCTCAGGGTCCCTTGTCCTGTCCCCGGGCTCCGATCCTCCCCAACTGTCTTCCCCAGTTGTCTTGGCTTCTCAACCTTAAGCCTAACCAGGGGTCCCCGCAGATGTGAGTCCCTCTCTCCAGAAGAGGTGGGCAGATGGGCACGATGAAGAAACCACATGACAGGCATCTTTGTGCTGGGCCCCAGGGCCTCACCAATAGCATTGCCACTGGGATCCGCATAAGACAGGTTCCGGATCTGCTGCAGAACAGTGCTGTGGTCGTGCGAGCGGTTCAAGGGAAGCACGGGGACAGGGCGATAGCTGTAGGACACCAATCCCACCTGTGGGAAGGCAAAAAGGCACTGAAGGCCACTGGGGCGTAGCAACCGAGACTGACATGGTCGGGGGATGATAACTTTCCCAGGGGGTGGAGGGGACCTGGTGGGGGCGGGGGGGCAGGGGGCAGTGCATGAAAAGTAGCATCCCAGTTTGGTCGGTGGGATGGGACCCTTGGTGATGGCGGTGGCCGGGGTGTTGGGGGAGGGGCGGGGTGGCAGGGTGCCCTGATCTCTCTGACTTCCACAGATATTCGACAGAGCAGTAGTGGGAGAGTGCATTTGTCATCAGACTCTCCTTCTGCTTTTCCCTTTCACCACCACCCAGCTGGGCCTGGCACAGCACTGCTAAGGGTATAGGGGACATGCAGGGCTCCACATGGCTTGGTTCAGGGATATAGGTTAGAAGATGACCAGCAGCCCTGATCATGTGAACATACACACAATCACGTGCAGATTCATATGTAGGCATGCTTTCTTGGCCACTCAAATTGCCCCCCGTTCTCATTCATAAACAAAGCCAGCGCGTGGGAGGGTCTGGGAACAGGTGAGGGGTTGTAAGAGAAGGGACCTTTGAGCTTGCTGTCGAGTAGGAGGAGGTGAAGGAGGGAAGGGGACAAGGGATCAGGACAGGATGGCTGGGGGCGAGGGGGAAGGGGACAGTACCTGGATGGCATCCGGCCCCAGTGGACCCAGCGCAGACACTAGATGGGACAGAAGGCCTTGCACGGCCTCAGCACTGTGGGCACTATCTCGAGTCGCGTGCACCAGGAAAACAACATCCGCCCGGCCACGCTGGCACCCTGCAATGGGGCCCGCTTACCCTGAGAGCGCTGCCAGCCGCCCGGACCGACATCAACCCCTATGGGGCACCTCTCCCCAGTGGGTACCACCCCCCTACCCCTCTTAGGCACAGCCTTGTCTTTGGCATTCCTCCCTCAATCCCAATGGGCATGGCTCTCTCCCCACAGCCCCAGTTCCCCCTGGCCCTGCCTGACTGTTCCCCCCTTACTTGGATGCATGGTGACAGACGTCACAGGTCCCTGGATGCTCCCAAAGATGGGAATCAGAGAGAAACTGTACTGCTGCCCAAGCTCCAGCCCAGACACCTTCTGGGAGTTGGCAGAGGGAGGCAGAGTCCTCTGGGCACCTTCGCCCTCTGCCAGGAAGGAAAAGCACAATAAGTTGAGAACAGTTTTTTATGGTACTTGTTAAGCACTTACTATGTGCCAGAGACTGTATTAAGGAATGGGATACTAGGCCGCCCTGTTTCCCAAATCACACCCTAGTCTGCAGTCATCCCTTGCCCGCCATGCCCCAGTCCCATTCAGATTCATTCATTCATTCATTCAATTGTATTTATTGAGCGCTTACTGTGTGCAGAGCACTGTACTAAGCGTTTGGGAAGTACAAGTTGGCAACATATAGAGACGATCCCTACCCAACAGCGGGCTCACAGTCTAGAAGGGGGAGACAGACAACAAAACAAAACATATTAACAAAATAAAATAAATAGAATATGTACAAATAAAATAAATAAATAAATAGAGTAATAAATACGTACAAACATATATACATATATACAGGTGCTGTGGAGAGGGGAAGGAGGTAAGGTGGGGGGGATGGGGAGGGGGTGGAGGGGGAGAGGAAGGAGGGGGCTCAGTCTGGGAAGGCCTCCTGGAGGAGGTGAGCTCTCAGTAGGGCTTGGAAGGGAGGAAGAGAGCTAGCTTGGCGGATGTGTGGAGGGAGGGCATTCCAGGCCAGGGGGAGGACGTGGGCCGGGGGTCGACGGCGGGACAGGTGAGAATGAGGCACGGTGAGGAGATTAGCGGTAGAGGAGCGGAGGTTGCGGGCTGGGCTGGAGAAGGAGAGAAGGGAGGTGAGGTAGGAGGGGGCGAGGTGATGGACAGCCTTTAAGCCAAGGGTGAGGAGTTTTTGCCTGATGCGTAGGTTGATTGGTAGCCACTGGAGATTTTTGAGGAGGGGAGTAACATGCCCAGAGCATTTCTGCACAAAGGCGATCCGGGCAGCGGTGTGAAGTATGGATTGAAGTGGGGAGAGACAGGAGGATGGGAGATCAGAGAGGAGGCTGACGCAGTAATCCAGTCGGGATAGGATGAGCGATTGAACGAGCAGGGTAGCGGTTTGGATGGAGAGGAAAGGGTGGATCTTGGCAATGTTGCGGAGGTGAGAACGTCAGGTTTTGGTGACGGCTTGGATGTGAGGGGTGAACGAGAGAGCAGAGTTGAGGATGACACCAAAGTTGAGGGCTTGTGAGACGGGAAGGATGGAAGTATTGTCAACAGTGATGGGAAAGTCAGGGAGAGGGCAGGGTTTGGGAGGGAAGATAAGGAGTTCAGTCTTGGACATGTGAGTTTTAGATGGCGGGCAGACATCCAGATGGAGATGTCCTGAAGGCAGGAGGAGATGTGAGCCTGGAGGGAGGGAGAGAGAGCAGGGGCAGAGATGTAGATTTGGGTGTCATCAGCGTAGAGATGATAGTTGAAGCTGTGGGAGCGAATGAGTTCACCAAGGGAGTGAGTGTAGATCGAGAACAGAAGGGGACCAAGAACTGACCCTTGAGGAACCCCTACAGTAAGGAGGTGGGAGGTAGAGGAGAAGCCCGCAAAAGAGACTGAGAATGAACGGCTGGAGAGATAAGAGGAGAACCGGGAGAGGACAGAGTCTGTGAAGCCAGGGGGCCTGAGAAGGGAGTTAAATGTACGGAAGAGCTGGTGGGGATGATGGGCAAGGGTGTCAATAAGGGAGGAGAAATAGTTTTGTCTGGCAGAGGAGGGGGCAGGGTTAAGGCAGAAAAGGATAAGCTTGAAGTGAACGAGGTTGGCATGGTGTTAAGACTTTTGTCAACAGCGTTCAGCAGCTCGAGCATAAGAGCGAAGGAGGCGGACAGTGGCAGTGATCCAGGGCTGTGGGTTAGTGGTACGAGAGTGGCAAAGGGAAAGGGGAGCGAGCAAGTCGAGCTGAGTAGAAAGGGTAGAGTTGAGAGCAGTAATCTGATCATCAAGATTGGGTAGAGAGGAAAGGGAGGCGATGTGGGGTGTAAGGCGCTCAGAAAGATGGATGGGGTCAAGAGAGAGGAGGTCTCTGTGAGGAAGTAATATAGATTTACAGGGGAAAGGAGTGTGAGTGAGGAGGCAGGTGAGAAGGTTATGATCAGAGAGAGGGATTTCAGAGTTGGTGAGGGTAGAGACAGTGCAGCGGTAGGAGATGATGAGGTCGAGGGTGTGACCAAGTTGGTGAGTGGGCGAGGTGGGGTGGAGCAAGAGGTTGGCAGCGTGAAGGAGAGATAGAAGGCGGGCGGCAGAGGAGTCACCAGGGATATCCATGTGGATGTTGAAGTCACCGAGGATCAGAGTGGGCATGGAAAAGGAGAGAAGGAAGGTGAGGAAGGGGTCAAAATCATTAAAGAAGTTGGAGGTGGGGCCGGCGGGGGCGGTAGATGACGGCTACAAGAATCTGGAGCGGGTGGTAGAGGTGAATAATGTGGGCTTCAAAGGAAGGGAAGGAAAGGGAAGGGGGAGGAGGGATAGTGCGAAAGCGACATTGGGGGGCGAGAAGGAAACCAACACCTCCTCCTTTTCCGGTGAGTCTGGAGGAGTGAGAGAAGAGGCCTCCACTGGAGAGAGCAGCAGATCCAGTCCCAAGCTTCCAGTCCCAATCTCTCTCACTGGAGAGAGATTCAGATCCAGTCCCAAGCTTCCAGGAGTCTCTGGAGCAGTGCTTTCTGAGAAGCAACATGGCCTAGTGGATAGAGCATGAGCCTGGAAGTCCGAAGGACTTGGGTTCTAATCATGGCTCTGCCACTGGTCTGCTGCGTGACCTTGGACAGATCACTTCACTTCTCTGTGTCTCATTACCTCATCTGTAAAATGGGGATTAAGACTGTGAGCCCCATGTGGGACACGAACTGGGTCCAACCTGATTTGTCTGTATCTACTCCAGCGCTTAGTATGGTGCCTGGCCCATAGTAAGTGCTTAACAAACACCATTTGAAAAAAAAAAGAGTGGTACACATTATCGCTAATAGTATTTCACAGCCCACAAAGTAGAACTCAGTTCAAGCCCCAAGGTAAGCCGTAGCTGTGCTTGTTGCTTTACTAAGGAAGCTAGTGAGCTGTGAGTTGAGAGAACCAGAGGGTCTCTTTCACGTAAAAGGTCGTTCACTGTGAAAATCTGCCTTGTCCCTTTAAATATTGTTTTAGCTTTTTGCTCTGGGTCTGTCAGCAGATGGCCACCAGAAGGCCTCAGAGGGGATCCTGAATGGCAACCAAAAACAGGTTGAAAACAGCTGGGTTAGAGGCAGCAGAGGTCACAGCCACATCTTTAACCTCTGCAGAGTTCATTTTGCTCTCCAGCAGGACTGAAATCCAACCCACTTATTTCCAGGCCGGGGGGATTCTGAGATAAGACTCCCCAGCCCCAGGTCCTTACCCTGGCCTGGGAGCGGCCTCCAGGCGAGGATGTAGCTGGTAGCGCCAGGCACCGGGGTCCAGGTGAGAGTCACTGAATCCATCGAGGTCTCCACCACATGCAAGTCCGTCCCGGCTGGCTGAGGGGCCGCTGAGGGGAGGAGACGAGGTCACCAGCTACCACCATCCCTTAGCCCAAGTGGAGCAGCTGCCGACCCCCAGGTACCCATTCGAAGCCTCACTCAGTCGGAGTGTCTCCCGGGCATAAGGTTGGCAGGGCCTTGGCCCCCAAGTTTGTCCACAGTGGATTAGGCAGGAACGATGCCGGGGAGGGCTCACCGGTCTGGGCAGTGATGGTGTAAGGCTGGCTCTCCCGACTGCCCACCATGCTGCGGATACTGATTTGGTACCGGCTCCCAGGTACCAGGTTTCCCAGGTCATAGCTGCTGAGCTCAGGGCCCAGGAGCCGGGTGCTTTCCGGACCACCTGGGGAAGAGCAGCAAGGGGAGAAGGGCAGAGAAGGGCAATCCAGTGGGTTCCTCCTCTCCTACTTCTGTGCCTGGTCAGTCTCCCTCTCTTCTCAGCCGTCTTCAACTCCCTCCCTCCTCGCCCCCTGCCCGGCCCCTCCATCCCCGACACCCAGTTCTCGTTCAGTCATTCATTCAATCGTATTTATTGAGCACTTACTGCGTGCAGAGCGCTTGGGAAGTACAAGTCGGCAACGTCCCCTGCTGCCTAGGTTTCTTCCTTCTGCTTTTCTTCGACTTGACTCCTCCCTAGTCCCCAACCCCCCAAACCCCAGCTACTCTCTTATGTCACCCCCTCGACGGCTTCAACTTTCAGGAGCCCTTTCTGTACTGCCAAGTGTCCTGCTGTGGACAGACAGCTGCGATCAGCTCTCCTGCCCCTCTGGAATCCCTTTCTCCAGGCTCTTAAGTTGGCTGGCTGCTCTGGCCCCCAGCCCTGTCGACTTGTTCAGCTTTCTCACCGTCAGTCTGCCTCCAGCTGAGGCGATATCCTGTACTGCCTGGGACCTGGCTCCAGGCCAAACGAAGATGCCTCTCCAAGCTCTGCAGCACTCGCAGGGACTCCACGGGTGGCACCTGTGGCTCTGGGGCTGAAGGGGGAAAAGGAGGGCCAGAGACCCAGATGATGGGGAGGGACTGGACCACAGCTACCCCTGGTCTCCCTCAGTCCCATGTCCCTCAAATCATGTCCTTTAGTCCAATGCCCCCCCAGGTCACGTTTCCTCTGCCAGACTAAAGCTCTCTGAAGCTCCCTGGCTCCTTGTCCCCGCTGGGGTTTCCCAACAAGCCCCAGGGTTCCCCCCCTCCACCCCCCACCCCACCAGTGAGACCATTAAGCTCTGCCTCTCTCAGCCTCTAAACCTTTGCCCCTCAAAGTGACTCCACTCCTCCCAGGCCCCAGAGAGCCCATCCATCCCCTCCCCCAGAGCCCAGAGGCCCTACGTGTGGTGACGGTGATGGAGACGGGTTCACTCTCCCGATTGCCAATCAGTGCCGTGACTCGAACGGTGTAGCTGACGCCGCCTTCCAGCTCTCTGATCTCTGCTGAATTGGTGTTTCCCGGCAAAAGCCGGCTGCTCTCCGGGCCCCCTGGGGGGAAAGAGAGTTCAGGGCCAGGGACCAGAAGAGGGTTAGGGATGTTGGGGGAAGGGGAGGCCACAGAGGAGCTGAGTGAGGGCACTCAGCAGGGAAAGCAGGGAAAGCAGGGAAAGCAGCCCTGGAGAATGCAGGATTTCCCTCCCAGAGACAGACCTGGAGCTTGAGGCTGGGAGGGCCATTCAGGGGACAGCGTGCCTAGGGCTGGGATGGCAGAGGGACAGGGGAGAAGAGGGGCTCGGAGGAAGGGTCACCTCAACTTCAGGTCCTCTATCAGCTCCTTACCATCTCGCCGACCCCAAACCAACCGGTAAGCGGTGGCTCCTGGGACGCCCCCCCAGGTCACCCGCACCACATCGCTGGAGGAGTCGAGGATCTGTAGCTGAGTCACCATTCCCACATGCTCCCGGGCTGCGAAGAAGAAAGGAAATCGTCGAGTGAAACGGGGAAGGGGTGGAGGAAAAAGATCAGGTCATGGTGGGGAGGGAGGGAAAATAGGGAGAGGGGAGAGGAGAGAGTAGATAGTGGGAGAGGGGATGTGAGGAAATAAAGAAAGGCGACAAGGACAGGGCTAAAAGGGAGAGCAGCTTACCTGTCCTCACATCCACAGAAACAGCACTTCCCTCCGTGCTGCCCACCAAGGCTGACACCCTCACCACGTAGTCAGTGTCTGGTTCCAGCCCTTCAATCTTGGCTGATGACCTCTCAGCAGACACTACTTGGGTCTGCTCAGGCCCTGGGGACATAGACAACATTATCCATGGCCTGGGCCAAGTACATTTCATTGGGCCCCTGGGGACTGCTGCCGCATCAGCTACCCGAGTGCCCTATGTCCTCAGTTTCGCCCGAACCCCAATTTCCCTTTGCCTCCCATCAACTTCCCAGCCACACTGCCTAGCTCCAGAACACCTACCACGGCCATGGCGCCAACTGATCCTGTATCCTGAAGCCCCAGGAACCCCGATCCAGGCAATATTGACCGCAGTGCTCCCGACGTGGGTCATCCGGAGACCAGAGACTTGTCCCAGAGGGTCTGGGAGAAAAGTATCCATCAAGATCCAGTTGGGCCATGGGGGAAGGGAGGGAACAGGAGGGAGAGAAGAGAGGGGAGGGGAGAGAAGGGAGGGAAGGAAGGAAGAAAGGAGACTCACAGTGAGAAGGCAGTTAACTGAAGGGGGAGAGATGAGGGGAGAAAGAGTTGAGGGTAAGAGGCTCACCTGTCCTGGTGGTGATGAATACAGGGGATCCTTTGTGTACCCCCAGAAGGGCAGACACCCCAATCTGATAGACAGCTCCAGGTTCGAGCCCCTCAATATTGAAGGAAGTGGCATCTCGGGGCAGGGTCCGAGTGAATTCATGACCTGGTCCAGAGCCCCACCCACCCCCAAGGCAGGGTCAGCAGGTGCAACAGGATGGGTGGGTGGCCCCCACACCCCACCCGCCATTGCCCTCTCCCCCATCCGAGGCTCCCATATGCTTGCTACACTTACCATCACTCTGACGCCAGGTCACCTGGTAGCCACTGGCACTGGGCACCCCACTCCATGCCACCCTCACCCGGGTGGGCCCCGTCTCCACCACTCGCAGGTTGGTGATGCTCGTTTCAGGCTCTGAGAAGCCAGGAATGGGGGAAATGAATGAGGAAGCTGGAAATGAGGAGCCCTGCCTCTCACTCTTTTCTGCCTCGACCAGCCACAACCTCACCAGTTCTTTTCTCCCGGGCAGAGATCCTCTCCCCGACGTGAGTACCCTGTCCCTTTCGCAAGTCAGAGGAACCCCCCCGGTTAGACAAAAAGGGGAAAACAGGTACAGTGTCCTAACTAGAGTTCTGCCCGGGCCAGAAATCGGGGGCCTGTCCCAGACCCTGACTGTGTCCATCCCAGTCCTGGCCGGTGCCAGTCCGGCTTGGCCCAGCCCAGTCCTGGCCACAGCAAGGCAATTTGGGGGCACAAAACCCAGCCCTGTCCAGGGCCCGAATACCAGTTGCCCAGGGCCCTGGGGGTGGGGGGGGCAGCCTAAAGGAATCACGCATGCCCCTTGGAGGGGAAAAAAAGAAAAATCAATGCTTTTTTTAAAAATTGAGCACTTACTGTGCGCAGAGCACTGTACCATCACTCTTGGGCAGTACAACAATTAATCAATTATATTTATCGAGTGCTTACTGAGTGCAGAGCACTATACGAAGTGCTTGGGAGAGAACCATACAAAAGAACTGGCAGACACGTTCCCTGTCTACCAGCTTACAGTCTGGAGGGGGAGACAGATATTAATATAATACATAAATTAGGTATGTGTTCATAAGTGCCGTGGGGCTGAGGCATCAATGCCAGCCCAGTTAGCACTTTGCTACCCCACCCCTTTCTCCCAGCAGGTGGAAAGGGATAAAGTGCCCACCGCCCACAGTTCCAAAGGCCCCACAACCGTTCGGGAGAGGCTATCCGGTGGCTGTGTTACCTACCAATTCTCCACAGGCTCGGGGGGGATGCCCACAGGCACTTACCGAGGCGGATGGTGAGGAGCACGGGACCGCCTTCCCTGCTTCCCACCAAGGCCGAGACCCGAACCAAGTAAGTGACCCCTTCCTGGAGATTGTCGTATTCAAAACTGGTCTGGCTGCCTGGGAGACGCTTGGTTTTCTCCGTGCCATCTACAGCGGAGGGCAGAGTGGAGAGGAGTCAGGGGCAGCAGAGGAGCCCTGCCGAGCCCCAGCGGAGCGCTGGCACCAGGTTTCAGACAGTAATCATGAGCGGTCCTGATCCCTCGGCTTTACGAGGGAGCAGAGTGGGGGTAGAGCACGGACATGGCAGAATGAGCCCAAGCCCTGGGAAAACAGGGGTCAGGGTTACGGTAGGGGCCTTGCCACAGCCAGCCTCTGAGGTACTCAGAATTTTAACCCTAGAATCCATGAGGCTTATTTGACCAATTCCTCCAGGAAGATGCCTCCCCTCCATCACACCCATCCCTTCTTCCTGCGACTGCCAACATCCCCCATCACCTCACCCTGACTGTTGCGTATGACCACTTTGTACTCGGTGGCACCAGGGACCCCGCCCCAGGCTACCAGGATCCTCCTGCCTGACGTCTCGGCGACTCGCAGGTTCGAAACTCTGCCCACTTCCGGCTCCAGTACTGTAGAGTCAAGCAGTCAGAGGTGCCCCATTGGTAAGGTCCTCACCTGAGGTTGGGGTAGGGGACAGGGCGTTTCTGTCCCCCACCTGCCCTTCCCACTCTGACCGTTCCAAGCTCACCCGTCTGTGAGATGGTGGCTGGGGTGGCGACCTCTCGCCCATCGTACTGAGTGTACAGAGTGATCCGGTATTGGGTGCCTGGCTGCAGGTTCTGCAATTGGTAGGAGGTGACATCCGTGGGCAGAGACACGGTCTGAGGGGCTTCTGAACCTGGGATCCAACGAAAGACAGTCCCTGGGGCTTAGCCATCCCAGAGCCCCGAGGGGCTCTCTGTTCCCACCGCTTCTAGAATAGCATGCTGTCCCTCCACCCCCTCCTCCTTCTCTGACACCACCCCGCTTCCTCTCCCTGCCCTGCTGTGGGGCTCTCCTTCCCTCTCCTATTCAGGCAGCAGCCCTCAGCATGGTCGTCCCCAGCTCACCAGTTACTCGTTTCCATTCGAGGCGGTATCTCCGGGCCTCAGGAATGAGGGTCCAGGACACTCGGATGGCAGTGGGGCCGAGGATGACAGTCTGCAGCCTCTGCGTGATTCCTGACTCTGACCCAGCGGTAGAAGCCAGGAACATGTCAGGAACCTGGAGGCAAGCCCAGTACCCTATGTGCTCCCCCTTCCCTTCCCACCCCCGAACACAGAAGGAGGCAGGACCTTCAGCTATCTTCCTGTTTGCTGGTGATCCCCTCAGCCACTGGGCTGCAGTTGGTACCAGGCAGCACTGTCTTCCAGGCAGTGGTCAACCTAAGTTGAGCCATGCCCCAGATTTGGTGTCCTTTACAAGGTTGGCATCGGTATCCCAGCGCTTAGAACAGTGCTCTGCACATAGTATGCGCTTAATAAACGCCATTATTATTATCACCTTCATTGCCAAGGTGACAGGACTCTTGAGACATATTCTTTCTAGGGCAGTTGTTCTGTGCCCCTGAGTGGTTCTGCCTAATTTCGAATTCTGCCCATCCCATCTGAGTAGTACAGTGCACCCACTCAGACCACTATTCTCCACAGGTATCTCTGTGCCCCCAGACTTCACCTCATCTTCATAGCCATAATACCAATTCACCTCAAGTTTCTGCTGGTACCAGGTTTCCCCGTAGGCATGAGACATGAGAAACACCATTACTGGATCAGACGAACGGGGTATCCAGCCCCTGGAGGGTTGAGATGCCCTCCTCACCAGGGTCCATGCCAGCCTCAAATACCCAGCTCTACCTAACTCTGGGGAGTGGGACCAGGGCTGCCTTTGGCCCCCGTCCCCTCCACCCACTCCTGGGGGTAGCCCCCACTTGGACTCTGCCCACCTGTCCGCCTCTGCACAGAAGCTGCGGGCCCTGCTGCCTGTCCATAGAGCGGGGCTACCGATACCGTGTAATCCGTGTCGGGGGTGAGGCCCTGCAGGAGAAAGGAGAGCTGCCCCGGGCCCACGTCCCGCTGCTGTGGCGCCAACCCTGAGGAAGGGAGGGAGTTTAGAGACTAGAGAAAAGCTGGGGCCCACTGAGGGACTGAGGGCCCCATGCGCCTCATTTCCCTCCAAGGAGCTCACCACCCTGGCGGGGGGTCTCAATTCCAGCCCCTGAGAAGCAGCATGGCCTACTGGAAAGAGCCCGGGTCTGGGAATCAGGGGACCTGGGTTCTAATCCCAGCTCTGCCACTTGTTGGCTGTGTGACTTTGGGCAAGTCATTTCACTTCTATGTACCGCAGTTTCCTCAACTGTAAAACGGGGATTCAATACCCGTCTTCCCTCCTACTTCGACTGGGACAGGGACTGTGTCCAACCTGATTATTCCGTATCTACCCCAACGCTTAGAACAGTGCTCAACACAGGTAAGCGCTTAACAAATACCACATTAAAAAAACAAGCAGCTGACGCCATTGCCCAGCACCAGAGAATCTCAGCCCCTGCCTTCCCTCCCAGTGATACCCCCCAATCCCCTTCTGGCCTATCTCACTCGCAGTCAGCCCCTCCATGCCTCCCCCACATCCATTTTGTGCAGGTCCCTACCTGCTGGGCCCCTCCAGGTGATGCGGTAACCACTGGCCCCGGCCACCCCGCGCCAGGCCAGCCCCAGGCTGTGGGCTGTGGTGTTCTGCACCACCAGCTGCTGCAGCCCTTCCAGTTGAGCTGAGGGTGGACAAACAGGGCCAGGATCAGGAGAAGCCTGAAATGTTCTCCCTCCCCACCCCGTTGGCCCCAGATCCTATTTAGCTTAGGAGCATCAGTGAGGCAGGCTCTGGAAAACAAGTCCATTTCTTGGGGTAAAACGTTTGGTATGTGTAATGAGCACACCTCATGGGTGGGGGGACGGGGGCCCACGTGGAGGTAACCGGTGCCACCGTGACCCCCCCTCCCGACCCCCGACCCATTCCCATCTGGACCAAGATCTGAGCTCACAGAGGATTGCTGAGACGCTGCCTCTGACGACTGGTCGAACCGCCCCCCTCCCCAACCGGCTCCCCAGGGAGGGACTTGATAAGACTCACAGGTGCGGGCATTCAGAATGGAGGGAGAAGCGCTCTGATGCAGGTAGCGGGGGGTCAGAGTCAGCACATAGTCGGTATCGGGGCGCAATCCTCGCAACACGGTGGAAGTGGTGCTGGCGCTGAAACTCTGCTCCTCTACTTGAGCCTCCCCTGTGCCCAGTACCAGGATCAGCTGCTGTCATTCCCACAACTACCCAACCCCCCCACTGAAACCATCACTGACCCCAATTCCTAACCTTAACCCCTCACCTCCTACATTCCAACCTCAATCCTCACACCCAATCATCCTGCTGCCTGGCCCTGAGTCCACATGCACGCACGCACACACACACTCTCTCTCACGCTTCCACAGGACCCAACGCACCGTTTTCACCTAACTCCTACCACCAGCCTGGTCCCCATCCTTTCCTATCCCTTCACAACCCACGGTGACCCTTTCTCACCTTCCCCGTCGGGCCAGGAGAGCATGTCCAGTTGCTTAACTCACCTCTGGCAGCGAAGGTCAGCTGATAGCCCTGCAGGGAGTCCAGGCTGGCTTCCCAGGCCAGATGCAGGGAGAAGGGCTCTCTCTCTACTACCCGAAAATGTGTCACTCCACTTGGAGCCCCTGGAAGAAGTGGAGGGAACAGGAGAAGGAGTGAGCCCCACGCGGGACAGGGACTGTGTCTGACCTAATTAACTTGTACTTTACCCCAAAGCTTAGAACAGAGTTCGAAACATAATAAGCTCATCACAAATACCACAAAAAAAAAGGCAGCCAAGAGACGGGCAGGTCCCCCATCCCCACCCCCATTCGGGTTCTGTCACCCGGTTCAGCTAATCCTGGCCCTAGAGAAGCAGCATGGCTTAGTGGATACAACACAGGCCTGGGAGTTGGAAGGTCATGGGTTCTAATCCTGGCTCTGCCCCGTCTGCTGTGTGACCCTGGGCAAGTCACTTCACCTGGGCCTCAGTTACCTCAACTGTAAGATGGGGATTAAGAGTGTGAGCCCCATGTGGGACAGGGACTGTGTCCAACCTGATTAATCTGTAACCACTCCAGTGCTTAGAACAGTGCTTGGCACATAGTAAGTGCTTAATGAGTACCATATTTATTATTATTATTATAAGACCCCAGCCCTCCCATGCAGTGAGAGACAACGTGTCTGCGGCAGGGTCAGTGTCCTCAGGATGGGCAGCAGCCTTACTCACGGGTATGCACAGTGCCGGTAATGGCCTCACTGACGCTGTTGGCATATTGGGCGACCACGGTCACCTGGTAATCAGTCTGACTTTGCAGCCTCCGCAGCACCACGCTTGTCTCTCCTGCTGGTACACTCACCTGCCCCACAGATCAGAAAGCATCACCTCCGGTTGGTCCATCAGACGTCACCTTCCCCACCCCCTGCATCCTCATGCTTAGTCAATCTGAAGTGACCATTCCCCCACTCTCGCCTCTTTCTGTCCTCTTCGGCCGACTGGAGTCCATCGTCACCCACACGTAGCCCAGCTTGTCTTCTCAGCCCTCAGCCTCACTTGGACCTCTATGCCGGAGCCACCCCATCCCTCCCCAGGCCCTGAGCTCTTACCTCCTGCCTCTCGGCTGTAATCGGCTGTCCCAGCCCTCTGAGGGGCACAAACTGGACTTTGTAGCTTATGACAGGACCACTAGCTGCCGTCCACTGGGCCCGCAAAGAGTCCCCCGTGAACTCCGAGAATACCAGATTGGAGGGGCCAAAATAGGGTCCTTCTGCTGGTGGAGACAAAAACATCTTGTTGAGTTCCTAGGAATTCGACAGGGCTACTGAATGGTGGTGGGGGGGGGGGGGGGGGGGGGGGAAGAATGGGTCCCCTTGGGAGGGGGACAAAGGGCGACTCAAAAGGTGTAGTTTGGGGAGTGGGGCAATGTGGGATGCAAGGCCCCTTTGGGAGCCTCTTGCCTTTGAAGCCTGTTCTGGCAGTTTTCATCTTCACACCTCAAAGTGCTTCCAACTCTGGGTCTCCTTCTCACAGAGCAAGAAACCAAGGCACAAAAGAGGGCAGAGGACTAGCCAATGGTGACCCCATGAGTCAGGCGCAGCACTAGGATAGAAGGCCTGGGCCCCACTGGCCCACGAGGCAGAGCACAACGGAGACCTTCCATGTTCAGTGGGAACTAGAGAGAGGAAGGCTGAGGATCCCGTAGAAAGAGTCTTCGGCCTCCAGAGACGGGAAGCCCAAGTCCAAGTCTGAGGAGAATTTGAGCCAGACACCCATAGGCCCCAACAGACAAACAGACCCTCAAACAGCTGTAGGGAACGAGACAATGAACCAGATGGATGAGGTACGTGAACACAGACCAACAGGCAGACAGGCAGACAGTCAGACAGGATATGGATCTACCAAAAGTTGAGGCAGAGACCCAACATTTGACTGAACAGGTCTCTGGGTCCACTCACCGGGCACACGCTGGGGGGTGCCCCCGGTGCTAGTGCAGACACGGTGAGACACCAAGGGCACCAGGGTCTTCAGGATAGCAAAGTCAGGGATGAAGAAATGGTATTCTTCCACGGGAGAGGAGGCCACTTTGCGGAGCTCATCTTCATGTGCATTCTTGATCCCTGAATCCAGAGGAGGGGGCATCAGGGAAGAGGCTCACCCCCAACCTACCTCCCTTCCAGAAGCAGAGGTAGGAGGGTTGGGGTTCTCCCCCTGTCCGCAGTTGCCTGGACCTACAGTGCCAGGTACAGTGCCAAACCAAGGTGAGGGGACAGGGATGGCCGAACAGCCTTTTCCTGCTTAGACCTGGGAAAAGGGCCCAAAGGAGTAAGTTGCCATATTCAAGAAGCACCAACTTCCCCTTGGAGGCCTTACTGGGGCCTCCAAGACCCACATTGTGTCCCACACTGCTAAACCCTCTATGCTCACGTTGCGACCTGGTCTTCTTCCCCCTTCCGCCAAGGCCACATTACCCTGATCTGTTCTCAGCTTGAAGCCGGCACTCACCTACAGCAAAAACCTTGACATTCTGATTCTTCAGCTTCAGTGCTCCCTGCTCCACGTCATCCTGAGACCTCCCGTCAGTTACCAGTATGCACACCTGGAGGGAGCAGAGTCAGGGCCCAGGGCCAGGTCAGGGGCACAGGGCAGTCAGGGGCCCAGAGGAATTGGGCAGGATCATGGGGTGGAATTGGGGGCAGGTGAGGGGCAGGGAGAAAGACCTTAGAGTCGGGGGAGAATGCCGGACAGTCTCCGAATTGGGGCCTCAGCAACATTGGCCTTGGGGGAGGAGGCGGCCTGGGCCCCTGAGTGTAGAAAGAGAGGGAGCAGCCAGGGAGCCTTCTGTCTAGAGGGCCAAAAAGAGGGGGAGTTGTGAGGAACAAGGATGATGATGGTATTTGTTAAGCGCTTACTACATGCCAAGCACTGTTCTAAGCGCTGAAGCACTACAGCACTGGGGGAACTGCGGGACGTGGTACCTTGGGAACTCCAGGCCGGGCCAGTTGGGGATGGAAGAAGTGCTCGGCGACGTGCCGCAAGCCGGCCCCTGTGCGGGTGTTCCCTCTCTTGTAGTTGAGCTCACGTATGGCTCTCATCACCTCTTGTCCGCTGGCATGGGTTCCCAGGGCAAATTCCGTTCTAGGACAAAGACCCAGGTATCAGGAAAGAAGGGGCCTTGGTGGCAGAGCCGGGCCGGAGTGCCCCAGGTCAGTCACAAAGTCCAGATCCCCTGGCTGAAGGCCGCTTTGGAATCCACAGGAACCAATGCCTTTGGAAATCTCTCGAGGCGGTATCGAGAGAAGGCTTCTGGGCTACCCTCTGGAGCACACAGGGTTGTGCGCTGGAGGCAAAGCAAGTCTCATCATCAGTCCTGACTGAGCACCTACTGCAGGCACACTATGCTAGAAGCCTCTTGGAAACATACGAAAGAAGAAATCAATCCCTGCTTCCATTCTAATAGGGCAATAGCAGAGCAAAATTGATAAATACACCATAGTTAAGAGTGAAAGAACGGATAGAAATAATCAATGCGATTGAATATTATACATGACTAATACACAGATACAGATAGAGATGAGTACTGAGGGGGCTGAGGGGAAGGCATTTCCAGGAAAGTGAGGGATTAATTAGGGAAGGCCTCCTGAAGGAGGTAGCTTTTTAGAAGCGCTTTAAAAGAAGGGCAGGACGTGGTTTGGCGAAGCTGAGTTGGGAAGTAAGAAAAGCCCGAGCTGTGGGTCAGAGGCAGGAGAGTCAATAACGTGACACTCTGAGGAGGTTCATTTAGGAGGAGCGAAGAGCTAGAGGGAAGTGGGAGAAGTTAGACAAGAGCAATCAATCAACTGTATTTATTGAGAGCTTACTGTGTACAGAGCACTGTACTAAACATTTGGGAGAGGACAGTATGACAGAGTTGGTAGATATGTTCCCTGCCCACAAGGAGATTGCAGTCTACAGGAAGGAGAGAGGGGCCTGAAGTGGATGGTTGGGAGATTTTGTTTTGTACACTAAGCATTGGGGAGCCACTGGAGTGCTTTGAGAAGGAGAACAATGCGCTCCAATTGGTGTTTCAGCAAGATGATACGAACAGCTGCATGTTGGATAGACGGAAGGCAGTAAGGATCCCAGTAAGAAGGTTCTTAGGGTAGGTAAAGGCCCTGAGGAAACCTGTCTGCAATCTGGGGTCCTTTCTGGGAGATCCTCCTACGGGAGGCAGATTTTCTCCAGGGCCCCTGACCCCCTCTCCACCCTGCGCCCCTTCCCCCCAGCAACCGCAGTCTGATCCTGCCCCAGTTGCCTGCTCTGCTGTCTGGGAAATCCTAGCATGCACTTTGCAGAGGGACACAGGAGCTGTCCAAGATGCTCCCTACGCCTACTCCTGGAGTAGTGACCAGGGCATGGGTCGAGAGAGGGACGGAAGGGAGCCAGGCCCAGGGAGAATCATCACCAATTCATCTGCAATCACAAAACACATGTGCTTGAACCCCCGGATACTCCTTGGTACCCGAGGCCATAAGATGATAGCATGCCCCGTTGTGGCGACCCCCTTTCCCTGAGACCCTTCCCATTCTCAGGAGCGCGGGGGTCAAGGGAGCTCACCTGGGATCATCGCTGTACTGCACAGCGCCAAAGCGCACCCCCGTGTCTCGCACGACGTTGACGAAAGGCAGCACCAGCCCCTCCAGGAAGTCACGCACCATGCGGAAATTATTGCGGCCAATGCTGGAGGAGCCATCCACCAGAAACACCACATCAGCCGCATACACGTTGGTGCAGATCACTGAAAGGCAAAGGTGCGGCTGGTGTCCGGTGGGAGCGATGCCCAGTCTGGTCATTCTGGCCCAGACTCCCTGTAAAGGGGCACCTTTACCCTGACAGTCCCCGGCGGTGGGGAGTCGGGGAGAGGGGCTACTGCTGCCTGCATCCCACACCCCTTCCACCCAGGTCCACCTTCTTCTGAGGAGTAAAGACAGACGAGCTTGATCCCCAGGGCCCCCACGCCCTCTTCTGCAAGGTCTTGATGGCCCCCACATCTTCTTCTTCAGCAGGAGCGTGATGCAGTGAGGCTAAGGAACGGCCCAGCTGGTCGAGTTCCAATTGGGCCTCGGCCATTTTAATGATGACTTTAATTGCCAACCAGGACCACAGCTCACCCAAGGACATTGTGGGGGTGGTGCCAAGTGAGAGACCCAGAGTACCGCAAACAGTCACTCACCTCTCTCCCCCGGCTGGGCTTCAGCCCAGCCCAGAGGGAAGAACACAGCCCAAAGAAGTCCCGAGAGCAGACGCTGGACGATCATGGTGGGAGCCTAGAGGGGAAAGGAGCTGGGTCAGGCTGAGCCACCTCACTGCCAGACAAGCACAGAACATGGCCGGCCTATGGGGAGAGCCAAGGAGGGAAGAAGGCAGATGCACTGGCAGATGGGGGCACATCTTATTGAAGGCCCATCTCCTCCAAGAGGCCTTCCCTGACTAAGCCCTCCTTTCCTCTTCTCCCACCCTCTTCTCCGTCACCCTGATTTGCTCCCCATAATCATTCCCCATCCCAGCCCCGCCGCACTTACATACATATCTGTAATTTATTTATTTATATTAATGTCTATCTCCCCCTCTAGGTTGTAAGCTCGTTGTGGGCAGGGAATGTACCTGTTTGTTGTTATATTGTACTCTCCCAAGTGCTTAGTACAGTGCTCTGCACACAGTAAGCACCCAATATATACAATTGAATGAATGTATGAATGGGGGAGGAGGTGGGAGAGATGCATTGATGAAAGAGGGGAGGCAGGGGCAGAGGAGAGTTCCATCTTAGTTCTTGGCCAGTGGAGTTGGGAGACAGTTGAAGAGGCAGAAGGATTCTCCCTGGATAGAACTGCTGAGGTGGGCAGGACCTGGTTCAGCTCCCCACCTGAGATAGAAGTACAGTTGACATAACTAGAGAGAGAGTCATCCCAGGGGCACTTGTTGGGAGAGGGGAGGGCTGCCCCGAAGACAACAAAGCACAGCCTGTCCAAGAACATGGCCAGTTTCACAGAGGGAAGGCAGAAGAGCAGGATGAGGGAAAGTGGAGGCAGGACATGTGGGGAGGAGAAGGAAGGGGGAAGAGTGAGATGAGGGAGCACTCACGTCCCCACAGCAATTATGTACATATTCATAATTTATTGGCATTAATGTCCATCTCCCCCCTCTAGACTGCCAGCTGGTTGTGGGCAGAGAATGTATCTACCAGCTCTGCACACAGTAAGTGCTTGGCATAGTGGCTAGAGCACAGGCCTGGGAATCAAAAGGTCATGGCTTCTAATCCCACCTCCACCACTTGTCTGTTGTGTGACCTTGGGCAAGTTATTTCACTTCTCTGTGCCTCAATTACCTCATCTGGAAAATGGGGATTGAGACTGTGAGCCCCACCTGGGACAGGGATTGTGTCCAGCCCGATTTGCTTGTATCCACCCCAGTGCTTAGAACAGCGCCTGGTACATAGTAAGTGCTTAACAAATACCACTATTATTATAATAATAATTATTAATAATAAATATGATTGATTGGGGAGTGCAGGGACACCTCCAGTACACCAAATTCACTGCAGATAGCATTGAGCCCAGGAGGCAGGTTATACAGAGACAGCGACCAGCTGGTCTACCTTTGCTGACCAGTAATTGAACCTTAACCAGGGAAAATGGGTGGCAGCCTATTGGGACGCATACCCCTAAAGGAGAACAACCTTATAATAACAATAATAATAATAATAATAACAATAATAATAATAATAATAATAATAATAATAATAATAATAATAATGGCATTATGACCTTATGACCCCTAGAGGAAACGGACAAACCCCAAGAGGGCAGAAGGGGTTGGGCTGAAGGGAGAAGAGTAGCGGCTAAGTGTGCGAAGCAAATGCAGCCTTATGTGTAGAATAAGTATACATGTGAATATGTGAATTCATTCATTCAATCGTATTTATTGAGCGCTTACTGTGTGCAGAGCACTGTACTACGCGCTTGGGAAGTACAAGTTGGCAACATATAGAGACGGTCCCTACCCAACGACGGGCTCACAATCTAGTGAATGTGTGCAGTGGTCAGGGTACATAGTGTTTGTAGCGTGTATTCCTCCTTGGGACTAGCCAGCTATCCCAACACAGACCCAGAGAAATCAGTCTGGGGGCAAGTACAACTTTAAATAAAAAATTGAAAATCCACCCACCAGCACTGGTCCTGTTCTCCTGCAGGCCACAGGCAAAAAGAGAAACCCATGTGCAAAGGCCATTAGGGCAGCAGACCAATAGTCCATCTGGCCCGGTATTCTGTTTCCAACAGTGGTAACAAGCTGCTTGAAGGAACCGTGTAATGGATTGCCCTCCTGGACCACCACTCTCTCGCAACAATTCTTGCCCAAAAAACAAACATACCCTTCGCTAATTCCCTGTTAGCTAAGAAACATCAGAGAAAAGGCATCCTCATGGTGTCTTTGCCATGGTATAAGCAGTCAGGTTGTGCTTTGGTTTGAAGTAAGTGTGGGAAAGGCTGGTAAATATTTTCATAGGAACAGGTAGGTTTGGAACCTATTCAGGACCATTTGCCTAAAGACACATAAAACAGTAGTAGGGAAGGAGGTGAAAGAAGAGTAGGTAACGTGCAGTTGGTGCAGTGAGAAATATCTGTAGGGCAGTAGTCGTCTAGGTGGGATGTCGGTGCTCTGTAAGAAGGATATGGTGCTGAAGTGTGTGCCAAGGACGTTAGCAGTGTACCAGAGCAGACAGCTGGACTGTGATTCTTATGGTAAATTTTGCTCTTTTTTATTTTAGCCTCTCCGAAGCCTTCCTACATTTCTGCTCACCAGCCTAGCTCCAGCTCTCCTTGTTGGGTTCACCCTCTCCCCAGTGCCTCTCCACCTGTTGGGGTAGTTCTACTTGAAGGGAGGAAATACTGTACAGGAACACGGGAAGTAGTGCAGCAGTAGGCGGAAAGGAGAGCACAAGCCACGGGCCACAAGCAGCTGGAAAACAGAGTTTGAGGTCCACTTGGAAATTGTTTTTATCCTATAAATAAATAGGTTATTTAAAACCCCACTAATTGGTTTCTCAGTTCCTGAGACCAAGTGAATTTAGTCAAAAAGAGCCTCCTAGAAAGATGCAATATTCCTAAAATAAAGTAATTTTCATTTCATTAGAAGCCTGAATTTATGAGAGCCTATAAAAAGCAACTATAACCTGGTCATTCAGAAGGATGGCATCACCCAGTGGGAAGGGCATGGGACTCAGGAGACCTAAATTATAATCCCAGCTCTTCCACTAGCCTACTGTTCAATCGTCCACATCTGCTCTCCTTCCTATTTAGACTGCGAGCCCCATGTGGGACAGCGAGTGTATCAGACCCGATTAGCTTGTATTTACCCCAGCACTCAGTATAGTTTGTTAAAAGCACACCTCCTCCAAGAGGCCTTCCCTGACTAAGCCCTCATTTCCTCCTCTCCCACTCCCTTCATTATCACCTTTTCACTAGGATCTGTACCCTTTATTCGCTTCTCCCTCAGCCCCACGGCACTTATGTACAGATCCGTGATTTAATTCAATTATTTAAATTAATGTCTGTCTCCCTCCCTCTCTCCCTCTGTTTGTGGGCAGGGAACATGTCTACAAACTCTGTTGTCTTGTACTCTCCCAAGTGCTAAGTAGAGCATTCTGCGCACGGTAAGTGCTCCACAAATATGACCTGGGCAAGTTACATGACCTCTATGGGCCTCGGTTTTCTCCACTGAAAAATAAGATACCTGCTCATTTTATCTCTTTGACCGTGAGTGTGACAGGGACTATGTCCAATCTGATTACAGAGTAGCTACTTGAGTGAAGTACTTGGGCACTTAAATATTATGTAATAGTATCATTAATATCATTTAATAGTAAATATCATGACAATAAATCATTACTGTTTTAGTAAAAGTAATAGTAATGTAATAGTATCAGTAATATCATTTAATAGTAAATATCATGACAATAAATCATTACTGTTTTAGTAATAGTAATGTAATAGTATCAGTAATATCATTTAATAGTAAATATCATGACAATAAATCATTACTGTTTTCCAAAGAATTATGCCCCAGTAGGAAGATTACATTCAACGGAAAATATCTGGCAAAAGATAAAATCTTTGCAACTCATCCAACTGTACTGGGAATTTAAACCTAAACTACCAATTTTACTAAAAGAGGTTGAACTGGGCTTAAATAAAACCATAAAATGATGTTACAGGCGAAGTGAATTAATTACAGATGCGGTTGATGGGAAAGAGTGGTGGCCAAAGCTATATGGCAGTGGTTCCCCAGAATTTGATTGAGCTGGATGAAAAACGGAAACACGGCATCAGAGTGAGAACGGAAGAATCATCTGCTCCAGCGCTTAGAACAGTACCTGACACACAAGAAGTGTTTAACAAATACCATAATAATAAAAATTAATTGCAATAAATGTGCAACTTGTACTTCCCAAGCGCTTTAATGCAGTGGTCTGCACACAGTAAGCGCTCAATAAATACGATTGATTTTTTGATTGATTGGTAGGAGTTATCAACCATAAAGACGTCGTGCATATGGCAAAAATCTGTTACTGCTGCGACAGGTAGAACCACTTAACCTCAGTTTGTAATCCGAAGAGGAGCCCGGGAACCAAGAGGCAACCATGAATAGTCTGCTGGATGAAACTAGACGGAAAGAAATAAACTACTTCTTGTGTGTTCTGACTGTCACCAATCGATACCTTAGTGACGTCGGTTTCTCTGTGTTCTGGGTTATACAGACTGAATGGATAAAATCAAAGGACATCACGTGAACTCAAAAAAATTCATGATTTCTTGATTCATATTAATTGATTCATCACTTCTAAGCTTACTGTGAGCCCCCCAGGGGACAACCTGATCACCTTGTAACCTCCCCAGCGCTTAGAACAGTGCTTTGCACATAGTAAGCACTTAACAAATACCATTATTATTAGTATTATATGTTGATTAAAAATCTCCTACTGACCTCGAACAATTTACCACGGATAAGGAAGGTCAGCTAGAGTGAGAAGACAGACAGAGGGATTAAGTGAAACTGATTAAAGCATTTAAAGTACATGGCAATGTTAGAACATACACGACATCAATATTGATTATAAAGGGGAAGATGTTGAAACTGATTAAAGCATTTAAAGTACATGTTAATGTCAGAACATAAATCTATCAATCAATCAATCGTATTTATTGAGCGCTTACTGTGTGCAGAGCACTGTACTAAGCGCTTGGGAAGTACAAGTTGGCAACATATAGAGACAGTCCCTACCCAACAGAGGGCTCACATCAATATTGATTATAAAGGGGAAGATGTTGAAACTGATTAAAGCATTTAAAGTACATGTTAATGTCAGAACATAAATCAATCAATCAATCGCATTTATTGAGCACTTACTGTGTGCAGAGCACTGTACTAAGCGCTTGGGAAGTCCAAATTGGCAACATATAGAGACAGTCCCTACCCAACAGTGGAAACTACATCAATATTGATTACAAAGGGGCAGATGTTGAAACTGATTAAAGCATTTAAAGTACATGGTAATGTCAGAACATAAACTACATCAATATTGATTTTAAAGGGGAAGATGTTGAGATAGCACACCTACAAGAGGGAATGTTCTAGAACGACACTTCGAGTCCCGAGGCAGAGGAAGGAGGCCGAACACTGGGCACAAACAGAAGAGCATTTCTCATATGTTCATCATCATCATCATCAATCGTATTTATTGAGCGCTTACTGTGTGCAGAGCACTGTACTAAGCGCTTGGGAAGTACAAGTTGGCAACATATAGAGACAGTCCCTACCCAACAGTGGGCTCACAGTCTAAAAGCCTGGGTACGTAGTTCAATCCCACAAATACAATGTGTTTGCAAGTTTCTGGACACCGGGGCCGATCTGCTTCTCAGGCAAAACGCGCACCCTACACCACCACCACCACCACCACCGGTTCTGCCCAGTCCCCACCTCTCTCCGCCCATCCACCACCACCGGTTCTGCCCAGTCCCCACCTCTGTCCGCCCATCCACCACCACCGGTTCTGCCCAGTCCCCACCTCTCTCCACCCATTCATCCGGACCTCTCCGGGGAACTTATTCCAGTGGCCACCTAGGCCGGCCCTTGCCCCCAAACCATCCCGTGGGCCCACTGGAGAACGGGGAGTCGGAGGACCTGGGTTCTAATCCTTGTCAGCTGTATGACCTTGGGCAAGTCACGTCACTTCTCTGTGCCTCAGTTACCTTCTCGTCTGCTGTATTTATTTATTATTACTCTATTTATTTTACTTGTACATATCTATTCTATTTATTTTATTTCGTTAATATGTTTTGTTTTGTTGTCTGTCTCCCCCTTCTAGACTGTGAGCCCACTGTTGGGTAGGGACCGTCTCTATATGTTGCCAACTTGGACTTCCCAAGCGCTTAGTACAGTGCTCTGCACACAGTAAGCGCTCAATAAATATGATTGATTGATTGATTGTATGACCTTGGGCAAGTCCCTTCACTTCTCTGTGCCTCAGTTACCTTCTTGTCTGCTGTAGGACCTTGGGCAAGTCACTTCACTTCTCTGTGCCTCAGTTACCTTCCTGTCTGCTGTAGGATTCACTTCTCTGTGCCTCAGTTACCTTCTTGTCTGCTGTAGGACCTTGGACAAGTCACTTCACTTCTCTGTGCCTCAGTTACCGTCTTGTCTGCTGTAGGACCTTGGGCAAGTCACTTCACTTCTCTGTGCCTCAGTTACCTTCTTGTCTGCTGTGGGACTCACTTCTCTGTGCCTCAGTTACCTTCTTGTCTGCTGTAGGACCTTGGGCAAGTCACTTCACTTCTCTGTGCCTCAGTTACCATCTTTGCTGTAGGACCTTGGGCAAGTCACTTCACTTCTCTGTGCCTCAGTTACCTTCTTGTCTGCTGTGGGACTCCTCTGTGCCTCAGTTACCTTCTTGTCTGCTGTAGGACCTTGGGCAAGTCACTTCACTTCTCTGTGCCTCAGTTACCATCTTTGCTGTAG